>NC_045563.1:218797-1702130 GCF_009819795.1 Aythya fuligula
AAAAATCACAGAATCACTGAATTGCTGAGGTTAGGCTACTCAGACTTCCTCTAGCAGCATCGTGCAAGGAGGGCAAAGTGCCAGACAGCAAGGTGCTTATGTCTCTTCCACTGCAAACCTTCATTCAGAGAGGGAGGCTGCGGCACCCATTGGGAGCTCAGCCTTACTGGAGACACTGTCCTCCAGCATACCAAGAAGCATGCTGGTCTCTTGGCAATATTCAGTGTATAAAGCCCAAACATATATTTGCACCTTGGGAATAGCAGACCTAATCTCTGCAAGTGGAATACTGGCTGTTCACACATAGTTTGAAAGAAATTGTTTTGGTTGAGGAAGAGTTTTTGAGGAGACCTGCACTGATGGAGATGCACCAACACTGTGCTTACACTACTGGGAAAGATCATAGCATCAAAGGGTAATTCACATGGGACTTCCAAGCTGAAAATGCCTTATTTCACAGAATCACAGACTCACAGAATTGTAAAGGTTGTTAGGGATCTCTGGAGATCGAGTCCAACCCCCCTGCTACAAGCAGTTTCCTCACTTGAAAGGTTGAGCAGGAAAGTTTCCAGGTGGGCCTTTAGTATCTCCAGAGAAGGAGACTCCACAACCTCCCTGGGCAGCCTGTTCCAGTGCTCTGTGAACCTCACTGTAAAGTTCTTACATGTGTTTGTGTGGAACTTCCTGTGTTCCAGTTTTTAGTCATTGTCCTTCGTCCTATTGCTGCACACCACTGAAAACAGCCTGGCCCTGTTGATTTGCCTCACACACTTTACATATTTATAAATGTTGATCAGATCACCTCTCAGTCTTCTCCAGGCTGGACAGATCCAGGTCTCTTTGTAAACACTCTGCTGAACTAGTTTAAAACTGCTTAGGCTGTGTCAGGGACCAAAGGCAGGGCTCCCAATAACCTTGCCCAGATTTCTAATGAACTGTTGGGTGAAGGTTATTCCTCCCAGAGCACTGGGATGAAGGGAAGCATGCAAGAGTAAGCTCTGACAATCATGCACTACAGATGGCATCTTCCCTAGGTGAGCATGGAGTAAAATGCTTCTCAACAGCATCAAGGCATCAAAACAAGCCCATCAAAAAGAGTCCAGTGGAGGGCAACAAAGATGGTACAGGGCCTGGAGCACCTTCCCTATGAGGAAAGACTGAGAGACCTGGTTCTGTTCAGCCTGGAGAAGACCGAGAGGGGATCTTATCAATGTTTACAAATATCTTAATTGTGGGAGACAGAGGGATTTGGCCAACCTCTTTTCAGTGGTTTGTGGGGATAGGACAATGGGCAATGGCCAAAAAAGTGGACCATAAGAAGTTCCACACCAACATGTGAAAGAATTTCTTCATGGTGAGGGTGACGGAGCACTGGGACAGGCTGCCCATAGAGGTTGTGGAGTCTCCTCTGGAGATAATCAAGGCCTGTCTGGACACCTACCTGGGCAAGATGCTCTAGGGAACCTGCTTTGGCAGGGGGGTTGGACCTGATGATCTCTTGAGGTTCCTTCCCACCTTTACAATTCTGTGATTCTGTGATTCTGTGAAACGTCACTCATTAAGTCCAACTGTCATAGCAAAGAAGAAAAGACTACACAATACCTGCTAAATATGATTCTGGAAATTGCATTACAATTTTCTGAGCAAGCTGCTTAGTTTTTTGTAAACTCAAACAACTATTGAATGACATTCACTTTCTTCACCAGTAAAAACTATGATCTTGAACAAAAATGCCAAGCAAAGATTTTTTCTGGCCACTGTGAAACTGTTATTGCAGTGTTTTTTAGATTGGATTTTTGAAAATTTTAACAAAGATTCTTGGATCTTTTTGTTTTGGTACAAATATCAGTGATTAATTGGGATAGGGTACAAGACTTCAGCTATCACATTATCTAGAATTTTATGTATTTCTCAGAACTTTACTGAACATCCTTCTCATCCTCTTTTCCACTATAATTATGTTTCATGAAAGAGCTTTTCAATTCTAAGGAGGGAAAAGACATTTTCCCTAATATTCATCTTCAGTCTTTGATGTGTCAACCATTAAAGCCCAGTGGACAAATGCAAAGCATTCAGGATAAGACAAAAACTAGAAACAGTCACTGTCCCTCAGAACTTGACTGTGTGGAAAATACAAAGCTTCTCTGATGAAGTAGGGTCACTGACATTTTTTTGTTTGTCTTTCAAGCAGTTATCAGCATGTCACACTTTCTTCCACTGCAAAGGCCTTTCAGTGTCTAGGGAAGAGTTTTACATACGTCTTTTGTCTATAATCTTCTTTACGTCTTCCGGTACACTATGCAGTTGGACACATTGTTTTGAAGTGGCTTGACAGATCTTTTTTTACATCATGATCCCTGTTGCTTGTTGGGCACTAAAACCTCCATCTGAGAATAACCTAGAGACTGTAGTTTCACATGGAAGATACATAAGGAACAGAACAAAGCTGCTGTGAGATTGGTAAGCTTTCCTATTCTTCCTACTAATGCTGTTGTCCCTGTTCCTTGCTGCAGCCCAGCTCCCTTGACCTGCTAGCTGCACTTCTTTTGCTGCAGCCCAGGATATGGTTGGCTTTCTGGGCTGCAAGCACACATTGCCAGCTCATGTCGAGCTTTTCATCTGCCTGTACCCCAAGTCCTTCTCCGTAGCGTTGCTCTCTATCTACTCATTGCCCAGTCTATATTCATGTTTGGGATTGCCCCAACACATGTGCACCTTGCACTTGATCTTGTTGAACCACAGTTTGTTTGCATGGGCCCACCTCTCAAGCCTGTTAAGGTGTCATCTGCAAACTTGCTGAAGGTGTACTCAATCCCATTGTTTGTGTTGCTGACAAAGATGTTAAATGGTACTGGTCCCAATACTGACCCCTGAGGGACACCACTTAACACTGGTCTCCATCTGTGTTCTAGCATGGTTTCCCTTACCTCCCCTATGCACCAGCAAGGTTGGCCTTTTTCAACACCCGGAAAAAACAGATAACAAGGTACCTTTGTGGTCTCCCACTCTGTGTCCTCTCTGACTAGAGCTCCTCTGGAAAGCAAGCAGCAATTTCCCAGTAGCCTCCAGCAAAAATGTGCTACTTGGTGCTGTGTTAGCTGTTCACCCATAGAAGTTATTTTTAAACCTATGGTCCCCTTCATCACTTCATATTTGCAGCTCTGTGGCTCTGTGTTTTTCTCCTTAATTACCCTCTTGGGCTGGAGAAGGCTTTTGCTCACTAAAAGTTCAGGACTACACAAGCCAAGAATAAATAACAGGCACTGATGAATGCAGAGGCAAGAAATAAAAGTGACGTACAGATTTTTCTGCTGCCTGCAATCCCAGTCTCACAAATTTCACAGCTTTTTTTTTTTTTTTTTTTTTTTTTCCCAGAAATTATGTCTGGAACACTACTTACAGTCCTGGGGGCTTATTCTCTATGTGTCTATCTCATATTAACTCATATTAAATAAATGTTAACTTCTGGCTTCTATCTCACCTCTGGAAACATAATTCACATTTTAATAATATCTTTGTGAAAATATGCATCTGTTCGCATGTTTTGAAGCTGCTTCCTGGTTATTTCAATCTTCAACAATGAAAAACCCAGGTCATTATGATTTTAGGGATTTATCTACATTATCTGCATCCTAATACATTTTATAATCCATTCCTGGGCTTTTTTTTTTTTTTTTTTGCATGTTTAGATGCATTTCCAGCTGAAACAAGTCTGTGCACTCAAGTAATAGTAACGGAAGCCTTAAAAATTAAAATCCCATTTTAAGCGCTAGAAATGCTAATAATGTCATGTATATCTAAGGCTACATGCTCTGTGGCTGCTTCTACACATGGCCCAAAATGTACCTGAGTAGTCCCACAAATGATCAGTAGGTGTTGCTGACTATGGATACTTGTGTGTTGTACACAATCCTGTAACATGTACAAATCTGTACTGCACAGGCATACAATGTCATGCTGTGCTGTACCTGATTCTTTACCTTTAAGAGCTCCTATCTGCTGACTATGACGGATAGTCCTGGAAGTATAAAATGACCCTTGAAATACTTTGTGCAGGAAAATGCTGCTGTCAATGGTGGTGTGGATATACTGACTTTAAGGGTGTTGTGGCTTAACTCTGGCAGGTAGCTTAGTACCACGCAGACACTCGCTTGTTCTCTCCAGGTGGGATGGGGGAGGGAAATGGAAATGCTAAAGTGTGAGAACTCATTGGTCGAGATTAAGGCAGTTTACTAGGTACGGCAGAAGCTGTGCATGCAAGCCAAGAAAAACAAGGAATGCATTGGAATTCAAGGAATGATGCTTCCCATCAGCAGGCAGGTGTCAGCCACTTCCAGGAAAGCAGAGCTCATCACATGCAATATTTTCTTGGGAAGACCAATGCCATCACTCTGAATGTGCCCCATTTCCTCCTTCTTTACCTCAGCTTTTATTGCTGATTGTGAACATCAAATGTATGGAATATCCCTTTGCCCAGTTTGTGTCACCTGTCCTGGCTGTGTCCCCTCCTGGCTTCTGGTGCATCCCTAGTCTCCTTGCTGGCAGGGCAGCATGAGAAGCTGAAAAGTCCTTGGCTTTGTGTGAGCACTGCTCTGCAACAAATAAAAACATCAGTGTGCTATCACTACTATTTTCATCAAAAGTCCAAAATACAGCGCTGTATGAACATCTATGAAACAAAACAAGACAAAAAAAAAAAAAAAAAAAAAAAAAAAAAACCACTCCATCCCAACCAAAGACATGCCAATGCTGTATTAATAGCAAGTTTCATGGCAAAATACACAGAACTACATAGCTCCTCCCTTTACTGGCAGCTGTGGAAGAACTATAGAAATGTAGGAAGACCTTCAGGATCCAAAATTCTAGGAAATCAAGGGCCAGAATTACAGCTCAAGTATAGCTAATGTGATGCCAAACTCTCACTTGAACAACCTTCCTGTATATAGTTCATTTCCCACTGTGAAGAGCAGACTGTGAGGAAAAGGCTTTGTTCACTTCTGGTGACGCAAGGAGTGGTGGTGTGTGTCATGTTTCATTACAGTGTGGTACAAGTGCAATGCTACTAGATGAAGGAGAATTTTGTGATAATGTGCTTCTCAGCACTATGTATCATTTCACACATAGGAGTTTGCAAGTGGTCTTGCCCATTTCTATAACAGTTCTTATGTACTGACAGCTTCAGGATAGCTGAGATTATTTCACATCGTGTTATTGCAAATATCAGTGAGAAAGTGCTGTGTAGATTGAGAGCAGCAAAAGGCTGTAATCTTCTTATCACGGGGTAGTGAGGCATTAACTCTTCAGCCATTGTACAGTCACTGAGCTCAACTGGGGTTATTCTGATGGTAAACTTAAGGGGATTTTCCTTCACAACAACAACAACAATAATAAATAATTTATGATATGTTCTCTTTTCCAATTAAGTTATTTGAGGTTGGTCTTGGCTGGATATTGAAATATTTGTGTTTGTAAGGTTAGGGCCACGTAACGAGGTGGAACTAGTCATTTAAGTAAACAAGGATGATCATTTTATAGAAACATTAGGGGAAGGAGCACTGCACCAAATCCATTTCATGCATTTTGGTGAAAATAACACATTAAATTTCCACAATGAAATGCAAAATTAGTCAAACAGTTAACAGAATGGAAAATAGCTATGATATGTAAACATATGTAAAAAACAGTATTTAAATTATTTTTTAGCATGGTGGTTTGAAGGCTAAATCTTCAATGCTAGATGAGACCCCAGGTTTTGTGGGTGAGCGTTGGTAGGCAACACCCCAATGCAGTGTGGTGTGTCAGTGAGCATCCCAAACCAGGGACCTTGTGTTTATTGCAGTATTGCATTGGTGTCCCAAAGCAGCCATGAAGACTGGTATTACTTTGGGAAGGGCTGTGGTTGGCAATAGGCAGCCCACCCAGCTCTGGAGCACAGAGTGACCTATGATTTGAGCCAGACACAAAACATCAATCTTCCACTAGGCAGACAAGGGCCAGCTAGCAAAGCTGTTATGAAATGCTACTCCTGACTTGCAGGAGACCTAGTGGTGTTCCCCAGGGTTCAGTACTGGGGCCAGTTCTCTTCAATATCTTTATCAATGAACTGGACAAGGGGATTGAGTGCACCCTCAGTAAATTTGAAGATGACAACAAGTTAGATGTGAGTGTTGATCTGCTTGAGGGTAGGAAGGCTCTGCAGAGGGATCTGGATAGGCTGGACTGATGGGCCAAGGCCAACTGTATGATGTTCAGCAAGGCTGGGTCCTGCACTTGGGGCACAACAACCCCATGCTATACTACAGGATGGGAGCAGAGTGGCTGGAAAGCTACCCACTGGAAAGGGACCTGGGGGTATGGATCAACAGCCAGCTGAATATGAGGCAGCAGTGTGCTCAGGTGGCCAAGAAGGCCAACAGCATCCCGTCTTGTATCAGAAATAGTGTGGCCAGCAGTGCGAGGGAAGTGCTCATCCCTCTGTACTTGGCTCTGGTGAGGCCACACCTCAAATCCTGTGTTCAGTTTTGACCCCTCACTACAAGAAGGACATCGAGGTGCTGGAGTGTGTCCAAAGAAGAGCAACAAAGCTGCTGAAGGGTCTAGAAAACAAATCTTATGAGGAGCAGGTGAGGGAGGTGGGACTGTGTAGCTTGGAGGAAAGAAGGCTTAGGGCAGACCTTACTGTACAATTACCTAAAGGAGGATTTTAGCGAGGTGGGGATCAGGCTCTTCTCCCAAGCACCAAGTGATAAGACAAGGGGAAATAGCCTTGACTTGCACCAGGGGAGGTTTTGGTTGGATATTAGGAGAAATTTATTTACTGAAAGGGTTGTGTGGCATTGGAATAGGCTGCCCAGAGAAGTGCTTGAGTTACCATCCCTGGAGGTCTTCAAGAATCTTCTAAGATGTAGAACTTAGTTGCATGGTTTAGTGGTGGACTTCTTAGTACTAGGTTGAAGGTTGGACTAGATAATCTTATAGGTCTTTTCCAACCTGAATGATTCTATGAAACACTGCTTCATCTCTGTCATTTGTGCTGACCACCAGAACATGTGACAAGATCAGCACCACATGGAGACCCCAGACCACTCAGAGCTTGTGTCCTGTGCACTGGGGAGACAGAAAAACACCTCAGCTTCACTCTCCTCCTGCTCTGTGCAGTCTGCTGTGGCTCTCTCCCAACTTGCTTCCTACTTGAAGGTAATGGGAAGTTGCTTTCATGTGTAACAGCCATGTGTCACTATCCTGACCCTGTATAAATGATCAGACACTCCTTAGTTTATGTAATATTAACCGAAAAGCACTCCGGAACATACTGCCTATGTAACCAGGGCAAAGTTGTGAAAAAGGTTATACACTTCTCATCTCAACGTATTAGTCAGGACATATTTCTCATAGCTACTTAGCCACAAATACCACTGCTATATTCCTCTTCAGCTCCAGAGCAGCTGGACACCGCAAGCATTTCAGCATGGACTGTACAGATGCAGGGACTGTATAGATGACTGTACAGACTGGGAATACTTAGGTATCTAAATGCCCACACATGGCAAGAGCAAAGGTGAAATAGGACAGTTGTTCTGGTGTTGCAGATGGAGAACGGAATGCTACTTGCACAAAGTAAAACTGGGACTGTGGAGGGGACAGAAAAAGACTGATGAAACCCTGCCCAGTGCCCAGAGACCAGACCATCTCTAACTGTTTTGTGCCTGGACTACAGCAGACATTTGTTACCAGTGCATGGTTTGATGCACAGGTATATCCCCACTTGGCCTATCTGCAAAGAAAACAACTGTGTGCTTTCTACTACTGAAGTGACTTCAGCATAGAACTTGTCAAGGAGGGAGGGGGTGGGGAGGGGGGGGGGAGGGAGGGAGTTGAACCCTAAAACTAAAAGGAGAGCTTAACTGTCCTGCTGATAATGTCCAGGGCTGATTCATCTCCCTTCTGTGTGTCCAGAAACGTGCATAAACTGTGCAAGGTACCGAAGGGGGAAGAACTGTATTTAGGAAATGGGTAATAGTAATTCCTATGTCAAGCTGGCTGCAAGTTCTGTGAGTACGTAGAGCTACATGCCATTGTACACTGCAGGTGCAGTTAGGATGCATGCATTTTTCAGAACATCTCTCTCTCCTGGCAATGACGGCGTAGTCATTCTCAAACATAGTTTATACATGGGGCCTGGGGCCTGCCAGCCTCCAGGGGAACCTGGTCCAGGCTGCCCTGCAGATGGCAGTCCTGCACTGTGACTGCCTGTCAGAGTCGTGTTCAAAACTCTGGCTTCATCGTACAGGGGATACTTGGCTTTTACCTTAATATTGCTGTGAAGCAGACTGTGTCCCAGAATTTTATGGATTCGTTAAAACATGCTCCAGAGAAGGAGATTCATAGCTTCTATTTAGTTTTGTAAAACAAATGCACAGATTTACTATGCTGCAGGGTCATTTGTTTCAAAGGTGTGTTGAGTAGATCATGAAGTATTCTCTGCTGCAGTGGCCTAGGTCACATTTCAGCCCTTGCTGACTAAAAGCTTTGCCTGTGGGTATTACACTCACACTTTCGCTTTGGTCTACGCAGTAAAGAGTAAAAAAGAAAAAAAAAAAAAAGAAAAAAAAATCAATTTTACAAAAAATAGATAGAACTTTCCCTCCATAATATTTGCCAAAATATTTTCCCATCAAATTCTCCTCAAAAATACCCCGTGGGGGAGAGGGACTGGACTGAGAATGGTGGAGATAGATGGGAAGGACAAAAGGCACCTTTGCAACACCAGTCTCCTTATCACACTGTCACTGTGCAGCACTGCCACTGCTGCTCACACTCCACGGGCCCTGTGCTGAGCTCACCAGGCCCCCCACACTGTGGCTCATCACACCAGTGCTGCCTGCACCTGCCTGCAGCAGCCTCTGGCCTTTTTGAGCTGGGACAGTGATGTCTGCATTGATGAGATGGCTGTTTATGGTCTGCTTTTAGTCTTTATGTGGCACCACATTTTTACATAGATCTGTGACTCTTCGCGTACAGAAAGTTGAAAAGCAAACACTTCCTGGACTGCTTTAGCAAGAGTAGAAACAGCAGGTCTAGGGCAGTAACTGCTCCTTTCTACTCAGTACTGCACACATCTAGTGTGTTGTTTCCAGTTCTGTTGCCCACAGTATAAGAAAGCTTTTAAGAAACTGGGAAGAGTGTAATAAAGGAGCTGTAAGGTGGTAGGGGCTTGAGCATATGATGTAAGACAGGCAGAGGGAGCTGGGCTTGACTACTTTGGTGATGAGAATATTATTAGGTAACCTAATAGTTGCCCTCAGATACTTGCAAGGGCCATTAAGATTGTATGATCCAGATGCCTGTCAGCACAATATAGATAAAAAGTAAACTTCCCCTTTCCTTGCCTCACTGTTTCCTTGTTTTCTGCTATCTTTCTGTACATTCCATTTGTCAAATTCTCATATTCACCTGTCATGGTTTTGGCTGGAGTAGAGCTAATTTTCTTTGTAGAGGTTCATACAGTGCTGTGTTTTGGACTTTTGATGAAAATAGTGGTGATAACACACTGATGTTTTTATTTGCTGCAGAGCAGTGCTCACACAAAGCCAAAGACTTTTCAGCTTCTCATGCTGCCCTGCCAGCAAGGAGACTGGGGATGCACCAGAAGCCAGGAGGGGACACAGCCAGGACAGGTGACACAAACTGGGCAAAGGGATATTCCCAGCAAGGGGTTTGTACTAGGTGATCTTCAGAGGTCCCTTCCAACCTCAGACATTCTGTGATTCTGTGTCTTTCTCTGACATATAGGTACTACAGAATAGGCAGCCATGAAATAGCTTGGGCCCTGACTCCAGATACTGTCAAATATACATGCATACTGTTAGAATATGATATAATAAAATGAAGGGATGTGTTATTTTCTTTCCTTCAGATTAATTAAAGAAAAAAATATGACCCTTTTTCTCACCAGTATCTTATTCCAAGTCTCAGAAAGAACCATCAAACATGATCTTAATATTTCATGAGCTGGCACATGCTAACTCTAGGCAATGCAAAATGTTTCCAAAACAACACTTGCGAAAAAATACAATTACAATTTAAAATGTGTTTGTTGACTATTCTGCTAGCCTGAAAAAGCAGGAAAGTGGATAAACTTTCTCAGATAAATGTGATTTTGTGCTAGGCTATACTTACAGAGTTTGGACTATGACAGTAACAAGTGTAGATTTCCATGTCAGCCACGTGTAAATGTGTTAATAGCTCATAGTGAGAGATTTTGATTTCTACACTTTGAATATGAATATTTAACAAAGGATTTTACTGATTAGTTACACTCTAGTATCAAGGATAGTCCTTCATTTATGGCCTGTGGGAATGTAAAGAAAAAAAAAAAAAAGGAGTTTGCATGATACTCTATAGTGCTCTAATTAATCATTTATTCACCATAGATTTTTCATTCTTTTTCTTATGATGAAACTGTTGTCAGGCAATGTAAACTTAGCCAGTATAATAATTCTTTGTTATTTCTGTGTATCTTCAGTACTTTTGCTTCCTTGTGAACAACTTATTGGAGGTACTCAAACTTCAGAATTTATGCTGTTAGAGCAGTGCTGTCAGGAATATGCAGTTGTTTTTATGCCTTGTCTGAATCTGAAGGGCATTCACAACATACATAGATATCAACGCATATAAACGGAATCCTAGGAATGTAGGCCTGAAATTCCACAAAAAGCTGTGCATGACCAGTAGCAAGGAAATTGCCTCCCCCTCTCCCCATGACAACCAGTTGGGATAAGCAATACTGAGAGTATGAGGTACTACTGAGGTTGACAAGCAAACAGAAGGTGGCCTTTAACTCCCTTAACCTAAGGTGTGCTTTCACATAGATATGTCCCACACAAAAGGTGGTTTAGCAGGCAGTCACTCTAAAAAGATGCACATGCCAAAAGTGCAATCACAATTGCCATATGCTTCAAATATGTACACACCCAGTGGACAGTTAGCAAACACTTTGTATTCTCTAGAGGAGCTTGTGGTGAATACAAAGAAACTGGAGTTAATAACATTGGATTCCATTTATAAGTAAATCTGAGATTCCAGCATGGGTTATACTTTGTCCTGCAATACATCAATGATATGCTACCTGACAAAACTGCCCAATTAAAGGGAATGAGTTTAATGCAGGTGTGGTGTCAAGCGTATGGCTAAGATCAAGAGATTTTTGCTGCAAAGGCAGATCATTAAGAAAAGTTATTTGCAGGAGTATACTTTTTAGGCACTTTATTAAAGATACCAAAACCCAAAATTCAGAGTGGATGACTTAGTCATACTGTTTATGTTTTAGTATAGGGCCTGGAAACTGCCTTGGAAATGGGACTCATGTACTAGAGTTCTCAAGATAGAGAACAAGAGTTATTTGTGTTGTATGATTCTTTGTCGTCTCTTATCTTCACTAAAGGAAAGTCAAGAAGTCTCCAAATAACTTGTAAACTGCTCACTGGCACATTCTGTAAGTTTGATGATTGGTAACATATGCAGAGAATTGATTTTTATGAAAGGTAACAATTAGAACTTTTGAGTGGAGGTCATCACAGTCTTTCATAACATCATCTCTCATCCAGAAATTTTTTTTCTTCTTTTTCTTTTACAATCCTTTCAGTTAATAAACTCCTGATACTATACGACAACAAGAATTATTCTCCTCCCTGTACAAGAGTATGAGTCTTACAAACATTCCCTGCTGGATGGGAAGGGAAAATATCTGGGAATATTTTCTAGGGCAACTGTCTAGTAAGAATTGTGGTGATCCTAAAAATAAAAAGGTTCTTCTGACTAACCTTTAATTTTGTGTCAATTCATGTCACTTCATTAAAAATCATCTTTGAGACTTCTATTTTGATTCTCTTAAGGCAAAACATATGAAACAGAAGACACTAATCAGATCTTTAAACAGAATTGAGAGCAGAAATGCTTGATGTGTGTAAAATTAAGTAATTCAAAACAAAGATGACCTCAGGAAGGTATTTCATATTTCCACAACAATCATTCTGTCCTGGTTTCAGTTAGAACAGAATTAATTTTCTTCCTAGTAGCTGGTGGAATGCTGTGTTTTGGCTTGGGATGAGAAGAGTGCTGATAACACCCCGATGTTTTAATTGTTGCAGAGCAGTGCTTATACCAAGCCAAGGACATCTCAGCCTTTTGCTCTGTCCTGCCAACAGGCAGGCTGGGGGTGCAGTAAGAGCTGGGAGGGGACAGACCCAGGACAGGTGACCCAAACTAGCCAAAGGGGTATTCCATAGCATCTGGGGTCATGCTAAACAATATATAGGGGTGGCTAGCCGGGGGAGGGGGCTGGACTGCTCGGGGTTAGGCTGGGCATCGGTCAGCGGGTGGTGAGCAATTGCATTGTGCATCACTTGTTTGTACATATTATTATTACTTTCCTATTATCACCATTGTAACATTATTGTTATTATTGTTATTATTATTTTCCTGTCTTATTAAACTGTCTTTATCTCAACTCACGGGCTTCACTTTCCATTTCTCTCCCCCGTCCCAGAGAGGGAGGGGGGAGGGTGAGCGAACGGCTGCGTGGTATTTAGCTGCCAGCCGGGTTAAACCACGACAATTCTAACAAAACACTACTGGCAAGTTAATGGGAGTTTCAGACTGTATATTATGTGCATTGACATATGTCAAATCTATATGCACTAAACACCAAAAGCTACAACTAAGATGGTAATACTAATATACTGCGTATGGTAAATATACCTTTTCTAACTGGTTAAATAGAATCTAGATTAGGTTTTCCCATGTAATGGACCTGGGCTCCTGCTCTATTCTGCCAATAGATTTCATTGGCCAAAATGTGTTTAAATTATTCAGAGCTGATTTAATTCTGAGATGAATTTATTTAAAAATACCACAGATTTTCAATATTATTTTCAAGAATTTACTAACAAATGGGGATTTTTACAAGTGAAAACATTTTAGGGTTATATGTTGTAATGTTTTGTAAACTTTGAGAATCAAGTTCAGGCCCGGTGTAAATGTCAAAATTGCATTGATTTTGTGTTTAAAAAGAAAATATTTTTACTAATGATTTTACAAGCCCTATATTAGGCAGAAATTTCTTATGAACCTTTTGAATTGAAATATTACATAAATACCATGACTCCTTTCTATAGTGTAGGAGAGAGGTTGCACTCAGTTCTCCAGAGAAACCGTAGAAAGGCTGGCCTATAAGGAAAACAAGTTACATGATTTAAAAAAACTCTGCTGTTGAATGAGACAAAAGGAACTGCACAAGGTAGCAAATGGGTTGTCTCTGTCTAAATTCTTGTAGCCACAGTAAGAATGATGAGCTGTTCACAGTAAACTTCTCGACTGTACCTGAAATGAAAGCTTTTAATAACATCTGGAAGCTCTCATCTCCATAGTCTGCTAATTGGAGAAACAAGAGAAAACTAGCAAGCAACTGTACTTAAAATGTACTGCAAACAGGACTTTACAATTGGTAGGAATTAACAAAACAGCTTTAAAGATAATTCAGGATAATATAATACTTCCTTGTCAAGGACAACACAAACCTGGAAACTAAGTGTGGCAGAAGAATGAGATATGCCTACCTACAGTTCCTACCACAAAAACGTATTTAACAATTAAAAAATATATATTTAAAAAATGTTTAGGCTTATTTACAGAGCCTATATCTTTTCCTAGAAAGAGAGACTTAATCTGGTTACTAGTTAAATTATTTGCTATGTTGTAGTGGGTTAACGTGGCAAGGTTTTGGTAGCAGGGGGCCATGGGGGTGGTTTCTGTGAGAAGGATCTAGAAGCTGCCCCATGTTTGGGAAGGGCCCCATTGTTTTCCAGAGCTGAGCCAGTAAGCGATGTTGTTTTGCGCCTCTGTGAGAACATATTTAAGACTGGGAAAAAAAAAACGCTGTGCCACACAGCAGCTGGGAGAGTGAGAGGAGTGAGGAACGGCCTTGCAGGTGCCAAGGTCAGTGAAGAAGGAGGGGGAGAGGTGCTCCAGGCGCCGGAGCAGAAGTCCCCTGCGGCCTGTGGTGAGGACCATGGTGAAGCAGGATGTCCCCCTGCAGCCCATGGAGTACCACGGTGGAGCAGGGTTCCACGCTGCAGCCCGTGGAGGAGACCACGGTGGAGCAGGTGGCCCTGCACCGACGGAGGCTGCCGCCTGTGGAAGACCCCTGCCGGAGCAGATTCCGGGCCGGACCTGTAGCCCGTGGAGAGGAGCCCACGCAGGAGCAGGTGACCCGGCAGGAGCTGCTGCCCGTAGGGGAGCCAGGTTGGAGCAGTTTGCTCCTGAGGGATGGACCCCGTGGTACGGACCCATATCTGGAGCAGTTCTGGAAGAGCTGCTGCCTGTGGGAAGCCCACGCCGGATCAGTTCATCAAGGACTGCATCCTGTGGGTGGGACCCCACAGCACAGGGGACGAGAGTGACCAAGAAGGAGCGGCAGAGAAGAAGCGCTGTAGACTGACCATAACCCCCATTCCCCCGTTCCCCTGCGCTGCTCGGGGGGAGGAGGTGGAAGAGGGTGGATGGGGGGGAAGGTGCTTTTGGTTTCTTTCCTTTGTTTCTCACTTCTCTAGCTTGTTAGCAATGAGCAATAAATCTTACTATCTTCTTATGCTGAGTCTGTTTTGCCCGTTACAATAATTATTGCGTGATTTTCTTGTCCTTATCTCAACCCTTGAGCCCTTTTCACATATTTTCTCCCCATTCCTCTTTGAGGAGGGGGAGTGAGAGAGCGGCTGTGGTGGAGCTTGGCTGCCCACTCAAGCGGAACCACGACATATGTGTCAGTTACAGCTGACCACAAGCTTTCTGCATCCTTAGGGCACCTATGTACACTATTAAGGAATCACATTCTCGTTTTGGAGATTAAGATGCAATGAGCAAGATTGAAAAACACCTTGGTGCTTTAATGAGACATTGTTTTCTTTTCTCAAAGGGATCAACCTATGAGATGTTTTTGGACACATCTGACATGCTAACCAAGAAATGAATCAGAATCAGAATCAGAATCAGAATTTCTAGGTTGGAAGAGACCTCAAGATCATCGAGTCCAACCTCTGACCTAACACTAACAGTCCCCACTAAACCATATCCCTAAGCTCTACGTCTAAACGTCTTTTAAAGACTTCCAGGGATGGTGACTCCACCACTTCCCTGGGCAGCCTGTTCCAATGTCTTAACAACCCTTTCGGTAAAGAAGTTCTTCCTAAGATCCAACCTAAAACTCCCCTGGCTCAACTTAAGCCCATTCCCCCTCATCCTGTCACCAGGCACATGGGAGAACAGACCAACCCCCACCTCACTACAGCCTCCTTTAAGGTATCTGTAGAGAGTGATAAGGTTGCCCCTGAGCCTCCTTTTCTCCAGGCTGAACAAGCCCAGCTCCCTCAGCCGCTCCTCGTAGGACTTGTTCTCTAGGCCCCTCACCAGCTTCGTCGCCCTTCTCTGGACCCGCTCAAGCACCTCGATGTCCTTCTTGTAGCGAGGGGCCCAAAACTGAACACAGTACTCGAGGTGCGGCCTCACCAGAGCCGAGTACAGGGGGACGATCACCTCCCTAGCCCTGCTGGCCACACTGTTTCTTATGCAAGCCAGGATGCTGTTGGTCTTCTTGGCCACCTGAGCACACTGCTGGCTCATACTCAGCCGACTATCAACCATCACTCCTAGTTCCTTCTCTGCCTGGCAGCTCTCCAACCACTCATCTCCCATCCTGTAGCTCTGCTTGGGGTTATTGCACCCCAGGTGCAGGACCCGGCATTTGGCCTTGTTGAACTTCATGCAGTTGGCCTCAGCCCATCAGTGCAGCCTATCCAGATCCTCCTGCAGAGCCTTCCTACCCTCAAGCAGATCGACACATGCGCATAGCTTGGTGTCATCTGCAAACTTACTGAGGGTGCACTCGATGCCCTCGTCCAGATCATCGATGAAGATATTAAAGAGGACCGGCCCCAGCACCGAGCCCTGGGGATCGCCACTAGTGAGATGCAAGGTCTAACACTATCGGCTTTAGAAAAATGGGACTGAAAATTTAACTTCTTCTGAAGCACCTCTGCATCCTAGCCACCAAAAGTAGAACATTATGAGAACCTTCTCATTATCACAGTTATATCAAAAATATAGAAAATATCAAAAATAAGGTGTATTGCAATTTATTTCTGAAGTGTTGTTTTATATTGTATAAATATATGTTATAAATTTTACAAACTTGTTATTTCCCAGTACAAAAAAGACAGGGATCTCCTGGAAAGAGTCCTACGGACGACCACAAAGATGATACGGGACCTGGAGCACCTTCCCTATGAAGAAAGACTGAGAGACCTGGGTCTGTTCAGCCTTCATAAAAGGAGACTGAGAGGGAATCTTATCAATGTTTACAAATACCTCTTTGCAGTGATTTGCGGGGACAGGACAAGGGGCAATGGCCAAAAAACGGAGCACAGGAAGTTCCACACCAACATGCGAAAGAACTTCTTCATGGTGAGGGTGACGGAGCACTGGGACAGGCTGCCCAGGGAGGTTGTGGAGTTTCCTTCTCTGGAGATATTCAAGGCCTGCCTGGACACCTACCTGGGCAAGATGCTCTAGGGAACCTGCTTTGGCAGGGGGGTTGGACCCAATGATCTCTTGAGGTCCCTTCCAACTCCTACAATTCTGTGATTCTGTGTGATTCTGTGATGATTTTTCATGAGGGTGGTGTGACATTAGAACTTGTTGCCCAGATAAGTTGTGGATGCCTGATCACTGGAAGTGTTCAAAGTTGGGTTAGACCAGGGCTTTGAGCAGAGAACAAGACAAAGTTTGTTCAACTGTTCTGCTGAAACAGCTGTCTATCCTGCCAGTTGGTTGCCTTGCCGGTTCCTTGTTCTCTTCTACTGATTTCTGTGTTTCTATCACTTGTTTTATACCAGGGAATGTACCCCACAAACCTAAAAATGCCTTATCCTTTTTGGACAGTACCTAATACAGTGAAAAGCCATTCGACCACAGGAAATTCAAGAACTGCTCTATAGCTTTTTTTTTTTTTCCACTGTAAAATGTTTTTTCTTCCAAGAGCAGATTTCATTGACTCTGGAAAACACCACCCTGGGAATTTCCATTCCAAAAAGTTAGTTGTCCCATTGGTGTTGCCTCTAGCTTAGGAAGCAACTTTCAAAAACAATATATTGCTACTTAATGGTAAGACAACCTTTTAACATATACTTTAAACAAGAATATGTGTTTACTGCAATAGGAATAACTTTGTGCTTACTGAAGCTGTTTTTAAAAGCATTTGTTTTCCTTGCAGCTTGTATCAGTACATGAGCAGAATCCCTCAGGGCATCACAAATATTATTGTGTCCCTAGGTATTGAATCTTACATTTAGACCTACAAGTTATCTGAAGGATGTCTAAAATTATGTGTGGGCAGAGAGCTCCTTTCAGATGCTGCATCTGAGAAGACTGATTTGTTTGTTTATTTTAGAAAATGCTTAAAATGTTTTTGTGCCTTTGGAAGAAAAAATATATATATATATGTATTGTCTTTCTTGTTTTTGCATTTGTCAGCAGTTATTAATAATTAATACAAGCACAAGGAAGAAACCTGTTCCCCTACAGCCACTCATTGCAAAGTCCAGATTCTTTTCCTGAATGTTCTCCAAGAGTGGCTCATTCTGCAATACATTTCTGGGCATGCTGTAGAAACCAGGTTGTTGTAACCAAACTTTGAAAACACATGGAGCAGATACCTTTCTTGTCTCTAGCCTCAGATCCTAAAGTATCTACTAAATTCCAGGAAAAACTTACTTTAAAAATATACAGAAAATGCATGCTAAAACAACAACAACAACAAAGGCACAATTAACTCATTTTTATATTTTCTTTGACAAAAGTAAAACTAAATGAACTAAAATAAAACAACATAAGGCATTTTTAGGTTTGTGGGGTACATTCTCTGGTATAAAACAAGTGATAGAAACACAGAAATCAGTAGAAGAGAACAAGGAACCAGCAAGGCAACCAATTGGCAGGATAGACAGCTGTTTCAGCAGAACAGTTGAACAAACTTTGTCTTGTTCTCTGTAAGCATTGCAGAAAACCAATTTTGGAGCAACTGTAAGATAACTGCTGAAGGGTTGACCTACACAAAGGCAAAAGCAAAACTGGAAGTTCTTTTTGAACAAGTGTCATAGAGGTATAGTTGAATGCGCATTATTTTTATCTATGTTTTTATTCATCAAGCACGGCATCGCTAGTAGGTCAAGGGAGGTGATTGTCCTGCTCTACTCTGCGCTGGTGCGGCCTCACCTCGAGTACTGTGTGCAGTTCTGGGCACCACAGTATAAAAAGGACATGAAACTGTTGGAAAGTGTCCAGAGGAGGGCTACGAAGATGGTGAAAGGCCTGGAGGGGAAGATGCATGAAGAACGGCTGAGGTCACTGGGCCTGTTCAGCCTGGAGAAGAGGAGGCTGAGGGGAGACCTCATCACAGTCTACAACTTCCTCGTAAGGGGGTGTCGAGAGGCAGGAGACCTTTTCTCCATTAACACCAGTGACAAGACCCGCGGGAACGGGGTTAAGCTGAGGCAGGGGAAATTTAGGCTTGACAACAGGAGGGGGTTCTTCACAGAGAGGGTGGTTGCACACTGGAACAGGCTCCCCAGGGAAGTGGTCACTGCACCGAGCCTGTCTGAATTTAAGAAGAGATTGGACTGTGCACTTAGTCACATGGTCTGAACTTTTGGGTAGACCTGTGCGGTGTCAAGAGTTGGACTTGATGATCCTTAGGGGTCCCTTCCAACTCAGGATATTCTATGATTCTATGATTCTATGATTTTACACTGAAGAATGGATGACCCATGATTCTTCAAAATATTTAAAGACCACAGGTAATTTTGGGAAGACAAAAATCCATCAAATAGTAAACTTGTCATCTTGTACTGTTCCATAGCTACTAGCTGTAGTGATATTTTTTCTTTACACTAGCATAGCAAAGACCAAGAAATTAAGAGGTTTCTCCTTGGAAGGTGACATTTATGAATAGCTTGGGGAAAAAAAAATGAACAAAGAAAAGTACACATTTTTGTTAGGACTGAAATAGTGGTCAATTGCATTGTTGTTGTAGCAAAGTAAACATTGAAAAAATGTGTAATAAACTAAACTAGATAGTATTAATGAGACAGAGCAGTACTGTCAGCAGCAGACCTATTGCTAGCATAATTGCAAAGAGAACCTAAGTTTTGACTCTAAGTAAAGGCAAATAATAATTATTTTCTTAATTAATATAAGCAATTAAGCTCTTCCTTGTAGAACAATCTTTGATTGAAAATTGTATCTTAAAAAATATTGAATTCCCAGTAGCGTACCCTTACAAAGTTAATCCACCTGCATTTGAATTAACTTTCTGAAAGTAACTTCATACTCTCCAGGTATCAGAGATTTAGTGAAATGCTAAATAAACCCCAAACTCTCTCGGCCTCCTTAGGGTAAAATAATCTAAACAAACTAAACTTTGAGCAGCTAAATGCTGATGCACAGGTATATACTGTAACAAAACTACTGCACTGACAAAAGTATTAATTTCCAAAGAAGAATTAACAGAGACTACATTGACTTACATATTACCACATTCAAAATAAAATTTAAACAATCTGTTAGGAATTTGGGAAGTTATAAAACATGAAAAATGTTACTGCATTTCTCAGGGATATATATGTATTTCTAACAGACAGAAAATCCATTAGAACAGCCTAAGGCAATCAGTAATTGAATGAACTCTACAGCAGATGGGAGCAATAGCAAATGGCATTTCAATAGTTAACTTTTTTTTTATATGTGAACTTTGCCAAATTTGAAGGGTCAGTATAGCACTGTAGAGGGCAAACACAGGTACAAGAGGTGGGGGACAACTGTGGACAAGGGCAGGTAACAGTCAGGTTATGGTCTTAAATGCTGCAGTTCTCAGTCAGTGGACTTACCTTCTGAGCTTCTTCTCTGTGTTGCAAGTTGCACAAAATGCCGGGGAACTTTAGAACAACAGATGGACAGGTGAAGACTCTGTGGAAGGAACAGTTTAATTCTCAAACCTTGTAATTCATACCCATCATACTCACCATTTCTAGATTCTTTATACTTTCTATAAATTTGTACATTGCCTCATATAAGCCATAATCTGCAGATGAATATAAATATATATGTAACCTATATCTGGAGTTTAAAGTTCAATTAGCATTATATTAAGGCTCCTTTTTATTTTATTTTATTTTATTTTATTTTATTTTATTTTATTTTATTTTATTTTATTTTATTTTATTTTATTTTATTTTAAATTACACATAAATTATCTTTGAAATTTTCTAGTATATTAAAATGCCTTTGACCAGTGCTGTTATTTTGCCATGTGTTTACATTTAACTAGTGAGCTGAAATTTTCAGGATGAGCTTTGATGAGCCAGAAATATACCTTGGAGGAACAGACTAGGTTAGTAAAGTGAGATAGATCATGGCAAGACAGTGCTGCACAAATGCACTCTGTCAAACCCAGTGGATGAGCTAGCTCTCTGTTTTTCTTAATTGCAAACATGTTGTAATGAACTGCTGTGAGGAGGGAAGGTGGACACCGTATGCAGTTAAATCCTCAGTAGAAAAAATACACAAGTATAAAAATGGCTTCTATGCAAGTAGAAGAATGTTTCTCCTGCTGAAAGGAGCTCGTTTTTGTGATACGGGCAGTAAGCAGTTGCAGGGCTGCATAGTGATCCATAGCCAACAAAACTGAGATATGAGCACTTAATATAAACTATGACCCTGACTGATGAACTCACAATGATGTGAGTTTATTTATTTATTAATTTTGTGGGATACCTTTTCCAGCATTTCAGTCCTCACAGAAATGCTGTTTATCTGTAATGTCACCAAAATCCGCCAGGAGATGAAGCCTGGATATTGACACATATTGGTGCAGTCTTTGTGACCTTCATGTTTTTACAGGATAAAAGCAAAAAGAGCTATTTTAAATAAAACTACTTTTTTTTTTTTTTTCTTTAATGGGGAAAAAACAAAACAAACAAAAAAAACCAAAAAAAAACCACTTTGTTTTGACAAAATGGGCACTTTCCACTGGAATCCTGATAGATGAAAAATGCCTGTCTTGCCATGATATAATCATCATATAGCTTGGGTTAGAAGGAACCTTAGACTATCTAGTCCTAACCCCCCTGCCATTAGTAGGGACACCTCTCACTAGACCAGGTTGCTCAAAGCCCCATCCAGCCTGGCCTTGAACACTTCCAGGGATGGGGCATCCAGAGCTTCTCTGGGCAAACCTATATCTGCAGCATCAGAACTATTATATAATTCATACGCTTTGTAACATTTAATGTGAACTATTGAAAAAAAAAAAAAAAAGAGGAAAGGATGTTTTGCAATGTACAATTCTTTCTGAGAAAGGAGATGCTGAAATTACTCTGTGGGAAGGAGCATCTGAATGCTTCTGGGAGCCCAGAACTGGACACAGTACTCCAGGTGAGGCCTGACCAGGGCAGAGTAGAGGGGGAGGATCACCTCCCTTGACCTGCTGGCCACACTCCTTTTCATGCACGCCAGGATCCCATTGGCCCTCTTGGCCACGAGGGCACACTGCTGGCTCATGATCAACCTGTTACCCACCAGGACCCCCCCAGGTCCTTCTCCTCAGGGCTCTTGTCCAGCAGGTCATCCCCCAGCCTGTACTGATGGAATGATAAGGTTGAGTCCCTATGGGTTAGGATTGGTGGGAAGGCCAACAAGGCAAGCATCATGGTGGGGGTCTGTTACAGACTGCCGAATCAGGATGAGGAGACAGATGAGGAGCTCTACAGGCAGTTGGCAAAAGTTGCAAAATCGTCAGCTCTTGTCCTTGTGGGGGACTTCCCAGACATATCCTGGAAATGCAATACAGCTCAGAGGAAGCAGTCTAGGAGGTTTCTGGAGAATGTGAAAGATAGTTTCCTAATGCAGCTGGTTAGTGAGCCTTCCAGGGGAGATGCCCCACTGGACCTTCTGTTCACAAACAGAGAAGGACTGGTGGGAGACGTAGTGGTCGAGAGCTGTCTTGGACAGAAGTGACCATGAAATGGTAGAGTTCTCTATTCTTGGTGGAGTCAGGAGAGGGACCAGTAAAACTGCTGTCTTTGACTTCTGGAGGGCAGACTTTGAGCTGCTCAGGGCATTAGGTGGCAGAGTCCCTTGGGAGGCAGTTCTGAAGGGCAGAGGAGTCCAGGAAGCCTAGGCACTCCTCAAGAAGGAAATCTTAATGGCTCTGGAGTGGTCTGTCCCCACGTGCCCAAAGATGAGCCGGCATGGAAGAAGACCAACCTGGCTGAACGGAGAGTTGTGGCTAGAGCTTAGGAAAAAAAAAAGAGGGTTTATGATCTTTGGAAAAGAGGGCAGGCCACTCAGAAGGATTATAAGGATGTTGTAAGGATGTATAGTGACAAAATTAGAAAGGCCAAAGTTCAACTGGAGCTCAATTTGGCTACTGCTGTTAAAGACAACAGAAAATGTTTTTATAAATACATTAACACTAAAAGGAGAACTAAGGAGAATCTCCACCCTTTACTGGATGTGGGGGGAAACTTAGTAACGAGAGATGAGGAAAAGGCTGAGGTGCTTAATGCCTTCTTTGCCTCAGTCTTTAGTGGCAAAAGCAGTTGCTCTCTAGATAGCCAGTACCCTGAGCTGGTGGAAGGGGATGGGGAGCAGGATGTGGCCCTCACAATCCATGAGGAAATGGCTGGCAACCTGCTACAGCACTTAGATGTACGCAAGTTGATGGGGCCGGATGGGATCCACCCAAAGGTGCTGAGAGAACTGGCAGAAGAACTGGCCAAGCCGCTTTCCATCATTTATCAGCAGTCCTGGCTATCAGGGGAGGTCCCAGTAGATTGTCAGCTAGTAAATGTGATGCCCATCTACAAGAAGGGCCAGAAGGTCGACCTGGGAAACTATAGGCCTGTTAGTTTGACCTCAGTGCCAGAGAAGCTCATGGAGCAGATTATCTTGAGTGTCATCACATGGCACTTACATGGCAACCAGGCGATCAGGCCCAGTCAGCATGGGTTTATGAAAGGCAGGTCCTGCTTGATGAACCTGATCTCCTTCTATGACAAAGCAACATGCTTGGTGGACGAGGGAAAGGCTGTGGATGCGGTCTACCTTGACTTCAGGAAGGCTTTTGACACTGTTTCCAACACCATTCTCCTCAAGAAACTGTCTGCTCTTGGCTTGAACTGGTGTACACTTCATTGGGTTAGAAACTGGCTGGGTAGCCGGGCCCAAAGAGTTGTGGTGAATGGAGTCAAATCCAGCTGGAGGCCGGACACTAGTGGTGTCCCCCAGGGCTCGGTACTGGGGCCAGTTCTCTTTAATATCTTTATCGATGATCTGGATGAGGGGATCGAGTGCACCCTCAGTATATTTGCAGACGACACCAAGTTATGTGCATGTGTCCATCTGCTCGAGGGTAGGAAGGCTCTGCAGGAGGATCTGGATAGGCCAGACCGATGGACTGAGGCCGACTGTATGAGGTTCCACAAGGCCAAGTGCCGGGTCCTACACCTGGGGTGCAACAACCCCAAGCAGAACTTCTTTACTGAAAGCATTGTTAGGCATTGGAATAGGCTGCCCAGGGAAGTGGCTGGGCAGTCACCATCCCTGGAGGTCTTTAAAAGACATTTAGATGTAGAGCTTAGTGATACGGTTTAGTGCAGGACTTATTAGTGTTAGGTCAGAGGTTGGACTAGATGATCTTGGAGGTCTCTTCCAACCTAGATGATTCTGTGATTCTGTTTGGTGGGTCAAGCACATCACAGCCTATTTACAGTGACAAAATATCTGATAGACAATTCTTCAGAGTGATCTCCAGTACCAGTTATTTCCAGTACCAGTTATTTCTGAGCTATGTAAAAGAACCTGAGAGAACAGCAGGATCACAGGATCTGAAATACACAACACTTTGCTGTTTGTATATCATGTATTTTTACTTAATTTTTCTGTGATCCTTCATTTATATATATATATATATTAAGGTATCAGAGTTTAAATGTGTTCTGAAACATTAAATATGGAAACACTGCCCCAAGAAGAAGATTTTTGTGGATTATCATGAAGATGTCTTCTTGTTTTGAAAGGAGGGAAAAAAATGACTGGAGTCCCATAGAATAATTCCATCATAGTAGTAACAGGAGAGGACAATTAAAAGCATTTTAAAGCCCTCATGAAGTTCCCTCATGAACTTTGCTTAGAATTTGAAATGGGACACATTCTGACATACAGTTTTGACAGTATTGCTGTATTCAGGGGGAGAAAGGCACTTTTCCTGGTTTTGTTGTTGTTGCTGTTCATTTATTTATTTATTTATTTATTTTCCTGGAAAAAATACTTTCTCTCTGTTTTCTGACTACTGCATTTTCCTCTGTGCTGACTTAAAAAGTTTAGGGAATTAATCTTGTCATTGATTTTAAAGCTTCATTAGCACTATCATCGTTAAGTGAATGAAAATGCCCTTGCTGTTTCTGCTCCTTTATATTTTCATCAGATAATTGAGTCTGAACCTCATTAAGGGATGAACGCACTTCTCAAGTGACAGCCCAACTGTGTAACATGAAGCCTGCAATGAATAGTCACTAAGCTATGTACACAGGATAACACAATATACAGAGCCTTGAATATTTGAATACTTTTTTAATATCCTTAAAGGTACTACCTAAAGTAGAAAGGGTGAGAAATGTTCAGCTAAGATGGACCTGGGAGGAACTCGGAACATTTGCCACCTATCTGTAATGTAATGTGCTCAGCAGTGTAAAGGCAAACACAAGTGGCAGGGCACTGCAAGGCACAAGAAACTGCAGCTCCTGAGATGAGTAATAATATACAAGATAGATTCTGACCTAATATTACTTGAATGTTTCAACATTTGCAAACAGTGATTAAAAATCTTAACAACAACAACAAAAATCTCTCTATAAAGGCAAATGACTGTTTTATGCAAGAGAAGACTTTTGCTGCCTTTTATTTACTTGCACATCTTTTATTGCCAGGTGGAAGATCATGATAATCAGTATTGTGTTTTAGGAGAAAAACTTACAACGTTCCTCCACATTTTCCAGACAGTCTTTTTTATCTCTTTTTTATATCCCCATTGTGTGCCATAACTGTACTGAAGCAATATTGTAAAACAAGTAAGATTTTTGCATGTGCATTTTGTGGGGAAGTGCTCACAGATGCCCGTCTTTACTCAGATGTAATATTACTATACTTAGAAATACCTTACACAAAATCTGTATTGTTGTGCTTGGAAAAAAAGACACCAAATTTGCTCTGTCTCTGTGATGGTATTTACCCTCAGCTAGTGAATGTGTACAGAACTAAATGAAGCTTGAGGGGCCGAGATGTAAAGTTGTGCTGTGGGACAGGCCCATGTCAGCTTTATATTCTGAAGGACAGTTTCTTCAGAGGGGGATGCCCAAGTGCAGAGTAAGTTCCATGCCTGAGAGCAAAAGCCTGCAGGAGCCTTGCTCTGCCTGTGGCTGTCTGAGAAAGAAGAGCAAAGGCAGCCACCTGCTATCCTGGAAGCATGGCAGCTCTTGGGGCCAACTGATGGGATGCTCTGTGCCCACGGGGAAACCCAGCAAAGTGCTCTGGGCTGGCTTGGCAGCCCAAGTTAAGTCTGCAGGTGCCTCCACTATCCCCTGGATAATTGCACAGCAGGGCTGAAGAATGAATTGCTGGTGTTGCCTTCCAGTTTTGACCCTTGCTTTAGCAGTCATACAATGAGCATACATTGTATGCACTGTCCCAGTGTATATATGCAGCGCTGTGCTGCAGGCACAGCTTGGCAGTTGCAGGCACATCCTCTGATAGCCCATGGCGGCTCAAAGCAAGAGGTATGTGACAAAGTCCATATCCAGGATGCCACATGCCATTTCAGCGCAGCTCCAAACAAATACTGCTGCCCTGCCTACATTTCGGTAGTAAATACATCTTGCAGGCTCCAGATCATTGCAAGGAATATAGATTCACAGTCACCACCACTGCTGAAAGCAATTTCCTTACTCCATACTCTACCCTTCACTGCTCCTCACACTGCTGCTGTGCAGAGCCTTGCAAATGTCTGCCACAAGGCCTTGACATCTGAAGCAATCTTGAATGAACTTGAATGAACAACCTATATTTTGGAGGGTGTCAGATTAGGTATTTTTTAATTCTGTTCACAATGAAGTCCCTCCATGGCACATTAAGTGCTAGGTAATAAACTGTTATCTTGTTTATGTGTTTAAATTGGACCACAAAAAATCAGTGACTGGACAAATATTTTCCCCCGAAGGTCTAGCCTTACTAGCCTCACTTGGAATTTTATTTGTACTGTATAAAAACTGATGGTTCTATTTAACTAATTTAACTACAGTCTACACAGAAACTGAAACTGCATTAAAAAATGTATTTCAGAAGGTCAGAAATTTTAGGAGAAAAAAATAACTTTGAAGCAATGAATGAGACAGCGAAACAGGATGATCCCCCTTCCATACCCCCCCCCCCCCCAAAAAAAAAAAAAAAGCCAAAACAAAAAAGGGAAAACTTCCTGACAAAATCTGCTAAATTCTCTAAAGCCATCTCTTTGCCTGTCTTCAGTTCTATGTAGGTCTGTTTGTTGTCATTGGCCACAGCACCAGCTCAGCAGCCCTTATTTTATAGTGTGTTTTTTTTGCCTCTGGTACCTCTTTGTTCCCTCTTGGATCATAGTCTCCATTGCAGAGGTCACACTAATGATGAAGTCACAGTAGTTCTCACCAGAGAAGAAATGATCAAGATTTGTCTTATATGCTCAGACCACAGCTTGGATTCTGAAATCAGTTAATCATCTCACTCCCTAGAATTTGGCCAAGCATTCAGGGATATCTGTCCATCTCCTTTATTATATTTTGTTGTGGCTTAACACCCATGGGCAGCTAAGCTCCACAAGGGCACTCTTTTGTCCTCCTCCTAAGGACAGGGGGAAAAAATGATGAAACAAGGCTCATGGGTTGAGGGCTCATGGGTTGAGATAAGTGCAAAACTCTCACCAGTTACTGTCATGGGCAAAACAGACCCAGCATAAGGGAGATTAATGTAATTTATTGCCTATTACTAACAGATTAGAGCAGTGAGAACTAAAAGCAAACTAAAAACCTCTCCACCCTCCATCCATGCTCTTTCACCTCCTCCCCCCAAGTGGCACACTGGAACTGGGGAATTAGGGATTCAGTCAGTCCCTAATTTGTGATAAAAAATAATAAAAAATATTATCTAATTTAGATAATAAACAATTAAAGAATAGCCCACAGAAAGCTTAGGTTTTTCTCCCTAGCTCAACAAAGAAACAAACCAAGAGAACTTGCTTAGCAAGGATGAAAAATCTGATCTATGCTTGTGTGACAGGGCACAGTCAGTAACTGCATTTGCTGCACTACGCCTGCGTCTGATAGAAAACCACTCACAGAAGGTACTCGTTAAGTATGTTGCTTTTTTATGCAATATCTCAGACCATAAATACACATCCTGCCCTAGTTCAAGGCGATAAGCTGCCACAGTTTAGGCTTTAAGTTCAGAGCCCCTAAATCAGTCCCTCCGCCACGCGAGGAACCACCCGCGCCTGCTAATTCCTGCACTCTGGCCACTGCGCACGCACGGCTCGTGGCCGCACTTACCTCACTTCCGCCTCCGCAGCGTGCTGCTCGCGCCCCGCGGCGGCGCCAGGCCGGCCAGCGGGCACGGCGGCTCGGGGGGCGCCGCGGCGCGGAGCTCGCAGCCCCGTGCTGCTCGGCGGCGGGGCTCGGGCCGCGCCCCTCGCGGGCGCCCGCCGCTGGGTGGGCAGCTGCCCCCGCCCTGTGCCCGACAGACGGGCGTGCGGCGGCCGGCTCTCTTGGAGACACGCTTTTACTGCGGTCCATGCTGGGAAAAGAAAATGTAGCTGCTCACGTCCCGTGGAGCTCACTTGGAACTTCAGAATCCTGTTGCTTGTCTGCATATTTCTGTAGCACGATGTTTCAGGCTCTCAGATAAAGGGATGCTTGCAGCTTTTTATCTGTGCTTGTGTCTAGCATCAGATTTCTAGATTGTGTGTTTATTTATTGCATACACTGTTACCGTAACTGCTGGCTTTTTGCGTGGAAATAAAGTGTAGCCTTAAACAAGACTTGAAAACAGAGCAGTGACAGATTTATAGTTCTACAAATACACCGGCTCAATGGACCGATACTACTGCTGCTCATGGGCAAAACCCAAGTGCAAGACATAGGGCCGCCTAAATGGCAAAAGCCTTCCTGAGTGCCACATACAAAAGCTCTGCTAAATCCTGCAGTGCCTGCAGACACAATGAAAATTCATAAAGTTTAGTGGCAGGAAATTTAATAGACCAGAAACAGCAGCAACCAAGTGCTGAATTAAAGGACTCCTTCTAGTGAGAGACATAAAATGAACCAATTTCTTGAGCACGCTTGAGTTTAGGGGAGTCTGCAGTTCCACTCTAGCAAATTTAACAGAATCATAGAATGGCTTGGATTGGAAGGGACCCTAAAGATACCTAGTTTCCATCCCCGCTGCATAGACAGGGATGCCACCCACTAGATCAGCTTGCCCAGGGCCTCATCTAACCTGTTCCTGAACACCTCCAGGGATGGGGCATCCACAACCTCTCTGGCAAATTTAACGCAGAGGAAACTGGAAAGACTCAGAATTTGAAAGGGGATAAGGATTTCCTAACAATAACACTAAAACAATTTTCAAAAGGAAACAAACAGGCAAAAAAAATAAAAAGAAAACACAAAACAGAGTTTATGTTGAATATATTCTGGATCATGGCTATGCTAAGATACACAGAGAACAGAGAGGTGACTGGTGACAACCAACCAACATGGCTTCACTAAGGACAAATGTGCTTGAAAAATTTGTTGGCCTTCTACAAGGAGGTTACAGCATTCATGGATAAGGGAAAAGCAACTAATGTCATCTGTCTGGAATTGTGCAAAACGTTTGACCCTGTCCCACATAACATCCTGGTCTCCAAACTGGAACATCTTAGGTTTGATAGATGGACAACTCAGTGGATAAGGAATTGGCTGGATGGTTGTGGTCAAAGAGTTGCAGTCAATGTCTTGATGTCCAAGTGCAAATCAATGATAGTGTCCCTCAGGGGTCGGTAGTGGGACCAGTACTATTTAACATCTTTGTCAGTGACATAGACAGTGGGATTGAGTGCATGCTCAGCGAGTTTGCAGATGAGGCCAAGCTGAGTGGCACAGTTGACAGGCTGATGGAAAGGGATGGCATCCAGAGGCACCTTGACAGGTTTGAGAGATGGGCCTGCGTGAACAACACAGTTCAACAAGGCCAAGTATAAGGTCCTGCTTCTGGGTCAGGGCAATCCCAAACATGAATAGAGGCTGGACAATAAGTGAATAGAGAGCAGCTCCGCAGGGAAGGACTTGGGGGTACGGGTGCATGAAAAGCTCAGTGTGGACAGCATGCTGAGGGAGGTGATTGTCCCCCTCCTCTCTACTCTTGTGAGACCCTGCCGGGAGCCTTGTGTTCAGCTTTGGGGAATGCAGCATAAGAAAGGCACCAGTTAGAGTGCGTTCAGAGTAGGGCCACAAAGATGATCAAAGGGCTGGAGCACTTCTCCTATGAAGAAAGGTTGAGAAAATTTGAGTTGCTTAGCCTAGAGAAGAGAAGACTCTCGGGAGACCTTATAGTGAACTTCCAGTACTTAAAGGGGACCTACAGGACAGATGCGGAGGGACTCATTCAGGGATTGCAGTGACAGGACAAGGGGTAATGGTTTTAAACTGAGTGAGGGTAGATTTAAATTAGATACAAAGAAGAAATGCTTCACTCTGAGGGTGGTGAGACACTAGCACAGGTTGCCTGGAGAAATTGTGGCTACCCCAGCCCTGAAAGTGTTCAAGGCCAAGTTGGATGGGGCTTTGGGCAACGTGGTCTAGTGGGAGGTGTTACTACCCATGGCAGGGTGTGTGTGTGTGTGTTGAAATTAGATGATCCTTAAGCTCCTTTCCAAGCCAAACTGTTCTATGATGCTATGATACTCTGTTTCTGTGATATGACTTGAATCCTGTCTGTTGCATAAGCTTCATCCTGAAGAATTCTTTTACTTCAGCAAATACACCAGGGGTGTTCTTAATGAATGAGAACAAGCATTTTCAGTTCTGGTCTAAACTTCAGTTCTTACTGAAACTTCATCTGTTTTCTGTCCCAGTGATTTGTTCTTTTGAGAGTTGAAAGAAGAATGACGTCAAATACACTTTACCCCTAATAAAAAGAATCATTCTGAATTTATTTTGAAAAACTATCAAGTGGCTGGAAAATTATGAATGCAGTCAGACTTCAGCATGTCATAGTCTTCCACTTTGTTCCAGAGAAAGGTGACTTTTGTCTTACTGAACCAGAGGTCCTCTACTGAATAAATCATCTTTCATTCTCACAAGAATGGCAGTCTGATAAGGAAGCATCTTATCTCTGTTTACATAGCTATTGCTGGTGAGTAGTAGCAAAAATCTGGCATTGAGTCTTCTAAAGGCACAGTCCTCTGATACCTTTAACAAAGACTGTACTATTACATTATTCTTTGAAGGATGTTGGTAGAACACAATCTCATCCTCTATTTTAGAAATACTATCTCTCAGCTAGCATTATATATAACCTTCCTTACATCTAAGCTGTGGATCTTTAGAGTTCTGATTCATGGCCATATTACAAATAATAAAAATAATTAAAAAAAAAAAAAAGTATTCCATGATAGTATTAGTAATAATAATATCAGAAAGATGAAAGTGTAAGCATCAGAATAAAAAGAAGCTCCTATGACTCAGTTCAGACAAATAGTCCCAGTGAGGTCAGCTAAGAAAACTATCCTGAATCAGTATGGCTTCTCAAATGACTAATTACTCAAACAAATTAACTTTATTCTCTTTGGCCCTTAATATATAGAAAAAAATATGGAAAGCAGTACTTGCTAAATTTCCAAACAATACCTGACTGAGACTGGTTTTCTGCCTCATTATACATTTTAAACTTTCACTTTTGAATAAGTTAAAATGATCTTTTGAGTTAAATAAGAGGAGAAAGTCTGTTAAAAACAGCTCTTTGCTTCTATTAAGTAGGAAAATTGTAATCTATGATAAAAGTATTGCATATTTTCTTCTTACAGCGTAAACAGGACAATGAAACTAGGTGTAAGTCAAAAGGAATATATTCAAGCATTATGGGTTCCTTATTCTTTTTTTCTGTTCCTTCAGGGTGTACACAATGCCATTGTAGTGAACACTTAGTTACTTGGAGGTAGATCTTAGGAATCTAAGTAACAAGTTATTTTACCAAGAACAGTTTATAAAGTTACAGCCTTAAACAATTGTCTGGCTGAAAAATCTCTACAGCTCTGATGTTTGTGCGCAAGTACACTCTAGTTAGTCTCTTAAGAGCTTGGTGAAATAAGTTTTTGGAAAAATAGGAGACACAGGTAAATAAACTAAGTGTCAATTATAGAAGAGTTCATTCTCACCTTGATGCTCTTGACTAAAGTGCCAGAAAGTTTGCAATTCAACTCTCAAACCACATAAAGAAGCTATTTATTGGAGTACAAAGCTGGAACTTGCAGTGGGCATGAAACACAGTGTGTACACTTAAGGTACACCCCAAAACGTTCAGTCTAAACTATCTACAGCCATTCTCTGTGTTTTGATTCTGTTTTTAATGTTTGTCTTGTTCTGTGTCTCAAAGCAGGTGGCAGTGCTTGGATTATGCAGCCTGACTTGCCAGGCTGAACGGGAAGGCGGAACAGAATTTGTTGCTCCGTGGTTGCCCCTAGGAGCATGAAGTGTCTGACACCCAGCTATGGGACACCCATCCAGTACAGACATCCCCCAGAATAACTTCCTTCCTGCCAGAGGTCCTCATCACCTGGCTACAGGAGGCACCAGCCAAGCAGAGAGCTGTTACTCCAGAGTAAATGTGCTGTATAATTGCTTTGGTGGTTTTGGTTATAAGACTTCAGGGTTTCCATTGTTTGCAGAAATAATCGTATTGTTCAGTGAAACCTCAGGTTTTCATTGAAAAAGAGAATGTGTGAATTCATCAAATTCATATATTTTACAAAAAAGATTTTAGAAAAAAAAAAAAAAATAGGCCAGGCCATTTGGATTCAATGCCTTTCCATATTTCTCTATACAACCTCCTTTCACTGAACAAACCTACTTTTTTATTTTAATATCCAGTAACTTTGGGGAATAGAAATTCATAGCAGCACCAAATAAATGCATCTAAACAAATGAAACAGGATTCTCAAACCAAAGGCAGCTTATTGAAGCTGGGAAATTTATCATTTGATATAGGCTAAAATAGTGAATACTGTGTAAAGAAACTTGGTATGCCAAAATGTAACTAGACAAAATGTAAAGGCATTCCCCAGCCATTGGGGAAGAAACAAGTGTGAGTGCAAGTGAGGAAGGAATGAGTGCCTGGAAAGAATGCTTCTCTGAAGCTCTGTGATAGCTAAAGAGAGTACCGATGAAAATATTTTGAATGTGTATGTCCTTGTTCCAGTCTCCACTAAATTCAGTGATACTTATCTTCTCATTTTTTGTAAATAAGGACAAAATAATTACAAATAATTTCAATAATTACAAAATAATTATTACTGTTGAGTAGTTGCACATGGATTCTTTGACTGACATGACAGAAATTAAAAGGTCTGTAATAATTTAGCAGTGACCATCCATATTGTCCAATTGTTTCTCATTGAATTACTGTCACGTGTGGATTCTTTAATTATGCAATGTTATGTTCCAACCAAAAGTGGCATGGAAAAAAATATATTCCTCTATTACAAGATTTTTTGTAATAGGAGTTAATTGAGTTTGCAGTTTCCTTTTTTTTTTTTTTTTTTTTGGTAGTAATGCCCTTTACATAGAGTATTTCTTAAGCACCTTTGATATGCCAGTATTATTTAATTGTCACCAGCAGAAGAATGGACTGCATATCATGAACAGAGCTACCTAGCTTTACAAATATTCATTGCTACTTTGTGGGTTGTTGTTTGCTTGTTTGCTTATTCATTTATTTCTGCAACTTTTCATTTTGCTTTTGCTCCTAAATCTCATTTATAAGCGGAACTCTTCCAGCTGAAGTAATCAGCAGACAGGCATGCTTTTCCTTTGGTAACAGCCAGCTGGATCAGGCTCTGTCTATCTATCCCATGAGAGTACCAGAGACAGCAGATGTACAGCTCTCCTTCCACTGTGAAACTCAATGGGAGAAGGCACAACTGTATGGAAGTATTTGAAAGCCATTGGTGCAGAGAGTGTGCTTCTTCCTATTTGATTTGGGACTTGCTCTGCTCCTTGTAACAGGAGCCAGCACCAGATACACTTTCATCTTCTGCTCCTGATGTTCTGAGCATCAAGAAGTTCCATCATGTCTTACATATCATATGGCTCTTGGCCAATAGTGTCCCATGCCAGCAGATCCAGTGGGTGTCTCAGCTATGAGGAGTGGTAGCCACTCCAGAGCTGTGCTTCAGGATGTATTGAAGAGGCTCTTGCTGTAGCCCTGCTCAGCACAGCAAGGGCTAAGGATTTGATGCAGAAAGGTGACAGAGATGTCTGAAGTGGGACTTAAACATAGCTTCCTTCAGCAAAGATCAGCCAAGGACATTCCTTGGCACCTAAGCCCCTAGGGAAGGAACAACAGTGTTGCTGACAGCCCCAGAACACAACTACGGGGAGGCTGACTGGTCTGTGCCAGCTCACTGAATCACATCTAGGATGCCTAATGCTGTGGCATTTTGCCCCAAAGACTTCATACTTGTAAACTCTGGAGTCACTGAAAAGTACACTTCTGCAGATATGATATTGGGCAGCTCAAGCAGGAACCGTGCTGGTTCCCACCTCTGCTGCTGTGAGGCCTCTCAGTCATACTGTGGCAGTCCCTTTTCTCCTGACAAACATAATTATGCTGTTTTATCATGGTAATTGCATGCTAATTATGCTGGGTTAGTGTACAATTATGGGATTCCTTTTAATGTTGGAGGCACAAATAATTCTACAAGTATTTTAAAACAGGTACTGAAAGAGCTGGCTGATGTCGTTGTGAGATCTCTCAATTATTTTTCAGTGGTCTTGAGAATCTGGAGCTGTCTGGAAGCTGGCAAATGTCCCAATTTTCAAGAAGAGTAAGAAAAAAGACCCTTTTAATTACAGGCCTGTTGGTCTCGCTTCAGAGCCTGGTAAAATTATGGAGTAGTTTGTTCTTGGAGTTGTTGAAAAACACATGAAAGACAACACAGTCATTAGTCACAGTTGACACAGGTTCATGAAGGGAAAGTCCTGTTACGAACTATATTTCCTTTTGTGACAAGATTGCCCAGCTAGTTGACCAAGGGTAACCAGTTGACCAGTTGGTGTAATATTCCTGGATTTCATCAAAGTTTTTGATGCCGATTTCCATAGTATCCTTCTGAACAAAAACGACCAGCATAGAGCTGGGTAGATTTAGATTAGATATAAGGAAGAAATTCTTCATGATGAGGATGGTAAGTCACTGGAACAGGTTGCACAGAGAAGTTGTGGATCCCCTATCGTTGGAAGTGTTCAAGGACAGTTTGGATGGGGCTTTAGGCAACCTGATCTAGTGGGATCCATGGCAGGGGGGCTGGACTAGATGACTTTTAAAGTTCCCTTCCAACCCAAACCATTCTATGATTCTGTGATTCTATGAAGACAGAGGCTTTTGTAGTTCTGCTATCAGATGTATCTAAAATGATTATTTTCATGTTAAACAAATATAGTATTTGAAAATTGGAGAGCACAATATGTGTGATGTTCATTACATAATTTTCTAACATATACTTCAGAGATACTTCAGTCAGTAAGACACCTATGCCTAAGGAGCTTTTTGTTGCAAAGTCTCTCTGTGGGAGCCCTGTGGCTGGGCATGCCTGTGCTGTGTGCATCCCCTCCATCCTGTCCAGAGAAGCTGTGCATGCACAGCCCTTGCTTATCTGCCATGCTGGTGGAGCTGGGCCAGCCCACTGGGGGGAAGGCTGTCCATGCCACTGCCACCCACAGAGCCCCTTCCTCTCCTGTACATAGTAACCTTGTCTGTGCTCACACCTGGTAGCCAACACTATCCAGCTGGCTGTTTAAAGCAATCCCCATTAGTGCTAAATAGAGGTAATTTGGTATAGAAGTCTTCTGCCCTCAAAGAGTCATGCTGTGCTACCAAGGACTAGGTGAAGGCACACCAGCTGATGTCACAATGGCTCCACATCCTGCCATAACAGTGTTGCAACCTGCTGTCTTTTGCATCTCTGATTTAGAATACAAGTCAGCAATAAATTCATTCCTTTCTTCCCCATGGAGCACCTCTACCTCTTGCCTGGGTGATGCAGTATTTCTGCCACTGCTCATCGTCTGGTATTTCTACTTGCAGGATGGATCTAGCCCAGCAGAGCCACTGAACCCTAAGGACATTCCTTTGAACACCAGCATAAACTATTCGAGGTGCTATAGTGTCCAGTTTGCAGAAGTCTGGGGATGAGGAGACCAGTGCTGCTGTGCCTCCGAAGCACTGTTTGATCCCAGATAAGCAGAGCCTGTGCTATTGTGTGCAGGTGCTGCTGCTCCTGTTCAGCTGAGAGGCTGGCAGGGGCCATGCATGTGGCTGTTCAGGGCTGTTTGTCACCCACAGCATGTCTGCCGTCCTGGAATGTCCTTCTTGAGAACAAGGGGTGGCCTCCCCAGCAGCATTTTCTCATAAAAGCAGCTTGAATGATCTCACTGTCTGCAGACCAACCTGGGTCTCAGCCTGGGCTAGAGAGTGGTGACCAGGTGTACCTCTTCTGAAGCACTGGAAAATCCTGGACTCAGGACCACAGGGAATGTGATGCCATGGAAGAGTGTGGGAGGGAGCAGGGCAGGGACACCAATGTCCTTTCAGTGTGCTGGCAGCAGCAGGAAAGCTCCTGGTGCAGAAGCTGACACTGAAGCTATCTTTATGGCCAGCCTCAGCAGGCTTTGAACCACACCACAGCAGCACAAGCGTGTACATGTATAATCTCAGTGTAGGCAGCCGGAGCTATGAAGGATCCTCACACAAAGTGTATGTCTCCTCTTGCATTTTCATAATTATAATCGTTCACAAATGCAACAGCTGGTAGGTGGATCCCACTTTTGGGTTAAATATAGGAATATATATATATATATTAATCTGCCTAATAGAATAGTTATCAAAGACTTTGATTTTGAATCAAAAATAAATTTAACTTTTAATAAGCCATATGATGCTTCCAAAGCTAAAAAAAAAAAGTATTTAAAACATTGTTCATTGTCAAGTTTAATCTTAATTTTTAAATAAACTGATATCTTGACTCATATCTGCTTGTAACATTTAGAATCAGTCCCAGAAAGACTAATCAACAGATTTGATGTAAAAGATTAATTACCAGTCCCTCAGGAGACAGTTTGTTTACTAAACAATCAATCCTATGCAAATTACTGAGTCAACACGCCAGTGTAATGGCTTCTTGTGGGAATGTAACAGTTTGTTTATGTTTACATACAACCACCTCAGGGTGGTGGCAGCAGCACAGTGCTTATGTGGCCTGGGCCATGCCTTCAGCTTACAGCTGGCTGGCAGGCAGCTCTGTCCAGGGACTCCAGGAGCTGCACATGCATTGCACTGCAAACAGTCCCATCGCAAAGGCTCAAGCTTACACAACGCCAACTGGCCAAACAATGTCTCCTTGCAGCAGAGAGAAGCAAAGGCGTCACTGGTCCTTCCAAGCCTCTAGAGGTGCTTCAGCACTGCTGGCATGCTTGCCTTTTCAAAGTGGTACTGAGGGACAGGAAGGAGCATTCCACCCCATTTCAGGCATGGCACCTGCTTTAGGATGTTTTACTCATGCAGTGTTGACTGCATAGAATTGCCAGTATTCATTAACTAAGTACCAAGATGCCCCCCAAAGGTGGGTCACATTAGGAGAATAAACATATTTGAAATATTAATAACTCCCAGCTAGAAAGCAACCAAATATTAATTACAGAAGACTATCAAAACTGTCAATTTTAAATAATAATTAGTGTCATGAAAAGCAATGAAAGAGGTGATTCTGCATTGGTACAATTGCAGGCTGTTTTTCAAAGCTCATATATTCTATCAGTTAAATTGAGTAAAGACATACTGTGCAAGGAAACCAAGTTTTTTTAAAAACATATTCCAGTCATGTTTCCTAAACCAGGCAGCTGTAACAAAGTTAGCAACCCAAATTAATTATCCAAAATGAACATCACCATTTAGGACAAATATTTTCTTATCAGCATTCAGTGTCACATCTCAAGACTAAAAGGGGAAATGAAGTAGAGAACTATTAGCCGATTAGCTAAAAAATGAGCTAAGGAAATATATGCATTGATATGAATTGTTCTATCTTTAGTTTCTTTTCTCCCTTGAAGTGAAATCCATTTCTTTACAGGTTATCAGTACAAATCCCACATAAGTGGCACTGAATTTCACACGCCACCTTAACAGTATGGGCAGAAAAGCAGACAGCAAGTGGATAGTTCAACAGACACTACAAGTTTGTTACATGAAGGACTAATAATTTTGCACTGCTGATTATAGACTTTGCAGGTGGATCACATGAAATATTTCTGCTTCACATACTTCCATTTGGCACCCTAACTGGCCCTTAAAGGAAAGCTGTTCCAGGGAAGGAACTGTCATCCTGTGACATCCTCTAATAAAACCTTTGAGCTCAGCTCAAATCACAGATGCACACTTGTGCCCAGCATGCAAATACAGCCCAAGCTCTTGTAGGCCTTGGGTCTTGTCGTCTAGCCTGCTCCTCCCTGTTAGTTCCCCAGACACTGTGCCCTTTCACACCTTTTATCTTGTGGGACATGCTACATCCTAGCACTGCTCTGAGCTCAAAGTGCTCAAACACAGGGGGCACAGGGACTACATCCTCACCAGGGAACCCTGCAGGGTGCATTAGCTCACTGGCTCTACCTGTGCTGCATTACCTAACCAAGAACCTGATTCTTTGCATCCTGTGTCCAGCAAGAGCTTTTATCAGCATTGCCACACAGACACTCACAATTAATTTTTGATGAAGTGAAATATAAAATTTTTCACAGGAGAAAAAACTGGCATTACCATGCAAACATTTTTTTTTTTCCAGTTGAATGCAAAGTACAATCAAATATTCGTGTAATGACCTAAAACAGAATGATAAAATGATTTGTAACATAATAACATACAGATAAAAACAAGTGAATAATGTATCAAATTATATATCTGTTATTTTTAAATGAACTGTTATTCTGCTATATAGTCCCACACTGCTACAGGGAATTAGTTCTTGGCCATCTTTATCTCATGAACTGTCTTTTCATATGAAATTAAATTTTAAATTAATTGTCCAGAAGGCTAAATTTGGGAGACTAATTAAAACATAAATAAATAAATCTCTGGGCACTTTATAACTCTCTTTCATATGTGGTTGTCTACTGACAGGATGAATTTTCCAGCATTTGTTCCTATTTTCTGTGCTTTGATAAAAATCCTGGAATGCCCTATCCCTGGAAGTGTTCAAGGCCAGGTTGGATGGGACTTTGGGCAACGTAGTCTAGTGGAAGGTGTTCCTGCCCATGGCAGCGGGTTGGAACCAGATGGTCTTTAAGGTCCCTTCCAGCCCAAATCATTCTATGATTCTATGACTTCTTGCAAAACTATAACAGAACATGTTGCCCTCAAAGATGGTTTCTGTGTTTAATCTTTGTGTTGTAAGACAATTGCAATTTCAGTGTATGATTAGTCACTCTAAGACATACAGCACTGTTTTTCTTTCACGTTTGTAAGCTTTATGCAATGTTCCTTACGAATTGTGGTTTAGCATCAAAAGCACTTGGCCTTTGCATGTGAAAACAACTTCCCACAAATGCCTTCTTGAAAAGCTTTGGTGACAGGGATGCCTATACTGATTTCTCTAGAGTTATTGAAGTTCATTGAGGTGACTGGCTCTAGGTTATTTCTGTGAGCTTCTGCAAGGCAAAGATACTGAGGCTTGGGAGTCGCTCCCACTGTGCTGTGGGCTCCCTGCACACAGGGCAGAGGAGGAATTCACTCTGCACTTAACTGCATTCATCTGGCAAGGAAGAGACAAGCAAGAGTGGGGACAGCCAGAAGAGAGGCAACAAAACTGAAACAAGAGGCCACTGTGGTAGAGGGGTGCAAAAAAAAAAAAAAATTAGTTCACAAAGGCAGCCAGCATGAAGGAAAACTTCAGGCATTCATTAAAGTCAGTGGTCCAGCTTCAGCTCAGAAAAGCTCCTCCCAGGTGTAGGAGTCATGGCAAAGCCCAGGGAAACCTCCTGTGTGACTGCGTTGGATACCACTGGATGCTCAGACCCAGCACAGCCCTGCCATTTGATGGCATCCTCCCATGTTCCCCCAGGCTGTTCCTCTGCAGTCCCCTTGCTCAGGAGGGCATCACACAGCTCCACGTGCCAGCAGCCAGCATGCAACACTGTGCTTGCTTGCACACAGCACACCTGCAGGGCCACAGCTTAGATCTAACTGTCCTCTAACTGGAATAGGTGTTCAAGAAAAAAAAATCCTCTGCCCACGCACAGCACTTCATACTCAATTAGTTTTATTGGCTCACACATCTTTGGTTTGTACAGGAAAGCACATGCCCTAGGATCTTTCCCACTGATGTACACCTTGTACAAACTGGTGCTGCTTGCCACAGCTCAGATTTCAATGCAATGGCTGCACAGCAAAATGATCATTGCAAATAGGGTATAAAATGTATGCTGTGGCTTTTTATCTTAAAAGTCAAGATGTGCTGTCTACCTTTGCCTTCAAAGAAAGTTACTTCCTACAGTGCACTGGACAAAACAGAATGTTCAACCACAGAGTCCAACCTCTACCTTTTCCCAGAAAGCAGACTGCTCAGCTGACCCTGCAGAATGGATTAATGACAGCAAAAGGCATGAAAGAATCTGGAAGTTATTCCTGATTGCACAATTTAGGGCATATTATCAACTGATTAGGTATTGGTATCTATTCAAAAATAAAAATTACAAAAAGTTTAATTTATTTTTTTTTTTAATTTTTATTTTTTGTGCGTCCAATCCACACAGCCCTCAACACTAATGAGGCCTGAGACCGCATTTGCATAGTGCCATGGCTCCGGTGCCATGCTGCCTGTATGTCAAGGCACTGCTCAGTACTCTGCTTTCCACCCATGCAGCACTCAGAGATTTACAGCTTGCAGATTCAAGTTCCTGTCTTCAAAGAGCTGTTCCTCTGGGGCACTACCACACAGGCACAAGACTCCAAGTTATGAGTGGAGCACTTGTCACTGGTTGATATGCTGCACTTTCTCAGGAAACATTTGCACAAAGAACCACAGAGAGGAATGTACAACCTGAGAGAGACAGTGGGTTGAGGACAGCTGAGCATCTCTGGCCAGCTGCACAGGGGCCTCTTGTCCTTCTCCACACTAATTTTCAGTGATGAACTGCCCTTATTACATTGTGTGGAGACCACCACCAGACACCTCCTAGACAACTCACTTTTCAATGGAGACTAATGCTGTAGCCCTGCCCTGGCCACCCTGGTTCCCTGCAATGGTAGCCCAAGTCAGAAACCGCTTGTCAGAAACATGGAGCTAGTTTCTCAGGAGCTTCTTTATAGTTTGGCCTCATCAGTGGAAAAGAATTCACTTTATCGTCTACTGTCATACTAGCAAACACAACTCAAAGTCATTAAATCAAGTGCATTGGGTAAGGAAATATGTCAATTAATTTCTGAACTCACTTGCATGAATAGGTTGTGTCCCTCAAAAATCAGGTACTGAATTATGAAGACAAAGTCAGCTAAGCTGCCGCCAGGACACATTCAGTCATATCCTGACTGCTTACAGACCTCTGGGCAGTACAACACAAAAAAAATATCCTACCACATGGATCAAAATACTGTCCTGTCAAACAGCCAGTGAAGTGTCTTACCACATTGGGCATTAAAAGCTGATTCCTGGAATCGCTGTAGGAAATTAATTTGGGACGGACCAGGTTGTTGTTTCAGTCATGTAAAATTCCAGTCAACCATTGTCCATTGTCCTCATGTCCTCACTCACATAGGACACATTAGCACAGTATTCATTTCATCAAAATATAAGTTTAGTCTTCAAAAAATAGGAAGCTTGTAAAAGTAACTGAATAAATTAAGCTGGACATTTACTCATTGGAAAAAAAAATATTAGGAGAAATCAAATTATAGAAAACCCTGTGACAAAAAGTCTATAGCTTCAAATTTTAAAATTTTCACCTTCTCTGTGCTCACACCATGTTTATTCTGCTCCAGTGGGCAAGTTCATTGTTATACTGCAGAAATTTAGAACCATTTTTTCTTTAGTAGTTTATGATGCTTTCAGGTATGCATCAGGTATGAATGGTATGAATTGACAAAGCAGAAGGACTGGTAAGCATGGAATTTTCATATTCTTTCTGGTCTATAACATATAATGTATTTATGTTCTATTAAGAAAAATACCAGGAATCTTGCTCACACTTCCTTCTACCTCTCTCTGTCTAATTTTTTATATAATATATGTAATTTAAAATGAGAAAGTTAGAGGTAGAGATAGCTATAGATAGAGAAAGATACTGGGAGAAACAGGATAGCATGAGGAAGTTTCCTTATATTTTCTTAACTATATACAAAAAGCAAAATGTTCATTATAGATTTGTATATATAAAAAACATATATAGTACATATGTAATATTATTCTGTATATCTTTACACATACATATGTATAATCTATGTACAATATATAGGTGTCTGCTTTTGGAATAAGAAACATCCATAAAAAGCTTGTACAATCAGAAATATTTTAACTGTAAAGGAAAGATAAAGGCAATCCCTCTGCATAATCTAGTTAGCAATAGCTTAGGAAAAGGGCTTTGAGCATGGGGAGTCCTCTTTCTGCTCATGCCTGGAAAACAAATTTTAGTTAACATTTACAAGGCAGGATGTTTATGACAAATAGCAGCAGGTCAAGGGAGGTGATCCTCCCCCTCTACTCTGCCCTGGTCAGGCCTCACCTGGAGTACTGTGTCCAGATCTGGGCTCCGCAGTACAAAAAAAAGACAGGGATCTCCTGGAGAGAGTCCTGCGGAAGGCCACAAAGATGATACAGGGCCTGGAGCATCTTCCCTATGAGCAAAGGCTGAGAGACCTGGGCCTGTTCAGCCTTGAGAAGAGAAAACTGAGAGGGGATCTTATCAATGTTTATAAATACCGGAAGTGTGGGAGACAGAGGGATTTGGCCAACCTCTTTTCAGTGGCTTGTGGGTACAGGACAAGGGGCAATGGCCAAAAAATGGAGCACAGGAAGTTCCACACCAACATGCAAAAGAACTTCTTCATGGTGAGGGTGACGGAGCACTGGGACAGGCTGCCCAGGGAGGTTGTGGAGTTTCTCTCTCTGGAGATATTCAAGGCCTGTCTGGACACCTACCTGGGCAAGATGCTCTAGGGAACCTGCTTTGGCAGGGGGGTTGGACCCAATGATCTCTTGAGGTCCCTTCCAACCCCTACAATTCTGTGATTCTGTGATAAACTCTAATTTCTTTATGAATAGGAATATCCATCTCTCAGTATCATTACTCAAGAGCCTGGTAAAAGCATGTTCAGAGCATCATTTTCCTTGAGATATATTTAAAGAGTCCCTTTTCTTCCTTGTTTTCTCATGTCTGATGGCCTCAGTATTATTTTCTTCAAGTGATGAACTTATTCTAAGAAGTTCCTCATATCTCCACAGTTCCTTTCCATTTCTGTGATGCAGTGCAGAGCCTCCTTCCCCAGACCAATGCGCTGGGTCATGCTCTGATGTATGTCTATGGAGATGTCATGAGCCAGTCTTTTCAGGAAGAGCTGCTGCTTTGTTTTTGTAGGTTATTTTTATTGTTTTTGTTTCTCAGTCTAGACCAATTAAATGTTGTAGTGCCCATGCACAACCACACATGCATTTGTCAGGAACACTGCAGAGTATAAAGAAGCAATGGAATAAATTGTTAAGGAATGCATAAAAGATGAAGGCATAAAAGCCTTTGTCTTATTCTATTAGGACATGAAAATCACTGTATCTGAAGATCAAGATTCAGATGTGCAATATGAAATGTACCTAAAAGGTGTTGAAATGGAGAGCTTTCAATTCTTCAGCCAGTGACCTCGGCAGACTCAACTAGTAATAGCACAACTCAACTAGTAATAGCAGCACTGGTTTATTTCCTGTTCCTGCTCAAATGTCATGTGCCCAGCAGCATCTCAAGAGGGCCTTTGAATGGAGGGTGAGAAGAAAAGCGAATGCAGTAAAGAGTGAGGACATACAGCCACCCCATCCCTGCCCACAGTGCCCCGTGTCTGCTGAGCAGGGGAGTTTCCCAGCTGCGCTGTTACAGGGGTCTACATCCTGATAGTTCTGGATGAGTACTTTGTGAGACTAATATTTCCTCATTAATAGCTCCATAGGTCTTTATTCTGCCCCTTCTCTTCCTATTGTTTGTCACTTAATCTGCCAATAGGAACATTGTGCAATAAACATGTGCTCTTTCCATAAGGGGAGGCACAGTTGTAAGGCATGCACTGCTAGCCCTGCTGCAACCTTCTAGGGAGGGTCTGGTTTGCAGCATTTGCTAGGCAGTGTACCTAGTGATGTTTATGAGCTGCCCTGTGGCAAGAGCTGTCTTAGGAAGAGACTGAAATAGCAGCAATGCCTGGCAATTGCCTGTCCTTAAAACAACAAATCTTTTAGAGTTCAATAAGTGAGTAAACACTAACCCAGTCTGTTACCCACCAGTGCTACTCAGATCTGTAGACCACAGCATCCCTGTTATAAACCAGCACATTTTTAAGAGTGAAAGGTGTTACTAGATTCATTGAAATGGTTATATTGTCTCCTTCATGCAAAAATGTCAGTAAGTGTGGCTCTTACTTTCAGCTGATGATCACAGGAAAAGGTGTGTGAGGAAATGGGCTAGAACTCACAAAGCACCTCAAAGTGTTGAAGGCGCTATTCTTCAGAAGTGTTTGAAACAAACAATAAATTTCATCTCCACTGATTTTATTCAGAGACTATGGTTTTCACTGAAATCACTATAAAATGCCTGAAAAGCTACTGATTATATTTCAGGTGAGAGGCAGTGCCTTCCCTGCTGCTTTGTCCAGATAATTCCTGAGTGGCAGCACCTTCATGAGGACACAGCAGGTGCAACACCCTCAGTACAATTTCTCCCTGGAACAGCTGACAGTGTTAATAACGTCATTTTTGACTGTCGAATTTTGTTATCCTTGCACTCATCCTGGTGGCAAACCTGCAGACTTTTCACTATAAGTAAATAACTCCATCTCCTGCTCTTTTTCTGCTGTGTGCTTTAGATCTCTGTTTGATAATTTACTCCAGAGGATTTGCCTAAAGTTACAGCCTCTGTAGCTGGCACTGGGTCCTCCTGTTTTAATAAAATATAAAAAAGGGTGAACATTTTTAAAAAGCTAAATATGTTATTTGACTAATTGGAATTGTTCTATTGATACTGCTACATAAAAGTTTTACTGTCACCTCAAAAAGTGTCACTTGAAATATAATTGCTACTCAAGTAATATGTTACAGTTGCAGATATGTATTCTGGAATCACAGAAAAAAAAAAAAAAATAAAAAGGCTTTATCCAGCCTTTTGAGAGATTTCTTTTTCAGGCAGTGCAGGCTCACCAGAGCTAAGCTAATTAAATGTCAACTTTAATACAGAAAATATTTTTAATCAGTTGCTTTGATACCAGTAAATTCTATGATTTTTATTATTTATATATATTTTTAAACCTGAATAAAAATTGGTTAGCAAACTAATTAGCTAGTCAGAAAGCTCTTGTACCAGTATGTGTGTTTTGGTTAACTTTTTATGAATCTGGATGTATACAGATAGCTTCTAGAGCCTGTATTTGATATATTTTTCATCCTTCCTGTCACCTTCCAAGGAAAACCACATTGCTATGACAACAGAAGATGGGATTGGAATAAGGAAAACTACCGAGTTAATTAATATTGGAGTACTTATTTTTAGTATATAACTTGTAACACCTTCTTCACAAAGTACAGAAACAAAACCAGCATGAGACTGACAGCTCACAGTTAAACTTTGGGGGTTACTGATCACATTTTCCAAAAATGACAGGTGAAATATTTTGAAATTCAGCATCTGCTTGTTCTTATCTTCCTTGTTTGTCCCCAATATCCCGCTATAGAGTGTATGTCAAAGTATGTCCATCAGAAAAGCTGTGTACAGGCCATGCTATCATTGACTGTGATCTCTTCAGTCAACTTAAACCTTCACGTAAGTATCACCACATTCATATTTGGGAAACACCTTTAATTAATCATTAGCATCATGTAGGTGGTAAGATTTCACTGATTCACAGAAACAGGAAAAATAGATTGTTATCATTTTGTGTATGTACATGTATATATGCATGCATATACACACACAATTCATCTGCAACAACAGTCTAACAAAGCACCTAGCTTTAACAGGACACCTTCCACCTGCAGAAAACAGAAAAGAAATCAGGTGTCATAATACTCTGGTCTTGTACAGAGAATATTTGAAGAGTGTGGAGTAAGCGTGTGCAATGCACAAACAGCATATACAGATATATGCCAGACCTTGACGTCTGATGCACTGAGCCTGCCTCAGCAGTGTAGGAGCACTCATAGTGCATTTCAGCTGTCAAATAATTTTCACTCAAGTTCTTTTTAAAAGGATATATTTTCCATCTGAGAGATCTCCTCCCCATTTGCTTTAATGTCCACAAACACTGTGACCACTTATTTTAAGTTTCTATTTCCAAATATCCAAGTGAGAAAGCTGCAAGGAGCTTTATTTTCAGGATATTCTTTTTGTCACTCCCTGAGCTTTGATTTTACAAAAGCTGAGCACCTTAGAAAACTCAGACAATCTTGACAGTTCTGTAGTTCATATTGTAATAAAACACTATCTCCCTGTGGTGAGGATTGCTCGTGAGAAAAATGATGGAGACATCCCTATCCAAGCCATGGATTGCAGTAGCCTCATTGCCTGATGTGCACCCAGAGCAGAACCTGCTGCCTCAATTACAGCTGGCACGTCCACTAGCTGGTGTGCCTGCAGCCTCAATGAAAACTCATTGCCCAGCAAGAATGGAAGTGTATCACCGGTGTCAGACTACTGGTCTGACCCCACCATTGGATTGTCAGAGTTTCTAGTAGTCTTGGTCAGGCAAAATGTTTTGGCTCATGGCTTTTACTTAAAACAAAGCAGTCTTACATTAGTCAAAAAGGGCCAGAGTCACCTCAGCCTGCTATCACAAAGTGCTTCTAGGCGGCTTTAGTGACCTGTGAGACTGTCCCACCACTGAATTATTGCAGACATATATATTCTCAGCACCAATTAATATTGCTAGAAAAATGCTAGGAAAAAAAATGCTTGACTTTGGAGGCTTATCTTATTCCCCCTGCAGGCATATACCCTTCCACTTGATGTCCCTTTGGATGCTAAGAGGGCTGTATTTAGATACTACAAATTAGCGGAATAGTGCATATTTTCACCTGGGGATAAGAATACAATGCTTTCCTTCTTGCAGTGCCTAATTTTGAAAATTTTATCAGTGTAAAAATCCAACACATTCACAGCCATCCTGGCAGCCTAACACAGTCAGATGTCACATTTGAAATGCAGAAATACTTCATGTCAGAGGTTCAGCATACACAGAAAAAGCTCCCTAACAGACATTTCTGAATGGGTTATGGGAGAAGTAAAGGGAATTGGTCTTAAAGCTGGAAACTGAGACTGGGTGATAACCTGCATGCAATGCTCATATCCTGCATCCTATGTGAACAAAGATCATATCCCCTGTTTCATGGGGAATAACTTTTGGCATCAACAGAACTGCTTTGTCAAGCTGGGAGTTTCAGCTTTTCTGTAATGAAGTTAGTGCAATCACAGCTGTTCCCAAAGAGTCTTGGGCCCAAGAGAACCCCTGGGAATATGTCTTGCTCCATAGTCTCTGTGCATGGAGCCATGCCGTGGGGTGCTGTCCTCAGAGAGACAGGGTCAAAGCCACAGCTCTTCTGTCTTGAGGTCTGCTGTGCAGGCTTTGAGGCAGCATGACGGCAAGATGGTCACAAAGCCAGCAAGCATGCACCTGCAGGATCCGCCTGTGCTCTCCTGGGAAACCTTTGCCACCTCAGCAGGAATTGGAGAAGATGATCCTTTTCTGGGCCACTGAGCTGTCCTCTTTAACCTGCTTTATTAACAAATCCCAACTGCATCACTATCCCACTTAACCTGAGACCAACTAAGGTGAAACCGTAGGTGCCACTTGGGTGAAACCAAGTGTTTTGATGAGGTGAGTATGTTTATATGTAGCTATGAGTGCTGGGAGTGTATCAATAAATCTCATTCTGAAAAAGATGGAAAGCATGTAGTCCAGGTAGCAGAGAACAATATTACTGAGTGAAAGATAATAGCTTGGGTGAGGTTTGGGAAGAGTGAAAGATAATAGGTTGGGTGAGGTTTGGGAACTAGCAAACAAATTACTTCTGCAAAGTTCACAATTTTTGTCAGCTTTATTCTACTCCTTCAGCACCTCACATAAATCTCATTGAAATGTGATAGACAGCTGGGGGATCAGATGGCATTACCTGAAAAAGATGCAAACCACAGAGAGAGTAAATGTTTTTCTATCTTTCTGTCATTGTCCTTGGAAAAGATCAAGTGCAGATAAATAACACTCAGCTCAGCCAGGCAGCTGACTGAATCATTTCTAGCAGAGGAATATGAATTCCAGGAGATAATGTGGTTTGGGGTAGCCTTGTTCAATGTGTTGTGATATTGTCAACATATTATTAAGAAGCAGGCTCCACTGTTTCCTCTGCCATCTACCATGTTCTGTTCTACATGTTGTGGAATTGCTGTTGGCCATTGTACTTCTGAGGTTGTCAGTTGGAGAAAAGTGTTCTGCTGCTGAGCCTGGGGTTGTCTGTAATTACTGATTAATCACTCCTGGATAGGGACTGGGGTCCTACCAGCTCAGAAACAGCTCCAGGTTTCCATCTATTGTCTCACAGGTTGGCCCTTCCTAATGTTGCAACTTGGGATTGTGGTGTTCAGAGTTGTTGCACTGTAAACTGGCCAGCATTCCAGATAAACATCAGTGTTGTTGATATCATTTGTATGTCAGTAAGTTTTATAGTGCACAAGATGCAGAGCTAGAAATCTTTGCTCCACGAGGAGTTAAGGATTAAGTCAATTTGTTTCCAGGAGGTAGGCCATTTCACTTGTCTACTCTTTCCATCATGGTCTCCTCAGTGAAAGAAGCTGTACTAGTCTAGAGTCCTGTCTTCAGTCACTTGCACATCATCCTAAGGGAGCTCTCTTGTCTCCATGTGGCTGGTTGTCTGCAGCTAGCTTTCCTGGGCTTCAACACAGGTTAGATCAACAGACCCCAAGGGGGACCTACTCTTGGAGAAAGGAACTGGTGCTTCAGTTGGTTTCAGGGTGTGAGAGTGTGAGAGCAAGGCATTTCTGCTGATAACAATAGGATGTTTTAAATTGTCTCTGTTGTTAAGGAACGAGAAGGAATCCCCTTAGCCATGAAGTCTAGAGGAGAAAATCTTTGTATGAACTTGTTCATAACTTAACAGACTCCAATTTATAAGCTCTGTGGGAGCAGTTCTACTCCCATGAGTCAAGGAGAGTAAAATCCTTCCCTTTCTCTAGTATACAGGTTCTGATAGTGAGGTTGTCTTTCTTGCACACAGGAGAAAAAGCACTGTTTTTCAAACAGCAGTTGTCCTTCTTCATGTAAAGCAGTCTCCAATAGTTCATAAACTTATCTGAGTTGCATTGTTATGGGTGTGCAATTCATAGCAGGCACCAATCCAAGCAGTTCAAACAGAGGCCTGGAAATAGAGGAGAAGAAAGTGCTCTTTCCTGAATGTTTCTTACTGTGATGGTGATGCCTCCTGTTTCTAAGGCAGTCTCTAGAACTTTCTGTATTGTTGCCAAAACAAGGAAAGTGAATTAATCTTCTCTTCCACTTACCACTCCTTCAAAGCCACTTTACGTTGTTAAATCAGGAGCTGTGCTGGAATATTTGCTGGAGTCCTGGGAGAGTATAGCTAACCACTGATTGATTCTTCTGTAAACTTAGGTGAAATCATTTGCAAAAAGTCAATGGCAGAGATCAAATCATTAGTTTGTTTCTTTTTCACATGCTACAGAGCTCTGCAGTTACCTTGCATGAGTGAAGTTGCTCCTGTTCCTTTCTTAGACTCTCATGCTAGTCATTGACAGCTTGTCAAGAGAGTGATTTCTCGTCCTCCTTTTCTCCTTAGGCCTTTCCCCCAGTGGCTCTGATTTATTTATTTATTTAATTTACTTATTTAGTTATTTATTTATTTATTTATTTTTCTGTATTAAATCTCTTGGCCAGAAAATTTGAAGAAAAGTAAGGTTTAACCTTTTTATACATTCGATTCCATTGTACATTCAGTTTGCTATTTTTAAAAGATGCTAAGTCATTGGGTCTCTTTCAGAGATAGTCTAATAGTTGTCAGCTGGAGGCCTTCAAAAGCAACCAGATAGAAAGCCTTTGGGAACCAGGAAACTCCTTTCTTTATTCTGTAAAATTAGTTTACATTTTGCTGATATGCTCAGTTGATGAAATCATTCTCTTTACTATCATCCTTTAGGGAAATTTTTGTGGTGTTCTTTCGCAACTGAACATGAATAGTCAAAATAGGTATATCAACAACCAAGGTAGATGGATGTCCATCACTAAGATGGAGCGTGGGTAGAAATAGAAAGCTATAAAATAATGAAATTTCCTGAGAACAAAGATTAGAAGCTTCTCCCCCTGTATCACAGCAGGATAAGCAAGCTAAAGGCCATGAAAGCCAGTTGGAGAAGAGTCAGCACTTAGTCACCCTCCTCCTTGGGGTTAAGAAAGCAGAGTGGGCACGAGCACTGCCAAGAAGTGTCCTGACCATGCAGGGGCACATTGTGGAGGTTTCCAGCAGGACCAGCAGCACATGACCTGTTAGCCAATGTCACCTCCTGCCCCTGTGGTGCTGCATTTGCCTGTGAGCCATGGGGTTGCAGGACTGGCAAGGCTGAGTGCCCATACCTCTGCTGGCCCCAACAGCTCTCACCACATCACAGAAGTGTGACCTTGCCTGTAGCATGAAGAATGTAGAAATGCATTGACTTCACTGAGCACTGCTGGCCTCAGCTGCCCTGGTGCCTGCTCTAGTTACAGAGAAACACCAGCCTCTTTGTGTCACGTACAGAGATAAACCAATATCCAACTGTGGCTAAGCTCTTAAAACATCATATATGTTGTCACTTTAATTTGGAGGCAACTAAAATCTGTAGACATAAATATTTCTAGTGGTACCGAGCTACTGGAGTCTTGATTTCAGAACTCACTCTAGTCAGATGCATGAGCCCCGGGGCACCCTGAATCCTGGACCTCTACAGAGGCCATCTTCTGCCAGTCCAAGCTGTGTGACTGGCTGGGGAAGGTGTTCTCCAAGTGTGTCCCCTGTGCACAGAAGATGGGGAAGAGGAGGCAGTATCAGCTCTGTGAGGGTCTCTGGGTTCAGGTCTCCCCCACATGCAATCTAGAGGATATGTGCCTCCCTGGTGCATTCACTGCCATTCCATCCTATTTTTCCCTGTGGGAAGTCTCCTTCCTCACTTAATAGGCCTGGTTCATGTCTTGTGAAGCAGGTACCTGTTCACAAGGAGACAGAACGGAGCCCACATGCCAGACCATTACATGAAGACATGCCTGGATTGAAGAAGTCAGATTTTCTGTCCTTTGTAATCATAAAACTGTTATCATTGTGGCTTCTCCTACAAGAATCAAGAGTGAAACCTGGCTATGTTAGTGTGGCAAGATTAGTTAGTAAATTTTGTCTGGATACAGAAATTACGTATTGTTTTATGACTCTGTATTGGATTTCCCAATCCGTTCCTAGAAAGAAAAGGCTTTCTGACAGATTCAGCTTCTGGATCAAGGCAAGTGCACTACCATTGGGCTGGCTAAAGACCTGGATCCTGAGCTGAAAGAGCCTTTGCCAGCCCCATCCTAGACAGTAGGGGTGGTTGTGGTGGCCCCAGCCTATGGCAGGTCCTGCAGCCACAAAAATGGGAGGGGACAGTGTCATTAGAATCACAGAAGGGTTTGGGTTGGAAAGGACCTTAAAGATCATTTAATTCCATGCCCCCTGCCATGGGCAGGGACACCTCCCACTAGACCACGTTGCTCAAAGCCCCATCCAACCTGGCCTTAAACTCTTCCAGGTATGGGGCATCCACAACTTCTCTGGGCAGTCTGTGCCAGTGCTTCACTGCCCTCATACTTCTTCATATTTAATCTAAATCTACCCTCTTTTAATCTAAAATCATTACTCCTTGTCCTATCCACTATACTCCTTATAAAGACAATAAAGAGCCCCCTCCTGCTTTCTTTTAGGTTTTCTTTAGGTACTGGAAGTCTGCTATAAGGTCTCCCCTGAACCTTCTCTTCTCCAGGCTGAATAACCCCAACTCACTCCGCCTTTGTAGGAAAGGTGCTCCAGACATTTGAATCCTCAGGGCATTTCTTTGAACTTGTTCTAATAGGTCCATGTCCTTCTTATACTGGAGGCCCCAGAACAGAAAGCAATACTCCAGGTGAGGTCTCACAAGAGCAGAGTAGAGGGGGAGAATCACCTCCCTCGACCTGCTGTCTGTGCTACTTTTGCTGTGGCCCAGATGCACCCAGGATCTATTGGCTTTCTGGGCTTCGATTGCACATTGCCAGCTCATGCTGAGCTTCTTATCAACCATGGGCTTCACCTGTGCCATGCAAGGGGATGGGGTTGAACTGAGGGTATATGTCACATTTTTGGGGGGTAACTGTTGAGAATGATGATGACATTTTCTTGACTCCTCACCAAGCAACTGTATGGTGGTTGTTTTTTCCTCTATTCTTCAGCTGAATACATTTGATGAGAAGAATATTGTTGAGTAGTGAAAGGCAAGCAAAGTTACTCATATTAAAACTTTAAAAAACATAATCCTATGTACTAAAATTAACAGTACTTGTGGAATTCCTAAAGTGCTTATTGGCAGCTCTTTCAGCAGTAGAAGATATGACACTGTGAGTCACAAAACTGTGAATTCTTATTTTTCTTACATGTATCCAAGGCAAAATATTATTCTTATTGTTCTTGTTGGCATTTTTACTTATCAAGGAAGGATTTAGATGTAAAATACTTCTGTCACAAAAAAGCCTACTTAGGGGTCAAGAATGTGTGTCACGTGCAAAACAATAAAAAGGTAAGTTAAACATGAACACAATCTTACTTGTGGATACTCCCGTTCATATGTATAACTTATGTTTTCCAGGAAAATATAAACTACCTGCATTTAGTTTGAATATGACTTTAATGCAAATATATTCACTTCTCCTTTATTGCTTGTTTTCGAATGCTAGCAGAATTATGCAATCTATTCAAGTAGAATACAGTTCAAAGAATTCATAAATTAAAAAAGTAAATGAACCAAACAGAAAACAATCAACATCTAGTGCTTTAAGAGGTGCTCTGAATTTTAACTTATACTACTCACCTTTTTGTTGAACATATTTGTTTTCTGGTGACACTATGCTTGTTTCCAAGTCCCTAGCATTGATCCACTGGTTGCAAGAAGAAAAGAAAAATCAGTTGTGTCAATCAATAATGAATAGTCCTGCTCAGCAAAGATTTTAAGCAGAATGTAAAGTTAAACTAAAGAGCTAGGGTTGCTTTCAGAAACTCCAAATTTTCAATTATGTCTTCTGAACCTTCAATTCCAATAACTTGCTATTTGATCTTATCTCTTCTTATCTTATCCTTCTAACTTTATCTGCTCCTCAGGATACACAAAATTTATTTAATTTATATACTGTTAAAGTGAAAATATCATTAAAGTAAGACTTGGATATTCCTTGCATAGCTGTGTAGGAGTCTGGTGTTTCCCAATGATTCTCTACATTGAACAGTTTGTTTGGGTTGGAGCACCAAGAATGTGGCTACTGGGTGATCTAGAACTGGCTTTTGTTCATCTCCAAATGGCACCGGAAAAGGGGCATTAAATGAGATATCAAAGAATATTGCATTCTAAAAGAGGAAAGATAGCTCTTGCATATATATATATATATATTATTTTCTTTTTTAATATTTTTTTTTGGAAAGAAATTGGGTCAGATTAGAAAAAAAAAAAAAAAAAGAGCCTTTAGTTTCTTTTTATATTTTATATGATCAGTTTGTCTAAGCTGTTGTATTTCTGTGCACAATTTGAGCTCAGCTCCTCTGATGCTGCAAAGCACTGCTTAGCAATCCTGTTAAGGAAGGCCACTGGGCACCTATAGCAAATGGGAGGGAATATGGGTTCGGAGCTGTATGTTCATTAGTCAGTACTTGCTTAGAGCATGGCATACTCTGACCTTGATTCTGTAGCATTTTAGTCAGCAAATAACGTATTTGTCTAGGTGTGATGGTTTTACCTTGCTGGGCAGCTAAACTCCACCACAACCTCTTTCTCAGTGCTCTTCCTCAGAAAAAGAAGGGAAGAAGAAAGTAAGCTGGAAAAAAAAAAAAAGGCTCACAGGTTGAGATAAGGATACTTTAATTAAAGGGAAAAGACAAGCAAAGGCTGCATAAAAGCACAGAGAGAGAAAATAAATTTCTCTATTTCCAATCAGCAAGCAATGATTGGCTACCTCATGGGAAACAGGGCCTCAATATACTTACCAGTTGTTTGGGAGGACAGATGTCTTCATAACTAGAGCCCCCCTCTCCTCCACTCACAGCCTTCTTGGCTCTAGGGGGGGTTGGAGGGAGTCTTGATGCTGTGTCAGCATTGCTCAACAATAGACACAGCACTAGTGTGATACCAGTGCTGTTCCAGCTACAAGTGCAGAGCACAGCACTTTTCTGCAGGGAAAGTTAACTCCATCCCAGCCAAACCCAGTACAATAGGTTTCTTCATAACTGATTTATTTGGAAAAGAGAAGAGAGAGACTGCCTCCTCTGTACAAATCCACTTATCTGGAGAGTAGTTAGGCACCCTTACAGCCCTCAGCAGCACAGTGCAGAATTAATCTCTAAATGATATGAGACATGATAAATAGCCATTCTGAACACATTGACTGCTGTCTCAGTGGATACTTACTCATACATTTTTGATGAGATAGCAATGAAGCCATTTGTTCTGTCTGTCCTAATTGACAAGAATGTGTTATGACTCTAAGGCTTTTGCATTGCAAGAAACAAAATGTGTAGGAGGTTCTCATTCTCCTCTTTTATCAGTAGGCCCCTATTCCCAAAGAAAACCTAGATTTTAAGAGATGTTGTGCAGAAATTATAGTGAAAGCTGGTTTCTTATCCTCTCAATATAGTGCTTACTTTTAAGTTGAGGATTTCATTATCAATATTTCTTGGACTAATTTAGTAAAATTGCTTCAAACACTTGCTATTTTATTTTACTAATGGCTTGAGTTTTGAAGTTTCAATATACATGTATAAAGCCAGTTTTCTTTAAAAATGCACCCTTATACTCTTTAAAAATTCAGACCCCATCTCCTCAGCTGTACTCAAGTAATGCCTTATAACGAACTAAACTATTAGCATTATCTATTCTGCAACATCTGTCAATAACATGCTATGATGTGCCTTAAACTCAGAGTCCTGCTGTGTTATGGAATAGGACAATATCCTCTCCTCTCTGGTGTGAACTGTTTTTTTGGAAGTATTATGGTCAGAGATGGGGGCTCCTGGCAGTGGCTGCTGATGTGGGCAAGCTGCAGCACCAAAGTACCAAGTGCAAATGTTTTGGTGGCACTCTGTGCTGCACTGGTTACCAAAGCCCAGCTGGGACCCACTTTGTCAGAGATCCCCATCTGTGTGTATCACAACAGCTTAGCAGACTTCACCAGCCACTCTTTCAAGTTCCAAACAAACGCAGTTGATTTGGCTTTGGCTTCTGGGATCATCTTGTTATCTTGTTTAGCGACATAAATAATCATTAAAAGTATGTTTCAACTGACACACTGAATATTTTGTTAATGAGACTTTGGAACTGCATGATTTCTTTAAAAACACTGTTTTCTGAGTGTAAAAAGCATATGTAAAGTATAATTCACATTCTTTTAACTTCTTACTAAAGTTTGGATGGCCTGTGTGATTTAAATACATCACAAGCATATTTACCCGACTTATGAAAAATGTTTATATGTAGACAGTGGAAAAGTTGTACCTTAACATAAATGCACATGAGTTTATGCTATGTATGTAGTTCAATAAATTGTATAAATGACCGTTTCAGCCATGACATGGGTTAACTGCACAAATTAAAAGGAATCATTGCTTCAGAACCAAGAGATCACACCAGAGATACATCAAGAATTCAAATATAGAATGTGCAATTTGAAGAGCAACTAAAGAAAATCAACTACATGGAAAAGTCAAAAGAAAATTCGGAGTAAAAACCATACTAAGAATTTTATTATTTGTTCAGCCAGCTCACATAACAGACAAAGCTGACTGTGTTTTGTTTATGAAGTAGTGCTTAGGCATAAAAAGAAAATGTATGGCTGCTGGAAGCAGGGTCAGGCAACGTGGAAGGACTACAGGGATGCTGTTTACCTTTGTAGGGAGAAAATTCGTGTGGCCAAAGCCCGATTAGAGTTGAAGCTAAACAATACCCTGTGGATCTATTCAAGCCATCAAGATTGCGGTGTCTTAGTGCAGTGCACATGCTGAGCTAAGCAGACATGTTCTGAGTGGTCACAGTACAGCTGTGTGTGGGTGAGATTCTGGGGACACCTCTGTGCCCATGCTGTTCTGACCGAGACTAGCCATTGGTCCTGTGCTGTGGCTGTGCTGCCTCCTAAATCCAGAGGATGCTGAGCCCATGAATGGGTTGCAGGCTGGGAGGCCAGGGCTAGCATGGCTATGAGTATGGATAGAAACTATTCAAGGAGGTCCTTGAAGTTGCTACAGAAAAAGCTGGCTAGAAAAAGCAAGTCAGAATCTCTCTCAAAACATGAGACAAAGTGAATTTCAAATCAGCTGTACCAGTCATATCTGTTCCCTAATTGTCTCTTGATCCCACTCCCATCATTATTATAGCATGTTTTCCATTTTGATTTCATTGGCCTTTAATGTCTTTTAGGTTATTTGTTGTGATTCCACCCCTCTCACCTTAACCCCCCTGCTTTGAAATTTCTGGTGTTTTATTTATTCTCATACTGTTTTAGAGACATTCTTCATTTTGCAGGGTGAAGGGGACAGGAAGAACAGGAAGAAGCTTGCTATCTTTGTCAAACAGATGACCATATTTCTGTGGAATTTTTTTGAACTTTGCATGAGCTGAATTCTTACTTTGTCAGGCATTCACCATACAGCTTCATCAATGGAGTAGAAGAAATTATAGCAGAACAATTGTCTGCAAAACTGTCCTGAATGACATGTTGCTAGGGAAAAGACAGAGTAAGAGGATAGCTGACTATGCTGGAATAAGTGCTTTCAGGCAGGAACAAATTAGAAGTGTTATGATTCAGCAGAGAAAGTGGTGTTGAAAAGTCATTGTCAAATATGTGCTTTTCCTAGGAGGTACAAAGCATGTATGTATGGCCATGTGGAGCAAAGGCCTTATGTGTAAAAAGAACAATACATTACAACAAGTCCAAGGAGGACTATTTAATGGTCTGTATTACATCAAGTGAATGACTCAATGAACTCCAGCCAGACATCAAATTGCAAATATGCTGAATTCTGTTAAACTGCTGACACAAAGATGTAAGTATGTCACACAGAGATTTCTGACCCTGAAGGGCTAATAATAATTTCAGTTATATGCTGAAAATCTATTAACTAGAAACAACTGAGGAAAATGCACTAGTTGATCACAGGTCAGTTATGAGAGACTAGCCTGATGCAGCCACAAAAACAGGCAGGTATGATGTTACACTATGTCAGTAAAACCTTTTTCCAGAAATAAACACGGAAACTAATACCATTGTAAAAATTCCTGAGAGTGATGTATCTAAATTCCTGAAAAGGATGAAGCTGTTTAATTTACATATATACACAGACATATTGTGGGAGAATATTAATAAAAGAGAGGCAGGAATTGCAAACTACATAAAAATTATTTAGGTCAATCAAGAGCAGACGTGCCTCTGAGGATCTTCAAAAGATATAAAAAGATGGTGGGAGTGAATGAGTAACAAGATGACAAGCAAAATTCAATTTTGACAAAAGCAAAAAATGTGCACAGATGAATTAATCTGAACAATTTATACTCCTGGATGGGTTCCAAATTAACTGTAATAAACAAGGAAAAAAGAAAATGCAATAGATAAAGGTCTTTATGCACCAAGGCCTGAGCTAGGATCTAATTACCATTTTGAGACACCCACAGCATTCACAGTTTCTGAAGGATGTTTGTTCTGGTGCAATTTGGCTGGAGAGTGATGCAGGCTTCAGAGAGGCAGCTCTTCCACTGGGACAAGCAGGTGGGGATCAGCAGAGGCAAGGCCTTCCCTGGGCTGCGTGGCTGGCCAGACTTCCAGTTCTGGCGCACTGCAATGGGCTGTGGGGGTGGTGGATAGCCCTCCCTTATCCCTGCTTGCAGCACACTCTGACCCCTCTGCCAGTCCCCTTCTGCTCAACACGTGTTGGAGCCCACAGCCAGTGGCCCTTGCAAGGTGGCATGGCCAGCTTCTGCCTGCTGGTGGGGACAGAAGCTGGTTGGAGCAGAAAGTGTGGGCCTATCACAGAGAATCAGCTGGGAACCAACATCAGCATGCAGATGTCTGCATCTGTTGGAATAGGTACCAAGGTGCAAATCTTTGCTGCTGTGGCAGCCTCCTCAGTGACACTAAGTCCAAGACGTATGTCAAGGAGTTAGCGACCCATGTCACAGCTAACCTAAGTAGGTGCAGGCCTGAGCTGTGCTGCGTGTATCCCTTGGCCTCAGGATAAACATACATGTACATGCCTAACTGCAATGGAGGAACACACAAGCAGCTCCTGTTTGACACCAGGGAGTGCACTGCCTGTATGTGCTTGTCTTCACAAGTGAAGCAGCAGGTTCTCATGTGAACATCCTTTTGCTTTACAGTAGAAATGATGAAAAAAAGTGGTTTCTTCTAAGAAAATTCTGTTGGAGCTCTAAAGACCATTGGAGCTCTAAAGACTATCTTCTATAGGCAGCACAGGATCTGCACAGCATGCCATGCCCAAAGTAGAGGTCAGTCTGATGCTGCACAGCATGGGGTCCCAGCATCTGAATGGATGTAGGGTTATCATTTTCATTTCCTTCTTCTACTAGTTCCTCTAAATGTGTTTTAATCAATACCTTATGGAGTCTGGGTACTGTCCTGGTTTCAGCTAGGATAGAGTTAATTTTCCTCCTAGTAGCTGGTAAGGTGCTATGTTTTGGATTTAGGATGAGAATGTTGATAACTCACTGATGTTCTCACTGTTGCAGAGCAGTGCTTACGCTAAGCCAAGGACTTTTCAGCTTCTCACTCTGTCCTGCCAGCGGGCAGGCTGGGGGTGCAGCAGGAGCTGGGAGGGGACAGACCCAGGACAGCTGACCCAAACTGGCCAAAGGGATATTCCATACCATATGGGGTCATGTTAAACATATATAGGGGTGGCTGGCCGGGGTGTGTGTGGGGGCAGCTGCCTGGGGATAGGCTGGGCATCGGTCAGTGGGTGGTAAGCAATTACATTGTGCATCACTTGTTTCATACACATTATTAGTAGTAGTACTATTATCATTATTTTTTTTTTGTGTGTCCTAATAAACTGTCTCTATCTCAACCCACAGGCTTCATTTTCCTGATTCTCTCCCCCATCCCAGAAAGGGAGGGGGGAGGATGAGCAAATGGCTCTGTGGTGCTTAACTGCTGGCTGAGTTGAACCACAACAGGTACCTTTATATTATAGATAAATAAATACAATAATATAATAATATATAACAATAACAATAACAATAACATAACATAACATAACATAACATAACATAATATAATATAATATATATTATAATATATGTTATAATATATAACATCATATCATATCATATATATTCCTATATGTATATATATATATATAGCAATTACAGCTGCCAGTGCAGAGCATGGACCCTCTCCCACACAGGGCTGAACCTGCCTGTCCTGAGGGACCAGTGCCACAAGGTTTCTGCATATCTAGAAGGAGGACTGTCTGCTCTAACAATGATCTCCAGAGCTGTGAAAGGCTGCAGAAGAGAGGAGGCAGATTTTTCCTCAAGGCTCCTGCAGAGAGAACACAGAGGAGGGAAGCAGAGCCCAGTGGATGCAGGGGAAGTGCTGAGGGGTGTCTGAGGACTGGGACAAACCTCATGTGCTGTCCTGTGGGAACATCTCCTCCTGTTGCTGCTGGAGGTAGTACCTGGTCCTGCCCATCGAGGGTGGGTGAGTACTAGGAATCCTGTAAATGTCTTGGAAAGCTAATCATGGGCCTGAGAGTCATAGGAGGTTTAAAAGATGAGAGCAAACACTCTGGTTGGCAACAGCATGGCTAGAGCTGGTCCTTCTCCAGGGTCAGATGATGCATCCTTCAACCCTCTGCACAGAAATCAGTGATGCTCAGACATTGCCAACCTTGCACCTCCTGCAGTTGCCACTTGGGGTTTCCTGCCCTCTCCTGAGCAGTGAGGTCTCAGGCAGGCAGACTGGAGGGGGATACCAAACCCCTGCAATGCTGCTCACAGCTATACCCCATGGGGGGTATATCACCACCTGTTGGAGGTGCCCTTCAGAGCACTGAAAACAGCAACTGTAGAAAAGTCCTAAAGTCAGAGGCCTTTCAAGGGCAAGCTCATTACATGGAAATGTTTTATTTTGTTGTTTTGAGACTTTGTGGGTGATTTAGAGTGATCAAAAATGTGCAGGAAGTTTGGCCTCTAGCCTGGATTTCTCTAGTACCAGTAACATGAATTTGCTTTATTCGCCATAGGAAAGAAAGGAAAATCAATATTTGTCAAATGGAAAAGACCAAGACCATTAAGGAGGAAATTTTTTATTTCTTTCAAGCTTCATATCACAACAAATAATGAAAATGTGAAAGCATGCTGAGAATTCCCCTTTAGGTATAAACTCTAATGGTATCTCAATTTGACTTTTGTGTAAACTAGAGCAATTGCAGAAAATTATTCTGAAACTCATTTCTTCAATTCATTTGAAGTGATTCATTTCATATTTGTTTTAAAATTAATTAATTACAGTACAGCATAGAATGATCAGCACAAGTGGTACTTGTCATCACTACAGCCCATGTGCAAGACAATACCAGCTGGTGGGTGTATTAATTCTATTAAGCTGTAGTGAAGGCAGGGAAGTCACAGGATCTATCTGAAGATCTGTTGTCTGAAGTGCTTCTCTTGTACAAAAATACTCTATCTTTTAATTATAAAATATACCTGGTGCCTTTTCTGGGAATGTTTGGTGAGACATTAAAGGTCAGTATCACAAGGAATACTTGTTCCATCCTTTGTACATGGTTTATGGATACAGCAGTATCAAAATGGAAATCATTAGCTTTGTCTTACCTTCTCTGATTAATCTCAGGTTTCAGAGTTTTATTTATTCCTTATTCTTTCTTTATTTATTTCCCCTCCTTTTTCCTTTTTGCTGTCCTTAAATGTACTGATTAAAACTCCATAGTCTGACTTCCAGCATCCTCAGTCAGCAGGGAGTGCAGACAATAGATCAGAGCTGTTGCAGGGAAGGACTTTAAACTGGTGTTTCAAATGGAAACTTCAGTGTTTGTAGAGGCAGAGGGAAGAGGGATTCACCTGACGAGTCTAAGATGGCAGCCATGGAAATCTCCTTAGAAATCAGGAAGAATAAAGTAATAGGGTGCTGTGGATATGTAGCTTTTGATATTATTGCTTTGAACTTTCCTGTAGACTTCTGTAATTGAGATACTGAAATTCTAAAGGACAGATCAAAACATTTTACAAGATTCCCATTTCTTGCAAAATTGCACAGGCCCTTTCTAATATAAGTAAACAAAATATTTTGGATTGTGGTAATGTCTAAACCTCCTGCCTGTTTCATAAAAGAATGAGTAAACACAGAAAAAAGTTTCAAAATGGCCACCCCCAAAACTCCATCTATTTTGTTCTTAACATTTTGTGTATGGAGGAAAATGTGTCCTCTGCACACAGTATAAAGTAGCAATGACAACAGTCCCTCCCCAAGTTCAGATATCTCTCGTAGGAAAGGATCCCTTCTCACACTGATTTGCTGTGTTGGTTTTGCTGAATTGGGTTTGCCCATGTGGCTCCAGCTTGTGTATTTTCCTAGCTTCTTAACAAATGCACATTTTATGGAGACTAAATGAGTTTGCATACTTGGATACTTCATGTTCCCTTATAACTACATTCAAATACTTGTTAGATGTACACATCTCTTTGGAAAACAGGAGGAAGTACAACTCTGAACTTTATTCAAAACTCTTAGTATCTTTCTAATACACTATTTAAACTCAAATGTTTGATGCAAATTCCTTTAGGCATAGAAAGAAAAACAATCTCCCTGTCCTTATTCCTTCCATTAATGCAGAATGTGACAATTTTTAAGCCAAAACTTGTCTCTGCTAGACTCTGTGGAAACCTCAGTCTCGCAGGGAGCCCTCTGGAAGCACTGTGGGGTGCTGCCTGCCACAGCCTAGCAAAGCCTTGCTATGATACAGAGTCATGCCTGGGCACAGAGGGGACATGGAAGCTGTGGCAGCAGGTTCCCTGTTGCTGGTGATGGCATGCCTTCACAGCCTGGCCTCTCAGCATCAAAACAGAAGGTGTTCCTGCAGGAATGAGCCCCTGCCTGTGGGCACTGGCTCTTCCTGGGCAAAGGCATCCCTGCAGGATAGCCCAGTGCTCTGCATCCACTCCTAGTCCACCCCCTGCAATTTCTGCCCTGATTAAACCAGGTGTGTGAGGAGCTGTCCACAGTGCAGGCCATGGCCAGGCGGGAGTTGCCATGCAGCCCCACTGTGCCGTGCTCAGCTGAGGCGTTATCCCCTGCTCCTTCACAGCTGCTGCCGGCCTAGCGGGGCACCTGCTGCCCAGCTGTGGTGTGTTCACCCCCCTCCCTGGTGGAGGAGGGAGGTCTGAGGAGCTTGACTCCCCTAACAGGGCTGCCTGTGCTGTTGAGGTCTCTGGACCTGTTTGTGGGCCATCATCATCCAGTGGCTTTCCCCAAAGCAGTGGCTGGCTGGCTGGCAGCATCCACAGTGCAGGAAGCCCACACCACTCTCTGGCTCTTTTCCTCATGCCACATAAGGAACAAATGCCTCCAAACATGTTCTTTTCTCTTCTGATTTCCATTTCAAAATTCATCTTTCAGATGAGGAGTTCACATTAACAACATATCTCAGGCCTATGCAGAATTTGTATTTTTTCACTTGAGTCTGTCCCAAATAATTTTTCACTGTATTAACAAACCTTCTTCAAATGAAGGTTCCTCAGCAGTGCAGTAGTGAAGGGCTCATTATCTGCCAAGTGCACACAGTAAGCAGTGGAGGCAGCCTCCCGTGAGAGGTGACTTGAGCGCATCTGTGCCAGCAGCTCTTTGGTGAGAGCTTTGTACAGGAGGATTGAGGCTGTTGGTACCAAATCATGCCATGAAAACTCTCCATGTCACGCTACAGTGGACTTTGTGATGAGGAGCAGGTATGAGAAGCTCTCAACTGAGTTACTGATGCTATTGCACTTTCCATAGGCACAGTCAGTAACTGTAGCACCCAAGCTAGGAGAAGGGAGAGCAGGTGGTCCAACAGCAGAGAGTCTCATGAAGTAGCCTGCTAAGGACCCTTCCTGATTCCATGTGCACTTTGGCCCAGGAACTTGCTGACAGTTAGGACAGGGGCTTGGACTGCCCTGCAGAAAGACTGTGGTCAAGAGGCTGAGGAGCTGCCTCTGGCACAGATTCTGGGGAACTTCTGGGTAACGAGGGAGAGTGGTTCGTATTCACATGCAAGCTGCCTATTAACTGGGCCACAAGATCAGCCTTCTTCCCTTTGCTTTTTCCCCTTTTGCTCCCTACAACTACCTCAAAGGAAGTTGTAGCAAGGTGTGTGGGGGTTGTTCTTCCAACCAAAAAGGGATAGGACAAGAGGAAATGGTCTTAAGTTACACAAAGGGAGGTTTAGGCTGGATATTAGGAAAAAATTATTCACTGAAAGGGTTGTGAAGCATTGGAACAGGCTGTCCAGGGAAGTAGCTGAGTCATACCTAAAAGATGTTTAGATGGGGTGCTCAGGGATGTGGTTTAGTGGCAGACTTGGTCATGCTAGTTTAATGGTTGGACTTGATGATCTTGAAGGTCCTTTTCAACCTAAATGATTACATGATTCAGTCCAATGGCACCAGTGAGGATTAGTAAGCACATTTCTCTGAGTCTAGATTTCCCCAAGGTTGCAAATCAAGCATTCCAACATCAGAAAATGTCTCTTCTGAGTGAAAAACTGATGTATGAAGGCTTTAAAACTCAACTTTAATATCCTGATAGTAATACAGCATTGCTTGAATTTTAGCATTTTACTAAACACTGTCAAATATAATTTCTTTCACGTCTATATTCTCTTTTTAAAGTCTCTTGTTACTAAAAGAAAATTTGCTATCACTCTTGCTCTTCCCGTGTTTGAGTCAGCAAGTAGCCTACTTTTCAGTTTACTGGCATTCCTTACAGGTTAGTAGTGCCTATTGACCAAGACTGCAGCTATACAAAAGCAAGAAAATCAAGTAATGAGTTGGAAAAATATTTTATTTTTACGCTTTTTGCCTTCAAAGCATTCCTTCTTCAAAAACTGAGTTCCTGAAAAAGCATATTGCTCTTAGAAAGGCAAGAGTCTGTAGACAAACTTCCCCTGTTCTTAAGTTCACGTAGGATGATTATCAATGGCAATTGCTTTCCTTGTGTAAGTAATGGAGGTCTGGGTCTTCCTGAGTAGCAGGGGATGTGACAGAAGCTGTAAGGAGGTGTGGAAGGGTGAGTCATTGGATCTTTGTGGAAGTCCAGAGAAATACTTTCTCCCTGTATATATAACAAAAAATCACACTTCAAATTTTACAAACACTTTTTCCCTGTGTCAAGAAGTAGCTTATAACAATGGCAACAAAAGTGGAATTGCAGTCCCACTCAGGGATCCCAAGCACTGCATATGGCATAGCTTATTGCAGACTCCACTTCAGATAAACATTATGAACATGAACTGCATTAAATTTACCATAAAATGTTAGATCAATCAGAAATGGCCTTGACAAAGATGGAGGCTTCCCTGGGCTCCTGTAACTTGCAGCGCATGAGTCTTGCTGAGATTCGTGATCTAGTGTCATAATAAAGTTCAACTAGCAAACAAAATAGTTTCCCTATATTGTTATGTTATGCTTGTTATGCTTGTTATGTTATGTTATGTTATGTTATATGTTATGTTATAATGGGTGGGTGTATTAATACCAGCTCTGGTTTCAGGATTTTCTTGTGCATGAAGTCCTACTATTTATTCACTTATTCTATTTTTCTTGTGCATGAAGTAGGACTTCATGCACAAGAAAAATAGAATAAGTGAATAAATCTACAAGTTTGTGTTTCTTAACATAGTATTTTTAAAATTGGCTACAAGTTAGGAAATCACACATAAATACACGACTTGCATTTTCTGCAAGGTTTACCAGAGAAGACAAATGAAGATGCCCTCCTGATTACAATAGCTGCTACTGCTGGTAATATTTATTGTAGCAAAGACCATATATTCCCTTAATGCTCCCAGGTGGTATGAGAAAGAAAGGGAAACTCTTCATCGCAAATGAGTGGACAAATTATGTAAAGTTGCTCATTGGATAGTCCCATCTGTTGCCTTTCTCTAAGTTTTATTCTGTGTCTTTGCTCCAGAAGGCTTGCACAGTCATGGATGCCATGGCAGAGTACAACCTGGAGCAGGGTTGCCCTAAGCCAGAGCCCAGTGCTGCTTGGTACTAGCTCAGAGCCAGGAGAGGACTCTGCCTTGGATTCCTGAAGCTCCTATTTCTTCTCAAAGCCCTGTAATGTCAAATACTCAGTGGGTGCTGCTCTCTGATATCACACCACTCATTGGAAATTACTGCAGTGCCTGATTCAGGGAGTGTAAAGTACTTCTAGTGGGAAACTGTGCTGTTAATGATGCATATGTGAATTTATCTTCTAAAAGATATGCAAAATTCATGCTTTCATATATTTGTGCACATGTAAAGCATTACATTTACTTTTTGAGTAGTGGGAGACAGTGAAACGGGTCTGGATTTTTTACTTCTCCCCCTTTTACAGAATTACTATTATCTTCACAATACAATTATATGAGCAAGCAAGCAGATTACTGAGAGCATCTAGTTTACATCTCCTCTGTTGAAAAGTACTGTGAAAATCATCATATCTATAGCAAGAAGGAGAGATAGAAACCAAAAAAAAAAAAAAGTGTCTAATATCCTAGTTTGATGTTTTGTCTGTCTGATTATTCATAGGAACAATCTCATGTTCAAAAGAACGTATTTCCCAATTCCTTATTTAGCTGTTTCTGATGGGGATCATCTTTCTATTTTGTGCATTTCAAATATAAGCTCTTAGTCCCCTGCTGAGGGATTTCCCTTCTGTCAGGGAATGTGCTACACTTGTGAAATTTTCTCACCCAAATTTTTTCAGAGGTGTGTCCCTGAGGTTCCCCTCTGAAGATGTCTCATGCACCCATGGATGAACTCCTCAAATAAACCTGCAGGTACCTCAGAGATGTGGATGCTCCTGAGAGCTGGATTCATTGCATAAACTCACTGCTTTCAGTGCCTGTGGTGAGGGCAGGGAAGGTGGGTGTGTGCATACATGGCTGTGTCTGTCTGGATGTCGATTTTTCCCTGAGTGACAGTAGAACATTAAATATCTGTCATATTTCCTGGAAATAAACTGTTTTGGATGACCCTTTGCTTGGATAATGGAGAGAGACAGAATCCTACCAAGATTGCTTGTTCCGTTTCATTTTTCTTTCAGAAAACAATACTTTTGTGAGTTTATTTTTTCCCTAACATAAACTGTTCTTTTGTTTGTTTGTTTTGTTTATGTGTTTGTTTGTTTTTTAATCGCACATTAGTTCTACCCCAGCACTAGAGGCTTCTTTTTTAAAAAGAGAGCAGCAGACAACAGGAGCCAGCAAGGACCCTTCTTACTGTGTATGTGAACAAAAATGCTATATGTTAGGGCTTAGTAGAAGTATAGGAACTGCTGCTGCAAGCCAGACAGATCAAATAATAAAGAGGGACTGGCAAAGTAGATTAATGATAATAATGGAGTTTCACAAAAAAAATGTCCAAATCTTGTATGGTGATATTACAGAAGCTAACAGGAGCTGGAGTTACTGTCACAGTCAATAAAACAAAAGAATATGTAGGTGAAAAAAAATACTGTCAACAGAAACGTTTCTTCAGAAAGCCTATAGAAAAATTTTAAATAGTTGGGACAGAGAATTGAGAAGAATGTTATCACAAATTAACAAATTTTTAACTTTATTTTTTATTTTTTTTTAAGTTATGGCAAAATAATCCCACATGATTCTTAACCAAAGTGAAATGAGAAATCAAATACTGTGATAAAGTTCTGTAGTCAACCAAAGGGATGTATTGACCAAACCCAGGTAGAAGCAATGAAAAATGGAGGAAATGTATTTGCTGACTGGCAAAATACCAGTAGGGAATGCAACTTATAGCTTTTGGTCAGAAAGATAAATAAACCTACATCCAAGAGACAGAATAAATCTGGAACTGCTGCTGACAGGTGTACCCAACTGGACAGTGGAATGAAGTGCTGTGAACTGTAAAGTGACCACATGAAAAAAGATGTGGCATCCTGTGTGTATACTGCAAGGCATACGAGCTTTAAAAGTTAGTGATAATTATTGAAATTTAATGTCTAACTCACACAGTTGATTCATTTTTCAGTTATTTACCTATACCAATTGAAAAAGATAAAATAAGCAGTGCAGATAATAAGCATTACTGATATGATTTTATTGTGCTGACCTTTTATAGACTTAATATTATGTTGCTCTGGGTTTGGATTCATTAACTTCCTCCACTCAAGTAAAACCAAAGTCCGTTTCTTACATATGAATTGACTCAAGATGAATTCAAAACAGTATTTCAAAGTCCTTGACTTTCACATAGGGTATGGGAATTGGAATATTTTTCTTAAGCATTTGTTATAATTCTGTTTTATTAGTCTCTAGCTTCCATGTGCATTTTTTTTCTAGTTTGTTTTAGTTTCATTGTATTGTCCTCAGCTAGATTGAAACCAGAAACCAGAACAACTTTTTTACATTAAACTGACCTGAAAAAATAAGCAAATAATGTTAATCACCCACCTAATCAGGACTGACTTGTCCTTACACCCTGAAGTGTTACTCTGGAGACAGATGCTTTCCTTACTGGCTTACTTAACTCTGCAGGACAGGAGATTCAAGATGCCATGTAATGTATGAGTATGTCAAGTGAGCTCCTGAGTGGCCCATCAAGTGCAGCTGAAGGTTCTTTCCTTGGCAGAATCCAGCAATACTGAACAGTGCACATGGAGACCAAGGTGCAGGTAGGCATGTCACTGTGCCCTATAGAGTCTCTGGTGGGACCAAGCACTGCCTGCAATATCACACCTCATCCGCATGTGCACCATGCAAGACCTGTGGAGCTGAGCCTTGTCTTGCCCCTTGGGCACAGGGACAGTGGCCAGTCCTTTGAGCATTTCAGAAGAGAGGTCTGGTTCTTGAGAGTAGGTCTGGGGCAGGACACAACTTTCAGGCACTGTTCTAGGGAGATATGGGCAGCATGCTCAGACATGGTGCTCAGAGGGCTCTGCCTACATCCTGAACTATTGGCACACTTGGTAGTCTTAAACAGTGATGGGGAGCTAGGCATTAATTGCACTAAGACCTTCCTTAAATGTGCCCCATCTCTATGCCCGGTATTTAGACCAAATCCCTTTAAATATTCTGCTATCCAAAACTAGTAATCCTGTTTACAGTTTACATTAAACAGGCATTTCAGAAATTGTCTGTAGCTTTAGCTTGAGAAAGAAATAATGTTTTTTTTTTCTCCAGGACATGTTTTGGCCCATCAGTAAACATCACAGCTACAGCACTCTGTTTTTGCCATAGCTGTCAACAGCACTGCACAGCTTATGACAAGTGATGTTCTTGCAGGTCATGTGTTATACTTTGAGCAACTGCTAAAAATGCAGTTCAAAAGATACTAGCAAAACAAGGAGCAAAGAGTATTTCTTTAGAGCTTAGTTTTTGAAACTATATAGTATTTCTACTCATCTTTGTGTCATTGGATGATTACTGACTAGTGTGGAATTCAGCAAAGAGAAGCCAAGGGGAATGGCCCAGGCTGACCCATTCCTATCTGAAAAAACATCAGCATAAAGTGATGGTTTTGGGGGATTTAGTCAACAGCTGATATCCCTTAGCAAACTAAAATACATCCATAAATGGAAGTTTTATTCTTTGGAAAATTTCAGCAAAAGTACTTTTAAAGTGCAATGATATCAAGTTGCAACGGGGGTGGTTTAAATTGGATGGTAGGAATAATTTCTTCACAGAGGGGGTGATCAAGAATTGTAATGGGCTCTACTGTAAAGTAGTGGTGGGGTCCCCATCCCTGGAGGTATTTAAGAGATGTGTGGATGTGGCATTGAGGAACAGAGTTTAGTGATGGGACTTGGTAGGTCAGGTTAGTAGTTGGACTTGATCTTGAAGGTCTTTTCAAGCACCAGCACTGGTTGCTGCAGGGGAACCCCTGGCCACAGCACCCCACATCTGGGCATTGCCCATGCTGTGCAAAATCAGCTCTGACTCTGGTGATTTCATTGCAAATAGAAATGGTGGTTGTTTCTATCACTGATTCCTAGCAACATTAAATTAAATCTTAGTAGCTCTCTTTCTGTATGATCTTCCTTTTGCCTGGCTAACAGCTGTTTTCCTGTTTCTGCTGTTTACTGTTTTCCCTGTCCTTCTGCATTTTTCATGTGTTTTACTTATATTTTTTTTTTCAGTGGATTCAATTAAAGACACATTACAGTAATAAATTGGGAAAAGGGTACTGGATGATGTTTTAAAGATGAGCTAGCTCTGCAGGCCATCACTAGACCTCACCAACCAGAGGGTCTGCAAAACCTATTAGCTTCCTGTACTAGGGAAGATTCTTTCACAGATGTTGAAGCAACATAAACAGTAACTAATCTGAAAGCTAAAATGGAAGAATATTTATGGTCTGGAAGCTACAAAAGTCCACAGAGATTCCAGACAAGCCTGGATTTATTTTTTAGTGCTAAGAGCTATATGGGCTTCAGGTTGTCTGTTACCAAATTGCAATTCTGAAATTTTTGATTAGTGCTTGAAGCTTTATACTTAGTTTGCAAACATTAATGCCTGCAGGAACAATGACTGTACTTTGAAAAAAACATGTTTATAGAGCTTTTAAAATATATAATATGCTTCAGAGAAAATTAAAGTATTGCTCTATTCCTTATCCATGAATTGCCAAAAATGTAATTGAATATATTTCAATAGCAGGAGTAGCAGAAGAAGCAAATATTATTAATTTCAAAGCCAGATATGATTTTTTGTTCTCAGGTTCTCATGTATTTTCCAGATAGATGTGGCACCAGGCTTCCCTGTGATGCTATCAGTTTGAATGACTCACTTATGACTGTTTTAAGAGACTTAAAAATATCTTTTCATCTCTATTCCTTTCAGATGGGCAGCAAGGGTGGAACTTACACAGACAGAACACCACTTCTGAGGGAAGAGATAACATTTTGTATTGATATGTTGATGAAAATGGCTGGAAACAGAGTGAAAGTTAGGCAGCAGCACTAAGAAATAATGAAGAAGTCAATAAAGACTGGCTTCCCAGAAGGATCATTAATACAGCTGGAAAAATAAAGTTACTCATTTGGGTAACAAGCTTGTCATCATGGATTTCATAGATGTAAATATCTTGACATCTCTCAGCTCCTGAAAACAAATTGAAAACTGTCTTGACTGGCCCTAATCCTCTGGAGCAGCCTTGTGCTGGTGCCATGGACAAAATCTACTGAGTTTTAAACAGAACTCATTTGACTTGTGGTAATACTTGCAAGGCCTCTGTATGAGAGGGCACTGAACCAAACACCTCCAGGCTTGTATTCCTAAACCCTTCATTCTGGGTTTGGGGACAGGGTTGCTTTCTGACTAACTTTGTTTGAGCATTCACTTGGTAGGTGAGGTATCTGAGTCCTGTGCTACTCATGTCCTCTGGGCTGGATGGCCAAAGCACCCTCCATGGGGAGACCAGCCGCTCCACTGCCACTGCTCCTTCTCATGCTCCACCTGCCTAGTCTGTTCAGGAATTAAAAAATATATGCAGCAACTGTCTCATCATATAGCACAGTCAAGTTGCAGAAATAAATTTTGTGCTCGTGGTGAGATCCACAGAAATCTGTGACTGTGGGTGCTGTGAATAGATTTATGCTAATTTGTGGCAGCAAAGGATCTTTCCAATATGGTGATGTAATTCCTCATGTAATTTTGCAAATCCTTAATAGCAATGCTATGACAAAAATGTGGACCAAGAGAATGCTTTCAGATACAGCAGGCATCAGTAAAACAAAACTAGCAATTTCTTGTGCCAGATGGCCAGATGTGTTTTTTTGTATTCATTTATCATGGGGTATCCAGAGAATATCTGTCTTTACTCATTATTCTGACCAGCTCAGGTTCAGAAAAAGTTATTTTTTTTGTGAATTTCTAATTAGATCTGATTGAAATTATTTTATTTAGCAAAACAGCAGTGCTTCCATGAGGAATGATGATTCCACATTGAACAGTATGAAGGAATGAAGAGGGCATGTGTTATAACTGGCCAAAGCAGAGCCATCTCCATGTGTTGTTAGAGTAAACTTCATCCCAAACTGGCCTTCACAGTAATGCATAACATTAATGCCTCTGCTCTGAGAGATCCCTGCAACTCTTGAGAGATGGAAATGCCCTGCAAATAACACCTGCCCACTCAGTATTTGTATTCATTGATGCGAGAGAACAGTGTCCCCCATATGTGCATCAGCTTTGCATTTAAAGAAAGTTAAAGTTTGGCTTTTCTCTCCAGAGGCTCAGCCATCCTGCACCTCCAAGGCCTCCACTGTACAGTCAATAATTGGCTGTGGCCTCATTTAGATCCTGACTAACTCTGAAGACATGGCAGTGTGGCCTTCCAGACAGGCTCAGTGACACATAGTTCTCTCCTGACACTAAATGATTTCCTTGCAAGCTTCATGGACAAGGTTATAAGCAATCTTGTCAGCCAAAGCTGGCCTTGCAGAGCACAGGGACATTGTTGTAGTCTTTGCTCATTACAGGCACTTAGCCCATGTCTGAACCTGTGGGGCTTGGAGAGCCCCTGCCCTTTCTGTTATCATCCAGTCCACCCCAACCAAAGGTCTAGGGATGTGTGTGGGGGGGAGGAAGAGAGTGCTCTGGCACAGAAGCCCCACGGGAGCCCTGTGTTGTGGTCCTGCAGCAGTGCTTGACCTCGATGCCTGTGGGTGAACTTGTCCAGCTCCCCACCCCTCACACCCCACCTGCTTTGCCCAAACTCTCCCATCTCACCCTCCCAATGCTGTTCCTGGGCTCCCGCAGGACCCCAGCTGCACCATCTCAGTCCAGTGCCTCATGGAACCATTGGCTGTAGACAGGCAAAGGTGACCAAAGGGAGCTCTATCCCAGGAGAGCACTGTCCCTTCATCCCTTGGGAGATTAGTTACTGTCTAATTATCAGAATGATGCTGTGGTCTACATGAGATGCAGCAGGCATGAGTATGGAAACCTGTGCTTAGAAAAAGGCAGCATAGACTTTTGCCTCAAGCTCACATTGAAAGTTAGTTTATATTTACCACAAACATTTAAGAATTGTTTTTGTTTGAGCTGAAGTCCCCATTCTCTGACTGTGATGAGGGTTGGAGGAGGTAGGGGTGTTCAATGCCAGGACTCTAAAGTGGAAACTTCTGAGCATCTGCCCAGTCCAGTGAGAAGCAGCATTTATAGATGGAGACTTAGTGACGCTTTCAGCAATTTCCATTTTAGAGTGAACTAAAGGAAGCAAGATATGAATACAGAGCAACAGCTAGTCCTAGCAGGAACCATTGTGTCCACCAGCGACATCATCTTAAACAGTTCTGTCATTTAAGGACGAAATGTGCCAGGTGTTTACTAGTGCATGCCAGATTGGACAGAAGTGATAATCTTCAGATACAGAAAAAGGTTAGACACTCAGTGAAAAAATATGTATATAAGCACATATTTTTCTAGGTATAGCTATTCTTGTTCTTCCCTGACAGTTTCCAACTTCTCCATCCTTATCACTTGGACACAAGGTAGGGGGGTGGGTGTGTCTTATACTTACTTACATCTTTGCAAACTAGACACTTCCATATAAGCACAGTTCTGCATGACTTAGGAGTTTAGTGAGGTCTCGGAATCACTGAGATTGCTCAGTGCTTTATGTAAGGGGAAAAAAAATAAAATAAAAGTACTATAAATCAGGCATGTCTTATTCTGAACTGTTTTAAGGGACCTGATTTTGTTGCTGAGCAGTTTTACTATGTAGTTTTTGTTGAGTAGCTCATCTTCAGTTGTCCCTGGGCTCTATACTTTCTAATTTCAGTACAAAACATTTTCACAGAAAGTAATTAAACTATCTTTAAAAAAAAAAATGAATTAAAATGAAATCTGTAAAAGAGCATTTGAAACTGTGTCAGAAGGCTGTAGAGCTGCGTCTTTTTGAAAGTATACTGAAAAAAAAAAAAAGAAAGAAAAAGCACCTGCTTTTGCTACAAATAATAGGATACATATGTAAGGAGATTAATAATATGTTTTCACATACACCAAGGTTTTAGTTAGTTAAAAGTATTTGAGAAGTTGACTGTTGTTTGCGGCTATTTGGTGGCATAAATGTTCTGATGCATGGTATGAGTTGTCTCAAGTGTCTGTATGACTTTTCAGTCTCATATTTTATCTACCAATACCCATTTATTATGATAACCCGATACAGAACCACTGCAGAGACAGTGCATTTAATCCATTTGTTATTTCTGCACACAGAATTGGACTTGTGCTGCACTCTGTGTGCAAAACTTCACACAAATGAGAAAACAGAGGTAATTTTAATGGACCCTGTGTGATCACAAACTCTGTAGAGTTCAGAGTGTTTAATTCTCCTACCTAATCCTGTGAAATATGAACTGGGGAACTTTCACCAAAGCCCTTGAAGCATATTATTGAGTTTAATACAAAACCACATCCCTGCTATAAAATTCTACACATAATTTTAGACTGGCTATAGAAAAGTTACAATACCTTAAACATCTCATGCTGAGCTGCCCTGGGGCAGGCTCACTAGTGGCTCAAAGCTCTACAAGCTGCTGTTCAGAGCCATTTTCTCAGTAAGATCTGTCAGCTGAAAGGACATGAGAAAAGATCCTTATTTATAAGGCTTGACTCTTGACAATGGCTTGGTGTCTTTTTGGCATCTGTGCAACCCCGGCAATCAGGTCTAGGCTATGTACATGCATCAGCCCTCCTCTGATGCTGCAACAAACAGAGAGGTTTGCAAATGCTTGTGACACATCCTACCCTCTGAGTTTCAACATGTTTTCTGTAAGAATATAAATCACAACTAGTAAAATTTCACTGGCACAAGTGTGTATGCCTTTGTGCACCCTCTGGATATCAATTTTGTGGTTTCTTCCTAGTGGAAGATCCTGAAAAATGGTTTTGGATCCAGAAGAGGATCAGCGTAAAATCAGCTTAAAAGAGTAATACAAGGCTGATGGGGGTCTTTAGTTGCAAGTACAGCTGTACAGAGTTTTCTGAGCTATTGGTGTTTGTTGTTGTTGTTGTTGTTTTGTTGTTTTTTGTTTTGTTTTGCTTTGTTTTGTTTTCCTGTTCATGCTAGTGGGATGGTACCAGCTCATGCCAGTGCCTGTCCCTCAGGCCTTTAGAGTATTAGAGATTTCAAGGGACCACCTCCATCAGTGTGGACTGAGCAGGGCACCTTCAGCCCCCACTCCACACTACCTCCTACCCCATTCTCACATGCCACATAGTGTGGTTGGTGTCTTTCAGCAGCATGCTTTCTGGGCTGGTGAGGCTGCAGTTGTTGGTGCTCAGCTTGCACTGTTAAAACTTCCCTTTGAGATCAGCATGAGCTGGCTTAATGCAGAAAAAGCAGAAACACATAACAGAGCTAATGGCATTTAAAAGTCGAAAGAGAAGTATTTTCCTAATTCTACCAATTAAACATCAAAACTAGTGGAGCTCCATTCACTCCTACACATTTCTGTTGGAAGCTCCAGCTCTGTGGAAGATCTCACCTAATATCAGGCACATGAGTGAAAACCCTATTTATTCAATAGAGCTAAACGACTGCTTTATATTTTGCAGAATCACAGTAATAAAGGGTCAGCACTTTCTTTTTTTTACTACTGTTGTAAGTGTAGCTAAGAATATTTTCCCTATCATAGGGAATTTCTGCATGACTGGGAACTAGAAATAAGTGCAAGCATATCATCTCCACTTATTTCTACATTTATTTATTTATTTATTTTTTTCCCTAACAGTTACAGATTAAAATCCAATTTCTTAGGCTGTCTGCAAGTGCAGGTTTCTGAAGGATGTCTCAGCTATGGCCAGAACAGGTGAGTTATTCACACAGTAATTCTGTGACTTGAAACTTTACAGCAGTTACAAACACTTTGTATGGCAGGCTGTTTCAGGCAGCATGTTAATTCTAGTTTAAGTCTTTCAAATTTGAGTGTAGCTTCTGAATGTTAAAGTTAACAAGGCTGCTATGATAAACTTTACACAAGGGCTTGAGGAACATGTCAGTAATGAACACTGAAAAAGAACTTATGCCATTTTAATTCGCTAGACATTGCATGCAAATAAATCCTGCACAGAGCATCTGACATGAACAATTTCTCTCTGCACAGAATTCAATCCAGACCACAAAAGTCAAACCCAAAGGTAGACAAAGTATTGTGAATAAACCTTTATTCTAGTTCTAAATTCACACACATCATTTTATTTATTTATTTATTTATTTTCTGTTTGTTTGTTTTCTAGCCATTTCTGTCATATCAGCCCTGTACAAACTTAGATCCATATTGCACTGAGCACTGTACAGCTTCTGTCCGGAGAGTTCATCCTCCAAACACACAGCGTTGAAGGGAATGACAGAAGAAAGAATCTTCCCTTTTTTATATAAAAGGAATCTGTGCATGGCCTGGATGTTGTAACATCTAACTAGTGGTTTAATCAAAAGAATAGATTGCCTTCAATCGATGATTACCATAAGATGACCTTTGATTCTCACAGGCACTCAGAAACAAAGCACAATGAAAACAGTTGCATAAACCACAATAGCCATTTCCTGAGGCAGGAGGACAGCAGCATGAGTGCTAGAGTGCCCAACTGAGTGTTGTCCTGGGCAGGCAGTAACACTGCCTCTGCCACCACAGGGCTCAAGGATGGGGTCCTTACCAGCCCTACAACACTACTACAGACAAGAGGCACGCTGCCCAGGGTGACATTCAGAGCTCTCTGGTGCCTTGTGCTGACAAGGAGAAATAGGTAATGTGTGGTCTACCATGGTCAGTATTGCTGCCCCAGTCCCCTGTGGAGTGCCCCTCACTGGCATCCCCACAGCTCACCGTCATTACAGCTCATTGTACTTCGAGGAGCTCTGCCTGACCTGTGATGACCATCACAACAGTGTCCCCCTTCATGGTGAATGTTCCTCGGCTCTGTGTCAATGCAAATAGTAACATTTCTACTTGAATAACTGTATTTATTTATTTAGACTCAGGAGCAGTTTAAAGCCACATGTATTCATAAACATCGGGCAAAATTATTATTATTTTTTTTGTCAGACTACAGCTTTTCAAACTTTCTGCTTCAGAAGAGTACATTAGACTACTTTTTCCTTTCTTACCTTCAATATCCATACTATCCAGGAAAAATAAAGAGTTAAATACTCAGAAACAGATACATAGGAATTTGATTATGCATATATGTAGGCAGAGAATCATGAGGTAACAGGATTGTTCAAAGTCAAACCAAGGGGAAGTAAGGACACACTGCATCTGTCTTGAAGGTCTTTTCCAACCTTAATGATTCTAATCTGTCTGCAGGTTAGCCATGCTCATGGAAATGCATGCACCTCCGTGGTGCATGTCTCTCCACTGAAGTTGCAAAGAAGGGTGAGTAACCTGCCCTCTCCCAGGATGACAATGTATGAACCTGTTATTTCTGCTTCTGTGTGCCAAAGGACTGCAGCAAAATGAACTGCAGTGTGTCCAGACTGCTGGTAACCACTTCATCAGGTTTGAACCCCTTCCCAACACAAGAACATTAGGAAGGGGTTCAGTGGGCCAAGGCCTCCTTCACCTTGGAAATAGTTTCACCTGAGCTCATTTCTTAGTGTTCAAGAGAAGTGGCCACAAACAAGAAACTGTAGGTCTAGTCCCAGAACAGCCCATACCTCCATCAACATGAAACTTGTTTCAGGACACTTGCTTAAGAGCTGAAGTTTTTATTCACATTCCATTCACACACACACAAACAAACAGAAAAACATTTTTTGAATCCTATTTAAGATGTTCTGTACTATGAGAATGAGAGAAATAAACAATAACTGTTTTGGATTACACAGGCTTTTAAAAAATGTTTGGAAACTGAGTCACGATTTGTATTAAAGTTTAAAAATCTATTTTCAGGCTTAAATATAAAATAATTTTTAAAATAATCATGTTAATACTTTTTCATTGTTAGAGATATTTAATAGTAATTTAAAAGACATTTTGCTAACAGGATTACAGCTGTCTTTAATTAACATGTTCTTATCACTTAATGAAGAACCTTCTGTCACTTATCAGTTCTTATATCAACAACTCCAAATAGGTTTTAATGTAAAAAATGGAGAATATAAAGCTTACTTTAAAAAAGTTTAATTCCATGTTTCACGATCTGGGAAAATAAATTGGTAATTTTGGGTTCAAGTCCTATCTAGAAGCTCTAACGAAGTAATAAAAGGAAAAAGCAGTGAATGCATATTTAGAACTAAAATAAAAGACTGGATCCAAAGATTTTGTCTTCCTTTTAACTTTGCTTCAGTGGACTAGAGTGAATACTTATGAACATAAAATGTAGCTTAAATACCCAATTCTCTTTTGGAAGCAAATATCAGATAGTATATTTGATTTCAAAAGTTGTAATACACGCTTCATTGTTCAATTGCATCATCAGTCAGCCATGCAAGGAACACAAACAGTATCACATACAGTGTAAAATTATGTTGTTTTCTTTTTCTTACAGAAGCATATATTATTCCAAATCTAAGCAGACCCAGATTTTCTGATATCATGACATTTGCTTATGATGCCTCTGGAAAAAAATGTTTGAGTGCAAAAAATAAAAATAAATGTTTTAATTAGGGACCTTGGTAGTTGCAAAGGAAAATATGATTTAGTGTTTACTGAATTATATGTGTATTCTTAAAGAACCTGGCATTAAAAGTTTCCCACAGAAGACAAGTAGCCTATTTTCTTGCCTTTGCTAAGTGTCCAATTATTTTACATGGAAAGTTGTACATGTATTGTTTATTTTGGCAAAAGAATTAACTCATGCAGCCTGTTCTGTTTCCCCCTCTCCTTGTTAAATGGTAGAGGAACCTGTAACTCATTTTTGTCCAGAAGACAAAAGTCATAGGATAATAGAATCATAGAACGGTTTGGGTTGGAAGGGACCTTAAGGATCACCAGGATCCAACCCTCCTGCCATGGGCAGGGACATCTCACACTAGATCAGGTTGCTCAAAACCCCATCTAACCTCTGTTGTTCACGCAGGCCTACCTCTCAAACCTGTCAAGGTGCCTCTGGATGCCATCCCTTTCCATCAGCCTGTCAACTGTGCCACTCAGCTTGGCCTCATCTGCAAACTCGCTGAGCGTGCACTCAATCCCACTGTCTATGTCACTGACAAAGATGTTAAATAGTACTGGTCCCACTACTGACCCCTGAGGGACACTATCATTGATTTGCACTTGGACATCAAGACATTGACTGCAACTCTTTGACCACAACCATCCAGCCAATTCCTTATCCACTGAGTGGTCCATCTGTCAAATCTAAGATGTTCCAGTTTGGAGACCAGGATGTTATGTGGGACAGGGTCAAACGTTTTGCACAATTCCAGACAGATGACATTAGTTGCTTTTCCCTTATCCATGAATGCTGTAACCCTGTCATAGAAGGCCTTCCAGCATGGTGAAGGGGGACTTCTGCAGTCTTTCCCCAGTAGGAGTAATTCCTGGGTGCAGGAAGGGTTGGTATTTTCCTAGGGCTCTGGGATACTGGGGCTGATGTAGGGAGCTTCCTGTGGCCTCACCTCTGCAGGGCCACTCCTTGGCATGGTTTGGGGACAGTGTTGGAAGTCCTCAGCAAGAACTATTGGCACATCTGACAATCCTTGAAGCACAGGAGGCAGCTCTTCCTTCCACACAATGAGCACCTCTGAGTTTCTGATCAAAAGCTTTGATCTGTCACCCCTTCTGGGATAAAACTCATTGTCCATGATTGTTAAAACGTGTACAAGCAAGATGAGATGAAAGAGCCTGAAAAGATATCTTCTAGTTCCCTACCAGGTAAATGTTTGCTTAGTTGTCTATCAAAACAACTGACAAGAATGCCTTTGTTCTTTAGAGTCTTCTGAGTGTGAAATAACATCTGACATGTGATGTTGTGTGAAATCCTAGCTAATTAAATGAAAGATAGTTTTGCTGTTGATTCCAGGGGTGCTTAAATAGGTGTTCAGAAGCATCATTCCTAAATAACATGCAAATTATATTGACAATCATCAAGTTTAGGCTGATATGAAGCACAGTTCTGATTCTCAGGGCTGCAAAGGACATTTCTTTTCCAATTAGTGCTTCATTAAGAACTTGGAGGTATTCAAAGAAGAATCAGAGAACAATAAACAAGCAAACACAGAAGGTGAAAGTCTCTTCTGGGATATCTGCTCTTCTGCTTTGGCTAGTAAATTCCTTCTACTATACCAGAATACAGATGTGTTATCTCAAGAAGATACTTGGCAAATTATTCCTTATGTTAAATCTGGGATAAGAGGACTAGTTCAAAATTCAAAACTTGACTATGAACATGGGTTGTGTGTTTACTGGAGAGATCCAGATATTAATTCTGAGGATGAGTCTGTAAGGAAACAATCAAGTGTAATGAAGCTAGCAGGCACAGAAGGGAGCCTAGGGTGCCAGGCAGTGAGAGCCAGAAGAGTCATCCAGCTCTGGGTAAACCTGCTTGTCCATTCCCTGAGACACAGGGCAGACTTGCTGTCCCTCCAGTTTTCCCCTTCATCGTGCCCCAGCTCTGAAACTGTCTGTGTGTGGAGAAAAATGGATGATCTTGATTACAGTGTGCCAGAAATCACTGAACTTGCTGTGCAAGATAATGGGGTTAGGGAGCCTGAGAAAGAAGGAAAGTGTAAAGCTCATCTATGGAGGACCTGAGCCCTGGAGTTAGAGCTGCATCTTGTCATTCCTGCACAACTTGTGATAGTTTATCACTAAATCCTGAAATGGCACTGATAGCACTGTTTTACTAGGTAATTGTTCCCTGTTTCCACTGAAAAGATTTTGGTTTCTGTTTCTGACTATGTATCTGATGTGAGGAAAACTAAAGCAAGATGCTCTAAGGTAAAATATTAGGGAAAATATTTAAAGAAGAAACTTAACATTTATCTCCATCACCTCTCTGAATGCCAAAAGCATTTCCGGATGTGATTGACACGTCTCTTAAATCATCAGATAAACTGGGCATCATATACTTTCTGCTTAGCAGAACAGATAGGATTTCACTCTGGGCATTATTTATGGTATGTAGATGTTAAGAGGAGCAAATGATATTACTTACAGAATAATTTTGTTTTAAAACAGCTACCTAGAAATGCTTATGCTTTGGAAGGTGAAAAGTGCTGATCTGTGAATTGTATTTATAGGAAGGAGATGTTCAAGCACAGTACAAGCCCTTGAGGTGTGTCTGTATCTCTTCAGAAGTCAGCTGGCTTGGGCCATACTCTAAGTAACAGTTTTGTACTGAGATCAGATATGCTTGTTCTCATCACCTGTAATGCATTTCTCTTGGAATGCCTGTATCTTGTCTCTGTGCATCACTGCAGTTCTGAGTGAGGTAGCAATGTTTGGTAGCAATGCTTGGTAGCCCAAACTACCTTGGGCTTGTGCTTCATTGCAATTGTCTTTATGAATGCTAAAGTACCCTGGGTAGATACTGCTTCAAGATTGACTCTTTGTATATAGATGAATAAATAAAAATCCTTCAAAAGCTTGAAGTGAAGGCTTGCTAGGAAAGACACATATAACATTATCAATAAAGTACACAGTATATTGTGATTATGACATGCAATACATCCTTTGTAGAGCTTAGGGATATGGTTTAGTGGGGACTGTTAGTGTTAGGTCAGAGGTTGGACTCAATGATCTTGAGGTCTCTTCCAACCTAGAAATTCTGTGATTCTGTGATTCTGTAAATATTTTGTTTGGAATCAGCAATGAGAATTTAAAAAAATGTGTTCTTTCTTATTCTTCGGTGACTAATAAACATAAATGAATTTAAGAATGTAAGTACTGTCTTGTTTACAAACAAAAAATGTGTGTTATATCTAGATAAAATAAGTGTAATATCAATGACTGCATTTTGTATTTATCATTGATTTTCTCTACATGGACCATTATTCCATCTCTCTCCCAGGAATTTATTTCAGCATTCCATGTTCCTCTAAAGACATTTGAATCAGCTTTTAAGAGAAAGGGAAAAAAATAGAGTCATTCCTCCTGCTTACTCCTCAAAATGTATTTTTCTTCATTTACCAACCAACTAAACAAAGAAGTTTCCAAACAGAAAATGTTTCCAGAACAGAAAATATATTTCAGTTGTTATGTAGAGATATTTTAAATATGCTAGTAACAAACTGTTTTGTTGAAGCCTGTATTATTGGGCTCAATGTATTAAGTTATTTGTTGTTACAACTAGATGGTAACTGCACAACAATGTAAATAAAATAAACAACTAAAAGTCCCCACTCTGGATTCACCTCACTGTAGAAAAGCTGTCCTGTAGGTGGGGCAGAGGGAGAAGGTTCTGCTTCCTGCACCACCCTGCTTGGCCTTCACCGCAACTACCTGTTGCCACTTCAGCGTGAAACAGTCAAGCATTCACATGACAAAACCCAACTACACATGCCTGGTAAAAAGCAGAGCAAATATCTGTACCAGTGCATTCACCAGCTGAAACATCCAGATTGACCATGAACACAACTGCTGAGCACCACCCTCCGCCTCACCTTCATCTGATGTCCACTGCACAACTCCCAGCAAAGTGATGTGACTTGGCTCAGTGCACCTACATGTGCCCATGCTCCTCTGTAGCTTGAACATGTTTGTTTTTTATTCCTTCTTCCCAAAGGATTTAAGATCCAACTGATACTGTCACAAAACACTTGCAAGAGCTGTCCTGTGGGTGACTTGACTTACCAAGACACTCTTTTAACATTTGCATCACCTGATAGTTGAATATCTAATTTTAAATATACTGTTGCATCACAGACTCTACTTATTTTCAGAAGTTAATGCCCTACATCTGAACAATTCAGGTATCTTCAGTCTGGTTAAGTAGACAAAAGCTATTTCTTTTGTACAACACTTATAAGATTAAAATTAATGCAATTCCTCACAATAGGGTCTAATTTCAATTCTTTGTATGCAACAATAATTTAAAATGATAGTACATTAGTTGCTAGCATTATGAGATAAAAACTGAAGACATTCTCAGAGTCTCTGAAAATTTATTTACCATAAGTATATTTTTTAAATCACTAATTACCCAGTACTTTCTATTTTCCATACAGATAAAGTCCCTATTTCTCATCCCAACAAAATCATTTCAGAAAATAAATCAGCTCTCCATTAATAAATAATTACATTTTATCTGTCCATTGCCTAAAAAAAATTGTAATTTGATGTTGCTAATTTGATGTCCTCTGAACAGCAGTTCTTGAGGAGATCTTGCAAAATCAGGCTTGTGATACATTTTCTGCCATGTTGGTGGTGGGAGAGGCCACCAGTGCTGCCACCGCTGGCACAGACCCCTGGCCCAAACTGGTGCCAAGGGGCTGAGGAAAGCGAGAGGACAGAAACACAACACTAAGTGCCTGGTGTCCATGCCTGAAGCCCGAGTGCGGGTAGGGACTGACCAGAAAGGGGAGCATGAGGGCCAGTGACAACACTGCCAAAGGTGGTGTCAGCCCTGGTCTGCAGCTGCCCTCCAGGACTCGTCCTGGGGCTGGCCCTAGTCAGGAGTGTGCCAAAGACAGTGCCAATGAGAGGCCTGGATGCATCACAGAGACAGGGGAGGAGGAAATTGCTGTTGTGGAGCTATGGGCTGAACTTGAGAACAGTGATGTGGGCTGAATTCAGTACAGGCTTTAATTGGCAAGAGCATGCTCTCAGCAATGAATTGTAGGAATTTCTCCTAATAAGCTGGATCTCATTAGCTGGAATTGACTAAGATGGGGCAGGATGTGCTCCGATCACAAGGGACTGTGGATAACTGTGTAGAAAATGAGGTACAGGAATGAGTGCAGAGATTGTTCTCTGTTAAAAAAGGGTTGTCATTACACATAAGTCAATTTGTAAGACTGGATAATTTTGTTCAGCTGTGTCCAGAAAGATTCATTCAGATAGGAAGAGATGTCAAGGAGGATGACAAGGTGATATCAAGTATGGAAAGCCACTCTTGTTGGAAGAAACTGCAGAAGTAATAAATAATACACTCTATTTGATAGCAACCCAGAGGTTTCTCCTCTCCTGCTGTTCACTTCTTATTGCCAGCTGCCTGCAGGCTTTGTCCTCCTCTCTCTCTCCCCACTGCTCCTTGCCTTGCTGTGTGCAGCTGGGCTGTGAAGGGAACCACAGCAGCAGCCCCAGAGCATGACCAGCCTGGAAAGCACACTTGTGCTGATGGCCTCAGAGCACTGCTCGCTACAGGGCCTGTGGACACTTGTGCTTTCTTACTTAGGGGAGTGAAGAGCTACATGGCTAGAGCAGGAAAGATCTTTCAAGATGGCACAGATTTTTTTTTGTGCTGATTTCTGTGCAGAAAAATCTTCATCATGTTGCATCACCCGAAGAGAGGCTAGCTTTATGGAACAGACAGTTAGTTAGGTTACTGTTTGTGGATGGTCATGGAGGTAAATGCCAGGGAGAGAGAAGGTCTCCTTTTCTAATAGCCAATGTATGGGCTTCTGAGCACATGGATATATGGGCATATTTAGGTTTTAATTTGAATGGCTTTTAATCAGGATTGTGCTAAGACTTGGGAAGGGTCTCATAAGACAGTATTGGGGCCAGACCATGCACTCATTCTTGCATGAGAAGATGACAGAATTGCAGAAGTCTGTATGGTGGGAGTTTGTGCAATAGTGAGGGCTGGGGGCAATAGCCCACTTGGTCCTCAGTGATCCTGAGCTCTTGCAGATGAAGTAATATGCATGAACAAGGTAGGAACAGTGCTGAATGATACAGATGTGTCTCCTAGAACATTCATAAACATACACATATGCATACACACACAAATACATACATATAAGTACAAGTCCATATATATATGTGTGTGTGTGTCTGTGTGTGTGTGTCTTTTACATGTATATAACTGTCTGCCTGTAAATGGTGGAAACCAGTAGAGTGGGCTCAGAGAGTGTTAAAGCAGATGTGCAACTGACTGAGTGACCATTCTCACCATTGACCTGAGCAGCAGCACCAATTTCCAAGTTACAAGTTTCATGAGCTTACTTATTTTACTTCATTAAAAAGATTGGTCATGTAGCTGCTCTAAGAGCCATAGTGCAAGCTTCAGGCATCAAGAATTCTGACCTAGAAAATATTTGATCAAAAAACAAAAAGGCAAACACAAAAGCAAACACTGAATCAGTGGTGCAACAGTAATATATGAATGTACAAACTTTAAATATATACAGCAACTCTCTTTCCATTTGATTGCCTCATTAAAATTTCTGGAATAATTTTGAAAGTTTAAAACATTTTGTCAATATAAAAACATATACGAGTTTTTCTTCTTCTTTTGCTCTCACAAAGCTTGTTGTTTCCAGTTTCAGTTTGAAAAGATTCAGTTTGAAAAGGAGAGGAGAGGAGAGGAGAGGAGAGGAGACGAGAGGACAGAGAAGTATACAAAGTACATGAACAGGCTGGGTCACAAATCTCCCAGAGTGTGGACTCCATCACAAATTACTCTTCAGCATTAGCACTACAGATCACCATGACCCAGCTGTCTGCTGTGAACCTTGCACCTGACAGAAACATTTTGTGATGGAACAAATGTCTCTGTCAGAAGCAGATAAACCTGAGCATCGCTTTGGAGCTCATCAGCATTACTGTGCATGGAGCAGGACGTGTGCCTGTGCTGCAGTGACAGGTGCTTCCCATCATTGGATGAGTGGGGCAAGAGATGAACCAGAGACAGACAGAAAGACGGGCTGTGCCTGCTGGTTAGCTTAACATTATGTGTGTCTCCTTCCTGTTTTTGCAGAGAAGAGTAAATAACTCCTCTAGTCTTCTTTACTTGCCTTTTGACATCTCCTATAGTTAAGCAGATTTGTAAACTTGCTGGCAGTTTGAAAAGTGATTTTCTGTGTTTAAGCTGAATTAGTGAAGCTTTCCATTATCCCTTATAGGAGATGACCAAAGGTGAGCCAAATGACGTGAGTTCCTTTACAGACTGTGCATCAGGAAAGGCCATTGGAGGCAGAGGGTGGCTCAGTCCCATCATCCCTTATGGGCTCTCAAAGCTGTGTGCAGGAGGGAGTGCACCAAGAAGGCTGTTTCCACAGCTCTCCTTGCACCAGGGCTCAAACAGTATTGTGCATGTGAGACAGCCAGGGGGACTGCTCTGCTCCTTCTGGCTCTGTCCACTTCTGTGATATCACCCACCTAAATGCACAGCACTGGAGGAGGAGAGGACAGATGAAGAAGCTGCAAAAAACATGTAGATGGGAACATGGGTGAGATCTCTTCTGGTAACAACATGGATTTGCTTTACAGACTAGCACTGTGGTTGTATGCCAGAGCTGAGAGTAAAAGCTCATACAGCTCCCACAAGCAAGAGAGGCATTGTAGGTGGCTCTGGGGAAGACTGTAAAGGAGCTCTGACCTCTGAGCTCAGGAGCTGCATGGATGGAGCTTGGCTGAAGGACAGGTGAATTCAGGAACAAAACCAGAGCCTCTAAGTACAGGTAGAAAGGGTAATCCTGGCCAAGGGAAGACAGTAGGGAATTTGAGAGACTGTTGGCATGCTCATCCACATGCTTTGGAGACAAAAAGCAGCACAGTGAAGAAAGGATTATGATCTCCTTGGGAGCTGATTTAGGACCCTGTATAAGCTACATGTTTTGTATAGCAGGATTATAATGATTTTTTATTACTTTATTTATTTTGTAAAATATAGTAATATAATTTCTGCAAGTTGCATACTCACACTCAAGGACAAGCACAGAGAACAATGTGCCAGTTTACAAAGCATAGAGAAAGAATGGCAGATAAAAAAGAAGTCTTTGTAGTGAAAGTTGTCATTGCTGTAAGAACAGGGAAGTTTCTTCACAGAATTATAACAAGGTAGATCAGTTTCTGTAAAATATTCTGGATTGTCTCTGTCAGCAAAGACATTTTGTTTCCAACAGACTGAGTTCCAATAATTCATCTTGCCAAACATTTGTTGGCAGGCAAGAAAGCAATTTCCAAGACTGCAACAATAATTTCTTTAACACTGCTGATGCTCATAACACAGATTTTATTTTTTTATAGAGACATGCATAGAAGATAAGTGGTATTCTCAAATGTCTGAGGTCTAATTTACATTTATGCATTTCAAGAGGCAGCAAGAGAACTTATCAACCTGTGCAAACCTGAGGATCTGAAGGTTAAGGGATGGTTCCTACAGGTCTATAATAACCTAGTGACATAAAACACATTACATCCAGCACGTTCTTGGTAACCAGCTGCCTATTTCAGTTTTATGTCTCTGCCTTCCATGAGTGGTCCCTGTCTTAGCAGCACCAACCAGTCTGAGCTGCAACTGCCACCTCATGAATAATAACTACAAGAATGGCACAAGTCCTGTTTTGCACGGTTCCCATTCATTTCCAGCCTGGTGAGGCAAGCAGCAACGAGCCCACAGGGCCAGCAAGACTGGACTCAGAAAGCACATTTGTCCCAGGTGTTTCAGGCATGGGCAAGACATGCACTGTGCTCCATCCTATATCTCCCGTGGCACAGAAGTCCTTCCCCAGCATGCAACTCCCTGCATAGTGCACCCTTTGTGTCTTTCTGAGCATGCAGGTGACTGATCTTGCACTTGGTGGTTGTTGTGCTTAAAGACCTGCCAGTTTCCTGCATCTCCTTCTCCTCCACTTGCTGATGAGTGCTGGTGGGTGCAGGTACAGAGGCTGCTATGCTCAGAGCCAGCAGGGGGTGCCAGGTCTGCAGCCACCATGAGACCGCCTGCAGAGGCATGCATCCTGAAAGCTGGACCAGCCTGCTTTGACGGGCTGTTTGATACAGAGGAAGCTTTGGCATCAACTGATACAAATGATTAAATGTTCATCACTGATTATTTTTAATTACGTAGTGGGGGATGTAGTCTGAGCTGATGACACTGCTTCTACCTCTAAAAGTCACAGATGCTAAGGTTCATAAGGGAGTGAATATTAATAAATGTGGTGGCACATGCAAAAATATTTTGAGCGCTTGGAACACTGGTAAAGCCAAAGCAAAAGCACATATATGTTGAAAATAACTATAAATTAATATGATTGCTGAATGAAACCATTGCCTTGGGTCATGAGGAAACACAGCAAGGCTGATGTGGGCATAGGACTGGGGAACTAGAGTCCGATATCACACAGAATCACAGAATTTCTAGGTTGGAAGAGACCTCAAGATCATCAAGTCCAACCTCTGACCTAACGCCAACAGTCCCCACTAAACCATATCCCTAAGCTCTACATCTAAACGTCTTTTGAAGACTTCCAGGGATGGTGACTCCACCACTTCCCTGGGCAGCCTGTTCCAATGCCTCACAACCCTTTCAGTGAAGAAGTTCTTCCTAACATCTAACCTAAAACTCCCCTGGCTCAACTTAAGCCCATTCCCCCTCGTCCTGTCACCAGGCACATGGGAGAACAGGCCAACCCCCACCTCGCTACAGCCTCCCTTGAGGTACCTATAAAGAGCGATTTGCTCTGGGAAATAGCAAAGTATGTATAGTTGACCTATTCTCCTTAGTCACCAGTGATAGGACCCACAGCAATGGTGTAAAGATGAGGCAGGGGAGGTTTAGGCTAGACATCAGGAAGAAGTTCTTCACCGAGAGGGTGGCTGCACACTGGAACAGGCTCCCCAGTGAAGTAGTCACTGCAACAAGCCTGTCTGAATTTAAGAAGTGTTTGGACAGTGCACTTAGTCACATGGTCTGAATTTTTGGGTAGACCTGTGTGGTGTCAGGAGTTGGACTCGATGATCCTTATGGGTCCCTTCCAACTCAGGATATTCTATGATTCTATTCTATGATTCTAAGTACTTAAGTACTTGAAGTACCTAATTTACCAAATACAGATCTGAATCCACCTGTTACGAAACCTCTCACCAACAATGTAGAATTTTGACACACCACATAACATCCTGCAAGATGCTTAGTCCTCTGAAAGGTGGCTCAAATGCAAAAGTGCATTTGTAAGTCATTTAACAGAGATTGTTGTTGGCCTGGTAAATTACACATGGTGAGCTGTGCAACAGCTTTCAGCACAACAAAGTCCTTCCATGACTGCAAAGCAGAAGACAATCCTGACATGATTCACTGCTTAATGGTATCATGAACTGCCTGGATCTCGAGACAGGCAGATTCAACTTTGAGAACAGCTGAAGCAAAAGTGAATGCAGGAGTGATGCTATGTCAGGTTCATCTTTGCTTCATGGAGAAAAGTGTCAGACTAACTTGAGCAGATGTGACTTCTAGCATAATCAGGATATTTTCTTGTTAGGGTTATTTTAAAATGTAATTATCAGACATTTAAAATATTCATTTGAAAGGTCAAATTTGTTGGGAAAAATCATGCATGCAAGCAGCTTGCCACAAAGTCTTTCAAATGAGTGCTTTCATAAAAAGTGGCTCTACTGGAGGCTGTACAAAGTAGTGCCTGCTCTTGTGTGAGTGTCTTGGGATACTTAGCCATCCAAGTCCACATCAGAAGTGAGAAAACCACAACAGCTATTGATGTCTTTGTCAGTTTAAACCATTTGCAGTCTGCTATGGCAACAAAATTGCTTCCACTGACACAACTCAGGAATTCCCCATTTCCATCAACATATTCCATTAAACCTTCCTGTTGCTGTGCACCATGCATTCCTCCCTGCTACAGCTGGGAAGTTAGCTTTATAGTTTATTGGAATATAGTGTCACTAATGCCTTCAGCATTTTGATTAGACATTTCTATGGAAATTCATATTTTGTGTGATGTGTTCTGTCTTGGTAAAGCTCAGAGAAGATTACTCATTCATGCTAAGAGGAAGTGAGTGCACAGCCTGGTTCTCTGCTCTGTGGCACCTCTCCAAGTAAAACCACATGCTGCTCCTCACCCTGCTGCACCCTCACAGCAGCTGTGCTTGATTCCTCAGGCAAGCTGGGACAAATACCTGCAGCCAAGTGCCTCAGAGCTGGTGAAGGAAGACAACCTGGTGGCAGTTACTCTGTGTGCCCTGTGTGCCCCCATGTGCCCTTGTGTGCCTGGGACCCTGCTCTCCAGGAGCAGTAAGTGCACGGCCCAGTGTCCCCTGCTCCGGACCCATATGGCCTTGCATGTCCATCCTCTCCTCCCTGCGATGCATAAGCGCTCAAGGACAGCCTGTAAACTGGTGACAATGAAATCTTGAAGAAAGCTGTCCACTTAAACTAAGGGTTGATGAGAGGGGGGATGGTTTGCCATTGTGTACTGAGTGGGAATAGTAGTGTCTCATTCATCCAGCATCATGAGCACGTGGGACCCTGTCTGGGTAGGATACTGTTTGCCAGTGCAAGGGGTTGATAATAGTACTCCAAGAATGCAATTTTTAAATGAGATGAGACTCACTGAGAACCAAACTGCAGGAATGATGCCATCTCTCATCAACATCTCATCCTGGCATGTTCTGCGCACCTCCACAGTGACCTTTCTATGCCATTCCTGTTTCATTACTTTCAGTCCCCAGCTGAGTGCCACTGCTGACCTAGGACTGCAAAGACATTAACCTTCAGTACAAAGTAGGGAACAGATAATGAAAATGGGTGCAAATGGAATTTCAGAGTGATGATGTTACTTGCCTTGAGGTGGAAAACTGGCATCTGTCTGCCTAGACAAAGCACTCAATTTTTTTATAGTACTGCACAACACCATTTCCAGCATGGTAGGTCATTTCATGTGATAATTCTCTGTCCAAGGTATCTGTCTGAGGCCTCTGTGGACATAAAATCTCCCAAACACCTGGTTGCTGTTGCAGTGGGTGTGGAGGTAATTTAGTTACACCTGAGTATTCCTGGCACTTTTGTCTTTCTGTAGAATGCCAGCCTCACAGGGAATACCAACAATGAGGGGGCTGGGGAGTGCTCAACTGAGCTGTTGCATATCTCCACACTGGAGTGATAATAATGCAACAAAATAAACCCCACAAGACTGTACTGTGATTTTTATGCTGTCCCAGAGCTCTCAGATGCTGCTCATGCTCTGCTCGTCACATTGAAGCGATCTCCTCCCCATGCTGCTCCTGCAGAGCCTAGGTCAAAAGCACCACCAGGCTACGAACAACAGGTGAACAGAGAAATAAGCATGATACAGTGAATGAATTATTCATTATGACTTGCTCATTCAGCTCACTAAAGTCCTACTTGAGAAGCAAATACTGTACAACATTGCTTCACAAAGGTAGCAGACAGTATTTTTTCTGCAATACATTGTAAACCTATGCACGTTTCCATCTCTGCTGCTCTTTCCCTTTCTCTCTCTCTTCCTCTCTCTCCTTTTTTTTTTTTCCTAGTGCAATACATTTCCTAAGATATATTTTTCTGTGAATTAGATTTTAATGCCTCCTTATGAGAGGCAGTTTTTCATATTTTATATCTCCATCAATAAAGATTTCTTCCTTATCACCAATAAAATTGGAGTTTTGATTAAATGTGATCCAGCAGCACTAAGCACATAGTCTGTATTAATTTCAGTGCCTCATTATATGCCAGTGGTATTTATATGGGTTTATATATCAAATATACTATGTGTATATAAGCAGAGACTTTCAGAACAAATACCAGGTATATGAGTGATAAAAATATAATGGAAGAAAGCCTCACTTGGGCCAGCCACAGAGCATTCCCTGCCCCCTTCTAGAGAAGTCATGGAGACAGTGATGGGAAAGTGACCTTCTCAAGGACCAGGAGAGCCCTGGGAGCAGAGCAGCAGCAGCAGTGAGCCTGATGCTCCTGCACCAGAATCTCATGGCACTGTGCTCCCTACAGTCAGTCCTCAGCTCTTCTGGAGAAGTTATGGATGGAAAGCACTGATGGAAGAACATCTTATCTAGAAGCAATGTACATTTACATTATCTAGAAGCAATGTACATTTCAGAGGTTGGACTCAATGATCTTGAGGTCTCTTCCAACCTAGAAATTCTGTGATTCTGTGATTCTGTGATTTAACAGGCAGGGGCTAACACCCAGGGACTTGGTTCCCTGCGACCATTAGTACACTGGCACATCTAGCCCAGGGCTCTGCATTCAACAGACTATTTTGTGGGTCTGCTTGAAAGTCCCTTCCCACTGAGAAAGCCTTGTTTATTTATCACTGAAAGCCAGACTAAACAAACATTATAAAAATATGCATTGGTAGCTGTGACAAAATATTCAGCTCCTTGGCTTGGAGATATACTTCATGAAGAGTGAGTATCATCTGACAGGGACCCAAGAGGTTGCTCTGAACACAGTCTTCAGGGATGTTTGCATTCTGGTGTTTTGTGTGTTCTCCTTAAGGAGGATCTGGTCGTGCTTTGGAAGTCATTAAATGGCAAATGCAGATGGCACAGTTCTGTATTCAATCTGATGCCAGACAGTAGTTGCAAATGTATGCATCTCTCCATCACTCCATGTCTCAAGTCCTGTGGACAAGCTGGAGGTGTGTGAGAACTGCCAGGCACACATGTGGTTGTGCTCCGCATGTGCAGGAGACTGGACTCTCCTGCAGTAGTGGCACTGGAGCAGGTGGCTGCATGCAGCTCGCATGCCTGCAGCAGATGTTCATGGAGCAGGTGTTCATGGGGTCTGTGGCACTCAAACATCAGCTGGGGCTGCTCCAGACCCTGTGCTAGTCCCCTGGATGCCTGAGCAGGGCCCTGACTCCCCACAAGGACAAAGTGTTGGGTTGGAAGAAAGGGATGCACCCAGGCTGAGTTCAGATATTTGGTAGCATCAGATTAATTAATGTTCAGCAAAAGCTGTCCCATCAAACTCCAGAGGGCTAGCTGTGAACCTGCTTTCTCAGGTTAAAGATGTGCTTTTTTTTTTTTCTTTTTCTTTTTTTTTTTTTTTTTTTAATGTGAGCTTTTCTTATGCTATGGCCTAGAGAGTGCTTCCCATTCATAACTCTGCCATCCCAGGAGCTGGACTCCATGATCCTTACAGGTCCTTCCAACTCGGGATATTCTATGATTCTATGATCCCATGGTTAAATTTTGCTTATTGTTAAGACAGAACAGAAAAATCCAGATGATTACAGGGAGAGAATAAATTTGAGTTCTGCTCTCCTTACTTGCACAGTTACCTATCATCTCAACAAAACTTTCTTTAGTCTTATTAAGACTAGTTTGACACTAGGAGCAGTTACACGCTGCTGCCCTCTAACATAGTGTGTGTCTGGAAATGCCAATAAAATCAGCAGGGACTCTGCTCTCCTTCCTTCCTCCATGTGACCTGGCATGGGTATGGCACAGCTTTGGTTGATACGGAGCTTGCTGAGGTGAGCAAGGTTGAGGAGACAGACCCCAGTCTCACACCCTCCTCTGGGTCCAGATGCAGGCAGGGTGGGCCTGGCTGTGCTGCTGCTGAGTGGGAGCAAGGCTGGAGTGAGCACGGCTGGAGGCATGGCATGCTACCGGGGCCTGACATGGTGCCGCAAAGAATGGCATGGGCAATGCAGGACACAGCGCCAGCAGCAACCTGCCCGTGCCAGGCAGCCCTCTTCAGAGGGATGTGCGGCAAACAGCTTGCCTCTGACCCTGAGAGCACAGAGCGCCTGGCTCTGCTTTTCTTCTGGACCTGGCTGGGAAGCAGCTCTGGTGGTGCCCTGCCTGGGGCCAGTGCAGCCCTGGGTGCTCAGCCCTGCAAGGCTCTGTGGGAGCAGGCGCTGGCTCCTGTCCCAGCAGGGCTGCCCACCCCCTGCATGGAGCAAGGATGCACTGGGACGCCGCTGGCTGCTCTTCCTGCAGGGCATCCAGCAGCACTGCTGCTTGACTGTGCCCGTGCTCTAGCAAAGAGCCTGTAATCACTATCTCCCTTTTTCAGTTCAGTTTGCCTCTTGCTGAAAGAACATATCAGGCAAGCATGCCTCAGTCATGCCATCTGACAACAGCTGTGAGATACCATCATCAGAGGAGCAACAAAGAGACATTTGCTGCTATTTCCTACTCCCATTAATAATGGTGTCACTGAATCAGATAAAAATTCTCACAACTGTTCTAAAAAATTTGCAGTGTGTGGCTCCCTGAAAACACATTAAGATTTACCACTCTCAATTCTGATAACAGCTGATGAGGATAATGGGTTATCTCCACAGGGCACTGTGCAGTTTTTACTTTCACAGACTCTATGGAGCACCTTATTTTTATTCTCACATTTATAACCAAATATGTCAAAAGAACAGAAAGGGAAACAGATAAATCATCCATATTTGAAAAATAGTTACAACTCAGGTGAAGGAAAGTGTACAAGTTCCAGACTGTTTTCACTGAAGATTACCGGTCTGTGCACAGTAATGAACATTTTTCTTATCTGAAGTTTTATGCTGAATATCTTTTATTTCCCCATTTTTCATTATCAGAGAAGAGCAGAAAACAATTAACAATTAACTTCTCATAGTCCTTGAACCATCCTGAGATGTTTCTGTTTCTTCTTTCAAACAGAAGGTAGGATTTTGCTGCTGTGTTAATAGATGTCATACATGTGGTCTGCTGCTGCAGAGGTGGTACTGCAGTTTGTTCTGCTCCTTCTTGGGAGGAAAACAGCTCCTGTAAGTTGAGAATCTCATCTTACTCATTTACAGCATTTTCAGGTATTTAGGAAAAGTCTGAAATGAAAAGTTAACACTAGCATCCACTGATTTACCTTCCTCAGAAATGTCTGTGCTGCAGGGTATGGCCTGGGAGTCGGGCGCAGTGGTGAGATGCTGCTCAGTGCCAGCGGAGGAGGCCAGGGCTGCCCTGCCATGTGCTCACAGGGCTGCTGCAAACCCCGGTGGTCTCACAGCCTGCAGACACGCTGTGCTGCCACCTCTGTGGAGAATCTTTCCTCCTCATCTGCCTCACCAGCGAGAAACATGCAGGGACTAAATATCAACGTCTGTCTGGCCTGACTTACAATGTTTGCAAGTGTACTCTTGCTTTCATCACACTGGTGTGTAAACTGTTGAGGAGACTGAGGGAAAACAGGCACTTGCTGTCTCTGTGTATTTGTGTGTCCTGGAGGCACACATAGCTGCAGTGATATGTAAAAATAGCCTGATGCATGCAACACAGGCCTGCAGGGAAAACTGATGGGTAAACTGCCATAAAACTACCCCAAAGTTAACAGCTTACAGAGGCTACACAGTTGCCTGGACTGCAAATGCCATGGATTAGTTTTTCTGCTTTTCAGCAGGGACAGCTCTGATGCGCCAGGTTTGCAGCAAGGCTGTGCATGTCAGACAGCAGCGGCGGTGCTGCCAGCAGGGCATCATGTCTGGGTAGGCGGGTGCCAGGCACAGCAGCACAGGATGATCTGGTGCGCTGAAGAGGGACAGCAGGCCTGGCAGACGGGTGGTGGAGTGGCAGCAGCACAGCCAGAGACCACACCAAGGGAGCTTGTGCCCACTGCATCATTTACCTGGGCTGCTACTGCTGTCCCTACTGTGTTAAGCCCAGGCATGAGGTCAGGTGCCTTGCAGTGCTGTGGGCCAGGCTGCAGACCCTCCTCTGGGCAAGCACCAGGAAGTCAAGCAAGGATGGCACTGGCACTGCCCACCCATTCCCTGTGTTCTTGGTCACCCCCACCTGCAAACAACCGCCTACATTTCCTTGTCCTCCTCCTGCTGCCTATGTAGTTACAGATGTCCCACTGAGCTCAAAGCTCTGGGCACAGCATCCATCGCTTTCTGCTGAGCCCCAAACCCTCTGCAGCCACTCCAGCCCCTCCCCAGTCACCTGCACCAGCCCCTGGCTGCAGCCAGGTCCTGCAAGCCACCCATTCCTGCAGCACTGCCAGCCCCACCTGGTGACTTCTTCCTGCTTGCTTCCCCTGCTGTATATGTCATCTTTAGCTTCTTCTCCCCCTCTACTCTCTTCTTGTGAGACAAGCCTAGAGCACCACATTCAGCTCTGGAGCCCCAGAAAAAGAAGTACATGGAAATACTAGAATGAGTCCAGAGTAGGGCGACAAGGATGATCAAGGGGCTGGAGAACCTCTCCTATGGAGACAGGCTAAATGAGTTGGGGTTGTTCAGCCTGAAAAAGGCTGTAGAGACCTTACAGCAGCCTTCCAGTACCTAAAGAGGGCTACAGGCAAGGAGGGACTACTGTCAGGGATGGGAAAAGGTTAACAGCTTTATACTAAAAGAGGGTACGTTTAGGTTAGATATTAAGAAGAAATTCTTTACTGTGAGGCACTGGAAGCTGTTGATGCCCCACCCCTGGGAGTGTTTAAGGCCACACTGGATTGGGCTTTGGGCAGCCTGGGCTGGTGGGAAATGTCCCTGCCCATGGCAGGGGGGTTGGAATTACATGATCTTTAAGGTCCCTTCCAACCCATGCCATTCTATGATTCTATGATTCTTAAATACTTCAAATCATTTAACTTTACATAAATTTGAAACTGACATAGATTACTGAGATGGAATCATATCTCCTAGAAATAAGTAGAAAAACATTGATTTTGGAAGAGGTAAGCTGGATTTTAAGACTAGAACGGTCAAATTTGCCTTCATGGGCAATGCCTTCTACATTTTCGTTGGGTTGTTTCTTTTTCAAGCCCCAGACTGTCATGTGTTATATACAGACAGCCCCTGGAAAAGCATCAGATTTGCAGAGAGTAACTCCCACTGAAGGAATATCCTGGGACAACAGTTAAAGGGGCAATTATTTTTTAAAAGATATTTTATATACAGTTATCTAATATAAAATTATACTTTTGAATCCTGTAGGATGCTGTCCAGGTGTCATTATGGTAGGAAAAAAAATAAGTAATTTAGTAAGCTAGTGTTTCTGTGATTATGATTATCATTATTTATTTATTTATTTATTTTTAAATTAGGAATCCTGATCCGATGGCAGAAAGAAAAAGGTAGAAATCAGGTGTCAAAATTTTATTTTATGCTAGGATGTTGTAAAAGAAATCAAAATAAAAATGTGATTTCAAGGCTATTGAGCAACATATTCACACTTTTGTGGGTCTAATTTTATCTTCTCAGTGATGATGACCACAGTAGCCAACCCTTAATAACAAGGTCTGTTTTTTTCTGGAGCTCACAGAAGTCTTGGAACTTAATTATAGTTCTAATATTATTGCTAATGAATTTGAGCATAATTATTGTGTAGAGTGATTTCAAAAGTACTTTACATGAATACTTATTCCTCTCTTTAAATGCCTCTGTTGGTTAACTGGAAACATGGCCCCCTCCCAGCGGGCTGCTGGGTGCTGCAGGCGCAGTCAGGTAGGAAGCCTGGTACCTGTGGAGGGATGTGTTCTCTGGGGAGCCCTGTGCCCCTCGGTGGGGCACCACAGGCAGCTGAAGTAAATCGTCCTGGTGGCTGGGACCTGCTGAAGCCCAGCCCGACCCTTCCCCAGACACGGCCAAGTGTCATGGGACATGGATATTTCAGCCAGGGGATGCAGCAGCAGAGCATGAAGAAACAGACTGCCCAACTCCGGGGGCTCCCTGGAGAGCCCATGCCAGGGAGGTGGTGGGATCCTTGCTCCGCTCACCCCAGTGCAGACCCAGCAGGGCCATGCCAGGCCTGGAGGCTCCTCCCCAGCAGCCCTGCAGCCTGGCTGCCTGCCATCCAGCTGCAGGTGCTCTGCGAGACTGGGGCAGTGGGTGCCACTCAGCTGTGGTGCTGCAGGGAGCAGTGTACAGGGAGAGCATGGCTAAGAAGAGGTGACGGATGGGTGCTCTTCTGAACAGTGTCTGATGGGGAGAAAATGGGAGTTCCAGCAGATCAGGGGGCTGCAGGATCCAGAGAAGGCTCCAGCTGTCAAATGTGCCAGACTGACCTGAATGGAGAGCCTGAATTTTACAGGATCTGCACAGCTAATAATATCAACAGAATTCTCTTCCTCCAGGCAAAAATAACATTGCTGCTTCTCTGCCTCTTTTTCATGTCTCATCTTATGCTTGCAAAACATTCCAGGAGGCTGAAACATGACATTTCTCTTCATAAGGTCTCTGTCTCAAGGCAAAATTTAACCTCTGGGAAAGATTATTGATTTGAGAAGTTGTGTGAAGATCAATACAAATGACAACTGTTATTAAAATGGAAGCTTACAGTTTGCTTTGAATTAATGAAATATCCATATTAAGAAGTGTTTTCTTTCAAATAATTTAATAAAGTTCAAATCTCCTCTGAGAAAAAATAATTAATTGAGCAAAATGTTAATTAAGGATTTTTTTTTTTTCACAGCACAGTTCTTCTAATGAAATAATACTGAGTGAAATGACTGAAGTTTAACTTGATTAAAACTGGTGTCAGTGTTTACATAGTCTCATTGTGTGTGCACTGTCTGCGCCTGGCAGAATTAAAACTTCATTTAGAGATGTCATTATGCGTGGCCCACAATTACTTCTTCAGTCCTTCTCCACAGTGACAAGCTAAGACACCACTTGCAGAAACCATTTTAAAATGTCATATATATATTTACATCCTTATGTTTCATGTTTCATTTACACATTTATGTACTTCATGGTAATTTAAACTCGAAACTATTTCCATCACTGTCACACCCATGCAAAACATATCAGATATGGAATATATTTTCTTATGCACTTCATTAGGATTCCTGTAGTTTAGCATAGAACAAGAAAATATCCATGCACACATGCACATGCACACATGTGCACACACACACACACAGAGGCAGGACAGGGGCAGGGGCAGGGGCAGAGGCAGGGTCCCCTCCCTGCTCCTGTTGCCCAGGCTCCCAGGGCACGCATCTGGTCATGGTCAGCTTGGTGTCCACCAGGACACCCAGCTCCTTTTCTGTGGAGCTGCTTTCTAGCTGGGTATCCCCTTGGCTGTGCTGGTGTTTGCGGTAATTTCTGCCCTGGTGCAGTACAAGGCTTGTGCTCCTCTACACCGCATCTTCCCACTGGAGCCATGGATTCCTCACTCCACACAGGGCAATGGCTCATAACTACCATTCCTCTAAAACCTGGGCTTGTGGTTTACACAGATGAATGAGTTAGGCACAGGTAGGCACAGCCACCTGGTCTTTAGACAAAATGCTGTTACAGTTCAAGGAAGTTCAGGATGGCCAGGGCAAGCCTGACAAGTCTCAGTCCTGGGGTACTGCAAACTCAGTGCTTGGCTAGTAGCTTTTTACCAGCAAAGGCAGTAGTGAAGCACTATTATTATTTGTTATCACTGACACGGAGATCCATATGCACAACAAATTGGAATGTGTACCCCTAAATGCTACTAGACGTATCCAGAAAATGTTGACTGCTGAAAAACAACAGAAAAAAATGGAGGAAAGGGAACATACTTGGTTCAGCAGCATGGCAAAGCATGACAGCCACCCTGGTCTTGACGAGACTGGCACCATCTAATGGTGAAGTCATAGGAAATGAATTAATTTTCTAGTTGTCGTTACCTCCCCCTCCCTGTCCATACCTCTCTCTCTCTCTCTCTCTCTCTCTCTCTCTCTCTCTCTCTCTCTCTCTCTCTCTCTCTCTCTCAATGTTCTCAAAGCTTCCAGATTGCTGGCAAGATTGGAGGTAAACAGGTGTTTATTTTGTGCTATGTTTTGAACTGGGCACAAGAAGAAATTCCCTCCTGCAACTAAGGGCATTTGAGGCACCTGAATTACAGGTGTTGGAGGAGCAAAGACATGCATGTACACAATAGTCCTGTAAACACTACAGTGTTGACAAACTGTGTGTGTAAAACTAAGTGAGAGCTAGAAATGCACTTTGTCTGCTATCTCACAAAATGAAATTTAGGAGGGTTTAGAAATTTTAAGATAACATCATTCTGATTTGGAATAAACAGATGAACTTCATGGGGTTTAGCCTAGTTGAGCTGTAGTTTGGCAGGCTCCTGCTTTCCTGCAGCTATTTTCTTGTCATCATGCACCTCATGTAATTCCTCCCTGGACTTCAGCAAATCTCTTTCTCTGCCTTGGACATCTCTAAATCTCCGCTCCCTTGGCTTAAATGCCCCCTGTCTTGGAACTCCCACTGCCTTGTATGCCCTCATCCCATGGACATGTCCAGTCTTTTTTGGGTTAATGGTGATTAAACAAGTTTTTAGCTATGACAAGGGTGGTAGCAGAGGCTGGTGGCTGTCAAGCACTGACTTTCTTCTGGGTGCTTCTCTGCTGCCATCAGTGTCCCAGCACATTTGCCCTAATCCCTGTTGAGACTTGGTGCAACGGAAATAACAACTTCTGGTGGTTTGTTTTGTTTTGTTTTGTTTGTGTGTTTGCTAGTATATATAATTTATTAGGGGAAACTTTTGGAGTAAGATGTCTCCATTTATTGTTTAGGAGATATCTGAAGTTTTTGAGATCAGCGGCAAGCCTATGCCTCCCTCTGATTTTCTGTTTGATGGGCAGTTCAGATGGAGGGCTCTTCTGCTTTGCAGGCTGATTATGAGTGCGCTTATTTCTGAACTATTGCAACAGTTCAAGGAACCATGAGAGTTAGTGTCAGTGCTATATTACATTTCTAGCTGATTACTATTCCTTTTTTTTTCAATTAATCATCCTGTCTAGCAGTCAGAAAGGTCAAAGAGAGTAGCACCTATAGATGTAAAAAGTAATAAATTGTTCATCAGAAAAGAGATTTAAACTTTAAGGAACATGATTGATTCACAATGTATTAATCTATTTCCATTTGCCTATAATAAAAAGCATCCTTTCAAGTCTTTGCACTTCTGGTGGTCATAGACATGAAAAAATAAAGTGAACATTCTAATTTATTTTCACATCAGATAGTTCTGATCACAGACACAAGCTGCATTTTTAGCCAAGCGCTCTTTCCCTATTCTAGCTCTGCTTCTGCCAAGGCATGCAAGTGTGAGTGCAGGTACAAACATCCTCTGCATGGCAGGGTTACATTGTTTCCTGCATGAATTTTGCTGACAAGCACTTGGAGAGTCAGTTTCAAAAGTCCAGCCTACTTTATGACATGAGCATTGCTGCTGTGAGAAACTAAATTGTGTTTTTGCAGTAGAGAACTAATTTTCTGTATTCCAAGGTAGTTGTGTAGTCATAATAAGGAGAAATACTAAGTAGATAAGTGGACAGTAGAAGGCCTCACTATTCCAAAATAAGGCAGAAGCTTGCAGAAAAACAGGATGAGCAGTGTGAGAATGGTAAAACAAAGATCACAGGTTCTCAAAACATAAGAAAGAGGAAAAAAAGTGAAAAGGGAGAAATTAAAGGGTTGGAAAAAAAAGAAAAATTATACATATATGGTATAGAGGAGCATCTTGTGAACCTGTAGTACTCAGCCAATGAGGAAACAGGGGAGGTGATTGGGTGTTGGGGAGTAGGGAATAAAAGGTTAGGCTTTGTTTACTATAATGCACTCCTAATTGGCAGGACGCCTGCCACTGCAATCACAAATAAAATAGCTTCACAGAAGATCCTGTCTGAAGAAAATTATTTGAGATTTTTCTCACAAGGTGCTGTGTCCAGCTCCTGAGAAAGCAGAACCCAGGGCCCCACCTTGTGCAGGTGATCTGAAGAAAAATCAGCATTCTCAGCCCCTCTGGTGCTCAGCTAGGTAAATCTCCTTTCCCACATCACCTCCTTGATGGTGTAAGGGCTAAGCAGAACTGTGAGGAGTAAATAATGACAACACTGAAGCTCATGCAGGGCATCAAGGTTCTCATTAGGGAACTGAGGCCTCAGTCCATGGACTGACATCATGAATGGTCCTGTCTTGAGAAAGCAACGTTGGCAAACCAAATATCCAGCCATTAGAGACCTGTACAAGATAAAAGAGACCAAAAATAAATTAAATGTCAGACAATGTATCTGTGTGAAACCTCTAGTTCCTCATAATTAAATAAAGGCTTCTTTGAATTAGTAATGGAGGATCGGGGCTGACTGTGGTCATATGTGCAGGGGGAGACATGGAGCACAGGACCTCCTTAGCCCACCTTGGCCTCTCTTAGCCCACCTTGGCCTCTCCCAGGGCTCGCCCACTAGCATGTCTTCAACAGCATTTTCATACACCAGGAACATTATGCATTTTTTTCTGATGTGAAACAGAACATTTTCCCAGAGTAATTTCACTCAGTGGGCAGTAGCAGAAATAGTTTCCCAACCAGGAAATTCCTTTTTTTTTTTTTTTTTTCCCTCTTAGCTAGAAAATGGAACTGTAGAGATGAGTTTGGCTGCTCCAGCAGTTGGAGGCGACGGGGAGGATGGCAGGAGCATCTGCCCTGTTCACCTGTCCAGGACTGAACGCTACCAGTGAGAGCAACTCTGCTCGCTCTCAGCTGGGGAGGGGCTGAAGGCAAGTGAGGCAGCCTGTCTGTGGGAAGCTGCTCCCCTGGCTCTGATAAAAGGGATGAGAATTTGATGTGGGGTATTAACCACAGAACAGCTCTCCAGAGATGGCAGCTGGCAAATGGTTGGTGTGTCTCTGGGCCCATCAGCCACAGCATAGTGCTACTCCTGGGCAGAGCACTGTGGGAGCTGCAGCAAGCACAGTCTGTGGAAACAACACCAGCATACTGCTGGTGGAAATGTAATCCCAAATACATTGCCTGAAGACTGCTTGAATGCTAGTGTGATGATGGAGGTGGCAACATCCTTGCTAGTTACAGAAGGAGGCAGCTGCCCTGGGAAGCACAGTGGGCAGGATTCTTCCTCCAAATTTGTGATGCATAATCAGATATTTCTCTCACCACACAGAAACCTTCCCGCTTCCTTATGTCTTGTGTGGAGAGAGTAATATGTTGGAGCAAAGCCATGGCTGCAGTGGCTCTGCCTATGCTGACAAATAAAGAAGCGCAAGGGACTCTCAGTGTGCTCTAGGTGACCCTGCTTGGCATGAGGGTTGAACTAGATGACCTTCAGAGGTCCCTTCCCACCTCAGCCATTCTGTGGTGCTGTGACCCACTGCTGACCTGCAGACACGTGGCAGCACTGCTGCATGGCCGGACCATGCTGGTGACACAGCCAGGCTCAGCTGCAGGGAGAGGGGCTTGTTCCCACCAGGGCTGGGGAGCAGTCGATGGGTAGGCATGGCTTGGGCTTGCACCCCGTTGTTTAGCAGTGTAGGCAGAAGCAGGGCTGAAATCGTGCTTCAGGGTGGAGTGTACACATGAAGAGTATGTACACAGCAGGTGTGGATATAGGATAGCGAGGAAGAAGGATGTGCTCGAGCTCAACTCACAGCTCTATTCAGATGGTCAGGGAGAGTGCATTCACCATGCTTCCATCCCTACGTGCAATGCAGAGACTATGCACTAGTGACTGAAATTTTGAGCAACATAAAAATATGAATAATGAGTAGAATTTTATTTAGTATTGGTTTAATGAGAGGGACTTAATACTGATTTAATAAAAAAGAACATCTGTGCCATATGTTCAGCTGGTGGAATTAGTCACTTGGTCAGAAGGCAGAGAGACTCAAAGGTGTTCCTCTCCAACCCGAAAAGCAAAGCCAAACAGTTGCTCATCAGCAGTTCAGTGTGCTTCATCTAGTCTTTTCAAAGAAAAGAAGAAAAAAAAGTTATGATGTTCTTCATATAGAGCACAGGAGATGCCCATCAAGAGCTCCATAACTCTACACAAAGACTTAAGGGACAGTCTAGTGCAAGGCTGGCATAAGATTGTTATCACCTCATGCACAGCAATAAGACCTGGCTGAGGGAGAGTGGTCTGAAACTTTTAGGACTATCCTGGATTATATTGCTCTGGGAAAAAAAAAAAAAAAGAGTTACGTATTATAGTACATCACTTGGAGGCAGCCAGAGCAGTCTCTGTCCTTAGTGACTGGGTGCCATGCATTTTCTGACATAATCTTGCCTGGCAAGGTATGGGCTTTCGGAGGTGGCACAAGACCATCTTATCACAGAGCTGACCCCGATGCCCAGGGTGACACAGAAAACCCTTGTCTGTGTGGAACCTTGAGGTTTTCTGAGGTCTGAGCTTCTGCCTGTGGTCCAAATGTTTTCATTCTTCAGCATCTCTGGCTCAGGGCTGCAGACGGGCAGAAATGTGTGGGGAGACAGAGTGTTGCTGGAGAGTGTCCACCCTGGGCCACTGAGCTGTCAGCCCCTGTTCTCTGACTGGTGTTTGGCAGCAGGCAGCAGCCTGAGGGGAGAAAACTGGAAGAATGCAGGACACCCCACACAGGAGCAGGGGCTGCTTTGCCTGCAGGCTGGATGGGGAAGGTGTTGCAGGGCTCTGCTGAGTTTCTCAGGAGCACCATGCATGGGAAGGATCCTGTGCTGCTGTTGCATGGAGGGGCTGAGCTGCTCCTGCAGAGAGGCAGAGCTTCTGCAAGGGCCCAGCCAGATTACCAGCACCATCCAGGTGAGGTCCCCAGGCTTTCCCTACCAAATTCCTAGACACACACAGAAGGCAGGAGAGCACTCCTGCTGTCTGCAGAGCTGGGAGGCACTGCATCTGCTTTCTTTGCTGTTCTACCTGACACTAAAAAGCTCTGGTTTAGGCCGAATAGATGGTTTCTGTCAACATGAAAGAAATAGAATCATAGAATCACAGAATGGTTTGGGTTGGAGGGGACCTTAAGGATTATCTAATTCCAACTGCCCTGCCATGGGCAGGGACACCTACCACTAGACCAGGTTGCTCAAAACCCCATCCAACCTGGCCTTAAACACTTCCATGGATGGGACCCTTCAGTGAGCTAATCATGTACTGCTTTTAACTATAGCTGTCAGTTAAAGATAGTATTGCTTTGATTTACAAGTAAAAAAAAAAAAAAAAAAGTGCAATATTTTATTTTATTTTATTTTATTGCAAATAATAAATACAGATCTTTTGGAGAAATCATGTTTCTTCATTAACCACATACACATTTTTGGTTGACTAAGCCTGGCAAATCTCACTTCATGAGATGTGCATCTTGACAAATGTTTATTAAGGGGAGAACACTCACTATCAGTGCTCTCTGTTCTGTGGTACTAACCAGTTTATTGCTGGTCTAGATTTGAGGAAAATTGGTTTAACACGGAAGTGAGTGCTTGAATTTTTATCACCTCTTTTTTTTCTTCTTGCTTCCCGTTGCTTTGGAAACAGACCCTTCTTATTCCTAAATCACTTGATGGCAGCATTTCCCATTAAACATTTATATTTCTGTTGCAGTCAAGCCTTGCTAGTAGCCAGTCCTCTCCATGACCACTGTCTCTGCGCTGCCCCACCTGTGCAGGTTTCTTCCTTGCACTGGAGCACAAAACCCATGACATTCCCTGCCGACAGCTCTCCCTGAAGCCAGTGGGCCACACAGTGGGCGCCAGCCAGGCACCACAGCAGAGTACTGGCCCCAGCTCTGGCCCCGACCCACGAGGAGCTCCTGATCAGCAATGTGGTGTCCCTGCACATGGAGAGTGCTGGGAGCAGAGGAGGTGCGCATCCTGTGTCAGTGATTGTGTAAGAAGGGAAGACAGCTCGGTAAAGGGCACTGTAGGGTATGTTTTGAAAGTATTAAATATTCCAGGAAGGGCCCTGCAGGTGTTGTAGGGCCCTTCATACGTGTCTGTACAGACACGGGTTGTAAAGTGGACACAGAGAGCTGAGGGGTGGAGAGGTTTGTATTTAGATTGTTTTCTGTCTCTGTCACAGAGGAAAGCAGGGGTTTTGCTCTTTGGACCCAGTGGTCACCAGGGTCCAGACTCCATGTCATCTAGAGCTTCTGAGTAAAAATATCTTTTTTGTTGTCTCCTTTATTTCTGTTGATCTCAAATTAAGATCTACCTAGTCCATCAGCCACAAACCCATGGATAAGTCTTGTAATAAAAAGAGGAAAAAGAAGAAGCAAAGTATTTTAAGCATACACTTAAGATAGGAAAATCCTCAGCAGATGGCTCTGGATAATTTATTCTGGCAAACCATTATGCTGCAGACTTTTGGGAAGTATTTTCTTTAGAATGTATGTTCGATCAACAGCATGCGCAACACACAACACCTCTCATTTATTCTGATCAAACGCTACAGATGACAGGAGGAGTGCTTGGGCTAAACTGTATTATAAATCTTGATTCACTTCTTTATGAAGACCGGCAATCTCTTTGTCAAACTTCTGAAAGAAATGGAGCATAAATGTTTGAAAACAGTTCTGATTGTTGCATAAATGCTGGCAATTATATTATCAGTTTATCTGTTTATTACATTAAAAATGCTCTCATTAATCAAGACACACCTTTGTATACATTATTTTCAGAGATTCTTCTGCCTTGTTAAAGTTTTCTTATATATTTTATGAGTAGATGTAAACTTGCCTTTATATTTTTGTTGTTTTGGCCTCAGAGGTGATGATTAATGTTCTCGCTTATTGTCACATTCAAGTCAGTATCTGGTCTGATTAATGTTGTTCTTTGTGGTTTGCCTCCCACTCACAAACTTCCAGCTTGATCCTGATGTCAATAATCTTAAACCTGGGACTCCTCATTTACATGCAGCTCTGTTTACCAGTGCTTCATGGCTGCAGCAATTTACTTTGTTTTCATTGACTTCTCTTGAATATTCTGCTTTTAATGCAAATTTGGTATGACAAAGTACTTACATGTTTAGAAAAGTAGTAATGTGAGGATATACCTTCCTGAAAAGTCAAAAATTATATATGTCTCAGTTTTACCTACAGAGATTACAGTCAGGTAAACGGTACTGAAAATCTTTGATAAGCATGTGTTTATGCAGGGCCATGTACATAGTGTGCCCTCAAACAAAGGAAAACAGAAAAAAAGCAGGAAACAGCCTGTCCGTTGGACAGCAGGGAAACACTCTCTGAACGGAGCATATACCATGCCTTTTCTGTTTTGCAATGTTGACAGACAGGCATGAAAAGCAATGAAGCTGGGAAGCAAAGGCAGCTCCCTTACCCTGATGGGAACCATAGAATCATCAAAGTTGGAAGATACCTCCAAGATCATCTGGTTCAACCATCCCCCTACCACCAATATCACCCATTAAACCATGTCCCTAAATGCCTGGTCCAACCTTTCCTTGAACACCCCCAGGGACAGGAAGGTGCAGCAAAGCAGTGCCCAAGCCTTCTGGCACTGTGTGCTGGGCTCCAGACCCCATGCAAGCTCCATCCTGCTCAGACACTCGTCCTGCCCACCTGCTGGGCATGGACTGTGGCACAGCTGTGGTGGTCGACCAGGGCCCAGTGAAATTGCACCTTGGTCCACTCTTTGGCAGCTGAACAGTACAGGCAGATCTGACCATGTATGCTCAGGGGGAATGTGCAGAGTGCCCAGCAGTCCCTTAGCACACAGAGTGCTGCAGAGGGTGACTGTGGATGGAGCGTGTGGGTCCTGGTCTCCTGGGGAACCAGGGTGACAGCCTGACGGCTGGTGACAAACTGCTGACTTCGACTGCTGGTCCCTCTGTCAAGACTAAATGGTTTATGACATTTGAAGGTGAGCACAGCACAGAAGGGACCTGTGCTTTGAGCCAGTATTGATTGCCTGTGCAGAGCCAGCTAAGCTTTTCATTTTGCTGGCCTGTGTTTGGGATGTGGATGAAGCAGAGCCTTGCTGTAACTGGCAATTTAAACCACTGAAGAAAGATGGTCATTTCAACAAGACACATAAAAATTGCTGTGGGCAAGGAGGACATTTTTCTTCTACATCAACATTCAGTTTTTCAGGGGCAAAGTGTCCTATTGGTCTTCTGTGAAACAACTTTAAAAAGTACATTAGCTGCTAATTACAATTTTAATTATACTCATGCAAGTATTGCAATTCTACTATAAGAAAGATACACACAATCATTACAATTAATTATTTAAACATTTTACAGTATGGCTTTGCTCCTATAACATCAAAATTGTTTCTAATGTGATTGAATCAGTGAACCTATTTCTTCACCCTCACTTGAGACACAGGTCAAGCAGCAGAGACAATGCCATTTCAACATGACTATTTCATTTTTACATGCAGAAACATGAACATAATAGATAGTATTTTATTTTCTCCTTTCCCTTCAGAGGTCCCAGACACTGCACATGACACCACACAGCAGGGAGACTGGAATTGCTTGGAGATTGCCATACCCTGTCCTGCCATTTTCAAGGCTGTGCTGGCACATGAGCTGCAGAGGGCTCCCCCAGCTGGGGCAGTGGCTGTGGAGCTGCTGCTGAGCAGGGGCACGTCCTTCAGAGGGCAGAAGGGCAGATGCTTCTCAGGGAGCCTTGGCACCAGTTTACAGTTTCTTGCCAAACCAATCACAGTTCACAGTTCTGCTTGCTTCAGGTTTCCCTGCAGGACCGAAGGTTTTCTTCTGACTGTGCTGAAAGTTTGACAGCAAGTGTCAATAGACATTTCACTGAAACTATGGGCAACTGGTGCATAAGTTTCCAATTTTCATCCATATTCCTGTATCCTGGTCAATACTCATGCACTAAATCTTCATTAATATGCAAAACATAATGTGGAACAATGAAGAGCTTGTAGATAACCCCCAGGTCCTAGTACTACAACTGCCTTAATTTTTTTAAAAAATTGCTCAGATCCCAAAGGTTCTTGAAGAATTATTCTTTGGTGTCTCCTGTCCTGGGAAAATAGGTAACAGAACACATAATAAAAGAATTAAAGAAGCAGCAGAAAGCTCTTTCTCAGCTGTGTCACCAATTTTTATTGGGAGTCCTGTTAGAGGTGGGGTGAGCACAGGAGGTATACATCCCCATGTGTGTGCACAGCTCTGCTCTGTCTCTCAGCCTGTTGCACTCTTAGCACTGAGCTTTGCTGGGACCCCTCAGCCTAGCATCCCTCATACTGTGTGCCTTTCCAGCATTATTTCCCATCACCATGCTCAACGCTTGATCTGGGCATACCTTCAGTAATGGCACCTCTGACCTGCCACAGCCCAAGGCTCATCCCTGGGCTATCAGAGCCTCAGAGATCCCCGAGAGCGGAGGGCCTGATGGCCTCTAACCCATGCCTGGGGGGACCAGGAGGCAGGCAGGCAGGATGAGTGTTACACTGACAGTCCCAAGCTGATACTGGGCAGAGGGCAACTCTCGCCTTTTGTACCAAGTGTCAAGGCTGCTGGGGTCCTGCCTGTGCAGTCATACAGAACCTGCATGCCCTGGGAGGGCAGAGATGGTGGCTCCTCTGGGGGTGCCTGCACTGCCACCGCGCTGCCCTTGTTGCATGCCCCTGCACCGCTCTCCCCTGGCGGTGCCAGCCAGGCCGCGTAAGTGCTGTGGAACTCACCACGTATTGAATCTCTGGTGTCAAGGACCGGCTGTAGCTTGTGATGGATGAGATGAAACCAAGCACTGTAAGACAAAGAGAGGAAGATGAAATGCAAGAAAAAAATTATTGTAACATGAAGAACAGAGGTTGGTTAGTGCAAGAGACTACCAATACGCTTTTTGGTGACACAGGGCATAAACAGTGCTCACCTGGACCTTTAGTCTATTCCTCTGATTAAGCAGGGAAGTTGTTTTCTTTAAAACTTTTTTTTTTTTTTTTGAATAATTTAATCATAAACATGCTGAGAGCTGAGTCTGTAGACCAAACACAGTGACATGTCTGTGTTTTAGGTTATGACAAAGTGTCTCTAAAACACCTCCAGCTCCAATGGTACCTGGATAGTTGAGTGACATAAATGTTTGTAATTCAAAGGAATTACATCAAGCCCTCTGTGGCCTCTGCTCAGGCAGTTACAAAGATAAGTGTCTTGCTTTACCAGTAAGTTAATGACATGGCAAGTATAATGAATTTTATTACTTCATGAACATTTCCAAACACCCCTAATTTTTCATTACATTTTATCAGAAAGGAGAAAATAAAACTACTTTTATCCACAAACCTGTGAGCACAGTTTTTTGCTGTATCAGCTTTGTGGTAAGTTGGCTTTGGGAAGCAACTGACATCTTATTTCTCCTCCTATACTTAGGTGAAAATCAGCTGTGTCTTTCTTGAAATATTTTAAGCTTGTCTTTGTCAGGTAATAAATTTGTGTTACTTTTTATAATGAAATACTTAGTGATATCTATTTCAAAGGCTGACATTTCTAGTGCACTAACACCCTTGAGCAGCAAAAAGCTATTCAATCTCAAGTGTAAATTCATCCACAGATATTTTAAAGATCTAAGAAAAGGTCGATAAGGACATAAGGGCATTGGCAGAATTATGTGAATGCTCCTTGCTAACACTGTCCAAGCCGCTGCTTCAGCAGAGGAGAATGGGGATTTGGCATCAGAGTTAATTTAGTAGAGATAATAATCTTAGCACTTCATACATAGTGGGAGTTTACAGGTTGAAAGAAATCTCAACAGGGAGGCTCAAAAAAGAAGCTAATTATGATAAAAGACCTCTGATATGCTACTCAATTTTGAGCTCTGAGCTCCAAGCATATATATATATATATATATATACATATATATATATATTTATTTATATATTTATTTATTTATTTATTTATTTATTTTAGAGGCTGGTGCCCTTTACTAGAATTCCTGATCACAGATTTTATTCTGTGCATTGACACAAACAGTTCCTCTTATTTGTGTCTGTCTATGCAGCTTTAGAACAGGTTTAGCACAGGACTGTTAGCCCCATTATACTCATGTGAGGCTTTGTACTACGGATGCCAGACACTGAAGAGGTTTTGCAATGTAGAAATATTCGTCATGGTCTTTCTTGGTGATGCCACAAACCTCATTTACTCTCAAATCCTAGTCAAATTTGAAATGGGCAATTCAAAGCTGAAGAGAAATGCAGAGGAATAAAAAGGATTAATCTTTGTTTGTATAACTTAATAATGGATTTTTGTTGTTGTTCATTCTGTTTTGAAAGTTGCACAGTGAATTTTTAACATTTGGAAACTGAAAAACACAGTAGAGTGATCAATCCTGTAAAGGCCCTACAAGTCAGCCTCGTGTGCTATCACACATCTGATGACAACATATGTGTGCATTTAGGTATATTGAGAAATACTGATTTCTCTCTTACTTGCTCTCCCCCAGTAGAATCATAGAATGGCTTGGGTCAGAAGGGATCTTAAAGATCACCTAGTTCCAGCCCCCCCCCACCCGCCATGGGCAGGGATGCCACCCCCTAGATCAGGTTGCTCAGGGCCTCATCTAACCTGGTCTTGAACAATTCTATGGATGGGGCATCCACAGCTTCTCTGGGCAACCTGTTCCAGTGCCTCATCACCTTCTGAATGATGTGTTTCCTCCTAACCTCTAATTTAAATCTCCCTTCCTTTAATTTAAAACCATTCCCCCTCGTCCTGTTGTTATTTGAGCAAAGAGTTACGCTCCATCTATATTATAAGTCCCCTTTAAGCACTGAAAAGTGCTCGATCATCTTCATGGGTCTCTTCTGGACCCGTTCTAACAGATCAACATCCTTCTTGTGTTGGGGACCCCCAGACCGGGACACAGCACTCCAATCATATTACTGTAGATCACTGTTTGCATGCTTTTTAGTGATTTTTTTAGGTGTGCATTGCTATCCATTTTTGCTTTGCTAAAGTCAAAGATCAAATATGTTAAGTACAGACTCACAAAGTATTACGTAGTCTTGTTGACCATGTACTGGTATTTGTAAAAAATATGCCTACAGCATGCAGTTCTGGAGGAAACAAATAGGGATAAAATAAAAAAAAAAAGTAGTTGCTTTAAAGGTTGCTTTCACATAGAGCATGGACATGTGTGTGCTTGCAGTGTTTTGGATACTTTGTCAGCTCCTCCTCAGAGGTATTTAAAGGAAGTGTTTTTGAAAAGTGTAATGATTCTACCCATAACAGCCTTTTCCAGCAATATCAGAGGAGACAGAAAGTGAAAGAGGTCAGGGACAGAAAGTTCAATTCATCTCATCTTCCACAGACAACAAACTATTCTTCAAGTTATTTTCTGTTGCTCTACTAAACCTAATTTCTTGCCAGAATTTCTGACATGACCGTGTTTCTTCACCGCAAAAAAGTTTGAGTATCATCATGGTTTTGGAAGTCAAGAAACAGAAATGGTTTGCATGGAACACACAGATTTGTCAGTGTTTGTTGTGCCTGCTAGTTTGGAGACCTGGTACAAAGCACAAGCAGCAGTGGACAGATACCACCCACATTGATGCAAAAGAGCACAGGGACAATGTCTGGCCTGCAGGGACTGCACTTGTCTGAGCCTGTCTGCTCCCCACACTGCTGTAACTGCCCATGTGGGCACTGCATCCAGCAATACACCATCTGAAGACCCGGAGGTAAACAGAAGCCTTTTACAAAGGATATCTTGCACAAGGAGAGTGAGTATAGTTTCCTGTCTTTTCTACACTTGAGTCTTTTATAAACATTTCTCACACTGTTGTTTCTGCTAGGTGTTATAAATAAATGCTCTTGCTTGCATGTTAACTTGCCCTGTCCTAAGGTACACAGCCATTCAAGGTATTTGGCTTTCATGTAGACTTTCTTTGTCACAGCTGTAAATATGTTTATGATTTTTTTTACAATTCACATTTGTATTTTTCTTCCATATTGGAATAAGGGAAAAAAAAATCTCACAGTTCAGCATCTCTTGCAACAAATGTCTCTGTGGAGTGGTAATGTGGAATACGTTAAAAGGGAAAAGAGTGGTAGCAGCAGCGATACCCCACCAGAGGACTTGGCCCCTGTGTATGATGGGAATGTCACTGCAGCGCTGCACCAGCTGCAGCTGCCATCTAGCAGTGCAGACACTCATCCATACAAAGTATACTACGATATGGATGGGAAAGGACCCTGAACATGTCTCATTTTCAAGTTTCTTGCATGCTCAGTTTAACAGCTAACATAATTGTGCTCTAGCTACTGAATTCTTCTGATGTTTTCCTTTATTTCATGTGTTTATAAAATCTGCCCCATAATTTGTTACTTATGCAGTACACATCTGTTACCATGGCAGCACAATCAAGGCATCCGGAACCCCTTCAATTTTAAAGAAACTTTGATATCTCATAGGCATGATTAACTGTATGTATAAACCTTGTTGGTATGCTTTTGGTACAGATTTTTTCAAAGGCAGTACAGAGACAACAAGCAATTGTCTATTGTTCAGTTGTCAAAGCACTGTGATTATTTTCCACATGAAACTAAATGCAGCACAGCATTAACTTGTTACTTTTACAAGTGAAAGTAAACTGCCAGTGGACAGTTTGGATCTCCATTACAGAAAAGGAACAAAGCAAAACTTTTTTCTTTTTTTTTTGGAAACCTAAACAGCAGTCAGTGCTTTCAGAGCATATTTGAAATCCTGCACATGTTGGAGAAATGGCAAGAGGAGAAACTACAGATTCTGTCAGGCTTATTTCTAGTTTCCAAAAGCACATTGTTTCCTCAGAGACTTGCTTCCGAGAGACACCACAGGTCTCTCATTATACTGCAAATTACTTGAACCACAGGCTGAAGAAACTGAAGATCTCTTATCCAAGATCTTTGTTTGCCACCAGGTGTGTGAAAAAGGCATACACACCCCACGTGACTATTACTTTGAATTTTTGTTGTCATTTAAAAATTAAACAAAAAACACTCCCTCTACCAAAAATCAAAAACAAACAAGTAAGCAAACAAAAACAACAACAAAACAGAAAACAAGAAATGTTTGCATCCAGATGTTTGTGTTAGGTTTACTATTTACATCAAGCAGGGAGGTGATCCTTCCCCTCTACTCAACACTGATGAGGCCACAACTGGAGTACTATATTCAGTACACAGTACAAGAAAGATGTGGAGCTACTGTAGAGAGTCCAACGAAAGGCTGTGGGGATGATGAAAACACTGGAACTTCTCTCCTGTGAGGAGAGGCTGAGAGAGCTGGCACTGTTCAGCCTCAAGAAGCAGAGACTCAAGCGGATTTCATCAATGTCCATAAATACCTGAAGAGAGGTGCAGAGACAATGGAGCCAGGCTCCTATCAGTGGTGCCCAGGGCCAGGACAAGAGGCAGTGGGCACGAGCTGGAGCCCAGTGACTTCCCCTGCCCCTCAGACAGCACTGCTGGGCTGGGTGGGTGCCGGAGCCCTGGCACAGGCTGCCCAGAGGGGATGGGGACTCCTTGGGGACATCTCCAGCAGCCGCCTGGCCGTGGGGCTGGGCACCCTGCTCAGGGGGCTGCTGGGGCTGGGATTGGGCAATATGACCTCAAGAGGTCCTTGACAACCTCAACCATTCAGCAATTTCTGCGGTCATTTTCTCTTTCAAGACAGGCAAATCTGTTTTAGAAGATTCCATATATTCTAGTGCCTTATATTTTATTTATTTATTTATTTATCTGACAGGGACTACAAAAGTGGACAGATACAAATGTAATGGAAATGAAGAGACAGTGGCTGACTGATGTGATAGATGGCAGACCTGAAGCTGACAAAGTATTTTGTTTCCTGTTATCCAGAGCTCCCATCCTCACCTGATGGTCACTGATTACAGAGGAGGTTATTTATTCTATCTTAAAATCTCTCTTTTAAGAGTGACAGTTTGGGATTGGGTCCAAAATCCCATCAAGAAAAAAATACATTCAAAATAAATAAATAAATAAAATATTTGTTTTAGGAGCATGGCCCCTGGAGGAGAGCCCAAAACCAGAGCCTGCCCCTAGGAGATGGTGGCATGCACAGAAACCACTTGTCCCGTCCAAGCACCAAGCCTGATAAGTCCTGCAAGGTTCAGGCTTCAGAAACAATCACATCAGCTTTAACGGTGTGAGCCTGTTTCATAAATCTGCACTATTAAAGAACACACATGACTTCCTGAGCTTAGCATAACAAATTAACAACATACGGAGCTGTTTACATGTTGAGTCCAACAAATCTTATTCCTACAGGAGGGTATGAAATTTGGAGGAACTAAGTGCAACAGAGTGCCTTTGGAAAAGCATGTATAAAACATTAACTGCATCGGTCTACACAATGCATGAACAAATAATTTGTCATATCTGCTTAGAGCATTTCTGTTTTTACTTCTATCACATGTTATTGTTTAATTCTCTTTATAACACCAACAAAAAAGAGGGAAAGCGCTTTTCCAGCAGTCTGTCTACTAGCTAAAGAAAATACTTTATTTAAAGCTTTTGCAACTCCATCTTATCTATTCCTTTCTGAAGAATTTGGTCATGAATTATACATTCCAGCACAACATGAAATATTTAACTCATGCTTTTCATTTCCAGTTCAACTTCCCAAACAAAGAAATGAGTTTGAGCACAGAAAAGGCTGGGTATATAGATATGAATCCACTAGTGCCTATAATAGCTTCCCCCTGCTTAGTGCCCTGATCAATAGGACTGAAACCTTAGAAGGCTTCAGGTGGTCAGCTCTGCTCTGTGTGCCATTCAGTTAATTACAGGAGCAACCTGGCTGAAGCAGATGGATTCTATACATACGAATTCAGGCTGGATGCTCTGAAAATAAGCCTGTGGATTTCTAAAGGCCAGAAGAAAAATATGTGATAAATAAGGGGTGTATAATTATTGCTCATGCAATTAAGATATTCCTTTGTTTCAGAATTTCTTCTTGGCAGCAAGAAGGTCACAGCACTCCAATAGGACAGCAAATGGTAAAAGGAGGGGCTTGAAACAAGCCAACTAGTCTTGCCCTCTCCTGGCTAAGGTGTTTGCTGATGGCTCTAAGCCTCAGAGATCCTGACTGGAGCCAGAGCCCTATGAGCATGGCACTACAGACTCCAAACAAGTGTCACAAAGTCCTCAAGTTCTGCCTGAAATTAATTTCTTGAGGAAGTACTGTGTTTTTCTGGACACGTTAAGCTGTGCTTTATCCAGGATAAAAAAGTTACAGAAAAAAAAACGTATGTGGCAGACTTCATTTTACACCTGATTTGGAAAAGGTAATAAGCAGTGTACTTTCTTATCTTATCAAGAATTATGCATTTAGAGATTCATAAGCTTTTGATACATCCACTACTTGCTTTCACATTTAGTTGTGAAGAAAGACACAACCCAAATCAGCTGAGTGCTTCCACTCAGCTTGAACATTCTTCCAGGCTGTGTGATGCTATTACCTCGCTGCTCACGTACTCACGGGCTCCCCAGTCTCTGCTTGGCCCTGCTCTCCCTGAGGCAGCCTGGAGCTAATAATGCAGATCCGAGAAAGGCAGCCCTCTGTAGCTAGCAATGTACTCAAATACGTGAGGTTTAAGGCAGAGAGCATGGACATGGCTGTGCTCATCCAGAAACAACAGCAAAAGGTTTTAACTATCAGAAACCCTGTGGTGAAGGAGTCTGCTTTAAGATTTTTTTAGCCTTATTTTTATTTAATTATTAATTCTTCCATTCTCAGAATCGTATTCTTGTCCAACAGGTCTACCCTGGGAAAAGAGAAAGCAGATCCAGAGGATATATACATAGGCCAGCTTCTCGATAAGGGAAAGTGACACATGTGCTGTGTGATCAGCCTGGAGCTCTGGACTGGACAGGAAGGTTTTATTCTAGGAGAAGCTTGTTCAGGGCTGTGGCTTCAGAGCAGGGACCAGTTGTTACTCTGACTGTCCTAAGCTACGAAGAGGGAGAGAAGTTATGGCGATTTTGCTGATGTTTTCTCAGGATCACCTTGCAAACCATGAAGCTGTCTTTGGACAGAGAAGAGCAATGTCATGAAGGATGCTTCTGGGGAATCCTGGGAGTCAAAGACGGTCACACTCGTCATGAGGTCAGAATAAGCAAGAAGCAGAGTCTCGTCATGGTGAAGCTATCAAAAGCATTTTTACATTGCTTTCTGGCAATGCCTTACATTTGTTTCTTGATGGTGCACTACTCAGACACCAAGGCAAGCTTGTCCAAGCAGAGAGTTAGGTGATTCCCATAACATGCGTGGAGCATGGGAATAGGGTCATTTCTAAAAGACTGAAAACAGCTCCTTGTGGGGAAAACATGAAAGGAAAGTGTGTTAGTGCACATGCATGTGCTAGAAGGTGGAACACAGATACATACTATTTATTTTTCTGGGCATATATGCATTATCTCAAGCAGACAGCAAAGTTTAAAAGTAGAACTTTCCCTGAATCTGTCCCTAATTATTATGGATGGAATCACTAATCAGGTAAGTAAGTGCTTCTCATATACAGTTGAAATCCTTACTTATAGCAGGCGTATTTTATACATAATGGTGAAATGAGGCATGTATGTAAATTATGCAGGCTCAGTTTCTAAACTGGTAAAATAAAAATAGATCACTCATGACGTGAGACATCATTATGGCTTCCACTAAAGTGGAGTTGCACTCAAGTTATGCACTGTGTATATTTCACAGGGGAATGACTGCCAAAATTAAAATTCAAAAGGAGAAATATGTTTCCCTCTGTCTCATTTCCTATTACTGGCCTTAAACACTCATTTTATAAACTGCAGAACTATACCATTCTCTGTAGGAAGGACCCTGTTAGACAGGATGTGAAATGCTACTATTAAATGGACAGCTTTTTTTTTTTTTTTTTTCCCAAAGCACTTATTTTGTACGGGAATATATAAACCTCTGGGCCTTGACCTAATCTTTCAGTTCATGCAGAAATCCTCTCCTGCTTCCAAGGTGTCCAACTTCAGAAACGTGGAGGTGGAGACACAAAGGCTGTTGGATGGGCTGCTTTGGAATCCTCATAAGTTACAACAGCAGTGGTGGATGGTGGACAAGAGCTGTTGAGCAATACGAACAAGCTGGATGATTCTCTCACCTGACACTACTGCTGAACTTGCAGACAGCCTCTGGGCTGGTGTGCAGTCTGGATGGCAGCTGGCTTTGGGCACTACTTGTGTCCTGTCACTGATGCCTGGTTGGCATCCACAGTCAGTTCACATCCTCTGTGAATAGCAGCTTTCTCTGTCCCTAAATGATCTGCCTTTTGTCCCCTCCAACATCCAACAAATACTAGTTTTTATTCAGCTTCTTACTAAAACTGAAAAATCCAATAGCAAAGCTGGGCATATCCAGTTAACTTTCAATAAAGTATGTCCCCTGAGGAGACATCATTTTTGTGCAGTAAGAAAGTAAAGACCCAGTGAAAATGCAAAGCTGAAACCAGAGACCAGCAAATGCCAGTTGTTTGGGTCTCAGTCATAGGGAGTTTGGTGAAAGTTGACTAAGAGCTGCCGGGAAACCACCAATGTCTGCTTCAGAAATAAATCCCAAGGCCTAGAGCAGTCTAAACCTTTCATCTGAATAGCTCGGGAAAGAACATCCTGTCATAAGCTAAACTGATCATGCTTCTGGCTGCAACTACAGTTTTGTAAAGAAATTGCAAAACATAATCAGAAATAAGCAAGATTTCAAAACACAGGAAATGACTCAATTACAATGGCAAGGTCCAGCTCCATGTCTTCATCACTAAAGCCAATTTGCAAACCCAGAGAAAACAGTTGCCATGCACAGCAACAGTTAGTAGCAAGAGTAGCTTGAGTTTCTTCTGCACTTCAGTTTGTCTTTTCATGGAAGCTTTGCTTCACTGGTTTCTTAATGCAAATCATTGATTGAAATTGTAAATGTCTCTCAATATGCAATCAGGAGAAAAATCAGATGGTCCATGAACCAGGGTAAGATTCTCACTTTTTAGCCCTATCTCCTGTAACTGCCAACATTTTTTGCAGTAAAATGAAAAGCAGTCAGGTTCTATCAGTCACACAGACACATTTTATGAAGGATTAGTATATTCTCAGGAAGCATGCAGGAATGGGATCTGGGAAATTTCTCCCTCCTCCTGAACACTGATCCCTGCTCCTAGAGGCACCATGGCACTTTTGGGATGAGCAAGGGGTTTGAAGCAAGTGCCCAGGTTGTATCCTGGGTACAAAAGATCTGCAATAGAGTTTTCACATGTAGTGATCTGATAACAATCAATGCTACACATGATCATGAGCAAAATGCAGAGTATTCCCTGATGTGAGCTATTGCAGCTGGTCTTTGGGTTCAGCTTCAGGGTGATTATGGTTTGGAAGTGACATGCAAAGAACTGTGCTTAATCTTATTCCATCTCTATTTGACACAGGAGCTTTCTCATTACTTAGCAATTCTAGTGTGTTTTTGTTTGTTTGTTTTGTTTTGTTTCATTTTGAATTCTTTGCATTTAGCTTACAGGAGAGGGGCAAAGAGAGTGTTGGATACAAGGTCAGCATTTATCATCTAAACAGCAGTACATAGAGATCCATCAGTCTGATTCATACCCAACCTGCAAGGATTATCTCTCTGTCTGTTCCAAAATAATCATTCACCTCTTATTAGGAGATGCAATGATTGGCAGAAAGCCATTTAGATCCTGACCTAGAGAGATGCTGTGTGCCTACAGCTTGGTGGAATTAGGAGACCAGACTAGCATTTCTGCCGACCACCTATAAAGCTGCTATAGCTGCTACATGCCAGGTTAGCTTAGGTCACAGTGGAAATAAACACTTTGCAGACACAACAGTCAAGATTAACAACACAAAATTGTTGATTCAGAAACAATAAACACAATGATTTGTGTTCTGGAAGCAATTCTGGCCTCCTGGATTCCTGAAACCTCTGTGTTCATGAGAGCACTTCAGCTAGTGACCACAGCCAGACTCCTCTTCCCTGGTGTGGATCATTTATCCAGCTGTAAAAACTTCTGCTGTCCCAAGATAGCAAACACTTTATTTCTTTATTTATTTAGATTAGATTAGATGTTAAGTATGCAACTTTTCACAGCAATGTATAGATTAAGCTATGAGCAACGATGTTGTTCCTTTTCCCAGTATTTTCAGTAGGTACAATTTCTGATTTCTGAATAAATCCCATCATAGGTATCAATTTCTCACTATTTCACTGGGGCCTTTTTTTTCTCCCATAAATTGCTCCTCAGATCAGCCAGGTGTCGCGTTAAGGGGTGTAGCTGATTAACCGTTACGGGCCCGGTCAGATTCAGGTTACTGAACCAGTCGGACATTCACCAAAAACACATTAACCGTCTGGGGGTCCGTTCAGACATTCACCAAAAACGCATTAACCATCTGGGGGTCCGTTCGGACATTCACCAAAAATGCATTAACCGCCTGGGGGTCTGGTTAGATTCAGAACACTGAACTATCACGGATAACCACCCTCACCCTCGTTGCACTCAATGAGAGTTATCACAATGCAATCAAGTATGGTTTATTACAGCAACAGATAATCAGGTTCTTTTGGATTGCCGGCGATAGTGACTGTCTGCAAAAGCAAGCTAGTATGCATAAAATACACAGGTGTTATAGGTGTTATAGATGTTATAGATGTTACAGGTGTTTATAGGTGTTACAGATGTTACAGGTGTTACAGATGTTATAGATGTTACAGGTGTTACAGATGTTATAGATGTTATAGATGTTACAGGTGTTACAGGTGTTATAGATGTTACAGGTGTTATAGATGTTACAGGTGCGCAGCCTAGAAATAAACGCGTTAAAAGGATCAAAGACTCTATAGAGATTTATAAGCAAGTATTTAGATCTCACCCAAAGGCGTCCCAATGGGGGGGGAAGAGAGGCTCAGCCCGTCGACTGATCCCAGGAGTCAGGAGGTCCTAAGGATGTTGTCCTCGGGATGGTATCTCCCCTGACGGTGGTATCTTCCCTAACATCCCCTTTCTCTTCGGTCAATTTATATTATTTTCTATCTTTTAGGTGGAGCTTGAGTGGCTCTAGTCAAGCATATCTTAGTTATGATTGGTGTAAAGTTTTCCCGTCTCCGTTTAAAGTAATAGGCTCCGAGGAATTCAGAGCGCATGCTCAGTGAGGGGTGGTCGCACCTTGGAGGCGGGTAGCTTTTGGGATGGAGGTGTGTTTTGGTATTATAATGATATTATAATGAGCAAAAAGTACACTAGGGTACAGCATTTGTCAAAACATGACAGGTCTTTGGCTTAGGGTGGCAAAAAGTGCAGCTGTGTGCACAAGAACAATCGAGGCCCCATCTGATTACAGAGCCTAGCCGTGGTGTCTCCACTCCACTCTACGCTCCGTGCTGTTCCTTAGAGCTAGCACACCAAGTTTCCCCAGCGCGATAGCATCAAAGGTTGGGAGCCTAGGGAACGCTCAGATAATGCAGTTATGCCCTACCCTGAAAGCCTCTTCAATGCTGTACCTTTTCCTAAAAATGTGAATGTTAGTTTTATTTTCCTAGTTACTTCAGGCATTTACACCACACCAGGGAAGGACTGAGCTTCCTGCTGACTTTTAGAGAGGGACAGTAAGTGCTTTACAGTGTTCAGCCAAGTGCTTGCCTTGCTCATGTTGGAGTTGGACTAGATGATCCTTATGGGTCCCTTCCAACTCAGGATATTCTATGATTCTATGATTCTATGTCTGGGTTCTGAACAACGACATTCTGCATAAGCAAATGGTGCTGGTGGATCTCTGAGAAAAGCCTGAGGGAAATTAAAGGGTGACTTTTCCCCAAATGCCTCTTTCACTGTTACTTTAACTTTCATTTGGTAACTTCTTCACTTTCTTTTGTGGCTTTGGTGGTGACATTTTCTAAGGTGAAACAAAATCACTCTGAGACTGAAAGCAATTCTAATTCTTTTCTGATCAATCTTGCACTACTTCCTCTGTGAAAATCCATTCACTCAAACCCTACAGCCTCACAGAGTGGGTTAATAATTTTACTGTGTGAAGAATTGACATTTTTCTGTGCTTCAGGTAATTTCATACAGTTTTGTTATGTAACTGTGGATATAAGGTAAACACATGGCTAATATTCATGTTGACAAGGCCAGTACCAGTATTCCTGCCCAGAGAGCTCTTAACAGAAGCAGGAAGAATATCTTTCCTTTAGACAAAGAAAGCATGACACATTGACAGTCAGCTCAAACACAGAATACACAGTCATAAAGATGTCACACTAGAAAATTCAGATGAAGTCCGTTTTGTGTACACTTGCCCTCTGAATGGTAGGAAAGGATAGTGTCTAAAATGCTACTAAACAGCAATCCGTCAGGGATAATAATGTCTACAGAGCAGATCAGACTACAAGACATCTGTATGGAACAACTTCAGATAACAATTTGTTGGATGAAACTTCAGAGAAAGTTCATAAGATCTATATCATTGTTGGTATTTTGTAGCCCTCCTACACAGGTCAGCTGCAGGGATGTTGTGAGGGCCTGACATACACTTTACTGGGACACACTTTCTGTTGTTGGACCTGGAGCTTGTCTAGAAGCCCATTTTGTTTTAAAATTTTCCTTGTGTTACACCTTTTCACTCATCAACAGTGGTAGGGCCAGAAGGATTGTTGCAAGCATCTTAGCAATGGGAAGCTCACCCAAAGCCATACTCTATATATCAAATTACTGTGACATAACTTTTGGAGGCTATCTGTCTCAACGTTAAGCATTCAGCTGATGCAGAAGTTACTTAGTGTCCTAACTACACTATTTTGACAATTATTTACCCTTACTTGTGAGTGGGGAAAAAAAAAAAAAAAAAAGTAAAAACTTAAAATTCTGGTCCAGGTATGCCTAGTTTAAAATTCATTCTTTTGTCCAGACTAAGCACTAAGCAGAAGTCTAGAATATCCAACTTCTCTGGGGTGATGAAATAAGTGAGAAATAAGTACCTCAGTGCCAGTAAGGCTTTTGTGAGTTCAAGCTACTTTTGCAGCTTTTGGTCACACTCTAAATATTGTGGTTAACAGCTCAATGTCCAAGTAGAGACCAGTAACGAGTGGTGTTCCTCAGGCGTCAGTATTGGGAACACTACTATTTAACATCTTTGTTGGTGACCTAGACAGTGAGACTGAGTGCACCCTCAGCAAGTTTGCTGATGACACCAAGCTGTGTGGTGCAGTCAACATGCTGGAGGGAAGGGATGCCAGCCAAGGGGACCACAGGTGAGAGGTGGGGCTGTGCAAACCTAATGAGGTTCAAGAAGGCCAAGTGCAAGGTCCTGCACCTGGGCTAGGGTAATCCTAAACACAAATACAGGCTGTGTAGGGAATGGATTGAGAGCAGCTTTGATGAGAAGGACCTGGGACTGCTGGCTGATGAGAAGCTTGACATGAGCTGTCAATGTGCACTTGCAGCCCAAAAACCCAGCTGTATCCTGGGCTGCATCAAAAGTAGCACAAGCAGCAGGTCAGGAGAGGTGATTCTACCCCTCTGCTCTTGTGAGACCCCAGCTGGAGCCCTGCATTCAGCTCTGAGGACCCCAATTTAAGAAGTACATAGACCTATTATTGCAAATCCAGAGGAAGCCACAAAGATGATCAGAGGGTTGAAGCACCTCTCCTGAAGACAGGCTGAGGGAGTTGGGATTGTTCAGCCTGGAGAAGAGATGATTCTGGAAAGACATTATAGCTGCCTTCCAGTACCTAAGGGAGGGTATACAAAAGCTGGGGAGGGACTCTTTGTCAGGGAGTGTATGGATAGGATAAGGTGTAACAGCTTTATACTAAGAGAGGGTAGGTTTAGATTAGGTGTGTGCCTAAATCTCTACCACTTGTTTGTATTTTTCCTGCCTGTGGGTCATGACCATGATGCTGCAACGTTTGTTTGTTGGTCTGCACCCCTGCACTGCAGCCTACACCACACTGTCATTGATCAATTTCTGCTGCAGGGAGGGGTGGCCATTGCAAAAGAGGGTGGCAAGTATGCCAGGCCCCTCCTAGTGATGCCTCTCATTAACTCTTCCACATCTTTATGCTTCCCTGCAGATCATGGCATTTCCCTGACTTAGTGCTTTATAAATCATTAGAGGCACTAACAGCAACTGCATCTTAACAGACCAAGTAAATCATGCTTCATTAGCTCTTTGCAGAGGGAGTACAGAACATCTCAGAACATGAGTGACTTGTATTTTCAATAATTTCTTGCATGCCTCTATTGTAGGGATTGTACCATTTCAGTGAAATAACTCTTCAGGAAGTCACTGCAATGTTCCCACTTGCAATATGCCACTGAGAGTAAGCAAATTTGCTCCCCAGACCTGCAGATTTGTAAACTTCTAGATTCATTCATGCCCTTAGTTGGTTCCATGTTTTCTGTAGCAGGTTCACCTTTCTTCTTCGCCTGCAATTTTCTGAACAATGAGAAAAGAATTGCCAAGCCTTCACAAATCCCTTTCCAACTACTTCATAGGTGTAACTGCTGTGTCCTAGGAGCACTGTCCTGGATGCAGCTGTGGTGGGGGTCTCATTTTCATCTGCAGGAAAAGCTGGATGAAACATGGACTTTGCATATATCAGCCTGTTATCAAAGAGGAAAGTTTATATCAGTATATATGTATCATATGTACTGTACTCATCACAATACATCGTGGTCTACAACTTCCTCACGAGGAGGAGTGGAGAGGCAGGTGACCTATTCTCTGTAAACACCAGCGATAGGACCCATGGGAATGGTGTTAGACTGAGGCAGGGGAAGTTTAGGCTAATCATCAGGAAGAGGTTCTTCACCGAGGGGGTGGTTGCACACTGGCACAGGCTCCCCAGGGATGTAGTCACTGCACCAAGCCTGTCTGAATTTAAAAAGTGATTGGACTATGTGCTTAGTAACATCATCTAAACCTTTGGGCAGACCTGTGCAGTGCCAGGAGTTGGACTTGATGATCCTTATAGGTCCCTACCAGCTCGGGATATTCTATGATTCTATGATTCTATGCTCTCTCTTCTGGAAGTCTATATTCAAATCAACTGTAAACAAGCCAGGGCCAAAGTGCTCTGTTTCATCATACTGCCACCTTGGAAAAGGCACTTGTTCTTGCATTTAGGAGAGCTGAAGTGAAGAGAGAGTCTTGTAAATGGTTATAGTAGTTACGCTATCTACATTTCAGTAAAAGATATAGTAAGAAATACACATATTGTGGATATATTTTGTTGAGTATTATTGACTTGGTTGAGGTCTGTAGATGTTTTTTCTCTTCTGTTTAGTGTTCTGTTGTGTCATGTCCCCTGTCCATCCTGTGCCCCTGTACCCCCCACCCCACCCCCCCCACCCCCCCAACTAACCAGAAGGCTTGGTTACTAGAGGGTTATTGATTTCTAGAAGGCTTTGAGCAAATAGCTGTCTCAATAGTGTTGTTAGTAGCTAAAAAAAAATGAAAAGTTCCTTTCTGTAGCAGCAGCTGCAGGAGGAGGAAGGCAGGCTGACCTACTCTGGGCTTGCAAATCAGCACTGTCTTCAGGCTTTTCTGTTCAATGACACAGGTGTCTTTAATAGAAAGTCATGGATTTGGGATAAAAACAAACATTTAGTTTGAAAAAGATTTCAGATAAGATTTCATAACCTCTACTTTTTTTTTTCCCAAAGTTTCTTAGTAAAGCACAATGTTAGAAGGAATATGAGGTGCATTTTCCAGAGATTTCATTATTGACGGCCACTAATTTACGTAAGTTTTCAAATCTGAACAATTCACCATGTCCCATTTGTCTGTCAGCACCCAGTTCTTGCCACTGCAACCCATCAGATCTCTTGCCTTCAAACTGTGTGGGAGGCTCCTGGAGATGTCTGTGGCACACGTTGCACGTTAATAGCTGTGTGAGATTGCACAGGATAAGGACATTGAGGTAGGGGAAGAACGTGATGTGAATCCAGGGGTACTAGTGACCTGGATCTGGCTACCATCCTGGCAGGAGCTTGCTTCACTTCTGAACTTGGGTCTGCTTCGGGTTCTCAAAGTGTCTATTATGTGCAGATTTCTAAGATACTTCAGCTGTACTTATTTCTTTATATTTGTCTAATCCAATTTAATATTTCTGTTTATAAACATATGTATCATTAACCTTAGGTGCATTTTGGTTGAACAAATTGTTTTCCTCACTGAAAAGCTGACGTGTCAAAGAGACACATAAACACAGGACAGAGCTCTAAATGCTTTACGTGTTAAGAGACAATGGGGAGTCAAAAATGCCTGTGTGTTTTTGTTTTTGTTTTTTTACAAACAAACAAAACCACACACACACACAAACAAAACAAAACAACAACAAAAAAAACCTGGCCACTCTGAAAACAATTACCCTCTGTGCTGATTTACTGCTCCTGGCTCCCAGAAGCAGACCTGAGGAAGGAAACAATGGCCTGATGTGCTTGATCTGCATGTGTTATACAAGCTGTGCTAACGGGGTGCAGGAGGGGGACCCTCCTGTGTTGAGCCTGATGAGCAGCATGGCTGCCTTTGAGTTGCTCCCCAAGTTACTTGGTGCTGCTAATTCTGTCTTAGATCAGGGGTCACCTTTAACACAAACAGTGAGCACTCATCCCTTAGGAGATGTATTTGGGTACCATAACTTATCTCCTCACATTTGGCAATCAGTATTGCAAAGTATAAATGGCAGAAAGACAAGAGGGGGAAAAAAATCTAAGTTTGTCTTGCATTTCTGTAAGCTGAATCTCTGCATACTTTTGAGCTGTGTTCTGTATAGTCTTATATAGCATATTTCCCTAGTGATGCTGACCATGCTGTCACTGCTGTCACTCAATAGGCCACCTTGCATCCTCTGATGCGTTTCCCTTCCAGCACTGGCTGAGCATTGGCTCTGGGGCTGATGACACTGCCCTGGGCAGGATCTTGTGGTTGCTGGGGCCAGACGGGGTCTGTCTCAGCACAGTACTGAAACCTGGTCCCAAGAGATGCTGATTTTTTTCAGCCAGGTCTACAATAAGTGGCTGTGGCCAACCACCTTAATGTACACACGTGTACCAACCCACACCAAAAATGGAGTAACTTTTTCAAAGCCTTTCTTGAAATGCAGCTCTCTCCACTACTCTTAGGAAGCAGTCTTTTCTTTCTCTTTCTTTTTGGTCGTTCCTGCTTCCTGCTGATCAGGTTCAGTGTTTGCTACATGATCACTGCAGTGCTCAATGAGAAGCTTTTATGGACAAGAGGTTAGAGTAGAAGAACCTCTGAAAACCCTAATTAAAATAAAGCTGTGTAACTTAGGAAACTGGAGCACTGTTTAAGTTCCCCAGGTACTGGGGCTGCCTTTAAATGAAAGTTTGATTGGAGGATAATGCTGAATGTGCTCATCAGAAAGAAGACTGAAACAATGGATGACATGATTTGCAATTGCTTTCGATAAACAAATGTTTTAAATTCGTTAAAGAATCACTGTAAATCACTGTAAACAATAGATCAGAAGAACGTCAAAAAGTTTTAAGAGTAAATTAATAATGACCTAGGTAAGTAATTGAGGTTTTTAATGCAAAAATCTAGATATTCAATTTATTTATTTATTTATTAAACTAAGTCCTTTACTGAGAGATTTCAAACAGTCACTCCTGTTCAGTCAGCTTTCAGAAAGACCAGGTTTCTTGTGAGGTAACAGAGCTGTAGGAAAGCAGCAGCAGTCATCGCTCTTTTAGAGTTTGAGCTGGGCTGCACCAGCCCATTCCACACTTTGAGCTCCTGCTGGGTTTTCTCAGGTGGAATAATGTGGGTTTTGTGTAAGAATCTTTGTAAAGAAGCTGAATTTGTCTTCCTTCAAGTGTTTTTGCTTATATAAAATGCAATTTCAGAGTCTCTTGCTACAGATGGGCCTCCACTGAATTCGTCTTGTCCTTGTGTAATGTGTAACGGATTTTTCTATTTGCTTTCTGGAATCATTCTAACCTCACGGATTCAAGGCCAGTGTATAAATCATATACTCCCACAAATGTGTGCTTACATACACTGTTTCTGCAGTAGTTTCCAGAGGTGACTGAAAAAGGCTCTACAGAATCAGTAGTGACCACTCAAAATGGTATCTGCTGACAGCATTTTGTGGGCAGCTTGCTTGCAGTTTTGTCAATTAACAAATATTTGTAGTTTATTCACGGGGACAAGAAAAATGGGAAGAGGAACCCTTAAAATAGTAACTTTGAGTTTGCATAGCCAGCACACACACACAAGACAAACAAACAAATGAAAAAAAAATGAACAGTATTAGAAGATAACTCTTCCTAAAATTCAGTTCCCAAGCAGTCAGCTTATTTGCTTTGTTTATAATACAAATGTATTAGGTGTAATTCACTGTCGGAAAAAGCAATAATATAATAAGTTTTCTGGTGAATTTATAACTAGGTCAAAGGTAGAAAACATATCTTCTACTGAAAGTGATATAAAATGAAGTGTTGATGCATATTAGTCTGAAATTCATTTAAGAAATTCAGAGTGCTTTGATATGAACCAAGTATTTGTAGATCACCTGTCAGACAGGTGATGCCTGTGACAGTCTCAGTGCTGCTGGCCCTGTCTCAGGGCAGGTGGGCAGATGTAGGCTGGATTTGGAAGTTTTGCCCAGAGTTTTATTCTGAACCTGCTGGAAAGAGGCTTCTGGGGATAGCTGCAGCTCAGGGTGTGCTTTGTCCCAATGTGCTTGTTCCTCCAGTACCTGTTGGTCTTTTTGGATGGGGTTTGGATGTAAACAATGCCCAAAAACCTGAGCCTGAGGCACTCTTGGAAATTCTATCTGAATATATTTTCCTGAGCAAAGCTTCTTGGTATGTTCTTTCACTTTCCTTCAGTCAAGAAGACTGAAGGAGTCAGCTCTAACCTTGACTTTTATGGACCTTTACAAATGTCTTCAGAAGGACCAGGAGATTAGTTAATGAAAAAAGAGTCAGTAAAACTGCCTCAAAGCTTTTTTCTGAATGAAATCCAAAGCCCATTTTTGTACGCTGTGTAAAAGTTGGCTTTATTTGACCCCTTTCTTCCTAACTTTAGATATATTAAGGGTATGTTTATGTGTATGTCTGCTTTCACACACATTTGTTTGGCTGGCTGTCAATACACTGCTGTTCAGATGGCTTGGAAGGCATAATTATTTTGTGAATTTATACAATAGGCTAATATTAGACAAAATAGGACTTCTTATTGCCCGATGGAAATGTAGACTTCATGAAAACTACAGCAGGGATTAATTTAGTTGATTTGTGTTAGGCTGATTTTTTTTTCTCTGCATGTAAACTTTTCCAAGATGTATGAAAATAATGGGTTTGGAGAAAACATTGGTGGACGAAGATAAATCTTGTTGTGATGTACTGCTAGTGTGCATGAGCTCCTTGCGATGTCTGATGGATCTCTACCTGCTACTGTGCTGAGCAGCAGTTTGGCAGTTTGTGCTTCCTGGCCCCAGTGCCCAGCTTCTCCATGGGTGTGTGCCCTGCAGCCAGCATGGTGGCAGCAGACTGTCACACACCACATTGTCTGGAGCATCCTACAATTCTGGGACTTCATCAGCACCTGATCTTCCATACGCTTTTTGTCATTCCATTCAGATTATATGTCCTTATGCACCATGCAAAATTGAGTAGAAAACATTATTTGCATGCATATAGTGTCAGGAAGGAATCTAGATTAATATTTTGCAAAGAAGGATAAATCTCAGAAGTTTTCTGCTTGTAGTTAAAATACATTTTATTTAAAATTACTTGGCAATTTTACTGGTGATAATAGCATTATGAAATCCATTTGAATTTTGGGGGAGTGGAGAACATAAAGAATCAACTTAAACTCTGTTGAATGGAAACCTTGTCAAATCTCCTTAACAACAAGTTTTCACCAGCTCAGTGTCACATCCACTGGATAATCCAATTAGGAATCTTAAATTACACATTTTGCTAGAAATAATGCATATGGAAATGGAGTAGATTTCAGAGAGTTTTAGGGTACTAAAAATAAAATGTCAGGCTTTGTCACAGTGATATATGAAAACTGGGAGGTACCCATAATTCTAGGTAGGCTCTTAACCTGTTGTGTTCACTGGGGATGGATTTTGAAGGTACAGCACATCCTTTAAATACCTTCTCTTCCTCAGAAACAGCTTGGCTACAAAATGATATGTAATTATTCTGGCAAGGAGACATAAATGTGGATGCTCCCAGGGGTAAGTGGGCAAGAATGGAACTCCTTTCATGCATGAGTTCACAGTTATATGAATTTCAGTAGACATTTCTTCATTTATGCAGGGAGGTAGGTGGGGGCTGTGGACTACAATCTGCAAATACACAACACAGACATCATATTCCTGTTTGAACCTGGAAAGAAGCCAGGTATTGCTTAAAATTACATCGGGGAAGTGGAGAATGGGACAGAGTGGCCCACGTCATGAATGTGTTCTGTGTGCTTCTGTAGTTACCTATTCAGGAAAAAGGTGGAAATCATATAACCTGATCCCTGCAGGTTGTCGTGGTTTAACCCGGCTGGCAGCTAAACACCACGCAGCCGTTCGCTCACCCTCCTCCTCCCTCTCTGGGACGGGGGAGAGAAATGGAAAGTGAAGCCTGTGAGTTGAGATAAAGACAGTTTAATAACACAGGAAAATAATAAGAACAACAATAACAATAACAATAACAATAACAATAACAATAACAATAACAATAACAATAATAATAATAATACAATGGTGATAATAGGAAAATAATAATAATGTGTACAAACAAGTGATGCACAATGCAATTGCTCACCACCCGCTGACCGATGCCCAGCCTAACCCCGAGCAGTCCGGCCCCCTCCCCCCGGCTACCCATCCCTATATATTGTTTAGCATGACCCCAGATGGGATGGAATACCCCTTTGGCTAGTTTGGGTCACCTGTCCTGGGTCTGTCCCCTCCCAGCTCTTACTGCACCCCCAGCCTGCCTGTTGGCAGGACAGAGCAAAAGGCTGAGATGTCCTTGGCTTGGTATAAGCACTGCTCTGCAACAATTAAAACATCGGGGTGTTATCAGCACTCTTCTCATCCCAAGCCAAAACATAGCATTCTACCAGCTACTAGGAAGAAAATTCTGTTCTAACTGAAACCAGGACACAGGTGTACTGTGTAATACTAGCTAGTGCCGCATCTTTATTTTCAATAAGAGGAGAATGCAATAGTTTTGTCTTTTGTCAGCTGACATGCAAAGACAATTCTGGATTTTTATTTATTTATTTATTTATTTATATTTTTGTTGATGTCCAGTAAACAAATGGAAATGAGAAGTATATTAGGCTTGAAAAAATGTATTATTTTTTTTATAAATCTATTCACTTAAAAGCAGCCACTGTCTTTCACTATTGTGTCTTTTACAGCAAAATTGCTTCTGTTAAAGAAAATGCATTATGATATCTCTGTTATTCTGTCTGTATATATGGAATTCTTACTTCTTCCTGGTATTTTTCCCATGTTGCATATCTGAGAGCTCAGATACAACAAAAATTTTTCTACCTACCCTATACATTGGGCAGTACCACAGGAACTTTCTGAATGTAAATCTTTTCATTCCAGGGCATTAATATTCCACAATACTCAATTTTTGGAAGTCTATGTAGAACACAGACTACCAAAATGGATTTTAGTTTCTTGACATAGCAAAAGAAGAGATGAGAAAATCAAGAAGTTTCCAAACTTCTAAACTGAATTATTCTGCAAAGAAAAAAGGTAGTTGGCTTGGTTTGGTTGTTTTTTATTTTTTATTTTTATTTTTTTAAATTAAACTGGATGAGTTTTTCCAGTGATCTGAGTTAACTTGTCTTCCAGTTATACTTCTGTTATTTGAATCATAAAATGCTTCTTAATTGCAGCTATGGGTATCCAACTAATATGGAAGTCTATCAGAAGGGTTCACAACAATTTTTGTCTGTTTAATATTTATTATATTATTGTCTCCATAGAAGGACAAAAAAATATTGATCATGGGCATATAAACACATCTTTCATTTGCATAATTTGCATACTGTCATTTTAACAACTGGCAATATAGTTACTTAATTACACACTAAGTATGTAGAAAAATAAATGTCACATTGGTAATCTCATACCTGAATCAGTATCTTTTTGACAGGAACTGTATGTTGGTATCTGGTATTTATGAAGTAGTGCTTAGTTGTTACTTATTTAACAACTTCCTTTTCCTTCTCCTTCCCATGCAGAGTTTAAATATCCTATTTTAGATGTTTTTCTGCATACAAAAGGTTTGAAATCCATGGCTCTAGCTGCTAGAATATGAATCCTGCAGCAAGAGAGGCTTGCTCTGGGGCAGCAGGCAGCAGGCGTGCATGCTGCTGGGGGGCAATGCTGTGGGGCTGTGGGGTGCCATGGGTCACAGGCTGCTGCTTCTGCTTGCAGGAGCTGACACAGGAGTCCTACACCTACCTTAGCCCCTTGTCTCCTCCTGTCAGTCATCTTTGTGACCAAGCAGCAGTAACCCCCATCACACCACTTTGCTGGAAGGGATCACAGAATCACAGAATCACAGAATCACAGAATTTCCAGGTTGGAAGAGATCTCAAGATCATCGAGTCCAACCTCTGACCTAACACTAACAAGTCCTCCACTAAACCATATCCCTAAGCTCTACATCTAAACGTCTTTTGAAGATGTCCAGGGATGGTGACTCCACCACCTCCCTGGGCAGCCTGTTCCAATGTCTAACAACCCTTTCGGTAAAGAAGTTCTTCCTAACATCCAACCTAAAATTCCCCTGGTGCAACTTTAGCCCATTCCCCCTCGTCTTGTCACCAGGCATGTGGGAGAACAGACCAGCCCCCACCTTGCTACAGCCTCCTTTAAGGTATCTGTAGAGAGTGATAAGGTCGCCCCTGAGCCTCCTCTTCTCCAGGCTCTGATCAGGGAGGATCAAGAGGCTGCTGGGCCTGTGGGATAAAGCCCAATGAACATTTCCCTGTGCTCCTCGTCTGGGAGGTGAAGGCATCCTCAGGAGAGTGGCTCTGCTGAATGGCTCTGCTGGAGCCAGACAGGAAAACTCCCCACGCACTCCTGCCCATCCTTGGCGGAAGCTTTGCTCCCCGCCTGGCAGCCTGGAGCCATCAAGATCATCACTCCGTCTTGAGCCTTGGCTGAGATCAATGAAGGGGTTCAGAAGCTGCTAGAAGCACAGAACGCAGGAGGGAGTGAGGGTTAATGTTTCAGATCTGATTTCCAATCCATCGTGAAGTAGTCTGTCTGCCCAGTTTGTTACAAGGTGCCAGGGAATTCTGGATTTCTGTACAGCCAGCCATGGGACATTCCCAGCTGCTCCCTTAGGTATTGCTTGTGCTGCAGAGTGAGGTCAAGGTGTCTTTCAGCACTCATGGCCAGGCTCTCTAGTGCGAGGGCAAACTAGCCTGCAGGGGTGACCTTGCAGTGTCCCCCTAGTGTAAGCAGGGTGGCATCAGAGACACGGCTGGCGGAGCTGCAAAGGGCAGGTGGTAGCTACAGCCTGCTTGCGAACGCGCTGCTGCCGCCCGAGGGACGAGGCGGCCTTCTGGAGCAGAACCATCCCCGTGGGGTGGTGCAAATTCCGGTGTCAGCTTCAGCAGCGAGCTGTGAGGTGACCCGGCCTCCTTCACAGCGAAGGCCCGGGGAAAGCCGAGGCTGGCTCGTCCTTCCCGGCTGCGGCTCCGGTGCTCGGGAAGCGCCCCCGCCGGGCCGGCGCGTCCCGGCCTGAGCAGAAAACCGGGAAACGGGCAAAAGCGCCAGCAGATGGCACTCGTGGCATGCAGCAGATTTTCTGTGGTTCTGTCAAAGGCAGAAAAACACGTTCTTCGGAGCGCTGGCTGGCCGCCGCCGGCAGCGCCGGGCGCAGCTGCGGGCAGGCGCGGGGCGGGGCCCCCGGCACCGGCACCGCCCGGACGCCCCCGCACCCCGCAGCGCCCTGCCCCGGCCCCGGCCCCAGCACCGGGACCCCCCGGACGCCCCCGCACCGCCCCTGTCCCGGTCCCAGCAGCGCCGCGGGCGGCCGCCCTGCCAGCCCGCCGGGGGCGGCCCTGCCCCGCTCCTCCGCCCCGCTCGGCAGTGCCGGGGGGCGCCGGGGCAGCGGCGGGGCGGCTCTGAGCGCGGCCCCGGCCGGCTCCGTCCCGCTGCGGGGGTGAGCCCCCAGCGCGCCGCCCGCCCGAGGGCGCTGCGCTCTCGCACGCGGCACTCGGGCGCTGGGGCTGTGCTTCAGCAGGGCGCGCCTTCGGGCCGCGTGTCGCCGTGTCGCGAACCTTCGCAGCCTTCAGTAAGGAAGGTGGTGTGGGACCGAGACGTGTTTTCCAGTCTTTATCGGCCAAGCCTGTGTACCAGCCATTGGCAAAGGCCATGAGAGCTCAGAAGTTCCGCGATGGTGGGGAGCTCTGCCTGTTGCCAGCGGGAGAGCTGCAGGGAGCCAGGCTTGTCCGGCCCACGTGTGGGGAGGGGTGGTGCAAACACAGGCTGGCGCTGCCGACAGCACCAGGGTGGCAGGTACCAAAACCAAGCTGGGACTAGAAAATAAGACTTAAGAGGAGTGGCTAAGAGAACGGGAATGTTTAGTCTAGAGAAAAAGAGCTGGACATGATGATTTTGTGGGTCCCTTCCGACTCAAAGTATTCTGTGATTTGGTGAGGCTGAGGGGAAACCTCATTGCTCGCTGCAGCTACCTAACAGGAGGTTGCAGCAAGGAGAGCGTCAGTCTCTTTTCTCAGGTACAAGTGATAGGACACGAGGAAATGGCCTCCAGTTGTACCAGGGAGGTTTAGATTGGACATTAGGATTAATTTGTTCATGGAGAGTTTGGTCAAGCACAGGAACGTGCTGCTCAGGGAAGTGGTGGGGTCCCCATCCCTGGAGGTATTTCAGAGTTGTGGACACAGCACTAAGGGATGTGGCTTAGTGATGGGGCTCAGTAGGTCAGGCTGATGGTTGAATCTTTAAGGGTTTTTCCAACCTAAATGATTCTATGATTGTAAGTTGTCTTCACCGGGAGAGCCAGACAGTGCTGGGACAGGCACAAGGGAGGCAGCTTAGTCTGTATCCCTGGAGGCTTTAGGCTGGACAAAGCCTTGTCTCACCTGTTCCAGAGCTGATAACGACCCTGGTGTGAGCAGCCTGTTAGGCAGGTATCCCTTCCAGCCAGTGCTTTTATGGTTCTATTTAATACCATAAGGAAATGAGGAGAGAACTGCATAGATTTTTGTGAGCTGAAGCTACAAATGTTTGTCTTCATATACTCTCTGCTTTGATTGTATTTTCTTTTTAAAATTCACTTTGTGTAATACATGATTTATAGAATTTAAAATACAAAATATTACAATATATCAAGATTAAGGATATATGATTTGTCCAGAATTTATATTTTATTATGAGAATTCCTGTTCTATTATGCCTAGAATAAATATCAGAAAGAACATTCATATTAAACGCAGATTCATAAATTGTTTACAAACATTTAAGGCTCATGTAGGATACTGATATAATAACGCACAATTTAAAACATGTACACACAGTTTTTCAAATGATGCACATTTAGAAGCCAGTTGCTCCTATAGATGTGAAAACAGGGCATGTTCTCTGTATAATTCAGGCTCTGCTAAAATATGCATGGTATTCCTTAGAATTTTCTGCAAAAAATGCCCACGAGAGACGATTAATAATCCTCTGGCAACAGGATTTAGCTGAAAATTACAGGACTATTAGGAGAGTAGAAACCTGTGTTGTAAGTAGACACATCTGTATTGCTCTTTGTAGATTAGTACAATGCCTTTTAAGTCAACTGTTAATACCTTATTAAAATATTTACTAGTGTTCTGCACACATACTTCAGAGCATTTGTGTCTTTCTGATAACCAGTGTTCTTTCTCCATGGATCACAGTGTATGGCAGTGGAGGTCTGCTGCTTTAACCCTGTTTTATTGACATAGAAATTCAAGTTCAGAAAAATGGCATGACGTGGGAATCACTTGGCAAAGGTAGGGATAGAAGGTGGCTCTCCTGATCCCTCAGCATTTTATCATGGAATCAGAGTGCAGTGTAAGGGACAAAAGGCCTTTAATAATTTGACTGTACTACCATTGACCAAACCAGCCCCCTACCCATCTGGGCAGACACCCACACAGGGATGCAGTGTGCCAGTTCCTTGCAAGCCTTTTGCTGTGGTTCTGGGCTTTGAGGTGGCCCTTTGTACACAGAAGCATCCCTCCATCCAGGAGACATGCTGGAAGGCAATCCTTGGCTAGAAGCATTTCTTTCTGGTGTGTTTTAATGATGCACCTGTAAGGGTTCAATATTGTCAGCAACTTCCAATGGCATATTAAACTCATGCCCTTGGTATGAAATAAGCATTTTAAAATCATAGTTTATAGGTTTGAAATGGTCCTGTATGTTGGTCTTTTGGTATTCTCAGAGATGTGTGAGGCTAATACTAAATTTTGTAGATTCTGGCACTTGTAGAGTATAGTAACAGCTGTGACATAAAGATATGGTGTTCTATATCTGATGTTGCTGAAAGGTAAATAATGGAATCATTTATGGTTACAGCTATGTGAGACTTGCATGAAATATCTATGAAACTGGACAAGAATAAACATGTTAACCAGCTTCTCTAGCCGTGTTGACCTGGCATAGCAAGCATGCCAGGGCCAGCTGTGTTGGATGCAGCCCTGGAGAAGCTGAAGACCCAGCCAGGTTGGCGTGAGGAGGCAGGCAGCATGCCAGGTGCCACTGGCGGATGGCAGCCATGGGGTACAGCGGGGATTGATCTGTGCTTGGGATGGTAACAGTGGCAGAAAGAGTTTTAGAGAGATTTTTTTTATGTGAGTAGAATAGAAACTATTTCAAGAGTAGAAATAAGAAACTATCTGTGTTCATAATTTCATTCCCATGAGCGCCTCTCTGCTTATAAATACCTCCTATTTGCATTGAATTGTTTATTTTAATAGCTTTGGTGTTTAGAAGGCACAAATAACATCTCCACTGGGAAAAAAGAAACATCTTCCTTGACATAAAATATCTATTTTGCCTACTTTTGAACTAAGGAGAAGTATTTTAAGAGCCATTAAATAGTTTTCAACATCTAATGGGAAATTATGGTCTGACTCACAGCACCAGAGCCTTGCTGGTCCCTTCATCCGGAATGTGAGCTTAGAAAAGGTGATGCCTGGGGCTGCACCTGCCCAGGGCTCATGCAGCACAGCCCCAGGCCCCAGGGGCTGCCTGCCTGCGGCCATGCCCCAAGCCAGGGCTGTGCTGGGCCTCTCTGTGCCTCAGCGGGACATCGCTGTGCAGAGGAGGGGGAGGCCAGAAAGCCCTGAGTCCTTGCCCAGCTGCTTTGGAGGCTGCAGCAGCTTGTGCACAAAAGCAGCAGCGTACAAAAGCTGTGTTTGTTTTCTGTGGGGTATATTTATACACTGTACAGGTACTAGCTGGGAAACGTTACTGGAGATTGCTCAGTGACGACTTGCACCATGAAAACAGCTATATGGCAATGAGCAAGTTTCAATGAACGAGTTCTGTACTGTCATCTGATGGTTTAAGCTGCAGTACTGAATGAAGAAATTGCCTAGTAAATTCATTTATTAGTCCCTTCAAAATCTAATAAAGAAATATGTCAGGCATTAATTTACCTGGAAAGATAATCAGAGACCTTTCATCTGGAGCAGGCAGTCTGGACAGTGCCTTTAAAGTTAATAGTCTATAAACCAAGAAGCTAAAAGTCTGCATAGCTTCAGTCTCTGTTGGTGTCTCTTTGCTGGGGGTTTGCAGCTAGAGGTAACAGAACACTGCTTTTCTCCAAAAATACTGTCTAGCCCTCCCCACTCCTCAGCTCCCCACAGCAAATGAAAACTTGGGGGGAGCTGTCCCATACAAGGGGGGATGGAGCTGGAACCTTCCTTTTCTCAGTCACAGACAGTTTCTCAGCTGCGGGTCCTGGCTGGTGGACCACTGTGCAGCATGAAGAGGGCAATGGGAGCTGGGGGCAGGGGCTTGGGGGTGCTGCTGAGGCCACCAGGTGCTCTGCACACCTGCCTGTTGGCACAGCCCTGCCACACCTCCCAGCCACAAGAATTTGCTAATTAAGCACCGAGGAATGACACTGGGGTTTGTAAACCACATTATGATTTCTGAGGTACATGAAGGCACACATTCTGCTCACTTACAGCAAGATTAAGTGGCACTATACTTTCACTTTTAACCTTGTGCTGTTCTCTTTATAATCAAATCAGTGGCTAAGGGGCCCTTAGTGTCTGCTATGCAGAAACAGAGAATCTCCTGGGGCGCACTGGGCCATGCTATGTCTCTTCATGAGCAAAAGCTTCTTGAATCATTTCATATACAGGTCATATCAACATTAAACACTAGAAGACTATCCTGGATGATAGGATCATGGGATCAAGGGTTTGGAATGGACCTTGGCATCTCTGCCCCAGCCCCTGCTCTGCTTAAGGCCAGAGGTGGGCTTAGGCCAGGCTGCTCAGGGTGTTACTCCATCAGCTCCCCAAAACCTCCAGGATGGAGATCCCCCAGCCCCTCTGGGTCCCATACCACAGCCTGGGACAGAGGGGAAGGTTTCTCCCCATGTCCAGCCCCGCACACTCCAGCTTCATTGTGTGCCCCAGCCTCTGTCCTCCTACCAGCCCCCTCATATGTTGCTAGTAATGGGGTGAGTGCTCCAACTTGAATGGCTGTGGCCTCGCCTCAGCCCCAGGCGATGGCTCTGTGGTCTGGTCCTGCTGTTTGGTACCATCTGCTCGCTTGATGACCTAGCACTACTTCACCTTCTCCAGGTCACACCTCTCCCATTTCTCTCAGGTCACTGACAGAGATATTATACAGTCATTTTTATTTTCCCTCTCTTCACAACATGCCTGGCTGTTCCTCAGTGGGAGCAGAGCAGAGAGTGAAGAAAGCCCCAGAGCCTGGGGCATGTCTCCTTTCCTCATGGTGCAGTTGCAACCCAGCTCACAGATGTCCTCTGCTAAAGACCACATTGCACTCAGTGTGGCTTTACTGGGGACTGCTGCAGGGTCAAATGTATTTGTTGGTGGCTTTACATGCACCCTATAGCAGTGGTGAGTGCTTCCCCCAGGACTCCCCACGGGGGGACTGTTTCCACCAGCAGTGATGCACACTGACCAACACCCCAGTGCAACGTGGGGAGCAGTGAGCAGGTGCACCCCAGGGATCTGTCAGAAGCCTGAAAAGCATGCACTGGAGCCACAAAACTGGGACGTGTCTGGGACCAGCAGAAGCGGCTGCCATAAAAGCACACCTCATGGACTTATGAAGTAGCTCTGTTGCAAGAAGCCATGCTCCACGGTGGACGTGCCTTTTTCTCCCGCTGTCCCTCACTCTCGGCATTCGTTCTCCCAGCCTCGCTCACAACTGACTTTGCTCTGCCCGCGCCGCAGCTCCCGGCCCCCGGCCGACGCCGAGCGAGCAGCGAAGCCTCAGCAGGCGGAGCCGGGGCCGGGGCCGGGGCCGGGGCAGAACGGGCCGGGAGCAGGAACGGCAACGGGCCGGGAACGGGCCGGGAGCCACCGCCGGGCCCTGGTAGGAGCCTGAGGGGGCTGCGGTGCCTTTGAGTCGCGTGTGCGCCGGCAGCAGCCGCCTCCAGAGCCTGCTTGCCCGGGTGCGAGCGGCTTGCTGGGGACCTTCGTCGGTGAATTTAAAATGGCTTTGAGATTTCGGTGGCAGCCGATTTGCGGAAACTAGCAGATACTCGGCTAATTAACAGTATAATGTATTTAGTTCCTACACAGCACAGCTGATGGCTTCATTTGTCACATGCCTCCTTTCTGTGGTTTACATGGCTGTCACAGTAGAAATAAACCAATTACATTTACACAAAATTGCTTTCAAAAAGATAGGCTATGTAATATATAAATCAGAAAATTGAGGATATTTGACTGCTCACTTAGCTTCTGTGGAGCTTCTCCTGATTAGTCTGGAGAAGGAACTAAAACAGGACTGGAGTCTGTAAACTGGTTGCATTCTCTCCTGAATGAAAAAGGCTGTGTATTACTGTGGGTGTTTAGCATATGGTAAGAAGTAAAATACATGTATCTCATGATGTTAAATGAGACTTACTTTTGCATCTTGAGGTGATATCCCAGTTCCAGCTTGTTCTTACTCCAAAACTAAGGGATGAAAACATGACATTTTTAAATGCAGGATATCCTACAGAAATGGGAAAAAATAACATAATTTAAAATGAAATAAAATACTATACAAATCAGGAACAGCAAATGCATAATCCGCAGGCTGGATGCAGCCCATTGAACAGCTCAGTCTGATCCATATGCTTCCAGTGAATGACAGTGGCTTGCATGCAGCCTTCTCCTGAATACATTGGTGTAGAGGACTTTTGGGAACCAGCTTGGTTATCCCTGTGATATATTCCCCAGCGCTTTTGGATCTTCAGAGAGATGAGAAGTTTATGCCCTTTGGACATATTCTGACTGTGGGGCTATAGCAAAATTTTTATTTTCTTCTGTCTGCTCTGTGTGTTCATACCCTTGAGACTGAGAAAAGCATGCATCAAATGAGTGGCATGGCATTCTGCCCGGCTGTTTGTTATATGTAATGTCGGGCTATGATGGAATCTTTCACTGAGAGTGTTTCTGAAAATGCATTACCATTCCATTTTTCTCCATTTTAAAATCAACACTTAAACATTCTTTCTTTCTTCCTTCTTTAGAGACAGTTTTCTCTATATACAGAAAGAAAAAATAAATAAATAAAAAACACACCAGTGGGAAATCAGTTGATAGTGATCTTATTTCATGTTTACTTTTCCATATCTACAGCACAACAGAGAAGATTTAATGGATAGCTTAGCTTTTCATTAGCAAAGTTTGTTGGAACCACTTTTGCTGGTCCTGCGCCCAGCCTGCAGATAGAGTCCTGCACTGTATCATGAATGAGCAGCAGTCAGTCCATGGCTCTGTGGCACTGAGATCAATGGGCGGGTGCTTTGCAGCCTGTTGCTGCTGGTAATGCAGTGCATGGGTAGCTTTTCCCTTTAGAGTTATGCTTTCTTTGTGGACTGTGTTTTACCTTTACCCTAAGGTGCATTTTCACTTAAAGTAGTGTCAGCTCTGCGGAAATCAGTGGAGTTAAAATCATGGAGAGACAGCTGTTTTCTGGCTTTTTTTTTTTTTTTTTTTTTTTAATAACAGCTCCATCTGGTCCAGTAAAAGCTGAGCTACAGCTGAGTACTGTGAGGGTTATGTCACTTCCTACACTGCTCACTGTGCAGTGTAGGATTACTCTTTGTAACAGTAATTTTAAGTCTGATTACTGTTAAAATTACTGTCTCCATCTTGCATTAACTGACACTTTGGTTCCCTCTTACTTGTACTTTCACTTTAGCTGAAGTTTATCAGCTTGAAGAAAAATTGTGAACAGACTTCTGAACACAGGAGTCTGAAGAGATTTGAGCAGCTCTCTCTCAGAAACTGCAGTAATCAAAGATGTTAAAATCCTTCCCTCTAAAATCCCATTGCCTAAAATCCTGTAAAACCCATGAGATGGCAAATGTGACTTTTCCCTGTGTTGTAAGCATATCAGACTGGATGTACCAGGTCTGTCTGTCAGTTCTGACTATTCTCATGTAGATCGCAGCTGCTCGGACCCAGTCACTTCTGTTCAGACCCTTGCATTGCACTAATCCTGTATACTCCATATTTTTCTCCTTAAAACCTATTATTTCTGAAAAGCTTAAAAACTCAACACCCTTTGCTGTGAGAAAGACAAAATGGGCAATTTTGGCAAATAGCCATTTCTCCAATCCATTTGTTCACTTCATCATTGTGTCCCTCTTTTTATTTTTCTACACCTTTCCTTTTTGTTTTCATCATGGGGTATTTGGACCACAAAACTTTGTGACTGTTGACCTCTCATTTTGTCGTATCTTCCTACAGCCCCCTGATATGGAGCACCATTGTAGTAACTCTGATTTTCAGGACAGACAGAATGAGAGCTCTGGATTAGGAAATGCCCACTTCACAACCTGAAATGTAATCTCTAGTATGAAGATATCACAGGGCTGGACAGCAACAGCCATACATATAAGAATGGAGCTAGTGTGCAGGATGATCTTAGAGACTAAAGTGATTCTAGCATGATTCTCTTTCATTACCTAACTACAAAATCCTGCTTTTTAAGGCTAATGACAGGCGCTTGCTGGAAGCTAGGGTTCTTCAGCTGGAGAGAGATAAAATACACTCATCTGATCACTTGGTCAGTTTGAGAAACCAGGATGAACCTCTGAAAGTGGCAGAACTGTCTGCTGCTAGGTGGTATCTAGAGTTTCAGTCCTCGTGGAGACAGGATCTCTGGCTCTGCCCCTTGCCCAAGAAGAGACTTTCTCTTGAGTGCATTGTGCACACTGTTAGAAGAGAACTGGATTCACACTGCATCCGTTCAGATGTGTGGAGGTTAGAGGCATGTGGCAGTGGGTCCAAGCCCATGCAGACAAGCTCCCTGTGGCTCTTGGCCTCTCAGGCTGCCCTGGGAGTGGTGAGCAGCTGGGAGAGGAGCCCTGGAGCGCTTCCCACCACGTCCTCACATAGGGTGCGGCACAGGTAGAGGTACTACCTCCCCTGCTCCCCAGAGACCCCTACAGTCAGTGCAGGGAATGGATGCTCTTCCTTGTGTTCTTTGGCAGCTCATGCCCCACCATCCTGAATTGTATTTGAGACCTTCCAAAGTGCCCCCATCAGCAGATGAGGAGTCAGTGCTGCACTGGCTATGCTGCTCTCCATAGGGTTAGCAGCCTCCAGTGGTTCATTGGGATGTGCAAATATCTCTCAATGAAAAAATCAGTCTTCAGTCCTTTCATGCTGAATTTTAACCCCATTTCTGATCACAATAATAAATAAGAAAAAAGAGGTTGAGTTCTACATCTTGTCTCAAAATAAGAAAGCAACAAGTTTCTTGTTCAAACAACAACAAAAACATTTTGCTATGGAAAACAAACATTTGTTCCTTCTCTATAATGCAACTTTTTCCACTAGGATTAAAAGTTTTATATATATTTTTCGATGTCGACTGTTTAATTTATTTTCTTAGAGTCACAAACCATTTTGCATATGGAAAGAGGGATGTACTGCTTGTTCTCTAAACCTGCACTTTCTCCTACCTTTCCAGGAAATCTCAGGAAAGCTGTGTATTTTGGAAACAACAGCAGATTTCCAGTAATAGTCCAGTGAGTAAAGGGTTTCTCACCAAAACAGACTCTGAAGGCTGGGTGCTGTGTGTCAGATGGAGCCTGGCCACTCGAAGCCTCAAGGGCCCCTTGGGTGCCACAGGCAGGGCCCCTCCGCGGGACACCGCCAGACTCGGCACGCACCCCTGGTGGGAAGGAGCACACTCAGGTGGGTGAGGAGTTACTCAGGTCACTTGTGGTAGCAGGACCTGCTCCACATGGATGCTCCCCTGCTGCAGCTATGCTAGGAGGAGCTCAGGGTTAGGAAATTCACTGCTGAGAAATGGTGGCTTTAGAAATTGTTAGCAGAAACAATGGGCCAGTGGTGCAACGGGATGAAAAGGTTTGAAACTTTGCCTTGGGCTGGTTGTAATTGATTTGTCTGAGTGAAGGGGAAGGCAGGAGAAGCCAAACCCTTTAGAAGGGTTTGTGATGGGCTGGGGATCCAGGCTCTACAGCCTCTGCCCAAGCACCAGGTGAACTGCCAGGGGCTGTCAGAGGGACAGGAGGGCGAGGCAGCCACACTGCTCTGGTTGCAGCTCTGTGCGGGAGGGTCTGCTCAGGCTTCACCCTGTACACGCAGTGCTGGGCTGTCTGTGGCCCCGTGCTCCTCCATTGGCCCAGTGTAGTGGGTTTACGTGGCAAGGTTTTGGTAGCAGGGAGCCATAGGGGTGGTTTCTGTGAGAAAGATCTAGAAGCTGCCCCATGTTTGGGAAGGGCCCCATTGTTTTCCAAATCCGAGCCAATAAGCGATGTTGTTTTGCGCCTCTGTGAGAGCATATTTAAGACAGGGAAAAAACGCTGCGCCACACAGCAGCCGGGAGAGTCAAGGGAGTGAGAGAACAGCCTTGCACCAAGGTCAGTGTAGAAGGAGGGGGAGAGGTGCTCCAGGCGCCGGAGCAGAAGTCCCCTGCGGCCTGTGGTGAGGCCCATGGTGAAGCAGGATGTCCCCCTGCAGCCCATGGAGTACCACGGTGGAGCAGGGTTCCACGCTGCAGCCCGTGGAGGAGACCACGGTGGAGCAGGTGGCCCTGCACCGACGGAGGCTGCCGCCTGTGGAAGACCCCTGCCGGAGCAGATTCCGGGCCGGAGCTGTAGCCCGTGGAGAGGAGCCCACGCAGGAGCAGGTGACCCGGCAGGAGCTGCTGCCCGTAGGGGACCCAGGTTGGAGCAGTTTGCTCCTGAGGGATGGACCCCCTGGTACGGACCCATATCTGGAGCAGTTCTGGAAGAGCTGCTGCCTGTGGGAAGCCCACGCCGGATCAGTTCATCAAGGACTGCATCCCGTGGGTGGGACCCCACAGCACAGGGGACGAGAGTGACCGAGAAGGAGCGGCAGAGAAGAAGTGCTGTAGACTGACCATAACCCCCATTCCCCGTTCCCCTGCGCCGCTCGGGGGGAGGAGGTGGAAGAGGGTGGATGGGGGGGGAAGGTGCTTTTGTTTTTTTTTTTTCCTTTGTTTTCTCACTTCTCTCGCTTGTTAGTTGTAGGCAATAAATCTTACTATCTCCTTATGCCGAGTCTGTTTTGCCCGTTACAATAATTATTGCGTGATTTTCTCGTCCTTATCTCAATCCTTGAGCCCTTTTCACATATTTTCTCCCCATTCCTCTTTGAGGAGGGGGAGTGAGAGAGCGGCTGTGGTGGAGCTCGGCTGCCCACTCGAGCAGAACCACGACACCCAGTCCATTATCCTTCACCTTGGAGTATTATCTCTGTCATTTGGTTCTTCTCTTCCCCATTAACAGACCAGATCATCTTGTTTCCAGCCCTGTGGTGACTCATTTGAGGCCATGCACCACAGCCACCTGCCCATGTGGGGGTCTCTCTCAGCAAGTCGCACACCAGGTTTTCCATGGACCTGTACCCTGGGGCCATTCTTCCTTCCCCCGGGGGTCCTCATGGGCCCTGAGTGTTGCCCTGTGCACTCAGCCCCCTTTTGTGGGTTTGCGCCTGCAGCTGCCCCATGCCCTCTGCCCCTGCCTCCACCATTCCTGGGCTCCTCCTGCAGAAGAGGACAGTGGAGATGCTCCCAGACTTGTCTTAACTGTGGATGAGGCTGCATCTCACCAGAAAGAAGAAATCCACTGAAGCTCCTGCCACATGCAGAACAATGCTAAAGACATTTGGAAATTGCACAATAGCTCAGTCTAATGACAGCCTTTTTCCTTAAAGATAGATGTTGCTATTAATCAGGAGTTCACTTGCTTTGCTTGAATAAGCCAAGCTCATTCCAAGAACAAAAGGGCTGCCACTGGAATAGCTTAACTTTTCAATTTCAAACCATCTGCAGATTACAGAATAAATGAAATATTCAGCATACACAAATACCATACAGAATGATATGATACAGACCATTTCACTTTCTTTCATTCTTTTCCAACTTATTGGCTTTTAAGTAATGGATAGACCTGCATCAAAAGCTCCATTCAAATAAGAATAAACAAATACTTAAAGCACATATTACACAAGGAATTCCTAAGCCATCTGCAAAGGATACACAATTATTCTCTAAAGAATTGTGGTGGTTTTACCATGCTGGGCAGCTAAACCCCACAACCGCTCTCTCACTCCCCCTCCTTTAGATGAGGAGGGGAAGAAGTAAAGCAAAGAACAACTCAAGGGTTGAGCTAAAGATAATTTAATTAAAGGGAAATAATAATAACAATTAAATAAAGACTCCCATGAACTAAACAAATTAACTATAAATAAAAAAGGGAAAGGGGAAAAGGGAAAAATAAAAAGAAGGGAGGAAAACAAACAAACAAACAAAAGAAATGAAGGCTATATGGAAGTGCAGAGGAAAGAAATTACTCTCTACTCCCACAAATGAGCGATGATTGACTACGTCCTTGAAGCAAGGCCTCAACGCACGCAGCCGGTGTTCGAGAGGAGGACCGACGTTTTCCCAATGAAAGCCCACCCCTCCCCTCTTCTTCCTGTTTCCACCTTTTCTTGCTGAGTGTGACACCACATGGTATGGAATATCCCTTTGATTGGTTTAGGTCAGCTGCCCTAGTGATGTTTCTCTCCTCACCTTTTTGCCCACCCCCTAGGAGGGTTAGAGAAAGGCCCAATGCTGTGCCACTGCTGCTCAGCAGTAGACACAACACTGGTGTGATAACACTGCTGTTCCAGCTACAAGTACAGAGTATGGCACTGTATGGGCTGCTGCCGGGAAAGTTAACATTCCAGCCAGACCCAGTACAAGAATAGAGAGAAAGATTCTTATAAAACGCTCCATGAGACCAGAGCAGGACACAATGGCAGGGTAACATGGTTAAACACTTGGCATATGTAAGATGCCAGCTGTCTTTAGAGGGGCATCTCTATTGATGACACAAGTCAAGATAGTCTTTGTTTATAGGACCCTACAACCCAATGTACCAGTTTAACCTGTACCTTCCAACTGTTTTCAAACCTTTCCTGTTTTCTTCCACTTTTACTAGTTAACTGCTTTAAAAGCTGTCAGGCAGACTCTTATGTCAAATTTTGTGCTACTCTATTTCCTATAGCTCTGCCTCCTCCTTGCTCTCCTCTTCTTTGTCTCCTAAACAGGTCTGCTGGAGGATAATGTTCCTCTCCTCACCAGCTTTTTAGGATAGTCTCAGTACAGTTTTCTTCCCTCAGCCCTCAAAACCTCATCTTCAGGCAAATTCATCTGTGCCGATAGCTGACTCACAGCTGCACCATCTGCTATTGATCTACTGCTTACTGAAGGGCTCTCACCTTGCTCACACCCAAACATTGTGGAATCTATCACGTCTTTAGCACGCTGTTTTCTGGTTATTCATGTAACCCAGTTTCTAGCTGGGTTACATAGAAGTTTTCCTTCTATCTTGTATAAGTTTTCAACATCCATTTCTCTTGCCTTGACCCATGCAATCCCAGCACAGTGGAGTCTGGTCAAAAAGAGGTTGCAAAGATCTCTGTGTTACTCTATGCCTTGTCTCTCACTAAACAGCCGCACTGGAACCCATTTCTCTCTCAAAGGAAGCATAAGCTGCTTGTCTTCACATACAGGGTTCCTGTCACCCAGTCCCCTTTCTGTCTGTTGCTACCTTGGTAGTAAGACCTGAGCTCCCATCTCAAATATCTCATGGTAACAGTCTTCAGCTCCACACTGCCAAATTCGCAAGTGATCTCTCCAGTGATTCATTTGTACTTACAGTTGGGATGTGCATTCAGAAAATCTCTGAGATGCAACTTCATTATCTGTCTGTCTCTGTTTGAACATTTTTTGTGCTTCACAGAGTTATGATGGTTGGCATTCCTGTGCCCTGTTGTTCCCTTGTGCCTGGGCATGTTGCTTAGGAATCTGACTGTACCTCACCACCACCTGGCTCTTCCAGTTAGGTACCAGATGTTTATTTAGAGCAGTGTGTATACAGGACCTAGTGCAGGACAGGAACTGTGGTCAAAACTGCTGCAGGTGGACCCTGAGAGTATGGGGTGGACCCTGACTGTACGACGTGTACCCGGCAGTTGGAAGACTAACATTCAACCAGAAGAAATTGCCTGGTTTGTAGGTCCCATCACCTGTGACATCAAAGGAATGCATGTTACCCAGTGCCTTTGAGACTCAGACTGTGATCCGTGCTGAATCTGGTGAGAGCTCAACTATCAGACTGCTGCTGAAGCTCTTTCATTACATATATTCTGGCTCATTAAGTCCAGTCATTCACTGACTGCAATTGCAGCTCTTCTCCACTTTCATTCCTGTGGGAGTCTGTCTTTCTCAAATATGAAATTCCAGTATTATATATGAAATTCCTGGTGGCATAAAGGCCTCTACAATGACACCCCATGTTTTCTTAATGTATCTTCATGAGACATCCCTTATGTATGCTGATTTAACTCATATTTATTTCATCCATAGTTACTTTTCATGATTCAATGTTTTTAATGATTTTTATTTTTCCATGCTGTCCATGCTATTTTGCAGAATAATGTCGTTGTTACTTTTTGGACCAGTGATTACACTACATATCCTGCAACTGGTTCACAGTACCATTTGTATCTTTTGTTCTGTCTATCACAGAAGTTCCCCATAATGACACAGGTGCCTTATTAGAAAGGTCTCTCTTTATACACAAACCTTCCCTGGTCTATAGCCAGCTCTCACCACTGCCCATCCAAAACCTCCTAGACAGATTGCCTGTGTTGGTCTTTGCCACAGGTGGGAGGGTGCCCATGTCACCCTGTGTGGATACCTCATGTCTAGAGAAATGTCACCTGCCCCATCAGAGCTAGTGAGCAGAACCTCAGCACCACAGGGGGACATGGAAAAGAGCTACAGTACAGTAAAAGAGTCAGTGCTTTTATTACAAGATTTTGAATGAGAAACAAATCTCCCCCAGTAGGAGGTGGCCTAATGCCTGGTCTGAGTCCCCTTCCTCCCAGCACACAGGAGCTGCCCAAGGCAGGTCCTTACCAAAGCAGCTGAGCTGATGTTTCTGCTTCTCTGGGTATTGTCCCTGAAGTGTTCATTGCTACCACAATTGGTATCAGCTCTCCAGAAGGTATCAAAGCATGAATGCGTCAGCCAAACTCTTTCTAGGAACTCCCTTTCTTCATACTTCCTACCACAGTTGAATTGCAGTTCTGATCATGTTTTAGTGTCTATGAAATTGCAATTGAACATTGTTAAGCTGTCTGAAACTGAGTTTTATTTTGTATTTATAGGGCATTTCAGAATATTTTTCTTTATTTTATCTTTGTACAGCTTAGTAAATAGTTGAATGACAGCTTTACCTGACTCCTCTGATGCCTTGCAATGTGCCATACACATTGTGGAGTGCTTTTCTCAGAACTGTTTTCCTACACAGTACACGTTGCACATATTGCACGGTTTGTACCCAGGACCTCCTACTCATACCACCTTTTCTTAATGCTAGTAGATCAGACTGTGTCCTAGCCATTATAAAGTTTCCATTGTGTTCTTTCCACCCAAAGTACAAGATCTCATCTCTGACTCTAGGTCTTCCATTCCCCATGGCTCTTTTTAAATTAGCTTTTGTTAGCTGAGTATTGCCAAGAGATGATGGAGCCATTTGTTGGCTGGGGTGGAGACCTTCCTTCTTCTCACTCTGAACATACTGGCCCTGGGAGCTGGTCCCAGCTCACTGCGTGTGCCCTCACAGGGCTTCCCCCAGGCTTGGGCACCAGGATAGCTCTGCTGGCAAGATCTCTCCTTTCTCCCGTGCAATCCCATGGCCGAGGCACACACTTGGGTACCTGTACTGCCTGTGTTTTCTGATGGCACAGCCACTCCCTGGCTTTCCCAGATTTCTGCAGCCAGAGTCTGCACCCTGCGCTGCTGCAGAGAGCTGTGAGCACCCTGGGTTGTACCAGATCCCCAGGGGCTTGCTCAGCTTGAAGCTCAGGCAAGCTGCTCCACCTTGCACAAGTATGGTGCTTTCTGGTCAGGGCAGGGGTGATGCATCCAGCCTGTAGTTTCCTCAAGAGCATTTGCATTTGTCTGCAGCAGAACCAAATTAACTAACTTCATTATTGAAGTGACCCTCCATGTGTGTTCCCCAGACATCCATGTTGTGCTGGTGTAACACCCCAAGGTGTTCAGCGATGAAGTTAAAGCTGTCCCTTGTATTCTGAGAAAAGTCCTCCCCAGTTATGCTGTAACTAGACACAAGGAGCTGTGACATCCCTGTCCCAGTCTGTCCTTTCCAGGCCACCTGCCTGTCTGCAATAAATGGGTTGCCCTTCCACAGACATACCCTTGTTGTCTCCTTGTTGTACCTGTGCTGTATCCTGCTGTTGACTTCCCTGTCAGAGGTGAAGTTCCCCCACTGCCTGCTGTGTCATTTACTGCTCAGCAAGTGTCTTTCCCGCTCTCTGTCCCTGTCAGCCTGCACCTTATTAGCAGCCCCCACAACTGGCTGTGCAGCTCACGTCTGGCCCTTGGGCACAACCCTGGCTCAGCGCTCCGGGGCTGCTGGGGGCTTGGGCTGGCCAACACCCGTGACCACACCAACCATACTGATCATGCTGAACCACACCACTGCAGCCCTGGTACTGCCGTGAACATTGCATTTTTCAAGCTTCTTCCTTGGTCTTACGTTCAGAAGGTAAGGATTTTTTAGCGTTAAATCATTTTCCACGTGACTTAAAGCAACGTTCACAGTCCTGTGATGTCTTAGAACACAAAAAGGAGGAAGCCTGTTTTTAAATAAACAGAAACCAGCTCTGGACTCCTATACTGCTGATAATCAGGAACAACTGCAATCAACCTGGTGACTAAGGAAGCCAATGTTGCACATGCAGCAGAGATGAGCTTTCATCAGAGCAGTATTCCCTGCCTCTGCTCTGGGATCTAGCCAGGGTCTGGCAGAGCTTATTGCAGTGCATTGGTGGGGGGCAGGAGGGAGTTTCTCTCTTGCTCATATCAGAGATGTATTTTCATCTTAAGCAATTCTTTAATGTCTTCATACAGAGGCATGCTGGACTAACAAGACAGCTCAGAAAGCTATCTCCCGGCTACTGCTAAGAATTTCAGCCAAGTAGTTTGTCTAACTGGATGGAAAGGTAGTTTTAAAAATGCTTATCCCATGCAAAGCTGTTCAAATTGGCCCAGAAAGCAATGGTACAGTGAGCTCATTTTCTGAAGACTGGCATAAGCTTTGCAGCAGATTGTGCCAAATGTCTTATTGCATCATATTCATCTATGTAGTCCTAGAAATACTTATATTTTGCAGGTGCAGGGAGGCATTTCCAAAACCAAATGAGACTCCTAATCATGAAGTAATGATTGTTCTTGGCATACTGCTTGATGTGCAAAGGCAAATTTTGGCATGAGGTGCTCTGGTGCCAGCTCCAGCCAGTGTCTCAGCAGCCTGTCCAGCCCAAACAAGAGGAGAGGTGGAGCTCCTCCAGCCTGTGTCAGCAGCTTCTTGCAGGTTGCAGCTGCAGGTGCTGAGTACAACAGATGCTGTTACCACATTGCTGCCTCAGAGCACTACACATTTATTTTTATGCAGAATCACTTTGCAGGCTCATGATGCGGGCCTGGAGATGGTCTGCAGCCCATGCGAAGCTACAAACTCTCATATCTCTCCCCATGTCCATCCGGCACATTGCTGTGTGCTTTCTGACAGAAAGAGTCTCTTCACCTTCCGTCTGCTGCAAGGGTCTCTTCTGATGGACAAGGGTCTCAGAGCCCTTTGCAGTGCTGAGAGGAGGGGTTTGTGCCTGACCTCTCCCTGGACCACAACTTCAGACCGGGGGGTCCACACAGCAGGGATGCTGCCTGCCCCTCAGCAGCTGCAGGGTCCTTCTGTGCTGCCCCTGGCTGCCCTGCCTGGACCTGCAGGGGTCTCTTCCTGCAGATCAAGTCCCTGAGGGTGGGAGGTGACGGGCTGTGCCACCTCTGCTGCAAGGGAGGGAGGTCAAGGCATTCTTGTGTGTGCATTACAACCACGCAGTGGGAGACTCCCTTGTACCCAATGGAGACGGCCATTGCCATTCCTCTGCAAGCTCTACACGGCTGGTTTACAGCTGGGCAGAATGAGCCTTACCAGAATCTGTCCTACTCTTCTCTTGATATAAGTGATGCTGACAAGAACATACTAGGGTTTTTCAAAGAGAGGAAGGAAGCAGTCATCTGAAGCGAGGAAAGACAGCTACGGTCCTTGCTCTGCTCACTGCTTGCTTCTGTGACAGCACAGTTTGGCAAGGCTCTTGTGGTCTGGGGTGGTGTCGCCCCATGTTCTCAGGGCCAGACTTGTTCACGCAGCACAGAATCAGAATCACTTGAGCAGAACACCCCAAACGTATGAAACAGCACAGGGTGAATGGGGCACACCTGTCTGCTGAGCTGAAGTTAGGCAGAGGAATACGTCTTATTACATAGAAAAAGAAAGAAAGATGTTTTCTCTCTCCTTTTAAATCTCTATTGTATTTTTTTTAATGTGTTCAGGACAAATGAAGGTGCTAAAACACAATAAATATTGTAAGAAATTATACTAACAGAAGTCTTGAATATATCAAGACTTTTTTTTTTTTTTTTCTGTGAAGTGCCTTTTGAATATCTCCACAAACAAATAAAAATCAAAAAGAGGGAAGGTAAATGTAACTAACCAGACCTGGGACTCCAAGCACCTCATGAGCATCTTTATTAGGAAGAAGTACTTAGTGGTGACTGGGCTTTGTTTAACAGCCAGGCAGCACGTCCTGCAGTGGGTCTGGCACAAGCAAGTAGCATCCCTGGAGCCCAGGTGAGGTGAGTGCTGCTGCTCGCCAGCCTCAGATCTCACTACTATGTCCTCCATTGCTCTGCAAAGCATCTCTTAGTACATTACTTTGGAACATGCAAAGTCACACGTTAGCAGGAGCACCTAGATGGCATTAAAAACAAAACAAAACAAAAACACACACACACACACAACCAAAAAAGAAACAAACAAACAACAACAACAACAACAACAACAAAACACAGAATGCATGCTGTAAAGCTAGTTTTGAAATCTGATGCATCTGAAGATGTCACAGAAGGTGCCACAGCAGGTGTCTGATAAGTGTAGCACTGCCATCTACACAGGTGCTGGTGGGGCTTAACCCATCCTGCATGGTCCTGTGCAGGCTGGTAGCACTGACCCCTGCCTGGAGAGTCTGGGGACATGTCTGTGAACAGACCTTGCCCAGAGGGAAGCTGCAGTACCACTGCAGTGGTGCCCAGCCCTGGACACCCCTCAGCATAGAGGGCTGTGGGGCATGGTGCTGCTGGGCATCCTCCAGGGCCTCCCCGGGGGCTGCTGCAGGATTTGGGTAGGCACAGCAGCAGAGACCCTGTGACCAGTGGCCTCCTGCTTGGCTGCAGGGACAGACAAAGCCCTTACTATTGGACGTGGACACAGGTCACTTAAGGTGTGAAAAGCCCCTGGGAGAGGTGATAGGGCATGACGGCCGACTTGAGAGGGGAATGGGCCATACTTTGTCCTCAGAGGAGCATCTCCCAGGGCAGGGTGTGGGGACATGGCAGGGGACATGGAGAATAGAGCATGGGGTAGCCTGATTGCCACCTGGCCATGGTCATGCCAGCAGGGGAAGCCTCTCCAGGGCGTCCTGAGGGCCTCCTGGAGCCTGGGCAGCACCAGGCACAGTGTGCAAAACGTGGGGCTGGGGTTAGGGACAGGGCAGCAGTGCCCTGCAAGGAGCAGGGTGGGGAGCAGTGTGCCTGCAGCCTCTGCTGCCTGATCTGCTGCCAGCAGCCTATTTCCTGTGGGAGGCAAATGCTGAATCTTTCTGAAAGGTCAGAGGAAAGATACATGGTGCACTTGGCCAGCAATTTTGGCTACTAGAAACAAATAATAATGTTCTGTCATTAGAAATACAAATTCAGGCTGGAAATCCATGGCAGCCCTTTGTTTGAAGACAGAGGGCAGTTCTGAGTCACACAGATGACCAGTGACTCTCCGCTGCGGTTTGTACAGCACGAGGCACTTACAGCCAGCAGTGCCTTCCTGTGTTCTCCCGGCGCTCAGTGTGCACCAGTGACTCCCGTAGCATTGCTTCTCTAGGGCTGTTTGATGCAGTGCGTCATTTGTCACCATGCTTGCAGAACCTGGTGGCAAGGCATGCCATCAGGGCTGCCTTGTCCTCCAGGAAAGGCATACTTGCCTGTGCTTCTCCCAGATCTTCCTAAAGCAGTAGCTTGGCCACCACTCTGTGATTTAACACTGCAGTCTCCTGTAGAAACAGACCCAAAGGGCTTTGCTGTGTCTAAGCTTTGGACTTCCTTACCTTTCCATAAAGTCCTGTGTTTGAAGGCTTTGGCCATAGTTTCTTGGAAAAAAAAAAAAAAAAAAAGAAAAGAAAAAAAAAAGAAAAAGAAAAAGAAAAAGAAAAAGAAAAAGAAAAAGAAAAAGAAAAAGAAAAAGAAAAAGAAAAAGAAAAAGAAAAAGAAAAAGAAAAAGAAAAGAAAAAGAAAAAGAAAAAGAAAAGAAAAGAAAAAGAAAAAGAAAAGGCACACTGGGACATTATGACAAAAAGACTTCTGCACCAAAGGAGCATGTCAAGAGGAGCATGTGTCCTCCTTCTCTCCTCGGCCTGCATTGCTGATGCTCTGAGTGCCTCTGCATCTCAGGGCAGGGCTCCCTTCCCTGCAGAGCTGCCCTGGAGCCCTGTGTTTAGGGCACTTGTGGCCATGTTGAGGGGCAGAGGACCCAGCACTGCACAGGGCACTCAAGCCTCCAACAGCGTGGTTTGTACAGGACTCATGAGGATATGGCTGTTGTGGAAGCAGGAGCGAAGTTGTCATACCTGCTGTAATGACATTAACCCCGGGCACCCACTCCTCTTGCTGGCTGCAGGTCTTTCCTCCCCAGACTTCTGACTTCCAAGGGGAATGTGATCTGGGCTTTGGTTCCCTTGGGAACCTCAGCGCAGAGGTCTCAGTGTGAAGTGTTTTGGAGGCAGTCCCAGACTCTTACTGCCAGGCAAAACCCTTACAATCCATCCAACCAAAAATGTATCCTGAAGTGAGATCACAGAAAGAGTGCAAAGCAATGAGAGGAAAGACAAGGCCGCTAATAGCTATGATGTTATGAATTCCACCTGGCTATTTTAGAACAGAGTTGCCCTTTACCTCAGATTAGTAACTGAATTGCTTTGTGTGCACATGTAAACTTGTAAAGCTCTGGTGTTTCAGAGGTTTATATGTTTACAACAGGAGAAGCTAAGTCAGGCTTGGTGTCAATTTTCAGCTATTTTAAATCAACCTTTTGGTTGTAAAGCACAGTGCCTCCCTTATGAGAAACCACTTTGTTCAGAGCATTTCCTGAGCTGGTCTGTTTCCACCTGGAGAGTAGGGAAGGTTTCTGTCCTGTAGCCCCGTTCAGAGGGATCTTCTCCTAAATTCCCAATATTTAGTTTGCAATTCCAGTGCCTCATCTGAATGTCTCTCCTTAGTCATGGCACACCGTGTGTGTGGTGCAGCCTCACACCCCCTACATGGGGCAGTGCGCCTCTTCACAGCCATTTGCAAAGGTTTGCTCTAGTTCCTTGGCTCAAAATGCAAACAAATGACAGCTGAGTTAGGCATGCTTGATGTCATAAATCCTCTGACTGCTGGCAACAGCTGTCATATGTGATCTAATTAAAAGAAATGTTGCCTGGAGTATTAATTAATAGACAAATAATCAGCACTGTACCTGTGCACCTGAGCTCTTCAATCACTGCAGAAACTCAAGTGATGGCCACTTTGCTGGAAAACCAACTGTGCAGATCAGTGCATCGAAATGGTCCCCTGCTTCTTGTGGTTTTGTTATAGGAAGTTCAGTGATGAAATCTCATTTTCACAGATGCCAGTCATCTAAGAAAGCCCCCAACTTCCCCAACTTTTACTGGATGCAAAATAACTTGTAGAACATCCATGTAGAAAGATGATGCAGCGGAAAAAGCTGCATTTTTGGCAACACAAAGGAGAGAAGACTGGAGTGTACCATGCACCATCATGAGTCTGTGCTGGCTGGCACAGCTCTGGCCAGCTCCACAACTCCTCTCCCACCACAGCAGAGATATGCTGAGTGGCTGTGTGCCGCTGGGCAGCCTTCTGCTTCTTACCACTCTCTGCTTAGTGACTTTCTGTGTTTAAGGTTAAAGGCTCTCCGTGGAATTTTCTTCCAAGAATTTGTCTTATTGATTTCTCAGTTACCTATACTTTTGGTCTCTGCAACAGTCCATCTCAGCAAAATGCACCGTTTATTTGCACATTACTCTTGTTGCTTCAGAACTGTCTCCTGATATTTTTATTTGATCTTCCCAGTTCTTGCACAAAGTAAAGTTTGAACAGATTTCTTGCTTTCACCATGTCAGTTACTTCTTTCAGACTTACAGCACTTTCTTGCCCTCACTTCTCATTCAGTTTGAGGAGCTCTATTCAATGTAGTCATAATTTGGCTCTGTTCTCTGTTTCCCCCTTTTCAATCAGATTAATTTAGGCTGAAAAGGACCTCCACAGGCTTCTGGTCCAAGTTCCTGCTCAGAGCAGAGATAATTTCAAAGTTAGGTCAGATTGCTGTACAGCCTCTTTCACCTATCTTTAATTCCATCCTTCCAGTTCATTAAGTCCCTATTTTGGCTTCAAGAGTGCTATGAACACTGTTGAAGGCATTACTGAAGTCAGGATTAACAAGAATCATTGCTCACTGTTTTCCCCCGGTTCACCAAGCCAGTCCTCTCACCAAACTCTCAAGTGGCTTAGGCAAAATCTGCCTTTGGTAAAGCAGTGCTGGCTGTCCCCAAGGCTCTTGCGGCACCCGGACCTGGCTTGCAGCAGGATGTGCTCCATCACCTCCCCAGACCTGAGGGGAGGCTGCACAGCCTGCAGTGCTAACCATCACTCTCACCCCACACAGAGATGGGCGATGCTTGCATTCGCTGCAGCTGCAGAGTTGCTGCTGAGATCCAAGGCAAACCTTGAGAGCAGAATCATGCTGACACCTGGACCTTTGGATTCGTCTTGTCAGGTGCATAATAACAAAGTGTTACTTTTAGCAATTTCTGTTAAGGAACTTGCTTTTTGATAAATTCTGAGCACTGATTTTACATTTTCTTACTTGTATTATAACTCCAAGTTGTCATTTCTGAATGGCAGTAGTCAGTTTCCACAGCTCATCAGAGTCTCTGTATATTTCAGATTGTTTCCTGTGTGTCCATCACTTCAAGATTTATCAGCACTGAATTCCAGCTGGCACAGAGAGGCTGTGATGCAGTGGGCTGTGTGTTTTTACTCGGTCTGTGTTTTTCACCACCCCTTCCTGGGAGGCTGGTTTGATAGCCTGGGGACTTGTGGCCACCGGAACATGTGCAGGACCCCTGCCCTGCTGGGTCAGGACCCCACCTGAGTCTGAGCAGGGCAGCAGTAGAGGGGACCGGTGGTGACAGTGTGCCCTGCACCGCACCGAGCCGCCAGGCAGGGGCTGATCCTGGCTCACCAGAGTGGAGGGTTTGGCAAGCAGGTGCACAGAGGTGCACAGCACCTCGGGTCTGGGGCTTAACAGCTCCATTCCTGGAGCTTGCTTCCACAATGTGCTGTGAGATCTTTTGCCAGCTGATGGTGTCTGCAGCACTCACTTTTCTCATGCTGACAGAATTGGTAGTGTTATTTATTATAACAGTTTTAAGCTCAGAAGTTCTTACTGTCCTATAGAGTACACGAGGACTGTGCTGTCACTTGCTTCAGAAAGGCCTCAGCCTGACCTGGCCATCTAGTGAAACTAAATGGGATGCAACAGGTAAGGATGGAGGAAAATCCTGTGCTTCTCAAGTACAAACAAAAACACTGGCCACGTCATGCTTCCTGTTAATTACTTGCACGAATTGACTATAGCAATTGGTCAGTCCTCCCTCTTTTAGACAGGAATGGTTTAGGGGGTTGTCTCACTTCAGAAAGAAGTACTGGATTTTCAGGTCAAAGTAAACACAAAATGCCCTGAATGACTTTCTGAAGCAGAGCTGAGAGCAACATGTGGTAGGAGTTTGCTTTAAGTGCTTATTATTGCACAAGAAGAACTCATGCATATTTCCAACTCAGGGCTTTTCCACTCTTCTTTTTCCTTTTGACCGGTTTTGCATGTCAATTAATAGACAGCATTTATAAAGACCTAACATACAAACCATGTGAAGCTGCTTGCTGGGTGCCTGCTGTGAGCTGGCAGGCGGCTGTTACCTGGCACTGCTCGCAGCGAGACACCCACCCAGCAAGGGGTGGCGGCCGAGCTGAGCAGGAGTGGGCGACACTCAGGGACACCAGCATCAGCTGTCCTCCACACACTCTGCCGGGTGGCTGCATGACACATGCTGCACACAGAACTGCTGTGCTCCTTGCAGCGGTCACACTAAAATCCAAATCAGTGTAGGTGCGAGCCCCCCAGTCTGCCTCTCTCTGACAAGGCCTTAGCAGTCGAGGAAAGGAAGTGGAAACAGATGAGAGAAAAAAGAGCTAGCATTATTTCTAAGTATTTGAGGTTTATGCCAGTTTCAGTCTTTTCAGGAATATATTTTTCTGTTATTTCCATATGGCAGATTGCTTATCTGTACCATAACATGAGTCGTTTTCTTTCCAGATTTGTGACCATTTATTCAAGAACAGTTTTATGCATCTTTGCACTGGAATCCGTTCTCACCTGCTCCCCCAAGAGCTTCCCAGCTGAGCAGAGCCTGCACAGTGGGACTGGAGCATCACACACCCATGGGCCAGGCAGTGACAGCACTGAACTGCTCCTGGCCTACTTAAGTCGTAAAACAATTTAGTTTTCTTCAGCATGTTCAGAGAGAAAAATGTCACTGTTGAGGGGTGTTGGTGGGACTGACTTTCACTTTATCGATCACTCTTTCTTCCTTGTTCTTGACACTCTGTTTCCATGTTTTGTCTTGTTTATAGGATGCTTTGTTTTCTCTTTCTACAGCATTGCAGAGAGGAAAATTCTTCACAGATTGTTGCTTTTCCCTGCAGATGTGTCCGTGCACCTCTAACAGCTACATCTGCCTCTGTCAACCTATGGAATTGAGGATGCTTTTCACCATAATCAAGCTGTGTATAATCATAATTATAATCATAATAGAATGATGATGAGAACAATAATAAATATCAAGGAGCTGCTCTTTAATTGAAACTTTTTATTTTGTGTTTAGTTATTTTATAGGAAAGTCTGGGAATTTAATAAAAATAATATAATAAAAAAATAAGTGAAACTAAAATGGTAATGCAATTGCTCCTGACTTGCTGTAAAAAGATCAAACGTTAAGGAAATAATTTAAACGCGGCAGAAAAAATGCATACTAGAACATCTGTCAGTGCTTTGAAATGAGGCCCTACTGATTCCAGTGACTCTGTCCCTTCGGCTGCAGGCAGCCCCGTGGCTCCTGCGTGCTGGCAGATGCAGCCAGGCACTCCTCCAGCCCCTCGCCTGCCGCTGGGCACCAGTGGCCCCCGCTGCCTCCAGGCAGGGGTCCTTGCCAGGCCCGGAGACAGAGGGCCCCAAGAGGAGCAGGGAGCACCCCACCGGCACTGGTGGGGAGCGCCTGTGGGGTGCGTGCGGCTGCCGCTCAGCACCATCACAGGCGGCCGCATCCAGCGCGAGGCCTTGTCTGTGAGCAGGGCCATGGGCACAGCGGGCTCTGCCCCAGGGGGGCTCCTGCCAGAGGAGGCAAGAGGGCAGCTGCACCCACCTGACCTGGGCAGGGAGCTGCACGGGCATGGGCACAGACTCACTGTAGGTATAGCATGCGCTCGAGCACTGGGGAATCTTTGTATTGTTATTTTATTTATAGAACATTTCTAATAAAGCTGGAAGCCTTCAGCAAATTAGATTCATTCGTTCAGCCTTCATGCAAGGTTGAATAACTTAGACAAACCAGAGTCTGTCCAAGGTGATTGCAATAATGGTTTTTGCAAATTGTTTAATTAAAGAACTTCTGAGAAATTTCTTCAAATGGTTTCACTTCCCCTGCCCACAGATACTCTAGTGCTTACCACGTCTGGCTGCACTAATTCTTGGTGGATGCTCGAGTTTTGAGGCCAAGAACAGAGAAGTTTTTGGCTCTAAAGAGCACAAAAAAGACATAAACAGCAAATAACCTTTTTTTTTTTTTTTTTTTTTTTTTTTTTTTTTTTTTTTAAGGGAACAAATAATTGGAGTTTAAGTTTGCTTAGTTGTTTGGGTTTTCTTGGTGCATGTTTCTGGTGATCTGAGCTGCTCACCTGCTCTCTCAGGGCTGCCCCGATGAGCACAGACCCAGCCTGGGCCTGGCAAGGATGCTCTGAGCTGCTGCAATGCGAGGGGAATGGTGGTTCTGCCTCAGAGCAGCTGTAGGGTGTTCAAGTTTTAACTTTCCTCCCTGCTCTCATACAAGCAGGCTGACCTGCAGGCCTGGGCCCCTCACACGGCTGCAACCCCTACACCCAGAGTGGGGGCACGGCTTGGGGGCATGGCCTGGCCACACACTGCTCTGCAAGCCACTCATCAAGGGCTCAGGAGAGGGCAGAAATTAAATAATAACACTGTTGTTACACTCTGGGTTGTAATGTCATTACATGTCTGGGATTTGCTTTATTCATTTCTTATCTCTTACTCACTGAGCTATGAATTCCTACACAGGCATTAATTCCTGGGAGGCAGCACAAGGCTATGTCTCAGAAAGGTGAACTAACCAGGGGGCAAAATGAGCAAACACTGACCCAGAGCTCCACTGGGTGAAGCACAAAGTCAGTGCTCCCCTGGTGCCCAGCCCCACGGGACAGCAGCCGCATGCCCCCACATCCCGCCAGCCTACTGGGCTGCACTCTCCTGCTGCCGATGGCTAATGGTATAAATCGATTTTGAGAAAAAGCAACAAGGATTGGCCTTTAGCATAAGCTGCAAGTAATCTTTTCCTGCTAGCTTGTGAATAATGGACATAAATTTTGGTCTGGCAAGGAAAATACAAAAATGTACACATTCCCGTTAAGCAATTATTGGACGCTTTGTGAAAGAAAATCTTTCCTCCCATTTTGAACTCCTGATAAGAATTTCATCAGAGGTAAGTAGCTTTGGAACAGACATTCTCACAAGCTTGTTTTCTGGTTTTATCTGTTTGCATCTAGGGTTTATGATCTGCCCTTCCAGTAGTACTCCCATCTTGTTCAATGGCTTTTAGCCAAGTTGATTAATAATTTCTGTTAACTTCCTTTAAGCCTGAACATTTTTAGCTCCTTTGAATCCCTTGTTGCTTCTTATTAAGACAGTAGCTACTACTGGTGAAAGATGACTGATTGCAATAGCTGTAAGCAGACCCCATGTTGATTAACAAGCCACTTGAAAATAATACGCTCTTTAGCCATTGGAATTATTAATAGTAGCCTTGCTTTCCTTTCTCAGAGCATTTAACACTCTAGGATTTAAAGATTTAGCCAATCAAGAGAATGAAGCTTTTAGCTCATAGTGGACTTCAAACTCCATCTCTCTATCTGGAATGGAGCTATATGCTCATTTTCTTTTCAAGACCCCATAGTGTTTGGTATTTCGGTAGAAACTTAATAGCTAAAAATACTTTTTTTCTGACTACCTATAGTGAGACTAACTGCTAAGAGGAGAAGTTATGCAGCTGGTAACTAAGTGGATGGACCACGTTCAAAATCACTGACCTGGAAGATTCTGCAATGCCTTTGATAGTCCCCATAGCAGCCCTCCTATTCACCATGCTGAAATCCAAGGGAAGACTTTTTCTTGGCCGTTGCTCCTTTCCAGGGTTAATGGAACCTCTCTCTGTGTTTGGATTTCCATGTGCAAATCCTGTTTCAATATACAGATATCACATGGGAGAACAATATGGATTTCAACAAGAGATTTTTCTTTCCATCTCCACTGAATAAAATCTTGCTTTATATTTATGCCAGTAGTAAGTTTTTTGCTACACTGAAAACTGATAGAAATTTTGCATACATTATGCTCAAATTATCCTACACCTCATTTAAAGCATGCAAAGTGGAGCTGATATACTGTAGTATGGCAGAATTGTTGCTGCTTCCTAGACCTCTGACAGTACTGCAAACAATATTAATGTCACACTGAGCATCGCCTGTGCGAGCCTGGTCAGAGAGACAGCAGGCATTTCTAAATTAAGTTTTCATTCTGCCTGAGTTCGATGGGTCCTTTACCTTATAAGATCAGGTATTATAAATTAATATTTCTGCTTTGTTTGTGAATTAATGGACAACTGGTTTAGGGTAGGATTTTGTAGCAGTCCCTGGGTGATCTGTGTACTCCCACTGGGAACAATCGCTATGCAGACAGCTCAGTGCTGTCAAACAACACAACGCAGCAGCTCACATATAGGATATTCTCTCTCTCTCCTTTTTTCTGTTTGTGCTCTAAAACCTCCACTGTGCATTGTATTACAGGGTAAGGGGTAAGGCTGTATTTCAACCTGTCTTGGAGAAGGTGAGTTAGTGGTTGGTGGTAAGAAGAAATTTCCCTGACTGGCAGCCCATCAATCCCTGATGTCCACCCTGTTCAACTACTGAAGCCAGTTCACGTGTGAGGTGAAAACAAGTGCCCCTGTCACAGGCATGGTCTTGCAGTACTGGACAATGTCCACATAGAAATGTTTGTTCAGGTCAGATTGGACTACTCCTGTGCTATGAAACTGACCCAGGTCCAGCCTGGCATATTTACAGCGATTAAACAAATGGTTGTTCACCCCAGTCTTTAAAAGAATTTCACCACATTCTGGCACTGTGGCCCTTATCAGACAACTCAGTAAGTGAAAACAGTGCAGTAATATTTGATTTTTTTTTCCCTACTGATTACTGGGAAAATTATTATATACTTAAAATACCAGTATTTGAATTGCATTTATCCATGGAGTCTTTATGCATCTTTGTGAAAATTTAGCAGTAAAAGTTTGTCTGTCTGGGATTTAATAATTACAGATACAACAATAAATGTTCACATAAAAAAGATGACTATGTTTCATGTACTAAAATAAAGAGAATGAGAAAAAAACAGAAAAATATCTTCCCCTCCAAGACTTGCCAACAGCAGATATGTTGTCAGGAGGGGGAACCTGAGAAAGAAGAACAGATTCTGCACTAGGTTGGCTTCAGCTGTGCACAGATCAGCTGTTCTCAAAGCTCTGTCTTGCAAGAAGGGAATCTGTTCTCTTCTCATCTCACTTCTACCCACTGAAGGAAGCCTCAAAGCATCAGCCTTTTATCTGACAATCTTATCTTGTGCTACCTGGAAGCAGTAATTTGAGAAAACACACAAAATCTCTCTCTCCTCCTCCCTCCCTCCCCCCCACCAAAAAAAAAAAAAAAAAAAAAAAAAAAAAAAAATTAAAAAAAGCTCACTGTTTAAAATATTCCCTGATTAAGGTATCTGTGTGCACCGATGATTTGATCTGGAGCACAGACTGCTACAAATGAGTTCAATTCCTGGGAAAGGGATTAGAGGCTCAGGAGGTTTAGACTCCAGTCTTTCCTCCAGCTCAGTCTCACTGCTCTCTTTCTGCTTCATTCTTTTATACACCAAGATCCAGCTGTCCTTTGGTAAGAGTGCTCTCTCGGTTAGTTCTTCCTCGAGTGCCTAACCCTGCTATGCTCAATTGTATTAAGAGTGACTGAGATTGCTTTGTCTTCCATCACAAACACAGCTGGTACATCATTTGTAAAAACCTGTGATTTATCTTTCCCCATTTCTACCATTTTGTGTAATGCATGAGATGAGCACAAATGCTCTGTGTTAGAGATGTTAACAAGCTTCCAAATTCTGTGCTACTTCAGTGCTGGATAAATATGGAGTAATTACTGTAATCCTTACATGGAAAATTAAAGCAACATAAATGCAACCAAAACTCAAAAAGCTGGGGTTTACAACTTCAATCTATTTACAAGCAAACACTCTTCAAAATGTTTTAAAGGAAATAATGATGATGTGCACACTATGTAGTCATCATAAAAAGGAAATTGTACAACAAACCATTCATCAGAAATCACTGTGAGTAAATGATGACTCCCTTCAGGAAAATCAGAAACATACTGAGTTACAGTCACTGTCTAGAAATGAGGAATAAAACAATCTGAAATGAAGCAAGCTGAGGGATGACTAGTGGAAGTATTAAAACATTACAGTTACAAGCTACCCACAAGTGAAAACATCCCAATTCCATTAAAAACTTCTAGCTGGAGGTCTGGGAGCAAGTTTCCTTAACTAAAGTCTTATACCAAGGCTGGTGCTTTCCAGCTGATGTGGGCAGCTACCAGTTTGTGAATGTGACTTGACACTTAACACAAGGTATTAGAGTAACTTAGAAGAAAAGGATAGTTAAAGACACGGATTTAACATGCAGCAGGTGTTTACTGAAGATAGGTCATACCAACAAAGCTGAGAACTGATTTTCTGGGCAAAGGAAGTTCCCAGAACCCCCCCTACACAGAATCTGATATACTGTCATATAGGAAACTAATCTGTGTTGCTCTAGAAGACAGGCATTATCAGAGAAAGAGGATTTAGTGGGAGCATTATGAGGAGGAATAACGGACCATAGAATACTTTCTTTTACATTTTCATAAATTATATTAGTAAATATTTTTGCTGTGCTAATTAAATATTTCAATAGCAAAAACTTCTGAGATATATGCAGTACAGAGAAGGCTTGGCATAATCTCAAAGATGGCCCTTTAGTACTGAAGTTATCAGCATGATGCCTCAGGTTATACGCAAATATAAAACCAGCAAATCATAAATTTACACAGAAAGAGAGCTGTGGAAGAAAGTGATTCCCATCCTTTGACTGAGGGTGGCCAGCCTGGAGGTTGGCTCCCACTTCAAAGCTGGGCCAGGTTGCTCAGGGCCCTGTCCAGTCCAACTCTGACTGTCTGTAGGGATGGATATCCCACAGCCTCTCTGGGGCCCTAGCTCAGCATCTGACCATCCTCACTGTCAACAGTGTTTCTTAATGCCTAGTCAAAATAAACCTTGTTTCAGCTGTGTCCTCTTCCCCTTCTATGCCTTTCTGTGACCCTCCTACAAAGGTCTGCATCCCAGAGGGCAGCTGGAGTGAGCAGTGAAACGTCCCTTCTTCCCCTGTCACCCAGCTGTCACTACTCATTCCCACAGTGTTGCTTCCCACACAGCATCTGTCATGCCTCAGTTTCTCAGTGCTTGAAAATATGAGTTTTTTGAAAATATTTATGGGTACACATGTTGAAAATATGTACCATCACTAAGTTAGTAGAGCTCCAGTTAAGGCTTTTGTCCATTTCTGTAGTACACAGAGTATATAAAATTATAAAGGACAGTTCACAATTGTTCTAATAGCTATAATAGGTATATATTATAGGTATTATATATTAGGCATATAATACCTAATAATAGGTAGTCCATCTTTATATCTATCACACACCATAAAGATCTCACTGGATGCTTCACAGATCTTCACAGACATTGTTTCACATCATGTGTACATTACTTTCTTCGTCAGAAAAGATTACTTCTTTCAGTTTCAATTAGTATACTAGGTGTCTATGTATAATAAAAAGGATTCAGTGAAACTTCAATGTATTTTGCTGTGAAATTTTCTGTAGCTATTCACAGAAACACAGTTTCATGGCTCTCTCTATGTTTTTGTTTGTTTGTTTGTTTTTGTTTTCTTTTTTCTTTTCTCTCTCTCTCTTTTTTTTTTTTTTCCCTTTCCTTCAACAATCACTTGGAGCTGGTAGTAGGTTTCTGCTGAGAACCATATTGTGATACAATGCAGTGTGACAGCCACAATTTGGCACAACACAAGACTGAAGAAACTGCAAGGAGTATTTCCCTTAAACTGTGGTTTCAAGAACATATCAATTACCTCAGCAAAGCTGCTGCTCAGAAATTAAACAGCCTTGATTATCCCTGAGTAAATTTCAGATCAGAGGAGCTCATACTGGGGCTTGCTCAGAGTTAGCAGAATATCTTTATTTCAGAGCACATGTACAGAAGGGAGATAACAGCCCTACCCATGTTGAAAAGGAACTCTTATTACAGCCAAGATGCTATGTGAAAATTCTTAGTCATGGACAAAACAATAAAACAAAATAAGTGCTCTTTATGTTTCTTTCTTTCTCATGGCGGCCTGCAACTCCCTCACGAGGAGAGCGGAGGGGCAGGTGCTGAGCTCTGCTCTCTGGGGACAGCAACAGGACCCGAGGGAACGGCATGGAGCTGGGACAGGGGAGGGTCAGGCTGGGCGTTAGGGACAAGTTCTGCACCCAGAGGTGGTCGGGCACTGGGACAGGCTGCCCAGGGCTGTGGTCACTGCACCGAGCCTGACGGAGGTCAAGGAGCATTTGGACATCGCTCTCAGGTGTAGGGTCTGATTTTTGGGTGGTGCTGTGTGGATCCAGGAGTCAGACTCCATGACCCTCATGGGTCCCAACTCAGAATATTCTATGGTTCTATGATTCTCTTTTATCATTTCATTCCATCACTTCTGTCTCACAATTTCTGAATACAAAAATGGATTCTAAGGAAAAGTATAAGCCACTGAGCAAACAATACTGTTATTCAGTGTTAATAGTGACTCAGAAAAATATGTTGTCTTTTGAACATTACCAGTAGTAGCAAGAAACCAAAAGTACAACTGGCTGCTGGCACAGTGGCAGGCGGTCAGTCACGGATGCACAAAGCACCCATTGGGACCCCACATGCGCTGAAGGCAGTCTGCCCATCAGGCATCCCCCACCACTCCCGATGACATCTTTCCAGGGCAGACCTTTGTCACAGCACTGTGGACTGCAGAATCATCCCCATTCTTCTGCTCTTCCTGTGCCCCCATGTCCTGCATGGATGGACTTCACTCTGTTCTTCAAAAACTGCTTTACCTGGAAACTCAGCACCTAGAAAATAACTAAAGCTCTGGGTGGAGAAGCCACCTAGTACTCCTTTTTTTGTTCTTTGGTGTCAGCTTTTGAATGTAAGGATTTTCACTCAGCCAAAAGAATTGATACACATTGTAGAATAATAGACTGTGCAGTTTATCTCCCAAACAGAAGGTTGTGTTGAGTTATGGAAGCATAAAAAATATATATCTGAAAACAGGAAAGGGGCTCACATAAAGGAAATAATGATCGTATCTTAAGGGTGCACTTGCCAGCTGGTAGAGCTATAACATTGATAATGAAAACTCTACATATGAGTTAATTTTGCTTGCTGCTGTTCAGCATAATTTAAGGCTGAAAAGGCACTGGGAAGTTAGCCATTTAAAAATATTCCATGTCAAATAAAACAGTCCTCTTTGGAATTACAGCTGTTGTACAACAGTACTATGTGCAGGACAAGGGCTGCAGCTGACAGCCGGTGCTGCTGCTGCCATGCCTTGGAGCCTCCTCCTGCTGCTGCACTGCGACCGTGCGGGCTGGTCCTGGGGCTGCCTCTGCACATCTTGGCCGCTCGCTTGTTTGGCTTTGCTCACAATGTAACCAGAACATGTTAAATCAGGAAGAAATGTTTCATAGTGTGCCATGTTCTGGATGATCTCATTACTTCAACCTCCTTCATGACCACAATAAGCAATAGATCCAGACCACATCAAGTTTCAAGTCAGTGTGGGAACAGCTTTGTGCCTTTTTGTCCATCTCAGGTATTGTTTGGTTTGCCTGTTTTTACCCCATGACCACTTTGTGCCATGGCTGGTTGAGGTGGAGCTGAGCTCATCCCTGGCAGCCCATTGCCCCGGCATGGCGCGCTGATGCTGCAGCCCCCAGACAGGCACCTGCAGGTGGGCGCTGCTGGCGGGGCTGAGCCAGGCGCACTCGATGGCCACGTGGGCTGGGGACAGGTCTCACTGCCGCGGGAAGGGATAGGGTCTTTGCCTGTCCCCCTGCTGCGGGCACCACCGCTTCATGAAGGGCGGTGATGACAGAAGCTGACCGCAGTGTAATAAATAGTTACAGTCTTGGTGAAACAGACAGCAGATTTCTGTGTGATGGAGCTGTGCTGGTGAATTCACTTCATGTGACATAACTGGTGATATCCTATAAATCCTAATAAGCAATATTAAACAGCCATGCATAATTCTATACCTAAATTCTTCATTAAGGTTAACTATATATTTTAACTAGATAACTGTTCAACTTACTTATAACGTGCGTAGCTGTTGGGTGAGCGTGGGCACATGCCTTCTGCTCTCTGCATCTTAGCACTCTCGCAGGAATCATATTTAGCCACAGACCCTGTCACATATCCAGTTAGTGCTGAATTAGTATGATGACAAGACACAAAGGGAAAGTAATTTAAGTAATAAGGAAACAGTGTAAGAAAATGTGAAGAAATAAACTCTGTAATGGGGAGAAGTATTTACAATAATCTGTTCTAAAGGATATGAAACCAAAAAAAAAAAAAAAATCACCATCAGCAGAACACGTTATTTTACAAGTCAACCACTTCAACTGCACAAACTGTTATAATGTTTGAAAGAAGTTGCAAATCCTTGAGAGAAATGGGTTTACTGAGATTATGACATACATTAAATAGTTGACAAGACTGCGTAATTGTGTTGTATTTATAACACGGATTCCATGTCATTCTGTAATTAATTTCATGGCAAGTGTGATGTATGCTTGCCTAACATAAAGAGCTAATGTGCAGATGTACACTGTTCATAACATTACCATTAATTCCCCCACTGTTGACAGTCAGTTCATGGAACTAAGTTGCCAAATCCCAGCAGGACTCTGCTATGCAGAGTTTGGTCTTTTATTATATATGAATATCCTGTGCTGAAGTGCTGTGCTTCTGAAAAGCAGAAAACAAAACTCTCGTGAATTGAATAGTATCATTTACTTTACAGCTAATTGCACGTGGTTTTGTTCTGTTCTGGTTTAAGCAACATCCATTGAAAACTTTTAATAGGAAAAAACAAACAAACAAACAAAAAAAACAAAACAACATATTTACCCCATTGCAGTCAGTAGGCCTGTGAAATGGACACCTAACTCAACCAAGTTAAGACTCGGTGACTTGTATTTTGTGCATTTTGATGGGGTACCGGCTGTTGGTTTAGTACAGAAATTGTTATTTTGAAGGTCATGCACAGAAGACAGAGGAGGACCAAGGGCTCTGCAGTGCACAGCACCAAGCAGCAGATCTCCTGCTGGCCAAGTGAGAATCCCCACCACTGGAAGTGAGACCTGGGGCCATGCCTGAGCAGGTCACCTGCCAGAGCTGATCTGCTCTATTGTTGGTCACTTCAGAAAAAGCAGTGGCTGAGAAGAGCTAATGTAATGGGCTTCAGGCATTTAGGAATCTGCTGCAGAGAAGAAGAGAGGCCCTGTTTCTCAAAGCCCCTGTGGAAATAGCAACAAGCAACAGTCTCATGCACACAGTGAAGATTCACACTGGAAGTCAGAAAGGGCTCTCTGACGAGAAGGAAGAGTGACTGCAGAAAAAGGCCCTGAACTTCCAGCAGAGTTCCTGAAGAAACAACCAGGCAGCTCTCAGGAACCCCATAAGCACTTCTGCTCTTGGTCTGAGAGAGGTAACAACCAAGGAGACCACTCACAATCTCCCTGTGCTCGGTTTTCAATAGTTCCAAATTTCTGACTCAACACATCACTGTTGGCAGACAAAAATTGAGTTTCAGCAATAGACTTCCAACCACCTCTGCTTTTTGAAATTGCAAGTAAGGGGAATTTGAGGGAGTATGGGCTGAAGTTGCACCAGGGGAGGTTTAGGTTGGATATTAGGAAAAACTTATCTACCGAAAGGGTTGTTAGGCATTGGGATGGGCTGCCCAGGGAAGTGGTTGAATCCCCATCCCTGGAGGTCTTTAAAAGATGTTTAGATGTAGAGCTTAGTGCTATGGCTTAGTGGAGGACTTGTTAGTGTCAGGACAGAGGTTGGACTAGGTAATCTTGGAGGTCTCTTCCAACCTAGATGATTCTATGATTCTGTGAAGTAAATGACTAAACTGAATATGTCATTATCAACCTGAGAAATAAAACTGGACAAGAGCCTGAACTGTGCACTCACAACTGAACACTTAAAACAATGTGGACCTAGACTTGCGCGAACAACTGAGCTGAATATAGAAGCAGGTCTGAAAAAGATATTCTTGGCATTTGCCTGGGAGCTCTCTTTTCCAGAGCTGCAAACACTGGATTTACTGAGAATCAGCGCTGTCCGCACCACATTCACAAATACAAGATTCATCTGCATTTAGTTCACAACTGTAATGAAACCAGGGTGTGCTCAGCTTTGCTGTGAAAGGACTCATGCTGACAGCAGAGCGGACAGTGGCAGCTGAAGGCACCTGGGCTCAGACCCTGGAGGAGCAGCGCCAGCACCAGGCTCCATTCGCCTGCTGTTCTCCACTCTGCCCCTGCAGCCTGCTGCCTGGGGCAGGCAAGAGGGGCTCCCTGCACAAGAGTTCTTCCACCATCTGTTTCTTACCATCCCAGTGGAAATGCATCCACATTGTGCTGCTCCTGGCACTGAAAGCTGTCTCCACTCAAACCAGGAAGGTTTGGGTGGCTTGTAATGATTTCTCAGTCATCTTGCACCTTGTAGTTAGCAGATCTTGATTGGTAATCAGGGATACCTAAATAGATAATGCCAAGGACCTCTTTGGTGTTTCTCCTTGCTGGATCCATGTGTCTGTCATGCCCAGCAGTTCCTGGCATCACCAAGGACATGGAGACACTGGGCATGTTCACAAGGATGACACACATCACCCAAACTGCTCTGCAGGCATCACACGGTTCTGTGGTCCTCGGAAGGAGGATGCTCTCTGCTGGCTCTTGTCATTTATTTCTCAGTTTGCCTCAAGTGAGACAAAGGACAGCAAATAAATTCTGCAGGCAGTAATCAGGAACGGTCTATTAATATGCCTAATTTCCACTGACCTCTAAATAATTTTTGTCTTCTCTAAAGATGCAGATCTTATTTCACGTTTTTAAATCAAGTGTTCTTTTCTATGAAGACTTAGTGAAAGTCTGCAATTTTTTGCCAGAAATACTTTCCTAAGCAAACCAATGATGATGCATTTCCACCTGTTTTCCAATCACTTTGCAACACGGTGTAGTAGACACCTCCCAGTGACACACTTCCCTTGTGAGACAGAAATGCAATGAGAAATGTCATTAAGTGTCCTTATGTTGTTATGAACTGTGAGGTCTGGAGACTGTCACTTGGAAGCATTTCTGATCAGGAGTGAGACACCAAGGAAGGCTCTCATTTTGAAGGGCTTTTATCTAGTTGCAGTAGGTTCACAGTTTCTTTGATGATGAAAAAATACTTGAAGAAAATGTAAGATAGATGTCAATACGACTGATTCTAAAATTATTCCAAACATGAAAAGTATTTTATATTTTTATTTTTTTAAAGACAAGAGGTACTGGGAAATGGACAGTAGTTCTTTTGACTGAGTTTAAACTTGTGCTCATCTGTGGCTGAGGTTCCTTCTGTTTGAAACTCTAAATTAACAGTTAATGTTTAGTTCTGGTAATATATATATATATATTTAGATAATAAAATTGTTCAAACCATTCATAGTGCAAATCAAGTTCAACTCCCTGAGAAGCCTCCTGTGCAAAGTCATGTGTGGAGGAATACTAAAGGTTTGCTTTTCCAGGCAGAATGTACTGCATAAAGCAACCTAAAAAGCATCCCACACCTGTGAGATCATGCAAGTAATCTTAGCCTCCTACGGAAAATGCACAATAAGGGCAGGAGACGGTTTGACCCTTGCACATTTGGAAATGGGAAAGGATTCACTGAGCACTTCCTCCAGAGAGAAGAGTGCCATTGTTCCTTTAGAGACCTATTTTATTTCTGAATTACTGCACCTTAGGAAGTGACCCAGTATTTGCTTTAAGATATCAAAAATATATTCTCTTTTCAGCGCTGTGTGAAATTTCAAGTTTTCCTTCTCACATTTACCCTGTGTAAAGCTGGTATTAGCTACTGTCTGCCAATGCTATTTTAACATGTTTCAAAGATAATAGAGGTTTTTCCCTGGAACATTGAATCCTCATGTTCACTATTTCTGGCAGAGTATTCAAGAATATGATTTCATTTTGCTTTCTTAAAAAAGCTAAGCAAGAATATATAGATATGTGCATAGCCTAAATTGAACTGGTCTACACTTTCTCTGCACTTCTCAATACTTTTTTTTTTTTTTTTTTAAATCAGGTTTGAGAACTAACTATGGGTGAGAGGTGGCAATGCTGCTGATTTTCTGTCATGTTAACATTCTGCTCATCAGAACCAGCAAAGAAACAGCAGCAACTCTCAGGCTCCTCCTGCTCTCCCATCTGTGGTGTCAGTTTAGCCCCCTGCCCATGCCAAGCCAGCTGAGCATGGAACCAGCCAAAGACCAGCAGTTTTTTGTGGCACTGGGGGACCCACAGCAGCATAGGACAGAAGCTGAGAAACAGATCAGAGGAAAGCTCTGTGCTGTCCCACCAGGGATGGCACTGGGCATTGCCTGGGCAGGGTGCAGATGGGCATGGAGTGAAGCAGGACCAGTCTTAAGAAGTTCCTGCTAGGAGGGAGACCAGACTGTGAGGGAGACAACCAGAGACTTGCAAGGAGAGGATGATAAAATCAGGCTTGAATTATTCCTTCTCCTAATCACAGGGATGTGTACACGCACACACACTATTTGTCTAATTCTGGTGTTTTTATGCTGAAGAAGAAAACCACTTCTCTGAAGATGAAGATTTCATCCCTCAGCTGCTGGAGGCTGAGAAAGCACATCAGGAAACACAACTACATGCTCAACTCACTCTTCCCCTGACATCAGCTCTTACCCATGGTCAGGGACAGGACACTGCCTGAGACAGACAGAAGACAGTACTGGGAACTGGGAAGGTGACGTATTTGTGCCCAGATCTTGGAAAACACTGTGTAATGATCACTTTTAGGTAGCACTCCTGTTATTAGTAGGATTTGCTCTGCGCGTGTCATCTCTCTATGAGTATCCCAGTTAATGCAAGCATAGATGAGGGTACTCGTAGGAAGCAGGGAGTTTGAAATTAATATTGCAGGGTATTTTTGAGAAACAAAGATTCTGAATTCATAATCTTGAATATTTGTATCTGGAAAAAGGCTCTGAAATACCTTTGGCACTTGATCTAAACCAAATTGAAGATGGTACATATTGCTTTCATAAAGGCACAAAGAGAAAGAATAGAAATAGGGCTCGTCTACTCCAAAAAAGTCAGATTTTGTAACTGCATATGTTGTTCAAGACAAAGAAGTTATCTAGCAAGAAAAAAATGTTAGCAATGTTTAAGGAAACTGACCTTATAACAGGAAATTTGAGAGCAAGGAATAATATGGAGGTAAATTCATGCAATATAAAGTTCTACATCAGAATTAGTCATTAAAAATTCTCCCATTGTTATACAAATATACATTAAGTAGTGATAGAAAAGCAACTTTGGACACATTATTTCTGTAAGCTTTTTGTGCATTATCCCTGCATTGTCCTGAGAAGATTGTCACCAGACTGGCTTGCTTATTTCCTTTGCTCTTTATTGTCTCTGGAATAGATGTAACCCTGATTGAAGGCCTGGGCCACTCTCTCCTTAACTTAAAGCAAATGAAGAATAGAAAAAATTTTTTCCTTCCATGCTATTGGCTCTTATGCAGCACTTTGAACACAGTTTCACAGAGAAAGATAAAGTATTGCATCAGACAAATGTTTCTTGGAGCTGTCCTTGGCCTACATTGTCTGTCGTTGAGTGAGCTACATATTCATCATTCACCGTGCACGGAGCCAGTGGGTTTCCTGGTATTTTGCAAGTGCATGGGGAGACGTTGTCCCTGACCTGAGTTCATAATCTATCGGAAGGCAAAATAACAAAGATTCTTGTGGCGCTCAGGGTACAGGTTTGAATTAAGATGAGTAAGGGAGCATTACACACATCACTTTGGAAAATGTTTTCCTGTCAATGTCTGTTTAGAGGGAGGATGTGAAAATTTGCTTTCACCAGATCTGAGAACAAGAGGAAGTATTAAAATAATTTTTCTGCAGATGAAAATGGTTTTACAGTGATTTGCAAATGTGGCATAATTAATCCCGAAAACGAGTCTGGAGGTACAATATGTCCAATCTGGCAAATTATGGGAATCAGCTCTGAACTGAATTGTAATTCTTGCCTCCTCACAGTGTTTGGGGTCATACTGGTGTTCTGACCTTGTTGGGGGAAGGCTTACTGAAACATATACCTCAGACTTAGTCTCTGATCTCACTAATCAGGAGCTTTTGATAGTGGGGTGGAACTGTCTGCCATCTGATCATATTGTTGTATCATTGGCAAGGCTACAGGCAACAGACGAGACCAAAAGAATTCAGGCAGATGAACACTTTGACCCAAAACCTTTCTCTCTACGAAGCGGGAGACCATCAGGCCAAGCTGGGAGCCCTGCTGTGCCTGCCAGAGACGTCCCACTTCCTGCACCTTCATGCAGAACAACCAGTAACCAGAACGCGTTGCAAGACCTCACGATCTCCCCTAGAAGGCTCGTTTTGTTGTCACCAATTAGCCAGTGGTGATGGGAAGCCAGGCTTGGCTCCCACCCCCGTTATGGGGGATGGCAGTGCTGCCCACAGGGTGCCTGGGCTGGGCAGCGTGGCTGGAGAGGCCTTGCCATGGCTCCTTGGGGAGGAGCACAGGTTCTGATTCTGCACCAAAGTCAGATAATTTGGGTGTCCTCCTGCCCCTCCTTCCTGGAAATGTATTTGAAAAAAATGTATATGAAAAAAAATGTATTTGAAAAAAATGACAGCATGTGTTTTCTCATTTGCTGGAGTCAATAACCCAGTGAACATGACACACAAATTAATCACACGCCATTGAAGAGAGATGATGGGAATCGCCCTGAGAAAAGGCAGCATTCAGCAGCACGGTGTAAGGGATCAATATGTCTCTCTCATAAAAAGTAATAAAAGCATATGAAAGATGACAGGTTAGACACAAGAAAGCAAAGAATGCAGTTTCAAAGCCAGACAAATAGTATTTGACCCAAACCTTCCAATTAACATCATGCCAAGAGAGTTCTAATGGGCAATTAAGTCTGTGCTTGAGAAGGCATGGCTGAGGACCTGACCTGTGGAGAAGATATTAGAGAGACAGCAGCAATATTTTTAGCAGTGTAGAGAGAAGAGAAAACAGAACATGCAGCTGGAATGTATGCTGAGGCCTGGCCAAGCTTTGGGTATGTCCTGCAGAGCAGTCGCACCACCCAGAGCTATGGGTCTCCAAAGATGAGGAGGTCTTGGTTTATCTCTGCTGCCCAACACAGCTTTGGGGCACATTTAAAGCATGGGCTCTCAGGGTGTTATGAGTTGTCTTCACTTTCTTGCTATGAGACTCCAATACATTTGACTTCAGACAGGAAATCCAAATGAATTAGTATTCAAGGTTAATGATTTATTTCAAAAGAGTTTCTTTATTAGTAATCAAGAAACCAAATGAGGACAATGGATTAAGAGTGGAAGTGGTGAAATGGTTCTCCTAATTAAGTAAGGTGATGCCTCAGGGGGCTTCAGGGAGTAGGAGAACTGAGCCCAGCTTCTCTTTCCTGATCATCTCTGGCATATTTGACTGAGTGAAATGTCCATTCACAAAACTGAGTATATTTTTGGTGATATTAATATCTGTCCAAGAAAAGATATTTCCTTGGCCAGTTGCCTTATGTCTTGCACTGAGGCAAACACAGAAAATCTGTCACATGCCCTTTGAGATGAGAAGGGACATGTTTCCTTGGCAAACCTCCCCACTGTGTTTGTGCAGCTGCCCTCAGCATGACGGGCTGCATCACATTGAACTGCGGTGCACAAAGCCCAGCTGCAGAAGCTGCCCCTGCCCTCCCAGCTGAGGTTCACACTGCTTCCCTTCTCCTGCAGCTCTCTCCTTTTCCTCTGTGGCAGGGAAAGGGAAATCTCTCATGTTCTCTCTTCCCACCTGCTCAGTCATACCTGCTCATGCCCTCTCTGATCTCCCATTTTGCTTTTGTTGCTCTTTTGCCATCCCCCTTTGCTCCTCACACTTGTTTTTTGTTTGTTTGTTTGTTTGTTTTTCCCCCACAAGAATAACATGCTTATAACATGCTTTAATCCCTCTCATTCTAAAAATAATCCCATCCCCGATCCCATTTACCTTTCTGGCAATAATTCATCCTTCCTTCATCTGGAAACTAATTTACCAAGCTATACTGACTACCTTTCAGCCATTGCATACTAGACAATTACCAAATGCTTGAAGACTTTTCCCCCACCCATTCCCCATTAGTTCAATTCCCCTAAAAGAGAGCAACATGGAGAGGGATGGAGTCCTCTCACAAAAGCGCCAGCTGAGTGATCAGTCTGCCAGCATGTAGGAATGGACAAGCTGTTGACTCCCTGCTGGCCCACCCCTCTGCTGTATTTGTTAAAAAGTAATAATCAAGCTCAGCACTGTTTATACCATCAGTTATTTCCATCTCCTCCTCACTGTCTTCTATACCCAGCCCTGTACTCCATTTGTACAGATGTCTGCATGTGTCTAGATCAAGCTAATGTAGTGAATTTTCATCTTGCAATTGGCTACCAGAGCACATTTCTTCCTGTTTGCCCTAAAGTCTCCATTCTGTTTTATCTGCATGCTTTGATGTTTCATAACTTTCACACCTATGCTAAAAAGGGCCTAAATACTTGGGTGCTAACTCACATCAGCCACACTCAACTGAAACAGGTCACACTGAAATCTCTAAAAACAAAAAACAAACAAACAAAAAAAAAAAAGCAACCAAAAAAAACTCCTCTCAGGTGAATTTCAGCTCCGTCTGCTACACACCTTCAGTTACACTGATTGTGAAACTAAAAGCCAAATGAATAGATTAAGCTTTTATTAATATCATTATTTTATTTAAGTATAAATAAGAAAGACATGTACCATTCATTGTTTGCAACATTGCTAACGCCTTCTATGTCTGATTTCAATTAGACGTGTTATTCCAAAATGAATCTGATGAAACCAGCAGTTACAAGGGAAAAATCAAGCTCATATGTCAGTTTCCTGAGTCAGAGGAAAAATTGTTCTGCTAAGAAGAAAAAGAATTAGCAGGAGCCTCCTATCATTTGCTTATTTAAGCATTTACTGACTCTCAGAAGTGTTTAGCAGTTTAATCCAATACTCTAACAGGAGACTGAGGGCCATTTCCCTCATCCCTTCCAGTTTCAGCCTCCATCTGCTCCTCACGCCTTCAAGAGCCCTTTGCACTGGGCAAAACCCATCTCTGTTAAACTGTTCCAGGTGCTTCAGGCAAGAACTGAGAAAATTGGGGATTCCTGCTTTTTGGATGAAGTAGGGGAGAAATCCCAGTGGAACTTTTGGGTGGACTTGACAACAACCAGACCTGGCAGCAAGAAATTTCTCCTGCAAAAGCTTCAGTTTACTACAGTCTGGTGAGTCACATCAGATTCAGAGAACGAGGAATTTCCCAAGTGTATGTCTGACATCTTCAGTAGAATGGAGGGATGATATCAATATATATATTTTTTTTTGCCAGATATGCAAATTATTTCTGAAGCTCTAAATTGCTGCTGCGTGTGGACAATCACTAAAATTTTCACTCTTAAACCAGCTGTTGTGAATAACTTCCTTGCTGAGCCATATGGCATAATTCTTATTTCCTTTTGTAAATGTGGTGATTTTATATTTATCTATCTATCTATCTATCTATTTATTTATTTATTTAACGCTATTAAGCAACAGAAGGAAAGCTTCATTGCCTTATCTCCCATGTTTTTGTTTCTCTATATGTGCACCTCTATGGAGCAACAGCACAGTTTCAACTAATGTGGGGTCCTATCAGGATACTGGTCCCTTCCAGCTTCACATGAGTGGTGCCAGGAAAGTCAATACTGCTGAGCAATATGCGTTGTGGTGGTACGGGGCACTGGCTAAATCTTTCTCTTCTTACACCCATTAATTAAGCTAATGCCATGTCTGAAGATACAATGTGTAGTGTTTAAAGAAACCTTAAGAGAAAACTAAACTATGTTAGGCCCTTGGCATGAAAGGGTGTGCATCCAAAGAATGTTCCTAACAAAGCAAAATTTCTAAAACACTACAGTACTGAAGACGTAACAGACCCCCTAGCTGTGTTACATACAATGACCATTACTGGAAAAGCAGCAGGAGCAAAGCAAGGTAAGGGAGCCATCCACCCTGTTAGCTGGTGTCAGCAAGGAAGCTGATTTGTGTGTGAATAAGAAATACAGGCTGTTTCACACAGACAGGAGCACTGGTAAGCCAAACATCTGGGGTGCTTTTACCTTCGGTGATGATAAAAACAAATAACATGGTTCACCAAGGAATGGCAGGGAACTTACAACCCCAGAGCTTCTCTGGAAGTCTGGTAATTGCCTTTGGTCGCCTGCAGAGACTGCTGGGATCCGTGGAGCTACAGACAGGGTAATCAAATGAGAAAGGCACATCACAGCTTTGGGCACACACCCAAACTTTCACAATGTTTCTAGGTAAATTAGAGCAAAAATGCACACTTCTGGGCTAAAGGCTGGTGAACTGTTTTGCACTGAGAATTGCTCTCCCAGAGAGGAGTCCAACCCTTGGAAACAAAGTGTATAATTAAAATGCTTAAACAACCATTACAATAGAGGTGTGAACATGCTCCTATAATTATACAGCTGTTTGTTCATTAAAGAAGAAATTTAATGCAATTATAATATTTACAATTCTGCACATTAAAAAAAAAAAAAAAGAGAGAGAGAGAGAGAGAGAGAGAAATAGAGTTTTAGCAAAAAAAAAGCAGACTGTGCTGTCTCCTCGCCAAATTGACCTTTAGATATCAGGGCTTACAGAAAACTTTTACAAGGGGCAATCTACTCAGCAAGTTACCGGATTTTTCCTTGTTTGAATGATGTAATTCAGAGTTAAGAACAGAGCTGATGACTGAAGGGTCCCTGATAACCTTTAAGATAACAGATTTGTCCCAGCCATACAATTCAAACAAAGACTAGAGGGTAAAGGAGCCTAAGACAGTGTCCTGTGAAAGGGGAACTGGAGACACACCAGCCTGCTGTGTCTGAGCCCTTTTCCAGACCAGCACACAGCTGAGTGCAATGGAGGATGAGTGCTGCTCAAGCTCTCACTCTTTTACCTGCTCCCCAAAGGCTGGCACCCTGAAATCAAAGAACTTTGCTCCTCTCTTCCCATGAAAACATGAGCAGAACAGCCCCCAGGACTGTGCACTACCAGGAGGTTAGACCAAGAGTGCAAAGTACACGTACAGAAAGGCGCATGGACTAGAGCAGACAAAAACGATACAAACTGTGAGTAGCAGAGAATAGAGAGGCACTGCAAGAGTGCTCCCCTCTTGAATGCAGCTGCAATTTTGCTGAAGGCACAGCAGTTGGAGTAGGATAGCCTAGCCACTCGTTCATACAAGATTCGACCTCGCTACAATCTATTTTACAGAGTGTTAAGCTACAAGATTTTGTAGAGGTGGAGTAGGGAAGGGTTTCCACACAGGACAGAGACTATCTGATGTTTATGCTCATCATGGTTATTAGCTCAATTTGAGGATAAGAAACATAACCGTGATCTACTAGTGATGCAGACATCAAATGCTGCTCAGTGTCATCACCAGTGAGAGAACTAAGCAGAGTGACGAGTTGATCCTGCACAGCTGGGAAAATTCCTTCTGTCAGGGAAGGAGAGAAGATAATGAAGACTCAGGCAGGGTTAACATAGCTGATTAGAGGGGTTTAGGTTTAATGCCTAGCACCAGTTTTGAAGCAGATGGCTGAACCATGCTGTAATTTACCAAGCTGGCTTAAAGGCGAGAGAGGAAAAGGGGCTTCTTGGGTGCTTCTCCTTCGTTTTGCACAGTGAAAAATAGCCGGACTAGCACTCAATCTTGCTCAGTTTCTTGATATCAGACATCATCTAGGAGGTGCAAATAATGAGAAAGTATGCTTAGATAGAGAACATATTAAATGTAATTGGCAGAGGTGAAGAGACAGAGAAATGTGACTAAGTCATCAGTACTAGCCACCAGTCCTTTTTTTTAAGGGTGTGGATTGGTATAAACTAAACTATTAGCTAGAAACTGTAGGGCAAAATAAGGAAAAGCTGGGGCAGCTATGGTGTTTAACTTCGTTCTAATAGTAGTTACTAATGGAAAAGTGAAATTAATTGCACAATGAAGGTTGTATTTGACTTAGATGAAGTGGGTGTAACTAAAGTGTCTCTAGTACATCATTCAGACCTGAGCATATAGCAACAGGAAATCAATTAATCTCCACCAACATTTGTTCTTTCTAGTGTGAAATGGTTTTAATTAACTTATTGTGAGTGGTCAGTCACTGCTCACTCTGGAAGAACCTCACAGACTTAATGAAGCACCATTCTTTCTAAATTTGTGTTGGAAAAGTGACAATGACAAATTTTGAAGCTGAATCACTTGGCATATGTGATCAATTAATGGAATACCTTCCTCATCCCAATTATTTAACTCCTGTCTGGTTATTTTTCCCAATTAGGCAGTAATCTTGTGGCTTAGGCTATGAGTCTAGGAGCAAGCATACCATTGTCACTTGACAAAAAGCAATTTGTACACAGGAGAATTGCTTTAGCAGAGGTCATAGCCATCTAATATTCATTTGGTACTTTCTATAGTCATTGAAGAGTTTGAAATGAATAAAAAATATGCAGAGCTCAGGGCAGGTCATTCACTGAAGACAAAATGGGATAGCAGATTGCCCAGTGTTATTCCTCTTAGCTCAATAGAGAAGCTGTGCACTGGGTATGTGATGGGTGTCCCTGTCAGCTGAAAAAAAAACACTTTTTTTTTTTTCCAGGCAGAAGCCAGCATATGGAAAGGAAAACTGAAGTGAAGTGCATGGAGTCTCAGTTAAAAAACGACAAACAAACAAAAAACACACACAGAAAAAAAGCAAGTAAACAAACAAAACCAAAAAATTAAAAACCCTGAAATGCCACAGCCATGGGGCCAGGTCTGTTGGACACTATTTGAAGCTTCATACTAACATGAGCAATTGCAGCCATAGACCACCTGGGCAAAGAGCGAAGCTGCTCCTGACTGCACTTGTTTTCTCTGGCATCACTTTTCTCAAGTATTTCCAAATACCACTGAGTTTTGTGGTCTCATACAGATATGACTTCGGTACCTAAATAGAAGACAAGTCCAGCTCTGGCTTGTTGCACCACAGCCCACAACAAAATGGCTGTGGAAGAGACCTGCGGGGAAGGAAGAGAAGGTAAGCTTGTCCTCTTAATTTTGCAATTATAAGATGCCAGTAAAGCCTCAGTGCTCTACTAGGCAATGGAGCTGCCAAACACACCAGAGCTAGCAGCTGCTTGACAGACTTGCCCTGGGACATATGGGCATGACATCAGTAAGTTAGTGAGCAGAGAAGAGGGGATTACTTTGGAACACCTGTTCCACACTAATACCTTTCCATTTTACTAGTACTCATTGCTTTTGGTTGCATCACCTGCAGGAGTTGCCTTGTTTCCACCTGAGCCAAAGCCTCGCCACAGTGAAAAATGATAGGACTCTAATTTAAAACACGTAAACCATTTCACCAAAGCTGGCATAAACAGAGTGATGATGACACACACAGATTAGAAAGAGAGCCCAAGCCGTTAGGTGCCAGGCTGTTCTCTAGCAGGAGTCATGGATATTGTCATTGGTGGGCAGCTCTGTCTGAACCCTCCTGGAGCACTAGGCAGAGATTACTCACAAGTGCTAATTGGAGGCCACAGTTACAACAGCTAAAGCCTGGGGATTCAGAAATTAGGTGGCTTTTCTGAGCGGGAGCTCAGATAATCACCACCATGATGTTGACACTAGGAGTGCCACAGAGCCTCCCCAGCTCAGGGAGAGGCAGGTATGCCTGGAGCTTTTTTGTGCTTTTCTAGTGATACCTCTCTCTCTCCTTCAGAAAAATGTAATAGTCCAAGCCTGAACTGACAAGGTCCTTCAGCCTTATCTTCCATGAGTTATTACTGTTTGGGACGTCTGTGCCAGGAGAACATAATTCTGGATAATTCAGCCCCAAACAGTTAAAAGCTGTTCCCTAGCTCCCAGACGGCCTTCCCTCAAGGTAAGCTGATATTTCCAAGTATTTATGGTTAGAGAACCAAAGAAAATGATCTGGGTTCTTCATGCAAGAGGAAGCTATCAGAAGAGATAGGAAAAGCTGTAGCAATACAGAACAAAATGCATTAACCTTTCCAAGAGAGAACTTAGCACTGGCAAAATCACAAATATCACAAATGTAGGAATATTTTTATGAAAAATTAATGCTGTGGTTTTCTGTAGCGACTTGTTCTGAGGATGATATCTGTACGTGATGCAAAGTTAAAGACCTTATCCTGTTGATTCATACAAGCAACAGGAAGGATAGTAAGTAGTTAAACACCTTATAAAGATAACATGGGAAGAAAATGCAGACTTTTTTTTTTTAAAGCTTGCCTAAAGGTTAATTATAATATAATTATAAAGCGAGTTGTTTTTTTTGTTTGTTTGTTGGTTGTTTTTTTTTTTTTTTGTGCATAAATAAAAAGATATTTAGTGACAAACACTAAGTATTAGTACTGTGGACATAATATGGGGATAGGGAAGGAGCAAAGCAGAGCTTCGATTCTCAGCAGATTTTATTACTGTGGGACACAGGGAGTGCTGGAGAAGACAAGGGGTGGGAGAAGGTCATGGGTGCTCAGGTGGCAGAAGCTGAGGCTGAGGCTGCCATCCCGGGGGGGTTCCTAGTTCTGAGGCCCCATGCCCCTCTCCCAGTCTGTGCCCTGGCACCCTGGGCTCAGCAGCGAGGTGGGAAGTTGAGCTCAGCACCTACAAGTTGCTCTGCCAGCGGGGTCGAGGGCACAGTGGCACAGGAGCACAGGGCAGCTGGGCTGTTTCCCCGGAGGGCTCGTGATGGTGAATGGAGCCCAGTCCCAGCAAGGCGTGGTGCTGCTATGGTGAGCACACACTGAAAATTATGGGACATCTATTCACCTTTGTCACATCTCAGATTTCCTTCTTCTCATAAAAAAAATTCTATTTGCCATTGCTTATTTGCATGTTCATTTAAAAGTTTTAATAAAATGACTAAGAATGACTTTCATCCATTTCGGTAGCTGCCATATTTCATCTTCAAATGCAACGTTCTTGTATAGTAACAACTGCAAATTCTGTAATATTCTCACATCCCTATTTTCTACAGATGTATACAACCAAGGAGGATAGGGGGCAGGAAAGCATCACTGCTCTCTGACCTGAAGCTGACATTACCCTTACCATGGTGCTGCCAGGTTTGTTGTCCCATAGTTTGTGCTGGCTACGGCCTCCTGGATCATCTGCTCAGAGCATGGCTCACAGCCTTCTGCTCCTGGACACGTAACCTGTGCTTCTCACACGTCTTTCTCTGTACATGCCCTTACTGCAACTATCTGTGCAAATTCTTTGTGGCCATAATTATATTCTCAGTTTCTCTCTTTAAGCTGCCTTTGACAAGTCATTTATATTTTGCGGGCTTTCATGAGCTTTTATAGAAAAAGAAAGTTGGCAGGCAATTCTCTGCTATCCTACATGTCTCTTGTTGTCTGTCTGATGATTGATTTCCAGTGGGAGTAAGTTTTGATATTTGAAAAGATACAGACTATTATTCTTGAACATTTAAGTTGTGTAATGGAAGTATCTGTCTGACAAACCCAGAAGGGTATCTGTGCAAAGAGTTCAAAGGCTTAAGGAAATTCTGGATCATGTATAAACCATTGTCCAATGCCTCGTTTCTCACATCAGACAGATAATGGAGAGAAGACAACAGAAGAGTATAGCCAAGGTAAGGAAAAAAGGGGTAAAAATTGAATATTTCAAAAAAAGTTAGGAGAAATACTAAATTCTGTAAGACTGAAAAATACAACAGAAATTTGGGTGAAAAGGACCGATCCTGACCTATATAACCAGGCAAGATCCCTACTGACAGAGAGTAAAAATGATGCTTCTGATCTGCAACTGGCATCAAAACGTTGGGCAAACAGAATTGGTTGAATACCACTGAAAAGTGGGTAAAAAGAAATCACACAAAAACCAGTGGAGTCTGGGAACTCACCTTGGACATGTTGGCATCTGAGTTTGTACACAGCCTGGGCTCAAGCTGAGGTTCGGGGATGGACAAACCAAGCTACTGGACATTGGTGATTAACTTAGGGACAGAGCTCTGCCACGAGAAATGTTAAGCATGGAGCTGCTCATTGTCAGCAGAAATCAGATTGCAGGAGCATACTCCGAGGTGCACTGCTGGAATCCTTGACTCTGGCTCAGGAGCTCTGTGCCCAGGTCTTGCACATGGAAGCTTGTTTTTCCTGAAAAACACACAAAGGTTACTGCCTTGGTCATGGAAGCCTCCCTCCATACCTCATAACCTGAGTCAAGTAAGCAGTTGGGCTAATATAATGCTCACTTTATGAAATATATATGGTTGAGGGTAAAGCACAAGGGATGATTTGAGTTTATGCTGTACCCTCCCTAAACAGCAAAATGTGTCTGGGTTCTTGAGTGGTGTCTCCCTTTTGGAGCCACGTGGACATTTTCTCTCTCATTGAGCTGAAGAAAGGACAACATCCTTGTCTCAAATGTGCAGCAAAGTACTACTCATACATGCAGGGAGACATCATTACAGACAGGTAAACTGTGCTTCCCCTGTGCAAAATTAATCATGAAGTCTTGTTTTCACTTGTGATACTGGTGCTCTGTGCAGTGTTGTCACTGTGGTGGCAAAGCAGTAAGTGGGACTGTAACTGTGCATGAGGGACCTAGGCAGTGGTGCCCTGAAACAGGAGACAAGCAGCGATACTCGAAATTACCTTGTTTTGTGTTTTTGAGGGAGAGATGGACAGCATGTGCTTTCCTCCTGAAGTACTGTTCCCAGTCTGTACCTGTTACTGTTTCTTGTGCAGCAAGGTCTGCCTTCCCCCTTTTGTGAGGTATTAGGGCACTGTGACAAATTTCAGAAGCAGTCTGCAATCACAGCCATTCTCCTATCCACGCCTTACTGTAAAAAAGTTGTCCCATCACAGCCTAACAAAGTTATTGGCTGATGCGCATTCATCTTGCCTGCTCGTGCTAGCGATGTCCCAGGAAAGGAGCGGCAGGTCACATCTGCTCTGCCTCTTGCCGTGTGCGGGGCACTGCTGGCTCCTGCCTTCCCTGGGCAGCACCTGCTGCAGGGCAGGCACAGCACCCGCACGCTGCTGGCACGGCCTCTGTCTGTGGGTACTGCCAGGCACGGGCACAAGCATGGGCACAGGCAGTGCTCATCGGGAGGGCAAAGCCTTGCTTCTGGGTGCAGCTCGGTTCTCCTTGTTGTGAGACTTGCAGGCAGAAAACCCCATGCCAGGTTCTGGAGGCTGATATTTCCTGTCACAGCACTCACAGCTGTTGCATGCTGTACTAGGAAAAAAGTTAGGGTGATGTCCAAGAAAATGCAAATTTTACCATTGCTCCTGGCAGGATGGCAAATAGTTTTTCACCATTGCTACTTCTGCTCGCGTTTTCTCCTCCCAGCTGTTTGTTTCACATCCTCTTTCCCAGCCTCTGACGCACAGCTCTGCCCATCCGTCCCACCCAGACCAGGTGAGGATGAGCATCCCATGCTCGCTACAAATATATATAAATATATATTTTAGTTGAAAATAATGTGTTTAATTAAAATATATACAAAATGTATGTATTATGCAGTTCATATCTATTTGATACTTGTTATAATTTACACCAGGAAAACTGATTTTTCAGTCAATCTAGTATTTATCTACAAAAGCAAGCAGGAGTTTTTCTGAAAATGAGTCAGACAGAAAAGCGTTTCCTAGAAATGCAGCTCAGCCCCACTCCTGCCTTGCAGCACTTGGCCTCGCAGTCGTGCCCATGCAAATAGAGCAGTGAACACGTCTGCTGCTACTCCCATCAGCCCACAGCTGTCTTGAGATGGAGGAGGGCGAGCAGGACTGGCTCCTGCAGCAAGGTGCTGCTTGCTGGGGGCACAGGGTGTGCACATCTCTCCTGGGGAACTGGCACCAAAAGACCAGAGCCAGGCCACCACGTGCACCTTGCAAACAGCACAAGGCTGTGTGTCGTGGGCTTCAGCTACCAAGAGTTTTTCCAGTTTTTCTGTGGGAAGATGACTTTGATCCCTGCAACAGGAGCTCAGTAACTAAATGATTTCCTGGCTTGTACTACTGCTGTTTGCCTAAGGGCAGTCTTTGGGCTGTATGTTGTGCTATAAATGCATGGGGATGGATCTCCATTTCTGCTGCAGGTTCAGGCCCGCCCATGTCCACCCTGACCTGTAGGCGTGGGTGCTTTGCAGAGGCTGTCAGCTCTTCCAGGCATGGGTTTCTGCAGCTCAGTATGACAGGGTGGGCTGCCTGATCCTGGAAATGGTGTGGTGGGCACGGCTGGGAAGACCTCTGGCCTTGCACATGGTGTGAAAGGTACAGTGTTGCCATGAGCAGATGAACTGTTCTTGTTTCATGCTTCAAGGGACCCTGTGACTGAGCATTAAATCATAATGAACTAGATATTAGCTGTCTTGGGAAATCACTCTGTAATTTGTTTGGAGATGTAAATAGCACATACAAACCTCACAAACAGCATATTAAGCAATTAGAAGATAAGAGGCTTTTTGGGTTCCCATCTGTATCAATTCAGTGAAAAAAAAACCTGGTGTAACCAAGGGTGAATCTATCTTGGGGCACTTTGTGAAAAAGGGGCCTCTCTTTCTGAACTTTGTATCATCATACCCAAGCATGTGTTTCCTTTGCTTAGCTGCTTAGAACAGTGTATTATTTCTAGGGGCTATTACTCATCACTGCATGCTAGTACATCTCATCAAATAATTGAATTCATTAATTTTATTTATTTATTTATTTATTTTAAATTCTTTTTGCAAGAGTATTTGTCTACGGTAATATCAGAGTGAGCTGTTATTCACCTGCAAAGGGAGAGGTTTGTTTCTCTGGCACCAGAGAGCTAGACAGGAATCTGTCAGTCCAACCAGGTGGCAGCATTACACTGCCTGTCCCAATTGTTCTCCCACATGAAGGTGCCAGGAGGGAAAGAGTCACCCAAGTAGGGATTTGTTGTACCTCATATACCTCCTGCTAGTTTTGTCCTTGCCGGAAGAGCACAGGACCCAAGCTGTGCCTGTATATCCTCTTGGCCAAGGCACTCTGCTCATGCTTGGGTACCTGGTGGCATTTAACCTGAGCCTGCGTCCTGCTGTGTGACAGTGTGGGCACTGCCCGCAGCCAGCTGCGCCTGCCTGTTCCCACCACAGCTGGGTGCCTGCTGGTGGGGATGGCCCAGCCTGTGGGGTTTGGTGCTCCCCAGGCACCCACTGAGGACCCCCCACCCCTTTGGACCTCATGTCCCTGCACTGGCCATCCCTGCTGAACCTGCACAGCCCACTCGCCTGGGCAGCCAGCTCCCGCTGAAACTCATTTAAATGCCTGGCGCAGCGGGCTCATTTTCTCTTTTTAAAATGCTTACATTTTAAATGATTCTCAGATTTAACATATTGCTAAACCAAAGCTATTTGTTTTCAGCTCTACTTAAGCATATTAACTTTTTCTTCGTTCTAATACTGAGCAGAATTTGGGAGATGGTACCTCCGTTCTTAGCGCAGTGCCACTTAAGGCTGGGTCACCTCCAAGTACTTGGTGGGAGGTATTCTCCTCTTCCTGGTAAGAGTACCTGTGGTCAAAATATTTTATTACTTTTAAGTTTTCTCTCTTTGCTTTTATAGCCTGTGGGGTCCAAAATCCCCTGCTGATCTCATCACACTTGCTCCTCTTCAGCTACCTCTTACTGCTGGGGCTCTCCAGCACTGCAGTGTGTGCACTTGTCCATGGGTGTGTGGGGGTGCATGCATATGTAACGAAACAGAGGGATGATTTGCCAGCATTGCATGTTTGTCGAGATCAGCTGCCAACAACTAAAGAGGATCAGGGGAACTAATTATGCTCCAGTGTTGTAATTGTACAACAATTCAAAGTAATGGTATGAGAGTTGACTCCTAGTAATCATTCGTGACTCAGGAGTGGATGAGGTAAAACAGAGACTTTGAGAATGAGGCAGTGGCACAACTGCTAAAGCTCAGACAGGAGATCTGGGAAAATCATTATCACAGCAAGCTAGACGGGGAGCTGATCATCTCTGTTGCCGTTGGTCTTTGTAAATATGGCATGTTGGGTCCAAAAATGCAATTTTAAATCATACCACCACTGTTGCTTTTGGAGGAGGATTTAGGTTTGAGGTTGTGCTTGCTGTGGCTCCATGTGGTTAACACACTCCCCTGTGGTTAATACACCACCCCTCTGTGGTTTTAACACTGTGATTTTCTAAGAGCAGTTTGCCTGGGGCAGGAGCAGTGGTGAACAGCCACCAGGGAGAGGGCAGCTCCTGCTGGAGCTGGGCCGTGGAAGGCAGGGGTATGGGGACATGTCCCCTACACCCTGCATCCCTGCCCCAGGGAGCTGCTCCCAGAGCCATGGCACCCTGCCATCGGCAGCATGCAGAGCGACTCTGCCCCCATGTACTTGGTATTTATAACTGTGTGAAAGAGCAAAATATGTCCACATCAGAATGTGCATTTCCCTCTGTGTCTGGAAAAGAACAACATAAGATCTTTTCATGGAAATTAAGGCTTCATCCCTCAGTTGCACCGATGCCTTAACTGCTCAGCATTTGTGCAGAGAAATGGCAAGAAATTGTGTGGAGTTGATAGCAAAGCTGACATGCTCATTAACACATTGCATGCTTAATGCAGAAAAACATGCTCTGCGGTGGAGCAGCCTGGTAACCTGTGACAGGAAACTGGGGTGGGAGAAAAAAAAGAAAATCTGAGGAACAATTGCATTGTGCATCTACGGGCTTGGCAGAGTTGGGACGCTTCCTGGGTCAAGTTGTCTGCAAATTACACAGCACATGCTGTTATTTTTGTCTTATTGACAGCCTGAATAATGCAGCACTAGAGCCACAGGAAACTCTTTAGAAGGGTTCGTGCTGTGTTTAGGAAGCAGAAAATGCTTTTCTTTCCAGAATGACCTGAGATAGACTGTCCATCCATCTCTTCACAGCAGGGGGTCTCTGACTGAGGCTGGTGCCCTCACTTCTCTGTTTCTATTCCCACTTCCTCTCTGTCCCCCCCAGTCCCACCTCCACAGGGCAGGCAGCCCCATGGCTGCACCCATGTCCACGGCTGCTCCAGGCAGGTGGAGCTCTCTGGAAATCCCTGGGTGACAGCAGAGCCAAGAGGGCTGCTCTTACTGCTGCTGGCACCAGCTCTGGTTGCTTCTTGGGTTTGGTGATGTGCACTGCAGCCCTTCTGTTTTGCAGGGGCTCTCAATGCACCCTGGCCCCTCAGGTCCATATTTTTCACCAGTGCTGTTAAGGTGCAATCTCAAGCCTGGAAGGAATCACAGAAATGTTTTCTCGATCAGACAAGAAAACATTCTGTGTGTGATGTGCAGCTGCTCCTTGGAAACCAGGAGAGAGCTCTGCTTGGAGCACCTCCATCTGCACTTCTGAGGTTGCCTTATTCTGGGGCGGGGAGCTGATTTTTTTTGGAGGGAGAAAACTTGCTGCCAGATAACCATTACTGACAGATTTTGAACCTTTACATTGGTTGAAGGGTCTGAAGCACCCCAGGGGAAGCTGGTGGGTGATGAGGTGGCTGCAGGCCACGGGAGCCCTGCGTAGCCCATTGGCTCCAGATGGACCAGCTCCCCTGCCGCTGAGCCTTCTGCTTGCACATCGCTGCTTCTGCACGGGGCAGGGATGGGACTGTGTGCTTCACCTGTGTGCCTGAGTGTGGTGGGGCTGGAGTGGAAAAGTGGCCTCATTTTTATTTTATTAAGGCACCTTCTGTCAAATGGAAAACCAAACAAGAGACATTTGGATAATGCCCTTGATAAAATGCTTTAACTTTTGGTTAGCCCTGAAGTGGTCAGGCAGTTGGACTTGAACTTTGTAGGCCCTTTCCAAATGAACTATTCTAATTCTGAAACAACAGTCTTTTGGCTCACCAGCATTAGTCTGCCATACAGGTACATTCCCTCATGGTGTGTCACTCTAGCTGCTATATGAAATACTAAGTACTGAAGAACATTGAAGTCTCCTCTCAGCAAGGCAGTTCTGTTCTCTCTCACTTCTCTCTTCTGCAGTAGCTTACTGTGTCCTTGCTTTTAAGAGGGAGAGTGACAGATCCACTATCCAATATTAACTCAAACATACAATGAAAATAAAAGTGTTTTCTTCCCTGGATTTCTGCAACACCAAATTCTCCTTGGGGCATATAAAATGCACACACAGTACTGCACATGCAGTGCTCAGCTACAGGCCTATGGGGCTTAAAGTCAACTTTGGCAAAAATCTAAATATCAAAACAAAATATTTTGTAATAAAAATATATATTAGAAAATGATAACCTCTTATAATATTCCTCTGAAAAAGTAAAACTTGAGTAGAAGTAGTAAGAAGAATGTTTCAAAACTGGACATCTGGATTGTTTCAAGTTCTACCTACTGACTTGCAAGGCAGCTGTGTGCCTTGCATAAATTCACATTGATAAGATTAAAAAACAAAAACAAAAACAAAACAAAAAAAAACAACAGGAGAAGATTGAGACGGTATCAGATTTCCATTTTAATTAGTCGTTTTGATCATTGCCATTTACAATGTAGATTGCAAAGGATTTTCTGATCTTCTTGATGAGAGGTTTTTAATCCCCAAGGCATTTTGTAGGGATGCTTGAGACAAATCAAACTGAACACGTTGATGGAGTTGTCCCTTAATTTGCTTAGAGCTCTTGCTGCTGTTGTGGTAACATCTTCTTGTGGGGTCTTACATGCCGTGCGTTGCAGGCAGCAGCCCTGTTGCAGTGCACCTAAGCTGAGCTGGAGTCCTGTGTGGGATTTGTGTTTCAAGGGTTGCATGAAGGCACAGCTGGAGTGTCTGCCTTCCCTAACCTTGTTTCACGATGGCTCGAAACTCACATTCACAAATTATTTGCATCTCCAGGCACCGAAAATTCTTTAAAAATCTGTGGGGTTGGCAGCTTGTGGGGCTAACTGCTGAATGTGGCATTGTTACTCTGGTAATTACTATTTCATATATGCCATCATTAGATGGTATAGGGTACGTAAAACTATTTTAAAATGTTATCTGTAAATCCTCAAAACATTAGTCTGCTTTTAAGGAGGTTCTATGGGTACATACATGTACGTTGGTCCAAGGGTATTTATCATTTACATAAGATTCTAAAAAAGAAGGACAAAGGAGTTGAGTGGACAGACTGTAAACCCGTGCACATCTCAGGCCAAGCAGCCAAGATACAGGAATCTGTGGAGAATGAACCACATAACAGGCGTTTCAAAGTGAATTGCACAAATACGACTTTATCTCCAAAACACAGACTGTAAACCCAGGATTTTCAGAGTCAGTTTTTGGAGGGAGGTATGGAACCCCCCTGCAGCACGGAAAATGACAACTGAGAAATCCATCCCACGCGCTTACCGGCTGCTGCGGGACCACCTTCACTGACCTCCGCACCCAGGCGGGCACAGCCGCGTTGCTGCGGGTGCTGCACCCCGACACGTGCCCTGCCTCAGGCCCTGCTTCCCCCACGGGGGCACCCCGCGGCACCCCCGAGGCCAGCGGCGCATTTTTGAATGCCTATTAAAATATTTTTTTAACGCTTGCTGTTGTGGGAAAAGTGGCACCGTGTGTGTCCGCTCGTGGCGACCACAAGTGCTTTCTGAACAGGCTGGGCTGCGGGGCCGGCTCCTTTTATCTACTAGACAGAGTAAAATAAACCAAATTAAACCAATTACAAAGACTTAGAGGCCTTTTAGTTCCAGTAGTGCTGACGACTGTCCCCTTATCTTTGCATAGAAAGGTTTTTGTAATGGTAATTAGGCGTTACCTTGCCATTGGGGTCCGCAACAAAAATGGTTTTCCTGCTGTTTTCAAACCTTCATCATCGTTCACTTCAGATTGCTTTGTCTGCGGCTGTGAAAATGGAAGGAAATTCACGTGATTCCTCTGATTTGTAGCCATCATTTCTACTTTCAAGCGACTTGTGAGACACCTCACAGCCAGCATGCATTTTCCTGGTGGTGTGAGAGGATTATGGCAATCACAGAGGTCTCTGCTACTCCTCTGCAGAGCAGCTAAGCGCAAGCTGGCACTGTGAGGTTTGTTTTCACAATGTAACGTGATGAAAGCTTGAATGATTTTCTTCCTTTTTGAGGACCTGCAACTTTAATTGTATGTGTTATAAATGAAGTCTCAACTCTGAATTTAGTAACATAAAAGAATATTTATAAAAGGCAAGTAAACAGCGCTGGGTGCGCGGGGAGTCTATGCTCTACCAACATGCACACGCACCTGTCGAACTTTCCAAATATATAGAGGACATTGCTGTTACATATTTACAAGAAACCCGAGTACGCCTATACATATGGATATCCTATTCCCGCTTCATATTATAATTCTCTTTGTGGTGGTCGTTGTGGGTGAAAGGCTGACGGTTTCCCCATCACCATTAGCAACCTTTTGTTCCAGACTGCAGGAGCGGCTTCGACTGTCTCCCTCTTCTTTTGCACATGCTCTGCCCACCACAAGGTTCCCGAAAGCCACAAAACGGGATTGCTTTTCCCGAGTTTCGTTAACCCTTGAAATCACACTAATAATTTTAGTATCATATAACATTGAACAATAAATGTTAACAGTTCTAACCAGCAACCCCCCCAGCAACTTCCGTGCCTTAACAGAGGGGAAAACAAGCAACCCCAGACGGCAGGGCGTCGCCTCAATCACCCTTCTTTGTTTCCTCTAAACTCTTTACATTCCTGATGACCTCATGGTCAAGAGTCTGATGTTATCACCAACCACGAGGCTTTCCGACCCCCATTGCAGCATTCCCAAATCTCCCTCGTCTTTATTAATATCAACCATTTTTCTGACGCGAATTACCACTCCATATATAACATCTGGGTGCTTTTATTTCACTGCCCAGAGCTATCACTGAGGCTGGTAACTTATTACAGTTCCCAAAGCAGACCAGACATTAATGTGGACAGCCATGAAATGAGACCAGGGGTGTATGAAGGTGATAATGCATCCTGCCTCCAGAGTTGTCCAGCACTGGAGACGGCAGGGCTGGAGGAAGGGCACGCTCCTGCTGCTGTGGAGGTTGCCCCCAGGGCCCAAGCTGGATCTGGCCTGGAAATCACAGGCTCTTCTGAGCAGTGGCTGTGTCGGAAGCCTGGGGCCTGCTCCTCAGCTGGGTGCTGCAGCTGCAGTGCCTGGCCACTCCTCACCTCCGGGCTTTAGCGCAGAACTCCCTGTGCTGTGGAGCCCTGCAGCACTGGAGAAGGGAGGGCAGGAGTGACCTGCAGGCATTGGTTTGCCCCATGGCATCATTTCTATTTTGGCCATGGGTGAGCCCTGCTCCTGCAGACTTGCAGCCTTTAGCTTGCTTTACCCTCACAACCATCCCTGCAAGCTGGCAGGAAGTTCAGACAAAGATGCCAAACCCAGAGTGGGGATGGAAATGCTGCCTGGCTGCCACCTCTCACCTGGACCCATGACCACAATTTCATGCTGTCTCCTGACCTATGATCTAAGTGGGAAAATCCTTCTCGAACTTCTTCATGTTTGTTGCAGTTCTCTGTAGATGGGAAGGCTCAGAGCAGTGCACGCCACTCACACTCACAACTCAAAACTATTCCAATTTTCTTTGTATTCTTGTGCTAATGTTTCATGTACAGAAAGCTAAGTTCTGCACACTGGAGATTATCCATGCAATTGTTTCTCTAAGAGGAGGAGTGGGGAGCCCTGCACTGCCAGGGTGCGGTGGGCACAGACTGCTGCAGACCTGGAGTGGGGAAACCCCAAAGTACACTCATCCTCCTGGAGCCCACACATTTTGAGAGAACAAGAGGGAAGGTTTGCTTTTACTGAGACTGACAAGTCCAGCAAAGATGCACAGAAGTGTTCAGAGAGATAGAGTGTCACATCCAAACACAGAGAAAGATGCTGTTAGAGATCTCATTAGCATACTCTGTTTTCCACTAATCAAGTCACTGTGAATAATGTTGCTTATGATTGTATTTGATTGTATCAGTGTTATAGCATTGAAAGGTACATATATTTTTAATCTGCAGAAAGCAGCAGCATTAGTACTGAACTATATTTAGAGAATTTTGCAGATAGCATGCTCTGTTCTTTTACTGCTTCATTGTAACAACATTTTACATATAGACCCCCAAGGAAAATGAAACGCACCCTACACAGGTGGCTGTTACGTAGGTTTGCATGATGAGCAGGTCTGTTTTCTGAGTCATAAGTCATTTCACACCTTCCTACTGTCTGCCAAACAGCCAATGGTGATTCCACGCCAGAATACTGCCCCGGCGGATGTTGCTACAACTCCTGGCACTGCAGTAGAAACTTGTGGCCAGACCTAGCCAAAGCCCAGGGCCCCTGGGCAGCCTGTGGCCTCTGGTTGCACCACTTGCCAGTCCAAAATCGGTGCCCTGTAAGAAATCTGCTGTTTAGATCTGGTTTATGATCCAGACAAAGGGTGAAACACTGGATCGCAATATTAATTGGCCCTGAAGATCTAGTATACTGTGTGTCTGAAAAGAATTTTTATACAGGCCAATACTCCATTTCTTCTACTGAACATATTAAACTAAATGTGTCCCACATCAGGCAAGTCTTTAACTGAAAAGTGGTGAATACTACCAATGTTAAGGCAAAAGCATAGCCTGCTACTTTAGATGTGTAATTAACAGAGCCTACTGTTTGCAGCGCCATGAACCAGCACAGAAAGTTCGAGCAGGGTGAGGCAGCCTGCCCTCCCGCAGCTCCATATCATGCTGTGCCATGGCCCCTCTGGGGCTCACCCTGGGGGTGTTGGAAATTCACAGTCCCTCTTCTAGGGGTCACTCAGACCAGGTCAATGATGCAAGGGAGAAGGGAAAAGCAAAATGCCACAATTTTTGGTGTGGTATCCAGCTGTTTTCTTAGACCCAAACCTCTCCAGACATTTTCAAAGGCAGAAGAAGGACATAAGGGTTTGTGTGCTGCCACCTCCTACAACCCTAAGGAAGATTATGAGAAACTCCTCTCAGTCTCCAGCCTTTGCCAGGCGTTGTCAGCAATCACTGAGAAATGCTGTCAGTAACTGCACAGAGAACAACCCTGCACTTGTTTTCATATCGCCATCATATCAAATTGCACTTTTGGTGTGGTATTTTTGGATCACTAAAATAAAATTAGGCAGGGTTGAAAGGGAAATGCACCCATAATCTACACACTCACTGATGAAGGAAAAGATAACACTCACCTCCATCATGCCGCGACTTCAGTGTTGCTAAATAAAACCCAGTGGTGTTACTATAGTTTAAAGCTTCATAGACAAAATTGCATTTTGTAACTCACACACACCTTGCCTGCACTTACAATATATCAAAATGAGCAGAAGATGTTTTCTGCTCCAGTGATAAAAAGTGATTTATCTGTCAAGCCTGAAGTTATAATTACAGGTGAAAACCGTGTAGATGTGGAAAGTAGATTTCCATGTAACTTTAAACCTCATCTGTGGTCCTCTGAGGCCACAGAAGTTTTAAGGCCATCATGCAGCACCACTGCAGCTATTAGCAAGACTTATGGGCAGCTGCTCTCTTTCCAAGTGGTTTCCCAGAAAGGGGAGCAAGCTGGGACCTGGCAGCTGACCTGAGACACTGGGGCACAGCCAGAGCCCTGAGGGGTTCCCAGCAACTGACACCAGCTCCATGATCTGGGAGAGGAGCTGGGGAGCATCGCTGCAGAGACCAGGGAGTTCCAGGATCAGGTAAGCTCCCCATCACCTCACGCCATCATTTCTGCTCTGGTGTTCTCCATAGGGGAACCAATTTATTTGAAAAATATATATATATATATAAATAAATCAACAAATTCCATCTTTCTTCCCTCATAGCTTCTTTGGGAATTACCTATTCTTTTTGGACCAGAAAAGACTCTTAAAGCATAAAAAGTCACCTCACTGGTAGCATGTCCCACAGTGGGAGTGAGTGCTGGCTGCACAGGAGGCATGGGCAGAAGGAGTTACTGGTTTAGGATAAAATGAAGGCACGTCTCCAAATGCAGCTATGGAGCCTCTCTGCCTTAGGTGCTCCCTTGTAGTAGCACTCTCCTGCTTTGTGGATGAAGAGGAAACTTGTCAACAAGTGAGATGTTGCCTTGTTCTTCAGCTGAGCATGCACCTGTGCGCACACACACACAGAACTCACATTTTCTCCAGTGAATCCTAAAGAAGAGTTTAGGATTTTGAGCATAGGCTGTTGTTATGCATGTTGACTTCAACACTTCCAAGGCACATGGAAAGAGTGAGAGGAGATACAGTGTGAAATGGTTCTGTGATTTACTGGGGAAGAGGTGTTTGTTTTTGTTTGTTTTTTTTTTTTTTTTTTTGCTTTGCTTGCTATGTTTTTAGAAATACCAGTGACACTGATCCAAACAGGAGCTTTTTATTATCCTTTGGAGATTAAAAGCCTGCAGTCTGGTGTTGTGAATTATCTCATGGGCACTACTAGAACAGGTAAAGGGATTGCTCCTAGTACTTCCACTAGCACCCAGCAGGACAAAAATATTCTGGAGTCAATTATGGATTCAATAACAAGGAATTGCCAACAATTCCCTCATCTTCACTCAGGCTCACAAACAGCATCCTTACTGCTTCATTGTGCTGATGCAGGGAGGTTGACCCTGAGTGGCACTGGCAGCCAGCACACCTTGCTGGTACAGGCTTTGTGTGCTGCCCAGAGGATGGATCGATGGGCACCAAGCTCTGTAGGGTCAGCAGCAAAATACCCATCTTGGGCCCTGAATTAGGCAAACAGATAGCCTGGGCCACCTAACTGTGACTGCCAGTAGCTGTGAAAATATTTGTATGGCAAACAACAGCTGAAGGGAAAAGGAAAAAGAAGCACTAAATGGGCCAGCCTCCATTTCAAGAAAAGTGGCAGAGACAAGCAGGACCAGAACAGTAGAGCACCAGGTCCAGCAATGGTGCCGTCTTCATTCAGTCCATGGTCAGCTGAGGAGCTGGCTTTTACACCACTGACAGACTAAGAAATTACTAAATTCATTCCCACTTATGGCCCGTCAAAGAGCTAATAGGACAAACAACCATTGAAGCAGTACACTGTATTAAAAGAGTGTGCAAGCCTTCATTAAGTGCTGTTGGTAAAGGACTGCGGACCATGTCCATGGAGTGTCCTGCCTTAATGTGAATTGTGTCTCCATAGGCCTTCCCTTGGGCTGCCCTGGGACCCAGAGTTGTACCTAATGGCAACCATGGGCAAAGGAAATACAGTCCGAGTATCTGACAGCCTGACTGCAAGACTCCAGCTGATACTTTTGTGCTGAGTGAATTAAAAAGTTTTACTCTGGTTCCTCCACAGAGAGTAGATAAGAAACCAAAAGACAAATAAGAAGCATGGCCAGAACAGTAAACATTTGCTTTAAGGAGTGGGAACCATGGTTAAGTATCTAGACCATGAAGCTACAGGCTTCCTCAAATTAAATTAATTTAATGGTTTATACATTTGCTCCATAGAGATGTGGGTACTGAAAAGTGCATCTCCAGACAAGTGCAGGAAGATCTGGCAGGTACTCCTGCCTCCCTGCAGAAAGAAGCCCTCTGCAGAGGGGTAGGGAGGAAAGGGCTGCAGGTACCAGTGCCACATCTGCACTGGGGACAGCTGGGGGGGCAGGAGAAGGGACAGGGATGTGGGAGAGAAATCTCCCTGAGAGAGCAGTGCGCCAGCTTTGGCTCTAGATGAGGGCTCTGTCCCTTCTTAGCCAAAAAGTGCCTGTATTGCCATTCTTCAAATTACTTTTCACTCATTTGGCCAAGCCCTAATTCATTTCTGCCAACTATTTTTTCTTCAAATTACTTTTCACTCATTTGGCCAAGCCCTAATTCATTTCTGTCAACTATTTTTTCCTAGTGTCAAAAGCACAGTTCCTATTACTCTGTTCCTCACATCCACTTTAGCTTAATGGCATCTGTAAATAATGAATTTGCATAATGAAAAGTATTTATGAAAACCAATTGCACTCTGTGTAGGTGACCTTGTGACTTCAAGTAAGTTAATAACCTCTGAAGTACAGACAAGATAATACAGCGATACGTCACCACTTCATTGGAAGAGGAGGGAGCTGTCACTGCCAGCACAGGTATGCAGACCGTCAGCTGTGGCGGGGTCAAAGAACGGATAACTGGATACGTGAGCTACATGTGCAAGCTCACCTTGCCTAATTTACTAGCTGAACACATAAGCCCCAAACACTGAAAACAGAAATCCACCAAACTCCCTGCAAGAGTAAGGGTTTAAATTTGCAAGTCACAGTCCCTAAGGGTGGCAATGCCCTTGTGGGTCCTGGTGAGAGACACAGTCTGGGATCAGAGAGCTGGGTCTGTGACTGTATATTCTCACTTGTCAGAAGGCAGTTAATTACAGTGGAAAACACCATGTTTCCAGCCAGTGACACGATGTGAAAGACGCAAGACTTAAAAAAAAAAAAAAAAAAAAAAAGTACTAATGGCAAGTGTCTGTTCCCCTGAACTGCTTAAATGTTAATCTGACAGCAGAAATGTGCATCACCTTCATTAAACTAGTTGCTCCTCCGTGGGCTGGGGGAAACTGATGCTGAGCTTGCTGAGCTTGCATCATAAAATTTCTCTAAAGAAGGTTTTACAGGAGGTGGCAAAATTGTTGGCAAAACCACTGTGGGCAAGCTGCTCCACTGCTGAACATACTCCATATGCCTCTTGTCGCTTGGTGCCTCCTGTCCCTCAGGGCTTGTGCAGTGCAGGGCTGGCTCAGGGAAGCACCAGCAGCTCTGGTTCAAAGATGCACTGGCATCAAATGTACAGGGCAAGCCCTCCAGACAACTTGTGTGTGCCATGCAGGTCCTGGACTTCACCTTTCTCTCTCTCTGGAGGATCTTCAATCTCCATGTAAAACTTCCTGAAGTTCAGGGTCCTTGGGGATCCTCAGCCAAGGGTTACTAGCACATAAACGGTCTTTATGAGATTGTGGGCTACTGTCTTACAATAACAACGGGAAGTGCTTGAGCAAAAAGACTTAAATGTGCTGCTTCTTAACAGTCTTTCTATTTTAAATGCAATCAACAAATTGCTCTTTCCAGTGAAACAAGATGGAAGTACTAAGGAAAGAGTAAATGTGCATTATTCGTGACGCATAATTCACTGAACAATCCTGCAATTATTATTCTTTCTGACAAGTCATAAATAATGTAGCAGAAGAAACAGGCCTGATTAAAGAAAAGGGATCTGCGTCAGGTTTGCTTATCAGCTCTGCCCAAAACAGGAAAAAGAAGAGTATCCTGGACGTGGAGCCTCTGTGAGCCCTCCTCCAGCATCCTGGTGGTGCAGTGCTGCTAGCCCCTGGCCTGGCCCCTGCCCCCGGCCTGCACGGGCTGGAGGGGCACTGCCCACGCCCCTATGGGCACCTGGCACCCGAGCGTTACGGGCTGTGAACCGTAACCAGCCTGTGAAGGGGAGCACCCAGCCGGTCAGCCCTTCCCCTGCTGCAGCACCTGCTCACCCATGGGAACCGCTGATGAGGGAGATATTTCTTGTGTCCTGTGATTTTCAGGGTGCGCTGCAGCAGTCTCTAAGAAATGGCCACAGTCCTGAATCAGCCTGCAAATGGGGACTGGGGGCAACAAGGCATCTGTTCTGAGCACCAGTGGAAACACAGAGCCCAGGATTTTTACAACTTTGCAATATCTAGGAATAGACTGAAATTCACTCCTCAGGCAGGGATCTGCCAAGGAACCCAAACCATTAATGTATATGGGAAAGAAACTGAAACGCCCATCACAGCAATTAAATGGAGCCCTTTTGCAGGACAGAGGAATCGAGGTCAGGCTGTGGAAGAGCTGTGCTGGGTCCCTGCACCCAGGGCAGCCACTCACTGGCAGGGGATGGTCTCTGTCACAGGTACTAATCACTGGCCCACACACTCCAAATGCAGCTCAAAGCTTACTGGTATTTCCATACAAGGAAAGCTCCCCAAATTCCATGATAACTGAAGGACATCAACATGTTCAGAATTTTATGTAAATAATAGGCTAAATTTTGAATGAATTAGATGGAAGGTAAAAGAAAACTATCTAGAAGGAAAAGTTTGGGATATCAAACTAGTGACTCATTCTGGCAAAGAATTAAATGAAAAAATGCCACTCATTCTCTTCATCTTCTTTGAAAATAACGCCATGCTATAACATTCATATGGAGACCACCAAACCTCATCACATACAAAATGTCCTTCCCCAAATCTGTGACATTTTACTGAGCTCATAACACAGTCTGAAAACTTTAGCTACTCAGCAAATACAAGGTTTTTCTTTGCTGAAAATATATAGCTGGTAATAAATTACATCCTTGCCCTGACAGGTTACCTAGAACAGCTTAGTCAGTTCACCAATGAGAGCGTCAAATATTTTGCAAAATATCAGGCTTTTCTAAAAATCACCATAAACTTTTCAGTTTTATAACGTCAGATCCTGCCCTCATTTTTACCTCTTCAGTTTTCCATTTGCCCATGAGAGCATGGAGTTCCCGGATGACAGCAAGCTGTGGTAAATTAAATTTATCTCTTAAATATATATATGCGTGTTTAAGAGATAACCATTAATTCCAGCTGAAATAATTCTATAGATTTCTCCCATACACAAATTCACTCAGAAAGTTATATCTCTCTAACCATGTGATTTATATGTACAAATACTAAAGGTATCAGATAATCAGAAGGCTTTAGGATTTGTCAGAAACTTCTGAATGTGGCTGTGTGCCAGCATCCAGCACACACTGTCTGAGCATGGAAATGGTGGAAAAATGGGATGTCTGCACAGGAATAAAATAACCCTCTGTGATAACATGCACTAAAAACCCACTTTGAGAGAGCAACACAGCTGTACACCCAGTAACCCGGGTGGCTTTACCTTGCAGGGAGGGTGCACAGGAGCATTGTTTTCTGCCAAAGCTGAGCGAGTAGTCCTCGCTCAGTGGGATCAATGCTGCATGGCTAAAAGTTTGTCGCGGGAATGCACTTGCAGGTTTTCCTGGATTTCCCAGCCCTTTACTGCCCTGAGAAAGCGGCCAACCATCCCTACACTACTGCAGAGGCCCAAGCCACCTCCCCAGTAGCACCCAGGCATTTGGGGCGTGCAGGCCTCGTGCCTCCGTCCCCGGGAGGGCTTCGTGCTGCTGGCACCAGCATGAGCCTGGCCTGGCTTCGGCAGAGGCCCCGTGCTGTGCTCCTGCTGCCACAGCAGCCGCAGGCCTGCCTCCTGCACCAAGGCCCCTCTTCCCCTCCTGGTACATCTGACCTTGCCTTTAGCATCCAGCACTGAGTGAAAGCTAAGCATCTCCAGAAACAATTCCCATTAACTGTGTAGCTAAAGCGGATGACCCGAGGTTTATCCCAAGTCGCTACTTCTCTTTGCTCTAACCCGTGGGATAGCTGTGGCGATTCTGAGCATATAATTGGATGTACTGAGGTGACCTAAGCTGGAAACTGTATCAGCACTGCCCGATTTTCCTGTAAACCGTTACATTTATCTGTCAGCCTGGCAGAGGACATACTTGAGAGAGACAAGACAGAAAAGTGGTCAAAATCAAATCCATACAATAGTATTCCATAAAAGAAAAAAAAAATAGAAGAGGTATCTGTATTTGCTGCATACATACACTTCTCTAACAATTGGACAAGGAACAAAGACACTTCAAGGAGTAACACTTTTTTTTTTTTTTTTTTTTTTGGTGTGTGTGTCTGTGCTTTAAACTTACTATGTGATCATTTTTGCTATGCTCCTTTGTTCATGTGAGAAACAGTGAAAATTAATTCTCTATCTTCTTTCCCCCTTTACTGAGTATTATCATTCCAGCCATGTATACATATCTTCCTTGGGCTGAAGAGATTCATTATGTTTGGTTACTTCTTAAATGAAAGCCATTACTGTTGTCCTCTGTATATTTTCCAGCTCCCAGGCATCCTTCTCTGTGAGGTGGGACCACGACTGCAGGAAGCCCAGTGGGGGCTACAGAGGGCAGCAAGCAGGAAGGAAGTCAAACCAGGCAGCACTATCTCAAGGAGGCTCTTAGCATCCTTTTAGACACTTGTAGCTATCTCCAAGAATTGAACTTATGGCAGGTATTCACAGTGATTACATTTCCCTTTGTTCATAAGAAAAAATAAATGATTTCTAGTTATGCACAGTGAACAGTTGCTTTTAGCACTCTGCCTTTTGTTCCAACTGATTGAACTTAGTCACTTAATTTATATCCCATTTGTTTAAAGCTGACTAGAAAGACATGAAGAAGGATCTCACAAAACTGAGGACCAAGAGAAGCCTAGTAGCAAGGGAAGCTGTTCTGAATAGGTCTGAACCATCTCCAGACTTTGTGTCCCCCCACAGGGGTAAGTATGAGGATGCCCAAGCACTGGGGGCCCTGGGAGCCCTGTCTGGGAGCAGGGGGGTGGGACAGGGACACGAACACAGCCCCTCCTGCAGCTGTATCCTGGCCAGGCATGAGGACACGGGGACAAGGGGACTCCAGGCCCTAGCCTCCACCCCTGCCTCTCCTGTAGCAAGCCACTGAGGGACCTTTGGGGAGGAGCCCCTAAGCCCAGACCGGTGAGCCCAGCAGTTCGGGGGGAGTGGAAGCTGCAGAGAGCTGCCTCTGTGGCAGATCTTGTGCAAGACCTCTGGGAAAAGTCTCATTGCTTCTGTCCTGCATTCTGTTTACAGAGGTGTTTTTTTGTTTGTTTGTTTGTTTGTTTTTGATGTTGTAAAAAGACAGGACAGGCTCACTTCATAAAGAAAACAAAAAACAAAACCAATGAATGAAAAGAAACAAACATAGAATCACCATATGAAAACAAAAACAAAGCTAAAGGAAACACCACATTAAGATTTCGTGAAAGCTTGCCACTGACCCCAGAGCACACACGACAACCCTTCCCAACAGGCAGCAGAGCAGGGGCCATTGGTGTGCAGCACCGAGCAGCCCCTGTGGCTGTTGAGAGGGTGCGCAGCAGCTGAGTGCAAATGTGTGGAATTAAAGAAAAACACCACCTTTATGTTCTTCCTCCCCAAAGCCTTAAAACGTCCACAAGAACAAGCAGCATAGTTCATGATGAATGGATGAGAGGGAAGAAATCAGACCTAAACCACAGAGAAACAAAGAGCTAAGAGCAGAAGCAGAAGCCAACCCTGGCCAAGCAGCTGCTGCACCTGGGGGTGGGAGCAGCCCTGGTGCACAGGTGGGCAACCCTGTGACAGTGGGGGTGTAATGGCACCCTGCTGCACCGGGACCCGGAGCAATTAAGGGCTTGATTCCTGCAGTCAGAGCCTTGTCAGCAGGTGACGGGACGGGAGAGGACAGAGTGAGGGCAGCCAGGGTCTCCCTGGGGCAGCAACAGAGCAGGGCGGGTGTGGGGAAGGGATGTGGGGAAGGGGGCCACACTGGTGAATGAATAACACTTCTGTGAAGAAATGCATCACAAAAATCAGGACTGTGTAAAGTTAGTTAAATGTAATACATAAAGACTGAGGTTAATTATCACCTTTCATGAACACTCCACAGGTGGATACAATCTCCAGAGGAGCAAAGCATGATTCATATGATGGCAACAATTAATGTTGAAGTAGCATAGTTTGTGCATATGTTAGCTTTATTTACATATCGTAATCCTATGATTCTTAATAAGTTTTCCACATATGGACCTGCAGCTGGCACTGAGCTTGTTGCTTCACACTGTTCTGCAGGTCCTTGTTCTGCAAGCAGGGAGCTGCCAGCAGTGGGGTTCTGCCCCCCGACGCAGGGGGCTGTAGGCACATGGGGCTCATGGGGATGGAACAAGTGAGTGGCCCAGTGGATCATTTTTATCATCTGCAAGACTTCTGAACTTGTCTTTACACATTATAGAGCTAATTTAGCAATTAGAGTAGATTTGTGTTTTCTGTTAGGAATTACGTGAGGCACTTCACAAACCAGGATTGGCTGTCCATCCCACAGTGAGCTGCAGAGCTCCCCTGGAGCTGCACAGGGCATCACGAAGCAAGACAGAGCAGGGAGGGGCAAGTGCCCCTAGGATGCTCCTTCGTGTGGCCCTGGTGGGGAGGCTGTACTCAAAAGGGATTTACACATTCTTACAGTGCTTTTGAGTGACAGCTGCAATCTGCAGGCTATCAAAAGATGGGAAATGCAGCTGTGTCACCCTGTGAAGTGGTGTTGTCATTGCCAGTCACAGTCTATGCGCTCTGCACTGAGTTTTCCAGGCCCAGCACTGGAGCTTGTCACACTGGCACTGCCTGAGCTCAGCATCACCCACCTGCAGCTCCCTTGGCTGGAGTACAGCAACTGTAACTGCTTTTGCTGTAGCTATTAGCTCTGGATTGGTAGTGATTTGACTATTAAGATTTCAGCGATGCTCACAATAATGTCTTGGTGTTACTTTTGCATAAGGTGTGCCCATGATAAAAATCATAGAATCATAGAACAACTTGGGTTGGAAGGGACATTAAAGACCACCCAGTTCCAACCCCCTGCCATAGGCAGGAATGCCACCCACTAGACCAGGTTGCCCAGGGCCTCATCTAACCTGGTCTTGAACGCCTCCAGGGATGGGGCATCCACAGCTTCTCTGGGCAACCTGTTCCAGTGATTCACCACCCTCTGAGGGAAGAATTTCCTCCCAATCTCTAATCCAAATCTCCTCTCTTTTAGTTTAAAACCATTCCCCCTTGCCCTGTCATTATCAGATTGAGCCAAGAGTCACTCTCCATCTGTTTTATAAGTCCCCTTTAAGTACTGAAAAGCCACAATGAGGTCACCTGGAACCTTCCCTTCTCCAGACTGAACAGCCCCAGCTCTCTCAGCCTTTCTTTACAGCAGAGGTGCTCCAGCCCCTTGATTATTTTTATGGCCCTCCTCTGCACCTGCTCTAACAGCCCCACATCCTCCTTGGTGCAGGGCTCCAGGTGGGGCTCACGAGGGCAGAGCAGAGGGGCACAATCCTCTCCCTCACCTGCTGCCCACCCCTCTGTTGGTGCAGCCCAGACACAGTTGGTCTCTGGGCTGCAGGCACACACTGCTGGCTTGTGTCGAGCTTTTTGTCCACCAAACCTCCCAAGTCCTTCTCTGCAGGGCTGTTCCCAGTGAGTTCTTCTCCCAGTCTGTGCTCATGTCTGATCTTTCGCGTCTTGTGTGACCCCTGGAGCCCTAGTGAGAGGAGCCTGGCACTAGTGGCGACTCATACAGCAAGCTACGTACTGCAGTTTGTACTTGGGCAATATCATATTTTAATCCCACAGAAGTCTTGGGTGAACAGTCACTTAATCCTGGTGATTCATTAATATTTATCAGTTTAGGTAAAATCTTTGTTCCTAATAAAATGATCTACCCTTAAAGATCTTATTCCCATTCCAAGGGACAGTCTGTCTTTCTGTTTCAGTAATGAAAGACAATTTCTCAGTTCAGATTGTGTCTTAATTTTGACAGGACTCAAAACTATAATGCTTCCTGTAATACTAATGGAGCACGGGTTACCAGTAATTTCTGGCTGATCAGTTGTCTACCTATCCTGTCTTCATGATAGCTGTAAGAAAGTACTCTTAAAATGAGAACTAACAGATGCTAATTCCCATCTGACAGTTTGGGGCCATGCACATATTGCATTGCAGCATAAGGAAAGGAAACATCTCTTTTCAGTTTTATTCAAAGAACTTCTACAGTAAAACAGAGGCTGCTCCTGTCTTTTGGTTAGTCCCTAAATTCTGTCCTACAAATGTACCTCAATGACTTTTCACTTTTATTGAAAGAAAGCACAAAGCTCAGAATTTCAGTATTTTTATTTCATGTTCTACTCCCTCCATTCCCTCCATTCTTTTTTTTTTCTTTTTTTCTTTTTTTTCCAGTAAGGGAAATTGGAAATGAACTGGGAAAAGCAGGGAAGGGAGACCTGAAATTGCAGGTGAAGAGGGATTGGAAATGAAAACAGTTTCCAAAAAAGTGAAATATATTCCCAAGTGCTTGATTTTTATTTAATCAAAACTTCATAGAAATATCAAAATATACATTTATGCTTTATTTGTGTATTTGTTTTGCAGAATTATATATTTAACTTGCAGAAAAATAGGATATATTTCCAAGGGGCCAGGGTTTTCTTATGACTTATGTTCAAGGCAAACAAAAGATGAATGAGGTACCTCCAGACTGCTGAATGCCAGCCAAGCAGGGTTCACTGTCATGTGGTCCAGAGATAAATAATCACTACTATGCAGTACAGATTGAATAAATACATAAAAAAATAGGAAAAAAAAAAAAAAAGAATAAATCACGAAGGGGACACCTGAATGGGCAAAACAACATTGTGGCTCATAAACTGGTTTGTGAAGCTTAGAAAAATATAGAGGACAAGTCCTCAGTAAGTAAGTTTCTCTGATGTGTGCAATGTATCAGATCTTGTTTGATATATTATTTAGTGTGTTTTGTATTACATTAATTATTTCAGCAATTAAAAGCTTGGGATAACACCCCTGTGATGATGAATGTTGGTTTCTGGGTTGTGAGGCTCCGCCTGAGGGCTGCACATGGCTCACTCCTGCTTGTGCAGGGCCGTGGCTGCTCCTCGCGGTGAGGGCAGCAGCACCAGGGGCACCACTGGGGTCACGGCAGCCACTCCAGCTCTGTGCTCCCTGTGTGCATTCCCTGCAGAGCTGCTGGCTGGGCACAGACCTGCCGTGTCCCCCCGGCCTCCCTGCCCACCCGTGTCCCCACACCTGCACTGCAGCCTCTGCCAGCTGCTGCTTGCATGACAACTGTGCCTTGCTGTGCAAGTGTTCCTGGGCAGTTCTGCTCAATGTCATGAAGCTGACTGGGTGCAGAAGTTCACCCAGTGTCCGGGCATGGCTTGACCCAGCCCCCTGTGGCCTTGGCCCTTGGAAGCGCCTGGCACTCTTTCAGTGAAGCAAGACCTGGTCTAGGAGGCTGCTGAGGGGCGCCAAGGTGGCCTGGGGCACGGCATCGCTCTGGCTTGCTGCAAGGTTATGTGGGCACTGCAGTGAGCTGGTTTTGTGTTAGGCGTATCCTGTGTTAGAGAAAAACAAAACTTTGCTCGAGTAACTGTTAAGAAAATTGCTGAAATGCTTTATATTTATGGCATTTTAACTTTTTATACTTGCTTGCAATTAAAAAGAGCTTGAAGCACATAGTTGGCCAGAGTAATCCTTAATATGTTTAAGGCTTACATGCATTACCAGCAGCTCAGTGCAGTACCAAATGTAAAAGGGGCTTCTTCCTGAACATATTGTTATGTAAATCAAAAGCAAGTGAATGCAAACATTTCTGTCTTATAGGGGATCTTTTACCAAATTAACATTTGCATAAGAAGTAGGTTTGCAAGGCTATTTTTAAAACCATTAATTGGGATTCCACTCCTGCCATGTTTTTCCTCAGAGGACAGAAATGACATCGCTTGTCAGACAGTACAGCACTAGGGCTGCTGTAGCCATGACGCTGTAAGGATATAAGCAAGGCAGATTTATAGCAGACAGGATCTTTTATTTTACTACCTGATGTAGCTGTAAAAAAAAAAAAAAAAAAAAAAAAGGCAATATTTCAGGAACAAAAGCTCTTTGGATCTGAAACTGTGCCTACTGTATCAGTGGTTCTATTAAAAGATATAATCTCTCTACATAGACTTCACCTAACTTATGTATTTAGATTAGCTCTAAGTATGTTATTTCTGCAAATTGGAAGGAAAATCACATTTTCCACTTTGAGAGATACAGCAGAAGATGCAAACAACCTCCACTTCCAACTCAAAGTCCATGTAACTATTTATCCAGCATGAGCAGACTCAGAAAGCAATGTACCTCCAAACCCCCAAATCCTAAAAATCTATGCAAATCACTGTGCAATACCGTGAAAGGAGCTAAAACCTAAAGCTGGCAATAACAGGACATAGGTTTAGAAAATACATTCTAACTTTGCAGGTCAAATCCTGAAGCCTGAAAATAATGACAGTTTGGTTAGTAAACACATAAAATTGTAGTGGGTTTACATGGCAAGGTTTTGGTAGCAGGGGGCCATAGGGGTGGTTTGTGTGAGAAGGATCTAGAAGCTGCCCCATGTTTGGGAAGGGCCCCATTGTTTTCCAGAGCTGAGCCAATAAACGATGTTGTTTTGCGCCTCTGTGAGAGCATATTTAAGACAGGGAAAAAAACGCTGCGCCACACAGCAGCTGGGAGAGTGAGAGGAGTGAGGAACGGCCTTGCAGGTGCCAAGGTCAGTGAAGAAGCAGGGGGAGAGGTGCTCCAGGCGCCGGAGCAGAAGTCCCCTGCGGCCTGTGGTGAGGACCATGGTGAAGCAGGCTGTCCCCCTGCAGCCCATGGAGTACCACGGTGGAGCAGGGTTCCACGCTGCAGCCCGTGGAGGAGACCACGGTGGAGCAGGTGGCCCTGCACCGACGGAGGCTGCCGCCTGTGGAAGACCCCTGCCGGAGCAGATTCCGGGCCGGACCTGTAGCCCGTGGAGAGGAGACCACGCAGGAGCAGGTGATCTGGCAGGAGCTGCTGCCCGTAGGGGAGCCAGGTTGGAGCAGTTTGCTCCTGAGGGATGGACCCCGTGGTACGGACCCATATCTGGAGCAGTTCTGGAAGAGCTGCTGCCTGTGGGAAGCCCACGCCGGATCAGTTCATCAAGGACTGCATCCCGTGGGTGGGACCCCACAGCACAGGGGACGAGAGTGACCAAGAAGGAGCGGCAGAGAAGAAGCGCTGTAGACTGACCATAACCCCCATTCCCCCGTTCCCCTGCGCCGCTCGGGGGGAGGAGGTGGAAGAGGGTGGTTGGGGGGGAAGGTGCTTTTGGTTTCTTTCCTTTGTTTCTCACTTCTCTAGCTTGTTAGTAATGAGCAATAAATCTTACTATCTCCCTATGCCGAGTCTGTTTTGCCCGTTACAATAATTACTGCGTGATTTTTTCGTCCTTATCTCAACCTTTGAGCCCTTTTCATCGTATTTTCTCCCCATTCCTCTTTGAGGACGGGGAGTGAGAGAGCGGCTGTGGTGGAGCTCGGCTGCCCACTCAAGCAGAACCACGACAAAAATGCACCAAAATTAATAGAAAATTTGGATAATGTAGGAATGAGAAAGACCTAAAAGTAAAGATGACAGACTTGCACATTGGCTGACAGCAAGTAACTGGAAAAGAGATTATAGTAAAACATATAACCCCAGAACATTCTTCCAATTTCCCAGAATTTGTGGCTCAAATAGTTTTGTATTTAAAAATACAGGATTTTTATTTTTTTAATTTCATTATAAACATACCCAATCATTCCTCAGTTCAAGTGAACCTGTAGCATCCACAACAGCAATGTCTAGTTCATGAGCTCACACAGGACACATGACACGCTCTCCAGAGGATGTATCATCCCAAACCTTCCAGCACCGCCAGGCTCACAGCTCGGCTGTTCCTTCCCTCCTCTCAGGCTGTCAGCAAGGCTAAAGGAGGGGCTGTTCTCCCCCATGGCCAGGGCTCTTGGTGTCCCCAGCGCTTGTCCATCCTCACACTGCTGTGGGCAGGTGTGGGAGATCGGGGTATTGTTGTAGGTATAGCCGATACCTTGACATGTTCTCCTTCTCCATTGCCCTGCAGCTCCAGGTTACACCTGGACACATGCCATGTGGTGCCTCTGCATGTGTTAGGTGCTATTCCTTGTCCCCTTGTTGAAACACCAGCCGTGCATTTCTGTAACCGCTGGTGGTGAGTTGTGCACAGCCATGGGTCTCCCATGCCCACTGCTCGCCGCCCCTGCGCTGCCCTGCCTCACGTCTGCGTCTCCACGTCTCCGCCTCTGCTCCTGCGTGACTCCCCATCTCCCCACACAACGTCTATGTGTTGGTGGTCCACACTGCTCCAGCCTGGAGTAGCTCCTGGAGGCTGCAGCCCATGCAAGGACAAGAAGAAGCGGAGCAGAGCAGACGCAGCCCTGGTCAATGCAGACACGGCTGCCCCAGCTCCACCAGGCCAGAGGCAGGGCAGGCAGTGCCGGCGTGGTGGGGCCTGCAGGAGCGGCAGTGCCCTGTCAAGGGCTGCACACATATTCGCAGCCATCGTCTCCTTTTCCTGGCAGACGGTTTGGAATGGGCAGCCAACCAACCACAAAAACTGCTTGCTATGCTTTTGCATCTCATGGTTCATCCAGCTTTTGGGTTAGATCCTTTTTCTACCTTCATTTCAGTGGATACTGAACCTAGCTGGCCTGGAAAACCTCCTGAAGGCAATGAGATCTCCAGCCTTCGCAAATAGTACAGAGCAGTGGCAAAAAGCATTTTTTTAGGGAAGAAATTGCCATTTTGTATGTGGTATGATGAGGAGAAAGCAAAGAGGAGAGAAGAGAGAAGAAGCAGGACTCATTGGCTGGATTTCTTTGATTTGTTGTTGTTGTCTTTTTTTTTTTTTTTTGAGAGAGAGAGCACAAGGGAGTTAGTTTAAATGTAAACTAAGTTTTATTCAATGTCAACCTTTTCAACATCAAAGAACTCTAGCAATGCTAGTGGGTTATTTAAATAAACCACAAATAACCACAAAGTCTATTCCGCAGAGCTAACAGGAAATCTAGTTGTTACAAGCTGTTGTTTAAGAAAAATAGAAAGCCAGGTTGCAATAGTGCTTTGAGTCCCATTCATCTCAAGAATGCTGCCTTGTTTGTTTGCACAGGATTCTTCCATGCATTTTTTTCATTCTTGAAGAATTTTCAGAATTTGTCTGGAAAAACAAAGCCAGAGAATGACTCTGGGAGTCCTCGGCACCTTTGTGTCAGACACAGCCCTCTTGGGACATGCAGTGCCAGAGTGGGCACTGTGCTCTGTGAGCAACATGGACTGTCTGGGAATGGATGCTAGAGGGACGAGGGAGGAGGCACGTCCATTGCAATTTCACTTGGGGCTGTCTGGAAGAGAGGAAGGGAAGAAAACTCAGAGATTGTTTTCAACCACCTTCCCAAACCCTTCCACTGGCAGGACTACTTCTGTCTTGCTGGATGTACTCAAGGACCGGTGCCTCATGGCACCTTCCCTGTGAGTCCTTGCCCTCACAGCTACAGGATTGACCTGCAGCTTCCTTATTCCAAAAAAAGACACTGGCTCTTGAGCTTTACTGTGGAAATGCCAACACTTTTCAGACTTGGACCAGGTTAGTGATGGCTGGCTAGTGTATAGACTCATGTTCATAATGCAAGCATAATCCTTCCAGGAGGAATCAAAGCACTTGAGAGTTATCACACAAGTCTTAAATTCATTATTAACAATGTGGAGTTGCTAATTGTAGAATTGTGATGTAGAATTTGGTAATTGCTAACTATACAAACACTTTAATGATTTAAAGAATTACATCTAGTTACTGGCTTTTGACAGAAAGCAAGCTTGAAATAAGTCCAGGGCTGATAAAATAAGTGCCTCAGCATCCTGACAGAGCATTTGCAGATGAGGTTATAAGCCAAGCAAAGCAGATCCACCACTGAAAGAGGAAGTCTGGCTCACCCACCTCTTCCTCACCCTGCTTCCACTTCTGGCTGTGTTCATATTTCTTCTGCAGAACAGGCTGAAGGAGATACAAGAAGGTGCTCGTTCTTTGCCACTCTTTGGCACCCCAGTGGGAGTTTAACTTAAAAGCCAATCCAAGGGTAGCTCATGGGTTTTATTTATCACACGGGAGAGCCTGCCCCTGGCAGCAGCCCCCGGCGCGTGGCTGGCGCTGCTCTCCCACGAGCATATGGGCTCCAGGGATGCCTGCCTTCCTGCGCGCCCGCTGCAGCAGATTCGTATCTGGCCAGCAGGGTAGTTTTACACATTTTCCGTTAAACTATGTTAAATATGGAAAAACAGCAGAAATTAGACTTGTTGTTTTGCATGTGAGCTCTCTTGCACATTTTGGTTTTTCTCATGTTTGGAGATAAAACTAGGATTGACAAAAATCTCTTCTGCCTTTCTACTGGAAAAGTACATGGGCTTACTAAATTGCAAGGGTAAGTTTGTTTAAAAAAATAATCTAAAATCAGGTAGAGTTAATGAAATCTATAGAAATGTTTTTCCAGTCAGATGAGCAAGATTGAAGATGATTTCTCTCTCTCTCTCTCTCTCTCTCTCTCTCTTTTGTTGGTTTGTTTTTGAGAAAGTAAATTTGTTCATTGTTGGTGTTTCAGAGTCAGTGCTCTCCTTGAAGTAAAATGCAGCTCTCCCAGGTGTGACCAGCAATACAACCCCATCCTGGACCAGGCCAGTAGTTCAATAAGCTCAAAGTCTCAGAAAGGAAGGTGGTTCTTCTGTGGTCATATAGAGAGCAGATTTTTGGATGCACTGATTGAGAACATCTTATTCATGAGTATCTGCACTTTTCCAGAAGGTAAAAAGCTTTTCTGGCAGCACATCCTTTTGCTATGTAGTTTGAGAAGGGAGTTATGAGAGAACAAGTCAAATGGAGACAATAGTACCTATTTCTTTATTGTGTATAAAAAAAAAATCCCACTCAGATATCAAAAAATGCCTTTCTGAAATATAGCTGTGCAGTGCTTTATTTATGTTCCTTCATGAAAGGGAAAATTTGAGTGAAGGTGTCCCAAGTGGATGAACAATTTTAAAGAGAACATAAGGAGTGAGAGAACTTGCAAAGAGTTGGGGAAAAAAAAAAAAAAAAAGAAAAAAAAAAAGATTATACAGCAAAGGAAAGTGCATCTTGGAGACAGTGAGAATCCTAGAGAAAGTAAAATTTCCAGAAGAAAAGTAAGGATAGGCTTTGACACAGCATGTAGAGTACCACGCTGAACCATTATGTTCAGCAACATGAGAGAAAGATGGCTCCTCTGCATTTTGGCTGGGGCCAAGATTAAAATAAAGCTGTGAAAGGCAGAAGAACAGACGTGTTCACTTTATGCTTATGTCTTTGGTAAGGCCTGTGGTGGTGAACAGAGGCACTGAAAGATGCTGGTGAAAGGAAGCAAGTTTATGGAATAGAGGTAGCTGATGGATTGAGGAGCAGCTGAGACCACTGAGCTTCTTACCCACAAAAGCCAGCTCTCCTCCCCATGGTACTGTTGTGATAGACCAAAACCAAGGTTTTTAGGAACAATCAGATTGTGGATGGTATCATCAGATGGAAAAAATGCACTAGGGCCTACATTTTAAGAAAGTAGGGGCTGAAGTGAGAGAGCAAAACAGGCATCTTTAAGTTAGTCCTTAGTTGTGTGCAAAGCTGCAATAGAAACTGAGAAGAAATAACAGCTGAAGATAAGTGGATGTATCTATTATCAAAAAAAGACTGGGCTTAAGGGAAGCCAATTGCAGCAGAATTGCCCAGCCAGCAACATTTTCTTAATGACTGACTCTCTAGACAGGTTTATCCTGAACCTAATAATGTATGGACCCAATCTGCATGGAGTACATGAGGACAAACATATTTCAATTTAGCTGGGAGGAGGTAAATGTGATTGCCCTGGCTGGGTGAGGTGCGCTGTGCTGGGGAAGGGCTGACAGAAGAGCTCCTTGGAGAGGGCCCTGAGGACTTCCACACTCGGTCTGGGCTGAGCTGTCTGGGGAGAACAGCAGGCAGTAGGCAATAGTCACCAGAAAGAGAGGCCCTAACATGGAAAACAGAGTCCTCTCCAGCTAAGGAACAGCAGCACAAGCATACGTGAGCCTTAGTGCAAATGCAGCTCCTGATTTGTACTTTCCGTCTCCCTGCCAGCCCTGTCTGATGCACAGAAATTTGCACACAATGTCTCCAGCTGCCCTGATGTGTGGGTTCCTGGCACTGCTGCGTCCTGCAGCACAAACAGAAATCTGCCACTCTGACATGGGGAGAACCCCGAGTGCCCCTCTGGCAGGCTCCCAAGCAGGCTTTTGCTGGGGGAAACGGTCGATTCGCTCCCAGTGTGGCGGCTAGCGCGGGGCTGCGGAAGGGTAGCAAGGCGTTAAGGTGAGCAGAGGTTTTTATGCTGAGTGTACACATAACAGCCTTCAGCAGCCCTGAGCTCCCTCGTACCAGGAGGCAGATAGGTAGATTTCCAGGTCAGCGCTAAGCAAAGGCTCCTGCATGGGCTCATTGAGAAGGCTGCTGCGAGGGCGCTGAAGCTGCTGCAAAAGGAAGATGCTTTTCATTACTGTGTCTGCCACTGGCAATGTAGAATTCATGCTGCGCTGTAGCAACACGCACAGATCTCTGAGAGTGGAGAGGCAGGGATGTGCAGACGTGACTTTGGTAGCATGGTGTCTGTAATGGGAAAAGCATTTCTGAAGGGTATTATCTCCAGCACAGAGGGGGAGGTTTCCAGAACTGCCTTTCACTCAGTGTGTATGAATGACTGCTGTTTCACACAGCTACCTGAAGTGCTTGGTCATTGCTGTGTAAAGGACATTTTCTGTAGATACTGTTCCCACTTCCTGTACAATTTCATGTTCCTATATGTACTGAATGCATATTTGTTTTGCATATTCATATTGCTCACTGACTTCAGAAGCTCATTGACTTCAGGGCACTGTATCTTTGTAATCTTGTCTTTTGATTCTATAAAACATATACATTTTTTAATACCAGTAGGAGCATCTAAGTGCTTGATATTCACAGGGAAATGTGGTTTCATGCCTGCTGTCCTCGAGGACAGTGCTGTGTGAGGCGGGCAGTTTTACAGGGCTGGCAGAACAGGGGTTTGCGAGCCGGGGCAGGGGGCAGTCTCCACCAGCAGCTTCCAGCTGGCGGGTGCACATGCTGGGCAGTAAGGGCGGGGGTTCCTGTGAGGCTGGGTGCTCGCCATCACTGCTGTCCCCCATCAGGTCCCTTCATCACAGTAAGGCAAACTCCAACTTCTCCCTGAGCTAGGGCAGCATTTCCCAAGCACACCTCTGGGCAGGGGACACAGCAGTCTGGGCCCTGGGCAGTGGGACCCCGCGCACCTCAGGGGAATGAGGCACCTGAGAGCAGGGTCTGACAGCAGGGAGATCCCTTTCCCTGCACCCAGGGATTGCCAAGGTGTGACTCCAGCAGGGTGGGCTGGGCTGGAAGGGGAGGGGGGAATGCAGCCTGGTAAATGGCTGCCTCTGATTTAGCAGGGTTTCTTGACCCTTTCAGATTAGCAGTCCCTTCCTTGCAGTCATATTTTCTCCAGCTGCTGTGGCAGTATCAGCAGTAACACTCTCACTTCACCTTTGTGAATTTCAAGAGCCTGCAGATGTGTGGCCTTGCAGAGGTGCTTCCTAAGAGGAGAGTGTTCTTTTTTATTTTATTTTTTTTTCTCCTCTCTCCTCTGGAGATGACAATATAATTCTTAATATCTCCTCACCCCTTCCTAATATCCCATGGCCTTTCACCATACTACCATATATTACCCAGTGCTGAGAAACCTTTATTTTTAGGGGCGAGGCCTCAAAATAATAAATCAAATAAATTATACACACACACACACATATACTCCCACATTTGGAAACTAAAGAGTAAAATTTAAAAGTAAATTTAAGATGCATGTTTATAACAATAAGGATAGTAAGTCGCTGGAGCAACTTACCCAAGGGGCTGTTTGGGTTTTGCCTCATGAAGCTTTTTTCATCCCAGCCTGGATTCATCTCTGGAAGAACTTCAATCAGCAGCACAAAGCCTTTTGGCTCTTGGCTTGTGCCCTGTAGCAGTTCAGACAGGGATTACATGCCTGCCCCCCCCCCCCTTTTTCTTTTTCTTTCCTTTCCTTTTTTCTTTTATTTTATATTAAAAAAAAATATCTGTTTGCAGCCTCTGAAAGGGACCTGGGCTGCAGTGCCAACCCGGCTGCTGCATGCCCCAGCATGGTGCCAGGATAGCTCAGCATCTTGCAGGGCTGAGCCCTCTCCCTGCACAGTCACCAGCAGCAGCAGACTCCGCAGAGAAGCCTGTGCTAGCAACAGGAGGAGCGAGCCGGTAATTAGCAGTGACGGCTTCTGACCCAGGTGTCCCCGATCTCCCTGACTCTTGTAAAGGGAGTTATTAGTCAGATTTACTGCCTGCGTGTGAAACAATTATCACTAATTACCATCAATTCATGACATTCTGAGATTTTTAACCACAGCATGGAAGTCTTACGCGATTAGAGAGACTGTCAGGGCCAGGGCTTTTCTAAAGCAACTTTCCAAGTGCTTTGCATGCAGCATGTTCCTGAAAGCACAAGATAATTCTGTGCCAATCAGATGACTTTTAGTGCCTTCTGATCTGTACATAGTATTCAAAATAAAGTAGGCTGGCAGACTGCATTAGGTTTACACGGCAAGGTTTTGGTAGCACAGGGCTGCAGAGAGAGTCTCTGTGAGCAGAGCCCATAAGCTGCCCACATTAGGGATGAGCCCGCTCCAGCCATCTCCAAAAAGAGCCTACCACTGTCCAGAGCCAAGCCATGAGCACCACTGGTTGTGCCTCTGTGAGGTGGTTTAGAAAGGAAAAAAGAAAAACCAACATAACAGAACTGCTGCACGGCTGTGAGAAAGGAGCAAGAAAATGCAGAGAAACGATCCCATAGACCACAAGGTGAGTGCAGCAGGAGGCAGGGGGTGCTCCAGGCTCACAGCAGCAGTTCCCCTGCAGCCTTTGGAGAGGCCCCTGGTGGAGCAGGCTGTCCCCCTGCACCCATGGGTCCCACACGGAGCAGATCTCCACGCTGCAGCCCCCCCATGGGTGGAGGAGCCCCCGGTGCAGCAGGTGGATGTGGCCTGGAGGAGGCTGCAGCCCATGGAGAGCCCCCGCAGGAGCAGGCCCCGGGCCGGAGCTGCAGCCATGGAGAGGAGCCCCCGCAGGAGCAGGGGGCTGGGGGGAGCTGCTGCCCGTGGGGACCTGTGCTGGAGCAGTTTGCTCCTGGGGGATGGATGGACCCCATGGGACGGAGCCGCGTGGGAGCAGTTCCTGAAGAGCTGCAGCCTGTGGGCAGCCCCCCCAGGCTCAGTTGGGGAAGGACGGCATCCATGGGAGGGATCCCACGGAGAGCAGGGACACAGAGGGTCTGGGAGGGGCGGCTGAGACGAAGCCTCAGGGAGTGACCACAGCCCCCAGTCCCCATTCCCCTGCGCTGCTCGGGGAGAGGAGGTGGAAGAGGGTGGTTGGGGGGAAGGCATTTTTACTTGTAGTTTTCACTGCTCTAGTCTGTATGTGGTAGGCAATAAATTACATTTATCTCCCTTTTGCCCATGATAGTAATTGTTGAGTGATCTCCCTGTCCTTATCTCAACCCGTGGGCCCTTTTTCATCGTATTTTCCCCCCCTGTTCTTTTGAGGAGAGGGAGTGACAGAGTGGCATAGTGGAGCTGAGGTGCCCATCAGTGTTAAACCAGCACGCAGACTGAGACCAAAGCGGGCACATCTTTGCAGCAGGTAGCACTAGTCCTCCACCCCCCCGTTTGCACATGGGTGGATTGTGCGAGAATGGGACCAACACGGCTGCATGCGGTCTGGTGTGCTTCATGCTGGCAGCCCAAGGAGAGCAGGCAGCAGAGGGAGTGGTGGGGAAGAGAGGTGTAGGAAGGAGGGAATGATCCTGAACGTGCAGTGCAGCCCAGCACGACCAGACACAGACACTGTGGTCCCCAAACCACGCCTTGGTGGCACTGTGGTGGCAGGAAAAATTGCATGAGAAGGACGTGAGTGCACCCCACAGATTGCCCCACTGCAGACATGAATAGAAAACAGGCCCAAATGGCCTTTACAATGTGCCTGACTAGACAGGAGTAAATTCTCCACTTGAAATACTGTGTCATGGCTAAAGTAAGTAATTCAATAGTGCTTGGCAATTGCATAGTCTCTTCCTTATTAGATTTATCTCACAGTTCTTCCTTCCTCCTCTGTAGGGTTCTTTATTCAGAATTTGCTCAAATATTTTCCTTCAGAAGATTTAATATCTCAAAGTGCAAATATCCAAACCCTGTATCATTTTGTAATTTCATACTCCATGGTTCTTTCATATGCATATCACTCATTTGCTATCCCTTTGAAGAATGCAGCTTGAGTAATGGAAGTGAAAGAAAAACCATTCAGTGTTGATTTTAATTGAACAAGCTCAGAAGCTGTGGGGATCCATGCCAGATTTCAGCTCACTCTCTTTTGAACAGTTATTAGTAGACTCTTTTTGCATGTGTGTCTGTATTTTTTTTCCAATTAGCAACTTCCCCAAAATATTAGTTACCTTATTATTTTTTCAGTTCTGCTTGTTTAGGATGTTTACTCCTAACAGTCACTCAGCCTGCTTTCTTTTCCTAGTCCAGTGGAATATTGCATTCTTTCTTTGGTGACCAAATCATCAGAAAAATCTGGATCTTGCCTGCATTCAAGAGGAAAATTTTAGAGTGACAATTGACTCAAATTTCGTCTAGCTTTTTCATTTAAATGTGGTTACACCAGTAGTGACTTTCTGTAGGCTTTAAACTGTGACTGTAAAGACTATAAATTAAAGATTGTATACTATAATGTGTTTATTGATTTATTAAGCTTGTGTGCATAAATGAGATTTCTAGTATTCTTCATGCTCCCATCACAGTCATCTGAACGTGTGCCTTCAGCTTGTTGCTTGGATGCAAGAGAAGAGATGGGACATGTGGAAGGAAGACAGTGCAAACAGCTTGAATTATTGGATACCCTTTTCCATGCAAGACTTGGCTTAAGAAAAACACTTAAATCAGCAACTGGGAGAAGAGCAAACAATTTTTCAGTTCATTATGGAAACAAGCTCTCCACATGGCTGTTTCAGAAGCAGCAAGCATGCTAAGGGACTTTGCATGAAGGCTGGTGATACTGATTTTGCTATTTTCTGCTGAGATATCACCTCAACAAGGAAAATATAAATCACAGAAGAAAGAATGTGAACAGGAAAGAATTAAAAACAAACAAACAAACAAACAAAACAACTAAGCAAACAACAAACCAAAGAGAATGCAAGTATTAAGGAATGACATTTTTTAAATGTTAAGGGCACACCTAAATGCTACCAGAAGGGAGAAGGTGACAGGCAATAGGGTGCATCCTTAACTCAGCCACTCTGTTTTGTTAAATAAGCAAAGAGGTGGGTGTTGAGCCCTGATGATGCAGGACAAAGGTACCTGCACTATGGCCAGGTGCAGCCTGTCCCATGCACACATCACCCAGCACTTCTGCCTGCCTAAATGCAGCAGAAGCACACTCACATGTACAGGGTCAAAAGATTGCCAGCTCTGATGATGGCTCCTTGAGTTGTGTTCTGCATTTCTCCATCATCATCCCTGTCCCTGTGGGCCTGTTGCGGCTGAGAGAAATGGCAGGGTCCCTTGTGGCAGGTGCAGTTTGGGCCAGGCTATGGCAGCAACATGAGGTCTGGCGCTGAGGGGGATGTGGGTGCTGTGCAGTGTGCCAGCAGGGATCCTTGTGCAGTGATGGGTGATCTCTGCCCTTAGATCCAGCAGGTTAAACTCCCTCAGAGGAAGGAGTCTAGGGCTTTTTTTTTTTTTTTTTTTTTTTTTTTTTCTCAATACCAGTTCATCACACAGCAGCATTGCATGGCAGCATTGGGTCCTTTCCCTGGCCATTGGTATTTTTTGGCTCCCACCTCCTGCTGTTAGCTGAAAAGCAACAGTAAAAAACACTCCTGCACCAAGAACCAGGCGTCACAGACTGAAGGCAGTGTCTGCCTCAGTAATACCTGTATGTCCTTTTACAGCTGGAAAGACAGCATTGCTGGGGTTGTCAGCAGCCCCCTTGTTTTACATTCACCTCTGCCCCAGCCCCAGCACAGCAGTGCTGCCCTCCTGCCGCAGCGGCAGCTCCCTGTTGTGCTTGGTGCCTTTCTGCCCAACACCCAGCTTGGGCTGGCGGCTGGGGCGTTTGTGCCTCTGTGCTGTGAGTGACAGCCACCACCATGGTGCCTGCCCCCCACCTCGAGGGACTGCAGTACAGGGAGAGGTGCTCGTGTTACACCGGACCAGCATCTCTTACAAAATGGAGTTAAAAAATGGATTCATAACGGATTATTATTCACACATAGTGAAACAAAATTACTTAGTGTGCTAGATCACTACTGGATGTCCAGTTTTAATCTGTGTTAGTACTCCAGTTTATATGTAAAGAATTAAAAATACTTAGGATATGAAGGATATTAAACACTTTTTTGACAGACAGGTACCAATTTGTAGAAATCTTCATACAATCTTGTGTGAGATTTAAAAAACAATCCAAACTACATACAGTGCTTTATTTTACTTCCTTCTCAAAAAGAAGATATGTTAAAAGATCAAACAAACAGTGCAATTAAAAAGATTTTCAAAAGAAGATAAAAAACCTGACAAAAGTAGGTTTCAGTTATTAAGCATCTCCTTTACTCAATTTCGTTTCAACTGATGAACCAAGTCTGCCTGAGGACCAGCCCAGACCCACAATCTCCCTCCTCTCCATGGCGCTTTCAGATGCAGGGACGGATTCACTGTCTGTGCCAGTTGTCACCAGATAGGGAAGCACACCAGAGAGCAATAAATCAATCTTTTGGTGGTAAAGCATCATCTGTGCTGATGCTTTACCACTAACAAAAGTACACTGGGCATAAACACAAAGCCAGTCTACCCTGAAAAAACTTAGAACTAATTATAAGGAAGAGGCTCAACCAACAATTTGCCTGGGTCAGGTTCATGCACAGCTCTCTCGGTGCCTCATTGGCTGATGAATGCAATAATTGGATAAGCCCTTACTCCAGCAAGCCTCTGTGCCTGCTGCAGGCTTGCACAGCTGTCCTGGCTTCTACTGAACTCCTGCTGCAGGCTGCTTAAGAGATGACACAACACCTAGTAACTAGGAGGAACTGTCTGTGCAATTTTTTTGTACAATGCAACAGCTCCCCCATCTTACAGACTAAAGAACTTAAAATGGGAAAAAAAAATAAAATCTTGTGAAACAAATAGTTGGGCAACTCAACATACTTCATTGCTTCTTCTGGAGGGAGAAGCTCACGCTAAGCCCTGTGCCAGCAGCATTTCCCATTTCCCAAGTGCTCTGGAGGAGGGGAAAATCCACTCCACGCAATGCTGCACTTGACATTTCAGTGATTAAAGCAGTGAATTTTCTTCTTGTAAAGATGAGTAAACACTGTAGTTTCCACATACTTTCTGATGAGGCACAACAGCCTATCATAAAAAGTAACATTTACTCCCTCTTGCCTTAAAGTTTTAGCAGGGATGCTAAAACTTGCAGTCACCAATCTGCTGCTGTTACTGCTGTACTGCACTGCTGCTGATCTCCTTTAGGGTGTACACACAGCACACTATATGAACAATCAGAGGTGCCTAATGAAAAAGTTTTTTTTTCTTTTTTTTTTTAGTTCCCCCAACACAGAGCATTTTGGTCAATGCAGAATGATGTATGCCTAATTTGTCACTCCTCCAGACTTGCACACAACCACCACCACCTTAGAAAAGAAGTATTTCTCCGTTTTTACCCCAAGAATAGTGTTCAGTTTTGCTTGCCCAGCTGTTTGGCAGCAATTCTTGCAGATGGTACCTGCTTCAGCTGCATCTTTAAGGAGCACGTGGGTTTATGGCGTGGGGCCAGGGAGGAGGTCTGAACTGATGAGGGACAAGCTACTGCTGCGAGCTGCCGCGGAGGGCAGGCAGCTGGGTCTGCGAGGCGTGGGAGCCAGCTTGGCAGCGAGGTGGGCACAGCACCCCAACCAGCCAGCTGCAGGCTGCTGGCACTGTGCCCAGCCCTTACGTCCCTGCTCTGTGAGCTGTTTTAGGGCTAGAAAGCTCATCAGAGCAGCTCTATGTATTATCTGGTATAAACCACTTGCCTCAAAAAGATCTCTTTTTAGTTCAGCCCCAAAAGACCAAGGTGATAAAATAAGAAAAAGACCGTGGGGAGGAAAGAGGTTAAGGAGTTATTGACTCTTTCAGAAAAAAGGGCAGTAATACTACTCTTGGAGGCTGGAGTAAGACAAAGCTCACCCCGAAGGTTTGCGGGGAAGAGGAACGGGCGAGGCACATGGTGCCTGAGCTCTGGAGCAGTGAGGGCTCCCCGAGGCCGGGGGGACCAGAGCTACACCAGAGCTCAGGTGAGCAGCCCTGCGCGCCCCCAGCCCTGTGGGTGACACGCGCCCAGGCCACCTTGGGGGCACACTGCCGGGCGTGCAGGGGCTCCTCAGGCACGGACTGGCCCCTTCCTGGGCCACCGAGGTCTCTCCCCATGCAGCCCGCCCTGAGTGCTGCAGGGAGTGTGCAGGCGCAGCCCCCCCTGCCCGACCCCGGGCACCCCAGCGAGGGACCCCAGTGCAGGGGGGACCAGAGGGAGGGGAAGAGCCCTGGGGTGGGAGCTGCACCGGCAGGACAGCAGGCAGCAACACCGGCCCCAGGGTTCACTTTGCCTTGCTCTGACGTGGAACAGAATGCGCTGGTGACTGCTCCTGCTTGAAAGCAGCTGAGGTTTTGCTCTAACAGGCAATGGAGCTACACTTGGCAGTGGGCATGTGCCTCCAGGACAGGGACATCCAGGCAGAGCCTGACCGCTCACTGAGTGGCACCGCCCACTGGGCAGCGCAGGTAGAGCCCAGTCCCCCTACAGCCACTGGTCCTTCAGAGCTGAGTCCGGGCTTGTCACCAACATGGTGCTCCCAGGAAAGGACTCTCCTGATCTGCAGCTGGAGCACCTTTCTTTCTGCTAGCAATCACAGCCAAGAGCATCCCCGTGCCTTAGGGGCTGCCCTGCTTTAACCAAGACCCCAGGAGCTGTTACCAGGGGAGCACACCTGCAAGGCAACCTGGAGACAAGGCCGAGGGCTGTGGAAGGTGACTGGAAGAGACATGCTGCGTCTCTTGGAGCATCGCTGTTGGCATGTACAGTGACCAGACGAACTGTGTTCCTTTCAAACAGCAGGGAGTGAGCACCCCCCAGCATACCCCCGGCTCTCCACACTCCCAGACACTCCACGGAGGAGCGTTTTCCACCAGGTACGTTAAGGAGGCAGTGGTGCCACTTCAACCCCATGTCTGCCATGGACCTCAGGCTGGCAGAGAAGCTGCAGCAGCCCTTGCACAGTCCCCTGAGGCCAGAGGGTGTGGGGCGTTATTGTAGCTGTCTGCAAGAAGGCAGTTTCTGGGCTGTGCTGTCACACTACCAGTTCAGACAGTGGTTCTGGACCAGTCCTCCTGGTGTGTTTGTGTTGGATGGTAGCAAACCAACGGAGCCTCCAGTATAAGCCTGACTCTGAGAGCAAGCTTCCGCTAGCAGAGCTTTTTCATTTCGCTGTCGCCAGGGAAGCCATATCCAAACATTGCTTCCTTTGTCAATGCCAGCCGCACAGCTGGCATCACCACCGTGCCAGCTGTCCTATTCCTGGGGCAGCAGAGGACTGCCAGAGCAGCAAACGCTGTGCACAGCAAGCCCGAGAAGACTGTCTAATGTGGTAGAACTCAGCCAAGACTGCAAACGTTATACCACAGAGCAGCTTCTTGTCTCTGCTCTCTCCAGAGGAGAGCACACTGTTAAAGCTGAGCAGGGCTGGACTCAAGACTGAGGAAAGCTGAACACACTGTCTCCAGCTCCAAAGGCCAACAGTGATAGAAGTGAATGTTTGGGAGAGTATCTTCATGAGCCAACCTCAGCAAATTCAGCTTTCTGCCTTGACCTTTCCCTTAGGGGAGAAGAAGAGTTAGTCATTCCCTCCCTCCAGCATTTTAGCCTCTCTGCCCCTGTAACAACCTGAACCAGATCCATGAAACAGCAGCTGGGACTTGGAGATAAACACTGACTTATGAGAGCTGCCACGAGTACCCAGCCTGGCTGCCAGGCCCTGGGCAGCTTCACAGGCTGCTGGAAGAGCAGAGGACGGCTGCTGCTCTGGGAGGGGCACTCCCCTCTGGACCACGGTCACAAGCTGCTGTGAAGACCACAAAAACAAACTCCTTTTCCCCCTCAGAGGTTGCAAACCGAGCAGTTTTCTTGGGTTGCACGGACAGACCCGAGCCTAGGAGCACTGCTGCATTCCCTTTTCTCACCCACACTGACACCACACATTGGATCCCGGTGCATGAACAGTGTCAGCAGAGAGGTGTGAAAACTGGCACCACATCTCTCCTTTTCTGGGGCGGAGCTTCCCCCACGTGCACCCACAGCAAAATGCCAGGGTATCCCAGCAGCACTGCGTCCGCTGCCGCTGCGCGCACGGTGCGGTTGTTGAGTCCTCCCCTGCACCCTGCAGCAGCAACTGCCCTGTGTGCTGGTCCAGCTGCAGACAGCAGCACCCTGAGCGCCTCTGCCAGGGCAGCCAGGCAGGCCTGGGCACCTCAGAAGAGCAGGCAGACGTGGGCTATCCCTGCGGAGGGCAACCAAGGAGATGGCCCATTGCGGGGGGCGCGGGGCGTGCACCTTCCTCCCAACCACAGTCACTGGCAGGTGGATGAGGTTCGTTAGCTCGTCTTCAAGGCTTTCCTGGCAGTACTTGTCACACCGTTCCGCTGACAGTCCTGTAACACCACTGAAATTTTCTCACAAAAGAGAACCGAGCAAAGGTACCAGCGTTTCGTAGCATGAGATGCACTCTTCTCTCCGTTAGAGATCTCTGGAGCCAGACGACAACCTCTCAGTCCCTAAAAGCTCCCGAATTTATTGACCCCAGAGATAACCCAGCCTCTCCTTTTCCTGCCAGGATCATCCCCTCCACGTCAGGTGCCAGGGCCGTGCCCTCGGACCAGGCGCTCGCAGGACGGCTCCGCGGGCCCGGCTGCGGTCAGGGCCCGCTCACCATGCAGGTCAGCGCTCAGCCTCGCCGCCGCCTCGCCGCCGCTCCTTCCTCCTGATTCCGCGGGTTGCTTCTGCCGGACGCGCGGCCAGGTCGAAACCCCAGCACTCACGACGGGTCGCAGCAGTCCTGTCCTGTCCTGTCCTGTCCTGTCCTCTCTCTCCTTTCCTCGCTCCCCGCGCGCTGCAGCGGCGGCCGCCGCCCGGCACCGCACAGCCCCCGCCGCCGCCGCCCGCTCCGCAGCCCGCGCCCTGCGCCGCGCCGGGGCGGGGGGCGGCAGCGCCCGTGGGCACGGCCGAGCTCGGCGCCCCGGGACCGCGGGCAGGCGGAAGGGTGCCGGGTGCCGTGCCGGTGCCGGGTCCCGTGCCGGGTGCCGTGCCGGTGCCGGGAGCCGGGCGCGGCGCCGGAGCCGGTCCGGGTGCGGTGCCGGCGCCCCGCGCTCCCCCGCCCGGCGGCACGTCTGCGCGGCGGCGGCCGGCGGCTGCGGCTCAGCCGTGCGTGCGGCGGGGCGGGGAGGCGCCCGGCTCCTGCAGCCCGCCCCGGCGCGGCGGCGCGGCGCGGGGGAGGCGGCGGCTGCCTCCATGCTGCAGCGAGCGGCGCGGCTGCCCGGGGCCGGGGCCGGGGCTGGGGCTGGGGCCGGGGCCGGGCGGCCGCCGGCGGCGCGGAGGATGGGCGCAGCAGCCGCGGCGGAGGGGCGAGCCGCGGGCGCCGAGCTCCCCGCCCTGCCCCGCCGCAACGCCCGGCGCCGCGGCTGCTCCGCCTGAGCGCGCCCGGCGCGGAGCGGCGCGGAGCCGCATGGCCCTGCCGCCGGCCGCCCCTGCGCGCCGCGCGCCCGCTGCGCCGTAGCTGCCCCCGGGAGGCGCCGGGGCCGCCGCCGCCGCGCCCCGCGCCCGCACCCCCCTCCCGTCCGCCCGCCCGTCCGTGCGTCCAGCGGCGGCGCCCCGGCGCGCAGGATTACGCAGCGGGGCGCGGAGCGAGAGCGCTCGGCGAGGATTAACCTGGCGCAGGTACACGGCAAGGTCACCGGCCGGCCGGCGGGCGCGGAGCGGCGCGGAGCCGAGCGGGCTGCCCGCGGCGGGGCGATGCGAGCGGGCTCGGCGGGCTGCGCCGCCGCGTGCCCCGCGCCGAACCCCCGCCTCCCGCCCGCCCGGCGCGGGCTGCGCGCGTGTGCATGTGCGCTGCCGCCGGCCGCGCCGCGCTGAGCCGCCGCGCTCCATGGGGCCGTCCGCGCGGGCTGCCCTGCCCGCCCCGGCCGCCGGCAGCCGCCGCCGCGGAGCCGCTCTAGGATGCGGCTGCTGAGCGCCGGCACAGGGCAGAGAGGCGGCCGGCCTGCCTGCCGCGACGCCACGAAGCCCCGCCGGAGCCTGGCCGCGGCCGCCGCTGCAGGGGGAGCGCTCCGGACGCCGTCTTTCCCCGGGAGGCACCAGGTAATCGCGGGGCGGGCGGCCGAGCCCGGCCCCATCTGCATTGCAGCCGCCGGTCCTCGTCCGCGCGGGAACGGGCGCGGGGGGGCGGCCGCGGCGGGTCCCGGGCCGGCCGGGCAGGGCAGGGCAGGGCAGGGCAGGGCAGGGCAGGGCTGGCCCCGCGGCGCGGCGGGCGGCGCCGGGACGGGGCTGGCGGCGGCGCCCGGGACGCCCCTCCCGGGAGGGCGGCGGCGGCCGCGGGGCTGCGCGGGGCGGGCGTGGCGGGCGCCCCGCGGACCGGCAGGGCCGGGCCGGGCCGGGCCGAGCCGAACCGAGCCGGGCCGCGCCGCGCTCCCGCCGCTGCCCGCGGGACGGCGCCGGCGGCCGCCCGCGGCTGGGGGTGCTGCAGGGCCGCGAATGCCGCGGCGGCCGCCGCCCCCTCCGCGCCGCGGCGCGGTGCTGCCGCCGCCTGGGGAGCGCCGGCACCGCCGTGCCGTGCCGGGCTGTGCCGGGCTGTACCGGGCTGTACCGGGCTCTACCGGGCTCTACCGGGCCGTGCCGGGCCGTGCCGGGCCGGGCTCTCCGCTGCCGCGCCGTGTCCGCCCGCACGGGGTCTGCCCGGCGGAGGCGCCGCGGTGCTGCGGCCACGCTCGGAGCCCCCGGGCGCTCACGCGGGGGCTGCGCCGCCGCCCCGTCGGCTCCTGCGGCCGCGGGGGTGTGGAGCTCCTCCGGAGGGAAGGCGGCTGGACGGGGGGGGCCCCGGCTCTCCGGCACCTCGCCTGTCCCCGCGGCCGCAGGCTGCCGGCAGCCGCCCCGTCCCGCTGCCCTCGCCCGGGCGCACGCCTCTGTCCTCGGTGCTGGAAGGCTGTCCCCGGGATCCCGGGCTATGTGTGTGCTGCTGTCCCTTCCCCTCCCCTCTGTCTGTCTGTAGCGTACGCTTCTAGTCTGCGGGAAAGCAAATGTAGGACGGGAGAAACCTTTTTTGCTGCTGGAAGGTTCCCGTTTGGGGAGACGGCACAACAGTTGTAGAGGAGCCAGCGGAAACCTTGCAGCCATGTTGATGTCAGGAGCAAACAAACCTGATTCCAGGGAGCAGCCGCAGCCGAGGAGGGGCCCGAGGGGGAGCCTGCACAGTCAGGCTGGCTCTGGGGCTGCCGCACCCAGGGGAGCACTGGCGTGGCTGGGCTGGAAGTGCTTTTGAAAGCCCCTTCCTTTGCTGCTTGCCAGCACTGGCTTGGAGGCACAGGATCTGCACCCACTGAGGTCTGCCATGAGAGTTAACGTGAGCACTGCCCTCTCTCATTGCCTTCTGTGGTGCAAGACAGCAGTGTTTCCTCTTCCGAACCTTTGTCTTGTCTAGCTTGGTCTGTCAGGTCTCTGGGACAGGCACTGCTTGTCATTGCATGGAGTGTCTGGAGCAGGACTTGCTGGTCTCAGTTGCAGGTGCAAACGTAACCTGACCAGTCCCCCAAACCGAGCGTGGGAAAGTTGGGTGTCTCTAGCTACGTCCACACTACGGCCTTCACAGCCTCCAGCTGACTGTCCTGGAGCCTGGATACCCATGCCTTGGTCATCTTGCTGTTCTGACATCTTTCCCATCCATGCTTGCATTTCACATGTCCCCAAAGTAACGTTGTGTCAGTTCATTCCTTGATTGTTCTTGGCTGAGTGCTGCATGTCCAGATGTGTTCAAGCTAATGTGGCCAGACAACAAACTTGTGAGATGGGATGGATCCACCCTGGGTCATTTTAGCCTTTTTGGTTACAGATGTGTTTCTGAGGGCCTGCTGCTGCTCTACAGGAGGGTCTCAGCTGGTTCTGACAGCACAAATCGTGTCTTCAGATGTTTCCAGGAGCATGGTGTCCACCTGTGCTTTCAGGGCTGCACATGCCTTATGGTGCCTCATGGCCACTGGCTGGGATCCCCATTAGCTTAGAGACATTCCCCCAAAGCTGTGAGCTGTGTATGAGCCTATGGACTCTGCAGTGCTGCTGGAGGTCTGTCCTGGTGGACTGGAGTTGGTGTGCTCCAAAACAAGGACTCTGCTGATCTGGGTGTCAGGTTCAATTTTCTAAGAAGAACCATACAAGAAACTGAGTGCTGTCAGTGCCCAAACACCTTTCTGATGTACATTTCTAAATACATACTGTATTCAAGGGATTGTGCATTTGTTTAAATGCATAATAAATGCATTTAAATGCATAAGACTATCAAAATGCATACCCAAGCTTGCCAGCTAGGCCTCAAGTCACAAACCTTACTAAGAAGCTTCCCTTGACATAATAGCTTCTTTCTGAAAGAGCAGTTACTAGTTCTATCATGGCAATGCAGTCAGTGGAAATATATCCTGGATATTTCAGACATCTAGCATGAGTTTGAGGTAGTTTACCACTTTGATGGTTTACTAAAACCCATACAGGTACAGGAATGGACTCCAAACTGTGCTATTTCAGTGAGTGCCGGAGGGCTGGATGATCTTATCTTCCGTTTATGATCAAGAAGAAGGCTGGACTCTGTGGTGCAGTGTTATTCAGGATGGTTTCCTAGGGGTGGTTCTTGAATTTTTCATGTAACTCTTGTCATTTAGAAAGGCTTCCATATGGCTACACAGAGATGAGTGGAGATAGACTTTGGTCATAACGCAGGGGAAGAAGGATCAGGGATTGTCTCCCCGGCCCAAAAATGGGGCTGACTCAGTGTGTGGCGCAAAACGGATCGGAACCCAAGAAGAAATGTAGCAGAACAGTGTGGCAAGAAGGAAACGGGTCTTCCCTGGTCAGATCTCCTGTGAGCTGCTGCCACTGCAGGTGGCTTAGTGTGCATAGTTTCACACAGAGTTCATGGAGAGCCTGGTGTGCCCCTAGGTACGGTCTTGGCAAGCAAGGGTGCCTGCAAGCTGGAAGCACAATGGGAAGATGAAGCACCTGAAGGTGCCTGGAGAGCTTGTTCGCCTGCTGGGGTGTATGGGGATATGTCAGATGCTGGAGAGCTAATGGCTTTCCATTGCTGATCAATATTTCCTATGCTTTCAGATGTGGTAACAGGTTCAGTTTTATAGAACAATCTTTGAATGTTCTCTGAGCAAGCAACCAGTCCAGAAAATCATGCTAATAGCTCTGCTATTAACAGGCCTGGCAGAATTTGAGCCAAACAGAAAAGGCTTGTCTAAGTGCTATTGAAGCGTTTTGGGCCAGGCATATTCCATGCATTAGGGAAGATTTGTACTCCTTTGACCAGACATTGCTGAGTGTTGTCTATTTATACGCATCTAAATATATCCTCTGCAGTCTTCAGACTTTTCTTGCTAGTAGTAAAATTACTTTTCAATATTATGCTATTAAAATGTGCTTGCTGACACTATTTGATGAGTTTCGTGCTAAGAGATATGTCTCTGCATGTGTTTTAAATAAAAATTATTCTTGAAGTAGTTACCTAAAATGCTTTGGAAGTAAAAGCATGTTGTCAGTGCAGATGGATAGCAGAAAACAATGTAGTTGAACAGAAGCACTACTGGAGACATGCTCAAGCCTCTAAGGCCAAATTCAAACCAGTACAGGGTTTTGTTGCTTAAAAGTGAACCACTTCTTCTATAAATATATATCGAATGTGTACTTTGCAATGAAAAGGAAATATTTGCTTCCAATTAGTCAAGTATATCTCTGGTATGCTGAAGTTTGAGACATTGTTCTGGAAACAAAATACTGAAGAAGCACCTTCTCATTTGCTGCGAGTGTGTATTGGGCCCAGGGAGCCAGCCGGTGCTTTGGTGCTGGGGCCTCCCCTCCTCCACAGCAGCACCCAGGGTGGCACCTGCCTGCCCTTGGCAGCAGGGGGGGTCACAGCGATGGGAGGATGGGAGCAGGACTCTCCTCCCCGGGTTAACTGACCGAGCAGCTCCCGATGGAGAGCAGGGCCCTGGGTGAGCGGGGAGCCCGTGGCCGGCCCTCCACCCAGCCGTGCTGTGCACCAGGGAATAATTGCTGGTGGAGGAGCTGGTCTGGGAAGCTGTGTCACCGAGTGCTGAGGTGGAGAGTAATAATAATTGCTGTCCGGGTCGTGTTTTGGAAATGGTGTTACAGACCCAGGGGTAAAAGCTGATGCCCTAATTCCAGGCTATCATAAATATTCCAACAGAACCCTGCTGCAAAAGCGAATGCAATGATGAGTCCATATCTATGTGTGCATTTCTCCTGCAGTAGTGAGGGTTTTGTGGGGCTCCTGAAGAGGGATGGAGACCTTCGATGTATTCCCAGATAAAAAACAGCATCCCTCATTGGGTTGTGGTGATTATGTGGCTGTCTGTCTGGCCTGCAGCCCATCATGAAACAGTAATAACAGTAATTTTCTTTTCTGTGGCAGCTCTTGCTGATGGTTATTGGAGAACTGATACAGCCTGTAGAGGAAGTGAGAGGAACTGGTATTCTTAGGGCATGGAGACAGGGCACAAAGAATGTAAAAGCAGGGTTCTCAGAAGTCTTCAGACTGGTGTTTCATGCCCTGATGTCCAAGGACAGGCACTGTGCCCTCTTCAGCCCCTTGAATCACAGAATCATACAATGGTTTGTGTTGGAAGGGACCTGAAAGAGCATGTCGTTCTACCCCCAACCCCTGCCACAGGCAGGGACACTTTCCACTAGATCAGGTTGCCCAAGCCCCAGCCTGGCCTTGACCACCCTCTTGGATGGGGCATCCATAGATTCTCCGGGCAGCGTGTTGCAGTGCCTTTCCACCCTCGGAGGTGGTGAATCCTAGGTCCAGACTCTGTTAGCCAGAGGTCTGTGATGTGGTCAAAGGTTGTGGTGCCAGGAGCCTGGCCCTGGAGGCCACTGCCCGGCCAAGGACCGGGGGACATGGATTTCAGTAGCAGCTATGTTAGCTGACAAATCACCCTGTAATTTAGAAAGGTGTGTAGTGGCGTCTGGTGTCTGAAGGGAGGAGGACCTGGGGGCAGGTCCCTGGCCAAGCACGTGCCCAGGTGGTGCCTGGTCCGGAGGGTGGTGGCAGCGCTGGGCCTGGGGGCTCCGTCCACACAGGCCCTGGGGGGTGGCTGCCTGCTGGCCCTGGCCCTGGGGTTGGTGGCCTAGCTGGTGTGGCAGCTTCCACCTGCCTGGGGATTAAATCAGTCTGCAGATAATATTTGTCCTGAGATGGCTGAATAATGCAAAGGGTGATTTGTCAAATGGCTAATGGGAACCCTCAGTGAAGGCCTCCTTAATTGGGTAGCATGTGGCCAGAGTGACTCTGAGTGCCTGAAGCTGGTTCCCGATGCTGCGAAACCTTTGCCTAATGCCTTGCTTTTGAGGTTGCTCTTCCAGATGAAGTTTCTCACCAGGAACTCTTAGCAAAACATTTCTGTGAAAACACGTGATTAGGTAACTTTGCTTTAAAGTTGAATGGCTTTTTTGTCCTTTGAAGTTTTTGTTCAGGCTCCTCTGTCAAGATCATGTTGGATTGCTTTTTGGATTAGAGGCATAAAACTGTTTCCATTGCCTCAACATTGTTATGTTGCCAGATATCTGATATTCCCTTGGTACGTCATTGTAATTCTTTGTTTTGCGTAGTCTCTGTGGCTGGCCAAGGGGGACGGAGAGACCAGAGGCCTGAGCTTGGCAAGGAGCCCGCAACAGGGAGGTGTGACAGCTCTTTACCTACCATAGCACGAAGACTGACCACCAGCTGTAATACAGCAGTGAGCAAAAGGCAGGAGCAGTGTAGTAGAAAAAGTCCGACAGACAGGAAACCCCCAAATGTGTTTTCAGCACACTGGTGGGAATGTTTCTGGTCCTAGGATTTGGGCATGGGATTTCTCTAACAGTACTGAACAGTAATTCAGAGACTTTATGCTCCATGTGGATGAGACGTGGTTTGAATTTCTTCTAGGTTTTAGCCAGAGTTAAGAATTTACCCATTTCATGCAGTCTATCCCAGCAAAGGAAAACACATACAGTTGGCAGCATTGCCTGTGCTCTGGAAAGCTGCATTATTTTTGTTTTCACCAACACACTCTTAAAATACTTGATGTAAAGCCCCCTTCCAGGCTTCGTGGGATGGCGTCTGAGTAAGGCGAGCAGGACGTGTTGCCTTGCCAGCTGTGACTTAGTGGCTGTGTTGAGTACATGGCATTTCACATGAGAGCCCCTGCTCGGGGCCACAACCCAGCTGCACTGCGCCGGGCTACCTTTGAGCCTGGCCATGCTGGGGCTCCTCACTGCTCCACTGAGCACTGGCGCCACTGAGCAGGTGCTGCCACTTGCGTTGGTCTCAAGTGCCACGAGAGGACCCTTAGGACCCTTCCGCACCGACACAGGGCTGTGTGTCTGCCTCTGCCAGGTTGTGAGGAAACCAGATGAGACAAGTACAAGCCTCAGTTCAGGCTGTGGTGGTGTTTGCCCATATGCAACTGCAGGGTGTCCCGGCAGGCTGTGTTCAGGAATCTTCTTGGATAGTCTGTGGCAGGGCTGGGGAGGTGGTGTAGGTTGGTCCATGAGGACTTTCCTCACAGTGCAGCTTGTGAGTCTGCAGCATTTGGGCCCCTTAGGTTATGGCTTTGGTTCCTAAAGAGGCTTTGTTGCACAACCCAGTGCCACGATACAACTCCATGGCTTCTCTCTGTGTATCAGCTCTGTGCATACCCTGTTAGAGTGGGCCCAGAGGAGGCCACAAGTATGATCAGAGGACTGGAGCTCTCCTGTTGCACAAGAAGCTGAGAGAGTTAGGGTGTTCAGCCCGGAGAAGAGAGGGCCCTGGGAAGGCCTTCCAGCAGCCTTCCAGTTCCTAAAGGGGGCTACAGGAAAGCTGGGGAAGGACTCTTTGTCAGGGGGTGTAGTGATAGAACAAGGCTGATAGTAATGGCTTTAAACTTAAAAAGGGTAGATTTAGATTAAGTATTAGGAAGAACTTTATTTTTGTGAGGGTAGTGAGGCACTGGAATAGTCTGCCCAGAGATGCTGTGGATGCCCCATCTCTGGCAGTGTTTAAGGCCAGGTGTGATGGAGCAGCCTGGTCTAGCGGAAGGTGTCTCTGTCCATGGCAGGGGGATGGGAACCTTATGATCTTTAAGGTCCCTTCCAACCCAAACCATTCTGTGACTCTGTGGGAGAAACTTTGGGAAGGCAGCAGACTCACAGCCTGAAAGACCTGTGCTGTGCTGGAGACAAGGATTGTGGAGTGCGTGTGGGGACGACCAGTGTGCCAGGTGACATTTCACTGCAGGGGCTCTGCCCAGACTCTGCGAGCAGTGCACCCACATGGATGCCCCTCTTTGGGCTGCTCAGCGTTTGGTGCCCTGGCTGTAGCGGTGATGGACTGGGCCACTCCAAAGCATGTTTGGTCCCTGTCACTCAGACTGTGGCAAGGGATGCACTTGGGGACCAGTTCTGCGGGTGCAGTTTTCTTTCTAGTTGTTCCTTGTTCCCTTGCACAGAGCCCCAGTTCTCACTGCAGATGATCACAACAGTTGCCTCACACGCACCTCCCTATCTCTGCATCCCCGTGTCTGCAAGCAGCGAGAGGCCCTCCCGTTGTGGGCTAGTGGAAAACCCATGGGGATATGGTTAGTCCTCTGCTGCATGTCTTCAGCTGTCCAAGAAAAGGAGGTTTGTTCATGTTCCAGATAGAACTAAGATATTAGAACTAAGATATATCTACAAGAAGGACATCGAGGTGCTTGAGCGGGTGCAGAGAAGGGCGACGAAGCTGGTGAGGGGCCTGGAGAACAAGTCCTACGAGGAGCGGCTGAGGGAGCTGGGCTTGTTCAGCCTGGAGAAGAGGAGGCTCAGGGGTGACCTTATCGCTCTTTTTAGGTATCTCAAGGGAGGCTGTAGCGAGGTGGGGGTTGGCCTGTTCTCCCACGTGCCTGGTGACAGGACGAGGGGGAATGGGTTTAAGTTGAGCCAGGGGAGTTTTAGGTTAGATGTTAGGAAGAACTTCTTCACTGAAAGGGTTGTGAGGCACTGGAACAGGCTGCCCAGGGAAGTGGTGGAGTCACCATCCCTGGAAGTCTTCAAAAGACGTTTAGATGTAGAGCTTAGGGATATGGTTTAGTGGAGGGCTGTTAGCGTTAGGTTGGAGGTTGGACTCGATGACCTTGAGGTCTCTTCCAACCTAGGAAATTCTGTGATTCTGTGATTCTGTGATTTCAGCTGATGGTTTGTTAAAAATAGGTGTACGCCTAACAGTGTATGTGTGCGGTGACAGGTAGGTGCCGTGCTTCTGCTGCTGCCCCTTCCTGCAGTGAGCAGCCATAAATGGCTCATCGTAAATGGCTCTTCAGCCCAGCCCCCACAACTGTTTTTGCAATTAAAAGATTCAGAGCAATGCTTTGGTCTTGTTCTAGTAGTATAATGCAGTTTCTGTTTTATTTTATTTTATTTTATTTTATTTTATTTTATTTTATTTTATTTTATTTTATTTTATTTTATTTTATTTTATTTTATTTTATTTTATTTTATTTTATTTTATTTTATTTTATATTTTATTTTATTTTATTTTATTTTATTTTATTTTATTTTATTTTATTTTATTTTATTTTATTTTATATTTTATTTTATTTTACATTTTGTCAGAAAACTTTAGCACTCCAGTCAGTACTTCTCATATTTCAGCTCCATAAAAATGGAACCAAATCGGAGTTTTGCTGGCCTAAGAGCTGAGCATGGTTTCTTGTCTCATGGCATCCTTCATAGAGGCCTGGCACACTGGCAGTGTAGTCCTTCATCCAGCCTAGCGCTTAACATACTTACCTAGGTTTAGTTGCAGTAATCCTTTTAGAGTCCATAGGACTGTGCACAGGGCTAGAGGAAGTGCATGCCTGAGGGCTTGCCTGGCTCAGGGCCCTACTGGCTGTTATTAGCCGTGTTACTTCAGCAATATAAGGTCGTGCCTTATGGACTGCTGGACACTGCTGGACACTGCTGGACATGCAGTTCCACATGCACAGGAGCGTGCTGTTGGGACCTGCTCCTCCGCTGGGTGCGGCGCAGAGCTGGCACCTGCCCAGGGCAGCAGCAGAGACATGAAGAGGGGTTTCCTGAACTTGCTCTACTTGGAGAATCTGCTAGAAACAGTACAAGAGTTGTGCATGTTGTGATACATTGGCTTTTAAAAATTTAGTAGAAAGTCATAAATCGCAGTGCCATGAAGTTCTCTGTGTGGGGTGGCAGATTTACAGAAAAACACATCTCTGGAGGGGCTGCCACCTTAGGAGGAGGTTTTTGTTTCTTCACATGACATACGGTGGTCTTATTAAACGAGCAGTGGTCATTAGGGTTGAGTGATGACCTACTCCCCGGTGTGATGGGGAATAAGAGCAAGGGCAGTGTGCCGGGCTGCCTCGTGGCGTGCCGTGCGCTGCTCCCGGGCATGATGGTGCAGCTGGTGTGGCTGGGGCTGGGGGCACTGGCCCAGCTCTGCTCTGCACTGGGGCTGTGCTCGCTTTGCTCCCAGTGCCGTGGGCGCAAGAGAAGAAGGCGGCAGAGCTGGCTGCTGGCCTGGCCTCTTCCTGGGGCACTGGCCCCTCTCCTGTGGAAGTCAGATCCAGGACCCGGCCCTGGCCACGCTGAGGATGCAGGGTCTCAGGGCATCCCCTGGGTCACAGCACCGGCCCCCGTCGCCCCGTGTGGCGTGTGGGCTCGTGGGCAGCTGGGCGAGTTGAGTTGCAGAACGTTCGTCCCTCACCGTGGTCCTGGACAGGGGCTTTGTTTGCTCTGCTGTAAGTAAACAAGGAGAGCACACTCCAGTTTGCTTTTTGTGTTCAAACAGCCTGACCTATAGACATTTTGATGCGGTTGTTGAAATGGGAGGTTACTTCCCTCAGGGCTCACATTTCTGTTGTATTCATTATTGCCCATTACTGCCCTGGGTCAGACACTCTGTTTCCAACTTGTTTTATTTCAGAGGCAGTCTGCAAACAAACACCTTCTGTGTATTGAAGCAATCCCCATGTCCTTCCCTTCCCATAGAAGGAAAACATGATAAATACCATGGAAAAAGATGTAGTAGGTAAAGAAGGATAGTTACAGCTGACTGCTAGTTACACATGACAACTGTATGGATTTCTAAGGGAACAAATTAGGAATATAGTTTATAAATGAATGTTCCTAGTGCAGCGTTGTGGAATATGTAAAAACGAGTAACAGGTAAACTGCTCAGGTAAATGCCGCTTAACGCGATCAGCGATCAGCGTTAGCTCTGTTTGAGTATCACAGCCCCTCACTGTTTGCAGACATTGTGTTATTGTCTTCCACACTTCCACTGGAGGATACAAACAGCTCAACTGAATGAGCTTAATTTCTACCAAGAAGCATTAGAGAGGCCTGTGTACAGACTGCGTGACTGTATTTGAATTGCATCTGGAAAGTTAAAATAATAATAAATAAATAGCAATAATTAGGAGTAAAATTCCGGCTGGCAGAATTTTGCTCTCAGAATGCAGAGTTGCCATCTGAAATTCAGGCCATACATGAAACCAGATACCCGAGTGGTTCCCTGATGGTCAGTAATGCTTCTTTGATTTATATTTGGAATGTGGAGAGAGGTGAAGGATAAAAGAGGAGAGTGAAGGGCACAAGCATTACAATTACCACATAAATCAGAAGAATCATACTCTGAGGGTGCAATGTGTTTCTCCTTTACTGCTGGACACAGAAAATCTAAACCAAAACATCTCTGCAGAATACCCATTCATCTGGTGGTGCACTGACTGCGTCCATGCAGCATGGCAGGGACAACGGCTTGCTCATTGTCCCGCTGCATTGTGCCGTGTCCCTCTTCAGTTTACGTTCTGACCAGCAGTGCAGAGATTGCAAATAATGCTGAGTATTAAGATGCAAAAGCAGTATTAAGTAGTATTAAGATGCGAAAGCAGATATTTTATGCTGTAGGCTGGATTCTTAACTTAGATTTGTGTGTGCAGGGCGTCATGAAGCAGGACATCCTATTGCTTTTAGGGGAGTCTCCGTGTGCCCTGTCTAAGCATGCTAGGTTTCACTTACGTAGCCTTGGTTTGTGTCTATTTTAGCAAGTGGTGGGGGCAGCAGGAGAGCATTTCCAGGGTGACGTGATGGGTGGTAAGGGGCTGATGTCCACACCACGTGTGTCTGGGATGTGGCACAGATCTGGCTTTGGTAAGGCATCATGGACTGGACGGGGGTCAGAGGCAGGAGCACACGGAGCGCGGGCAGAGCGTGCTGTCCTGTCCTGCTGCGTTTCCCTGGGAGCAGCCCCGAGCGGGGCTCCCCAGTGTGGGGTGTCCCCTGGGATGGGGCTGGCATGGAGCCTGGCTCGCTGCTGCCGGCAGCGCAGCTCTGCAGCACGCGGCTGCGGGGCGCTGGCTTGGCTCCGTGCAGGCTCGGCCCAGGGCTGGACGGCAGCGTGTGACACTTCTTATCTTGCCAGCTCAGAAATGCAGTGCTCAGGGCATCCTGATGGATTTGTGACACTCCCTGTGGGACTTTGTGCTCATAAACCAATTAAAGGATTACATTGTAATAATGTGGAGAGTATTCTTTGTTCATTAAGTAATGCAGGTATAATTCAATTAGTGACAGGCTGACCTGCTGATGTCAAGATGTGGATGCCAGCCAGGTCAGAGTCTTGAGCTCTGCTTTCCAGCTCAGCGACAAGCTCCCTTCTAGCCTCTGAACCAAAATGGCAAAAGCTGGAGAGAGTAGCTACAAGCTAAAACGCTGAGATGGCTGCGCCTCTGGTTGCTCCTCCTGCCTTGCAGAGAGCTGGTGGTAGAAAGTCAGGGGAGAGTCACTGCAGGATGCCTGGTCTCCCTAAGAGCTGCCTCTGATCACCACTACTCGTAGCAGGAGGGGAGCACAGGCAAAGCTTCAGTCCAACCCTATGTGGCCATTTCCTCATCCCTTGCGCCATGCTCACTTGGTGCCATCCTGGGTAAGGTAAGGTGCGGAGGCAGCCCTGATACCTACCACGACCAAGGTTGTTCTCAACATGAGCTGTGCTGCCTGTTCTGGTGCCGCCTGCTGGAAGGGAAACCCAGGCCTTGCACAGCTGCATCTGCCCTCATGCCTTTGCCGGCCGAAGAACAAGAGGCATGTCCCTCCGGGGCTGCCGGGGGCAGCAGGACCTGACTCGCCCCAGCTTCCAGCATGCAGCACTCAGCCTCTGCACCTGCATGACTCTGACTAGCTAGTGTGTGTTACTCCTGAGCAGTCATTAAAACAGCAGAATTTGTTAAGGTTTTTACTAGTGTTCGTTTATGAAATGTTTTCAAGCTTGGCTGGGTATTTAATGTTCAGCATGGCTCAGAAAGCACAGTTTGACCAAACTGTGAAAGGCAATTTGCTCCCAGGGAGAAGCATGCCATGCAACATGGCCAGCCCAACTCGAGCGTGCAGCTGGGACCAGGTGGGTGCAAAAGGTGTTTCTGGACTGCCAGAGATTTCCAGAACAACCAGTGGGTTTCACTATCCAAAACAATGATGCTGGTCAAAATCATGCTCTGGTTTTCCATGCAATCCCATGACAAAATTATGAGGAATTTGCAGCAAAGATGAGGCAATGCCTACCGTGTTATATGTTGAATGCAAATACAGTGAGAAAATACCTATATTATCTATACGTATGTGCAAATACAGACATAAAATCAGCTCATGTAGCCTTGCAGTGCTGGCACAATATAAGCACCAGACAGCACAAGAGAATAATCTGAGGACCAAGGAACGGTTTGTAAGCCATGCCCGTATTTTGCAGCACTTACTTTCTCAGTTGCACTTTGCAGGGAGTTTGCTTGGCTGCCAGTTACTGTTTGCCAGGAGGAAAGCCCCAACCTGCTAGTAGGCTGGGCAGCAAACTAGGCACATATGGTAAAATAAATGAGGCCTGGGCAGTAAGCTATTCCCCCACTAAGGTGAGAAAAGCCAGAGGCACCCGCCTGCCATCGCTGGGGACAGCGCGGCCTCGGCCCCACGTGGTGATCGCTGCGTGGCTGGGAGCGGTGCGGGTTTCTGTCCAGTTTGTGCTATATTACATTGTAAAATCGTGGCTCTCCTTACAGAAAGACCCACCACTGGAAGAAAGCGTGTACTTTTTTGGGTGAAGGGGGAATGCTGATTTTCCAGCTGCTGCAAGGCCCTTATACAGTAACCGTAGCAACAGGGCTTCAAAGACAAAGGGTTAAGGTATGGGTTTCCCAACTTCTCCATCTGCACAGGCAGTGTCCTTCCAATGCCATTGTCCACCGCAAGAGGTGACAGGAGCCGTGCGTGGGGGGAGGGGGGGCTGGTTCTATCCCCTCGGGGGGCTGCCCCAGCTGAGGCCCCCTGGCCATGGGTGCCCTGGCTGCTGGTGTGTGCCCAGAGCATGCAGCCGCACAGCACCCTGCACACCTCAGTTCCCCACGGCTTACGCCTTCGGCTACAGAACCTGAAATGTGTGAACAGAACTTGAACCTCTCTGTGTGCTGCTTCTCTCCCAGAAGCTCAAGCAGCTTCTTCAAATCCTTCCCAAAATTGTAAGATTTGAGCCCATTTGCTTGGAGGGCAGAAGTGGAAGCTTGGGGTCTCCGTGGTCAATCACAGTTTAGCAGCAATTCCCTGATGCTTAGGGTCATTTTTCACATGCTGGTGATCCCAAGCCGTCCTGACATTATTTCTTTTCCCATCACTGTGTGATGCAATGTCTGATTTTCTATTTACCTGTGCCCTGCTGCTTCTCTTTAAAACATGCAGTTAGTTAAGGCTGTAACTTTGACATGACATTCATTCCCATAAAGTGCTTTGTACACTAATATGGTACAATCATTGCAGTAAGATGGTATCTAAATGCTTCTAAATGTCAGTCCGTGTTGATGCATGGATGCTGCTTCATCAGGAAATTAATTGCAAATACAACACCTCTGGGCATCCTGGAACAATAGTCTCTGCAGTGCTCCCAATTACCAGCCAGCACTTGCACAGAAAAGATAATGGCATATGAATGAGTTAATGGTAGTTGGAGGGGCTGAAGGGAAGGAGGATACCTTTTACAAATTAATGAAGGGGAAGAAAACAATAGAAGGAAAGTCAGTTCCTCGGCAAATGAGGACAGGGATGGAACCGGCAACCTGCCTACATAACCAACTTGATTTAAAGTTGACTTTGTCATCCTTGCAACGATGGCTTCATCTCTGCAGTGTCAGAGCAGCAGATCCAGCTGCTCCGGACTGTGGAGCTCCCTGTGTGCAGCCGTCCGAGTGTTCTGTCCCTGTCCCTGTCCCTGTGTCCCTGTGTCCCTGTGTCCCTGCCCTGAGCCTTGCCCTAGGGGCTGGGATCTTCTGTATGCCCACATTTTGGGTTGTCCACGTGTGACTGAGCTGACCCCAGCTCCGGCTCGCCCTGCCACCAGCGAGCTCCTGTGCCTGGGGCTGCCCATCCTGGGCGAGAGCTGCGCACCCCTGCCCTGCGCCCACTGCTCCCGGGGACCCCTGGGCTGTCCCGCTCCCCAGGGCAGGGCAGTCCCATCGGCCGGGCAGGACGCCCGGACGGCGGCCCTGTGACTGCCCCCATAGGACTACGCTGCCCAGCCCTTGGGGCTTGGCTGCAGCACGTGGTGCTCCCCTCTCCAAGGGCTGACCTGGCTGGGCTCTGGGAGAGGAGCGGGTGAGCGGGAGCCCAGCTGGGTGGCGGGGGGCTGGCTGCTGTGCAGCAGTGCTGGGGAGGTGGGCTGAGACCATCTGTGTGCGCCTTGCCACTGCATCCCATCAAATGGCAACAGCTGTTTGGCAGTGGTCTGTGAGCCTGCTGGGCTAGGCTTGCCTCCCAGACGAGGAGCAGGAAAGAGTGAAATACCCATGCTCCCAGCCTGTGTCAGGGCAGGGCTGAGCAGCATTTTCCAAGGGCAGCCTGGACATCTTGTGGGTTCTAGTTGGGGATGAGAGGGCAGGAGGGGCCCTTGTGCAACCCTCTGTGCATGCTGCCAGGTCTCCTGAAATTTGCTAGGCTGAAATTGTGGGGAGGTGGAAGCTGAGGCTGAGCTCAGGTCAAGGGTGCCCTGCGGTGCTGCCAGCCGGGAGACGTGCTCCTGCGTCCTCACCTGGGCCATGTGGCAGGCAGCGGTGGGCATCCTTCTCCCAGGATGTGCCTGCTTTGTCAGGCCGTGACTCCTCAGTGGTTTTGCTGAAGTGATGATGCTTACGTCCCATGCAGTGTCAATTTTTCACATTATATCAACGTGTTCTGCCTGTTATCACCGAGGACAGAGGCGATGGCAGTATCCTTCTGCTGTGAGCATGGGCCTCTCTGTTATTTCATTAGATTCAGCTACTGAGGGACATCAGCTTCAAAATGTAATCGCTTTGCTTTGCAAAAGGTCTTTTCCAATATATTTCCAGCTGTGCCATGGTGGGTGCAAGTGCTGAGAGTGTCAATATGTTGAAAGGAAATTGCACATAAAGACAGCTCTTTACACCAAAAAGACACAGTAAGGACAGTCAGATCTCATTCAGAGGTTGTGTAAAAGGCTGACGTGGTATCACTAGGAGATATTGCTCAGTGCTTTTGGGATTTGTTTGTTTGTTTTGCTCTATGCATATGTAAATGAGAGTTTAACTGATTGCAAATAGCAAAGTAGCACATTCCTCTAATTTAAATGGTTGGAACAAAGCGAAGTGTTGCCCTATTCCTTTCTAGTGGTGTGAGCTGTCTTGTGTCGTGGCTCTGCTGCACGAAAATTATTAGAAACTCATTTCCCATATGTCATCTTTAGACGTCAGAGTGTGTCAGAAAAGGCTGTGCTTGTGCCGGGTGTACTAATTCACATTTTCTGCAGTATATTTCCATGCTTCCCTAGCCACTGCTCTGCCGTGGTTAGGATGCAGCAAGTTATGGCATGCTCAGGAGGTCTGCTGTGGACACCCAACTGAAGTCTGGTTCAGAGAGCCTCTGCTGCAGCCTGGCAGCCTCTGCAGGCAGTGGCCAGGGCACAGAGGCAGATGTCTGGAGCACAGGATCCCAGGGATTTGTTTCCTACCTCTCCTTCAGGTTGAAAGAGAGTAATTTCTTGCATTAAGGGCATCACTCCTGAGAATGAAAGGCTTTGTTTTTCCCTGGGCAGTGCTCCTGTTTGTGGCTGCTGTTCTCCGAGCAGTGCCGGTGTGGTTTGGGCAGTGCCAGAGCTGTCACCGGTGTCTCCAGGTGCTTCCTCTGGTTGTGGCTGTTCGGAAAGAGGTGATGCTGGGCTGCTGCCGCCCACTGTTGCTCCTTGCCCTTCACTGTCAAAGCCGAGCAGGTCCTGGTGGCAGTGGGGACACAGCACACCTGCCACCGGGGTGTCTGGGTGTCACCCTGGGAGCCAGCCGGGCTCTCGCTGTTGCCTCTGACTGGTCCTGGGAGCAGTGCGGTTGCTCTCAGTGACTCATGAGAGGCTGGTCTGCTGCCGGGCATTTACATGTCCCCAGAAGGTTTTTCGGTGACTAAAAAAAAACAGCCCAGGAGTCAGTTCTGTCCAGACAGACATCCCTGACTGAGGAGTCCCCTCTGCCAGGGGAGCAGCATGGCAACTCTGCAAGGTCGCTTCTGGAAGGCTGTAACCAGCGGGGGCTGCCAGAGGTGCTGGGGAGGTGCTGGGTTTCGACTGGGGCTGCGGGGATGGTGCTGTGGGGACGGATGGGGCTGAGGCTCCGGGGGAGAAGGGCCGGGCTGCGGGGCCGCGGGGAGCGCAGGCCGTGCCGCCCTGTGGCACTGGTGCTGTGCGGCCTGGGCACCGCGTGCTGTGCTGAGAGGACACGGCCTGGGCTGGAGTGAGCCGTGCTGCACCCGCCATCCTCCTCCGCCACCCCTGCTGCTACACGGCCCTGCCCTGCTTGAGGCTGCTGCTTCCAAGCCCCTGCAGACTGTCCCATGTCCTGCTGCCTCGCCAGCCCTGCTCCACCAGGAATCTTCTCCCCAGCCCCATGGCCCCGCTCCTCTGCTGAAGGGATGCCCCATCCTGGGCCCAGGTGTCCCAGCTCCCCACAAGCACCATGCCAGGGGCTGCCGCCTGTGCCAGGGGCAGGGGCATAGAGGGTTCCCTCTGCTTGCTGGCCAGCCAGGGGTGCTTGGAGCTTTATCGAATGACAAGAAGAAACACTCGGTGGTTTCTGTGCTTGGAGACTCCATCTCCCACGGTTAGTGCAGTGAAGAGGGAGGCGCGGAGGGGAGCAGCAGCCTGGGGACAGACGCTCTCTGAAGATGGACCTCTCCAGGAGGATTGTGACCCTGAACTTTGGTTCGGCTGTATCAGTGATTTTGGGACTTTGATTACCATATCTGTGTTGAGATACAACAGCAGAACAGCACTCGCTCACACTGGAGTCTCACCATGGCACGTGCTGCTCACAGAAGTGCTGCTCTGCAGAGCTTACAGCCAGATAAATAAAATTGGCAGAAGAGTGATTTTTAATTAGGAACTGAACTCTGAAGCATCTCAGTGACTTGCGGTGTTTCAAGGTCTGTGGCAGCCAGGGTCGAGGCACAGACTGAAGGGCTCATCCCAGCCAGTGAAGGAGCTAGCTTTCCTCCCTTACTGCAGCACCTGAGGGGTAAACGTGGAACAAATGCTGCTGCATTGATTACTACAACAACTTCTCTCTGATGAGCAAAATGTGCAACCTTGACTAGAAAGCATAACTGTAATTTTTAGAAGACGTATATCTCTTGAAAGACTTAAGAGTCTTGTTTCTGAGAGGTGAAGCATTGATGCGCTCACAAAATTAGTGGTACTTGAGCTTCTGAGTGCCAAACTAACTTGAAAACAATTTTCAGCCCTGTGAGCATTAAAAGTGCAGCCCACAGTGTGGCTGTGCCAATCTGTCTCAACACTGTAAAACTGAAATATTTTGTTTTTCTCTGTCTTTCCCCTCTCATTTTTAATTGTAGAATTAAACAAAAGGACCAGGAAAAAAAAAAAACAAAACCAAAACCAACCAACCAAACAAACAAACAAAAAAACGGATTGGAATGGAAGAACTTTGATAGCAAAGCTGGAAGAAGAAAGTTTTGGATTCTTTAAAATAAAATTTTATTTTCAGGAAAAGGCTCTTTTATTGCAAGAAAGACAATTAGCTTCAGTTCTTTACAGCATAAAATTCAACGTATGAGAAATTATTTGCATATCTCAGAGGCTTCAGTGCAGTGGGAGTGATAATGACGGACCAACGATAATGCTTTTGCTTTTCTGTTGCTTTCCTTAGTAGAGTAAAACTTCAGGAACAAAACAGCAATCAGAAACAGCAGTTGTAATGTTGGCAAAAGATTGCAGTACATTCACAGTAGCCACGGCAAGTGGTGCATTCACACTGTTCCAAAATGTGCAGTCCTGGGTCTGTGCCACTGTGCTTTCCGTGGCAGACAGTCACTGTCACCATGTTACAGAGGATGCGAGACCTCACCTCTCCTGGGTGGTTTATTTCAGGTAGTTTGATGTCTCTGGGTTCTCCAAGGTCTCCACTGTGACTGATGCTCTCCTGGCCCTCGGTGGCTCCCTGCCTGTGGCAGCTGTTCAGCCTTGCTCGCGGCCGCATGGGAGCCAGCTCCAGGCTTTCCTGAGGAAGCCGGGCAGGGGCTGCCTGTCCCCGGGGAGGGCACGGTGCCTGCACGTAGTCCGTGGGCTGCGCCCTGGTCTCTCCGTGGTAACTCACACCTTGCAATTGCATGTGCGTTACAGACCCGGGCCATGCGAGTCTGGGGGGCGAGCCCTGAACCCTGTGTCTCAGGGACCTGTGTGTGGCAGTCGTGGGGTGCAGCTGGGCCCCTCGCGCTGCCACAGGCGGAGCAGCCTTTGGGGTGTCCCACTCAGGTGGGTGCGGGCGCGAGCTGTGCCCCCGCCTGCCCCTGCATGGGGCTGCACTGCCTGGGGGCCCTGGCCCAGCAGCTTCCCCTGCCATGGGGAAGGGGCCGTGTGAGGTTGCCTTTGGGGCTGGGGCTGCGAGAGCTAAGGTTTAACTAGGTGAGCTCTGCTGCCAGGGTGCTCTGCGGTCTGTGTGTCAGGAAATACCTCGGAAATTTTCTGCAAAATGCTGTGCTCAGACTGTTTCAAGTTCGATGGCCTTTTCGCATGTTTAGGACAAATTTCTGAATAACCTGCCCTGGGGTTGTTGGTTTCAGGTGGACCTGGAGTGCCTGGAAGCTGCAGGTGTGCAGTGCTGTGTCAAGCTGCCACGCAAAGCCTCGGGGCCTGGCACCCCACGGCTGCCAGGGCCCAGCTGCTGCATTGCGTTCGGTGCTGCCCTTGGTGCCGAGGAAGCTGCTGGTGCTGTTGGCCTCCAGGCAGTTAGAGGCATTCAGGTTCTCCTATGGTAATTTTGAAGACAAAAGAGGTAATCTTGTTTAGAGTGAAACAAAAGTTTAAAAATCCCTACCAAAATCCCTTCTTGTTCAACTGCTGTCTTGGTCATCTCTGTGTGGGCTGTGCTGGTTTGCAGATGGGGGCACACTGTTGTCTTTTTTTGCTAGAGCAAACGCAGATGAAAAATCTGCCTCATCTCCAGGCATCAACTGCCTCCTCTTGATCCCCTGCAGGTGCCAAGGCTCAAAAAGGCTCGTGCAGGTGTGCGCTGTGCTCACCCCCACCACAGACCCGCGGTGACGGGTGCAGCAGGGCGGCTCTTCTCAGCTTCTGCTCAGCTTCTGGAGAGGGTGCTGTGGGTGCTGCGCGGGGAGCAGCCCAGCTTGGATTTCACTCCTCATCTCTCACTTTCTCATGTAGATCCAAGTGGCACCTAAGCAGTAGGACTTGGGGGCGGGAGCTCTCCAATAAGGGCGATTCATGGGCGTGTGCTGCTCCCTGTGCCAGGGAGATGCCAGGAGTGTGCCAGTGACATGCCCAGGGCTGCTCCCTGCCTGCTTGGGAGGCAATGGGCTCTCCTGCGCGTCCTCCCCATTCCTTCTTCTCATTCAGGTTCTTTCTGTCAAGCTTGCTTGGATTGATGAGTAGGATCTGACATGCACCACATCACGGGAAAATGCATTCCTATGCCTGGAAGCCTAAAAATGAGAAAATGCAGTACGTTTCTAAAGAGAACATTCTAGGGAGAACAAAGTACCTCCTTTGATTTCAGTGCATAATTTAGGGATAACTCAATTAGCTTCAGTAAAGTCATGCTCATTTACCTTCGGTAAAAGTTTGAGGCTTCCTGTTTCTACAAGCATTTTCCTGCATAATGCTGTTCTTTCTCCTTTTGTGAAATGGAAACTGTGTAATTTTCCTGATGCTAGTTAAGATAGGAGAGAATTATACCTAAATGTATTCGATGGAAAATTATTATGTTTAATATATAGCCCGAACTCCAGGTTAAAATCACTGGCCTGGTCACTGGAAGGCACAGGCATCCTAAACAGCCAGGACTTCTGTTGTCAGCTGATAGGACAGCATCGCAAGGAACGTGTGTAACAGAGGTGCACGAGAGCTGTATGGACTTGATTCTCATTTTTACTTTGAAAATATCAGAGAATTGGGAAGGCTTACATAGGTAGGAGGTACTACAGACAGCCATCATGCTATGGCCACCAGCAGCTGAGTGATGCAGGCACTGAAGTTAAGGCTTCCTGTTGCTCTTGCCCCCTGCAGCTGCAGAGCTGCAAGGGGCTGCATGTGGAGCTCCGACGGAGCCTCCTCGCTGCAGGGCCGCCCCCTGCCAGGGCGCGAGGGCTGCAGGTCCTGGCCCCGCTCACCGTGCTGCACAGCGAGCCCATGGGCTGAGTGCGGGGGGCGAGGGTGGCGTTGGTGCAGGACTGGCCCTGAGCTGCTGTCCCCAGGGCAAGCCCTGCGCGCTGCTGCCCAGACCCGGGCGTGCTGCTGGGAGGGTTGCTGGAAGAGCGGGCAGCGGCCGTGGGCTTGCAGCAGGTGTTGAATTCCCTCTTGAAAACCAACAAAAGATTTTGCCCTTCTGTGCTGGCAAATGGCAGGTTGCTGTGCAGTTCTGGCTAATTTTGCTTACACCTGATGCAGCAAGGGAGTTTGCCCTTTGCCTTCAGTCTGGAGCCCGCCGTGCTGCTCCTACAAGCCATGAAGATACAGTCTGGGAGCTGCAGGGGCAGGCAGGAAGATGTGATGAATGGGCTTCCAGATCTCCTGAAATCTGTCTCCTCTAAGCAAAGATCAAAAGTGGCAGTGGCATGGGGAAACTTTGCAGGATGTGCGGCTCAGTGGTGAAAGCTGTGGCTGCTCTACTGAAGCCTCGCAGGCTCTAGGACGGCTGATCTACAGCTGAGTGCAACAGAAATGTGGTGCAGATATAATGCTTACAGATGCCAACAACGCTAGGTATTTCTGATGACTCTAGCCAGGATTAGCCTCAACTGGTGTACTGATGGGTTTGATTTTGGTGGGGTTGTAGGTGTCTATCAAGTGTTCATTTCATGAGGCCAACAGAAATCTTGCAACAGAAGCACAGTTGATCAATTTTTGAAGCAGCAATTAAAATCTAAACTTCTTTGCCAAAGCCTTAAGTGTGTCTCTTATCTAAAATGCTCAGACACATTGCTGAGTTAAGAACATTAGGACCAAGAGACCCATTAAATTATCTGGCACAGAAGAGATAGCTATAAAACCTGCAAACTTACTTGATCTCATGCTGCAGATTTGATGGTATCTTCTTTATACCCTAAGATGCAGAAAAGGAGGGAGAAGACTTTTTAGAACAATTCCTCTGGGATAGAAACTTTGAAAGCATGCTAAGGATTTCTTTTTGTTTCTTCAGAAATCTGTGTAAAATATTTTTGATCTTGTCCAGCTGAAAGGAAATCTGCTTTGTTTGCCTTTTTTTTTTTTTTTTTAATCATCCTATAAGAAGTTTTATCTCTCTTTTGGAAAAAGGCACTGTTCTGTAAGCCGTTCCCCAGATTAATTAAAATGATCCATGATAATTAGATTGATTCAGAAACTGTTCAAAACTCTAACTCAGAGATGAGGTAAGGTCATAAAAATAATCACTGTGCAGCTTGTCTGTGTTTCTGTGATGTTACTAATCCATAATCCAGTTTCTTTTAAGTTCAGAGTTGGGGGTTATTAAAAGAAGTAGCCCGGATTTAAGTAGTAGGATTTATTTATTAGCCAAAGTTCGGTGCTTAATGACCAGTAAACACTTCTGTACACACTACCCTGACTAGTCTACACATCGGTGTTTATAATGTGAAGCAATGTGGCATGGAGAAACACCAATTAACACATTAAATAATGATGCTCTTACTTTGTCACGTACTTACGTAGAGCTGTGTCTGGAGCAGCCGGGCTTCCTCCTGCCCTGGGCACGCGGGCATCCTTTGGGGCGAATCTGTACAACTGCTCCTGGGACCGCCTGTCTTGCTGCCATTTCCTGAGCTACATTTCTGTGAGACCATGTCTTTGCTTCTTGGCCCTACTCCCCAGAAAAATTTCTGTGTGCTAAGGCTCTTTTTTGTGCCTGAATATCGACATGCCTTCGGAGGTCAGTCAAAGTCCTTTAACTAAAATGTTCAATACCCCTGGGTCAGGTACTGGGTGCAGAAGGAGAATTACATTTAGAAACCAGTAAAAGCCTGTCATGGGAATGACCTAACTCTAGGCAAAGACAGAAATATTGTCAATGGCTGTGCAGAAAAGAAAGGACTTTTCAGTAATTATTTCTGTTTGCCATTTCCACAGAAGCAAAAAAATGCAAACTCACAGTGACAGTGAGATGTTTTTTTACCTCTGCCAGAACTAAGAAAAGGTTAAAAAGTGACAGTTTAAGTAAGGTGTTTTAAAAGTGGCAGAGCTGGATAACAGGTACCCAAGAGTATTAAAATAATTGGTCGAGGAGCTCCCTGAGACAGCAAAGGTTTATTTTTATCACATCCTGGAACACCATGGACAATCCTGAGGAATGGGAAGGGGCTAATGAAAACTGATAGAAAAATTAAGTATGATTGGCTCCAGGGGGAACTGTGCTGTCGGCTCCCACTGGCCTGATCCCTCCCGTGCTCCCCTCCTGTTCCAGTACCCGTACCCGCACCAGTTTGCCCAGCCCCCTCCACCACACGGTGCCCAGCGGCTGTGATCTCCCGTCCTCCCTTTTCCTGGAGAGCCCAGACCGGGGCTGTCCTTGGGCAGGTGCCAGCCGTGTGCTGGGCACCTCCAGCATCGCCCTGCCCGTCCTGCCCACACCTGCTGGTCTGGGGGTGGCCGTGGGACTCCCGTGCCCTGTTGCTCCCTTTCCCAAGAGCTCCCTGTCCCTGCAGCCCGCCTGTGGAGCTATCCGAGGTGTTTCCCCTCTGCGCAGGCAGCTTCCCTTGCTCCTGCTGCCTGGCCTGGCCCTGCAGAGCTTTATCTGGCCTGTTGTTTCTTCTTCCTTTATTAAAATACAATTAGATATTACTGGATTTTTTTTTTAATACAAATGTAGGAAGGACATTTTCACCCATCAGTTCCAGAAAATCCCGTTGGGTGGAACAGGACCCAGCCGAGGCTCTGGGTCAGTGACTCCAAACCTCCCAGTGTTTTACAGCGAGTTCTTAGCCGCCATAGCTCTGGTTTAAACAGTTTCCCATTTAGCTGACTGACAGGTGCCTAACTGATGCTTAGTCTGTAAGATGGGTGCTGCAGTCTGTGATCACCGAACACTCTCCTGTGTTGTCCCTCAGAGCCGCAGACAGCTCCCACAGTGACCCGCCTGTGGTGGGGGACCTGCTGCGTGGTACTGCAGGCACAGGGCACCGACCAGCATAACTCCTCTGTGTCCCAAAGTACATCCAGGGACCTCTTCTCACCTGTGCTGAGCTCTGTTTTTGGGCCTTTTTTGTCTGAGAGGAAATTTTTAAGTTTCACAGGCTTCTACAGGTTTTTCTATCTGCATCCCCTCTCGCACAGCTTTTCGTATAAATTCTCCTACACCCAGTGACCTCATGTATTCTCTGAGGCATGCCAGGTTTTTAAGCCCTTTGGCATCATTATTCTGTTGCCTCTAAATAATATGCCATCAATTATGGAAAGAACTGATATGAACTGATAGAACGGGCTTGGTCTGTAGTTTCCTGATTACACTACAGAGATAGGCTTAATGACTTTCTGCAGGGTGTTATCTTCTGCTGTGTCCTCTACAAATTTCTTCTTCACTCTCCTGGAGAGGGTGGGATCCTTTGCTTGTGTCTCCGGTGGGCTGAGTTATTTGCCATATCTCCTACAGGAGCATTTCTCCCGGTGCCCCAGGACGGTGCTGCTGCCTGCAGCACCCAGCGGTGTGCCCCTGTGCTTGCTCCCCCTCATCTGCCCTTGGCTGACAGCACGGGGGGGGCAGCCCCAACGGGCTCCACGTGGGCCAGCCCTCTGTTCCTGCCTTTCCCCTAAAGCTGTCACCGGTCCTAAATTTGCTTATCTGTCCTGCTTCTAGAGCTCTGCTAATATCTCATGCAGCTCATCATTACTTTCTTCTGTTGTTTTTCCCTATATCAGGAAACGATAAATATGTATTTTAATGCCATCAGGTTTGTCAAGCACACAGAGCACTGCCTCCTGAAAAAAAATCCCAGCAGCAGATTTTGAGCCAAAGGGAAGACTGCAAAAAATAGTTTCTCCCTTATGGCACATTGAAAGTTTGTCTTTTAGGCAAAATTGCCCAAACCTGACAGATGTATCAAGTTTTCAAAAATATAGGTCCCAGTATTTCACTGAAACTGTCGTCCTTGGTAGGCAAAGGAAAACACTCCTTTTAGTATGCCTGTTGATTTCTTTTGGATCTAAATCCACTTAATGCTGCGGCTGGACAGTGCTCATGCTCCTCTCGCCAGCAGTGCCGCAGCCGGGCGTGCTCCTGGGTCCAGCTCCGCGCTGGGCTCCTGTGACGCTCCGTGTGACCTGGGGAGATCTGGGCTCTGGCCGTCTGTGGCCAGGGCTTCATCTCTTGGGCTTCCTGGGCTTCATCTCCTCCAGGTCTGACCCTTGGCAGCACCCGGTGCATCCTGTCCCGCAGAGAGTGACCGGGGGTGTAAGGCGGTCAAACTCTGTGCCCGAGGACGCGCTGGGTGGGTCGGGCAGTGGTGCCCCGCTGTACCCGAGGCCGTGGTTTGGGGCTGGGAGCAGTGCCCCCAGGCACCCCGTGCTGCTGTGGTGGAGGTGCCGTGCAGGGGATGCTCAGGAGCACTGTGACGGGTTTTTGCTCACTGCTGGCCTGGTTTGTAATTCTCTTTATGAACCGTGGTTTAAAACAAGTTGGGGAAAATTGTTTTTGTCGCCTTAAAGCTCTGGACATTTAACATGGGGCATTTGAGACGGGGGTTTGGCACTCGCTGTTAGGCTGCAGATGGATCCCAGCAGCCAGAGCAGGTCACATCGTTAGTGCTCTGAAACATTCCCTTGGAATTGATCTAAGCCCTAAGGCAGTCTCAGCTTTGAACTACATTTGAATTGATTTTACCTCCCAGACGGTAAGACGTGGAGTTACTTCAGAGCCAGAGAGGGATGGAGGTGGGAGCAGTGTGAGGCTCTCACTGGGCCCGTCCCACGCCCCTGCCCGGCAGCAGGCTGGGGGTGCTCTGAGCACCCCACTGCTCCTCTGCACTGCGGCTCTGCCGGGAGCGGCGGCTGTGAGCCCGTGGTTCCTGGGAAGGGGACTGCTTGGACTTCCAGGCAAGATAACGTGGTGGATTAATTAGATAGTTAAGTGCTAATAGCAATTGAGAAGAGATACACTTGCTGTATGCCCCTAAGTTTGAATTTATTACAACTCCTTTCTGTACGGCCTATTAATTTTTGATGACTTTAGATAAATTGTGCTCAGCCTGAAAATAAATTAAAATAAGTGCATATAAATCATTTACTATTCTTGGCTTCTGCAAAACAAATTTCCATTTCAGCTCTTGTTGTCCTTTTATTACACGTATTCTGCCTAAGCACATCATTCTTTATTGTGATAAAAATGTTTTATCTCCTTGAGATTCCTTGGTTTTGTCTTTGAAGTTTTGAGACTGCTGTAGACGTAGTACATCTTATATCATTTCGGCAGCTAATTTGACCATATCCATTTTGATTTACCGGTTAACAGGCTAGACCTAGATACTAAATAGGTATTATTTCAGGAGAGAGATCTACAGTTTGCAACTGGTATTAGCTGATGTCAAATTAAACTTTAGAACTTAAAATCCAGCTTATGCTTTATGGCTCACATCCCTAAGTAATGTAGAGGCAAGTGTAGAGGAAACCCTAATAAATGCTCATCTGTTTTTGGCTCATTTAGTTTACTCCGTGTTTACGTATAAGTACAGTGACTAAGAAAAGAATTGGCCTCAGTTAGTCCTGCGATGATTGCGAAATATTAATACCAAGATAATAAATGTCCATCTGGAGTAAATCATTGTTAGTTTATTTTTCATTTAATTTTGTAGATTATGTGTAAGTGAGGCAGTGAAAGAACTGAGTTATTTTTACAGCACTTAATAAAACCTATGGACTGCTTAGGCTTGGAAAACTAATTACGATTAACCCCCGTTTTACTTCGATATGCCGAGCTAATGACCCCCCTCCTTGGCGGTGCTGTTTCTCCTGCTGCCCACGCACCCTGCCCAAGCTGCAGGCGGGTCTGGCGGCAGGTGAGGTGCTCGGGCACGGTGCTGGTGCAGAGGGTGACGGTGCTGGCGGACAGGGAGCGTGAGCTGTGCCGTTCCCCTGTGCTGGCCCTGGGCAGCAGGGATGCCTTGGCCTCACCACCAGCCTGCGCCACCTGCGGCTCTGCTCCTGTGTGTCCTGGGCTTCCTCTCCCAGCTGGTGTTGGTGGGGCAATGGGACGGTGAGGCAGGTCCCACGGCTGTGACAGTGACAGTGCGCAGGGACATGGGCTCCTGGCCAGCTTTGGCAGGATGTGCTCCAGGTCCTGGTTCTCTCTTCTCCTGCTCTGTCCCACCCAGCTTGGACAACACCCTGGCACTGGGTGTGATTGCGGGCACCCCGAGCCAGGGACAAGCGTGCTGCTGAGCTTGACCCCAGCTCAGCCGGAGCACTGGGGCCAGGGCAGGGGCTGGATCCTTCCTGCTGCTGCACATGTCTCACCTGCACAGCCCGGGGCACCTCTGCCTCCAGCTCAGCTGTGGTCATGGTGCCATGCTCCCCTGTGAGGGCCACTGGGGCTGCGGGTGGGTCATAGAGGTTGGGTGGGCGATGGAGCTTGGGTGTGTGATGGAGCCTGGGTGTGTGCTGGAGCTTGGCTCATGGTGGAGATCATGAACATGATGAAGCTCAGGTGCATGGTGGAGCTTGGCTGGGTGTGCAGTGGAGCTTGGGTTTGTGGTGGAGCTTGGGTATTTGAAGCCTGGGACAGTGGAGAGATCATTTCCCTTGTCGTGGTTCCGCTTGAGTGGGCAGCCGAGCTCCACCACAGCTGCTCTCTCACTCACCCTCCTCAAAGAGGAATGGGGAGAAAATATGTGAAAAGGGATCAAAGGTTGAGAAAAGGATGAAAAAAATCACACAGTAATTATTGTAACGGGCAAAACAGACTCGGCATAGGGAGATTGTAAGATTTATTGCTCATTAATAACAAGCTAGAGAAGTGAGAAACAAAAGCACCTTCCCCCCCCATTCCATCCTCTTCCACCTCCTCCCCCCGAGCGGCGCAGGGGAACGGGGGAATGGGGGTTATGGTCAGCCTACAGCGCTTCTTCTCTGCCGCTCCTTCTTGGTCACTCTCGTCCCCTGTGCTGTGGGGTCCCACCCACGGGATGCAGTCCTTGATGAACTGATCCGGCGTGGGCTTCCCACAGGCAGCAGCTCTTCCAGAACTGCTCCAGATATGGGTCCGTACCACGGGGTCCATCCCTCAGGAGAAAACTGCTCCAACCTGGCTCCCCTACGGGCAGCAGCTCCTGCCAGATCACCTGCTCCTGCGTGGTCTCCTCTCCACGGGCTACAGGTCCGGCCCGGAATCTGCTCCGGCAGGGGTCTTCCACAGGCGGCAGCCTCCGTCGGTGCAGGGCCACCTGCTCCACCGTGGTCTCCTCCACGGGCTGCAGCGTGGAACCCTGCTCCACCGTGGTACTCCATGGGCTGCAGGGGGACATCCTGCTTCACCATGGTCCTCACCACAGGCCGCAGGGGACTTCTGCTCTGGCGCCTGGAGCACCTCTCCCCCTGCTTCTTCACTGACCTTGGCACCTGCAAGGCCGTTCCTCACTCCTCTCACTCTCCCAGCTGCTGTGTGGCGCAGCGTTTTTTTCCCTGTCTTAAATATGCTCTCACAGAGGTGCAAAACAACATCGCTTATTGGCTTGGCTCAGGTCAGCAGTGGGGCCCTTCCCAAACATGGGGCAGCTTCTAGATCCTTCTCACAGAAACCACCCCCATGGCCCCCTGCTACCAAAACCTTGCCACATAAACCCGCTACACTTGTTCCGCATGGGAATGGCAGGACAGTCTCTGTTTCCATGTGTCCATTTTCCATTGCAGAGACAGTGTTTGGATAGCACTGTCGCGGGGCTCCCCTGGTGTCCCCCTGCCACCCTGTGTGGCTCAGCGAGGCGCGCTCTTCCCTTGCCGCTCAGTGTACCTCTCTCCAGGCGTCTCGCAGAGAGCAGACTGTGGGGCACTGAAGGCAGGCAGCTGCATGCCCACTTGGGCAGTGAATTGTCTGTTGTCCTTTAGAGCACGCTTACCCTGGATGTGGAGCTGCACACCAGATCGGGCAGAAATCCGGGGTTTGATGCAGGTTTTGGTTCAGTGGGCAAAGTTCCCTGACCTGTGCAATGAGTGAAGTTGGCCTCACTGAGTGTAGCTATGCCCTCAAGCACTGAGGCCCACTAAAGCACAGTGTTTAAGACAGGGTTTGTCCAGAGATGCCTTGAGGGGTCCTGCTGCACCTCCTGGCTGGCCCAGAGCTGCTCCGCAGTGCAGTTTCATGTGGGACTTGCCCCTGCTGCAAGGAGGGCAGCCTGCCCATGGCCAGTCCTTCCCCCTCCCCACATCACCCTCAGATTCCTCCTTTCCAGGTTTCACATCAGAGCCCGTCCACTCATGTTTCTGTGCTCGCAAATCTTCCTTGCCAGTTAATTATAAAAGCACCCGAGTAGCTGCAGGGAAAGAAGCCCTCCGGGGCACAGGGACGGGGGTCCCCCAGGGCCCTGCCACCTGCCCAGGGCTGCACAGTCCCTGGGTCCCACGGGACATCTGCTGCCGCATGGAGCCGGCTGGCCCAGGCTGCTGCAGGAGAGCACAGCAGTGTGTGAGGGACCTACCGCTGGCTCCATGGCAGGGCTCAGGGAGCTGCTTTGTGCTCTCGGCTGCCAGGCGGCCCTGTGTCTGCCTCTGCTCACAGGTCTGTGGTGCCCCAGGTGGCCACGTCCCTGGGGAGAGGTGCGGTGACGGGGCTGAGCTGTTACGGCGGGTGCCAGAAGTGGGTCAGGAACTGAGTATGAGCTCTGGAGTAATCCTCGGAGGGAGGATAAAGGGCTAGATCCCAAGGCAAAGATGAGGCTCGTACTTGTTGTACATTAAATGCTGCATTTACATTTGAGAACATGCAGAACTTTCTGAAAATGAAGCCTTTTTGTTAAAGATGAACCCCCTGAATTTAAGGGAAGGGCACTGTGTCTATGTGGAACTTCACTGTGGAAGCGGAGCAGGAGGTTTGTTGGTGTCGTGTTGACCTGTGTGCAGGGGCCGGCAGAGAAGTTCATGCAGATGCCCCGTTTCAGACAGGGGTCCCTGAGTGGTTCCTTGGCACGTGGGTACCTTTGGCTATGACACATCTGAGCTTTCTGTCCTCCAGAAGCCCTCACGAGGCCCAGCCCTGCATAAGAGTCAGGCAGGAAATGCTTCCCATATGCTTTTTGCAGTTTCCAGGAGTGAACTAGTGACTCCAAGGTGAATCCAGAATTTGCTGGAGATGTTTTTTGTGCTTTTTCCAGGAGAGGATCCCCACTGGACAGCCAGTGGCCCTGTAGCTGGAGTGCTCAGCCAGCCAAGCAAAGTCTGATGCAGCATTTTGGTGTCTAGTCCTCTTTTTCCTGCTTTGGTTTTGTTTTGAGCACCAGTTGCTGTGTCTTGCAGCGCAGCTGCAGGATGCTTACACTATAGGTGTACGTGTAGTGCTGCGCTGTGCCTGGCCACCTGTGTCAGTCCTGCTCGGAGCCTCTGCAGGCATCAGGCCGGCTTTGGTGCTTCTGCTGTCTTGTTCACGCACTTGCTGGCAGCGACAAGTGCCAGGATTTGGTGCAGTGTATTTCAGGTCGCTCTGTGTGGTGGAGCCAGCCTTGTGGCAGGCTATGGACAGAACAATTCTTCCGGATGATTTTCCTACCAAGCCTCTAGTTCAGCCCTGTGCGGAGGGAAGCAAGGACATTCCGGTGTCCTCCTTTATGGGATATCCCTTCTGCTACCCCGGGTAACTGCAGGTACCTGAATAAATTTGCTTTTCTAGCCGTTTGGAAGAGGTCTGATCAGATCTGTGTATGTGTGTGTGTGCTCATGTGTTGTCAGGAGTTTCCCCACCAGGGGAAAGGGACGCAGGTGGGGCAGGAAGGTGAAGGCTGTGACGGAGGCACTGTCTGACCGCCGTGGCACAGAGTGCTCCACAAGTGCGCAGGGCTGTGGCTTTCTGTCTATGAGGCCTTGTCCCACGCACGGGTCTGTGTTTCTGCAGTCGCTTCCGCTGCAGGGTCATGGGGGGACGTTGGTGGAGCGGAGCAGCCTTCCCTGTGCCAGGCACCTGCAGGACAGTGCCGAGGTGCTCGCAGGAGCAGACGTGCCAGGAGTCACAGGGCCCCAGGACAGGAGCGCGGCTCTGGCGTTGTGCCCCAGATGCTGCCGGCCCCGGTGAGGGGCTGGGGCTGCAGCTGCAGCGCCTGGGCCGCAGTCAGGCGAAACATGCAGGGGAGTTCACCATGAAACACTGATTAGTGTCAGAACAAGCTGAAACAAAATGTCTCGTTTTGTTTTCCTGAATGGCAAATCGTTTTCTTTGATAGAAATAATGAGATTTTCCTCATGGGAAAATTGGATTTGGGGATAGATGTTTGCTGTCAAAGCCATTGAGGTAGAAAACGCCTGTCCAGCTGCAATGACGGGGGAGAAGCCACGCTCACCGCGGGGCTGCGGGCTGGTAGCTGAGCTTGGGTTTGGGCTGGGGTTGGCGCGCTGGGGCCTGGGGAGCACCTGTGGGTGAGGATGCTCCAGAGCTGCCTGTGCCATCAGCCCTGGAATGCCCAAGGTCATGCACTGGGCGCACCTTAAGCTTAAAAGGCTTCTTAAAAAAAAAAAAAAAAAATCAACATAACTTATTTTGAGGGTTTATCAGTTAAATTTTCTTTGGAAATTTGCAATCTGAAATTAAAATTCCAGCAAAACAAATCTGCAGTGTTGACAAATGACTTTGCTCTCTCAAGAACAGTTCTAACATTTTCATTTCAGGCATGCCCCGTGTTACAGAAAAGCCTCATGACTGCTTATTAGTAGGGTTGTCAGATATTTCCAAATCTTACGCTTATTTTCATTAGTTTATAATAATGTTACACCTTAAGTGTTTGGGCTGTGTTTGGGCTGAAGCAATTGCAATCGATTGCTTACCTACAGCTAATGTCTTTTTTATTCGATACGATGTATTTCAGCAGTTTCTGAGATGACTTTAATTTATTTTTAAGTAGGAAACAAACCGATGACTTTTTTGGGTGAGATCTTTGCTATTTTCCTTGCTTGACACAAATTAAAAATTCCCAGTGTGACTTTGCCAGGAGAAGAGCTTGCGCCATGCCCCAGAGGAGCGCCACCAGCGCGGTGCCTGCTGTGACCGCTCCCGGCGCGGTGCCGGGGGTGCTGGGTGCTGGGTGCTGCCAGGCCCTGCCCCACCTCGGTGTGCGTGGCCCCTCGGGGCAGCAAGGACAGGGAGGGCAGCGAGCGCCTGCGGGGATCTCCCCCGGGGTTCAGGACCGTGTTTGGGGAGTCAGGGCCCTGCGTGTGAAACAGGGACGGCGTTGGCTTCCCTCAGGGAGCTGAGGAGATGGGTGTTGTTGGAAATCAACAACAGGAGAGCCAACGCAGGAGATAATAACTCTCTCCAGAGCAAGGTTTGAACAGTGAGCAGTGAATAAATCCTGTGGCCACAAGTACACTATCCAGATAAAGCAAAATATTTAATGGCTGATTACTGGTGAGCACCATCCATCCCGGTCCCTCAGCAGGACGGGCTCCTTGGGCAGCAGCCGAGTGGCTCTGGCTGGGGCTGGGCAGGGGCCGGGTCCCCACCGGCTGGGCTGGAGTCCAGGGGCAGCCAGTGGGGCCTGGGGACGGCAGGGCAGGGGCAGACTGTGAGTAGAGGCAGCTGCTTGTGAGAGGTGAGGCTGCGACCTGCTCCCTGGGGCGCTGGGGTAGCCCAGCAGGCGCTGGCTGCTGTTCCACGCCTGGAGGGGTTGTGGGCTGCAGAGGGGGGGCAGGATGCAGGAGCTTGGTGTGCAGCGCTGGCACTCGTCCTGCATGCCCGGTCATGGCAAGTCCTGGCATCAGTGCCCCCGGTCCCTAACCTTGCCCTGAAGCCAAGGCTTTGGCATTTGGGTGGACATTTCTGAAATGGCCACTTCATGCTGAGTTTTCAAACCTGCGTTTTCCAAGACTAGGAACTCCTTTAAAGTAGAAGTATGAAAAAAAAGTGAAGCTGAAAGTGCATGTTCTGGATAGTCCCAGGATTTCTGCTGCTTGCTGGCGCCAGGCAAGTCTGTGCCCTGCCAAACCGTGGCAATGCCGACCTCGAGCCGCTCACAGTGCCAAGGCAGCCTGCGGAGGAGCCGTGTCCCTGCAAGATGCACACTGTACTGGGGAAGTGGCGGCTGCTCGGCCAAAACCCCTAGGCTGTGACAGCTTTCCTTCTCCTTGGCCTCCTGCCATTCAGAAATGCTCTGTGTTGGGATGGGTTTCTTGGCTCCCTGCATCCTTTTGCAGCAACTTGAGCGATGCCATGCTCCTCCTGCACCCTGCCACCAGCTGCTGCCTGAGGCCGAGGTGGGTCCTGGGGGCAGGCTGGGTGCTGGGTGGTGGGCGCTGGGCACTGCCCAGCCCCGCATGGCCCTGGCACGGCATGGCGTGGCATGGCATGACATGGCACAGCATGGCACAGCATGGCACAGCTGCTACTGGTGTGGCCTCAGGGGGTGCCGGACAGGGGGTCCTGGCTCTGTCCCTGCGCACTGGGGTGAGAGCCGTGGCAGCGCCGGCGGGACCTGCGGCAGGGTGTTCGCGCAGGTAGCAAGCGGTGCTGGCTGAAGGAAATGCATGGAAGGGTTTTCCATGGGAGAGCGCGGCAGCATTGCTTTTGAAACGCTGTGTGGGAAAGCACCGATTTTGGCAAACTTTGTGACAGAGAAGTGTCAAAGCAAATCCCTTCACGTTTCTGTTGTGTTTTGATGTTGCAAAAACACTTAGTTTTGAAAATGCCGTGATACTCCAATTCAATAACAATGTTTTGATAAGATAAAAGCTGTTTTGTTTAAACAATTATTCACTTTGTTCACTTAGGCTTGCTCACATTTTCAAGCTGCACAATTAATGCTGATATTACAGTCAGCATTTAGCATATTTTTGTAGTATTTAGTATGGCAATACCCCAGCAGATGAAAAATGTAATAGCTTGGTGTTTCTCACTTCAAAAACCAGCAAAGCACTTGCCTCGTGGTGTCCCCGCGGCCGGGCCCTGCCCCTTGCTCAGCCAGGGCAGCTGCCCCCCACCAGCCGGACCCTCTGGCTCTGCTGCGCTATCACTTGCCTGAAACCATCGGCTTTGCAAAGGCAGAAGTTGCAGGGGAGAAGTGGGTTTACAGCCTCATCTGGGTGCCCAGGGAGTTTTCATACAAACGAGGGCTGATGAAGAGCAAAACACATCCTTGCACTTCTCCACTGGAAGGATGGGAACTCCCTCTGAGCACGGTGTACTAACACACCAGTCATAAAGGAAATTATGCTCTACTTCCTTCATTGTGTATGGCTGCATGAATACTTATTGCTGGCTGAAGGAAAGGAAAAGAATTTGTAATAGCTATTTTGTAGATGTGGAGAAGATGAGCACTCTGTGCCCACTGTGTTTGCAGACCTCTGGCACTTAGAACACCGAGCAGGATGCTCTGGCTGTGTGCACGTCTTTCAACAAGTGCAAAAAGAAAAACTAGTGCAGTAGTGATAGACAATTCAGCTGGTAAAAAAAATAATCTGTTGCCTACACATAACTATTAATGTACACTTGTTTAGATTTGCCTCAGAAAGTCAGTGCTTCACTGGAAACACTGCTGCTGGACCAAGATGTGTTACGGAGACTTTCTATTTCAAGGACAAGGAGGGTATACAAAGAAAAAAGCCAAAGCAGGCTCTCAGCTGTGCCTTGAAGTCAAGGTATTAACACTGCCACAAACAGCTCGTTGGCTTGTACAATGGACAAGATGGGAGTGCAAATACGCCCTTTACTTTTTATCAGTAAAAATGAAGCCAAGAGGCCATTTCCTCTGCAGGCTGAGTACCTAAAACCAGAAGCTGAGCATTCAGAGGGATGCAGATGTAGGAAGGGCACAGGCACGCTTGCCTGGATGTTTTCACAGCAGTCTGTTGCAGCACAGCAGAATATCGTGGTGGTTACTGGCCTGTACCAAACTGGGGCCGAACAGGAGATTGTGTGCTGTGACGGAACGTCAGGGGGTGCAGATGTTGGGGACCATGGCATCTTGCAGTGAAGTGCTGGGATGCAAAGCAAGTATTCAAACCCAGCAGCAGTGGCTTGACACAGCATGCGCCCAGGCAGCCCTGCACCGCCCTGAGGAGCTGCAGTGTGAAGGCCCTGCCGAGGCTTCGCTGAGGGTGGTCAGCATCCCCCACAGCTGCAGGCAGGACCCAGGTGCTGCCGTGTCTGCAGGGAGCCCACAGAGGGGCACGCTGGCTGGGCTGCCCGTGCCGCCAGGCGCTGCCCCTCCGGTGGGCACCCAGAGAGCAGGGTGAGGGTGCTGTGGGGCACGGGCGAGCAGGGCCAGGCGCTGTCCTGGGCAGGCAGCTGCTGCCCGTGCCGCTGTGCGCCCGGCTGGGCTGGGGGGCTCTGCGGGGCACCCCCCCGTCCAGCCCCGTGCCTGTTTCTCCCGCAGCCATCCCTGAGATGTTCGCCGGTGTCTCTTTCAGAAGCAGCCCTTGTTTGTCTGTACTGGTTTGTCTGTACCCATCTCCTCAGGCTGGTCCCAGGGCCCGTGAGAAGCGCCTCCCAGAGCCCAGCGTGGTCAGGAGGCTGAGGGCGGTCGCCTCGCTGGGTTTTCTTACGGCAGAGCTATTAATAAATGCCATAGCTGCAGCCTTGTTCCTACACCGCCGTGTTGAGTCACGCCATGTATCACTCTCTGCCCCTTCTCTGTGCTACAAATGCCTAATGAGCTGCCTTCGCTTCAGCTTTGCGTGCCTGAATTTTCTTTCCTGTATGAGTTGCTCAGCATTTAATTTATTGAATTTCAGACGCATTAGTTTTAGCCCATAATCGCAGTGGTGGAGCAGAGCTGTGTGCTTGGCTGTGCTCTCAGGGATGCGGTGGCAGCAGCGGTGCAGCAGCTGTGCAGGTGTGCGGTGTGCGTGCGGTGCGCTTCCCGTCTCAGGTGGCCTCCTGGTGCAGAGGAACCACCACGGCAGCGCCCGTCACACGCTGCCATCAGTGCGCTGGGCAGCAGCTGGTGGCAACAGCACCGTTCTTTGGCATTTTCAGATCGTTTTGCTGGGAAACATGTGAGAGAGAGACCAAGTAGTGGAGGGCAGAACAGAAAGGGAAAACGAGACAAATTCCTGGAAGTCTCTGCGACTTGCTTCAGCTGTGCTCCTCCTGTCCTCGCCTGCATGGCAGAGGGCTTGGGGTCTATGCCGGTGCCACTGTGACCACAGCTGTGTCGTGCTGGGGCTGGTCCCACAGTGCCATGGAGCTGGGGTTCCACCTTGTCACTGCAATCCATCCGCTGGCACAGGTGCTGCTGCGTCTGTGTAGAAATGCAGAGCTCCCATAAGCTCTTCAGGAAAGAACTGTGTCAGCAGAAGTGAGGAGGCTGCCTGAAGTGTCCATTTTTCTAGGTTACTGCTGGAAACCCTTTGTCCATAAGCAGAGAACCACACTTTGTTTACATCGGTACAGGGAATATTATTTTTCCCTTTTGAGGGCTTGGTATTTTGGGGTGTTGTCTGCTCCACTTTGAAATAATCCTAAATCAAAGTGCTGTAGTAGTAAATAAGGGACAGTCACCCTACAGATCACATAGCTGGACATTGCTTGGGGATGTGAACGGGGGGCTGCTGCTGGAGCTTGGTGGGTGTGGGGAGGCGGTGGCGTTGCGTTCCTCAGCTCGAGGTGCGTGTGCCCTGGGGGGGACGTGCGGTCTGGAGGACATGTGCCTGGGCAGGGTGCTGCAGGTGGCCCTGCTGGACCCTGCTGGGGGCTGCACGAGGCGCTCCCTGGAGGTGCTGGCCCAGCCCAGCGGTTCTGTAGCTCTCTGTAGGGGCCTGCCCTCAAATGACCAATTTTCCTTTGCATCATTTCCCGTTATTTCCTGAGTAAGCTTGAGCGACTGTGATGACGCAGGGGAGGTATTTTTTGCCCAGAACTGTGATACAATATACACAAAGATCCTCTGAGGTCAGCGACCAACGAGAGGCTGGGAATTAAGGCGGGATGAGTAATTTTGAAATGATCAGTGGAACTGCAGGCTGAGGTAATCACGTCCCACGCAGCAGGGGATGCAGGGCTAATTTAAGAGCATGCAGAAAGCGTGGTTCCGTCCCGGTGAGGGTGGGCGTCTACACGATCCTAGTGTTTGTTTGGGGCTGCCTTCCTGGAAGTGAGCGAGCGTCAGCCCCTCCCAGCAGCGAGGCACAAGGTGTGATGTCCCGGTGATCTCACTCCACGCAGCAAATCCCATTCCCTGCTAGCAGTCCGGGTGCTCATCAGATGGCTCTGCAGCAGCTGCGCTCCAGCAGTGCGGACCAAGGCTGGAAGCCCCTCTCCCCCCACCTCTCCCTCCCCCAGCCCAGTCCTGTTGCTGCTCCAAGGCCAGGTCTGCTTTTCAGCTGAGGCAGCTGGAGGAGCCAGAGCAATCTGCTGATGCATCGGCACGAGGAACGCCTCGTTGCAGCGGCAGTAATTCATCTGCTGTCTCCTCTCTGTTGGCCTGCATGGCACGTGCTGTGAGCAGCATCTCTGGAAATGCTGTGGGAGGCTTGAGAGCAGCATTGCTGCCGTGGCCGGCCGAGCCTCCCCGGGCTGCTCAGGAGAGGAGCAGCCTGGCCTCATCCAGCAGCAGTTGCCCCCTGGACACACGCTGCCAGCTGCGCACGGCGCCCAGTGCTGCCGGGGGGTCTGCGGGCCGGGGAGCGCTCGGGGGCTGCGCTCTGTGGGAGCTGTGCCGGGGCTGTGTGCCCATGCCCTCGCTCCAGCCTGGGCAGAGGGCATCAGGAGCTTGTGTCCTGGAGAAAAGATGGCACAGTACCAGCTTGCCCTGCTCTGCTGAAAGGGGCTGCTGTGCCTCGGGTGTGCTGCAGAGAGGCCTGGATCAGGAGGTGCCCCTGGGGAGCTGCACGCACAGGGAGTCACGGCCCGGGGCACCTACACTGAGGCGGCGAGAATTTGCAGTTGCATTGGTGCCCTTGATGCATCCTCTGCCAATTTTACACTGATGAGATTTTGAAACAAAGTATTATATCAAAGCACTCCAATCTTACGGGTTATAATAAAATAAACAGACAAAATAAGTGCAAGTAACAACTTGCAAATTGTCTTGAAGATTACAAACAATTTAAGGAAATAGAGTTGCTCATGAAACAGATGAACTGTGGGGAATAAAAAGCCAAACTGCTGCAACACCTCAGTTCTCTGTTGGAATGTAACTGTTTCTTACTGCTTGACTCTCTCCGTAGCCGAGTGACAACTGAGAAATGTGTAGAATGAACATTAATAATGGATTTAACAACTTTTTAGTACTGTCCAGGTGACAGCCCCTCTTTGACTGCAGCAACTGGGACGGTGTTCTGGGAGGGAACGGGGAGGCACTGGGCACGTCTGGCGCTCCCCTGCTGTGGGGATGGCAGTAGCAGCAGGACATGAGCCCCCACACCGTGCCGTGACCCTGGGGTGGTGGGGCCAGGGAGAGCAGTGCCTGCCTTGGCACTGCAGTGCTGTGTCACCAGCTGTACCCCACCACAGCTGGCCAGTAGAGTTGGCTCTACCTGTCTTCCATCATCCATGAGCAAATATGCATAAGATCTGGGCTTTAGTAACAAAGCATCTAGGAAACTGGTAGGCGCTTCAGTAAAGGACTGTGATAGTCTGTGTAGTCACTTGTTCTGGGGAAAGGCTTACTGTACGCTGAGGATAAAAAGTGCCGTATTTGTGAATCAAAGCTTTAGCTGTTTGGTAATGGTCCCTGTTTCACGGTTTTGTTTTTGGCTATGCTGCACGTAGTGGTATCACGCTGCTCCGTGTCATCAGTGCCCTGCGCTGCTGGTGCGTGGTACCAGCTCCCAGGGGATGTGTGCTCCTCTCCTTCCTGCCTTGCTGACCACGTGAGAGTGGGCCACAGGAACTGAAATGCCCCTCCTGAAGAGTGCCTGTGCTGCCCTGGGTGGTGGGGAGCCAGGCCGAGTGCCCAGAGCTGCCGCAGCATCTGTGCGAGGCCCCAGCCTGGCAGCATCGCCGGGCCCTGAGCCTGCCTGCCCTGCGCTGCCCCTCGCCCCGGCTTCCTCTTCTGCCCTTCCCTCGCTGCTGTTACTGCTGGCTGGCTGAAATGGCCTCTGACTCCTGAGGCTCTAGGATGTAGTTTTTCTGCCCACACTGCAGCATGGAGGTCTTACTACTTTTTGGTGAAAAATGGGATTTTCTGCCTCAGACAGAACTGGGGAGGCGCTTTGTGGCTCAGCTCAGAGGTCTGTCCCATAGTCCCAGCTCTGCCACGGGCTGTGGGCAGATGCTCACAGAAAGCCCAGGTGAGTGGGGTGCGGGTCGGGATCCTGTGAGGCACAGCAGCAGCAGAGGAAGGACTTGAAGTGCTGCTCCTCTGTGCACCAGTGCCACCCGGTCCTGCGGAGCAAGCAGCAGTTACTCTCCAGTGCTGCTGCCTTTTCCGCCAACTCTTCACAAAACCTTCCCATGTGTTTGAACTTTTCTCATACAGAGATCGTTCTCTGTGCCAGACACAAGCCCTTCTCTGAGCCTTTCCTATGTCACCTTTTTGTCTTCTGGAGATCCGGGGACCAGATGGGCACAGGGCCTGCCTCTGCCTTGCTCCCAGCCCTGCGGCCCAGGGGTTCGCTGTGCTCAGGAGTTTGCTGTGCTCAGGGCTGCTGGCGACACGCTCAGGTCCCGGCCAGCTTGGTGCAGGGACGGGCTCACCTTTCATGCTCAGTGCTGTGCCTTGCACACTGGGGATGGAAACAGCAACAGCTTTGCTTGCAGATATCAGCCCGGTGAGCAGTGCGGTCTAGGTCTTACTAGTACTGGTTCTGCTTTCTTTAGAAATCTTTTTAATTAAAATAAATGTTATTTTTCACTTTAATCTTGCTGGTTTAGACCTCATTATGGGGAGAAAAATTGTCTCCCAGAATGCATTACTTCAAGTGTGTATTGCTTGCGGCGGAAGACTGGAGGAAAACGAGAATAGCTACGCTGAAACAGCTCATTAGCCAGTCTGCCTCCAGCGATGGGCTATACTGCACCAGTTACAGGGAGACCGTTTGCTGGGGTGCCCCTGACCACCTCTGCAGTAGCATCAGGCACACAAAAGGGAGGCTGTGGAGCAGGCAGAATTTAATGTTCAGAAAGCTGAGGGTTGCAGCTGCGTTTGTTGCAGTGTTGGAAGCCATTTAACACAGCACTGGCTACAGCATTTCCCTGGCAATGTGCCTCCCCGTGGTGATTAACCTGTTAAATCCTCCAGCAAGCACTGCAGGTGTCCAAACCCCAAAGCAGCCCCTCCTTCTTCCTTGCAAAACTCGGGAGGGCAGGGGGACCCCCAGCCGCTGCTCCCTGGTGCCTGTTGCTGCACCAGGGCCATGGGGCTGTGAGCGCTGGGCGCTGCTGGGGTACACGGGTCCTGTCTGTGCTGTGCGGCCCCTGGGAAATTGTGTTTTGAACCGAGTGCTTCTGCTTTCTTAGGTGCGCTTTGTTTCTGATTTGGGAGGACACTCAGGCATGTTTACAAACCATTGACCTTTGTGAAGTTGAAGCTCCGCGTTCTCCGCTTAAGTAGTTTTAGCAGATCATAAGCCACATCTCACAGCATCTCTATTTATATGCGCCCGTTTTAGCATGGCTTCCAGATGCCTTTCAAGACTGTTGCCAGCTATTTCCTCATCCTTCATCTCTAGCAGGTGAATATGACCAGCTTCTGGACTTCTTTTCCCCACCACAAAATTACATTTGCAAAGACCTTGAAAATCTTCTCCTGAGGCCTGGAGGGATAGGATGTGCAGTCAATAGCTTCTGTCATGACCTTAGCGATGACAGATTATGTCTGAGTCAGGCACCATGTTAGAGCTGGCTCTGACTAGCCAGCGGTGTGCCGTGTTCAGTTTTCCCATGTGCTCGCTGTGTGCAGCACCTACAATCCAACAGACTCAGATGCAGTGGAAATCATTTGCTAATTAATTACAGCATCCCGCTGCTTCCCTTTGTTACGTAGCTCACAATATGAAAATGAAACTTGTAGCACTGGACACACCAGCAGATGCTACATGAAATCTGCTGAAGTGTATTACTCCAGTGAAGACGGGGGAAAAAAGTCAGCAAGCCGTACATCGGGAACAGGAAGCGATTTCAGTCTGATGTGCCTGCCATTTCATTCCCGTGTCCCCTGGATCAACTCCAGGCAGAAATTTCAAATTCATTAGCTGTTTGCATGACCTCAATTGGTTACTAGAAGCAATGGGTGGTCGTTTACATTCATAGCACGTGCACCTTGAGGCCTTTGGTGCAGGCATCAGAGCTGCTGCTGAACCCTGCTGGCGCCTGAGCCCTGGCCATGCAGGGCAGGGCAGGTGTGACAGTCCCTGGGTGCGGGTGGCTCCAGCCCTGCCACCCCGCGGGTGCTGGGGTGCCCTGGGACGCCGCAGTGACAGCATTCCCCTGGGGCCTGTCCTGGTACCCACGTGTGGCGCTGGGGTCTGCCCATGTTCCCTTGCCCGGCCGAGCATGGTGTGAGGGCACCTCCATGCTGTTACACAGCACCCAGGGCTGAAGTCTGTGCTCAGAGCATGGCTTTGACGGGGCCTGTTGCAGAGCTCAGAAGCCATGTGGGATAGACCTGGCACAGCGAGAAAAGCTGCGTTGTTGCCCATCACGTCGGCACTTCCCCGGTCAGCTTGCCAGGGCAGCGATCTGCAGTGGGTGACAAGGACAGCTGGTGTCTGCCACACAGCTCACCCCTTGGGGCTGCTTTTAAAGGCCTGGCTTTGGAGCTGGGGTCCCTGGGAGCCAGGAGGCTGGTGGTGTCTCAGCCGGCACCTGCCTGAGCTGGGGCGAGTCCCGAGAGGAGCTGTGCACCGGGAGGGCGGCGATGTTGCTCTGGGGAGACACGGTTCTAGAGCCGGCATGGCAGTGAGCCACGGAGCCATGCAATTCATGGTTACTTTTTGCAGATGTTGAATAACTCAAAGTGAAGGATCTACTAAATGAAACTAATCTAAACCTTGCGAGCCTTTTTTTTTTACTTGAATCCCCAGCATCACACGAGGAGCTGGGGTGTCCCTGCCTTTTTGCAGCAAATTAAAGCAGTGCATACATTCAAGGTGCATACTTTCTGGTCCATTAGTTTTTTTTTTTTTCTTCTTTTTTATGTTTTTAAGCAAGCCATGAGAATCAGGCAGTGCTTCGCAGAGCTGATGAGGAGCCATGAGCCGTGCCGTGCTGCTGTTGGTGCGAGGGGCGAGGCATGCTGGGGAGCAGGGGGCACGGGCAGCCCCCCAGCTGGGCCAGGCGGGGTGCTGGCCAGCTGGGAGCCGTGCTGGGCCTGCCGGAGAGGTGTCTTCTGCGGGTGGCTCTCCTGTGCCCCCACATCCTGTGGGTTCGGCCGTCTCCCCAAATATCTCATCCTTGGTCACTGGCATGGCACAGTGTGCGATGCAGAGCATCTCCGTGAGGCTTTCAGCAAGGTGGTGAAACATGTCTGGACTTTTGTGAGCCTGAGCAGGACCGGGTGCCCTCCCTGTATTGAGGAGCTGTGCAGGCTGCAGCACGGGCCCGGCAATTCAAAGCCAAGTGCAGTTTCTATTAATTGTAATATCCTGTGCTATTCTTCAGCTGCAAATGTCAGTACATCGTTGTATGACACACAGATTTTAGAGCACTTGTGAGCACTTGTACAAACACATAGCTTTATTTTAAGCTTTGCTCGCATTTATATTGCAACTTACATGACACTTCTAAAAAAAACCCTTGCGAATGATAAGGAACAATTTGACAAGACTAGCTCGGCACTGGGCAGAAGCAGGGACCCCACAGCACCTACAGTTTTCATTAGGACATCTCAGTGTGGAGACAGACCCCCTTGTGGGGCTTGCCCACGATCAGAGAAGAGCCATGCACCCACTTTTCTCTGCTCTCCTCCTTTCTGCCCCAGCACTTGCTGACAGCAGTTTCTCGCACTGCAGCACAAGAGAGCCAATAGACCTGATCGGATTTCAGAACCGCCATGCGGGTGCTGGCTCGGCTCCGTTTCTGGGGCGTGAGCTTTTCTACCAGGACTGTGGGAGGAGAGCAGACCCAAGCTTTGAGGGCAGTGTGGGGCATGGAGTGCTCCACACCAGGCCTGGCTGTGCTCCGCTGAGCTCCTGCAGCATGGGATGGGACAGGATGGGACTGGACGGGACGGGACGGGACGGGACGGGATGGGATGGGATGGGACACGATAGGATGGGATGGGATGGGATGGGATGGGATGGGATGGGATGGGATGGGATGGGATGGGATGGGACAGACGCTACCTGGGGGCTCTGGCCTTGTCCCCACCCCATGCCCCTGCCTGGGGGCACATGAAGTAAGGAGTAATCACGAGTGCTTTTCTGTGGTCAGGTGTTCCCCTCCCCAAGTGGCAGCCAAGGGCAGCATTTGCAGTCTGTGCTGGGCTGCCTGCAGCCTCGCTACCCCGTGTCCGACTCCACAGGGAGGTTTCGCACGTGGGAGCTGCTGACGCCTGCTTTGCCCTGCTGCAAGTTGTTCAGCACGCTGTGCCTGTGCTGGTGGATGGGGATGAGTGGGATTCCTGATCCCAGCCTGCTCTCTGCCAGCCCTGCTGCCAGACGCAGCTGCCCTCAGGGTGAGGAGCCCTTTCCACAGAGGGGATGCCTCGCTCCGCGGCAGCAGCACGCGTCTGACCATGCAGCCCTGTGAAGAGAAGTTTGTCACAGATGGGTTGCACTTTTCCGCCTTGTTTGAGAACATTGTGCTCGCCTCTCTTGAGCTTCATCTGCTAGGAAACTGGTCTTAGCTGCAGCTTCGAGGTGAGGAACTCCCCAAGGGGGCTGCTGCAGAGGATGCTGCTGAGGAAGGCTCTAGGCTGTGTGTGCTGGGAGGGGATGGACATGGCTCACACAGCACCTCTGCCCGGACAAGTGCTCCACGCTATGGGAGCAGCGTTTGGCTGGCAGTGCCACGCGTTGCCCTCATGGCACGACTGTGCCCACACGGTGCTTCCTGCAGTCAGGGGGTCTTTGTGCTCAGCAAAGGGGTGGCCCCAGGGTGCCCTGCCATGGGCTGGGGCTCCCTTCCCCTGTGTATGTCCCACAAGCTGGGGCTTCCATGAGCCCCCCACCCACCCCGTTACTGTTTAGGGGAGCAGCTGCAGACTCAAAGCAAAAGTGTTGTTTAGACCAAAGGAGCTGAGATCCTTATGCCACTGACCTGCTTTTGGCCAGTGGATGTCCAGAGGGCCTGTAGAAAGGGCTTACTCACCCAGCTCAGTGTGGTGGGACACTTGCAAGCATGTGCACAGCTTCTACTCCCCAGGGCATTGCTGCCCAGGACCTGCCTCGCCTGGGGTCGGCCATGGCTGTGTCGCTGTGCTGGCTGTGCAGGACGGGCAGCTGGAGGTGGCTGAGGGTGCTGGAGAGGGCAGGCGGCCCTGGCAGTGGGCTCTGAAGGAGGAGTCTTGGAGCTCTTGAAGCTTGCTCCTGGCCCTTGACATTTTCTTGTCATCCCTTCTCCAGCAGCAGTCACCCACCGCCCATCCGTGGGGCGCCAGCTCCATGTTCTCCCTTTGTGTTTGTCCCACACTCAGCACAGACGCTCCTTGCAGATCGCCAGAAGCTGAAGCCTCAGTCACCCGCCTGTCAGGGCTGTCAGCAGCTCGTCCCCCGTCCCGAGCTGCCCATGGCTGTGGCCCTGCTGAGCCTCCCATGCCATCGCGCACCGAGCAGCCGGGCAAACGCTCGCCCCTGCCCCAGCAGCTGCCCCCAGTCCCTGCGCCAGCTCCACAGCCTGGCGGAGTGGGGCTGCTCTTTGGCCTTGCTGCAACAGTAGGTTGTTAAGTAAGGGCATGGCAATTTTTGGTGTGCATTAATGGCCTGGGCAGCACACAGAGTTTGTGAGGCTTAGCTGAGGTCCAGCCCAGGGACAGGCTATGTGTCGGTGCCCTGGCAGGACGGGATGGCATGGGGTGCCTGGTGAAGACGTGGTTGGTGTTGGTGTGTTGGCAATAACCCCTTGACGGGGCAGGAGAGCGCCAGCCTTGTGGCTCCGTCAGCACAAGGGGCAGCAGCGGCAGCCCCGGGGCCTGGCCATGGGCAGTGCCGGTGTGGTGACTCCTGGACACAGTGCAGGTCTCAGGTGAAAAGCCGGCTGTAGGAGGGATCTGTGCTTGCTTCCACTCCAGTCAAACTGAGGCAGCACTTCATTTGCATTGCCATGTGCACTGAGAGTGATGTAGGGCTGCTGGCACAGTGTGTTTCACTGGCTCAGCTGGTCAGAAGAAGGCTGGGAACTGGGAGGCTGCTTGAAGCTGTGCTTGCTCTCAGATAAGTTGCCCGTGAAGGCAGTTGCAGGAGGTGGAAATGGTTAGACCAAGGGTGAGGTCCCGTCTGGCACAGGAGGCGAGTGACCCGGCAGTTATGGAGGGCGAACAGGGTACCTGCGGGGCTGGCCTGCGGCAGCAGCTCTGCTGGGGGCTGCGCAGCGTCAGGAACAGGGGCACTGCGGGTAGGCTTTAAGTTTGCATTTGCTTATGTCGCCGTTTTGTTTGTAACAGTCTTTCCAAACTTGTCATCTGAAGCTTTACCCTCTGCTTTACTGAAATGCACCTTGCTGACTTTGTTTTAATCCTGCATAGCTCTGAAAATGAACTTGGCTGAATCTGAGAAACGCTGAGCGCCTTACTTTAATCACAGCTACAAATCTAAATTAGCTCTATTGTATTAGCAAATCTAAATGAGTATGGTGTTCCCAAGCCAGGATTGTTTGGGGATCTCAGCAGTCAGGCCATGGTAAGCTGCAAAGTTCATTTTGAATCTGTGTGCGCCAGATCCAGGCTAAAAGAGAAAATCCTGCCTGGAACAGGTGGGCAACTGCAGTGGTTGCTCAGGGAAGTGGCTCTGGGGGGGGGTTCCCAGCGGGCTCGGGGTGTTGTACAAGGTGGGTTATTTCTGCAGAACTTCCTTAGCCCACGGCCGGTGTCAGAACTGTCCTTTAGTTCTGTTTGCATCTGCAGAACAACCCCGATGTACAATGCTGACACAAGAGGTACAAAATTTAACCCACAAAATATATTTAAACACTGCTCAGGAGGTTTGCTTTCTGCTACAATTAATGCAAAAAATTATCCCCAACAGAGTGCAAAAGGTTTCGTTCTAAAGTTTTACAGTTTCTGACAAGAGCAGGCTGCCTCCCGTGAGGTTAACGGAAAGGGGAAACAAATTTAATTGGTGCATTTATAGCCCAAGAACGGCCAGTTTCCACTGGAGGAGTCCCATATAAATTGGTGCCACGTTGGATTGTATAGCGAGCAAATTGCACTCTCAGCTGGCTGTAAAAAGTAAATTTGTTTTTATATCCTTTTCCAGTTGTCAGATAAATAGCAGTTCTCTTCAGCAAGCCTTGCTGGTGCGTGGCAGCACAGCGGACATGCTGGCAGGTGCCAGGAGCTGGGCTCCCCTGCTCGGAGCCACCCCCTGCCAGGCCCCGTGGGAGGAAGGCCCGGGGTGCCGGTGGGGCCATGGGGAGCGCTGGGAGCGAGTACCGGCTGCCTGGAGCTGGCAGCACGCTGAGCACGAGCAGCTTCACTCATCAGGAGGCCATATGTTTGGGGATTTCACCAGGCGTCTGGGATGGTTCCCAACACTGCCATAGCAATAGGCCCTGCCTTCAGTGGCATATCCATTTTTGAACATAAATACGACAGTTAAAGACTTCTTTTTTCATTTGATGTTATTTTCCTTAATGAGGACTTACTGGTTATAGTCAGTAGTCATGAGAAATATTAGCAAAAGAGAAAAAAAAATAGTGTTGAAAGGCAGGTTTTAGGGACTTGTATTTTGACTTACCCTTGCTGCAGCTTAGGTTTGCATGGCAGCATGGATATAGATAGACTAGACAACAGGAGATTTAATTATTGTTGTAATATTAAATACCTTTAAATATCTGTGAAGATTCAAGAGCCCTGCATATGGTTAGCTTTGAAACTTTATTTTACATTATTTTTGTTAGTACACTTCTAGGATGATGATGTGTCTGAATAATCTAGTCTGTATGTGAAGTGTTTTAGCAATCCCAGAGGAAGCTGACTGCTTCATTTCCATTGTGGAGTCCTCCTGAAGACAGTTGCTTAAAGCTGAGCAGTTTTTCTCCTCAAACTCATACGTATTGCTCAGCAGGGCTGTGTTTCTGCCCACACTCCCCCCTTTGGCAGGGAGGCATACCTGGCACACCACTGTCTCCATCCACCAGTGGGTACTGCAGTGAATGTGCTGTGACAAAGGGGTGTTCAGAAACTGGTGGCATAGCACTTGTGAAGTTTTTAGCAGAGTCACTGATAGACGATTTCATTTAATTGGTGTGGGCACGGTTGTTATCTTCCTTGTTTTCATACTCTGTGAGGATACTGGATCTAGCAATGTAAAAGATAAGGCTAATTGAACTGTCAGGGTTTCTGGGATAAGAGTGCAGCACTGCTGTGGCATCAGGGAAAGCAGCAATACTCTAAAATTAGTCCATGTTCCACTTTTATTAAGATTGCTATTGTTTTTTTTTTTTTTTTTTTTTTTTTTTGAGGCCTTTTTTTTTCTTTGCTTGCTTTATTCACATTTTTGTTTATTTGTTTTTTTTTTTTTGAATGACACAAAATTAGCTCCTTCTGGGTTTATTCTGAAAATAGCATTAAGAGTTTAAATGTTTAGTAGAAATGGTTATAAACCTACTGAATGATTTAGAGGCCACAGAGAATTTTAGCTTAGCATGTAAAGCACACATGAAACATCCCTTCTTTCCAATATGCAAATGGCATTATCACAAAGTGGCTCTAGATCATGAGGTCAAGAGCATCTCTGAAAGTTCAGTGACTGCTTTGCAAGTCTGTGGATGAGCTCTAGCAGGAGGGGCTCAAAAGGCACCACTGCTGCAACATGTGATGCCACCAACTGCTTCCGAACCGCTTTGTCATTTGCATATAAATGTGTACATGTCCGTATATATATGTCTGTATCCATACATATAAAAATCTCAGTTGTTCTTCTGGAAGGTATTGTAGAAGCTCCTATGTCAGGATATGGACAATTATAAGACATCTGGTACTAAGATGAGAAAGAAAGACTGTTATATGAACCTCAGTTTCATGATTTAACCATAAATGGTTTGTCTTTTTTTTTTTTTATGATCTTACTTGCTAATCTTGCCAGCATTAACAGCCATTTTTTCTTCTTTACAGGCTCGTGAACCTAATCTACAATGGAAAAACTGCTTTTGTTTCTGCTGTTCATTGGCGTAGCAGTGAGAGCTCAGATCTGCCCAAAGCGCTGTGTCTGTCAGATTTTGTCTCCGAACCTTGCGACCCTTTGTGCCAAGAAAGGGCTCTTATTTGTTCCACCAAACATTGACAGGAGGACCGTGGAATTAAGGCTGGCAGACAACTTTGTTACAAATATTAAAAGGAAAGACTTTGCCAATATGACCAGCCTTGTGGACCTGACGTTGTCCAGGAATACAATAAGTTTTATCACACCTCATGCATTTGCTGACTTGCGCAATTTGCGGGCTTTGCATTTGAACAGCAACCGATTGACTAAGATCACCAATGACATGTTCAGTGGACTCTCCAATCTTCATCACTTGATACTTAACAACAACCAGCTGACTCTGATTTCTTCCACAGCTTTTGATGATGTTTTAGCTCTTGAGGAATTGGATTTGTCGTACAACAATCTGGAAACCATCCCCTGGGATGCCGTGGAGAAGATGGTTAGTTTGCATACTCTCAGTCTAGACCACAATATGATTGACCATATTCCTAAAGGGACCTTCTCCCACCTCCACAAGATGACCAGGTTAGATGTCACGTCTAACAAACTGCAGAAGCTACCGCCTGATCCTCTCTTCCAGCGAGCTCAGGTATTGGCAACCTCAGGAATTATCAGCCCCTCTACTTTTGCGTTAAGCTTTGGTGGAAACCCTTTGCATTGCAACTGTGAGCTTCTGTGGCTGAGGCGCCTTTCCAGGGAAGATGACCTGGAGACATGTGCTTCGCCCCAGCTCTTGTCTGGCCGGTACTTCTGGTCAATCCCTGAGGAGGAGTTCCTGTGCGAGCCTCCTCTCATTACCAGGCACACCCACGAGCTGAGGGTGCTGGAGGGCCAAAGGGCAGCGCTGAGGTGCAAGGCCCGGGGGGATCCAGAACCAGCAATTCATTGGATTTCACCTGAGGGCAAACTTATTTCTAATGCAACGAGGTCTGTGGTGTACGACAACGGGACGCTCGACATCCTCATAACGACGGTGAAGGACACGGGCTCTTTCACCTGCATTGCTTCCAACCCAGCTGGGGAAGCCACACAGACAGTGGACCTGCACATAATTAAACTCCCTCACCTGCTGAACAGTACTAACCACATCCACGAGCCTGACCCTGGCTCCTCGGATATCTCTACGTCCACCAAGTCAGGCTCTAATGCGAGCAGCAGCAATGGGGATACTAAAGTCAGCCAAGACAAGAAGGTGGTCGTCGCTGAAGCAACATCATCTACTGCTCTGCTGAAATTCAATTTTCAAAGAAACATACCTGGAATACGCATGTTCCAGATCCAGTACAATGGTACTTACGATGACTCCCTGGTTTACAGGTAAGGCAGAGCCAGCCCAGCCCATGCCCAGGGACCCTCCTGGCTGGGTGCTCTCCGCTCCTCCAGCGGCCGGCGGTGCAAGCCTGCTGGAGCAGTAATGTGGTGCTCAGCTCGCAGATAGGGCAATTGCTCTGAGTGCTCTTATTTTTGGTAATCCAAACGGACCTCTAATCCTCTAAAGTAATCTGATTAGCAAAAGGATTGTGAAGTTAGATGAGCTAAGTGGATGTTAACTCTCTCAGTTTTATGAAAACACAGGGAAAACACTGCCCGTGAATGTGTCCCTGTGAGCGCGCCCAGGCTGCTGTGGCAGTGCCTGTGCAGGAGCAGTGCAGGGATGTGCTGTGCACCCTGGGTGGATTTGTTCTGAGTCTCGGCTGTAACACTCACACCTTTCAAAACTGTATTTTTCTTAATTTCATCTATGTTTTCACTATGGTCTTCTCAAGACGGGCTTGGCCGAGCAGAGCTGTGCAGGGGGAGTGTGGCGGTGCCTGCTGCCGCACCAGAGCCAAGGCAGCTTGGGGAGGCTGGATGGGCAGGACGGGAGGACTGAGGCCCTGGTGGGGTCGGCATGGCTGGGGGCTCCGGTAGCTGGGGTGGGAGGTGGCTCTGGGTCTTCTGGGTCTGTTGACGCCAATCTCCTTGTCCCCCAGAATGATACCTCCCACGAGCAAAACCTTCCTGGTCAACAATTTGGCTGCGGGGACTGTGTACGACCTGTGCGTCTTGGCTATCTACGATGATGGGATCACCTCGCTGACTGCCACCCGCGTCGTGGGGTGCACGCAGTTCACCACCGAGCAGGATTATGTGCGCTGCCATTTCATGCAGTCCCAGTTCCTGGGTGGGACCATGATTATCATCATTGGTGGGATCATCGTGGCCTCGGTGCTCGTGTTCATCATCATCCTCATGATCCGCTACAAGGTGTGCAACAACAACGGGCAGCAGAAGGCCACCAAGGTCAGCAACGTGTACTCGCAGACGAACGGGGCTCAGATGCAGGGCTGCGGCGGGGTGCTGTCCCAGTCCGTGTCCAAGCAGGCTGTCGGGCACGAGGAGGGTGTCCAGTGCTGCAAGGCTGCCAGTGACGGCACCGCTCCCTCACCGGAGGCCGGCTCTGGCCAGGACGCCGCCACCACTACCTCCGCTTTGCCTCACGCGTGGACTTCCAGCGCTTCTGCCCCCCAGAAGCAGAAGCGGAAGCCGGGGCCAAAGCCAGGCAGCGAGCCGCAGAGTGAAGCTGTCACGAATATCGAGTCCCAAAACACTAACAGAAATAACTCCACTGCTCTGCAGCTAGCTAGCCGTCCCCCCGACTCTGACAAAGCGGCCCCCACGTACAAAAGAGCACAATCAAAGCCAAGTAAGTTTCTCACTTTGCCAGCCGCCACGTCCAGAGCCAAGCGCAGGCTGTCGCTGGGCGGGGAGCTGCTGCAGTGCCGCTGCCACCTGGACGCCCCGGGCGCGGGCGGACTGTGCTCCAGGCGCAGCCTCTCCGTGAACGGGATGCTGACCCAGGCAGGCCGCTCTGACGGGGAGAGTGGAAAAGCAACTTTCTCGAGTTCTGAGTGGATATTGGAAAGCACTGTGTGACCTGCCTTTTGTTTTAATTTTTATTTTTTAATTTAATTTTTATTTCAGTGAAAAACAGAGCACCAAACGTTGTGTGAAACTCCATCTCCTAGGGAATGGGATTTGGAAGTCCACTGTTGTCTCGCTGATTAATGGCTTGTTCTTGCGGGGTTCTCTATAAGCCACCCAGTGCACACAGGGTTTTATTTAGTTTCCATTTTGTTTCATTTATTATCAAAACTGAAGGCAACATTGAGAGATTAAAAAAAAAATAAAAAGAAAAAAATTAAAGGGTGAAAAAAGCATGATACAGCACCAGTGCCTTCCCTACTCTAGGACTGGCTTCCTGGTTCTGCAGTAGCAGAAAACAAAAGAGAGAGTTTTCACAGAAAAAGCCTTTTATAAAGGAAATGAAATTTCCTCCAAGCTAACAAATAACCACTTCTGGATCAATCAGTAAAATATTTTTTAAAATGGTCAGACTGTATATTTCTTTTCCGTGACAATGGTGTTGCCTTTGTTTTTAGGCAGATGCTGTACAGAAACAACAACATCGTGTTGTTATCTTGTGTAAAATAAAATACTCACTCGGTACACCCAGCCGGCCTCACGGTATCTGCCCGCCCTCAGCCCTGCCCGGCGCAGACAAGGAGAAGGAGGAGGAGGAGGAGGAGGAGGAGGAGGAGGAGGAGGAGTGGGACAGGGGAGCACTGGGGGAAGGGGCCCCCCTCTGTCCAGAGCCGGGGTATCGGTGCCAAAGCCAGGAAAACTGCCGCCTTTCAGCGCAGTGTCTGGGGCCAATACCTGGCCGATTGCTCCCAGCTTGTGCGAAGCTTGGTTTGCTGCATGGGACCTGAATTTGTTGAGCTCCAAGGAGAGCACTGGCAGCTCGGGATGGCAGGGGGTGATGAGGGCAGGGGTGGTGATGACAATCTGGTCTGTCTGGGCCTTTGGAGGGCTATTTCCTCTAAGTGCTACAGTTTGCATCAGGCCACGATGTAAAGACAAGCATATGGCAATAAGTGGTAACAGTTGAAACACCCACGTTGTGAGGATGACAAATGTGCTGCTGCTCTGCTCATTCTAAAGAAAAATTTACAATTACTATTAATTAAACTTGTAAGGTCATTGTGTTTAAATCAAAGACAGCTTAACTGAGCAATTCCAGTGGATTCTCAGATGCTAAACACTGGTTTTAATATAGGCTTTGTGACCATTAAAGCGATACAATAGTTAAATTTTATACCCCCTGTGCTTGTGCTTGAAGGAAATACAACCCAAGCAGATGCTTGAAGATGTCCTGGCTCTAAGCCAGCACATCCATGCAGCAGGTCGGCCCCAGGGCTGTCGTGGAAGGGGGCTTCTCCTCGCAGTCCTCTGGGACCCTGCCACCGAGGTGCTCCAGCTCTGCCCCGGGGCATGCAAAACCTTTGGAGGGTCTTGTCTGCAGTGTGCCGCTCCCTGCCTTGGCTGTCTGTCTGGGAAGCGTGGATCCTGGGTGGGGGTGGTGTAAAGCACAGGAAAAGAAGAGGCTGTTTCTTTTTTAGAAAGCCCTTTTTCTTCTTTGGAAGTGCAGAGACCAGAAAGGAAACGAAGCCTCAAAATTAGAATACCCGTTTCCTGCTGGAAAAGCTAAAAACATCTCTCCAAATTTCTCTGGAAGATCACATTCTTCTAGAGGGGATGTATGCACATAAATTAGCTAGTAAAATAGTGCACCACCAGAGATAGTGATATATTTGTCAAAGTGATGGTAGTTTGAAAATGAAGGCATTGTCAAGTATGGAAAAAATGAGTACTTACGTGCCCCATTGAGGAGCAGAATCTCTGCAGGTAGTACCTTCCCTTTGTGCTTGGGTAAGGAGACAGCTCTAAAGGTTTTCTGCTGAGGTACTTGTTTTAATTGTGCGTTTTAAAAACATCAAATGAAAATGCTTTATATGTTGTCTAAAATTGGACGTGTGTCTAATGTTTTGTGAAGGTGCTAAAATATTAATAGCTTCTGGGGGCTTAGGGGGCTTTATTTTTATATTTTTGATTTTTTACTCTAAGGAATCGATTTTCTAAACACTGAAGCTGAGTATTCTGTCCACAGTGCATTTGTATAAGCAGCTTAGAAGGACCATATGTCACCGTGTTTGATTTAATTCTGTGCTAATATTGCAGGAACAGTTAGACCTGGAAAGCTGAGGTTTCTTCTCATGCAGCTTTCTCTCTTCATCAGACAAGTATCCATTGGTATGCACTGAGCCACTGCCACTGCAGTAAATGTACAGCAGGACGTTTCACTTTATTTGGGCTTGATTCCACAGAAAGCCGTGTGGAGGAGGAAATTCTGTCCTTTCTGTTCTGCACGACCAGAGGCTGCCAACAGTTAGAGGCAGAAAAAGTGCTGAGATATTGCTTGATCAGAAGAATAACATTTATGTATGTTTGTTCAATGACGTGCTGGAAAATTTTCTAGTTCTTCGGAAACAAAAGTGTGCGTTTAATGAATCCAAGCCAGGAGTACCCCGCTGTGGGTGCTTGGTGCTCACACTGGCAGGCCCTGGGAGCTCGGGTGCTGGCGGGGTGCTGCTGAGACTCGCAGGGGTCTGCTGTGCCGGGCCCTGCTCCTGGCTGAGTGCCTCTGGCCTGGGGCTGTGCAAGGGGTGTGCGGCACCGCAGCCAGCAGGCAGACCCGTGCTGCTCCAGGTATCACCCGGCCTGCAGGTCGGCTGCCTTTTAATGATGCCTCTTGAAAATAGGTTTTACTCCTACTAAAATTTCTGGCACGTGCTTCCTTTTACATCTTTCGAAATGCACTCGTAATCCCTTTTCCAGAGCATGGTTGTTCTGTTAAGGAGGTCTGGTACGAATAATGTTTGGATGGAGAAGCAGGGTTTTGTTGGATAAAAAGTTTGTTGTGTTAGCTTTTCTTTCTGTGCTGCTTTCTGCTTATGTTTTGGACATGTTCTTGACAGTGAATATATGGTACTGCTCAGCTCTGGGTGCAAATGTGGCTTTATTTCTGGCAACGTGTCCTGGTTTGCTTGAAGCCTCCTCCCAGGCAGCCGTGCAGCCCTGCGGTAGATAACAAGGTGAATGGGGAGGATGCGGCTGCCAGCCGGGTGCCAGGCAGAGGTCCGGCAGGGGCCGGGGGCGTGGAGGTGCGTGTGGCCCGGTGGGCGATGCCCGCGGAGGGCTGCGGGGTCATGCCTGCCCTGTGCCGCAGGCTGCCACCCTGCCCTGTGCCACCGGTGCTGGCGGCCGCCACGTGACTGCAGGGACACGTCCTGTGGCTGGGCAGATCCTGGCAGGGACGGCGGGAGGCGGTGGCAGGGCCCGTTCCCGCAGTGCTGCTCTGCCGGCGTCCTCGCGGCCGTGCCTGGTGTGCAGCGTGGCGCCAGCGCCTGTCCCAGCAGGACTCCCGCGGCTGGTGCTGCACCCAGCATTGCTGCTGGAGGCTGGAGCTGTGCTCCCTGCGGAGCAGAGCTGGTTGCATGTTCCTGGAGGTCTGCTGGTTGCTGCCTCGTGCTCGCATGTTGCGGTCCTGAGTAACGCGAGCCAGCTGCGCGCCTGCAGAGCAGCACGAGCCAGCCGCTCGATGCCAAGCTCTGGTGGGTGGCAGTCCCGCAGGGCCGGCTGTCCGTGGGTCCTGCTGCAGCCTGCTGTCCCTGTGCCCACTGCCCACGTGTCCTTCAAAAAGCACAGCGTAGCTCTTCCTGCGTCGTCTGTAAAACCAGCACCCAGAGCCACAGCAGGCACTGTGCAGGGAGAGGCAGTGGGTTCTGTCCCCAGTGATTGATCCAACAAGCAAAAGTAATGGTCACGGTTGTTATCACTTACCGTTGCTTCTCTTCTTGTTAACTGGGAGAAACTGGAACCTCAGAAGTACTGCTTGCAGAGTGGCAACATTTGTCAACCTCGCAATATCTCCAGAAAATTTACTGTCCTGTTCTTTTAAGGTGCTGCTTGTAACAAGTGATGTTCTCTTGCTCTCTTAAAGCAACAATAACAACAGTAACAGAACAGCACAATGCCTTTCCCATGGTAACTTAGTAAGTAATTTTAAGGTAGGTCAAAGTTCTGGTTAAAAAAAAAAACAAAAAACAAAAACACAGCAAAATCAATAGGGTCCTGCTTACTGAAAACATGTCTCCAGTACTTTGCTTTTGCAAATGTCCTTCTGCACGCCTTCTAGCTCAGCACTGACCATGACACCAAAACGCTGATTGCCTCTGCAGCTGCGGGCTGTGGCAGCGTCTCCTCTCGTCTGTGCAGACGTGCAAGTGTGCGCTTTTGTCACAGGTGTGACAAAACGCCGGCTGCGTACCATCATTTTAAAGGAAAATGCTCTTACTGCACACGGGAAAACTTTCCCTTTATAGAGTTAACGTTAACAGCTACAGCCTAACAGTGTTGTGCAAGGAAAGCACTGCCCCATGGCAGTGGCTGTGCTACCTCTCCCACCCTGGGGTGCCCAGGCCCCCGTTGGGGCGGTGCTCCCGGTGCCCCCGGTAGGCAGCCTGCCCGCAGCACCCCGCTGAGCCTGCACCCCCTGCAAGGCCGTGGTGCTCACCGCTGTGCCTGCCCCAGCGCTGCCATGTCCCTGGGGCACCGGATCAGAGAGGGGACGGCAGCACCGACTGTCCCACGAGGGCTGCGGGGAGGTGGCTGCATTAGGCACATGCGCTTTGATGTTAGATGGAGTCAACATCATAAAGTAAAAAGAACAAATGTGCCGTGTTCTGAGTCACTCTTTGAAGGCTGTGGCCTTGCTTTCACAGAAACGCAGGTGTCTGTGAAGCAAAAGTGTGCAGGTTAGTGGGGCCAAAATTGAATGGGTTAAAGCATGTACAGCCTGGCATCAGTAATACAAGACCAAGAAAAGGCAAATCCTACTGATCTTGCTGATAGTAAGCTTTTAATACAATTGATTTATTCACAGAGCCAGGCGTGAAGGCTGCTGCTTTAGCAAGAAGGAAGCTTAGCTTGCAAGGAAAGAAACTAAAAAAAAAAAAGCAAACATGGCAAATTGCTGGCTGCAGAGAGACCATGAGTTTCAAACTTTGTCTCTGTGGAAGTAAGCAGGATGAGCTGTGCTGCTCTTGTTGTGCTGGAACAAGCCGTGTCCCCCTCAGGCCGTTTGAAGTCGTTATTAAATTGATATCAACCTCCCAATTGATAGAAATTAATAACAATTGATAACAATTGTTAACAATTGGGAAATTGGGAGCAAATCCATGTGCCTACCTTGATGCCACAATGCATGTCCCCCAGGGGAAGCCTGATCAGTGCTGGGGGGCACCTCTGGAGGGGCTACCCCTTGCCCCTCAGGAGGGCGGCCACATGCTGGAGACAGGAGAGCAGAGGAGGGGATGCATTTCCCTGCTTTTTTCCCCCCGTCTGTAGCTAGAGCAGCGGGTCCCCAGCACCGCAAGTGCACTGGGAGCTGCTGCCCTCCTGCACGTGCAGCATGCTGGTGGGGCTGCCCGAGCCCGTGGGGGCTACCAGGGGCAGCTTTTAGTGTGGGAATAGTCACAGCATGTCCCAGCCTGATGCGGAGCCTCATGGGCACTCGTTCATTAAACTCCTGGCTTTGCCCTGCAGCTGCTTTCGAGGCTGGCTCAGCACAGCTGCCTAGCTGGCCGGGGCTGTGCCATGGGGGCCCATTTCCTCTGTCATGTTGAAGCTGCCTTTTAAGGGTGACTTCTGCTGGTGCTGGAGCCCTGTGAGACACCGGGTGAGCCCGCAAGGTGCAGCATTTCTGTGGCTGGGAGGAGCCACAGGGCCACTGCGGAGCAGCTTTGGTCTCCCAGCATCAATGGGGATTTTGTGTGCAAGTCATGCCGTCTCTTCTGCACAGCAAATTTCATTTGGAGAGGACAATGAGAAGGAAGATGAAGGGTTCTGGCACCTTCGTTCTACTCCCTTGTTCTCCTTTGGGTGGGGTGGTGGTGGGCAGCACAACCTTCCTACGGGGTCGGTGGGCAGGGAGCCCCCCAGGCCCCGGCGCTTGGCTTCACGCAGCTGGGAGAGCTGTGACCCACAGCAAGCCAAGGGTGAGCTGAAAGCAGGGCACCTGGCTGTCTGGAGGGTACTGCAGCCTGGTGTTCCCAAAGGTAAGTGAGGCTGCGGGCCGGCAGGCAGCGAGGCCGCAGCCCTGCCCCGCGCGGCAGTGGCTCCCCGAGGAGCAGGGGTGCCCTGTGCCACCTGCTCGCCCTGCTCCCTGCGGCGCATGGTGCGGTTGCTCAGGGACAGCACTTACAAACCTGCACGTTTTCCACAGAGTGACTTTTTCACTTGCATGTAAACCTTGCAAGGGCCAGTGCTGGACACGTGCCCATCCACTGCTTTCTTTTGGTGTTTTCACTTCTGTGCACACTTCTGAAACTATACTAGGAGCTGAAATCCTTGCCGTAGAAAAGGGCTTCACCTTGGAGAAGGCAAAAGCCGATCTAGAAAATGGAAAATCCTCTGATTCTGGAACAATGATCTTTACCTGGTCGTTGCTTTATGTGGGCATTGTTTGTTTGTTCATTTGCCTTTTGCAGCAAGGGGCCAGCCAGCAGTCCTGCTGCAGCTGAGTGAAAGGCCCGACCCTGCGCTTTGTCCCCTCACTGTCTCTGTTCTGTCTCTTTGCACAGAAGCTGACTCGAAGGACACCTGCCCTCCTCCGCTCCCTGAGAACGTTGCCACCGACGTTTTTACTCGGCAGAAAACAATACGATTCCATCGCAGTGAAGATTGATGTGTTGAACCGTGCTCACTCCCATCAAAACTCTTACTTGAAGCCACGGCCAAAGCCAAGAGGCTGTGGAGGTTGGCTGTGTCGGATAAACTTCCTTCCCCAGTTCACAGATTCCCCATCTCCCATCTGCCACATTAAGTCTAAATTCCTTTTTTTCTGGTGTCTGAGGTTTTTATAAAACTAATGATGAAAAATTTGGTGGCAACAGCTGCAGTACCGGTCATGTTAAACGTTGCCAGTGGTGAGTTCACAAACTGTAAACATGGTAGCTTATATCACCTTAACGAATAAATGTTTTACTACGATGGAGCTGGCATGTGGGTTGATTCGGAGGGCAGTGCCCGGGGCTGTGACACCTCCTGTGTGCGGGTGCTGCTGCCCCGTGACCACGGCCCCGAGCGCGGTGTGGGACTGGTGCCGCGGTGCTGCTGGTGCTGTGGTGTGGGCAGGACACTGACTGTGCCTTGCCCCTGGTCCCCTCGGGAAGAGCCGCCTGGATCTCGCCCACCCCATGGCTGGGAGCGGGGAGGGGAGCCCCTCCTGTCCCTGGGCACCACCAAAACCCTGCCATTGCACCCGCGTCTCTCTCCTCCAGACAGGACCCTGGGGGTGCGGCTGTGTTCAGGCTCCCTGTGCTCCTGCAGCACCAGCCCTGGGCGCGCTGCCAGTCCTGAGCCAGGGCAGCCCTCGGGGGGCTGGGGCCTGGGGCAGCCGGGAGCTTCAGGGGCTGCAGCTGGGGGCTGTGGGGGCTGCAGCTGCCTGTGGCTGCGCCAGCGCCTTCGGCACACTCTGGTCCAGTATGACACCGAGACTTTCCATCATGGCTTGCTTTTCAAACAAGATGAAGGGTTTTATTTTTTTTCTTTGTCATTAAGAATTCCATATGGCTTCCAGAGATAATATCTTTAGCAGGAAACACAGTGAATCCAGCACACCTCCTAAAAAACAGCCAGTGTAAGCATTGCCGGTGGGGCTGGCTGTGTGGAGGGCAGGTGCTGGTGCTGCCCAAGCACCACGGCCCTGTCCCATCCCCACGGCTCCCAGGGCTCTGTGGCAGGGACCGCTCCCAGGGGCGGCTGCTGATGTCCTGTGCAGATGGGACACCAGCCCAGATGCCTGTCCGAGGGGCTCACCTGGGGTCTGCGGCACCAGCAGGGACAACCACATCTCAATGGTTGTCATCTCAAGTGCGAGCTGACCCAGGAGCATCAGCAGCTGCTGGGCACCCACTGAGGCTGCCTGGAGGTGGCCAAAGCACAGAAAGCACAGAGCTGGGCTGTGGAGCTGCACGGGGCGAGCAGCAGGGGCATGGGCTCACCTGGGCTGAGTGTGTGCAGGAGGCATGGGGCTGGTCCAGCCCCGCAGACCCTAGGGATGAATGGTCAGGGCTTTGTCTGGTGCACTAGAATGCTGGATAGACATTTAAAGAGGAAAACCCATCAGTTTTGATCAGGAATTGGACTCGATGCTCTTTCATGAAGCATGACCTGGGATCTTTCTGGCACTGCACATAGACTGGATTCTACTTGGATTATAACAGCACATATTGCTCTTCCCTTTCCTTACTGCATAGTGTAATTGGGGTTTGAATTCTGGAAAAGGACGAGCCCAAAATAAACTACTTTAAAAAAAAATATGTTTGGTGGAATCAGTCCATGAAATCACCACAGCTCTGACTGCAGACCCCGCTGACCCCTGGTGAAGACGGAGGATGACTGGCCTTTCTCGGAGGAAGTCTGTGAAACAGCCAAGTAGCGTGAAACCATGATTCAGAGATGGGGCTATAAGAAGAAATGAGAGGTTGTTTCTTCCTTTTGACATTCTGCATTAGGCTGTGCAGCTGCTGAAACCTTATTAAACCAACAAGCTCCAAATTCTTCCTGCAAAGACCGTATCAGCTCTCAGGATTTCATTTCACATTAATACCATGTTATTACCCTCAGTCAATGGCTCCAATTTCAAGCTTTCACGCACATAGCAGAGCTGTTTTTCCCTTGCTGATTACTTTTTATGTCCTTTTAATTAATTGTCAAGGTAAGTTCCACCTGTCAGCTCAATGTTAGTTAGAAATCCAGATTTCACCGTGGTCAGATTTGCAGAAGATGTGAATCACATTTTGCAAAAAAAAAACCCTGCAATATCTGAAGAGCAGAGCTTGCCACCTGCACGCTGTCTTTAATAGCCCTGTTGGTGGGCTAGCAGTAGGGGATTGCTTTAGCTTGGATAGTTTAATAGCATTTCATCCATACATTAAGAGATTAGAGGAAAATCAACAAGCAAAAATGACTTGTTAAAGAAAAATAGAATTTGGATGCTTACTGAAGAATCATGCCAGTCGTCTCTGTTGATGAAGCTAGAGATAACGCTGGCCCACTAGCAGCATTTCCTGACACCTGCGTGTGCCAGCGTCGCCACCTCGGCGGGCAGCAGCCCTCAGCCAGGCTCCACCAGCTTGGGGCCGGGCAGCGCTCAGTGGGCAGCAGCTCACAGCTACCGCTGCTGCTCACCGCAGTAGGTGAATGGATTAACACTGGGAAGTGCTTTTCTTAACAGGTTGAGAAAGCTCCGGACAACATGTCTGTAGGTGACAAGGAGGCAGTGGGAACCGGTGGAGAGAAAGACAGACCCCCAGGGCGCACCAGTGGTGGAGGCTGCGGGCAGCCCAGGTGCTGGCAGTGTGACCAGCGGCACCTCCGCGCACACTGTGACCAGCAGCACCTCCATGCACACCATGATCAGCTGCAGCTCCATGCACACTGTGACCAGCAGCACTTCTGTGCACACCGTGACCAGCAGCACCTCTGTGCACACCGTGACCAGCTGCAGCTCCGTGCACACCCTGTGCTCCGGGTGTCCCAGCAAGAGGCAGCCGGGCTGTGCAGCCTGTGGGCTGCTGTTGCTCTTGCGGTCCTGTGCTGCACCAAGGACAGCTACTTGGGAAATTTCTGATTAAACTTTGTTCCCACAGAAGTATGCAGACTTACCATGATCTTGTTCTGTTTCAGTTGTGTCTTTTTTGTTTTGTTTTGTTTTGTTTTTCCAGTGGGAGAAAAATAAATGAAGAAAAAACTTGTTTTCAGAGAAAAATGAAACTCTCGAGCAGCCCATAGAGGATTGGTTCCTGGGAAGCAGAAAGCCCAGATTTGACTAGATCTGCAGTGGGGATTTACATTTCCATCTTCCATATCTGATGCAAACATCACTCACTAACGCCCCAAGCTGTAATCCCAAATTAGCACAGGCCTTTCTGTTCTCTCTGCTGCTGGCAGGAGAGAATTGCCTTGTCGTGTGCTTACTGCAACCGAGGGACACCGGGACAGCTCTTGTCCTGCTCAGCTGTGATGAAGCACTACGGAGTTACTGATGAATGCACTGCTGCCCAGCAGGGAAGCTGGAACTGTGGCTGTTGTACCTGGGAATGCCTTCTCTTGCCATTGCAGGAGTGGGAATTGCTGGAGTGCCCTTTCCCCATGCTTTAGAGAGGGAGGGAGGCTGTATCCTGGCTGCAAAGTATTCTTGGAGCATCGCCCTGACCTCACTGCACGAGGAGGACCGCAAGGAGACCTGTTCCTGTAGCATCTTTCAGCCGTCAGTAAGCAAGGTCCCAGGCTATCCCAGCAGAGCAGTGACCCCAGCACTAAAAGCCTGTTCTCTCTAAGCCTGCTTGTCCTCTTGCTTTAATGAGAGAGTCATCTTCACAAATCTCCGTACCAGGCATACATGTCTGAGGAGGCATGCACCCAGACACTAGCCATGGGTGTCAAGGACAAAGTATTAAAGAAGACTGAGTTTAACAGGCACTTCAAACAACATGCTTGGTCTTTGTTTGTTTGTTTGCTTTTAAGTCTCCTGAAAGCTTCACTAGGCCACGGAGGCACTTCAGGCAGCCCTTCCAGGTTGTCCATCCAGCACAGGATGGCCTGGCCCCAGCTCAGCAAGGACTCCACTCCTCTGGGATGTTTCCATCGGGGCAGGTGGACATGCACCATGCAGGATACGTGTGCTGCAAGCCAGCCTTCTGATTGCTACTCCAGCTCTGGGATTTCAGGGTCACTTCCACAGAAATCTGAAATAACTGCCCAGTTTGTTCACACGTCCAGTGCCGGTGGATGGTGGATGTATGCCGTTTGCCTGGTGTGTGGAAAACAGCCAAAGAAACAGCTAAGTACTGGTTACTTTGATATTAGTAAATATTTTCCTCCCTCACTGATTTGGAGAGTTTGTTTTGTGACCTCTGCAGTTTGCTCCTTGTGCACCTCCACAAGCTGTCTGCGGCCCCAGTCCCTCCCGGTGTGTGGGGACAAGCAGGTGTCCCCGCTCTGTTCCTCCGCTGCCTTCCGTGCTGTCCCCCGCCCTGCAGCCCCCTGCCAGGGGCCCTGGGCTGAGTTCCTGTTCCTGCCAAGCACTGCTGACTGCTGTCACCCCAGGGCTGCTCTCCAGTGGTGGTGTAGAAAAACCACGAACAAAAGCCAGTGGGAGAGAAGACGTGGTGGTGATGTGCTCCAGCTGCTGTTGCCAGAGCTCCTGGCACTCCTTACCCCGGGGTCTCACCGTAAGGCCCCAGGAGAGGACGCGCTGTCCACGGGCCACAGACAGACACCAGGCAGCTGCTGCCAGCCCCCGGCCCACTCCCACCTCGTTGGATGGGGTCTGTGTGTGCCAGACTGCTGCAGGCGGTCCTGTGCAGGATACGTCATCTTCCCATGGGGGGACACCAGCTCCACAAGATGGACAGTGACAGATCAGAAATTTATCTATAATAAAAAAAAAGCCTACTGGAAATTAAAGCAGTGGAAAGTAAACATAGAAACAGTCCAGCTTTCGGGATCAGGAGGACTGGGAATGCTGTCTGCACACGTGCAGTCCAGTCCTTTCCCATTGCAGAGTACAGCCTCACATAATCTTGCCAATAAATGAATCAGGCCCTGCCCAAAGCCTAGTTAGACCTCTCCTCTCTGCAAATCCTCCTAAGGGATCTTTCCAAGACATTTATCAGACATTTTTATTTGCTGACAACTTGCACCATTTCTTTTTTGTTAATATTGCGTCATAACACAGATAACTTTTTTCTACCCTAGGTATTTTCCTACCAGCATATCTGTATCAGGAGTCATACCTGTGTTCGTTTTGCTGTTCTGAAGCACAATGAATGTAGTGATTTTGCACACTGGCCAAAAATGTGTATAGTCACACTGCCACCACCACTGCCACCACTTTGAGAGAGGTGGCACCAGCCTTCCACCAGCACAAGGAAGCTGCAAGTAGCCCCCAGGGATGCAGCTGCACACACGTTATGGGGCACAGGGTGCATGCTCTCGGCTGTATGTGTGTCGGAAGGTGGTGTGCCCCCCAGCTCCTGCCCTGGCAGCTCTGGGGCTAGCAGAGAAACCCTTAATCCTTGAGCCATGGGCCACCTTTTAAGTTACCAATTGCTATCTGGGATTTTTTTTCTATAAACCGTCTTATACATACGACGTTTGAGGTGGACCGGTTCAGCTTTAACACAAGCCAGTGGATAATGAATGTCAAATAGGCTTCCAAGGAGGCTGTAAGACAGTCAAAAATGTGTGAGACAAGGAGGAAGTCAACACACTGCTGTCACCCGCCTTGATGCAGACATTTCACTGTAGACTAATGACCTCGCAACCCCTTTTTCCAGTTATATCAGAAATAACATAGGCCTTTGGAATTATTTCACATTATAATATCCACTGCTGTATCTATGCTCATGCTTCTAAATGACAGTAATTATACAGCTCTTAAACAGCCATTCTTTTCTAAGTAGTCTAATATTCGTCTTCATTATTTAGGAGTATTCATCCCTAAAAAATTGTCTGACCTTTAAAGTCCTAAAATCCAACTGAATTTTAAAACACATTGAATTTAGTCTGTGCCTGGACCAATCTCCTCCTGCCACTGTCTTGGAGGACAAATGTGATTGCAGTGGGTAATTCACTGCTGGCACCGTATCTTTCCTGAGTGTGTGTGAGACAAACAGCTTCTTGTTTGTTAGCACCTTGTCCCTGGGATCTGGGGGAAAGGCATGGGAGAGGCAGGCATCGCGTGGTCCCGCACTGTCTGGGCAGATGCTTACAGGGGGGCACACAATGAAGCTGGAGTGTGAGGGGCTGGACATGGGGAGAAACCTTCCCCTCTGTCCCAGGCCATGGTGTGGGGCCCGGAGGGGCTGGGGGATCTCCATCCTGGAGGTTTTGGGGAGCTGATGGAGTAACACCCTGAGCAGCCTGGCCTGAGCCCAGCGCCAGCCTCATGCAGAGCAGGGGCTGGGGAAGGACCCCGGGGCCCTGTCCCGCCTGGTGGCTGTGTCTGGGAGTCAGCGCAGGGCCACGGGGTGGCCTGGACTACAAGTAGCAGTTCTGCTGTTCCTTTTGTTCTCTGTTCACTTCACATCAGTATTTACCTCCCAGGATGTGAAGTTACACAGATACCTGCAAACGAAGGGACTGAGCTGCCCTTCGGGAACAGCAGTTTCTGCCCCTCGGGGGACGCAGCAAGGTCCCCTTCCTGTTTTTTCCAAACGCTGTGGGGACACAGCAGGTGCAATGTGAGGGCAACCCCAGAAGGACACGGACAAAGCAGGGCACTCGTAAAGGCACTAAGCAGAGATATGCAGTGCTGTTATGTCAGTCTGCGGCACTGCATTGTGTCTGAATGATCACTGGGAATCATGTTCTTCAAAGGAAAAGCATTTTCAAAATGTGACCTCTTTTGTCCCGTGGAAAATGTATTTGTTAGTGTATCAGCCCATTCTTATCCCGGGTCTCCTTTCAGTCACCTCTGTCCACACAATGTATTTCAAATTTTCAGCTGGCAGTTTTGCAGTTTTCTTGAGCGGGCAAGCATACCACTAAGAGTTTTCTCACATTGGCTTGTCATTGTGTGTGGCCATGACACTGCTTTGCAGCTTTTGTGTGACCATTCTGCAGCCTGCGCCCGCAGCTCACCATGAGAGGAGGTGAATCAAGGTGATTGCGACTGCCAGGTAACACCAGTGCATTCTTCTGTCTCTGCGAGCTGTCTGAAGGTCGCTGGTCATGGGAGTCAGGCTATGGCCAAAGCCCCGTGTTCCTTGGGCAGCAGGTGCAAGGGCACTGCGAGCGGGTGAAGCCAAGCCCTGGCATGGCAGCACAGCACACAGCACACGCAGCGCACACAGTGCCTGCAGCGTGCCCTGCCCTGTCACCCCAGAGGGAAGAGGCCTACAGCCCCAGTGAGCAGACATTACAGACACATTTTCACTGCAGGCTCAGGTGTGATGGGCTTAGGGGGATGAAGCCCAGCACCAGCCAATGAGCAGTACCTGTTGCAGCTGGAGAAATAAGGATAAAAGGAACCAGCTGTCTGATCTCCCAGCCTGTGGACCAGCCTGTCAGCTGGTATAAAGTCAGCCCTGCTGGGGTTGGGAAGGTGGGCAAGGGTGTTGTGCTGGAGTGTGTTTGTGGAGGTGGGATCCCATCATCTGTATTTGATGAAGATACTGAAAAGCAGCACTGGTCCTAAGACAGGCTCCTGAGGGACACCACTCGTCACCAGCCTCTACCTGGACATGGAGCCATTGACCACCACTCTCTGGGTGCAAACTTCAAGCTGATCCTTATCCATTGAATGGTTCACCCTTTGAATTCACCTCTCTCCAATTTGGAGATCAGGATGTCGTGTAGGACCATGTCAAAGGCCTTACGGAAGTCCATGTAGATGACATCTGTTGGTCTTCCCTTGTCAACTGATGCAGTCACCCCATCACAGAAGGCCACCAGGTTGCTCAGGCACGATTTACCCTTGGTGAAGCCATGCTGGCTGTCTTGGATCACCTCCTTGTCCTGCATGTGCCTTGACATTGCTTCCAGGAGGATCTGTTCCATGACCCTCCAAGGCACAGAGGTAAGGCTCACTGGTCTGTAGCTCCTGGGTCCTCCTTTCTACCCCTTCTAAAGATAGGAGTGATGTTTCCCTTTTTTCAGCCACCGGGGACTTCACCTGACTGCCAGGATTTTTCAAATAGGATGGAGAGAGGCTTGGCAGCTCCATCAGCCAATTCCCTTGGGACCCTGGGATGCATGGCATTGGGCCCTGCCGACTTGTAGCTGCTCAGTTGCTTCCGGAGGTCCCAGACTTGCCCTTCCCTTACTGTGGGAGGGACTGTGCTCCCCCAGCCCCTGCCTGGAGGTTTGGAGAGATATGGGAAGCGGGGGGGAGGTGGGGTGCTAGGGGCAGGGAAGAAGCCTCAGCCTGAGAGTAGCTGCCAGTGGTGCTGTGCTGCAAGGACAGGCAGGAAAGCCAGCACAGGTCAGTGCTCTGGGTGGTTCCCTCAAAGCTTTTTATCTCTTCTGTGCTCCCCATAAGTATGGCTGTTGGTGGTAGGACTCCCTTGAATCCCGGTTGTACAGCACTGCTGGGTTTGTGGGGGGTTAATGGATTGTGGGAAGCTAAAGACCCATTGCAATGTGGCTTTGTGTGCTGGCATCAAGGCTTCTTTGTGCGCGTATGTGGCTGCTTCAGATGTTTCACAGAACTGGAAGCTGTTGTACAAGAACAGCTCAGCCTTCCAGGATTTTATCCTCAGGTTAGTTGGGCTCAGTTTCCCTGCTTGATGGGTCAGTCTAAGGCTGCTTTTTTTTTTTTTTTTGCTTCCAATTAGCATTCAGTTCTAGAAGGGACTCCTGAAGCCTTCTGCATTCCCTTGCCAGTCAACCTCTGTTTGCAGTGTTCTTGGCTGTAACAGAGAGAGAGTGAGGGATTTATTTCCTGTGTTCTTGTTGGTTTTCACCCTCTGATCTCACCCACCTCTGTGTGGGTGGGGAATGGCAGTGCGCTGGGATGGTGCAGCAGGGAAAAGGGTTCCAGGCTGGCAGATCTATTTGTTAGCTCTAGCCTAGGGGGGACAGAATTCCTCTCACGTCTGCTGAATGTTGGCTGCATCTAATCAGAAGTGCAATCACACTTCTAGGTTCCTTCCAGGAGGGGTGCTGCTCCCCGGGATGGGGTGGCTGCATGGCGTGCCCAGGTGTGCAGTGCTCTGCACGCACAGCCCATGTGCGTCCTGATGAAACCTGCGCCACTCGCAGCCCAGGCAGAGGGAAAGGGAAAGAAAGGCTTCTCTTCCTGCAGGAATATTATTTGTTGTGCAGTTTACTGAAACCAGAGACGCTTTATAATCGAACGTGCGCAGCTAGCATTATCCAGGCTGAAGCCAACTGTATTAGTGGAATGCAAGCACTCCAAAGAATGTTGATTTTGTGATTACTTTAAAAAAAGAAACATTCTTAAAGGATGAAAAAAAAAAAAGGTGGTAGCTTTCTCAGAACAGTTCTTACTTTTATAAGATCTAATCTGGGGTTCAGACTGACCTGACAGAGCCCTCTCACAGCAGTTCAATACAGTATGCTCCACAGTATCTTGCCAGCTGCATGCTGTGAAACTTTTGCAGTCATTAAATAGTGAATATATTTGACATACCACAATTACAGAGTCCTCTGGTGAATAACTGTGCTATAAAGCACAACTGTGAGGACTGCTATTTTAGAATATGCAGTGTTGTAGTTCCTGTTATTTGTGCTGGATAATATGGTGTGTAACTGTTGAATTTTGATGCATTTTAAATGGGGTTGAAATATATTAGTATATTTTGCTGATGTAATAGAAAGATGGAGTGCACATGTATCCTTTCTTTCCCTATTACTTCATAACATTAAATGAACAAATAACTAGTCTAGTTCATATGTGAAGATGCAGGTTATACTTCAAAGTGATACAGCAGGGTACAAATTGCACCCAGCACTTCTGACACATTGCAATAAACTGAACCTAAAAAAAAATCCCTGCAATATAGAAGAGCTAAAACTGATTCTGTTTCTTTGTTGGAGATAGAGGCAGCATTATTAAGTGTGCAGAGCCTCACCCAAGGGACAAGGGTCTGTGATGCTCTGGCTCTGCAGAGGAGAGTGGATGCGTGCCTGTGTGTCCTAGCTGCCTGTGGCATTGGGTGAGTTCTCCCGGTCCCCTCCCGCAGTGTGTCAGCAGTTAGGAACAAACATTGTCAGGTGGCACTGGAAGAACAAGACATCGAGTGCTTTAGATGTAAGAAAGAGGAATTCATCAAATCAATGACAGGCTCAGTGCAGCAGTTAGAGGAGGTGCGGACAGTGCTGCACCAACAAAGTGTGTGGGTACAGCACTGGCCTCTCAGCTGATGCTGCCTGCTGCAAAGGCTGTGACTTCTGTTTATGGTGCCAAGAATTGATTGTGTGATGGGGTGCTGAGGAGGCTCCAAGGGGAAAGCTGTTACTGTTCACTAGTGCTGCACAAAGCGCCTGGATCTGCTGGGCATGTGCAGCATCAGCACAGTGCTATGTGGGGCTGTGGCCGAGGACGTGCCTGTGACTGGAGCGCGGCACAACTGATACCAGCACTGTGCATGCTATCTCTATGGCAAAGGCTGGCTGGAGACATGCAGAGGAGGGGGGCAGTGGGACAGGCAGTGTCTCTGAAGAGACCTCGTGGTTCTCTGCTGCTTGCTGCTGGTGGCAGAGGCTGTGCTCCTGCTGCTGCAGGTAATGGCAGGTCATCAGTCCCATTCCAGTGCTTACCAGTCAAGCATTTGAAATGTAGATCTAAAAATGTGGTGCAGGTGAGGAGCTGAAGGTCTTCTCTTGCAGTAATGGGTTATTGTTTTTTGGTGCAGTTTGGCTCCATAGTTGTACCTTGCAAACTTCATCCCCAAATGCGTTAGAACACAAGTTCTGTATTTTTGATACTGAAGGGAGAACTTGGTAGATGAAAACATTCAGAAACAATCACATAGAAGAGAATAGTTCCCTATTGTGGTGCTATGAAGGTTCAATACAAATCACCCTGGAAAAGTCACGGCTCTGGTGCCTGGCATTACAATTTAAAATTATCAGAAATCTAGAATCTGGGTTAATCTAGACTATCAATCATAGACCTTTTAAAATCAAAATAAACATGCTTATATCTTGCTAAGGTCTAGAATACAAATAAGTATATTACAAAAAAAAAAAGGTCTTTAGCTTGGCCTCCCAGACAAGCACATCTTTTTCAGCTTATGAACTAATTACTGGAAAAAACATTGGTGCAAGCTACTGGTATTTAAACTGGTCAATAGCACAGGTGTATGAGGGCCGTGACACAGAAGCAGAGAGCACTGGCAATGCGGTTCATCTAGCTCTGAACTCGCATCGGTGTTCCCGTGGGACCAGTGTGCTGGCTGGGCACGGGCTGGCGGCCCCCCCACCCAGAGCACGGCCGCTGAATGCGGCTGTTGGCATGCTCCTTGCTGCGGCAAGGCCCTGGGCTGCTGGCAGCTGGGGGAGCTAGGTAGGGTTGAACACCATTCTTCTGTCAGTTTTCCTCCCTTAGCCTTTGCCCCCTGTCACACGTGGGTGCTCTGTCGTGCTGGGCCTTTCCCCTCCAGCTGTCGAACGGGACTGGGTGCATCCCGTGGGCCGCTGGGTTCCTCATCCTGCCTGGGTACAGGGCGTGCAGGAGCTGAGCTGGGGGGAGCCTGAGAGCTGCTGAGCTTCTTTGGGTCCACATGGGTTGTGGCACCACGCCTGCTGGGTGCAGCTCAGGAAGCGCCTGGGCAATGCTCGCAGGGGTCCCTGAGTGGTCCCATGTGGAACCTGGAGCTGGACTCCATGGTCCTTGGGGGTCTCTTCCAACCTGGGCTCTTCTGACTCTAGTTCTCTGTGGTTTGGGAAATGTGATGGTGCACGTACCTCTGTGCTGTGTGCTCTGGAAACTGTAAACCACACTGCTTGGCCAGGCTACCTTGGTCCAGGCATCAAGCTGAAAGAAACGGCAAGAGTGAGCACACACATGGACATCTCCTCTCCAGAGCTGCAGCAGCAGACTGGGCTTTATGCAGACATACTGACTCAGATTTCCTTTCTTCTGCCCACACAGAAGCAAAATCTTGACCTTCTGAGTGTGGGGGAGGGCTGAGGCAGGATTGTCCCTTCTGACTGCTGCTGGTCCTGGCACAGCCGGCACATCTTGTCGCTTGTGTTGGGTGAGTCACGCCTTGTTCTGCTTTGCTCTTTCTACATTTTTGTGTCACAAAACCCATCCAGCTGCTAAATGTTCTACCTTCACCTCTCTAAGTAAACAGCAGCAGAAGCTGATGTTGCATGGTGGCAGATGGAGTGTACGAAATGCTGTCTGTTTAACGTTTGCATGGTGCAGGACAAATATTGCCAGCAGTTCTTGGTGCTTCGGGGTGGAAGTGTGAGCTCAGTACTGGGGCAGATGCTTGCTCCTGTGCCTCTCCCAGGATGGGACTCATGCAGCATCTCACCTACAAGTGTCATGAAGGGCTTTCTGGGGGCCCTTGCCTGTTCAGTGTTCCCAGTGCCGGCTCTATGCTACAGCAAATGTTGTGAGGAGTTGGGGAGCCTGGAGGCGCAGGAGGGCCTCTGGCTGCCCACCCAGCTCCCGACCCCCTGGGGAGAAGCAGCCTCAGGGCTGGGAGCTGCAGGAGGCCCTCGGGGCCGCACTGGTACTGCCCTGTGGGGCCTGGGCCATGCCAGCAGTGTCCTGGCGAAAGGAATGGCTCTTGATGTATTTGGGTGATGTCCTTATGCTGGGCTGGTCAAAATAGAGTGGTATGGGAGGCAGACTTGCAGAAGAGGGGGTTGCATGCGTGCTTGGGTAAAGGGTTTGCCTTTATCTGTTCCTTGCTCTCTCTGACCATAGGTCTCGCTGCAGTAGCACAAAGGTGTTCTCTGCAGGCTCAGCACTCAGCCTATGAGCAGCAATGACATGCCAGATCTGAAGCCTTTTGGAACACAGCTCCCCATGCCCCCTGTATTCTGTCTACAGTCCTGTCTGAGAACACCAATGCCTGGTGCAGCTCAGGGCGGCAGCAGGATGGGGCCGGGTGCGGGGCCACCTTCCCCTGGCCGTGCCACAGCCCGGCACCTGCACACAGCCCTCCTGCCCGGCCGTGGAGCAGCAGCAAGAGCAGAGCGCTATTTTTACGTCTCATTTGCCTTTCGTGACGGCGCAGATGCTGGTTAGGATGGGAGCGTTCACACGGCTCAGCCCACGCGGAGATATTTTTGTGCTGGAGGAATGTGGGGGCTTTGCTGCTGCTTTCCTGGAGCACCGACAGCGGCTGGCACAACACAGCCCTTCGCCTCCGGGGCAAGGCTCTGTGGAGGGAAGCCCTGCCCTTGTCTGGCAGGATCCGGCTGCTTGCTGGATGCTCAGCTGCTGCCCCTGCGTTGTGCAGAGGTCAATATCCAGGTCTCATGCCCTGAGGTGGGGTGAGCGGTCATGGACAGGGCTGGCAGTAATCAGACAGTTCTGCATCCCTTCCTAAAGAGGGTGACCTCCCCAACACAGAACTGACATCAGCTAAACTGTACAAAAAGCTCTGGAGTGTGTGCCGGGGTTATGATAGAGAAAAGAAGGGATGATGGATTTCTAGGAGCTGTTTGTGAAAGCTTTGCCTGATTCCTAGATGGAGTGTCTCTGATCTGGACAAACAGGGCTGCAGAGCTAACGACACCTGAGCAAAGAGTGGGGTCTGTGTGCTGCTGGGGATGATGAGGAGATGCAGGTCTGTTGCTGGGTCCCTGTATGCAGCAGGGTGAGGGCACAGCCCACCGGCCCTTCAGGCTCACAGCGTGTGCATGGACTTCTTCCCCCCCCCCCCCCCCCCCCCCCCCCCCCCCCCCCGCCCCGAGGGCTTAAGAGCCTTCTTGGGCTGCTGCTCTGGCTGCTGTGTCTGCCCCGGGAGAGGCGTGGGGCAGGTGTGGGGTGGTCAGCAGGCTGCAGAGGGTGGGGTGTCTCAGGACAGAGCGAGGGATTTGATGCTTGGGTTACACATCACCCAGAAGTGACACCTTGGGACACAGGGCTTTGACGTATGGTAATGCCCTTTTAAAAAACAAACAAAAAAACAACAACAAACAAAACACTGAGAATCAGAAAGGACAGGAAATGTCTGCCTTGTGTCTATGATGGATAGGGAAACAAACAGTGGGTGTGCAGAGTGTACAGTGTCTGGAGCAGAGCTGGGAACTGCCTGAGCTGGGAGGGCACGGGCAGCTTCTCTGGGGGGCTGCTGGTCCAGCGGGGCTGGGGATTCAGCGGCTGCCTCTGGGGCAGTCTCCTGATAGTCTGTCCTTCCGTGGTGAGAAGAGTACTTCTAAATGGAAATCTAATTCTGGAAGGAAACAGAACGAACCAAGGGACTCTCCTGCTCTTTCTACATGAACCTGTTGCTCTCGTCTTTGCTGCTATTAAGCAGCTTTTCTGCACAGCATGCAGAGCGAGAAGTGAGTCAGTGGATGAAGTCTCTCATCCCGCTGCGCCACCTACAAAGTTCCCTAGAGGTGTCTTGAGTCACACCAGCAATCCCTTCTGAGGTAAGTATGGAAAAGAGGAGCTCAGCCACCGAGACAATTGGTGGTTTTCTTTAGAAGGCAAACTTATACAAGTAGGCATTTACAGACTGGTAAAACAAGAAACCCCACTGCCAAATAATCCCGTTACTGAACATGTACAGAGCACACATTACCTTTGGTGAAAGACTTTCCTGTTATGTTTCTCAGTTCCAACCACAGTATGTCACTTTGGGATTGATCGGAAGATGCTGACAGTGACATAAGGAAACAGTTTTACAAAAACAGGGTGTGAGGTGTGGGGCCCCCTTTTTAAACATAACTGAACCATTGCTGATGATGAGTGCCGTTAATGTTCCACTGGTAAACTTCCTGGGAGAGAAATCGTAACCTGGCTGGTTCTGATCTGTGTGGTTGTTCCAGTTTAAAGGTTGTTGGGTCTATGGGGTCATCCAGTCACACTGAGGAGTTGGTTTTGGCGTGGCAGAGTGGCACCAAGCTGTGCACACACGGGAGCTTTGTGTCGCACTTGCACTTTGTGCAGGAGCCTATGAACCAGTGTTCATTTGCTGTGCTTTGTTCCTCAGCTGCTGTTCAGGATGTGTCTGTTCCACTTGGGAAATATTTGCTGTCATCTTAATCATTCTTTCTATTTGGCTCTTATGTCAATAATGACTGAGGAGCAAAATTAAGCATCCTTAATAGGCTCTTGTGGGGATCTTATCAAAAGCCATTTACAATTCTTCACTTTCCTTCTGCTTTAGATAAAGTGTGTTTGTAGCATGAAACCATGCTGGTGGCTGTCACAGTGCTTGTTGCAGTTCACAGCAATGCAGAGCGCTGGGCAGTGTGTGCAGGGCAGTGAGTGCCGGGCAGGAGCTCCGTCGGGGTGTCTTCCTTCCACACACCTCCCCACGGCGTTACTGGGGTGTCTGTTTTATTGAGCTCTCTGCCTGCTGGCCAGGAGCGATCCCCGGAGGCTCCCTGTCTCTGCAGCCCCTGGGAAGCACCCCGAGCTCTGGCAGCACCTGGGCTCGGTGCCATCCATCTGCCTGGGCACCTGGCCCTGCAGTGGGGCTGTGTCTGCGCGGTGCTCGCAGCAGGAGCTGGGCAGCTTGGGTGGGACTTCGTGAAAGCCCCCACCTGGGGCAGAGAAGGGCCCAGCACTCTGTGGTGCCTTCAGAAAAGTAAAATCGATGTCACTGGGAGAACCGAGCAGAGCTGATGGGAGATGTGTAGCGGATTGTATGTTGGGATTTTTAATGTGGAGCTAGGGCTGGAACAAGGTTTTCTGTCTTTCTGGTAGCTTCCATCCCTGCATGGTAGAATAGCCAAGTCCTTTCCATCCTTGGTCCAGGCAAATGCATGTCAGGTTTCAGACAGGGACTAATGTTTCAAGGGGGCTGGGTGGTGGAGGTGGAGAATTGGCAGCCCTCTGGTAGTAGAGCTTTTACATGAAACGTGTGGTTCTGTCCTCCCCTGATGGTTGGGGAATATTTGCACACTGCTGCGTAGCTCAATGCTTTGGTTAAGACAAGTGAGCCACCTGATGTGGTGAGAGGGCAACCTCAGTGCTGCTCCTGTCGTCCTGCTGAAGCCCTACCCAAGAAAACAAAGCATCTCACCTCAGTGGGTGATGGTGAGGGCCAGCCGTGCCAGGTGACTGCCTTGCAGCACGTGCTGAGCCTGGCCCCAGTGAGGTGCCTCTGAGACTTACAGTGCTCCCATGCATCAGATGGAGGAGGGGTAATGTGCAGGATCACCACCACAGCAGGAGCCCCTGCTGACTAACCTGCTGCCCACCGCCTACAGGCTTCAGAGTGAGCCTTTGGGGACAGCCTGCAGACCAAGACAGGGTTTCTCGCTTGGTCCTTTTTTACTGATAATTGCCATTAAATAGGCTACTGCTCATCCTGCTGCTATTCATATCAAGCCTTTCTTCCTTCTCCCCAACTGTGAACCTGTTTGAAGCAATAACTGTATTTAAGAAATAATAGAGTAAGCGGGAGGACCTGGTGTTTCTGCTCTTCCAGATTATCTGTATGGTGAATATAACTATTTGATGTGGAAAAAAAAAATATAAATGGCCATCTTTAGCAGCTCTCTCTTTCAATCCCCCTCCTCATCTCCTCCCTTCCCCCCCCCCCCCAGATCATTTAGTTTTTCTTATTTGGTGTATCTTCCTCTGCTTTAAACGGGTCTTCACATTATCCATCTTTGAACCCTTTTCAGAATCAATGAGGCAGTGAAAAAATGGAGATTTACATGAGAAGCAGTTCATGTATTTTAGCAAAGGTCCTTGGAGCCTTCCCTTGACAATGATACAAGTTATTTCAAAAGCAGGGTAACTGGCTCATTTGTATTTTGTTTTAAAAGAATCTGCTTCTTTCCACTCCCTTTGTTGGCTGGAGCCTTGAGTTCAGTTCTCTGAGGTTTCACCCTGTTGCTCTCGCTGATACCAAAGTCATTGCAAATACATGTTTCCCATCAATATGTGTTAAGCAAATAAATCACCACTGCAGTGCTTTTTCATGTGCAGGCTTCTGACTTCAGTGTTTTGACTAAGCTAAAGTGAGATTTCCCCCAGCACAGCCTCTGGTAGGAGACTTGAGCTTGGCAAAAATGGTAATGGATGGGAGAGACAAAACCCTGTGGGTGTTAAATTTGTCCTCTGTACTTTGTGCAGCCCCTGCAGGCCTCTGGCTGGGAGCTGGTGGTGCAGATGAGCATGCCATGGGCGTTTGTGGTGTGTGACAAGGAGAGCAGGGGCCCACGGTGGGCTGGGGCCAGGAAGAGGCAGTGGGGCTCAGATTGTTGGAGCTGAACAACAGGGGCTGGAAGAGAGGCAGCTATGCCTGCCGGGTTGTGTGAGACACCCGGCCTGCACCGTGCTCAGCCAGGGCTCACTCTGTGACCGCCGTGTGCCCGACCTGCTGCAGGCACCACCACATCCCCCATCCGGCCTGTCTGCGACAGGGACCAGCCTGCTTACAGCCAAGCGAGCGGGTACTTTGGTGTAAAAACTAAGAATGCTGTGTCCCTTTACTGCCCAGGAGCAACCTTTGAACATAAATGTTGCCTGACCTTTGGGGGGGTGAAAAAAACACAAGTAGGCAAATGTATCTGTGTGACATCTGAGAGAGCCACAACTCCAAGCTGGAATGGGAAGTAACTTAGTTATCCCTTTGGAGTTATTTTGGAGAAGAAAAAACACTGAATACAAAATTTACATCCAGTTGGTTTTCTACCAACACTACCACACAAATTTCTTAAAGGATAAAAGCTTACATTTATACGCTCAGTCTGAGCTTGTGGGCAGCTCCAGGCTGGGTGTGCAGCTGGCAGGGGGGCTTTCCTCTGAGCCCCTGCTCCAAGGCTTTGCTTTGGGTATGACAAGCTGGTGTGCACAGGGTGTGTTCTTTGAAATGCTGCTGCCAAGACAGTTGGGCCAAGATTCTGAGTATATTGTGATGAGAAGATTATTAAATCAAAGAAAAATCTTAATTGGTCCAGCAATTAGCTGTATGCACAAGATAAAACATTGCAGTCTGAAGTGGCAATGTGAGAGCCTTTATGAGAACCTGGCTGGTTATTTTAAACACCGCATGCCACTAATGGTGACTAAATCCCAGCAGGCAGTGTGCTGGCTAATGCCCACAAGTTACCATGCCAGCCTTTATCTGTCCCTTCCCAAGCCCTGTGCCTGTTTGCACTGGGTGTTTGCTCATTTCTGGGCAGTGATGGAGGACAAGGGACAAGTGCTCAGTGCTGAGCTGAGGCTGGGGAGAGCAGCAGCCTGGCAGCTCCTGCGTGCACCCTCCTGGGACCAGGGCTCATGCCCGGAGACACAGGGCCAATTATATCTGGCATGGTTATTCCTATGGAACAGACTGACCGGAGGGATGGAAAGCATCTGTCCTCTACCACTGGCTGCACACAGCTGGTCCTGTGTGGATCATGCATCTGATTCCAGCAAAACCGTGTTGGAGAGGAGGTGCATGCTCTGGGTCCTGGGTACCCTCCTGCCTCTCTGGTCGCCTCTTTCTTCCCCAGGTATATTTTCTCAGTATTTTTTAATGGCTTTTCCTGACATTTTTCTTCATAAAAATAAGTAACCAATCTCTCATTACTCTAGCAATAGCAAATCTAAAATTAGAGCTGCAGGCTCCATACTGACAAGTCGGTGTGGTCCCAGCCTTGCATGGGCTTTCCATGGTGCAAGACAATGAGCTTGTTTTCAGTGGGACAGCGACTGTCTGGTTAGGTGGCCACTGCCTGAATTTGCTTTGGCTTTAGCTTAACTTGCTTTTTGTTAATTACTTGCCAGTGCTATCAAGGAGCTCTGCCAGGTAGGGTCAGCATCTATGACCCTGCAATGAGTGGCAATGGGAAGTGGCTGCCCAGGGGTGCCAGCAGCCCTGGGTCCTGTGGGCTAGGGCAGGGGCACAGCCAGGCGCTGGGGAGCTCACCTAGCAAGAATGTAGCTGTATTTTTAATGATTTAAAAAAATAATAATGAGATAATTTGGAATGTAGGTGTTAGTGCTGTTGTAGCTGGACTAATAATAACTGGTTCTCATATTTCGATTAGGCTGGTAAAACATTAATTAGACCAGCAATAAATTCTTGGCACCTTGGATGTGCGCTCCTGTTTGCCTGTAACAAGATTTTGAGTATAACAAATGAAGTGTATATATTTTTATGGCAAGTCATAACACTTCCTCTGAGGTATCTTAGGTTTCATTGGATGATTCCAACTAATTGTCCTTGAATTCATTATAGAGAAAACTCTCAGCTGTCATTTGAAATGACTGAGATTTTTAGACATGGAAAATGACTGTTCAGTGGAGATAATCTGCCAGAATTTCTTATTGCAAAGTCCTGTGTTTAATATCTTGGCATTCCTCCTTTGTTTCTTCTAATGTAAGGCAATAGTTATCATTACTGTGTCATCTGCCTGGAGTGGGGCTTGTCTTCAGCACTTCTCTTGGTAGAAAAGTAACTCCTTATTTCCTAATTGCTGGATTAATGTTTTGAGCTCAGGAAGTTAAACAGTGGCAGGATGAGACAGTCATGCAGGGACAAGGCACAATGAGACAGCTGCAGAGCTGTGCTGCCACAGTACTCTGATAAGGGAGAAGAATGTATCATTTCCATTGGCAATTATGTTCAATCCATAGTAGCTTTGCTTCATATTTGCAATCCATTCACCAGGCTTATTTTGCAGTCATATGAAAGCAATCATGTTTACATGATTATACACACGTGGAATACCTAAACATAGAAAATGAGACTTACAGAGCTCAGTGTGACAGCTGTACTTTCTTCTGGGGGCATACTTGTTCACTGAATTTCCACCCCCTCTCCCCCTTGTTGGCATTTCAGTGAAAAAAAAAGAATTTTAAATATAGAAAATGTTAAGGATATGAAGGATCATTCTCATAATTTGATTTATGTTAACTTCTGTAAAAACTACAAGTTTAGAAAAATTGTCTTTTCATTTGAGGTTTTCTTTTGTTCTGTGTTTTTTTTTTTTTTAAGACTTTTTGATAGTAAAACAGATGTAAAGTACATACAAGGAACAGACGCAGTCTCAGAACTGATGTTTTGCAAATCCTTTACAACTTTCCACTCATATTGATGTAAAACCTGTGATCAGACTGCATCAAACTGCTTGACATATGGATCTGCACAGTTTGTATCTGTCAAGAGCAGAAGAGACAGCACGGTGAGTCAAACACGGTGGGATCTGAGGAACAACAGAGTTCTGGTTCCAAGAAGGAGAGCTAATACATTTAAATGGGGGCAAAACTCACATCCACGTTACACTTCCCAGCAGCCGTAGCAGTGGGCATAAAACCTCCAAGAAGATGGGATGGGATCAGTCTGGGAATAATTGCTTCTGACCCAGCACTTCACTTACGGACTCCCCTGCTGAAGAAGTGCAGGGCCAGGCTGCAGAGGATTCCCCAGCTGCCAGTGGAGGTGACGAGAGCTTCTGTGCCTGTCCTGGCTCCTTCCTGCCCCCACACACATGCAGAGAAGGGCTCAGCCCATGGGCTTGCTGCACAATGTCCTGCTGTCCTCATGCACCTGCTCAGTCTGCTGCTGTGCACACGGAGGCTGGAGGCTGGTGCTGCCTCCAGCATGAGTGAGGGGAGTGGGCAGACGAGTGGCAAGATGCCAGCCTGCACGTGGCGAGTCCCATTGCTCCCCTTTCTCATTGCTTGGGCGCTGCAGCGTGCCGGGAGGTAGCTCCCCATTGCATCCTGCTCAGCTTGCCAGAACCCTGGCCCCTAGCACCCCCACAGTGCCCTCATGCTCTAGCTGCAGCACCTGGAGTCATGTGGTCACCCAGCCAAATCTGCATTCCTGCTCTGGCAAAGCACTGGTTTCTCACAAATAGCTGCTCTCAGATGGTAGATCCCAAATCTTACATGCTACTCCAGATTTATCCTGTGCTGCCAGAACTGCTCTTAGCTGCAGAGGGACTCCCTGGTCTCTGTGCTCATAGCAAACCCTTGTTCATCTTCAGACGTTACTACACAGACATACAGCGGGACACATGCTTTGCAGAAATTGAACCTGAAGTTGCATTTGTATAAATTTATTCAAAATCCTTTTTTGTGGTTTAAAGGCTAAAAAAGAACTTAACTGCTTCTCATTCAGCTGCTGACATGGCTTCTGTACATTTTGTGCCAGTGTCTCATTGCTGTTGGCACAGGGAAGCTGCCTGGAGCTGCAGCGGTGTGGGCAGGCCTGTCACTGTGCGGGTGCTGGGCTCCTCGCTGGAGGCAGAGTGTTGTGATGGGGGGGGGGGACAAGCTGCGGAGGAGAGCAAGGGCCCTGTAGGGCCAAAAGGTGGCAGGGAGTGGGGCTTCTAGGCTGGAGCCGTGTGGTGGGGAACCGGGGGTGCAGGAGAAGACTTTGGAGAGCTCGTGTCCAGGGTGACCCCGGTGCTGCTACTGCTGCTGGTGTGGTGGGCAGCAGCTGGCAGCACAGGCTCCGAGGTTTGCTCCTTGCTGACTGAGGCTCCACGAGCTGTATGATGATGTCAGGACCAGAAATACTTTAGCGAGTTTAGTTAGCTCTTCGTGGGAAGTCTCACAGTGATTTTACATTTACTTAATTCCTTGAGAGAAATGTTGCACATCCATATACATCTGCTATTTTATAGCCTTACTAGTTTTATTTATCTGTTTCATTGAATAAACAAGTCTTTTCCCAGCTCAGGAGGGTGCTTGGTGTGAGCTGTTTGAGGTGCCCCTGTGCTGAGCAGCTGGAAGGAGCAGACCTGCGGCGGGGCCAGGCCAGGAGCAGGCTGTGCAGTGTGAGCTGCAGGTACCCAAGCATGGCTCCTGCCACCAACTGCAGCTCAGCCGACAGCTGATGTGTTCTTATTAATTTGCTAATGCCATGGGAGAGACTCATTAATTGCATTGAGAACTGATAGGCAATGGCTGGGACTTGTTATGATTATCTGGAAATGATGCTGTACAAGCTGACATGATTAAAAAAAAAAAAAGATCCTGGCAGTTGTCCTTTGTACACATCAGCCCCTGCTCAGCTCGATCCATGTTCCAGTCTGTCCAGGGGATCCAGCAGCAGCCCGTTGCTTGATATTGCTGTGAACCTGCTAATGCCCGGGGGCAAAAGCTGAATGTTCGTCTAAAGGGAAAGTGCTGAGATTGCATTCTGCATGTATTTCTGGTGCAAATTGACATTGCTTCTTTGGCTTTGTACCTCTGAGCATAGCTTGACCAGAACTGGGGAAGGCTGAGGCAGAGAAATGACTGAGGCACAGGAGAAGCAGTGTCTGGGGGTGCTGCTGGCACGTAGCTGCTCGGAGCACCCTTCTGCCGATTCCCTGGCTGTGCTGTGCTGTGACCTTCCTGGTGAAAGAAAATTCAGTGCTGAAGTATCTTATTTCTTTAAAGGGGAGTTTGTAATATTTATAACATTCACAGCAAAATTAAAATACATGAAACAGACATTGCCCTGCAGGCGTCTTTGGGCATATGGAGAAAAGAGCTAGCAAAAATGATTTATTTTCAGATATAATGTAAAAGAAACTTTCTTAATTTTCAGATGTGTATTAGCTAAAGCACAGGTGAAACAATAATAAATCAGCAATTTAAAAGATTTCTGCCCACTTTTGGCAAGATTGGCACTATGATTCAGTGCTGCTAAGGCCATTTGGCAGGTTCATACCAGAATAATGCTTGGAAAAGTGTGACTTTAATACTCCTGTGAGTGAAGGATCAATTTCTGTTCAATTTTTGTTTTTAAGATTAGTAAGAAGAGACAGATTGTCCAGTACAAAAAGAAGGAAAGAAAAGAAAATCACCTGTGCCTGGTGCAGTGCCATTACAAAGAAGCAGCCTCTGAGCTCAGTGTATCTGTACACAGGAACCTGGTCTCCAGCTGACTCGTAAACGAGGCACTCTCCTCAGTGAATGCACTTTCAGAGAAAGCCCAGTGTTGGATTGCTTTTCATATAAACGTTTCAGCAGAGGAGACCCCAGAGTGCTGCTCTGAAGCTGTGGCTTGCATTTCAAGTGTATATACAGAAACGTGTCTTCCTTTCTTTCTTGGAAAAGCATCCAGACACAACTATTAGCATAATGCTACAGCGTAACAGCTGTGCTGCACAGACACCCACACCAGAGTGTTTCTTACAAATAACTGATTTACTGGGGCCTTGGCATGGCGCATTGCACAGAGAGGGAATGAAACCTCTGCCTGGCCTTGTTCTTTCTGTTCTGGAGGCCCTTGGTATTCCTTGCTAACATTAATAGGGCTTCCCTTTTCCATTGAAAAAGTACATTTACCCCAGCTCTGGGCTCGTCCCTGTTACCCTAATGGTACTAGCGAGATTGGCTGCACCCTCTCCACCCCTTCCATGAATAACTCGCAGTGATATCACCAGCTCTCTTCCCTCTGACTTTGTCTTTGCCTCAGGACTGCTCTCACTGCACTGGCCGCACAAGCATCTCTTTTCAGAGCAGTGCACCTCTTCTCACGCTGCAGGAATGAGATGTGCTGCAGCAATGCACCCATGTGCCTCACCCCACTGCAGGGCATCTCTGCACCCACCTGGCTGCTCAGCCCATCGAAGAAGGGCCAAACCTCTCAGAGTCATTCTTCAACAAGTAAAGCATCCTGTGAGAGAGGCTCGTAGAGCGAATCAGGGTCTGGCTGCAGGCTTGTCCTGGGAATGTTGAGCCCCTCACAGCTATCAGCAGTGTCCCCACCACGGGAAGCTTCACAGGACATCCCTCTGCCTTGCAGGCAGTGGTGGTGACACCCGGTCTCCCCAGAGACCGCCCCCACGCCCTTATCAGCACTTCTTCATCCCTGAGCTCCACAGCATCTGCTGATGCCCGGGCTCACGTGTGTCTGTGGAGCAGAACAAAGCTCTTTCCTTTGCTCTGCATGGGGAAAATGCCCCATGTGGCGTGGCAATCTCTGCCAGCTGAAATAGAGCAGAGCCAAAGGGACTGCACATCCTTAAAAGCTTCAAAGACTGAGAAGGTGCTGCTGACAGGGAATGACTGTGGCAGGTCGCTTCTACAGGGATGCTCGCTCAGGAAGCCCAGCACCCCGCTCCCAGCAGCACTGCACTGGCATCGCTCGCTAAGCGCCACTCTCCTGCAGAGCAGTGCACGTGCTGAGGAGCCGACCACGGGGCTGTGCAGATGTGTTTTGTCTCAAACCATTTCGGTACTGGTGAGTGGAAGACAAGATCAGTTCCAAAAGAATGGATACAGAAGTGCAGCTGGGAGAGAGAAAAGGAGAAATATTTTTCTCCAATTACTTTATTCTTTTACTCTCATCAGTCTTCTTAACAAGAAAACAAGTACATTTTTGGTGAAGTACTGGTGCAGATAACTCACAGGGAAACTTTAGTATCTTCCTGAGCATTGCCCAGAGCTCTATATATTTTGGTCTTCACCCTCTCTCTGCAGGGCTGTGTGCTGCCTATAGCCTTCTCAGAGCCCCTGGCCTCCCTGTACTGCCACAAGTGCTGCGAGATTGTGGGACTGCAGAACAGGGTACAGGGGAAACCTGGTGTTGTGATCTGAGGCAGAGGAAGGGCACCTGACTCATTGGACAAACTCAATTTCCTTGGCTTTCCTATTTCCGCTTATGAGCAGAAGCAGTAAAAGACCTCCACTGTCACTTTTTAATTTTATTCTTTTTTAATTTTTAATCAAGACACTTTGCAGGCAGACCATGCTTTACACGGGTATTCATATGCCTGCTGCATTTAGCACAAGGGAGCCCATCTCATACCAGAAGTCTTGGCAAATAGCACTGGAATACAAAGGCCTGGCAGCGAGGACTGCTGATAAACTCGGCCTGGCCAGACACGCAGTGCTTCTCCTGCTGAGGCTCAGGGCTGCACCCGCATCCTGGGCTGGGGATCAGGCAGGTGACTGCTGTAGAGTGGGTAACACGCTCCTCTTGTGTGGGCAGACACAACAGGCTCCAACCGTATGTGGTTTGAGCACAGCATCTCCTCAAACTGAAAAAAAAAAAAAAAAAAAGAGGAAGAAAATCTCTTCTCGATCTGAAGACACCAAGTGCTGATCAAATGATACTGGCCCACTTCAGAGGATTTGTTTGATCCTTTTCTAAGTGGCTTAGTCTCCTCTACACGGAATACACAAAATCTTTTCTTATATCCAATTAAGATTTCTTCTAGGTGTGGGTAGCACTTTGCTCTGTTCAAAGGCTCTCTTCTCCCTGCTGCGGGAGAGCTCTGTGCGTAGCGTGAGCCTGCTCTCAAAGGCACAGGGAGGGCAGGACGCGCCTTGCTTGTTTTTTCTGGTCAAATTGTCAATTGAACAGAGCATTTCACAGTGGCACAAGCAGAAAATAATTGGCTACGCTGCACGTTTCTGCATGAGTACCTGGAAATCACAGAGTCAGAGGGAAGAGGTTTGCTCTGTTTGGCGCTTACGTGGCTGCAGGTGGGGTGGGAGCACGGTGAGCGGGGGGCACAGGGCCTGACTGCTCCCCCGGCATGGGCACACCAGGAAGGGCTGGGGACAGGGCTTAATGGTGGTGTTAGTGATGGCTGGGCGTGATGATCCGATGGATCTTTTCCAACCTAAATGCTTCTGTGATGCTATGATCAGCATGGTTTATCTGCTGGCAGCCGAGGGCCAAGCCGGCTGTGGGGTCTCTGGGGCCTGCCCTGTGCCATCCCCTCAGCTACTGCCGCGCCTCCGCCCTGGGGACCAGCGGGGTGCAGCTGAGCGGGGCCCGGCCACGTCCTCGTCCTCAGTGGCTGTGAATCAGCTCTCCGCTGGGGGGCTGGATACGTTGGCATGTTGGAGGAATGCTTTTCAGAAGACATGATCTTTTCAAGGATGCCTTTCCCTGATGTCCGAGTGATACAAAACCAGTCTGTAACGTTGTGACTCGGCTGCTGCTGTAGATGTGGTGCAGTGGGAATAGTGAGCTGGAGTCACCTCTGCCTGCATCTTCAGTGCAGTTGTTTCCAATTGCTTGGCCAGTCAATTATATTTTAGCAATTCCTTTGAAGGCATTTTGCTTGCACAGGTGTCACTGAAGATTAACTTTAACATATGAAGTCTATTATTTGGAGCTCATGCTTACCCCCACCCCCAGGAGAAACTTGGCTCAACTGTCAGAGCCTTGGAGAGGTTTGCAGAGCTGGCAGCTAGAAATAAAAACATCTTTTAACAGCTCTTTTAATCTAGCAGAAATAAAGTCTAGCAAAAGCCAATCAGTGGAAGCTAAAACCTGACAAACTCAGACTAGAAATAAGACACAGGTCTTTATGACTGACTGTGGTTAACCAGGACTGCAGTTCTCTCTGGGCCATAGCAGGCTCTCTATCTCTTGAGGTCTTTACACCAAAACTGGGTGTCTCTGGTCACCTGAGAGCTGGTGAGTTGGTCCATGGAGGAAGCAGCTCTGAGGCTAAAGGGACTTGTCTCCATTCCCCCAGCAGGGATTATTTTCCATAGGATCCTGGTGAGCTGGGACCACTCTGTGTATAGACTGGAGATGGCTTTATTTTAGTGTGGTCTAGAGCTGTAGCTAAACAAAAACCAGTAGGGGAATCTGGATCTTGCCTTTTTATTCTTTCTTCGTGTCCTTGAATTTAGCGATTAATAACATTATTATTGATAATCTCTAAAAGATAGCTGAAATGTGCAATAGGGCAATCTGTTCATTCATTACTCATTCATGACTGGCAAAGATTATTGTATGATAAATTAGGCTGGTGGATTAATTGTAGCTTCAATATATCTAATAGCAAATAAGAGACGGCAGAGCTGAGTCCCCAGTATTTGGAGAACGGGCGTCTTGGTTGGCGAGTGGGGGTACTTGGCAGTTAATCCCTCTTCCTTGGGAGGTCTCACACACCAGTAATTTCAAAACTCTTGCCATAATTAAGATTCTGTTTTCCTCTTCGCACAATTCTTTGGCCTTCTCTTTAATATCTGAGCTCAATGTAGCTGTTTCCCTGTCTTCATGGCTGCCTACTGAGATGTCTGGTAACAGCACGTTACAAAACTGCTTCTATTTATGCTTATGCATGGTCACAGTTTGCATTAACTTTTAATTTATTAAAATTATTTCATAAATTACTGTTGAACAAGGTCAGATACTTTAAAGGATTAGTTAATACACAATCTTTCGAGTTAATATGCTAAATATAAGCTGGTTTGGTGTATTGTTTTCTATCTGATGTTCTTAGATGGTGAGTATTTTGGAGTAGGAATGGTCTTTTCCTAAGCACAGCCAGTATTCAGTACAACTGTTTCCTTAATGTAGCTGAAGAATCTAGCAACCTCCATATATGTTTTTATTGTTTTCTATAAAAGGTAATCCATGAAATAACTAAAAATTGAATTGTCGTTCCTAAATCTATCTGTGAGATTTATATGAAGTTTTGTATGAATTAGTACAACCTTAGGAGTAAAATTCCAAGGCTTGAAATTCTCCATAGAGTAAGTTCAAAGATCCTTAATCCTCCTAAAAGCTGTTTGCTGATGTTAGCCTGGTTAAACACTTACAGATGTACTTCTCAGCAACTCCTATTGCTGAGAAGTCTCTGCTGCAGAGCTGGATTTGCAGAGGGAATGAGGTACTCGATATTCCTAACAGCACCCTGCCAGCACAGCCCCCTGTGATGCTGGTGAAGCAGCAGGTTGTTGATAACAAATTACAAGATCATCAGTGGTTAGCAAAGGAAACCTGCCAGAGGATCTGGAGGGCAGGACTCGCCCCTGGCTGCTCTGCGGGTGCAGTTCTGCCGGCCCCAGGGTGCAGAGCAGAGCCGGGGCAGTTCGCTGCCTGCTGTGCCCCGGTGCTGCACCGGCCGGGCCTGTGCTCCCCACTGCTGGCAGTGGTGTGGGGGTTGTGGGGTGGCAGGGGTACCGCAGGCAGGCTTTGGGAAGGACTTGGCCCATTTCCAGTGGCCATCAGGAAGATGGTGGCAGGAGTGTGATGCAGGTGGCACCAGGTCCTGCACCACAGCTGTGAACTGTGTGGCTGGCAACAGTGTAGTGAAAGAAATCAGATTTATCACACAGATGCTGCTGAGAGTCCTTTCCTCACATTGTCTCTCCCACTGTCTAGCGTCTTTGCTCTGCTGAGGCCAGAAATCTCAAAACCAGGAGGTTCAGTAAAGTTCCTGCCCTGTTAGAGGAAACAGCATGTGCTTTTTTGGCAAAGGTGCTCTTTACCACCAGCCATCTCTACAATAATTAGGCCACCACAGTTTCTGCCTACTGTGTAGCACCTTGTCCAGGAGATGCAACTTTCCAAAGTGGACCTTCCCTTGGAAGAAGCCAGAATGTGCCTGGCTGATAGCAGCACGAAGCAGAAGCCTTGCTGGAGGTTTGGGCAAACCATCACTGTTTGTACCACTACTCTATGTTTCGTCCTCAGTTTTTCAGTCTGACAGTCCCTTAGGGAAGCTCTCCAGGCAGTTTTCACCTGTAGTGCTTGGGATTGCTGTAGTGCCTACTGCAAAGTATCTCACCAAGCAGTAGGAGCTGGCTGTAAAGCAAATGCAAACACAGTATTGAAGTGTCCTTCAGGCTTTGATTCTTAGGATTTTCAGCATTTCATTGTATGGATCAGTATTTAGAAACTGTTGTTGCACTCTGAAGAGGTAATTTCTTTCTCTTTTCTTGGTAGAAGTTTGAAAAAAATGGCTGGGTCTCAGGCAAGACTGGGTTGGTGGCTGGGAATCACAGCAGGTCAGATATCCCCATCCCTGCCAGTGCTGGAAGGCTTCACCTCTGCTGAACATTGTCTGTGATGTAGGACAAGGAAGACAGAAAATGTCTTTCACTACATTGCAGAAAAAGATAAAAATGCCTGTGAAATTTAAAGGCCAACACTTTTTGTCATATGTGGCTTTTGCTGTTAGAAATTTGGGGCTGGTCCTGCAATCCCCAAGGTATCGATGGGGACTGCTTGAATTTTATCTAATGTGTGATGGAGGGGGATGCACATTTTTAAAGGGTGCTGGTGGTGCAATTGCTCTCTGTAGCACAGAGACTAGGTGTACAGTAACAGCTACTTCACTTTCACACTCACCTCTGTCGGTGCCTGTAGAAGCACTGGCTTTCCTGTAATGTGACCTTCTGAGTACTGAAATTACAGAAGCAGCAGACCTTTCATCAGACTGACTTTTAAAACATATTCTTTCTACTTGTAAAGTAATCCAAATAAGCCTTTGCTTATTGTTTATTAAATTAAATAGTTGCAAGGAGCCCTCCATGTTCTCTGTGAATTACGTGCTGCCAACCTGACAGATCTGAATTTCTCTTCAATCTCAGACTCTGTCATGTTCCTGACCTGAAGTTCTCCTTGGCTTGCCCTTCACAAAGCAGCCGTTGCTGCTGCGTGTCATGACAATATTAACAGCCAAAGATCATGGACATTGATGACTGCTGAGCCTTAGAGAGAGTTTATGCTTATTTCTGGCAGTTTATTGTGGTACATGATGCAGTTACAATTTTCCACCCCTTGAGGAAATTCATAATGAAATAGCAGTCCCTTGTTGCTTTGGGAGACAGACCTGCTCCTTACCTTGTGGTTGTGGTCTACTGCTAACATACTAAGTTTGCTTCAGAAAGGCAGTGATGATACCCTGCTAGTGTACATAATCTTTTTTTTTTTTTTTTTTTTAAATTATTATTTATTTATTAATTTATTTTCCATCTTTAATCCTTGAAAGCAGGCATTAGTCCACAAGAGGCTGTGTCTGGCATTAGGACAGCTGATCTTGCAGCATTTTGACCACCTCAGCAAGGTCTGTGCCACCAGCGGCTGCTGATGCAGCAGTGAATCGAAGCAAAACCAACACCTCTCCTAGCAGTGCTGTTGTCAGCTAGCTGCACCCTTCGGCCTGCTGGCAGCCAGGAGGGCTGAGCTCCCTGAGGAGCCGCCTGTCCCCAGCAGCCAGCTGTTTCTAGCCATTTCCCCTTCCCCGGGCACGGCTCTGTGCCGGAGCCCCGCAGGCTGCAGCCCATTTCATATCCCTGAGCGCTGCAGCCCAGCCCTGCTCTGATCCTGCAGCCTGAGCCCCCAGCTGCTCCCCAGCCCCCTGAAGGCTCCCTCCCACAGTCCTGCTCCTCACGCAGCTTTATCTGGGCACTTCTACTGCTCAGACTTGGAAGCAGGCTTATGTGTAACTTGCAGGTATGCATCAATTATATTTATTGGCTAATAAAGAACAGAAACAGCTGGTGCTGAGGTGGCTGGGGTGTCAGTGTGACCAGGCAGGAGGGCGGTGCTGTGTGGAGCCTGAGGCTGGTCTCACCCTGCTGCACAGACGAGTTCGGGCTCTGGCCCCCAAACCGGAGCTGTGTGCCTCTTCTGCTGCTCCTCATTCCAGCAGGTCACGATTAAGGGACTTGACTTCTTTCCTTGCTTATATTTTCCTCCTCACAGCACAAGCTCACACTCTTTCATTGAGAGCTCCACAATAGCTTTTGCAGGGGATGCAGCTGTAGGTCAGATGAGGAGCTGCAGGCTGTGGTCGTCCCAAACTCGCAGAGTGCAGGAAAACACACTTGCACTGTTGGATTTGCTTTATTTCTGGTCCCTGGTTTAGGTCTTCCAAAGCTTAAAAGATGTGACTATACATGCAGGTGGCTGCCCTGGTGGGGTTCAGGTGGTTTCTGGCGCAGAAAATGACCTAATGGTCTCCCAAATTATGGAAAGGGGTATAACATATTCTACTCTCTCCTTCTGAAGTGTTTGGCTCATGACAAGATGTTTTGCTTATTAGATCATTTTATGCAGCCATAGTCTTCTCCTCTTACAGCCCCTTTGATGGAAACTGATGTGCACAAAGCCTATGACTCCACATGGAGAATATCACAGCACCCACCTGGCCCGGGAATTAACCATGGATGTGGAGAGAGACGTGCTGTCTGCCACTGAACTCAGCTACGGGCACCACATGATGGCCAGTTACCGGGGGCATCATGATGCCAAAATGTGGACTAACACGTGGCTATTCCCATGCCAGTCCGCATTTCCTGTCTATTATGCAGGAGAGCAATGAGAGTTTATTGACTCTTCTAGACCAGCAGTTACCTCCTCAGGATACAGGAGTTGGCTCCCGAGGTGTGTGAGCTGCAGCAGGAGCGTGGGGACAGGCATTGAGGATGGCTGGGAGCCGTGGGGACGGCCAGTGAGGATGGCTAGGAGCTGTGAGGATGGCTGGGAGCTGTGAGGATGGCTGGGAGCTGTGAGGATGGCTGGGAGCTGCTGCAGGTCTGGGCAGCAGAGCCCCACTGCTGCCCTGAGCGGGGTGAGTGCTGGGCTGGTGCCGACTCTTCCTCTCTTATCCTCTTGCTGCAGCCTTGAAAGTAATTAGCACTTCTTTGGAGTGCAGAGGCTTCTCAAAGCATTTACCATCTGGTACCACTTACCACATTAATCATAGTCCAAGGACTGGAACAGACTAGTTTTGACTTGAGATTTCCAATGTAACTGGATTTTTCCATTTCAGATGCTATTATAGATAAATCTAGAGTTTTGCGTGATACCTTGTGTTCATGTCATTGCTTCAGTGGAAGAAAGAAAACAAAAGTAAATCCCAAAGCCCAGATCTGAAAACAAAAAAAACTTGGACTCGTCTGCTTTTGAACTGAAGCCTGGCAAAACACAATGTTTGCATTTTTGACAGTATTACAGTTTAAACTTTCATGACCCAAACTGAAAAGCATACCTCTGGCAATATTTTAATATTGATAGGCAAAATTGTGATTCATCAACATCAAACTGTTTAATTCATTAGCCAACAACTTCTATGCAATGTGGGAATACATTTAAAAGAGAGTGAGATGAGACCAAACATTAATTATGCAGTCATTGCACAAATTAATAACTTTATGTCGCACAGAGCTTCATATGTATTAACACTTGAGAACCTGTTTCCTGCCCTGATTCTTAAGTTCTTTTGGGGTATGTGGATACACTGTATTTTTAAATAAACTTTTCTCGAAAGTGGTAGGCACAACTAAACATGAAAGACTGACGTAAGGAAACCATGTTTTTCCTGGAGTGAAGCATCTCCTGGTTTTAAGTTCCCCGGTCTCCATATGTGTGCATGATTCTCATGCACAGTTGCCTGATTACGTGAATTGTCACTAGCAGTTTTGTGCCATATAAAGATTTCACTGCTTTTGCAACGTTTGCCTTAACTACATGAGCATATTAATGCTTGTCTCTCAATCCTTGCTGAAATACCACTTCTGAAGGTAGACCAAAGGAACTCCAGTGGCAGTGGGAGGTGAGGAGAGGTGGGGTGCGGGCACTCACAACGACTGAGATGCCTGTGGGGAAGGCGCAGGTGTTGCCTTTAGCCCTGACATGGTGTTTAGGGCTTTCCAGCTCACCACCTCTGCACCAGGCCGCTGGGAGCAAAGGCCCAGGTGGTTCCAGCAACTGCGTGCCAGCAGCACAGCGGGGCAGGGCTGGGCTGCCTGCTGTCAGCACCCCCAGCAGCATGGAGCTGCCTGGGGAACGGTGCCTCGGCTCTGCGCGCTGGCTCCTGCTTGTCCCCTGCTCCTCTGCACAGGGCTGTGGGCACATGGCACAAGGGAAACACCGGCAATCCCAAAAGCCAGGGGTTCTCTCCAGAAACTTCAGCATGTGGGTCCTTGGCACCCATTGCTTGCCCTCTGCTGAGTGCCAGCTCAAGGAGCGTCGCGTTGCTCTTCCTTCTGCTGGAGTGGAGCCAGGGGAATGAATAACAGAACTGCTGGCAAGCAGACCATCCGGGGCAAAGCTGGCAACACGGCCAGCACAGTCAGAGGGAAGAACCACGCATCTTTCAGCGCCAGGCTCCTGTTGCTTCTGACTTGTGATTCTTGTCAGTGAGGTGAAGGGAGCATCTTGCAGCCTGGATGTGCAGATGGGATTATCCAGACAGAAAGGAGTCCACAGACCTGCTGTCCGAGACACAGACATGGGCCTGTGTTTCCAAGAGGGAGCAAGATGTTGCCAAAACCTTTTGGACTGGTGGAAAACTGCCGTCTGTCCCTAGGACAGAAAGTGGATTTTCATGTTTGCCATGTTGCTGATGTTTAATTTTTAATTGTTCCACAATGTGATAATCTCCGTAATAAAGCATGAAAAAACTAAATTTGTCCTGAAGATATGAAAGCTGCTGAATGTTCTGAAAGCCAGAGCGGGAGCTGAAAGCCAGACCAAGTAATCTGAGATCCTGAGCTAAGGCAGCCATTTCCTACAGTGCAACACGTGTGGGATTAGACTTGAGGACACAAGGGGCACAGAAGCTTTTGAGAGAGAAACACTGCTGGACTGGCAGGATGCCCTAGGGGCAGAAGCCTTCACCCTGCCCCTGAAAGGTCTGGAAAGCAAGCTGAGTCCCCAAAGGTACAGGAATCCTCTGCTTCTCACCATCCTATTAAATAGCTGTAAACTGTGGTCCCTGAGATTAGACAAAGATAACTCAGTAGTTGTAAGAGCAAAGATCTCAAATTCCATCCCAGTGTGCCTGTAACATATTGGCTTAGGTGAGATTTAAATTGGAGACAAATGTTACACACATTTGGCTGAAGCAATTTCTTCAAGAATGTTTTCCTAAATTAGGAATGGTAGTGATGATGCTACTGCTTCTTGGCTGTTGCTTACTACTGGCTGAGATTTCATATGCTAACCACTTGTTTCTAAAAACTCACAATCTGCTTTTACAGCTACTTCACATACTATGTGAAAACACTTTTTTTTTTTTTTTTTGACAAGTTTGTGTTCATGAGCTTTGCTATTTCCATGGTATAATTGATTTTATAAGTTAAATTATTGTGTTTCTGTTCCTTGGCAGAGAGGTGCAATTTTATTAAGCAGGTTCTTTATTTTTTATTTTTTTCCTCAGATACTATTTTCAGTGACTTTCACCATTTTTAATCTATAGTGCAAGGACTAGAATAGATCTTTTTCCACTGGAATGCCCCAAGGATGCTGGCAGGGATGCCCTGAGGATGCCTTCAACCTCAAGAATATTCAAGCTCCATTTGCTGTTTTGCATACTTCTGTGTGGTTTCTACAAATAGGTTTTTGTAAATTCATTCCTCAAATGTTCCCAGTAAACATTTATGGATGCCAGGAAAATCTAATCTAATTTTTTTTTTTTTTTAAATACATAGATACTCCTCATTTCCTTCACCAAAGGTACTGATTTATTTGCCTTATAAGTACCCCTGTGCAAATGTAGTGGTGAAACCAAGATGGCCCTGACATGAATACATATGTTTATTTATAAAGCAGTGAGAGACATAGTTTACATTTTTCTATTAATTTACCTATTCCAAATTATATAGTCTTTTTTTTTTTTTTTTTTTTTAATAAATTTCAGGGTTTTTCTGCCAGTGTTTATCCAGCTGGAAACAAGTACTGTGGGTGTCATTTAAAAGCATCATGGAGAACAGATACAAAGCATCTTCCCTACAGCAGGTCTGAACCATGTCGTCTGTTGCACACCCCTCTGTGCTCCGTTCACTATTCCTTCTCCAAGGGGTTATCCTGGGCTGGTGGTGTATGGAGCCATGCGGTGTGGGTGACATGGACAAGCGACCCTGGCTGCCAAATGCAGGTGGCACGTTTGTGTTTCGGCAGGGTAAGGACAGCTCCCGCCACCTCCGTTTGTCCGCCCTGGCCCTGGCTGCGTTAGGGTGCGGCGTGGAAGGGCTGAGGCTGGACAGGACAGCAGCCAGCACTGCTTTTGATGGCATAGGATGCTTTCACTAGGAGGCTTCACAAAGTCGTCTCCTGAAACATCAAAGATTTGAAACCAAACTCCCCAACAGCACACCGGTGTGACCCGTCACCCTGAGTGTGCTCCTCCAGGCTTGCTGCCGGCGCCTCCTTGCTTGTGCCAGGCTGCTTGGGGGGCTGGGGCTGGGGCTGGGACTGCCCTGCCTTGTCCTGCCCTTGCCTCTGCCTGGGGAGGGCTTTGTGCTGACATCTCCAGACAGAGCAATCAGCGCCTTTTTTTTTTTTTGGCTTAGAATAGATAAAACTGAATTGGTTCATATCTATAGCTTGCTAGCATCAGTTTGGAAACTGCCTGGTACTCAACTTGTAATTCTTCAGACTACGTGTAGATGTTTATGTCATTTGAGATATCCTGGTGGCTGGCAGTGATTCATCCCTGGTCCTGCTGCGGCTGCCTCCCCTGCTGTAGTACTCGACCCCTGGCAGCACATCGGTGCTCTTGCTTGTGTGCACGTGTGGCAGCAGTGGGCTACGAGGCTGTGCTCGCTTAGGCCTGGTCTGGCCCCCTCCTGATGTAAATGTTTGCACTATGGGTTCATGTCCCTGTTCCTTGCATTTCCAGCCATGTCAGGTCTGTGATTGTACCAGCCTGCCTGATGTCCCCCGTGACAGACCTCTGGCTGCTTGAACTGTGTAAGATAAGCTCAAAAGTGCCGGACGGGCTGGCTGAGAAGCCCTTGGACACTGCACTTGGAGAACAAGGACACAGTGTCCCCACTGTCTTGCAATGCACTACCTGTAAGTGGCACTACTGAAGCCAGAGGGATTTGCTTGGTGAAAACCGTGTGTGATGGCAGAATCGGCTTCTTCAGGACCCAGATTTGCAGATACCATTGGTGTAATGGCTTGAGACTGCTTCTCCCATTTTGTAATACACAAATCATTCACATAAAGCAGCATCTCCGTTTGGTCTAAAATTTTTATAAGTGAACAGTGAATCACATACTCATATAAATGCACACAAAAGCTAAAAATTGCAACCCTTCATGTTTATTGTGTGTCAATGAGAAGGAAACAGAAATGATGCTTTGACAAGGTGATAGCAGAAGGTACCTGCTATAAACAGTATGAAATGAAATAAGGTGGGAAAAAGATGGGCTTTACAAGAGTACCCATGCTGTGGGGAAACCCATTCCTTTCAATCCATTTTTTCTTCTCAGAAGATCTAAAATTCTGTATTTAGCCCGTCTCATTCCAGCTGTCACTTGTATAAAACCTGACCACAGGTCTCTAGCGGTATGTAGCGACACGGGGATGCTCACCCGTGCGGTGCAGTGGAGGCAGCCTGACGGTGCCTGCCGAGTGGGGTCCCCTGGCAGCTCAGGTGCTCGGATTTCCCACACAGACAAACCTCTCTGGATGGAATTTTTCTCTGCTCATCTTACATGGAAAGGAGGAACTTAACTTATTCAGACTTGGGTGAGACTTCATTTTCCATCTTGGTTTAGCAAGACTGGACTTCCATGACTTGAAAGTAGCCCTAGTACATTTAGGAGAATCAGTGTGTCCCTGTCTGCTATGAAGGAGCGTCCCCTGCATGATGCCACAGACAGTTCCCATCCCAGCAGTAGCAACAAACGTGCTCCTTTCTGGCGCTGTGTGGTAAAACATCAGCTGATCACCGGCGGCAGTAGTTCATATTCCTTTGTGAATTAAGTGTTCTTTTGTGTCTGGTGGTGTCAGGCTCCTGAATCCCCCTCGCTGTTCAGTGTCACCTCCCAGGATGCCGGGAAGATGTGCTGCCAACAGCTGCTGAATTGTGCCTCATGGGTGAAAGAGAACTGTGGGCTTTGAGAAGACAATAGAAGAATTTATTCTGCAGGTGGGTGAATGTAATTTTGAAAGGAGGAGTTTTTAGGTGTGTTGTAGGTGTGACTTTTTCACTGTTCATTTGTTTTTACGTATCTGCCTTCTGTTCGTGTTCAGTTAAGGTGGATGAGGCAGGAAGTGAGAGGCAAAGCAGGGAGAAACGGGCTGTTGTGTCATAAAACTGCAGGTCAGAAAGTCCAGGAACAGCAGAAGGGCTAGAATGGAACATGAGAGGTTAAACTTCCCAAACAAAGGCTTGAATTATTTTGTTTCTGTTTTGGAAAGTAAAGGTAAGACCAAGAGAGCCATGGAAAGCCTGCACTGAGCCAGGAACATGTTTACAAATCATCCTGCAACAACCAAATCGATAAATCTGTACACCTCCCCCTGACTTACCAGAATCACAGAAACCACAAATAGTTGTGGGTTCTTGAAGGTGTTTGTGGAGAGGCTGTTTACTTTTTTTTTTTTTTTTTAAAGCTATTTTTTTTTACCTCTCTAGATTTAATTTCAATATGTGGGGAATGTGTTTATTTAAGAAGAAATGAAAACTACACACAACTGTATGTGGAGAAAGAAGCGGGTTCCTGCAGAGCTACTTTTGTGAGCATTAAGGTGTTGGCACAACCTGGGTAAGGCAAGCCGGAGAGGCGAGGCGGCTGGCAGGCGGTGCTGTGTGTCAGACGGCAGAGCTGGAGGCCTGTCTGTGATGTGCCACGGCTGCAGGCGTGGGGCTGCAGGCCGCCAGCCGCTGGGTGCTGCCGTGCCACGGGGCAGTGCGAGCACAGCCACCTCCGGGGCTGCGGGGGCAGCTGAGGGGCTGAGGCATGGCGAGGCAGACGGCGGGGGCTGAAGCTGGAGCCACACGGAGAAGCACAGCAAGAGGGGGCCAGCCCCGAGCACCAGCCCTCCGGCAGCACCAGCGCTTCTGCCTCTGCACGCCCGAACACGGGAAAGGCCGCCTGGACCCGCACCTTCCTGGCAAAGCCGGCCCTGCTGGCTGACCACAACCAGCTCTGGCTCTGTAGCCACATGGGGAGAGCAGCACCGTGGCGGCACAGGAGGACCCTGCTGCAGGGCAACCAGGGAACTTGGACCAGTCCCCTGCTGGGAGGTGAAAAACTGATTGTAATTACAATTATAATTCCTATATTTAATTATCAACAGTATACTCTTAAATATCCACTGCAGACAAGCGAACCTCTGTGCCTTCCTTGTGTTTGATGTGCCAAGCATAAATATTCAGCTCAGTCTCTCAAGAAAACATGAGGTTTTACACAAGAACAACTATCCCAGATGAGCAGGATTTATAGCTCCAAAATGGTTTGGTTTCATAATTCGCAAAAGCTTTAACCTTTCAAGCATTTCCAAACCTATTTTAGCATGCAGGGAGTAGTGATGCACAGACATTAACATTAAAACTTTGTGTGTCTCCAGTGGATATCCTTACAACAAGAAGCAAAACGTATCCTTTTTCTTATTTCCTTTTCTAATACTTCAATGCTGTTTGCTTCCATGAAACAAAACAAAAAATAAAAAGAATATATTCTTATAAAATTCACAAATATTGCAAATCTTTAGATACCAATTAGGATGAATAATTCAACATGCAGATATCAGTGCGTGACAATTCTGTGCTTCATCTGCCTGTTCACAAGCTTACAGTAAAAAGCTGAGGCAGATGTGATGTAGCAGATCACATTTCCTTGAAGGTCATTTAAATGGAGTTTCGGATTTCCTTTCAGTATTCAAGTGATCCCTTTAATGTTAGAAAAGAAAAGAAAAGAAAAGAAAAGAAAAGAAAAGAAAAGAAAAGAAAAGAAAAGAAAAGAAAAGAAAAGAAAAGAAAAGAAAAGAAAAGAAAAGAAAAGAAAAGAAAAGAAAAGAAAAGAAAAGAAAAGAAAAACAAACACAAACCAAAGCTGGAAGATCTGAAAGCCAAAGCAGACCAAAGAAATCATGTGGTGTTCCTTGGTAACCTGGTGGCGTGCACCAGTGCTGTGTGAGAATGCCGATCAGACATTTCTCTTGGCTCCCATCTGTAGAATTTGAAGACAACCCAAATGTCAACTACCCCAAAGTGCTTCATGCCTATGAATCGTGGGGCTGTGGGGCATCTATTGCTCTGACTGCTGACAGAGCAGGAAACAGGGTTGTTCCCACTCTGTCTGTCATTGCTCTCCGCAGAGGATTGCCTAGGGAGAGAACATGGCAAAGCAGGGGCAGAACCTGTCTGCAGCCTGGGACACGGCTGGCTGGAGGAGCACCAAGGCCTGCACATGCATGCAGTCACTGGTGCCTGTGTGAGAACGTGGCAGGGCAGGGGGAGAAGCTGTAGAGCCATGGGCATCACAGATCTGGAAAAAGAAGGGGATGACATTTTCCTGAAAATCCTTTTGCGTACACAGATGGGTTCCACCACTGCTTCCCCTGCAGCGAACTGGGGACCTGTATGGACCTTGCCTGAACGAGGAAGGTGGGACCTGGATTCTGGGTCCTATCTAACTGGAGATGTCTTTGTACAGAATTTCTGTTACATGAAACCCAGAAAAACAGACTAGGACGATGTCCCTCTGAATATGTAAATATTATAATGTCTCTCTTTATTAAAAAGAGAAAAGAAATAACCTACCTTTAAGCCCGATGTGGACATCTTGCTACCTGCCTGGAGTTTGCTTGCAGCACTCAAGGGTAAGCACTAATAGTAGAGCACACAGATTACACTTGTAGCTGACTGTTCAGCTCTTAAGAGCATGCTCTTTTTAAAAATAATCTATGTTCAGGTTTGGGAAAGGCAGTCTGCTATCAAAACTGCTAGATCACATGCATCTGCTGCAGCTGCAGAACAATCTATATCTGTCATGAGTGCCCTGACGGAATCAATTGTACCAGCAATTATTGACAGCCACAGGCAGGAGAATAGATCCAGCATCATGGAGACGTAGCTTGATTTTGTCAGCTAATGTGCTGCTTTTCAGAGGTCCTATGTGCCCTACATCCTCTCTTGACAACTCAAGTGCTCCAGCAGTGAAGCAGCTCTGGCAAAGGGGCAGACCTTGCTGCTGAGGTCCCATGCACAGATGAGTGATGCAGGAGTGCGCCCTATAAGCCTCTGGTCGGGGGAGGCAACTGGGTTTGGACACTCCTTCATTGCAGGCCCAAGGAAAGCCCTGTTCTCACTGGAGTAACTTTAAAATATTTTTAAATAGTTCCCTTTGCTTAGGTCCAGACAGTCCTGAATACCTGGAAGAGTACTAAGGAGAAGAGCAGTTTGAACTTTGCATTATGTAATATCCAAATTCTTTCTGGACCAGAAAGTTGTGCGTTTCTTCTGTCCCGTGATCCACTGGTTATCACTCCGCCACATCTTGCAGAAACTTGTCAGCTGGCAAAATTGGTTTGCATGGGGTTTGCGGGTTTTGTGTGTAGCCTATTGCACAGACAAAATTGGAAGATGTCAAGAATGTTTTGGAGTGGATTGTTGAATAAGATTCACAGGATAAGATGACAGACAACAGTATTACCTTTTTTTTTTTTTTTTTTTTCATCATACTTTACTGCTTTGTGGCAAAAGCAGAGAATTGGTTATCATGGTTGATATGAGGAGATGGTTTCTTAGGAACTTAATACTGTAGCCAATGTCCTGTTTTAAAACCAGGTATGGCAAATATGGGCAGTGCAGTTTCTGTAAGCTGTTACCTCTTCGAGCTTCTGGAAGAGTCTTACTGTGACTGTTTGATTTTTATGGCCATGCTCAAGGGACATGATGAGAGTGAAATTTAACCATCACTTCAGAACCATCAGCTGAGCAAGTCTTCAGACTTCTCATCACAGATTTGACTACCCAGAAATATTTGTGAAAATGTATCTTCTTACAATAGCCTGGTAATGCCAAAATGTTTCATAATTAAAAATATCACAGAGACAAGCTTTTCCTTGCAATATTCTTCATTTATCATCTTCCATTCAGCAACTGGTGATGAACTTAGAGACTATACTCAAAGATACTACGTTTTCTTGCCGTATCAAGGGTGGATTTTGCAGCCTTCCTATTCACCGCTAAACCAAAGCTTAAAAGGTTGCTGTTACACAACGGGGTGTTTGGCAAGGACTGTTCCTTGCTTGTGCACAAATTAGAGCGTTACAGACCACTATTAATAGCTTTGATTATTCTGAAAAGAATTTTGCCTCAAATGTCAGCACAAAGAGACCATTGGTACCGCACCAACCTAGCTGTGGCAGAAATCATGTCAACCAGAAGCATGAAGATAGAGCACTAAAAATCTATGAGAGAATCTCACTGCCATGGCAGCAGGGCATCTGATACCAGCAGGACTACAAAGGAAGGGCAGCGAGAGACCATAAAGCAAGGCCTCCATTATGGGGAGGTTTCAGCAGGATTTATGGAAAGATGCTCTGGGGTCCTTGGCTTCAGAGGGAGTTCATGTGCCCTGCGTGGGCTGCCAGCTCTGCTTGTCTCTTAGTGGTGAAGCTTAGGGCATGTTGCAATCCAGTGTCTCCATCAGCTACCCCCATGCTATCTTCATATTCTTGTGGGATAAATCAGCAAGGACAAGAGTCCAGACATCATGGTCCTGGAGCTATATCAAATATTAATCACCAAGATAATTCTACTATTGTCTCACTTATGTGGTCCAATCAAATGTCAGGGATGTCTTCTGTCAAATGTGGAATTACTGAAATTACTTTTAAGGACAACAGAAATAAGCTGAGTGGGTTAGAGGCTAATCAGTGACACGATACACCATGCACAACCAGTGTGAGCGCCTCTGATGCTAGCAGAATTCAGGAAACTTTAGTGAGCTCTAGCAGAGATATATTGAAACTGCCCAAGATTATGAACAAGGTTAGATTAATGCTGCACGGAAGAAAATGCTCAGAGGTAATGGGGCATAGTGAATACAGGAAGCAACACCTGTGGCACCTGTAACTACTAATCACTGTGCAAATTGGACTAATTTCTCACTTTCTCACAGCTAAAATCTTAATCTTTGTGCACTGAATTGAAAGAAAACTCTATTACTGTGCAACCCTTACAAGAAGAAAAGGTTGTTCTTTGAAGGGCTACACCCTTAGCTGACAAAAAATGACCTAGATTTCTTGATGTGAAATGCCAGATATATAGTAGCACTGCTTTTGAAGAGCCTCTCTGTGGTGGGTTTGTAACTCACTTGGCATTTGCCCTTAAACTGTTTCCTTTTTTACCCTATCTTTGTTTTGACAATCAGAAAGCTGGAATCGTGGGAGATTAAGTACAGTCCTCATCCATCTTTTCTTCTCTTTTTCTAGAAAAACATAACTGTGGCATTGTCCTGTTCTGCCTGCTGAGCCTTGGGTTCTCAGAGAAAGAGTAGGTACAAGTTGGCTCAGGGCCATTGAAGAAAACTCATGTTTTAGAGAACTTCGTACAACTTTTCAAGGATTACCATACCTTTGCAGGCCAGAAGGGCTTAAGAAAGTCTTTTCAGGCAGTGGATATTCAACATGCACCTTATTCAGTGATGCTGACTTGAAGTACATGACAGGATGTTTGTCTGCAGGCTGAGGACAGCAGATCTGCCCTTAATTCACTCTACTGAATTATTGAGGAAACTGCAAAGAGGTAATTTCTTATTAAGAAAAAGAAACGGCTCGTGTCTCGCATGACGAATTAAGAATTAAAAGCACAGGGCACAGGAGGAGCTGCAGAATGCAGGGAGGTGTGGGGACGTGCACTGAGCAGAGGCTTGCTCCCTGCCTGCCGCAGCGAGGACTGCAGCCACCCGACAGCGACCACAGGGCATGCGGAGCACACAGCTGGCACACGGGAAGTACAGAGCTGGGAGAGAGCTGGACAAACTACAAACACCTCTAACCTGCTGCTTACCCAGAGATACATATGAATTGTTAACACTCATTTTTTATAACATATGGCCGCGTGCTGTTTGGAGAAACGCTGCATCCTGTCTCAGCCAGGTGCTCTGGATTTGGTGCCCGAGGCTCTGGAGAAAATTTTCTGACCTGACCTACACCAGATGAATTAGAAAAATATGAAAACATTAGAATAATACGAAAATAATAGAATATTAGAATAATATGAAAAGTAAGGTTGGCCAATGCCTGGCTTGGCAGCAGTTCTTCAGAAAAAGATCTGGGAGCTCGAATGAAGTGCAAGAAGAACAGAATTCACCGAAACTGCACTGGTGCGAGCAAGGCAGCATGTGGGCACATCTGAGGAGAGGCAGGAGGGAACAGCCTGCAGCCTCCTTGCTGCCCATGGGGCCGAGCTCCAGCCAGGGCAGGAGCATGGAGCCAGGTCCCTTCTCAGGCACAGCCCGGGCTCTGTCCTGCAGTCGTTAACTAATTGGTCCCTTTCAGCAGTGCTCGACCGTTCCCCAAACTGACAGCTCTCTGTTCATCACTGTTGTAGTTGGAGGCGCTCATTTTGTCTTGTGTAGAACTGAAATTATAACATCTTGCTTATTTAAACTTTCCAAACTACTGACACCTTCTGAGATATTTTGTCTTGAGAAAGCATTATATATTCTTTCGTAATCCATTTAATGGTGAAGGAGCCAAAACAGGTGGTTTTCAAAGTTTTTCCATGCAAGACACATATGTCTCACTGTCATAACAGTTTGTCTCATTACATGGGGAGAAAATTCAAGAAGCTGATGTATTGCTTACAAAGGAAGCGACAACATTATCAAATGATGCGGCACTGTTTGTTCTGTAACAGTGTTGTAGCTTAAGGAGTTCGGATGCCCAAATCTCTGAAAGTTCAGCTGAGGCTGGCAGAATAATAATATTAATTATTTTGTTATAAAATAAGGAATGTTTCTGCGCCTTTTGTGTATCTTTATTGCTTTATAGCCTTAAGTAACTATTTACTAATGTTTTGAGCTTTACAAGATTGAAAATGTAATGTTTCTTTTCTCTTTGTTTACTTTAGCTTTTCCTGTTTGTTTTTTCACTCACTCAGATTTTTTTTTTCCTTTTTCCCTGAGGCTCTTCAACACTTTATATCACATATATCACTTGGATTAGAGTGTATGTCATCTGGATTTCTTTGCAAGGCTTATCTCTATCTGAAAATGGCAATAAATGATTTGTCTGTGCCCTTTAATGTGCTCTGTCTCTTCTGACTCACAGACCTTTAAGGGGCACGTCAGGGGCATCACCGGTACCTGCCCGAAGCCCAGCTCCGCAAACATGTCTCAGGGTGCGTGCACCGGTGGGGAGGCTGGCTGTGCCCCCAGCCCGCTGCAGCGCAGGCAGTGGCAGCACAGTGGGTCGGGCACAGCCGGTGGCAGTGCAGGCGGTGGCAGTGCCAAGTGGCAGTGCCGAGGGTCAGGCACAGCCCATGGCAGCGCGTTGCCTGCACGCCTGGCACAGCCAGCGGCTCTGCACCTGGGGGCTGCGTGTGCCGCAGGCACCGTCCCGCCGATACTGCTGCCGAGGCGTGCAGTTATCCACCGGTGCTGCCTGGAGACTCGCAGCGCTTGTCTTGTGTCAAAGAGACATGTCATATGGTCTGAACTTTTGGGTGGACCTGTGTGGTGCCAGGAGGTGGTCTTGATGATCCTTGTGGGTCCCTTCCAACTCGGGACATTCTGTGATTCTGTGATTAAGATAACTCACCTACACAAGAGGTAAAGCAATGTAATACCACAACACACAGCACAGAGACAGGCAGAGCTAGATGGAAAGTAGCTTACAAGTCCCCAAAGCTATAGTGCCAAGGTGAGTGGTGTGTTAGGCAGAAGTGTGCTAAAAGGAGCTGCTGCGCGGCAACTGAAGCTCTATCTGGTCTGATACTTGAAAATAAATACTGGATGCAAGGGCTTTTTTCCCTTCTTTACCTTATAAATATCCTAATATGTTGTTTACAAGAAAATGAAAATAAAAGCACGGTGCTTAGTTTCAAAACCTATCAGCTCTGAATAGCGTGGTATAAGGTGTGCTCCTGGTTAGTGCTCACTTAAGTACATGAGCTGCCTGCACCTACTGCATTAGCCGCGTGATTTCCTCCACTGACTCATAAATGTGTGCCACTGAGCCAGAAGCAGCTGTGTTGTGTTGTTGGTGTCATTTGTCTTTCATGGAAGGCATAGCTGGATCCTTCCCATAACTTCTAGGGAGAGGACAAAGGTGCCAGCTGCACCTTCTGTAACAGCAAGGGTGAAATGACAAGCGGCAATCTGACCTGCTCTTTCTAATGTTGATTTGAAGCCTTGCTGCAGGTTCAGAGGTCTTAGTGAAGCACAAGTGCAAAGGAAAGGTAGTTTGAAATTTAGAAAGTGACAATAACTGAGCTGTGGCAAAGACAAGCAGCCTGACCGCCCCTCAGCCTGTCCCTAATATCCTACAACACTGTAGAAAAGCCTGTGTGATGAGCTGCTCCCACAGCCTGAGGAGAACAGCTGGAAACGAAAGGCATTCCAGGTAGGCTACGAGGGGATCCACATTTGCTGCACGTGGAGTAATTATGTTTTCATTACTCTGGGGCTATAACAAAAGGAAACTCTGGCGATGACAATACTACAACTATTGTACTGAGGATTCGCTGGCACAGCTGTGTAAAACAGGATTAATTAACTTTCTGCCAGAAGCATGCTGTAGCGAGCTGTCCTGTCCGTCTTCTGAGCGATGCTGTACTTCCTCCCAGACGATGTAGCTGCAGAGGGGCAGCGGTAAAATACTACTTACAAGCGTGTTTGATTGAGTACATGGCTATTGTGAGAGCAATGAAAATCTGTCTGGCAGAATGTACTACCTGCAGTCTACACATGAAAGCTAGGTTTTAAACATATTTGAGAATGTGCAAAATACATAAAGTCTGGGATCCGAGCTAGGGCAGTGTCAGACAGCTGCTGTTGCTGCTAGCCGTGGTGCCAGAGCCAGGCAGATGCCAAGGTGGGCTGGGGACAGAGCGGTGCCTGCTGCAGACTGCCAACAGCCCTGCTCCGGGGGGCTCCTCACCTGCCCTCTGCCAGGCACCCTCTCCCTTTTGTTCAGCTAACCCAGCTTTCAGCCTGCTGAACGTGCACGATGGCTCTCATGTCGGAGGTCTCAGGTTTGTGAGGAGCACTGGCAGCCCTCCCAACTTTTCTTTTTATTCCATCTTTGTATTGCAGACGTGAATTGGTTTATATATTTTATCAGGATAGATTACAATAAACAAAAAAGCAAAACAATTATCAACACCAAAAGCAAAGCAAACACATTTGAAAATCAGGTAACCCAAAATCAAGCCACCCAGATCAGGCATACCTTCTATTTATCAGGTCAGCTCTTACCTGTGGTACTTAGACATGATTAACAGGTGTTTTGATTACCCTGCCAGAAATAAATCCTGCCTGGCAAAGAAGCTTATGTCTCCTGGACAGTGGAGACAGTCGGGTTGTTGAGGATTCAGGGCTGTGCTGTGCAGCCACCCTGGGCTGCTGCTGCCCACAGGGACGGACACAGGCAGCACGGACACACAGCAGCACCTCTGTGCCCCCAGTTTTGCCTGTGACCCTGATTTTCCTGATGAGTTCCTTGCCCAGAAGGCTGGTGTGTTTAATGGTGGCATAAAACTCTTCCAGGAAAGTCACTGGGAGAACTGCTGGTAATGAGATTACAGCAGAGCAGTGCTTGTCCTTCTCCACTCTGGGATGTGAGGCTGCAAGGTCATTCAGTACAAGGTTTTTTTTTTGTTTTTTTTTTTTGTTAAGTAAAGAGATCCAAGCAGGAAACTTCTGATCTTGCAATGTAATTCCAGAGGATTGCTGTGCTGGAGGGAGCTGAAAGAAGAACAACATCCTACAGAAAAACATAATGCAGTGCAATTGAAGACCATGCCATCCTGTGCATGCACCAGGGACCACGGTCAGGATGAAGGGTATAACTTCGCTCTGCAAGATTTAGGAAAATATTTTCTGCTGTGGAGATGGTGGGAGACCAGGAAAAGGATATTTTATGCCCTAGAAGCTTACTATGCTGCACTGACATTCCTCCTAACTTAGAGTGCATTTCTGCTTGGCACAGCTGGGAAGAAAACTCCAGCACCAGGTTCATTTTACTTCCTGGGGTGAGGGGATAGAAGAGGTTTGCTGTCCCCTCTTGTAGGTCAAACTGCAGACCTTGCACTTGTATTCCAAAGGAAGAAGAAAAACAAACAAACAAACAAAAAAAAGTGGTCCCTCCTCTCCTTTAAAGCTTCATTTTACCCCTTGGGCCCCAGGGGGTGCCTGTCGGCAGTGCCAGCCCTGCCAGTCACCCCTCCGGCCTCACACACTGCTCAGGGCTCACCAGCCACAGGACTTGTGCTCATTTTGGTGACTGGTGTTCCCAGCAGCTCTGGAGGAAGGCTGAGAGTCACCGAGCCTAAAAGAGTGGCAGTTCAACCCATATTTTTTCCTCTGCTTCTTTCTGTCTTGTAAAGACCACCTTATGTAGTCTACCTCAGTTCATTAGAGCCTGTTCTCATTTTATTTCTCTCTTATTTCCCATGAACAGGAGCTGGATTTCACGTGGAAAGCTGCCAGTGGATGTCTTTGTGTGTCTGCTCCCACTCACCTGCATGCAGCTGCCTCCCGACAGCCCCCTCGGGGGAGAGCAGTTGTCTCGTCCTGAAAATCTCCACTGCTTCTCGCAAAGTCAAGTCTAATTCTCTTAATAACTGTCCTTTTCCTCTTTCTCAATTAAAGCACAATAATCTGGTCTCTAATTAACCTGTTAACTGTTCAGATTCATTGCCTGAGCTTTATCCACAGCTTAGTGGATTTGCAGATTATAAAGCCAGAAGGGACCAGTGTTACTTTCTGCCTTAGAGACGCCTCAAGACTTCCTTTGGTTAACTCCTGCTTGATTTAGAGTACTGAGGAAAAACAAATAATTAAAAAATGCCCAGATCCATGGTAAATTAGTCCAGTTCTTGCATCAGCACCAAGCTGCGGCCTCCCTGACCCCCTGCTGAGCAGAAAATCCCCTTTGCCCTATGCCCTGCAGCAGGTGTGCCCGGAGCAGCACATCTCCCCTCTCCTCTGCCGCCACCAGGATGGACCTCGGATGCTGGTTTTTAGCACTTTCAGCATTCTGGTTTCCCTGCCCCCAGTTTTTCGCACCCCATCTGGGCCGGGTGATGGTGGCTCTGCACTGGCAGCGGCCAGCAGAGAACCCGCCTGCAGCTGAGCCCACCGGCAGGGAAAGCTCCCTGCTCAGCACCAGAGACCCTGCTCGGGGCAGGGAGCCTCTCACCCAGGGGGCCCTGACAGCTCCATCCCACCAGCTACCTGCAAGGCCCCACGACCCCCTTTGACCCTGCTAATTGCAAACACAGGTCCCTCAGTCCTGCAGACAGGTTTCTTCTCCTCAGACACGATGCTGCACGTGGACATGTTGGAATGATTATTTGGACAAGGCACCCTGATTTCCCGGCCCCACTCAGCCTGTCGGTAACACACATCTTCCCCAGTCATCATGGTATCAGCCCAAAATCATCATGCAGGGAGCACGCTCACAGCCAGGCAGCACCGACCCCAATTAATTCACTTGCTGGTAACAAATGGGCACTCTGTCCCCGTGCTGCAGGACAGGCAACACCATCACACACGGTGTTTTTGGTTAAAAAAAAAGTCAACACATCACAAACCCAGTGGGTTAAAAAGCAACTGGTTAAAAGGTTTCAAAATATCATGGTAAGGTGAGGATGCCCTGGTCACTCGCCTGTCTGTGGGGCATGGGAATGCTGGCCCTGAGAGATGCTGATGTTTCCTGGAGCACCCCGTGAGACTTTAAAACAGGAATCTTGTTCAAAAGGAGAGTAATTAGTTTTGCAAACCAGCACTGACTATATTTTATTCTTTTAGCTCTCTCTTGATTAACTTCCATAACAGCTGTTCTGTTATTTTTTACAGCATTGATGTTGGGCTGACATCTCTATAATTATCTAGGCCATCTTGCTTATTCTGTTTTATAATACTGGTATACTTCCTTTCTTCTCACTTTGAGCCAAATATTTGTAGAGAGATTGTGAGCCAGCTCTAAGAAAAACTCTAAATGTTACATTATACGTAACTTTTTCCATGTTGGGTGCAGTATATCTTAGAAATTTTTCATATATGGTGATCACAAACCCTGACGATAATTCAGTAGTGGCAGAATAACCCTTCCAGCATATACCATTCCTACCAGGGCTCCTCTTTGCAAAACATCTTCTGTCCTATTATAAATCACAAGGATGTTCTGGTGGTCTGCAGCAGGAATCAGTTCACGCACCTTCCAGCATTCTGTCTGTGATGGTTCATCATGGCATGTCTCCAGGTACCTCTCACAGACTCCTATTGCCTCACTCAGCAGGTCTGTGTTTACCACACCCAGAACATCTGTAACCTCCAACTTTTGGGCAGTGTATGCCAGAGAGCAGTGCCACCAAAAGCAGGATTTCTGCTCAGGCATTTGCAGGCTGGCTTCCATCATGCATTACCCAAGCTCACACTGGTGCGTGAGCAATTAACCATGCTCGTTCTGTGCAGTGTTCGATGTTTTCCACTGAAGTTGTTTCACACTTGTGAAACTGTGCTAGCTGCATCCTTTGAAGGTCTCCTTTTTAAACCCAGTGCCCCTGCTGCCCCAGGCTGCTGGGCCTGGAACGTGTCAGGGGTGTGTGAGTGGCCTTGGCGTGCCCCAGGTGGCAGACTGCTCCTGACACCGCCGGCGCCACCCGTGTCACTGCTGGACCCACCCAGTGGGACGCCCTGGAACAGACCACAGGGACCACCTCCTCCAGGAGACCTCTGCTTTCTCTGAATCTGGTTTCCATCTGTGGCTGATTCAACACCTCTGCCACCCGGCAGTGCTGCGAGTCCAGCACTGGTGCACGGGGCCCCCCCTGCCCCCACTGCCCCCACAGCGGCCCTGGGGGAGCGGTGCCACCGAGACCCCCGGCCCCCTGACGCCCCTGGTCCCAGCGGGGTCTCCAGGACAGGGTGCGGGCAGAGCCCTCCTGCAGCCTGCGGGGGCGTGAGGCAGTCTGAGAGCCAGCAGGTGCTTCAAGCAGCGTCACCCCCGATCTATAGCATTAATTGAGAGACTACGGAACATTTAAAATCTATCCGGGAATTCACAGGGAGCAGGCACAGGGTTGTTTGTGCTGCCTGAATATTTGATGATTTTGACTTCAGAGCTCCTAGCCGTGCATCCTTAACATTTGTTTAACGTTACCTTTGTCGATCGAATGTATTTGAACTTTTAAGGAGTTAATTGTTTTTCACACTTTTGCTTGTAGCTATCTCCTTGATCTAATAGAAAACTGAACTTAATTAGGCTTGTTCCAGGGAGATTAAAAAGGTCTTTTCCACCTATAGGATCTATGATTTAATGAAGTGTGCATGTGATTATCTTTTTGGACGTATTCACCAAACAGAAAACCAGACTGGTGCCTGTGTTTCCTCAGAGCAGCATCCGCAGCTTTACACAGCTGTTGTATATCTGCAGTGCAACAAACATTGCTGATTGCCAAACAAAAAATATGGATTTATAAGTGACCTTTAATGTTTGATGACGTGCAGTTTAGCAGTCCAGCTGCATATATACATCCAACTCTGCTTCTGGAAATATTCTGAAGACGATTTCATGCTCAGAGTCATGTTCACACTTAGAAGTCCTGCTCTTAGTGAGTTCAGTGGCTGAAGGGGGGAGTCTCTGGCTTTAGCTACACATGTATCAAACAGCAGGAGCCCTTCAGGTACATTCATTCTCTTTATATAAATCTCACTAAGATTTAGCAGAAAATATCTTTAAGAACTGAAATGTTTCAACAAGAATGTCTCTGCACACTCTTACCTAAATAAAGACAAAAATAGGTATTTATTGCAGTGTCTGTATGTATCTGCAGGTAAATATTGCTCCCAAACATGTCCCTGCAGGCCTTTCTGACTAAATGCATGTAGATGCCTGTTCCCAATTTCCACCTGAAGCATTAGGTTAAGGAAAACCAGGCCATAACATTCGTTTGAAGTCTTGGCCTACCCTACAGAGCTGTATGAATTATTCAAAAGGGAGATTGAAGGTTGCACAACACTGTGTCACTTTTTAATGCAACACAGGGAGGCAGGAGACTCACAGAGTTTCCCATGGCTGCTAATTGAAACCCAGAGGAGTAAAAAAAAACCTGTGGAGAACAGAAAAGATAAAAGTGGAACCCAAATGAAGTTCTCCAACATGTTTTAAAGAAATGCTTTTTGATGGAGATTTAAATACCAAAAAAGTATCTGTAAATAGCCTTTGTGCTGAACTATTCATAAGGTAAAATAGTACAAATACAGTGGTTGCCCCTTTCAATGAAAAAAAAAAAAAAAAAGTCAACACCATTTACAACTCTTACCTGCTTTGGAAGGATCTGGAGGAAATACATGCTGCTGTGCGAGGGCAAAGTCCTGTGGTGCTGTTACCTTAGCATTCATCACCCCTAGTCTGGATTTTCCTTTCACTGCTAATTTCAGAGTGTGATAGAAAAGGGTAAATTTTACATGGAATGAAAGACGTCATTGAAACTAGTAATGATTTCCATCTAACCACGAGAAAGAGAATATTTAAAACAGGAATGAGAGTACTCAAGACATGCCTGTTTGGAAGGTGTGCAACAGAAAGCCCAGGAGATGTGTGCCAATTTTTGCTTTAATTGCATCCGAGACGTACACCATGCTGTGAATGCTACTGCAAAAAAACAGGCAGTTTCCAGAGATTTCTATTTTCTTGCAAGAAGTGTGCAAGTTCTTACTCCCCTCTCCACCTCCCTGAACGAAAACTAAGGACACCCCCTGCAAACTCACAGCTAGGGACCAGTTATCCTAGATTAATGCGAAATCCAGAAGAATAATGGGCTTTGAATACCCTGCTAAGTGCTGGCACATTTTTGGGAGCAATACATTTTCTTATTTGAATAACCCTGCAGTATTTCACCCTCTTGCTGTCAGCCAGCCCTTTCTGTGTGCCGAGAGATGCCGCGTTGTCCCTGTGCCGTGCCCCGCGGTCCTGCTGTGCACCCTGGCCACGCAGAGGACGGCAGCGCGGGGCCGGAGGGTGCTGTCCATGCCCGAAGGGTGTGCAGGGAGCACGGGGGAGGCTGCACAGAAAAATGCACCCCGAGCAGTCCCAGCATAGCCTCGTGCCCCTGTTCCTGCCCCTGCCTTGCCTCAGTCTTCCTCCTCATCCCTGTCCCACTGGCCAGCAGCCCTGAGATGCGCCCCCCTAGTGTGTGCTGGCTGCCTGCATCTCCACCAGCGACGCCTGAATGCAGTGGTGAGGCCTCTATCGTAATTTTGCTGGCAGTAAATTCTCATGTTTGAAAGAGAGAGATCCGATAGCAATCCTCAGCTGTCTCCAAGCACACACATTTCCTGCTGCGAAGATAAGCGTGATGATTTGATGCTTAAAATGCCTTTTTCCTCCGTGTTTCAGAGGCAAGTAACAAAGAAAAAAACACCCTAAGGACAGGAGACTACATGGATATTTTAGGTTTTCATAATGAAAAACAAAGTATAAAACATTTCAGGTGATATTTTTATTTATCATTAGTGGGTTGTTTGTATTTATTATGAACTTTAAAAATAGAAGAGCAGTAAGAGCAAACATTGGAAAAAATCCCCACTATATTCCTCTTACTCAAGACTGACCTACACACTGCTAGTTCAGGTTAACATGAATTAATGACAAAGTAAAAATAAATTCAGATAGGCCTTCATTAATTTTTTAAACTAAAATAATCGCTATATTGATAGTTTGCTTACAGTATTATTATGGCAATTTATAAAACGAATACCAAAGAGGTATGCAGAAATGGAAGGTTACACACATCAAAATACCACTGAGGAAATCACACTGTATGCATATGGACTTTTCAGTACTATAGACAGATAAATATATTTCTATCATTCAGCATCTTTTTTTTTTTTTTTTTTTTTAAATGAGTATAAACTGCTTTTGTGGGTAGATTGGGTAGATTTTATCAGTTTTGTGCCTTGAGTGTCCATGCATTCTCTCACTCTCTTTCCTGGTGTGTGAAAGCTCTCCACAAAAGAGGTAGGGGACAGTTCTGCCTTTCTGGGGCATTCTGCTCAGAACTGCTTTCTGCTTTTCTCCTGCACACATATTTCTGGGAGAACACATAACAGAGTTCATATAAATCCAATTTTTTATCTTATCCATCTCAGAAAATTGCAGAGAAGCTGTCTTTTACCCTTCCTGGGTCACCCTTCTAGCAGGCTGTACACTGGGCACTGCCTGGCTGAGGGGGAAGCCTCATCCCCCTCCCCACTCTCCTGTGCTTGTGCCTGTCCCACTGTGCAGCTCTCTCCTGCTCCTCAGTATCCTTCTGGAGGTGGCTTTTCCTGATACCAGCAAAAGCCTCCAAGAAAAATATATTAGCATCTATACAAGGCTTTTTTTTTTTTTTTTTTTTTTTTTTTTTTTTTTTTTTTTGTCCCCTGTGACTACCTGGCACAATCTTGTGACTTGCACAACTTTTGAGTGTTCTTGTTTGTTTGTTTTTATTATTTTTGCACTGCTGTAGATGCATTTTGGCTCAGTAAGTTTGCAGTAATGTGTGAAGATTATCATGTTGGGCTGTGAAGCTGGAGCCTCCTATTTTTATTCACCTGTAAATAAGAGAGAAATGCCTTGCCTGCCTCACAGGTCTGATCACATTTGCAGATCGCTCATGCTGGCTTCTTCTGCATAGCACCTACATCTGCCAACATATATTCCTTTTGCTGTCTTTGTAACAACTGATGCATAATACTTTTCCATAATCTCACTTACTACTTAACTAAGCCTCTTTTTACATTTGCGTGTGTTTGTGTGTGTGTGTGTGATCATAAAAGTGAAGTTTCTGTAGCATTAAATTCTTTGAAGTCTTCTGGGACAAGCATCAGAGCTGAGCCCTTGCAAATTCAGTGCAGAGCTCATGGCCCGTGACTAGCCATGGTAACGCCATGTTGCAGGGCTACACTGCTACAAGCTCTAGAGCAAGCCTGCAGGGTACCTCTGGCACTGCACTCAGTGTAGAATTTGCCAGAGGTATTTTCAAGGCACTAGGCATCTTCCAGTGGGTTCTTTCCACCTCCAGCATGAGTCCATGCATGGACAGCAGTTCCCTTTCCCCTTGATGTGAAGGCTTCCTGGACCCCTTCATCTCTTTGACTTCTCACCCTGTTTCATGCCTTTTCTCTCCTAAACAAATATTTATTCTATTCTTCCTTTTTATGCAGTCACTTGGGGGATGGTTGATATGGAAGTATCCACTCCAAACAGAAATGAATGTATTTTGAATTGTATTGATTATCCTCTAGCAAAGAACAAGGACAGGCTAGGGAGCAGAAAAAGGGATCTGAAACACGAGAAGTATTTAATGAGACATTTTCCTGGACCACCTCATTTCTAAGCATAGCACATAGCAATTATGGCTCTCCTTTCATCTGGGAGAGGGAGACAGTGTCCTTCCCATTGTCAGAGATGGGAAAGAAAGGGTTTCCCTCGGATCTTCCCTCTGCTACTTTTCCATAGAGAAGAGAAATGTGGGCAGAACCATTGACATCTTCCTGACTGCCCAGGTGGATCAGCCTGAGGTCAATAACAAAGATGCAGAAAAACAAAAAATAAGCAAACAAACAAACCCTCCTGAACAATGAACAAACTCCTCTGCTGTTCTACTCATCCCTGCAAGAGGCAATGCTGTAAAGACTACCCTTTTCTTCTCTACATCCAGGCCAGAAATAATCAATCTTTCTAAGTGAAAGTTGTTCCTTGGAAAGCCGATGGCATGTTTTGTGCCCAAGAAAATCACAATAAGGTTTCACCTACCTGGGCTTCTGGACACTTGTCATGACTTCTTGAGGTTTTCTAATTCTCTGAAGAGGCTGGCTGACTGGTAGTAGGATCAGACCTGCTTTCACAACAGTTTTAACCCAGAATGAATGGTAAAATATTGTATGATCCCACAACACAGGATTTTGAATCTTCCAGTGTATGTGATCATTTGAACATTACAATAGGATTTTTTTAATGGCTTTTATTTTATAAAGTAGACTTGTCAGATTGGAGAAGTCAAGCACACCAAGAGCATGTCTGCATGAGGTATGCATGCTGTTAGAAAATCAGCAAAACCCACTATTGCGTTACTAGCATTTCTAAAATCATCCTCTGTGATGACTCAGGCTGTTGCACAAGCCTGCTGAGCACTCTGTAGCAGTCCTAATGAAAGATGTGTTTGACTTTTCTCAGTACCCAACAATAATGCAGGGACTTGCACAGCAGTTGCAGACTGGAGCGAATTTACTGTGGGACACTGTTAAAACTCCATCCCTACCACTGCTAAGCAGGCAGTGAGATGCTATAAAAAACTGACAGACTTCAGTAGGTCCTGCAGCGTTTTGAATAAAGACCTCAACAAGGATTAGAGAAGGAGATGGCTGGCAGTTATACCAGCACATGTAATTTCTACAGTCTGTAGTCATATTCACCTATTACCTTGTATTTTGCATAGTTATGAACAGATTTGTAAAGAGTGTGCAAAAGTGGCACCCCCTCAAGAGTAAAAATAGTAAAAAAAAGGGTAAAAATAGTGAGCTTGAGATGTGTCATTTTAAATGCATGAGGTGGTATAAATTGACTGCAAATTTTGCAGGTGTCATAGCACTGGGACAACTGCCCTAACATGCCTTCTAGGTACCATGACTGCTCCTTCACAGGTGTGGTGTTTGATTGTGTATGTGCCTCTGCCTGTTGAGAGTGCCAAAGTAAAATAAATCTTCCTGGAGATTTGGTTATAACACGCAAATTAACATTTTTGTGCTCTCTCACTGTAGGCTTCAGTCTTGACTTTTAAAGTCTGACTGGGTGAGCCTTGAGCTGATGTGGTCTGAGGACTCCAAGTGTCCCCAAACACACCACCAGCTCCACAACAGAAGATACCTACAGTACAACTTCTTGCAGAATTAAATCTACTCCAAAGAGAACAGAGGTTTATTATCATACCGTTACTAAACATGTCATATCCCTTTTAGGCTTTAGGTTAAATTCTAATAGATTATTTCTTTCAAAATCATGTATGAACATTCTATGTTTAGTTGGGCAACTCTTTCGGGTAGACCTGTGTGGTGCCAGGAGTTGGACTCGATGATTCTTACGGGTCCCTTCCAACTTGGGATATTCTATGATTCAACACTCTAAGGCCACAGGTAATACCAAACAAGTAATTAATCATGAAATGCATGTATCCACATAATATGCACCCTAATTTTATCTATCCCTGAAGATTTTTGTCCAGGATACTTAGAATTTGATAGTAGGTGTTATCACCCAACATTCAGTAGTATTGACAGCTTAATTTTAAACTGCTGTCTTTCTTCCTACCTGGAAATCAGCACAGGTCCAAGGCTACAGTACACAAAGCCTTGCTTAGGAGGGCACAGATAACACGCTGACCACACTTGCTGGCAGCATGATCACTACCGACCAGGGGCTGTGCAAGTGGAGACGGAGACCAAAAGCACATTTTCCCCTTCCACTCTGAAGACAGAAGATTCAGGGCTGGCAGAGTTTATCTGTTTGGTGCTCCAGGAAGGCAGGAGGCATTGTCCAGACTGAAAGCAGACCACTGCAAAGAGCTGTCAGCTTAACTGACAGAGCACATCGTACAGGTTATGATGACCAGAAACGAACAACTATGCCTGTTACTGCTTGAGATAATGATTCATTAGCAAGTCAAATGTACAAAAACCTCTTTGGAAATGCAGTCAGTTTTCTTCTGTTAAGAATCCCCCATTCAGGTCTGGAGATAGCACCTATTCCCAGCCTCCCGTGTCAGGGCAAAATAGCAAGGAAGGCAGCTGTCCCTGCCGTACGGCAGTGCTGGGTGCTGGCCAGAAGGCCACTCACCTCTCGGTCCTCCACAGACCCTGCATGGGGCTGGGCCACCACTGGTGGTGTTAAATGACCACCCCGACACAGCCCTGGTCCCACCAAGGAGCACGCTGCAGGGACATCTGAGTCACAGTGCTTCCTGGGGAGCACGTCATGCTGCCTGTTACAGCGACTCCCGATGTGATTCTTATGCTTTCCCTCTCCTTTTGCCTTTGATGGGAAGAGTTTTTTATAAGTTTAGCCGCGGGTTTCTTAGGTTTGATATTTAGAATAATTGACTACAAAAACTGGCTGATAAAATGCATTTACATGTAGCTGTGCTGTGTCCCCCACATAACTTTGAATGTCAGCTGCTGTGGCGCAGCATCACATCTTGCCCTTTGTAACATGAAGGAAAAATACCCGCAATCCCAGAGGCGTAAAAATCCCATCTTCTTTTGCAAGGACTCCAAGTAGCTCAGTAATTCTTCTCCAGAGATGAGAAATTGCAAGGTCCATTACTAAGATACTTAAGTATTTACAGGGAAAAAGAGTACTATATAAAATGAAAAGGTTAAAAAATAGCTGCGGGGTTTTAATCTCCTTGTAAAGGTGATGATCACTGCATGTTTTCCCTCTGACATAGTTTCTTTAAAGATAAGACTATACCGATAAGGTTATAAAGCATGAAAAAGCATTTCTGAGAAACATTGATTTAAAACATAGCGGCAAAATTTATAAGCAAACAAGCAAACCTGCATATGTTATTACATGACATAACTATGAAGAACAGGAGAAAATGTGGAATAATCCATTAAAAAGGTATGACAAATATTTTCAGCTGGAAATAATAATACCAAAACTGCACATTTATATTTTATTTGTAGACTTCTGTATGTAAGAATAATAGGCTATTGGTGAATTATTGCAACTACTGTATTAAACATGAATCCTAATAATAAAAGATGAGGGAGAAAGCCACTACTACCATATAAAGAGTCTGAAGACCCGATCCAGGGCAGAAACATGAACATTTGTACCTCGCAACAGCTTTCCTGATAATGTAGTGTCAGGCAATTATCTCAGACTTTGTACAAGTTCAGTGTCACACAAATTAAGTGCAACCACAGAGAGCTAGTAACTGGATAGGAGACCACCAGGTAGAAAAAGCCTTTAAGGCAGATGTAAAAGTGATTCCTGGGATGGCTTCTTTACTTCTTCTTCTCAAATGGGCTGTTGTCAGCATAGCATGAGAAATACGCTGCAGCTATAGACTCCAAATTGTGGGTGGGATGGGTAGCGTGGGACTGTGATTGATTCCTGACATTTTTCAGCATTATGGGCATCTTTCACAGATTGTCATGAACTCTAACATGGCTAATTACAATACACCTTCCTAAATTACAGGCGATTCTGAAGTGTCGAAAGTCAAGCAGGAGGTGCAGAAGGCCAGGCTGGCTGAGCGTGGAACTCCTTCAGGAGCTTAGGTGGAAAAGAAAGCATATGGCCACTGGAAGCAAGGTTGCGTGACATGGGAGAACTGTAGGGATGCTGCTCACCTTTGTGGAGAGAGAATCCAGGTAGCAAAGCTCAATTAGAGTTGAGGCTGGCCAGAAGTGTGGGGGACAATAAGAAAGGGTTTTTTAAGTATGCTAATGAGAAAGGGAGCAGAGCAAACACTGGTCCAATACTTGGTGAGGATGGTCACCTCACAAAAAGGGACATAGACATACCAGAGATGTTTAATACACTTTTTTGCCTCTGTCTTTAACACCATTGATGGGCTCTGCAACCCCAGGTGCCCTGAGTTTGAGTACTGTGACTCTGGGAATGGTAAACTCCCAGTTAACCCTGAACTTGTGCAGGATTTTCTGTTCCACCTGGATGCACAGAAACCCATGTTCCTGATGGGATTCATCTCAGAGTATTCAGAGGGCTGTCTGATGTCATTGCAGGACCTCCCTCAACTATTTTTCAGCAGTCCTGGGAATCTGGAGAGGTCCCAGTTGACAGGAAGCTGACAAATGTGGTCCCAATTTTCAAGAAGGGCAAGACAGAAGATCCTGGCAATTACAGGCCTGTCAGTTTCATTTCAGTATCTGGTAAAATTATGGAGAATTCTGGAGAATGTTATTCTGGGAGTTACTGAAACCACCTAAAGGACAATGCAGTCATTGGTCAGAGCCAGCATGGGTTCATGAGGGGAAGGTCAAGTCTGAAATACCTAATTTCCTTCTACAACAAGATCACCTGGATAGTTGACCAAAGGAAGTCAGTTAATGTAATCCTTCTGAACTTCAGCAAAGCTTTTGATACTGTATCTCACAGTATCCTTCTGGACAAAATGACCAGAATAGAGTTAGATAAAAGCATAATAAGATGGGTGAGCAACTGGTTGACAGGTCGGTCCCAGAAGGTTCTTGTAAATGGGGTTACATCACGCTGACAACCTGTCACTAGTGGGGTTTCCCAGGGCTCCATTTTAGGACCAGTCCTCTTCAATGTTTTCATAAACTATTTGGATGAAGGACTTGAAGTTTTTTTGAGTAAGTTCATGGATATTACCAAATTGGGTGGAGTTGTTGAGGGTTGTGAGGCCTTGCAGAGAGATCTGGACAAATCAGAGAGCTGGGTGATCACCAACAGTATGAGGTTTAACAAGAGCAAGTGTCGGATTCTGCATCTGGGAAGGGGCAACCCTGGTTATACAGACAGGGGAAGAGGTGCTGGAGAGCAGCCCTGAGGAAAGGGATCTGTAGATTTTTGTCAAAAGCAAGTTGAACATGAGCCAGCAGTGTGCCTTGGTAGCCAGGAGGGCCAACCATATCCTGGGGTGCATCAAGCACAGCATTGCTAGTCAGTCGAGGGAAGGGATTGTCCCTCTCTGCTCTGGTGCAGCCTCGCCTTGAGCACTGTGAGCAGTTTTGGGTGCCACAGTATAAGAATGACATAAAGCTGCTAGAGAGTGTTCAAAGGAGGGCTACAAAGATGGTGAAGGGTCTGGAGGACAAGACGTGTGAGGAGCGGCTGAGGTCCCTGGGTTTGTTCAGCCCCAAGCAGAGCAGGCCGAGGGGAGGCCTCATGGCGGCCTGCAGCTCCCTCACAGGGAGCGGAGGGGCAGGCGCTGAGCTCTGCTCTCTGGGGACAGCGACAGGACCCGAGGGAACGGCATGGAGCTGGGACAGGGGAGGGTCAGGCTGGGGGTTAGGGAAAGGGTCTGCACCCAGAGGTGGTCGGGCACTGGCACAGGCCGCCCAGGGACGTGGGCACTGCACCGAGCCTTCTGGAGGTCAAGAAGTGTTTGGACACTGCTCTCAGACAGAAGATCTGATTTTTTTTTTTTTTTTTTTTTTGGTCCTTTGGGGACCCGTAGTTGGACTCGATGATCCTTGTGGATTCCTTCCAACTTGAATATTTTATGATTCCATGAAATTGTCCTATAAGTCTGAATAAATAACTCTTGCTTCCCTGCTTCAGCAGGGTTAGTGCTGGTCTGACTGCTCTGGCAGGTGCTGTGCCCCCGCTGTGCTGGAGGAGCTGCCTCTGCAGGGCCCCGCAGTGCCGCATCGCAGGGCATGGCCATGGCATGCTCAGCTGGGAGGCACTGGCAGCAGTGGAAAATGGGTTCCTGGTGCCTAGCACAGGAAACATCTGGAGAAGGAGCTCAGTTGCATCTGATCTGGCCAAACCCCCAGGCAGGGAAGATGAGCAGGTTGGTTTCACTCTTGAATTTGCTGTAATAGCTTCCAAATATTGTCTGAAACCAGAAGTAGAAGAAAAAGTGAAATTAGTTAAGAGACAACCTGAGGCAATTATGTTCCTCTTTGCCTGCCAACAAATCTGCATTTCATTAGCAAACCATGGAAAGCAGCCTCCAAAGCCACAGCTCGGTGCTGGCCCAGTCCCACTGCTGCTGCCATCAGTGGTGTTTCCTAATGCCACCTGTGTGGGACCCACATCAGAGGGGCCACCTCTGCTCTGCTAACCGGTGGGGTCTCATGTCCCCTGCAGGCAGTGGATACTCAAATTGTTTCAGGAATATAAATTCAATATTGTTAAATTCATAACAAAAATGAAGTCAGAAGATGTGGGGAGCTTTTTCTGTTGGTCTCAGTGGATATGTTTAAGGATCTGATTAAAAATAGCCTGTTCTGCCAGCAGGGAGTGGAGAGGTTTCATAGTCACCAGCTTAAAAAAAAAAAAGTCCAAATAGGATTCAAAAAGTCCTAATAGGATTCACCTCCACTGTTAGGGTGGCGGAGCACTGGAACAGGTTGCCAGAGAGGCTGTGGAGTCTCCTCTGGAAGTGATTCTGTGCAACCTGCCTGGATGTGATCCTGAGCAACATACGCTAGGTGACCCCGCTTGGCAGTGTGGTTGGACTAGGCGATCTCCAGAGGTCCCTTCTGACATCAATTGTTCTGTGATTCCATGAATACTTAGGAGCTCGTTTAAGGGTATTTTATATATTCAGGCAGGTGGTGCGGTGTTTAGCAGACTGGCAGCTCAGCATTAGGGCTGTTAGAACAGCAACAACTGGTTTATCTCTCTACATTTATCAATGGAAAATACCAGGAGCATTAAGTGCCAAATGCAAAAGATAAGCAAACAATCCCCCTTTTAAACATGACAGAAAGGAAGAATAAGTATTTCTGCTTATTTTTACAATGATTAAAGCAAGAAGCAATGCACTCAGCTATCAGATGAAGCACCTGCCCCAATATCTTGCTGTAAACCTTTGAGACCTGTATTCCTGGCTTCTTTGTTCAAAATAAAGCTCACTGTCACCAAGCAAACAAACAAACAAACAAACAACAACAACAAAAAAAAAACACCACAAAACCACAAAGAAGCTCCAAAGCTGCTGAAAGAATGTTGGTAGAGCATTCTCAACCCAATGATTTAGGAAGCCGTATTCCCAGACTAGATGTCAGTCATGTTGAGGAGGACTTTATGATGTCTCTGACAACCTTTGTTTGCCTACCCTACACACAAGCAAAGTAACTGGGCAATTTTATTTGTCTTTTGCTGTCATTATTTTATTTGTACTGCCAGTACTGAGGGATTGGTTTTATGAGAAGAGCTTTACGAAGTTGTGAACTCCTCATAGAGTTTCCTCTGAAGCTGCTCCGCTGTTCTGAGCGTTGTGCAGTCTCTGTTGTATCTACCATGATTTGACACAACTTTCTTCTCATCTATCAGTAAGGCTCTCAGGCACTAGCTTTTTTAGGTCACCAGTTCATATATGAAAAGTGTTTGTTATCTCCTGAGATGGAATTCTTTGCCAGATATGCAGCTTATATTATCAGTTAAATGCTTTCTTTATTTAGATGGTGCCCTCAGATATCTTCATCAGTGAAATGCCTTGTCCTCGAGAAAGATTTGCCCCCGGATAAAGAAACCCCCACTATTGGTGGGCAGCAAACTAACCTGGAGGACTTCTCTAGCGGTGACAGCTGACGCACGCCTTCTCCAGCAGGGAGACAGGCAGGTCCTGGTGGCAGCTTCAGCCATAGCCTAGTAGAGAGCTGTGCCCAGTGGAGCTCCCTGCGTGGCAGCAGCCAGCGGCCGTGCCCAGCGCCGCACTGCACACACCGCCCGGCTGCCGCCTGCGGAGGCCAAAGCACAGCGGCATCTCCAGGCAGTGTCTTCCTTTGCATGCAACGATGTTTTTTCTCTAGGCTTCTTGATGATAAAGAGGCAGAAGAAGTGAGAATTAGTGTGGTTTGGGTTACCAGTGCTCTTTAAAACCTCTGGAGTTTTGCAGCCTGAGCGCAAATGAGAAGAGGGTTCTGTGCTGGCGAGCACGCAGTGTAGCTCTGTGCTCCCTGAACAGGCGGTGCACACCAGATCAGAGTCAGGGCAGGCTTCCACGGTGTTCAATGAGCCAAACGATCGCGCTTTTGTCCCCTCGTCCTTGTGCCTGAGCTAGTTATAGGGGATTGCTTTCCGAGAAAGCGCCTGTCAGCAGCTTGGGTACAGCTTGCTGTACATTTTGGTGCCCTGTGAGATCCTAATTGGTTTCATAGGTACCTTATACAAAATTACCTGTCGTACTGATGCTGGAAGTAAAACTGTGCAAAACTTTTGCAGCTAGAAAGAGAATGATGGATGGCAAGCTTCCTTTTGCTATGCAATTACCTGAAGAGTCTCTGCTTTTCCTAGTAATTTAGAACAATTATCCTTGTACATAACCTACTTTTTCCATGCTTTATAACTCTTGTCCTGAAGTGGAAAATGCAGTAAGCTATCATTCTGAAATGAAATAATTTCTCAGAGAGATCTGCACATAACTGACTGATTTGTGTTGTTTGTGTTGGACAAATACTACCTGGGCCTGTTTACAGTCTTGCCACTGAGGCTGTCACAGCCTTTCACATTGGTGAGGCGGTCAGGGGAGATGTGCTGCTGCCTTGAAAGCCTTTGTCATATTTCAGTAGTGTGGATGAAGAGATTTGGTGAGGGTGGTGAGCAGACCTGCAGCACTGGGCCAGTGTACGGGGCAGTTCTGTGTCTCTGGCACCAGGAATTCACCACAGCTGTGAGGGGCACTGGGCATGTGGTGAAGGCACACGCTGCTGAGGCTTGCCCCGAGCGCTACCTCATGTCAGAAGAAACTCTCCCATTTTGCTCTGGAAAGTGAAACATCAGTTGGTGAAAGATGCTAAGAAAGGGTCTTCTGAAACGGGGTGGGGGAGAAAGAAATAGGAAAAAAAAAAATAAAGGCACCAGCTCTGAGCCCTGAATGAGCCATAATCTGCAAAGGGAAATAAAAGCCAGGCTGCAGCATTCCCAGACTAGTAATGGCATTCCTGCAGAGAAGGAAGTCTCCAGCAGTGCATAAAGGAGCCGTGGGGAGAGACCCTCAGACAAGGAGATTGATTTTGTAATTCTCAATCAGTGCTACAGGCTGTTAGCACGATTGCACTTGTTTCTTGCAAAAGCATTAGCAAGACAATTATTGAATTTAACACAACCATGTACAAATGTTTGGGTGACACTCCAATTGCAAAAGCTCAGGAATTTTTATTTATTTGTTTGTTTGTTTGTTTGTTTATTATTGCACCACCTATCTCTCTCTTGTAGGCAGGGGAGCCAGATGGCAGCACTAAAAGAAAGTCAACAGCAGCACTTTGGGGAAATAAAGAATGTTCATTTAAAAATAAATAAATAATCAGTGCAGTCCATTAACCAGAGCTTAAGGCAAACAGCCTTAACGATTTTCTTAGTTAAAAGGAACAAGACCATTCTTGGAGTCCTGGAGGATTCTGGAGCAGACGGCCCACCTGCTTGGTGCCGACCATTATCACGCCATCGCCCTGCCTCAGGGTGCACCCGAACGCCAACGAGAGCACCCTTCCTCCCCAGCACCCGAACGCCAACAAGAGCACCCTTCCTCCCCAGCACCCAAACGCCAACGAGAGCACCCTTCCTTCCCAGCACCCAAACGCCAACAAGAGCACCCTTCCTCCCCAGCACCTGGCATGCGGCACGGGGCAGCCAGCGCCCTGCTGCCAGCTGGTGCCTCCCTGCGAGCTACTCGCCGTGGGCAGGCAGTGCCTCTGGGCCAGAGGAGCACGGCGGTGGTAATAAGCAATAAATAAATAAAAGCAGAGAAACAAACATACAACCCTTCTGCACATCTCTGAATTCACAAAGATATTTTATGAAAATCAGAACCCTGGGTGCTTGTCCAAACTAAACTCTCTGCTCAGGAAGGACGCGATCCTGCTCCCTGGGACAGAGGGCGTCTGCTGCTGCAGCATCACTGCAGACGGTGACGGGGAGCACCAGGGAGCTCCACGAGGTGCAGCCCATTGTCCCTGAAGCCCCTTTGTCCTCCAGCAATTGACCTGCCGCGGTCTCACATCCTCGCCAGGCCCAGCATCACAGCAGGCCCTGCTGGGCTGGCTCCACATGGCTGCAGGCCTGGGAGGGACACAGGGGGCAATGGCAGGGCCTCAGCGGGTGCTTCCCGGCCCCTCAGGTCAGGGTCTCGGGGCCAGCTGAGCACAGACCCTGTGTCCTAGCCCGCTCCGTGGTGCTGAGCCCTCAGGCAGCGGCTCCTCTGCCTGACCCCGGTCTCCAGCTGAGAGTGCGGTCGTTTTCCTGAGGATCTGAGGGCAGCTGAGAAAGCAAGAGACCCGAGCGGGGCCACGGCTGCTGGCAAAGGGGTGGCACTGAGCCCAGGCATCTGCTTGGGGCAGCCAGGGAAGCTTGGGCACTGGGGCTGGCCTCTGCTGCTTTGTAAAAGTCTCATCTTTCCCCCTTTTTAATGATTATTTCAAAATGTTTTCTTCAGAATTTTATGCCAAGTGATGAATCCAATTGTTATAAACTAAAAGTTCATTTGCATCTTTTTTGTACAGGTGCCAATATCTGCTTTTGTCTATTTATTATACACATACTTTATGTATCTAATTTCAGAAAAAAATGGCTGTTTTCCTTTTTGATTCACTGTACTTGTTAAGCTTGAAAAACCTATAACATTATGCATGATAATAATTGTTTTGAAAAAGCCAGATGGCCTGATTTTGAAGGAGACATTGAAGTACATTGATTTGAAAGCTCTAGTGAAAGAAGTTTTATCTGCATGTAGGGCTTTGCAGAAACCTTCATTTTATTCTTGGTGCAGTTCAATCCCCCCCCCCCTTTTTTTTTCCCTAGCAATAATTTCATTCTCATTCAAAATGAAAACTGCGGAGTTTGAAGTCCCTTGTGACCAAAAGGGCCATTGCCTTGTCCCAGGCAGGCACTCTCGGAGATGTGTTTATGGTTAGCATGCTGCTAATGGCTGTGTCATGCGATGATGATTTCACTGATGAGCCTTTTAATCCTGGTGGCTCTGAAGACAGTCCCTCCAGGAGAACTGTCTATGCAGTGTAGAGACGGGAAGAGAAAAAAGGAAGCAGAAGCAGGGAGTTAGGCAGAATACCCACTGAGGCATTTCCCTCCAGCCATTTTCCCTGCTCTCCAGCAGCCCGGTGCTTGTCCCAGGGCAGAGCAGGCACGGTGCCCGCCGGGAGCTGCAGGTGCCCCCGCGCACTGCTGCCAGGCTGCCCAGAGCCACAGCGGGCGGCCAGTTCCCCCGCGCACCCAGCGGGGCCCTGTTTGCTCCCGGGAGGGAACCCCTCTGGGGTGCAGACTGCAACAGGTACCGAAACACAAGAGGTTAACGGCAGCACTGCTCACACCACAACCGAAGGGGCCAATGCTTCACTGAAAGAAGGAGCTTGCTTGGCGTCACGGCAAACTGAAGTGGAGAGCACTGCATGGCACTTGGGCTTGCCCCTGGAACTGCTGGAGGTGAATGTGCACACACATTTTGATGTATTGGGCCAGCACGGACTCCTAAGGGAAATCTATAGTGTTTGCAATTATCACATGATCTGCAGGGAAACTCTCAGTAAATGCCGTGGTATATGCAGTGGTACAGATTTACTGCACTGAGCTTCTGAAATATGCCTCCATTCATTTCTGTTGAAATTAATGCCTCCATTAATTTTTGTTGTCAAGCATATGAGAATGCTTGACACCAGCTTCAGAGAGGCTTGGTAGTTGGATTAAATAGAAGCTGATCTTGTGATCAGATTAAAATATACAGTTTAATATTTGTCATTTTCTAATTCTAAACTCTGTAGGCACAAAATCCCTTCAGATTTACTTTTTGCCTCCCAAAGTACAAACTAGTGAATACCCCATAACAGCTGCTTTCATTGGAAGAAGCGATGGAAGACACATAATGCTGGGGTGGGGGGAAAAGTTTTCTTTTTTGAGTTTTACCTATGGTTGTACCTACTTTACTGTGGGCATTTCTCATTGTGACGCTTCTGGGGAAAACAAACAAACTTAGCTTAGTGATATGGGTTAGTGGAGGATTTGGTAGTGTTAGGTCAGAGGTTGGACTGGGTGATTTGGGTGGTCTCTTCCAGCCTAGATAATTTTGAGATTCTGTGAAACCATGCTACTTGTTTCTAACTGACCAGCTCACTTTTCTTCTCAGGGTGAGCCTCTGCTCTCTAATGAACCCCCTCTTCCCTTGGAAGGCACTTGCTCGGCACTTGCTCGAGGGAGTGCCCCATCTGTGCTGTGACCCCTGTGCAAAGCTGGCAGCCGGTGGCTGGGCAGAGAAGCAGGGTTTGGAAAGGGAAGCTCTGACTTCTCTGCTCATTCTTCCAAGATAACAGAGGTGACAAGCTCAGCCTGTGCCTTTCTGGCTACGGCCAATTCTCCTTTGCCTGTGTGTGACCATTACTGAGGTTGTGTTGATTTTGATGGCTTGTGAGGCAGGGCCATGCCTCCGTGCTCTCAGGGAAGTGCCTGCTCCGTGCTGGGGTGCAGGGAGCTTGGCTTACCTCTGTCCTGCCAGGCTCCTCCAGCACAAGGACCATGAGAAGAGGACAGGGCTGGCGCTGGGCGTGATGGTGCCCTGAAGGTGCCCAGCGCTGCTGGAGGATGTCCCCCGGGCATCCCAGAAAATCCTTGCTTGCAAACTCCAGATTTGCTCTTATGGAGACTTGCTTGGTGCTGGGGCAGGAGCTACTAAATATGAACCTGCAGCTTTGGTGTCCTGTGCCCTGAACACTAATTCTTTCAAGACAAAGTCCTTGGACCCAGCACAATGTTCTGCTGAAAGCTAACCCAATGTCAGAAGGTCGTCCCCAGCCGTGTATTGGAAGAAGTAACGACATTAAGAAGGGAACCTAAAGCCTTAGGCACTACCTGATGCAGGGAACCAGAGACCTGCATCAGGCCTCTGATCAGGCCCATTTGAGAACTGGGACCTCAAATTCAATCTATTGTAAACATTAACATTAATGTAAGCATTAACATTAATCGTTTATGCTCCTTTTTTATTTATTTATTTATTTTCTTTCCTTTTTAATATCTGTTTCTGGATCTGGAAAGCTTCAAAACTGCTGAAGCTCTCAGTCCAACTCTCTCTTTTTCTCAGATTTTCTCTCCTAGAAATGTTTTCATCTTTGATGTTTCTAAAAGATGTGTTGTAACTGACAAACAGCTATTGAAACAGATATTTTGGGTGAAAGTCAGAGATATGTAGCAGTGGAAGGGGTCTTATCTGTCTCTGCAGAGCATAAAAGGGCATACCTGTTTTCTGTAGCATTTCCTTTGAAGGAATCAGGCAAGATCTGCTCTTGCCCTTTGCAGTTCTAAAGCCCATCAGTTCCTGCAAGGCTCCATGAGCCCCACTGTCAGGTTTGTATTGCACCCCTACCACTGTTCCTCCAAAAATTCCTACTCCCTGTGTAAATGGATGTACTTTAAGTTCTGCTCGGCTACTTTTAATAAGTCATTAAACTTACTTTTATAAGGACTATTATCTGGCTTAAAAATTCCGCTATTTCACATCTTCCTCTGAACATTTGCATGGATTTTGCTATTGCTTTCATTGAGATTTTTTTTTTCATATTTCCCAAGGCTAATGCTCTAATTCTCCTTTAGATTTTCGTTTTATTCATCTGTGAAAATCAAGTTCTTCTGCTGTTAATGTGAGGATGTCATTAGACTTTTCCAGGACATATTAATTAATAGCTGGCAAGATGGATGAAATACTTAGAGCACCATCACCCTGCCAAAGCCAAACTCATGATGAACTTCGCAGGAATTTAAAAGTCAGTAATTTTCACCAGTACACTTTTGCTTCCACCCTTCCTATAGGTGTGACTTTAAGGGAACTAAGACAAAACCTTACCACCTCACCATTAGGGATTTTCAGCCCAGGTTTTCAGACTGTTATTGAATATTCAACAGGTTCTCAACTAAAAAAAAAAAACTGACTGTGAATGCCTGAGTAAACCCAATGGAAGACCCTTTTCATCTTTGCTCTTCCTTAAATGTGATGGACATTTTCTTCTAGAATATACAAACTCACTGTAGATTGGCCTCCTGAAGCCTGGGAGGACACAAGTGCTCTGGGCGCTTGCTGCCCTGTGGGGGGCTGTCCCAGCAGGGCACACGAGTGCTGGTGGTGCTGGTGCCAGCAGGCTCCGGGGGTTGGCAGCTGTCACTGAAGAGTCGGTCACTGGCAGCAGAAAACCGATGTGACACTAGGTGGTGAACAGCTTTCTGCTGGGTTTTTGAGCTGAACTGACTCCATAGGGTGCTCCACGGGGAGCAGTGAGAGCAAGGGGGAGCACGGGACCCTTCCTCCAGGCAGGAGGAAGGAGGGGAGGGCTGGGACATCGCCTCTGCACCAGTGCCACCATGCCCTGCCAGTGCCTGAAGAGCAGGCCTGCACGGAGGGGGGACGTCCTTGATCAAACCGTGTATGTGTCAGTCTCCAAGACAGTGAACAAGTTTTCCGTCAGTGTCCTTCCACCATAGGCCTTGATTTAATGCCTTCTGTGCTTAGAATGATGTGCCTTTAACAAGCTTCACTACACATTTAATTTAAATTCGTGTGACCTGACGAAAAGACATTGAGCTGGAAAGCTTAGCCATTTTTTCTGGCTATTTCAATTGGTCTAATGAAGTATATTACCCTTCCCTACAAAGCTGCCCCTTTCTCTCCCTAGTCCATCATGGTGGCAGTAACTGTCCTGGTGAGGACATCTGCAATGAGAAACACTTTCCCAAGAGGCTTCTTCCTCTCCTGGGGTTTGTGCAGTTCATCGGCCCTTCAAACCCACCTACGCACCTACGTGGCTGCTGCCATTCCCAGCAACAGTGTCACCCACACCTGGCCCCGTGAAATAACTCAGGTAGTGGAGAGAGCTGTTTTCCATGGTTTTCTTCCATGCATGTACATATATCCAGAAAATGTGCGTCTGCTAAATGTGCATCCAATGGCAGGAAGGGGTAAATGCATCTCTGGTACGACTGGGACACGGAAGAAGGGACAGGAGATGGGCAAACCCAGCTGGGAGCAGCTGCGCCCTCCTGCCAGCCCTGTTCATAGAAACAAAAATGTTTCTATGAAACAAGAAGCATGAATATAAGTCTTTGAATATAAATTTTACAATATGAGTGTATCTGTTTTCTCTTCCTATAACAAAGTTAAAGAAAATTAAATTTCCATGAAAACCTTACAGAGAGATGAAAATCACAGAAAACTCATTAGAAAAAAAAAAAAAAACACATTAGGAAACAAATCTTATTCAGTCTCATCTGCATTTAACATTTAAAAGTCAGTATTTTTAATAAGCTTAAGTGCACAGATCATTTAGATTTAAGATAAACACTTTTTAAAATAACAAACACAATAAGATTTTTGTAAGAAGATTGGTTAGATGAATACAGGCTTTGAAAATGCAAATTTCGCATGTCTTTTTATAGATATAGGTGTAAACTTTGATATGCATAATTGCTTTAAAGAAACTTATAAATGATGAAGTAATTGAAAAAAATGCAACAAATTAAACAGTTACACATAAAATTAAAGAGATGATTTTTTTATTTCAGAAATTGTAGTGTTTGATCTTAGACTATGCTCTGGTTGAAATAAAGTGCTTTCTATCTAATACATGATACATGGCTTCTCTTGCAGATTCACCCGTTTCAATGAGTATGTTGTGAAAGTACATGTTTATTAAACCAAGGTCCTATTTAAAGAGATTTAAGATCACTTCCTTTGCAAGTGATCACAAAATCTTCAGCCAACTGATGCAACTGCCTTATTTTTACGGCGGAATAAACATATATATAATATATGTTTATATATTATATATATGCATTTATATGTATATTATATATATAATTATATATATAATATATATTGCACAGAGAGGCTGTGGAGTCTCCTTCTCTGGAGATATTAAAAACGCACCTGGGTGGCATCCTGTGCAATGTGCTCTGGGTGACCCTGCTCTGTGGGAGGGTTGGACTTGATGATCTTCAGAGGTCCCTTCCAACCTCAACTGTTCTGTGATAAATGGAAAACTGTTCATCCCTACAAGCTCATGCCATCTTTTCTCAAACAAAACCTACCTGACTAGGGGGTACAAAACAAAACAATGAAACAAAACAAAAAAATTGAATATGGAAAAAGGGACTGCAAAGAGAGGGGTCAGCAAACACTTTCTGTATGCTTTGCCATCATTTCACAGGCTGGCTCATTCATTGACATTCAAGTTTGCAATCAAGAGAGTGTCAGTGCTTCAGGCATGAAATTGAAGAAGTGTTAAAAAAAATCTCATAAAGAATGTTTAGGAAATAACCTTGACTAATTATATATATATATACATAGATGTATGTGTGTATGTCAAACAAGAACGAAAAATGCATGTCAAAAACCATGAAGTTTGTTCTTAGATTCTTTTGAATTCTTAATGCAGAAGTTAATGCAGATTCTTAGAATTCTTAATGCACAAGTTAATTCTTGATTTCTGGAGTTTCCTTCCTTCCTTCCTTCCTTCCTTCCTGCCTTCCTGCCTTCCTCCCTCCCTCCCTCCCTCCCTCCCTCCCTCCTTCCCTCTATTTTTCTAGTCTTTTCAACAAATGAAAAGTCAGTTTATGTTTTCTGAAAGAAAAAAGGAAAACAGATAAAAGTATCAGGAGGTCTATCAGCTTTCAACAGTAAGCTTGGCACTTTAGCCTATGGAAAGGACATAGACCATTGGGGCTGTAGGACTCGTGTTTTGCTAAAAGTAGCTCAGGTTTTGACTCCTGCTTGCAGTTCTGGATGGGAGAGGCTACCAGGTCAACGTCTGATTCACCACGGGATGCCTCTCCTCACCTGTGCACTGGGTTACGTGGTGGGGCCGGCGGCACTGCTGGCCCCGCTGCTCCAGCACCCTGCGCTGTTCCATGGGATGAGGCAGAAGGAGCAGGAACAGCCAGTTAGGGCCTGCAGCTTCCCAGGGCAGTTCTGCACCCGCTGTCCCCCTGTGAGTGAGCAATGTGAAGCACAGCAAGTGGTTACACCTGGGCATCTGACCACTACAGCAGTTTTCTGGCTATGCCATACCATACAGCAAAATGTCAGCTTCTTTATCCCATCCAGCAAGCTCTATTGTGTTCTGTTAATTGTAACCAACCAAACTTGTGAACAAGGATGATTGTGCTCTATTACATGCTAGATGATTAGCTACAGTTCTTTGGGAAAAGATGTCTTTAATAACCAGTTACCAGCAGGTTGTACTTTCCTCTGTACTCAAATTAACTCATGGACCGTTGCTGGGAGCCTTCCCATGGACTGTTGGTTTTCTGATTTCATGTCTGCTCCTATTGTATACTCACACCGGGCCAGAAACCACAGATGTCCTGTCTCTCTTTTTTCAGTGTTACGCTGATTTGCTGCCCTCACCCTATTTCACAATTCCCTTGCCCATTTTACTTAACAAGGAAAACTTCCCGTTTTTCTGAAAGACTTTCAAATCTCTTTTTGTAGCTGCCTGTTAAAATCAACTAAGTCATGGCTCTTTGTCTCTGTTTCTGCCATACTTTTGTAAAAATCTGCTAAGTGTAGCATCTGGTAATATCACTACAGGTTTTCTTTCCATTTTGCATCTGGTCCTTCTACAAAGCTGCAGAGGAGAAATCCTCCATTTCCAGGTGCTGCCTGTGAGGCTCTGTGGACATACACCATGGGTTTCTGGTTCATTGCTTCCCTTGGATGTGCTTCCTAGAGGCTTTTCTTCAGCTTCACTCTGCAGCTATGCACATTGCAATGAAAATATCTGACATCTGGAGACAAAAAAAAAAAAATGAGTAAACAAAATGCAGAATGGGTATCCTCCGTGGCAGCTGCAGACCGTGCCACTGCAATTTGCCACCGCAGTTCTCTGCTGCAATATCACTGTGGTGGTTTTACTCGGGTGGGCAGCCGGGCTCCACCTCAGTCACTCTCTCACTCCCCCTCCTCAAAGGGGAAAGGGGAGAAAATATGATGCAAAGGGCTCAAGGGTTGAGATAAGGATGGGCATAAGGATTGCTCAAAAATTATCGTGACGGGCAAAACAGACTCAGAGTAGGGAGATACTAAGATTTATTGCCTGTTACTAACAAGCTAGAGAAGTGAGAAACAAAGGAAAGAAACCAAAAACGCCTTCCCCCCATCCATCCTTTTCTACATTCTCCCTGCAACTGGCACAGGGGCCCGCGGCCAGCCCCTAATGCTTCATCTCCACCACTCCTTCACAGTCACTCTCTGCCCCTGCTCCCCGTGGGGTCCCTCCCATGGATGCCGTCCTTCCCAAACTGACCCTATGTGGACTTCCCACAGGCAGCAGCTCTTCAGGAACTGCTCCCACACGGCTCTGTCCCATGGGGTCCATCCCCCAGGAGCAAACTGCTCCAGCACGGGTCCCCACGGGCAGCAGCTCCCCCCAGCCCCCTGCTCCTGTGTGGGCTCCTCTCCACGGGCTGCAGCTCCAGCCCGGGGCCTGCTCCTGCAGGGGCTCTCCATGGGCCGCGGCCTCCTCCAGGCCACATCCCCCTGCTCCACCGGGGGCTCCTCCACCCATGGGGGGGCTGCAGCGTGGAGATCTGCTCCGTGTGGGACCCATGGGTGCAGGGGGACAGCCTGCTCCACCAGGGGCCTCTCCACAGGCTGCAGGGGAACTGCTGCTGTGTGCCTGGAGCACCCCCTGTCCTCACCCTGGTGTCTGCCAGGCTGTGGTGCCTCTCGCTCCTCTCCCTCTCCCAGCTGCTGTTCTTCAGCACTTTTTTCCCCCCCCTTTCTTAAATCTGCTGTCACAGAGGCACAAACAACATTGCTTACTGGCCCGGCTCTGGCCAGTGGCGGTGCCCTTATCTAACACAGGCTAACTAACGTCTTCTAGTGTCTGAATTTCATATCTAAACTGCTGAGTGCTCCAGGAGGTTTCAGGAGTTATTGTCTGGGCAGGTAAGCTGCAGGGCTTTTGCAATATTACCTTGTTTAAATCTAGAAGTCTGGGAATATCTCTGTTTACTGCTGTCCTTTTAAACCACAACCATCAGGATAACCCTTTCTGAAGATACCATTTTTTATTTACAGCTCTTTGTGACTTGTAACAGAAAGCTGCTGTGTTTGTAGCTTTTCCTTATGTCTATTTGGCCCTGTAGTCAATCTATTAAATGTACTTAACAATTATGCTTCAAATGTTCAGATATGTTGGTGCTAAAAACGCAAGGAGTAACCAATACTGATAGAAAACTCCCACAGAAACACAGTTGTTTTGGGGTCTCTGGTTTCTAAAACAGATGGTGCATTTTTTATTATTTTAAAATCATTTGATTGCTTTTAATTTTTATTTTATTTTACCTATCAAACTACACCCTTAGTGTAGGTATCAGTGAATGGTTCTGAAACACATCTGGTCCCCGTCTTTAAAGTCATTCAGACCATGGAAAACAGAATAAAATGTTATTTGAAAAGCGAGGTACTAACTGGGGTAATTAATGAAGCCCCTGTCACGAATGGGTGGTCAAACACTTCGTAAAGTGACCTAACTTGTAACTTAGAGAAGTGTCAGAGCTGAAAATAAGTCAGAAATGCACAGTTTCACAGGATCATAGAATAACCTGAGTTGGAAGAGACCAAAAAGATCATTGAGTCCAACTCATGGATCTACACAGCACCACCCAAAAATCAGACCCTATGTCTCAGATCCTTGTCCAAACACTCCTTGAACTCCAGCAGGTTTGGTTCTGTGACCGCTGCCCTGGGCAGTTTTTGGGAGCTTCTGCCCTCAACTGGATTTCCTCTTTGCAAGAGGGATTGTCTGCTGCTGGGTGGTGGCAGGACAGGAGAAGGAATGGCCTTGGCTGCCCTTCCAAGTGCCACAGGGCATCTTCCAAGCAGTCACCTCCAAGGAAGTTCAACCCTTTTTTCTTCCTCCTAAGAGTATTACAACTGCTTCATGTAGATATAGCTCAAAATTAGCATACTGCATTCAGGTCTAACTCTGATTTGCATAAGAAGTTCAGAGATAATTCAATAAATGCCATCATATTCTCAGAAAATCTTGTTGAGATTTAATTGGATTGAACAATAATTTTATCTGGTGTTCGTTGTATTAAATGTTCCAGCAGTGTATTCATTTTTAATTGAAGGAATTAATTTTGTAATTATTAGTATTCAGTTCATCTGGAATCTTACTTCTTTGAATACATTACCTGCTCTATTTGTGTCTTTTGACATCACTATAAAAACTGTCTCTCTCTCTCTTTTTTTTTTTTCTTTCTATTTTACCTATTAAGGTGTGTCTGACACCATGATGGAAATCAACAAATTATTAAAAAAGGGTTACTTTCTGTGTTTTTCTCTCTCCTCTTCATCTGCTTGGGAAGCTTTCTTGGCACAAGCCAGAGAAATGATGGCTGTGGCTGCACTGCACTCTTCTGCATGCCCTTGTCTTATGGGTGGCCTGACCTCAATACTCCTATTTTTTGCTTCGCTGATGCTGCTTTCACTGGGGAGCTCGGAAATGGCGAGGATGGCATGCCTCTTCCTTTCACATCTGTTGATGGGTACTCTTTCTGCATACTGATACTTAGCACATTAAATGCTTAAGCTGATGCGGCAATATTAATGGACCAGGGGGCATTGCGCTCTCACAGCATTGCAGCTGGCAGTTGTGCCAGGAGCAAGGCAGCGGAGGTCATCGGTGCGCTGCTGGTGCTGGGCCAGCAGTGCCCTGGGGAGGCTGCCCGCACCACTCACCATCCTGCTGCAGGCCTGCACCAGGGCACTTGGCTTCCTGGCAGCAACCTGGTGCCGCGGGGCTCTGGGCTGCTGCTCGCAGAGAGGCACTTACGGGGAAGACTGGCTGGGCTTAGCGAGCACCAGCACACCCTGATGGCACTGGGGCCCTCCCCAGGGTCATCATTGCCTTCTGGCAAAAGCCAGTCGATGGCCAAGTTTTTATTTGCCCCGCAGAGAGAAAAGATCAAGAATAACTGTTCCCCTCATCACTCACCAACTGCAAGCTCTAGCTACGATGTTATGTTATTATTATCATTATTATCATGCTGTATGTGAGACAGAATTTGTCAGAAAAGACAATCTTGCTTATTAATCAGATCACCCAATCTTCTGGCATCTCACCTAACAAGCAATTACATTCCAAGATTACATAGCCTTCCCGTAATTTTGTCATGGCCAAGGTATTCTACAACAGTGGATAGTTACAATTACTAATGTTTAAATGTTATTATCTAAATATTTTATATAATGATAATAAAATTTAAAAAAATGTATAATTTACAACATTTTAACAGTAAGCAGCATTTTAAATATATTCAATGCTACTCTTAATCATTTCAAACCTAAATGCTGATAATTTCTTGAAGTGAGTTTTACTATTTTCAGTTCCAGTAAAAGGGACTGTACTGCTTGTGAAGGTCTTCTTTCTGTGAAATGTCTTTTGTTACTATTTTGTTGTTGTTTCCATCAAAACACCATGGAGTTAAGTTGTAGTCACAAACACATGGTTATGTGCTGGATCTAATGGCCACATGAACTAACTTTCCTCAGGCACTGGTGTGCTTTCCTCAATGCAAATGAATACTTACCCTGTGAATAGTTACAATATGTCATACATAATATTTCAGGGTGAAAAATCTGGATTTGTATTGTCAGAAATAAATACAAATTAATATTATGTTTTGCTATTATATTCGTTTCTTATCTTTAACAGAGACATTATTTCTCAGGATGGCGGCTCTTCCCAACGATTTCCAGGACTGAGGACAGGCACCCTGTCACACAGCGGCAGTCTGTAGAATGCAGGGATCTGTGAGAGGCAGCGGGCTAAGCCTGGCAGTACAGCACCCTCTCTGCATCAGGCAATGCCAGCATTTACCCAGGAGAGCGGATTCGGCAGCACGCGTCTGGCACCGCCGCGCCATTCGCAGGGGGTGTGGGTGCTCGTGCTGGCCATAGCGCTGCTTGGCCGGCCCCTGCAGAGGACACGCGCTGCTGCTGCTGGCCCCAGCCCGAGTTCCTCGAGCCCCCAAAAAGTTCCTCAAGCCCCACGTTCCCCACGGCAGCCCTGGGAGCAAAGGTCAGGTGCCTGCACACAGGCAGGGCTGCCCTAAACTCTTAGTGTATGTAGAAGGTATTTAAATACAAATAATAGATTTGACAAGAACAGTTCAGAAAATAAGATTTTCATCCAGATCTCTTGTTTTATGACACTTTAAAAGTATTTGGAAGGACTTGTTTATGTGAAAGAACCTGAAAACATCTACCTTCTGCTGTACCCCCTCGCTCCATGCTGTCCCCCAGAACAGGACAAAAGATTAGTCAGACTTTATCCCCCAAAGTACATGCTTCACTTTATGTTTTTTCTTATGTGTTGTACATTTTTTTTCTTCTCTCTCTCTCCTCTCATTCCTCCCCCCGCCCCCTTTTTTTTTTTCTCCCCAGTTGGCTTCTTCACCAGAAGTGTTGAGCTGGGGCCCTGCCTTCCCTGAGCTGTGGAGGAGGAGAATTACTGAGAAGAGGGGCACCTCACAGGAGTGCTCCCAGGAAGGTTTGTCTCGGCAGGGTCTCTGCAGGCCCCGGACCTGTCCGTGGCCTGTCCGCTGTGCTCCCTGCAGAGCAGGCCTCCTTCACCCCATGCAGAGGGGGCAGAATTCCCTGAATGCCCCAAGCCTGCTGCCGTGATCTGCAGGCTGTCTGGGTTCACCTAAAACGACCTGGGGGCTGGCCGGATGTGTGTTCATCACTGTACAGGGTACTTCTGCAGAGATCTGTAAAATCAGAGCAGACTTTCTGCACACAGTCTGGTGATGCACAGACTACTTAAATAGCTACCAGCTTGCACACAGCCGCTCCTCTCCATCTGCTGCTTCCCAGGAGCGCGCAGACATCGCGCCTCCGATCCTCAGCTGTCCTGAGAAAGCCTCTCTGACACCTTTACCTCCCAGTCCTACCATAAACTGTGCCACTTTTGCATGATGCCGATGGCGTTTTTTGGCCTGTTCTGTCCCCCATGCTGTCCCTGTGGCTCTCCTGTGAGCTCCATGGCAGCCTCGTCTCTGCACCCTGGTGCAGCGAGTGGGAAGCCTGGAGGACAAAGCCTCTCCAAGAAGCAGAGTCAGTGCGCTGACCTCAGTGCTTTCAACACACTCTCATCGAGGAAGGGGTTTTACTACGTTGCACTGCATTGTGCTGCACTAGAGAGCTTCCCTGGCACACGGTACTCGTGCTGCTCTACCTTGTGATAAGCTGTTATTAAGTAGAAGAAAATACTTCAGTGACATTATTTTTATACTTCTGATACCCAATGATGAATTAAAATAGTACTCTTACAGAAACATGGAACATATGCATATGAAAAATGAATACAAAATAAGTTCATTATTATCAGTGTTATTACAATGAATACTTAATTAGCTCATCACAACAGCACACTTGCAGTAAAATGTTATCACTGATTCTAAAGTGCTAAATCTCCATTAAGTGAAGCAAATGACAAATGAACACCTACAGACATATATATGACAGCCACATCAATAAACAATGAATTAAGTGTCTCTGATTTATTAAAAGGAATTCTTTCTTTGAAAAAATATTTCTTTTCTGATGTTTTGCTAATTTCTATTTCTAACACCATTCTGGTTATATGGGGTAGGAAACATATGGCAAGATTAATACTGGAGAACAGCTGCTAAAAATGAAGGTATTTACTGAAGTCCAGTTCTATGCTGCCAGCATTAGGGTCAGTGGAGGATGCTCGCCCAGTGCGCTCTCCAAGGTCATCTTGTTTTGTGACAAACCTCGGGAGTCACCAGGTTTTTTTTTACTCCTTAAATAACCAGCTGAAAGGGCTGCAGGCACCAAGTGACAGAGTCATCTCTGCTCTGCCAGGCCCCCACCACCCTGGGAAAATATTACTCAAAGACAACGGATGTGTTATTAAAATTTCTTTTCAAAAGAAAAAAAAAAAAACTGGCACAACTATCCCAAAATGGTGTAAATAACATGAAAAGAAAGGAAAAGATACTTTTCTCTCCGGCTGAGTGAAGATAGACATTTCTGATCACAGGAGAGGTCCCTTTTGTGCGATCTGGCAGTGCCCGGGGCTGTATGGGGACAGAGCAGAGCCAGGCCTCAGATTGCAGAGCTCTGCAGGGCTGACATGGAGTGTCAAACATCACTGTGTGCCAAAACCTTTCAGAGCTAAACCCTAGTTATCCCCAAACCATTATTTCTTTGCTTCAAAGCTGTTTGCAGAAACGTAGACCAACAATGAATGATTTCTTTCCAGGCTGCTCTTGTAGACAAGGGCCTCGCGCTCCTTGCTGACGGGGTGAGGGCTTGTGCAGCTCTCAGGTGTGAGCAGCAGCACCAGAGCCCACCTGCCGCCCCAGGGGGAAGTTGGGCAATATGGCAAAGAGCATTGTTGTGAGGGTGTTAGTTGTCAGCAAACTCCTCAGAAAGGAGTTCGGGGCATCATCAAGGACAGGATCACTGGGGAGAGCTGTAACTGTTCCTATGATAGGAGTTTACACATGAATTGAGGAATAAATCTGTGTAGGATTCTAGTTTGAAACACACAGTAATAATATGAAGTTTCACTCAGACAAAACTTAAGAGAACTCTCCTGAGGACAGAAAAACTCAGACAGCCCATTAGCCACCTAACCATAAAAAATGAATAAACCCCTGGTGCTAGAGAAACCCAGCAAGAGAGGAGAAGCAGCGCTTTCACTGCTTAAAAGCACGTCGCTGGGACCTTTGTAATGGTGTGCACGTAGCTTAGGCTGAGCTTTGGGAGCTGACCTCATTGCTGCAAGAGAAACGAGGAAAAGAGAGATAATGCCTCCAGGATGTCCTCCCCTTTGTTGAGATGTGAGGCAGGGTGTTTTCATACAAATGCCCTTTTGCTCCACGGTAGCAATGGTGAGCAGAGCTGCTTGCTTCGAAGGACATCCTTGTGGTGGCAAGCCCCATCATGGCTGGGATCTGTGCAGCGCCCTGGCCCTGGCTGCACAGCTCAGCCTTCCCTGCACTGGAAGGGATGCAAGATTAACGAAGATCCCCTTTTCCCTTCTGGTGTTATCTCCCTCCAGTAGAAGGCCCTTTGATCAGATGCCCGCAGAGGTGTCCTTCCCACTGGGACCAGCAGTGAGCCACCCGCATGCCTTCCTACTGCTTCGGGGGCACAGCAGCTGCTCTATTGGGCCGTGGCAGTGTGAGGCCCTCGGCCCCAACCAAGGGGCTGGGGTCTGCAGGTCTTTGTGCTTGGCTCCTCCTGTGGGCAGCAGAGCAGGAGAGGGGCTCTCCCTCCAGGTTTCTGGCTGCATGTGAAGCAAGGAAGGATACTATCCCGTGAGCTCTCGGCCCCAAACGGTTCCGTTCATGTATTGACTTCAAGAAGAAGGGAGCAGTGGGTTCAGGCTGCCAGAGAGCTGTTCCTCACCGCCTGCCGGCCCCACAGCACACCACCAGTGTTTGGGGCCCAACCCGCAGCTTTCAGCTGAATATGTGATACCCCAGCCCGGGGGCACACAGGTCTGCCTTTTGTGGCAGCCACCTCCTGCTGTGCCCATTTTTTGCCCTGCATTTCCTCACATATGTAAGAGCAGATCCATGAGAGCATTAACTGATGGCGGACTGTAATTTAGTCTGTTTTCTCCACGGGAAAACCAACCAAACACACAAAACAAACAAACAAACCAAAAAGCGCTTTACAGATTAACAATCAAGCTAACAGCTTCTGTTGTGCATATGGAAGTACATTACCCTTGTGACAAGCTTCATTCCTATATGCTTCATAAAGCTATGACAATACCCGTATGCTGACAGAATTACAGGGCACGCTTTGATGTGGACTGAGTTACATTTTTCTGAGATTAGATTTTTAGTTCATGAGCAGAAAGAAAGCTCGTTTGTGCCTGTGACAGATCAGAACTGCAGAGCCGCATTTCCCTAGATCTACCTGGTGGAGCACGCTCTCATTTTTCCCATCTGGTTCCGTTTTGTGTCTCTGCACTTGGGAGCCCGCGGAGAGTCCCCGCCGTGAGGCAGCACTGAATGGGGGCCGGTGGGAGGGGGACACCCGCACCCCCTGCTCCTGGTGCCCAGTGCCAAGGCCAGGGCAGGCAGGGAGCTGGGGGTCCTCACCTGCCCAGCAGAGAGCGGCGGGCAGAGGTGGGAGCCAGCAGGAACATGGCCAGCAGGGAGCCCTGTGTGTCTGCATGCCCTGGGTGGCTGCGTGGCAGTCCTGCATGGTCTGGTGCTTGGAAATGCCCTGTGGTGTCTTGTCCTAGAAAACTGGTGATTTTATACCACTCAGCCATCTCCACGCACTTTAGGCCATTTACTTTTAGCGTAGCATCCCCATTCTGCACTTTAAAAGAAAAGAGCAAGGGAGATGCTCGAAGGTGCACAGGCTGCTCTTGTTGCCTTCCACTGAAACCGAAGGGAAACGTGACCTCACCAAACCCCAAGAAACCAGAAGATTAATACAAAAACATGTACCATATACTGATATTTCATTGTTATTCTAACTACCATTGCAGTAAAGGAAGCTATCAAGGGTCCCTTAGGCTGGATCTTGTCCTGCTCCTCTTCCTGCTGTGCTGTGGCTGCACTCCCAGCAGGCCACTGCTGCATCCCCCCTGCATCCTGCCTGCATCCCACCTGCATCTCCCCTACATCCCCCTTGCATGCTGCCTGCATCCCATTTGCATTCCTCCTGCATCCCACCATCATTGTTCCTGCATCCCCCCTGCATGCTGCCCCATGCTGTGCCGTGCTGTGGCTTGGAGCAGCACCATGGGGCACCCAGTGGGACAGGCTCTTCCTTGGCCAGCAGCAGGCAGTCCCTGTCCACGGGGCAGTGTGCTTACCCACAGACCTGCACATCCATTCCCTCAGTTCTGGTCTTCTAACAGCAGATTCAGATATCCTGAGTTATCAGTACATTTGAAGCCCTGGACTTAATTACCTCTCACAAGCTGTGTCTCTGCTTGGGCAAGGCTTGGTTTTGTAGCTTTTAGTCAGACAGTGAATCCCACTTACTTGAGTGTGAAGTAGCCTAGAGTGCTTTTTGAAAGCTAAAGGATCTGATGGAAAGACTTTTTTAGGCATTTTTAAAACATTTTTTTGCTTCCTTCCACTGACACATCTCCAGAAGGCTGTGTCATGATGACTTAGTGCCTTTGCACGTCCTGACAGATGCAGCGCTGTGTCATTCTCCAGAAATCCCAGAAACATCATTTACCTACAGCACTCAAACCTGCTATTACCACACTTAGACCTGCCATTGGAACTGCTTCTGTGCTCTAGATATCCTGAACCCTTTTGGACTGTTCCTCCGTTCCTGCTTCTGCACTTATTTACAAGTGGGTCTTTCCAAATCTGAGGTAGGCTTAGGCTTGATAAGAATGCCTGAGGATAAAATGAGATTCATGTATCCCTTTCCATGCAAATACTGTGACAGCTGTAAGGAGAACGAAAGGCAAAGTCTGGAGTCAATAGAACTGCAGGCAATATATTTTTAAGACAGAAATTGATCTCAGTGAAGATACTCACATGGGTACCCACACGTGTCCCCAGAGACACAAGCATATGATGCCCAATTTGCCAATGTGTCTCTCTCTTGGAGGAGTCTCCTCTAGTAGTGGTGCAGGTGAGGAAGCCTTCCATGTCTTCCACCTACCCAGGCAGTAGCAGGCTGACTCATGCCCATGTCATCCTGTCTCAGATAAGCAGGAGGCTGCTGCATGCTCCCAGCCCAAAGGAGTACCCTGGTACCCTGCTCTCCATCCCCAGCCCTGTGCCAAGAGCTGCAGGAGGCAATGAGCTGTTCGAGCAGAGACTGCAGCAAGTGCTGCTCAATAGCTTGGCTCCGTCACAGATTGTCTTTCCTTTTCCTCTTTTTCCCATATTAATTTGTTCTCTTTCTTGCAGGGGCTGCAGTACATAAATGTGACATATGGTGACGATGGGCAGCATTCCCTAAAGGTTCTGGATCCCTGAGCATCACTTGCTAATATCACATTTGCCCGTTCCTCCTCTCTGCTTATTTTCGTGCTTAGGTTTCTTTCAGGGATGGCAGAGGCACTGCACACCCCTACCTGCACTTCCCCCACTGGGCCAGGTGATGCCATTGCTAGTCAGCCAGCTCTGGTCTGAAGATGCAGCCGCTGCCTGGTGCTCCCCGTGGGCACAGCAGCGAGGCCAGCATCCACAGGAAAAGGCTTGGAGGAGGAATACGTGACCCTCTGTTACTTCAGTCCTCTTCTGGAATGATCAGTGCTGTTGCCAGTTCCTTTCTGATTCCCTCCTTTGCAAAATGATGATCCTTGCATAAATAAAAATGCTGTCACAGACAGGACTGAAGCAAACCCAGTTTCTCAGGCTTCTAAGGGAGCAGTAGGCTCAGTAAGGACTGTCAAAGTATGTAAAGCCAAGGGCTCCTCCACACTGCACGTGCGTCTGCTCAGCCTCTCCTCTTCCATGCTGAAGGCAGCAATACTGCTTCTTCTTCTTCTTCTTCTTCTTCTTCTTTTTTTTTTTTTTTTTTCCCTTTCAATCTTTAGAAATACAGCATTTTATTTATTTATTTATTTATTTATTTATTTATTTATTCTAAATTCCCTCTAGCTAAACAGTTTTTGATAACAGAGTGTTAATACTTTTCCACAAACAAACTGAAAGCTTTTCTTCTCCTTTGGAGGGATCTCCAGGCAGTCAGTGTGCATTTTGGAAGTCACTCAGTGTACGGCTAGGCGGGAGCAGGCTGGCTTTGCTGGCAGGAGGGCTGTCTCCATGCTGCCCATGAGCAGTGGGCCGGGGGCTTGGTGCTTCCACCTCTGGCAAGAGCCACGGGGATGCTCCCCCCAGCCCCCTGTGCTGCGGGGATGCCTGGGATCCTCGAAGGATACTCACCTGCCATGCACATGTGGGGCTTCTCTCTCTTTCTCTCTCTTTCTCTCTCTTTTTTTTTTTTTTTTGCCAGACTTTGGAAAGGCCTCTACACACAGCAGTTCTCTCTGCTGGAACTAAACTCAAGCAGAGACAGGAGGGTAATGGTGATGTCTGAGGACAGTGAGGACAGGGGCTTATGAAGCAATTGGTCCCTGTGGCTGATGTGGTACAGATCTGGTGGGGAAAGGTGTTCAAAAACAAGGTAATTGGAAAGAGAGAAAAGTGTGAAAGTAAGCCAGGAAGCTTGTTTTAGAGATAGCCTTGTTTTGGGGTGTGGGTTTTTATTTATTTTGAAAAATTCATGAAGAAATAAAGAGGTAAGAAACAAGAAAATAGTGGCTGAATAAATATGTGAAGGTAAATCAAGAATTTAACATTATGGAAAATATCTAGTATATTCCTGAGCTGTTTTCTACTCTGTATGAAATGCACCACAGCAGTAATAACTGTGTTGTATAATACCTGACAACTCCATTATATTATAAATATGTAGTAGCTGTCAATAATTCTCCTTGTGCAATGTAGAGTTAATACGGCAAATGACTTGCATTAGTATAATGTTTATCCACATGCTGAAACTCTTCAAAGATATGTTAAATGATGGTAAAAGCATTAACTGAAGAGAAAGAATCATTCCAAATGAAAATATTTCATGACGAATAGAAACAACCTTTCTGTAATAATACTTAATGGGATCAAAAGAAAAGCATGCGCACGTGTGCCTGTGAAAGGCGGACAAGGAGGTGGACAAAGCCCGCCTGAACACCTGCATGTGTGGCACCCTCAGGGCCTGGGTGCCGGGCGCCTGCTGCCAGCCGCAGGCAGGGATGGGCCCGGGGATGGGCCCAGCCACTGCCACTGCCCCAGCCTGGTGTCCCCAGCGGTGCCACCTCTGTCCCGCCAGCACCCGTGGTGGTGTGGGCAGGGGCCTGCGCTCGCACACAGCTGGAGGTTTTTCCTCCCAGGGAACACGCGTTATTAAGCCTCTGTCTGTATTCACTGTGGGCCCTTTCTTTCATCAACTCTCTTCTCCAATATTGTATTTCTTATTCTTTTGGGAAAATAGTGCAGTATTTAATAAGAAGAACAGGTTGTTTTGGTACACCTGAGTATTGATGATTGACTTTCGGACTTTTTTAATAATTCAGCTGCAAGATAGGCCCAGTGTACCCAGAACACACCTAGGAAATGCCTCAGAGAAGGAAACCTAGTTTGGCTATTTTCGTGCTTGATGCTGGGGGCTGACTCCTCCACAAACCAGCTGGGAAGCAAACCCACCCATCTGTCCTGAGAAGAGGCAGAGGCACCTGGGACTCAGTGTATTTACTGACCCAGACCTAGACCAGGAGGCAAAACGTGATTGAGCAAGCAGTAAACCAACACACCTGCTGCAAGTGAGGAGCAGAAAGGACTAAGCCAGATCTGAGGGCCAGCTTTGCCTAGAGCAGACAGCTTTGTGTTGACTGTATTCATCACGACATGTGAAAGAACTTCTTCACGGTGAGGGTGACGGAGCATTGGAACAGGCTGCCTAGGGAGGTTGTGGAGTCTCCTTCTCTGGAGATATTCAAGGCCCATCTGGAGGCCTACCTGGGCAGCCTTCTGTAGGGAATCTGCTTTGGCAGGGGGGTTGGACCCAATGATCTTTCAAGGTCCCTTCCAACCCCTACAGTTCTGTGATTCTGTGATCAGACTGTGTTTGAACCTGATTTTTCCACAGGCAGCAGATTCATCCAGGAGATGTTTCTGACTTAGGCATGTGAAGCCTCAGCAAGGCCATGTTAGCAGGAGACACCCACCAATCATTCTTGCCCATGTTCCATCTTTGCTGATTTCTTGGGTTGAGGTGAACCCTGATGCAGAGAAGACAAAGCAAGGCCCCACTGACATTTCCCAGTGATGCTTCTCACAAGGAGATGCACGAGGAACAGCTGGGCACACAAGGCATGCCTGATGAATGGACCTTTCTCATTAGGAAACACTTCCTTGGACATTGGGCCAGCAGCATCTGCTGAGAACTGTTCCAACAGTAGAAGAAAGTGATCCTCCACAACTCAGGTGGAAGAGTTTTGGGTGCTCTCTGCAGCTACTGCCGCTATTCACTGTTGTGTTCCCTGAAGGAAAGCCTTGTCTTGTTGCTCTTGTCCTGACTGTTCTGGAGTACATTTGCTGATGGCATGTTTCCCATTGCTCCAGAAGTGACCTATTTAGTACGGGGTCTCAAGACTCTTCTATGAAAAGACAAGATTTATACTTACCCATGCGATTTTGCATTAATGTATTTACATGAATTTCAGAACCAAAGCAGTCATCAGGGCTGCAAACCAGAATAGTGCAGAGGAAAAGCAGGACACACAAGCCAGGGTCCAAATTATTCCATCAAGTGCATATGAGCCATCTTCATATTGGCTTATGAAAGCTGAGGGGATAAGCAATCTGCAGGCAGCACATGAAGAAAACAAGGATGGATGCTTCAGCAGTGCAACTGACTGGGTACATCTTAAAGTATTAGGGGAAAACGAGAGTTTTATGGTTTCTGGCATTAATAGCACAAGCATATGCACATGCACCAAATCCAGTAATTAGCTGGAATTTATTCCTTGTTCCCATTTTTCCATGGGTTTCAAGGTTCTTCTTATGTTCTCTTAATTTCCCAGAAAAAAATCTCACAAGTTCAGCAATAAATTAGATCCTCTATGAATTAAATAACTCTGATGCCTCCTCAGAGAAATAAAACATTAGCAGGATACAGTGCTGTGCAGGAGCACCCTTGACTGTGCACCAAGGATCTTGAAGAATCTCTTCCTCTGTCATTTTTGACCATTTCAGCTGCCAAAATGCACTCAGCTATCAGTGCCAGGATGTGTAAGTCACCCAAAACAAACGATTCTTGCTTACTCTTTTTACTGTAATGTTTTATACTCAGTGTATACTCAATGTGATACACTGCTTTTAGCTATGCAGAACAGCAAGATTATAACAAACCTAAAATACAGTTATCTGTAGTAAGGAGTCATACAATTTACAGGACATTAAAATGTTACTTTTTTTTTTTTTAATTTTATTTTTTTATTTTTTAACAGTGCTATTGGTAAATACTGACTTTGGACTGTGGGTGTTTTAAATGAAGACACTTAAGGTGCCATTTGCTATACATACATTCTGGGAGTTACTTGAACCCTTCAGTGCAGGAGACTGACAGTGCCTGTTACAAGGCCATTTGTGTTTTCTTCTTTTTTTTTCTCCTTAAGCAGAGATTGGTTGTGGCCCCACTGGAGGCTTCAATATGTTTGTGAGAGAAAGTGGAAGAGAAGGCACTGGAATGAATTATCTCTGTTATAAAAGAGGAATCTGAAGGAGATAGCATTTCTGATTTTTTTATTTTTTATTTTTTTTTATGAAGCTTCAAAGAAATCCATTGACACTTCACATGCTGATACCTATCTACATCCCTTGTGAAATCTTGGATCTTTGCCATCCTGTACAACTCTCTAAATAAACTATGGAAAAAAGGTCCAAACCTTGGCCATTTTGACAGCCTTTATTGTTTGCTGTCCCCTTCCTTGAAATCCCATCAGGAAGACTTGAGTTGATCAAGGGAAGGGGTCCAAGCCTGAAGAAACAGAAAAAGCAATACACAGCAACAGAGGAAGTGGGGACACTGGTAGAACAGAATACACAACTGCATTTGGGAACCACAAAATAAAGCAATCAACAGCTGTTACTGAAAAAAATCTGTGACCAAATGAGTTGTCAAGCATAAGAAGGAATTATTCAGTATTCCACATAAAAGTCTTACTGCAGTAGAAGCACAGTTCTACCATAACAACATTTCTACATAACAATGTAGAAAAAGCAGAAGTATTTTCTGCTGTTCTGAGGAACATGCAGAGGGTATGTAATCAAGGGTTAGAGAAGAAAAAACATTCCTTCTATTGTCAGTGAATGGGGAAGGTATGTAGTTGCACAACAGTAACACGATAAAAAATAACTCGTATTTGAGCAGAACTATTGTTGGCTTTAGCAGACTGGAGATTCACATCTCCTGTGAGGATGACAGGGGGCTCCCGGCTGCGCTGTCTACCTGCTTCCCCATTACTTTTGCAGGTCACAGCAGCTATTATGCAACAGCAGTCCTCCTTTGGTTGTGCATTGGATAATTGTTTTCTCAATCACCCCATCTCCAGGGATGCAAGGAACCATTTCCAAAAGCATACAGTTCCTGTGACATTGAGTGCATTTCAGTGCATTTCAAAATTTTGCCTGAAGTTTTTTTCTCTGCTTAGTTTATTTCTCTAGCTATTTGTACAGACAACTGCACATACATTTCTTCTTCAAAGCCCTTCTAAGTATCTCTTTTCTTCCTCATCCTTCTGGCAGGTTTACACGCTTTTGCTTTTAACATGTGAACATGTGACTCTGAGCATCTCTGATTTTTTTTTTTTTTAAATTTATTTATTTTTTAATCAAGGTCCTTCAGGAGCATGGCTCTTCACACGCTTGTGCTGAGTTAACTTATCACAGGTTTGGTGAGCTTCTGGGGAGCATGTAAAGCTGGATTTCCACATTACTTGGTTGGTATCGGGGTCTGTTGCCAGCTGACAGTTCCAGCAACTTATCAGATGTTTTTCCTTATGTGGAAGTGGCAAAATAACTCAGCACTTCCTTCAGGTCTGCAGCTACACGTCAAGAGGTATTAGCCACAATCAAAGTCCCTGTGGTATTTTCCAATACCTAAGGGTGTTGGTAGCAGCATTACCAAGAAGCTGTTGAACATATGCTTTCTGGTGTCTTTCTGAGAGGTGATTTAAATGGAAGGGTTATTTTTTTTTTTTTCCCCTCTCTAAAATTCAGGACCAGTAAACCAACTCAGGGCAGTAGTTGCTGGATACTTTTGATAGGAGTAACAACCAGCCTCTCCAAGCCTTCCCATCAGCTGACAGTGTCAGCTAAGCCGCAGCACAGGTCGGTGTGCTGGGAAACAGGCTTTCACCCAAATCTCTGGGCCTGCAGAGCCTACAAAGGATAGGGGGGCTGATCTGACTGTCAAGGTAAATCTGGGTATGGATCTCATTCCCTGTATTTCTCTGGCATGAGTTGGCTCTGATCAAGTTGTGTTTTCCCTCATGCCCTCTGCAGTCAGTGCAGTTTTCAGCTCTGGGCTCCTGCTCTGCAGTAGTGATTGGAGGCTGATGGGGTCCTATCCTGCTCACCCTCAGCAATGCAGCAGTCATGACTGGCATTGTCCTCCCCACCTCACAGCAACTCCAGCCCAGCACCATCCACTGCACCCTTACCCTGTCCTCCATCCTCACAGTCACAGCAACCACCTTCGTCCACAGAACTGCTGAACACGTTCCCGTTTCCCAACAAAATAACTAATTCAACATGAGTGGACACAAAATGGTAAGGCTGCATTTCCTTAAAGCAGCTGGAAATATCTCTGAACAAGAAGCAATCCAAACGTGTTGGACTCTCACCTGCCCTGGCCGTTGGCCACCAGAGCGCTGGTGCCCTCCCGGACAGCACCTGGCCCCCAGGAGCAGCACTGCCCTTGGCACCTGGCTGCACCAGCAGGGTGGGCTCGCTCCTCCTGGCCGGGCTCTACTTCCCCAGCATCCCTTCAAGCAACACCCTCCTGACCTGCTCCAGGTTTACCTCATACCCTTTGTAACATGGGTGTTTCGGTTCCTGGGGTTTGCAGTGCTCAGTTTTCATCCTGCACCTACATGTGCACGATGCACCCTCAGTCCTGGCAGAGGCTAACGCTCTGGGCAACCTTTGCTGAATCTCAGTTACTGTGCGAGTCCCATGGGCTCTGGGGGTGGCCACTAGACATCTAGCCTCCACCTGTGGCAGGTAGGAGGTACATTCAAAGCGCAGAGTCATGCCTTGAAAATAATTCTGCGAATGCATCGTGTGCTACCGCCCTTTTGCACTGAACCAGAGCCTCAGGACGGGGCGCTGGGACAGAGGGAAGGCTGCGAGCAGCTCTCAGCCACGTGTGCTGTGGAGGCCCCTTCTCCAGGTCTGTCAGACCCCTTCACAGAGGCTTCTTGGCAGCTCTCATGTGGGAGTTGCCTTGAATGAGAGGCTCCTGGTACCATTATCAGCCTGCTTACATCTTTAGCCATTTTGTCTTCTCCTGATGCAGAGAAAGTCAACTGACACATGGAGATGGGAATACTTGTTAACTGTGTCATTCGTGATCTTATGCTGACAGCTTTGTGCCAGAAAAGCAATTTTAGTTTAATCAAAAAGAATAGAATAACAAGTTTAACATTTGGAAAACTCATTACTGGAAACTTTATTAAACTTGAGGCTAACAAGCTTGATTTACTGCTTGAAAGAGTTTTTTTTTTTAATGTAGATACAAAAAGATTTATAATACTTATATCAGCTATGATACTGAAACGCAGCATTAGGTATTCCACACTCTCCCTCCCCCCCTTCTCTGCTTTTTTACATATCAGTGCATCTAACTAAGAACAAAGTCATTACCATGGAGCATTTAGTAAAGATGTTGCTATGGGATTGAATTAAGCATGCTCTGGGAGCATTTCGCCTTTGGATGACACAAGCTGTTCCTCCTATACCCCAAAAGGAGAAGAGAGAAGTCATCAGAAGTGAAATTTCATTTCAGATTGGTGGCAAGAGGAAAAAGGTCAACAATGAAAGAAAAGGAAGAATATAGTTGGTGGCATCCTATATCTGAGCTGATGCAGGAAATGGTCTGTAAATCACTTTCCCTATAAAGAACAGATAATCCTTTTTTTTTTTTTTTTTTTTTTTTTTTTTTTTTTTTTTTTTTTAATTTAGGGATCAGTTTGAAAAAAAGCATCCTCATCCATCACCTCCCTGCACGCTAAGCAAAGTCTGTCTGACTCCAAGTGCTGGGAATGCTGTGCTCTCCACTGTAGCTCTGAAAAAAAGCTGTGTTCTGGTGTACTCCAGAAAATGCGAAACTATAATGGAAAAGTATAAGTATGGAAAACTATAAGTACATTAGCAATAAGAGTTCAGTGCACAACTGGGCATTCATTCACATCAGTAAGGCATGCATAAGTTTATCCCCCCCAACCACAGAGAAATATTGTAGTTGTGAAAACTCGATCTGTGTTCTAGAAAAGCCAAGGCTCTTGTGCCTAGTTTATCCAGAAACATACTTAAATTCCATGTTTTAATGATGCATTCCTCAGAGTCCCCTGCTTTGCCAGATCTGTTTTTCAGAGGCTTGCTCTGAAAGGCATTGGGGAGTTGAGATTAGGGCACTTGCAGACCCTGACAGAAGCTGTATGTGTAGCAGAAGCACAGAGCGCACACTAAAAGGCTCCACACGGGACTTCCCAGCGCTCCCTCAGGCTTACACAGGTCTCCGCTGCCTACCGTGAGGAGCCAGCCACCTCAGCAGAAAGGAATCTGCTCCTTCATTTTCAAGTCCGTTTCCCAAAACCGAGTCTCCAGCTCCAGGCTGAGGCATCCAGCCTCGGCTGCCAGTGGAGGAGCTCTACCGAGACTGCTCAGGGAACAGCCAAGGTGTGTCCCCCGGCAGGCAGCAAGGGCTCTGGCTGTTGTGAGGGCTGGACATCCACCTCCTGGTACCTCAAAGGGTTGCCAAGAGCTTTGTGGTAGCCACCTGAAAGGGACAGCAGGGGAGAGCTGTGGGCCTGGATCCCCCCAGAGGAAGCAGCAGCCCGGCACACCTGTGGAGAGACCCAGGTCTGGGGGTGAGGATGGGCTGAGCTGCTTCCCAGGCATCAGCCAGAAAACCCTCAAGGACCTGCAGCTCCTAACCTCAGAGGCTCCTCAGCAGCCTCAGCCTGCTGTGGAGCAGGGACAAGGCTTTTCCTCAAAGCACTGACAAGTAACCCCTGGGCCCGAGGGGGCGATGAACCCGTTTGCCTCAGACCAGGCTGGACCCCTCTCCCCTCCTCAAGCCTCCCCTCTGAGGGGAGGTGGTGCTCAGGTGAGCCACGCAGCGCTTTCTGTCAGGCTGAATTCTCCCTCAAGCACATAAGCAAGACCCTGCTGACGACACCTCTTTTATTGTTCCCTTCCACAAGCTCAAGGCAGTCTGCCAGGGTTTTCGATCTTCTTTTCTGCTCCTTGGCAGGGAGTTAATTGTGGTGGCAGCACCATGCAGCTCACCTGTGGCTGGGGCAGGAGTCTTCAAATCGCAGCCAGTTAGGGCATGATGGTGTTTCTATCCATTGTGAGGATGGATGTGAGATCTTAACAAAGTAGTTTTCTAACTTGCCTGGGGGCAACTTAGTCTCTAGGTAGTAGACTATGGAAGTCACTTTCTTGATGTAGGCCTGGTGAAATAAGCACGGGACCAGATTTAGCAAGTAAAGGTACTTGGAGTCACGCGGGTGTCTGTGCTCACTGGTGAGAGCATTTGCTAGTTCATTTGCCAAAATAAAAAAGGTTTGTATGTTTGCATTTGATATTTAATGTTTGTGCAAGCTATAAACAGGTTTATATCGTGATGCTTGCCTGTTTTTAAACTATAGTTAATTGCAGTTTTGATTTTAGGCTATAAAAAAAAAGATTTATATTTTTGAATTCAGTAGCAAATATTTAACAGATACAATGTTTTTTCCTCTTCTGTTTTTTACCTATTGAAGAGAGATAACTAAGACAAATGGCAACAGGGTTGCAGTACGAATGCCTACTGCTGACTTGACGAGTCTCAGTTATTTGGTCAGCAAATTTTAAAAATGGGTATTGAAACGAATGCCTATAGTCACAGCATTAGGTGGCTTAGTTTGGCAGAAACTGACTATTTGTTCAGGTAATTATCGTTGTAGAAAAAGAATCATCTTTCAATTAAATATATTTATGTGTTTACACAGCAAGAGATGAGTACTTTCAAACATCAAAAAACCCCACAACTTTTCCATCTACGATACAGAATATAAATATTGATCGGTTCAGAGACAACATTCATTGGGCTGATCCACCAGCCAGCAGCTTGTGCCATGCAACTGAGCCTGTATCACTGGGAAGTGTGTGATTGTGTTTGTTACTTGCAAATATGATGCGCTGTTTTTCAGCATTCATATACCAAACTGGTATTATACTGCAAACAGTAAAGGATGCATTAGCTGTAGCTAATGCCTTTCTTGGGTAAAGTCTGTAATAGAAACTTGATTTCCCAGCTTGTGATGAATGTGAAAGCTCCGAAATCCATTACATTGGCCCTGAAAAGTGACTGTAAATGCTCTGTATTGCAGACCTATAATTCCTTCAGTTCTTTTAATGTTTCAATTCTGTCACTGGTGAAAAAAAAAAAAAAAGGCAACCATACAAAAACAACCTCAACCCCTGAAACAAGACAAAGCCAAAGCATTCCTCCCCACCACACTCACATTAAGTACCTCAGGTACTCAGGTGTGCTGTACAAAGGAAAACAAATTACCACTTTTTCATTATCTTCCTGCTAATTTGTTCCACACACTATATTCAGTGGTTTGGGTCCATTAAGCTGGATGCAGTCCTCAGTTTTGACTCACGGGTGCAGTTGCATGTCCCCCTGCTTTGCTGAGGGCTGGTCTGGGTTCAGTGTTGTACTCGTACCATTGTTAACCTGTGTTAACAGCTGACTGATGGATGCTGGGCTTTGGCAAGTCCCGGCAGCTTGACCTTGAACTCAGAAACATTGCCTGAAAATGCTCAAGTTGCAGTTTTGGTCTTTTTGTTCTCCTATTAACAGCTTTAACGACTATTGATCAAAATACTGGAAAAAAAATCCAAGTGTTGTTTTCATCAGGTTGATTTAAAGCAGCAGCAGCAGCATTGTTCCCTAGCTCAGCACCTGTCAATGCGCAGGCACACAGAGATGAAGGAAGGTGAGGAGCACACTCTTTTGCTGTCTTTTTGTGGAGTCACAGCAGCCAGGAGAGTTTTGATACCTTGATGTTGGCAGTGACCAGCTGCCTGAGACTGTGTTTTAGAGCAGTTTTGTGAGGCTCCCTCCGGTATCACCATAATAAGCCTTTTTTCAAGGCCGCAGGGTACAAAGCTCTTGGCAGAGTCTGCTGAGGAATACGACCCTTCCTGAGGTCTTTGCCCAGAGATCTGACTTACTGGGAAGTCTCCATCCTCCGCTACGCAGATACATTTCTGATGTCCTCAGCACCATGCCACTGTTCACGGCTGTAAAGGACGAGCACAATGAGCAGGAGTCTGCAGCGTTTTGGGTGTAACAGCCAGTTTTCCTGCACACACACAGCTCTGCTGGAGCTGGCGGTGGTGGGGAGAAGCGGCCAGACAGAAAAGCACTGCAGCACCCACGGTCACGCAGAGGGCCGGTCCCTGCCCTGTCTGTGCTTGTCCCTTCTTCGCCAGGACGGCTTGGGGACGTGGCTGATCCCGTGGGGCCTCAGGCTCTGGGTGCTGTCAGGAAGAGGCTGCAGGGTTCATGCAGGGCCCTGAGGCTCTGCTGGCTGCAGGCATCCTGCTCTCACCACGGGAGGGAGCGGGGCCCGTGCTCTGCCTGCCTCCCACAGGGAAGTCCTTTTTGTGCCCACACACCCGAACCAGTGCCCTGCAGCAGGCCAGAGGCAGTGCCTTTAGCAACAGCCCACGTAACCAAAATGCTGCACCAGGAGTCCTGAAGGATGATAACAAGACAAGGAATTTTCAGGGAAAAGACAATTTCAGTAGGGGCTTGATATTTTTTAAAAGCAAAAATGTTATCAACAGCCTGCAAACTGCAAGGTGGGGGAGTTTGTCCCTGGTGAGCAGCCCATGCGGCTCCGCGTGGCTGTGCTGACACCAGGCCGGGCTCACAGCCCATGCTGGGAGTGCCCCATGTGCTCACCTCGCTGAGAAGGTGGTGGTAGTCCGGTCCTTGGGCCCCTTCTCCTATTTGTTTGGATAACAAATTAATTACAGCAAGATAATTTACTGAATCTCTTAAAACTAAACAAGATTGTTAAGAGATCTAATGCTTCATCTTAATTGGTGTTCTGAAGGTTATCGTATGCTATATCTTTACAAGTTTAAATAAATTATAAGAATTAAATATTCATGAAGTTCCATTGTTTGGCTTAGTGCATTTGCTTCCTGTAGCATAATTCATTCAACAATTTTGTACAAACTGTATAAGTATGTTTTAATTGCTATAACATAATTTACAGATTTCCTCCCATATGGCTGATTGCAATAGTAGATACAGCAAAATATCAGCCGGCAACATTTGCTTAATAAATTGTGTGTCTGAGCAAGAAAAGCCGTATTGTTTCAGTAATTCATACTCTGCAAGTTTTTATGATTGCCTCGTGTCATTTATTGGCAGTCAGCACTTCACATAGCCCCCACAGTGTGCCACCTCCCGTGCCCATCCGCAGCATGGCCGCTCTGCTGCTCGGGTCCCCAGCCCAGCTCAGCACCGCTCACGCTGCCCGCGGGCCGGTGGGGCAGCTGGGCTGCCAGCTGTGCCCCAGGGAAACCCTTAGCTGCCCGGGGCTGCTGCATGTGCTTAGAGGTTTGTTTTCTCAGCCCAGCAAGTGTCGGCCTTGAAAATGCTGCCAGAAGCTGTCAAGGGAGCAGAGAGCATCCCGCCTGGTTCCTGGGCCTGCTCTGACTCGCCAAACTCCAACCCACTGGCTCAATTTTCCAAGTCAAAGCACGGTCCCTCTGGCACACAGCCCATGCTGGCTGGAGCCTCCAGGTCTCAGTGCACTGTCATGGGGCAGGAGTAGGGAGCTGATTGCACAGGGAGCACGGCTGTCGGGGCACGGTGGTGCCATCCAGGCACATCCTGCCCCCCTGCCCTGCATGGCGTGGGCCCGCACAGCCCTGCAGCAGGCGCCTGCTCCTCCCGGGTCCTCCCTTCAGTCAGGAACCAGTGCAAGAGCTGGAGCAAAGTAAGGGCTAGGGCTTCGACAGGGGCTTCTCCTGCTCTGCTCCTTTTTGCTCAACACCACTTGGCACTGCTGTGGTCTGCACATACAAGGCACTTCTTGTACTGATAAATGCAGTGGGGAAAACGAGACTTTGCATTAACCTTTTTTCTCTTTCATTCACACCTTGTTTTAGCAGAAGGGCCAGGTTAGTACTAACTACTTTTTGCAAGCTAATGAGGGCTGACAAGCAGCTTTGCTGTGCCCTGAGCCAAGTGTGCTCCTGCCGTGAGCTCCGAATTCAACCCTGGGGCTGAGTGAATGTGGCAGGGGGAATGCCGGTGACCCAGGCTTGCTCATATGTGTGGCAGTGCCCAGCCCTGAAGTGTAAATCTTATGATCCACTGTAGGGACTGCGTGTACTGCACTGCACTTATGGAGAACTGCGATGTTTTATAATGAGGGCAGTGCATGGTATAGCTTTAAATACGACCTGAAACAACCAGGATCAAACTGTGTTTGTGGCAGCTTTGCTGTTAATGCACACCCAGTATTGGGAATGAGTGTGTAAAAAAAGTGTGGAATTTGAATATATGCAAGAGGGCAGTTTTCACAGCCTCTTCAATACTTCACTGATGCTTGCACTAGCTACTCATGCAATCTGTTTTAATAATACAGATAAGTTTTTCATGCTCAGCTCATGTTAATGATATGTATTGACTTTTGCATATCGCAAATTGTGCATGAAATGACCCATTTCTGTCTACTAGAAATGCTACTATGCAATTATTACTTTGTTACACATTTTGAAAAGTGAGTCTTAAAAATGTTCCCTTTTCACTCACCAGCAAAGTAGTGGTTCCTCACTGAGAAGTGCATTCCAGGATTAATTTAATGATGTGAATCTGCCTGTTTACAAAACAAAACAACAACAAAAAATGGGACGTTCTTCAGGCAGACAGAGACCAAAGAATTTGTCTTTGAGCTTCAGCACTTCTGCTTGTGCTCAAACACAGGGATGTTATTGCATTGAAAGTAACAAACAAATAACTGGAGTAAAAAATAAATTACTGGTTAAAGCGTAGGACAAATCATGCAAAAATCAGAAAGCAGTCACTATGCTATTGTCATTATTGGTCTTCCAATGTTGTTGCTAACATTTATCTAAAACTGCATTGAAATGAGGAAAACCTTGAATTTTTATTCTCCAGTGTATTCTGATATTTCAACATTTTTTTTCATCTGCAGTCTGCAAAATGGTCAGTACAAATGCTACTAATAATAATTAAACTAAAGGACATGGGATGAATATTCCTGGAAAATCCTGTGAGATGCAAATGCAACCTTCAAATTTCTGCACAGCACACTACCCGCTCTGAGTCATCCCCCACTCCAAATGTTCTCATTTCAGTCACTTTGATTTGGGTTTAATGCAGGGTTTGGAGGTTTTCCTGCACAGCTCTCCTTAGCTGTTCCATACAGCTCTCTGTGGCTCTGTGCACGCAGTTTCTTCCCTGGTGAGCGGGTGAGAGGCAGGGCTGTGCTCTCCCGAGTGCCCCGGGGGTGCCCGCAGGGGCTGGGCACTGCATCGCGTGCTGCCTGTGGGAGAGCTTTGTGATGGGAAATGCTGCGGGACGGCGTTCCCTGCCGTGCCGCAAGACTTACAACACTGATGTTCTGTCTAGGCTTGAGCTATGGCAGCGTTTACAAGAATGCTACACTTGCTGTATTTCTCCCGCCTGTCCTGTGCCTTTGTGTTCAGTTTACGGCCCCAGAGGTACAGGTTTACACGGGCTGAGAGGTGGATGTTATGCAAATTGCGGTCCATAACTCTCACCACCTCTTGGTACCCCGCGTGCTGATGAATGCAATTTATCTGCGGGAAACAAAAGAAATTTTTCAAAAGGCAGGTCCTTCTCATTTTCTGTTTTGTTCATTGCTTGCTCTGGAATTATGTGTGACAGTTTTGTGTTTATGGAACATCATTTGTTCTGCCATGCTAATGCCATGCCAGTAAAAGGTTAGCTCTCCTCCCACTAGGAACAAGGCTCTGGCTTTCCTCCTCCCGTGCCCCCCTGCATTGCACAGATTTCCACAACATGAGTACATTTTTTTCAAGAAGAACAAACCCCAATCAATAAATCGAAGAATGAGTACCAACTACTTATGTAACACAGACAAGTTATATTATAACATGGCAGAGTATCACTGTAAGCACAAGCTTATTTTGGTATTAAAATGCTAATGTAGCGATGATAAGTTCAGAAACAAGTTTATATCAAATGCACACTCTGAAATACATCGTGGCAGTCTCCCCGTGCTGGTAGGAGAGCCCCGAAGCCAGCTAGCTGTGGCAGTGACTCACGGCCCTCCTGCCGCGGCTGTTCAGTCTCTTGCAAACCCCACAAACAGTCATCAGAGGACAGCGAGGAGGGGGCACGCTCGCTCTGTGCCAGGGTCCTGGTCCCAGTGCCGGGATGCAGCCCCTCTGAGCCACTGCCAGACCCTGGGCACGTGCCAACCACATCTAGTGAGAGGCAGAACCAGTCTTCCTCTTTAAAACAAAAAGAAACCGTGTTTTTACATAAAATAAAAAGGTAAAAAGGTGTAGAGAAGTAATGGGTGCTTTCTCAAAGCCACCTTGTGAATCTCAACGTGAGTAGCCAAACTACTCACTGTCTTTTGCCTCTTTGTGTCTGAATCTCCTTTGGGTTCTGGTCACTGAACAGCTTCAAACCAAAACCCAACAGGATAAAACCAGAAGGGCTGTAGCCTCACTCAGCGGTGCCTAGGAGGGCCATTTCTTTGAGTTCCCCTCTGTGCCACTGAAAGAGGTCATTCCTCTTGCTCAGCCCCCAGTGAGCCTTTAGCTCTTTTCAGCCACTGTGTCCCACCGCGCTGCACAATGCTGAGAGTTTTAAAATATCTCCGTGGGACCCCATGCGTGCACAGCACAGGAACAGCTGCGTGTTTGCTCTGTGTGCACAGCTGGAGACGTGAGCTCCGGGATGGTGCTGGGCCTCTCTTTTGCAGCAGCTTTGTTCCAGGGAGCACTCATGCCCTGGGCTGTGCAGGGGGTGTGGGCAGAGGGGAACCCCAGAGGGTCTGGCACACCCCATGAGCCACATCCCCCCCGGTTCCCGTTCCTGCTGCCCCCCGGCAGCACCGACCGCGGCCAGGGCGCCTCCGCCAGGGACAGGCGCTCGCCATCGCCATCGCTCTGTGTGTGTCCCGGGCAGTGGCACGTCAGCAGCTCCCCAGTTGGTTAATAAGCAATCACATCCTTACCAGAAAACATCCTCTTGTTTTTAATCATGGCAATCTGACATTTCGCTCAGGAGCATCCGCTCTGTGCACACAGAGCAGAGCTGTACTTTGAGCTGTTTCATGGACAGAATACAGCTGGATTTCAGCTGGGCGCCATGGTTTACGTGGGAAATCATTTATTTCTTGACTGAGCAGAGGTTTCTGTAGGTCTTTCACAGGCAGACACGATGTGCAGTGCCTGCTTGAATAGACAGGTGAATATCGTGGGCTGGGGAGGAGGAGGGAGGACTGCATTGCTCGGTGCTCTTGCAACAAAACTCGCCTTCTCCCTGCCAGCCCGCTGCTGCTGGGGCTGTGCCAGAGGGAGGCAGGCAGGAAGGCAGGAAGGCAGGAAGGCAGGAAGGCAGGGCTCTTCCAGCCCAAAGGGTGCTGAGAGCAAGTGCCTGTGCGGGGCTGTGCCCTCAGGCCCTGCGCGTGCTGCTGGCACCAGGGCTGGTCGCAGGGCTGCTGGGCTGTGTGGGGAAGCTGGAGCTGAGCCTCCGTCAGCGGGAGGTGGGGGAGCCGAGTGTGCTGAGGCCACTGGGTGCTCTGTGGGCTGACCTGGAGGTGGATCTAGTCTGGCATGGTAGAATTGAACCACTTGGTTCTTGGTGCACGGACCAGTACCTGCCTCCAGGCCACAGCAGAGGGAACGTGGGGAGCCAGGGATAGCTCCAGGACAAAGGAAAAGGGGAAAATAAATGTTGTTTCTACCTGCTAAACATGTTGTGTACTGTTACTTGTGGAGGTCACTGGTGATTAGGGATATGCATGTGCCTCTGTATTGCAGGAAGGGGCCTTTTCAGCTAGGCACCAGGGAAGCTTGAGGCACGAGCAGAGCCATGCTCCGGAGGTGTGCACTGTGATGAGTTCATTCCTTGAATGTGTCTGGCAATTTCTGGTGACTGTACTTTTGTGAAAGACTTTGCAGAAGATCCAGCTTCTACTTAGTCCCCAAAGCTGACCTGAGCTGAACTGCCTTTGATCTTCCAGGCCGTGGCTTTCATTGCTATTTGTTGGGTAGTAAAGTGAAAGGGAAGGAATCTGTTCTCTGTTGGGTAACTCAGTGAAAACAACTGAGTAAAACAGCTTTTTTTTCTTTTTTCTTTTTTTTTTTTCCTCTCTCTCTCTCTTCCCCCCCCCCCCCCACCCCCCCCCCCCCCAATTATTTATTTATTTATTTATTTATTTATTTTTAACAGGCTAAACATAACAAGCAGCTGAAAAACATAGACTGTGACCACAACAAAAGCTTGAGGGACACTTGAGCAGGATTCAGTGATGTGGTTGCCTGTGGCCAGGCAGTGAGGTATGGGCACGGCAGGGGCTGGACTGGAACAGCGTGGCCACACTGTGGTGAGAAGTGCTGCAGAGCAAGGAAAAAACCAAAGGCTATAGCTGGAAAGAATTCAAAGCTTAATCCCATAATTAATTCCAATAACTAATATTTAATACAAAAAAAGAGCCTTTTGAAATCATGCCATCCTAGAACACATGTGCACTTTTCCTTAGTCTTTAAATAACTCACTGGCTATATTTATATGCCATTTTAGCTTAGCATGTTTCCTTTTTCTTTCTTTCTTCTTTTTTTTTTTTTTTTTTTTTTTTTTTTCCAGTTTTCTGAAGAATTCTTAATTTCAATAGTTCTTTTACATATTTCATTAACATTGTGTTTTATTAAAATCTTTTGCAGTGATTAGAATTTTAAGCACATATTTAAAGAGAAACCAAAGAGATTAAATGGATGTTAATAGAATTTAAGACAGTCCATTAGCAACTTTGTGCCATATTTGTAAAATTCATGAAGCAACGTGTTTAATTATATATGCTGATGAGATCCAGGTTTGAGAGCCTACCAGCGAATTAACATCAGTGTTCCATGTTTAGTTTAAGGTAGAGCCGTGCATCAATCTTCATGTTTTCTGGCATACGCCGTTTGTCAGCAGTGTCAAAGCCATTCCGATCCATTTACCAGCAAGGAACCGATCATTTGTAGGGAAGACAACCTGACAGTTTGGCCACCTCCCCCAGGCGTGGGGTCTTGCACCCGCTCTGTTTCATTGCCCCACATTTCACAGCCCCCACGGCCGACCCGAGGACAGCAGCGGTGCTGGGGCAGGGGTGCGGAGATGCCATGCAGCACTTTAACTCCCTGCAGATCTTTTCAGCTCATGATCTAGTGTTTCTTTTCCTTAAAACCCACTTTCTTGTATGCAATTCCAAGTTTTCTATTCCCTGTTTAGACCTTAATCTAAATTTAGGAGAGATGTAGATACCAGTGCTCCAGCAGGAGAAGGGACAGGCATCCAGCTGAGACAGCCTAATAACATGCCACTGACTGAAATCAATCTCTGCCCACAATAATTATAATTTTGAGGCAGCTCAAAACGAGTTATCACATTCCACTACAGCTCAGCTGTAATTGCACAGCCGGTCGTGCACCTTCTGCCTGATGGCCAGTTGCAAGCTGCCGTATCTGTGAGCCCACTGATGACAAGTTTGGGAGCTTTCCTTCTTCAGCAGCGGCCAGAAATGTGATTGAAATGCCACGTTAAGGCTTAAATGCTCGAGATGATTGCCCATGCTTCTCAGCTGCTCCTGGGCTTGTTTCCAGATGCCAGGGCAGGCGCGGGGCGCAGGGTGGCAATGCCCAGCAGCAGGACATGGGTGCGGGTGCTGGTGTCCTGCTGAGGGCCCCCCCGCACCACCGGGTGACCCCAGCAGTGGTGTCCTGTCCCGTGCCACCTCCTGGCAGAGCAGCCGGCGGTGCTGGGCTTTGCAGGTTCAGCCATGGCCCAGTCCTGCTGGGAGGCAAAGCAAGGCTCTGAGGAGGACAGGGGGCACGTTCCTCCACCTCTGCACAGCAGAGGGAGTGTGGGGGAGCCAGACAGGGCTTCAGCCCAGGAGTGCAGGTGTTAATTAATTTTGCCTGTTAACACAGGACAGGGTGGATTTCAGCCTGTATTTCTGTGAATAAAAGCCTTGGTCACCTGGCGTTGGTCTGACAGCAGAGAAATCTGAAGGTAATCACTGAAGGTCTAACTTTCAAGATCTTCTGTTTTTATATATTTGTAGTTCTGCTCTCAAGAGTTTGTTTTCTGTGAACTGTGAAATTTGGACTGCCTACCATAGGTGGCTCAATGCTGGTTTTGTAGTCACTATATATTCTCCTGAACCTGATTAACAGTCTTTGTGCAAGTGTTGGCTGGAAGTGATCCAGTATAACAATTTCACTGGAGAATGGGATTTCATCAAAATGTATTACATGAATGTGCCAGTTTCAAAAACTTTAATCAGAAAAGGGATCTTAGAGCCAGGAGGTATTTTCTGTTGGAAAGGGACACTGGTGAATACAGGTGCATTTTCATTTCAGAAGCTGTTTTGACTTTTTTTTTTTTTTTTCATCTTGGCAAGGCCAGTGCCTGAAAAGAGATTTGATTTTTTTTCTGCAGACCCTTGGGCCACCCCAGCTCCTGGCTGGGGGTCTCAGCCGTGGGTGGCACCGCATGAGGGCTCGGGCTTCCCCGTGCCAAGGCAGCGCTGCATCGTGTGCCGCGTGGCAGAGTCTGGCTCGCCATAAAACAGGGCTGTACAAAACCAAACCAATCCCTTCGCCTGCAGAGGCATGCGTTCAGCGCCTGGCACAACCCACAGAGCAGCAGGCGGTGGTTGCGGTCAGCACTGCAGGGCACAGAGCACAGCACCCTGCCGGGGCACACGGTGGCCTCATCACGGGGACACTGGCACCTCTGACAGCCAGCACTGGCCGGTGTCACCTCTGCCATTAGCCCAGGTACCACCAGGAAAAACCTGCAATGGATGTTCAAGGGCAGCTCCCCAGCCCCTGGGTGCCACACTGCACCATGTCAGGTGTTACGCCTGTGGCGAATGGCCAAATCCCTTGTGCAGTGTGAGTTTCTTACTCAAGGTTGGTTTGCTGTGTTCTTTTCCTTTATTCGAAGTCTCCTCTCTCTTAGCTGTTAGGTAGCTTGATGACTTCAGAGCTGAAGAGAGCTGGCTTGTTCATCCCCACTTTATTTCCATCCTTTTGAAACAGTCAGGTGCTGACCCATTCGCTGCTTAACTCGGTGCAGGGCAGCTCCACAGAAATGCGGGTTTCTGTTTATGTCTTTACAGAGGGATCACATAAACACATTCAGCTGAAGTAAGATCTGTCTGCACAAAAATAAATGTGAGTTCAGGGACAAAACTGAACTCCAGTAACTTAAAATAAAACAAAACCAAAACACTTTGAGTAACTTCAAAGAGATCCCTCGAACACTTGCAGTGCCGCTATTCAATCCATGCACAACAAACAAACCATCACTATTTCTTGGTGTACAACAAACAAACCATCACTATTTCTTGGCATACAACAAACAAACCATCACTTTCTTGGAGCACAATGGTGCAGTGATCCTGTATTCAGGACCTAGTCCTGCATTCATCATTTTGGGTTTAGGCAGTGCTCTGCATGTGCTACACAGCTTTATATTGAGGTGAAGCAGTACCAGGCTGGCAAACCAAGTTGGCCCATAAATCATATTGAGAAGAAAATATCTGTAATAACCCACGAAATTGTACATTTATTTCCTGGGACGCTTTCTATGTTGTCAGCATCCTCAGTTCACTCACAGAATACTCTGATGGAGCGATGAAAGCCAGAGAGACCTGCAGCAGCCTGTGCCCAGCCCTCTGCTGCAGGCCTGGCTGATTTTGGGGTGAAACCAGGCCTCTCTGGCGGGGCCTTCGCTTCCCCACCCCCTGACCAGCACGCGGATGGCCCCAGACCTCTCACTGCAGAGCGTGTGGATTTTGGAATTCAGGGGAATTCCACAAAGAAACGTTGGCTAGAACCTGAAGTTTAGTTTCCGGTAGCAGCTCCTCAGAATGAGTTGTTCAGCATTTGGGTTGTTTTGCTGTATTTGTTCTCAAATGGTACCTTCTTTGATTTTTCTGCTTTCTGTAATTGTAGCACTACCATTTAGTGATGATGTAATTCTGTGCTTTTCCTGTTGAAGAGCATTTTAAAATAAACATCTTGGCCAGATAAAAATAATCCTTGATTTAGTTCCTCTGGTTTTATTCATATGACTACCTCTCTGCTAATGCTGTTAAATCTGATTTTTTTTAAACATCTTACCCATACGAGATCATGGAAGATGAGTCCCATGCTGTTAAAGATGCTCACTATGGAAGTGTTTCAAAAGAAAAGAGAAAAAGATTTACAGCCGCAGCAAGATGTATTACCTAAATACCAGTAACTTGCACGTGAAAGGATATCATTAGACAGTGCTGTGTTGCTTCCAGAGAGACTCCAGCAAGTAGTGCTCCAGGACCTGGATGCACAGAAGATCTTTCTCGTTGAACTTGTCCAGATTCACATTAAATGCATCCAGAAATGGCCTGCATAATGTTGTTGGTTGATATACAGCAAAGAGATGGAGGTACCCACTGCTTTATTTAGCACAAAAACTCAGTGTCTAGAAAATAACTCTGGAGAGTAGGCAGAGAACTATAAGGCCAGTCAACACTGTGGTACTTTTTAAACAAGGTTTTATTAAAAAAATATTTAACAAGGAGTTATTGAGAAAAGTCGATGGGAAGACTAGCTCCCCTGGGACTGGGTTGCAGTCACATAAATACAGACGTGAACACCTCGCTTTGTAATACACTTAAATTAAGGCCTGTTTTCATTTCTTGTCCTGCTGCTTTTGCAGTTCAACCTCCATTTGATGTCCTAATCCTCTCTGTCACTTAATTGCCAGCTGCTAATATTGCTTCTTTAAGCCTCTGTACAGCTGCAGCACAAACACTGCCTTCAGCTGCCTGAGTCTGGGGCAGCACCGCAGGGACACCACTGCCACGGCATCGTCCCCCATCGGGGCAGCCTGCACTCTCATGACAGTGCTGTCCCCGAGATATGGGGTGTACCAGGGGTACCCACGGGCAGCAGTGTCCTGTGGCCATCCCTGGCACCTCGGTGCAGGCAGCTGGGGAGCACCCACAGGCAGGCACACATCCCTCCAGGATCGGAGCTCGAGGATCAGAGCGAGCTGCCCAGGGAAGTGGTGGGGTCCCCAAACCAGGAGGTATTTCAGAGACGTGGGGGCACAGCGCTTATGACTACACACGACAATGACTACGTGGGTCACAGACATGCAGTCATAGACCAAACATGTATGGCTATGCAGTCACAATGATTCCCTAGGTCATAATTTCAAGTCACCGCAGCAGGAAATTCCAATTAGCAATTTCCCTATCATCTGCGTCTTTGCAGGCTTATTTTTGCATTAGCACCTCTTTTTTTTTTTTTTTTTTAAAGTGGTCCAAACATAATCTCCTTTCTGTTTACAAAAAGAGAAAAAGATTTTGTTTCAACATAACATAATTAAAAATGAATATTTTACAGATAAGCTTATAGTTGGAGGGGCTTTATTTTTTGCAGGATTATTCTTTCCTATTTCATAAAATTAAAGGGCAGAAAAGATATCAAGTACTTTCTAATACCGTCAGAAAATTGACCAGTTTAATTGACATTTTTTTTAATAGGATTAATTTATTACTTGAGAGAGATGAAAGATTGATAGGACTGGAAAGCGAAGGCTATAGTTTATGAATATGAGGAAATGTCGAGAGAAACAGCAGTGCTTCAAACGCCCTGCTGCTCTCTTTTAACATGTCCTGAACAGGCTCTTGAGACAATAACTCAGACTCAATCTCATTTTGTCTTGAACCTTTATGAAATGGAGAATGACAATCATTACAAATTTTGCTGAGCTTGGGGATAGTTTGGATAGTAGAAACCTGGTGTAATGTTAAAAGTGCTGAGGCCATCACATTCACTTTAGTGATCTGAAGAGTGTAGAGGTGAAAGCCCAGCATCCAAGGAGAAGCTTATTCAGAAAGTAAGATATATTATTTTACTTTCCTGTGCAGATGACCATTTCCTGAACTAATGCTTGCAATTTAAATGCAATACCAGGGAAGAATATTTTTTGGTTTTAGGCAAGGACTACTGGCTATGAATGATGGGATTATTTTATATTAGTACTATGTATGAAATAACATACTTATATTCCCCTCAGCATTTAAACAGGCATGAAGATACGGTGGTGGTAGGAAAGGCAGATTTTTTTTTTCTTCTCTCTTAAAGCAAAAATTATAGCTGAAACGTTGAACAACATAAAATATTCTGAAAAGTTCACTGTAGATGGAATAAATGATCCATCGCTTAGCAGGTCATCCTACCTGTACTTATATAACTCCATTAGGTTTCCTTCTCAGGTGCAGAAGCTATTTGGGCTGACCATTTTTTTATTTTTTTCAGATGCTGAACAGCCCACCTCCACCTGGAAGCCAGTTAGGAAGGGTGAGAAGCACTTGTTTGACCCCAGGGAGCCACCAGCTGCCCTGCGGGATGGCACAGCTTGGAGGGGCTCCGGGGCAGGAGCAGGCACAGCAGCACCGGGGCGCGCCGTGCTCCCAGGCACGCAGGGGACCCGGCTGGGGGCTGGGGGCTCGGGGCTCGGCAGCAGCATGGGGCTGGATGCCTGTGGGGCCGTGTGTGCCCCCATCCCTCGGGGCCAGCCCGGGGCAGCAGGCAGTTTTGCAGCCCGCATGCAGCTGCAGGTGATGAGTGCCCCGTCTGAGGAAGCCAACGTCGCGTGGCCGAGGTGAAGAGCAGAGCGAAAAGGCAGAGGCACCCGCCAGCCCCGCAGCTTCCAAACACGCACGGACAGCCGACAGTCACAGAACGCAAGCGTGTCTGCAGAGTCATTCACGTAGGCAGGCGAAAGGCTACATTTATCTGATAATGCACTTGAAGTGCACAATTCAAGTGGTGATCTTTAAAGTGCTCAATGAAGTACACCGAAACACTGTGAACAACTGTTCTTAAGCGGCTGCTGGGGATGCTGCCTTTAAAATATGAGTTTCATTTCTTTTGTGTGCTGTTCCAGGTCACTGGTCCTTTGTTCCACTTCTGTGAGTCCTTGTTGGATGACTGCCATTTCTCTTCCTTCTTTGATTATTTCCAGCTTTATTTAAGGAGCTGCTCTCTGCAGATCATTTAATGAGGAGGATTTCCTCATGCAGGAAGAGCTTCCATCCTTTCCTTTTAAGTGTCAGGGTGGATGTTTCCTCCACTGAACAGTAACTGCATTTAATAGTTTTCTTTCTTTAATTATTAGCAATGAATTTTCCTTCCTTTGGTCTCATATGAGGTGACAGTTTAGAGCATCTCCCTGGAACTGTTTTAAAGAAAACAGACAAATACTGGCATTGGATTCTGTGAGCAGACCTTGTTGGAGTCTGGTCCATCTCACACATGATCATGTTCAGCTCATTTCGTAAGGCTTTTCTCCATGCTTTACCAAGGCCATTATCACCCCGGTATCAATGCTATAGCTGGCCTGAGATTTGCAAAAAGTACTATTGAGTGGAAAGCCAAAACCTTGCGTAGGTCTGGAGGAAGAAATAAGGCTGGAGGTATGGGGGGTGTTCTAATTTCTTGGTACCCTTTGAAAAGAAAGCGAGATGGAGGGAAAAGGGGAAAGACAGGAAACACTCCTGAGAGGGGACTCCCAGCCTTTGCAGCCACCACCGGATCATGTAGAAGGGAACAAGCCCAGGGGCTGTTGGTGCTGCACGGCACGGTGACACTGGGCGTTACTTGGGGTGGTGGCACTGGGTGTTACACGGGATGGTGGCACAGGGTGCTACACGGGGTGGTGGCCATGGGGTCCCACACCTTGGTGGCCACGCCAGGCCAAGGCAGGCCTGGAGCAGCTCCCACTAGTCTTTGGCTTGGAGTGGGTTTTCACAGGGAGCCAGCAGAACCTAAAAGCTGCTCTAAAAGGCAAACCATGACAATTAAACTTAAGTGTGAACTCTCTTGGACTTTTGGTTTTTACCTGGGTAAAACCCGCCAAAAATGAGTTTATTTAGTGTTCTTTATTACCTCTCAACTGGAAATGACGATTTTATAATCCAAACTGCAAATGTAACCCTCACTAGCAAGTTCTCTTGAAGAGGTTATGGGACATAAGCTTCAGCTGTGTGCTATGCATATTCCAGTGAAAACAATGCCTTTTATATGCAAAGATCTTTCATATATGTCTCTGTACTCAGTTTCACTGACTGCCACGGTCTGAAAGGAAATAATAAGCATTTTTTATCCTGCTTAGGGCCAGTGGTCATCCATCCTCCTGCAGGCAAGGTACTGGTGAAAAGACCTGCAATCAGAGGTGAGCAGACGTGCTGCTGGGGGGCAGCTGCTATTTTTGTTCTCAGATATTCACTGTCAACCTATTGTTACAGAAGACATGACTGGCCCTGCAATAAATGGCTGGGGTAATGCAGGCTTGTGGGCATGCTGATTCTGTCTGAAAGGGTCTCTAACTTGGTTTCAATAGGGTTGACATGTGGAGAGGCATAGTGCCAACCTCTTTGTTTTCTTCCCTGCTACTGATGCTTTTCTGTAAATTTTTGAACAAAACTGGGGCTTGGCCATGGTTACAGTGTTGTTCTGACTGCTGTTTCCTGAATTGCATTGATTGTGCTGGATTTTATGTTTCTTCCTACTTTCAAGAAGAAGACTACTCAGTACATTATGCAATCTTAGTTTTTACCCTTTTGCATTGTCTGCAAGTAATATTAGCAAATACTACAAAGATAAGTGCAATTTCAGAACCTGTGGGCTGTTATTTCAATTTTCTCCTTCATTTTTATGTCCTATTTTGTCAGAGAGACTGGGATTTCTGCCCAGTGTCAGACCACCATTGTTTAGAATAGCAGCAAATTTTCATTCCTTTTTTGTATCCACTATCTCCTAATGTTTTTCCCTATTTATTTCCCCCATTTTTGTTTTGTTTTGTTTCACACTCTTCAAATAAGTACATTTTTTTTTTCTTCCCAGATTAAATGGTAGAGATGAATAGGGTTAAGTAGGTGTGTATAGCTATGTACAGATCTGTTAAAAACTGTGGAAGAAAGGTGTTGAACTGTCATAAAAATGTAGCCATCACTAAACAGTTTTGGTTTTCAATTTTGCTTTTATTCTTCTTATCTTGTTGAAAGGTTCCATGCATATACATGTATTCAATAGCAGCTACTGAAGAGTTTTAAGCCTGTTTTTCTTTTGAGGGTCAACACCATCACCTCCCTCTTGTATGACTGTTTTTATATTTTACATAAAGAACTTCTACTACTCTGCCCCATTCAGGTGTTTCTAACACAAAAAATGAAACACAAAATAGGGACTGAAACACACCTTATTATATACTCCTTGCATTTTCAGCTTTCACTTTCCTTCCATTTTACAGTCTGAGGTTTGTTTATTCACTTGTTTTAAACTCTAAGTAAATTTTCTGATGGAGAAGACAGATTTTTACATAACGTATAAGACCTCAGTCTCCTGGAGAGGCTTCTGACATCACAATGAGCGGGGGCCCACAGGCACAGCGAGCAGCCAGGACAGGTGGCAGGGCCGGGAGGCACCCAGGGCACCAGGGGGGTACCAAGGGAGGCTCTGTGCCCAGCCAGCTGCCGGGGGCACCCCCCAGTGCATGAGCTGGGACTTGGTGCACAAAATCCTACCTGAGCAATGAGGAAGGCAGAAAGGAGGGTGATTGTTTTTGCTTTGGCTCATTTGCCACAATGCACTGTGGCGGCCTGCACTGGAAACCAGAGGCAGGATTAAGTGTCTCTTGATAACGTCTTTGCTAATCATGGTAAATGAAGCTTACCAACGTTAGAGAAGATATCACAGCCATTAATATGACTATTTAATATTTCTCACAAATAGTAATGAATAGCTGCTTTTTTTTTTTTTTTTTTTTTTTTTTTTTTTTTTTTTTTTTCCCCTCTCTTGATCCACCAGGCTGTCTAGAAGGAAAGATTCATGATTTATTTTATATTAAGTCAATGTTGTGACTGCAGATATGAGATAGGAGTTGTCACAGGAGGACTGTGGTCTTTCAAATCTATAAGAAATGCGTTCATCCCCACAGTTGTTATTGCTATGCTAATCCAGCACTGATACCTGATGATCCATGCTCCAAGCTTTCCTTGAATCTGGTTTTGCTACAGCTAGCTTGGCACCAATTTCCTCTGATAACTCCTAATTTCTGTTCCAAATACAGAGGCCAGCTTTCTGCTGCACTGTTTTGACTACATCAGTCTTTTTTTTGTTCAGACATAAGGTCTCAATCTTTTCCTCCATAACCGTGCCCAGCTGATCACCATCTGCCACGTCCAAAGGCGAGGGCTGGTCCCTGCTCGCCCCTGCTCCAGGATTCCTGCCCCAGCTGGGGCCGGCAGAGCTGCACGGGAAGAGCTCTGTACACTGACACCTGCAGAGCCTCTGCACTGCTTTCTCTTAAACTCATTTCAAGGGTCTTAAGTTGTCTTAGATCTCATTCTCATGTGAAATCGGCTTCCAAGTTATCCAGGAACCCATCACTCTGTCAGGCACCACTTTCCATCTCGGCAAAACGTGTTCATCTTCAGAAGGTATTTCACAGGGTTTTGAATTCAGAACTCTTACAAGCTGCCCGTAAATCCGGAGCCTGCCTTGTCAGCACTGATAGCTTCACTCAGCTTTGTGCAGAGCGAGGACGACTTGTCAGCGTGCTGCTGCCTGGGATTGTGCTTCCCAGCCCACAAGTTGTGGCTGTGTTGCACCAAGTGTTTGCCTCGATGCCTTAGCGTCCTGCTGTGGATGCGGGGAGCAGCAGGGCTGCGGGAGGGGGCGTGCGGCAGGCAGCGGCTGTGCCCTGGTGGTGGTGCTGGGGCTGGGACCAGGCTGCCCTCCAGCACCGAGCCCGTCCCCCCGACAGACCCCTCACAGCCCGGGAAGGAGGAGAGCGTGCGAGGTTGTCAGTGGCAATGAAGAACAGTGCCTTCCTAAGCACACTGCAAATTTTCGCTACTAACCTTTCAGGTTTTGACAGAATCTTGCCTGTTAAGTTCCAGGCCAGTGACAGGAACACGGAAATGTAGATTTTGGAGGCAGACAAGTGGGAGATCCACTGCTGCTGCACAACACTGGCATCCAGCTACAGGGACAGGCCTAGAAAGAGCTGCAGGTGCCCATAATGGGTCCCAGCCATCTGGGTGCTCCCCTTAGTGCCAGGTGCCAAGCAAATTGATACTGTTTATTCATCTGAAAAATGCTGCGGTCAGATCATTTTTTGTCCATCGTGTAACTAAAACTTACTTCTTTCAAAATATCTACATTCTTCTTAATGTACTTTTCCCTGGCTTCAGGCATACAACAAGTTTTGTGCCAATGTGTATAGTTTTCTATATGCACAAGAAATAAAAATATTTGACCTGTTTCTCCCTAGCTTTGCCTCATGCCCTTTTCCCTCCGAGGAGTGCCTGGTGCTGTCCTGGCTGCAGCCCTGGGGGCCGAGGGCCCTGCACACCCCACGATGCAGTGAGACCCAGGGCCTGCTGTGCAGATTGCTGCCCCACCACGAGCTGCCCGGCCGGTGCCAATGCCTGGGGTTATGGCAATACCCCAAACGTTGCACCTCTTCACGGAGCGCCACGAGCCTGCTGCCTCCTGTCTCAGTCTGCTTGGCGCTGTTCGCCAGAGGCACGGCTGAGCATTGCTCCGCCATCTGGGTGCCTTTGGAGGGTCAGCAGCCCCCCCCCACCGCACCCCAGCCAGATCCAGGCAGACTCAGAGCCCTTGGCCACCACCCTTTGAGCCCAGTGGTCCTGACAAAGTTATTCTGCCACCTTGAGGTCTGCCCATCCCAGCCATATCGCACCGCTTTGACCTCAAGGATGCTATGGAAGATCAAGTTAAAAACTTAACTAAAGAAAAAAAATGTACATGTATATATCCACAGTCCTCGCCTTGTTAAGAAGACATGCAAAAAATGAGATGTTAATTTTAAATCTTTAGATGCCACCACCTACTGAGAATGGGCAGTGATTTTTATTGGTTTTGGCAAATAAGAAAAATGAGGCAAATACACCTCTTTTTTTTCTTTCTTTCTTTTTTTTTTTTTTTTTTTGTTTTTTTTTTTTTTTTTATTTTCAATACTATATGTGTTATCAAATCTCATTGCCGGATTTGTGTTTCCTACACTTATTTTGGTATTATTTGCATTTGATACTGTCCTATTTTAAGAAGTACTTCCTCTATCCCCCCTCCCCTTTGGCAACCCCCTTTAGTGCTCCAGGAGGGAACTCCATCTCTCTCAACTTACAGGAATGTTATCTGTGATCTGCTTTTCTGCGAACCCTTTTGCTGAAGAAACTTGATGGAGTGATTAAAACTATTTAAATAATTCATTATGAGACACTAAATTTTCTACTTTCCTCGAGAGGGGCTTGGGAGAGAATGCCCTGCCCTTGACTTGCTCATGACACTGAGCTGGCTGCTTCATTAAATGCAGTGCCAGTGGGCAGAGTGTCGTAAATCCGCTCCTCAACGTTCATAAACTGGGACTACATATTAATACTCAGCATTGTGCTGTGCCATTAATTTACCAGAACACAAACCTAAGTGGTAATTATTAGCAGTGCCCATTTATTATAGCCATTTTATTTTTCGTGTCCCTTAAACATTAATCGTTCTTCTTAATAGGACGAGGTTGGTTGAACAGATGTGAAATAAATGGTATAGGTCTGTGTTCAGTAAATGCATTTTAAATTCCTTTCCTTTTTTTTTTTTTTTTTTTTTTTAAATTTAAATTTTATATCCTACCTATGCAAACACACCATTTAAGATTCCTCTGAGTGTTTAATAGACTCTTGTGGCAAAGTGTCACAACCAGTTATCAGGGACCTTAAAACAAATCAGCTGTGTTAAGTGTCACAGGTCCTTTTTCCCTGCGCAGCGTGGTTCCGTGCCAGATGGGTCACAGTGGAATCACTGGGCAGGAGGAAGGGCAGCTCTCTGTAGCTGGCGTACATGGCCCTGGGCAGGGTGCTCACTGACTACAACGATTTTTTGTGGCATGGAAGGATCTCTGTGGATCCGTATTGATAGATTCTTTGGGCAGTAACATTCTGCTGGTCAGACGGCAGTTACTTTTGAAGCTTACATGACAGCAAATAATTTAATTCCTTTAATACTATTGTATTTCCTAATCAGAAAAACAAGCGAACATTTTGATACCATCCCTGATAACTTCAGGTAATTACAGATGTTTTGTCCAGAAAAATTCTCAGAACAGAAAAGCTAAGTTTTGTGGTTCTGGCTTTAATTCCTAATTTCTGCATTTCCTTATTTCTCCTTCACTGAATTGCTCTCCTTTTTTTTTTTCTCTCCTTTTCTTTTTTTTCCTAGACAACCGAAAACTTACCATGAAGAGTCTTTTCAGGAAATCAGGAATCAAAATGCTGAAATCCATTCTGGCTGTGTCTGCTACAATAATTTGCAAGTCAGGAAGCTGCTGGCCATTTGATGCTGTTATATAGAAATGCTTGGGTCATTCTGTCTTGATGGATGATGCGGAGGAAGTGTCACTCTGCTCCTGGTGCAAGGACGGTTTTGTTGATGCACTTAGGAATTAGCCTATTCAGTACTTTGTAAACACAGTCCAATCCCAAATGAAGCCTCAAAGACTCCAAGTTTCTTCCTCAGCCAATTTCAGACTCTAGAGAGTGAGAAAATAACCGTGTAGGCAAAAGATTACCATGCAATTATTTCTAATTGTTTCTATTTCTGCCTGCTTAGAAAACCAGGAAACAGGATTTACTTTGAACAATTGCTTTAATAAAGTCAGACAAAGTTTCACCTTGTTGGAAGATGGGTACTATTTGCACTGGGAAATCACAGAAGTGGTAATCCAAAACACTCGACCTTGATAAAACTGTTTCTAAAGCCATGAACCATCACAGCTTCAAACCCCTTCAGTTCTTTGGGGCGCGCATTCTGCTTGGAGCCCCTGCCCCCAGAAGCGAGGCACTGCACGCATGACTGCATTATCATTTAGAATTACCATTACGTTTAGAATTGCCATTGGTTTCATACACGTGGTGAGGATGGCAGTTTGGGTTTGCACTCAGGCAGGACACGGGGCTGTTGTGGACAGGCTGTGCCCCTGCATCAACAAGGAGCCATGTGCCAGGTTTTGCTCTGGCACCCTCCCTGCTCTTGCTGCAGGGCTGTGAATGAGAACGGGGTCCCAAGGAGCCCTCCCGAGCTCTTCTGGCCTGCGACTCTCCCTGGAGCTGTGGGGGCCAAGGAACGGTGTACCTCCCAGCCCTCCTCCAGCAGAGGCAGATACAAAGAAGTGGTTTCATCCCCCCCCCCCCCCCCCCCCCCCCTTCTCCTCCTCCTCCTCTTCCTCCACTGCTGCTGTTTCCAGCCGTTCTAGCAAGCACGGAGGCTCTGCCCTGCACAAGGAGGATTTCTGTGTTTTTGCATCCCCTCCGGCTCTGTCTGTGAGGGTATTTCTGAGCCCCAGACACCTGGATTCATAGCACATCAGATGAGCCTACCACAATGTAATCATCTGAATTACCTTTCCCTCTGCTTCTTTGGTTATCAAACAGAGAGGAGACACTTAAGAGAATCCTTGACCTTCGTGGGTCTGTCATGAATCATTAACCTAGAAGATGGATGGGGAGGAGATCCTGCAGCAGGGCAGTGCAGTTCTTGCATTCCATTCTGTATCTCTAATTCAGCTGCTGTTCTGCTCTTTTTTTCTAGCAGTATAACATTATTCCATGTGGTGGAAATGTAGCAAAGGTCAGCTTTCCCATATATCTCCTCAGTTTAACAATCTCTGCCCTTTATCCTTGCACATTTGCATAATATGTGCATAATGGAGGTGCAAAATCCTGCCTTCTCACTTCAGAACCTGTGCGAGTGAGTTTGTCATAGTCTGCTTCTTTAAAGGAATAATGTTGTACTAATGTGTAACACTCGCAAAGCACTTTGACAACAAGTTATAGTATTGCAGAGCTTTGAATTTAGTCACTGAAAGTTTTATATTTTTATTTTTCAGAGATTACAACCTTTCATTTTGCTCTTAGGTAGAAGAAAGCTCTTTCCCTGTTGCAGTGCTTTCACCAAGCACCCCTTGAGGTGGTGCATCAATTAAACTGTTTTCAGTGAAAAGTCCAGTTCCAAAGCAGCCTTTGGGTGGTGTCCTTTTGCAGCCTTGCTAGAGCAACCAATTCACGAGGCTGAATTGGTGGTGACAGACCCAGAGCCCCAGGTCTGCAGCCCCGCAGGTACGCGTGCACCAGCCCCAGCTTGCCAGGGCTGCAGGGCGCTGCGAGCCCTCCCGTACCTGCCCAGGGCTCCTCAATCCGTGTTGGTCAGGACTCAGCAGGTCTGTGAGAAGAGCAGCACCTATGGCAAAGGTCTCTGCGATCTCAACCCCCAAGTTGTGCGTGCCCCATTAAAGAGCTTTGCCTTCTTGAAATATGCAGCACAATGTGAGATGCAGTGTCCCTACCTCCGAGTATGTGCAATCACTGCACATGTGAGGAGAGATCTCAACATCGATGGAAGTTGTTCAACGTTTTGTATGTGTGACCGAACACGGAGCACTGCCTGGACATGAAATCATTTGGGGATGCACCAAAAAAGACAGAAGGACAAACTGCAAAAAATTAGGCAAGGAACACAGAAGGGTCAGAACTGTGGATCCTTCCAGCAGCAAGATTAATAATGAATCTCCTGCGCCTGATCTGAAAATGGAGTACAGCTGCTGCTGACAGCAATGCGTCTTGAGAAGAAAAACGGTTTCCCATTGATTTCCTCCTTGATAATTATATGCAAGGACATGAAACTGTTGGAGAGTGTCCAGAGGAGGGCTACGAAGATGGTGAAAGGCCTTGAGGGGAAGACGTACGAGGAACGGCTGAGGTCACTGGGCCTGTTCAGCCTGGAGAAGAGGAGGCTGAGGGGGGACCTCATCGCAGTCTACAACTTCCTCGCAAGGGGTTGTCAAGAGGCAGGAGACCTTTTCTCCATTAACACCAGTGACAGGACCCGCGGGAACGGGGTTAAGCTGAGGCAGGGGAAATTTAGGCTGGACGTCAGGAGGGGGTTCTTCACAGAGAGGGTGGTTGCACACTGGAACAGGCTCCCCAGGGAAGTGGTCACTGCACCGAGCCTGTCTGAATTTAAGAAAAGATTGGACTGTGAACTTAGGCACATGGTCTGAACTTTTGGGTAGACCTGTGCGGTGTCAAGAGTTGGACTTGATGATCCTTAAGGGTCCCTTCCAACTCAGGATATTCTATGATTCTATGATTCTATGTACCAAACGATGCATTATGCTTAACTCCTTCTCTGCTGCTGCCATAGCATGGACAGTTTAATTGATTGTCTCATTAGCAAGCTAAATTGGTATTTTTAGAGGAGATATGGTGGAGATGGAGTATCTATTCAGAAGTATAACAATAAATAAAAGGTAGGCTTAGAATGAAAGAAAATATAATTTTGTATGTGCAAAAGTGTATCCAGGAAGTGTGACCCGCTGCCTCTGAGGCTCCCTGCTGCTTCCCCTGCTGGCCCCACAAAATACCCACCACCCCAAGGCGTGCCAGGATCTGCCCAGGGGTGCTGGGTGTCCACGCATGCCAGGCTGCCCGTGTGAGGCTGTCTGCATGGAGGCAGCTCCCGGACCACCTGCAGCAGAGGCATGAAAGCAGAAAGGCTGGGTGCGTGCAAACACAGGTTGGTGAAAACCAACGAAGGCTTAGTGCAAGTATGCTCCCGGTGTGCTTGGTTTGTGATCACGGCAAGTTAACAGCTGGTAAACTGCCAGACCAGGTTCTATAAAAGCAAAGTACTGTGGCATTGCATCTTATTCCTGTCCTGTTGTCCACAGGGGCTCTGTGTGATGGGAGATTCCAGAGAGCTGGTCTGCTCAGAGTGCCCGCAGGCAGTGGTGGCTGCTGCTACTGGAGAGCTCTGCTCCCCGGTGCACTAGGGGAGCAGTGCCAAAGCAGTTGAACTTCGAGATGTTTTGGCTATATTGGTTTGCTGTTTTGCTTGGTTTTGGTTTGGTTTGGTTTGCTTTTTCCCCTCAGATCCCTTATGACATTTTAGCCACAGGCAGAGTTTAATGGCAGGTCCCGTGGGGTGTAATGGGAGTAGAGCAGTGGGGGCTAGGCTGCCGACTGTCCGCAGCATTTCACTGGTGTTAGCCTGGCCTGGCCCTGGTCTGCCATTTTCCCTTGAAGACCACTTTGTAAAGCTGCACGAAGCACCGCACAGGTGGGGTGCTGCTCCACGCAGGAGATCAGCTCAAGGCCAAAATGTTTGGGTCTCACAAGGAACAGGGGGAGTTCAGTGCAGAAAGCCAAAGCTTTGCCAAAGGGGCAAATGTCACCCTTGGAGTGGGGTCAGCCCTTTTCTCTGTGTCTGCTGAGGCAAAACATGCCCACTTTTGCCATCCTTCAGCCTGAAGTGTTGAAAGTAAAACACGAACACGTTTACCACCCCACCGCAGAGCAGCAGCTGAAACAGCAACCTGTCGTGTCCTCGCCGAGCAGACCCCAGGTAATGTACCTTGTAGTTACTGACCTTAGAGTTTGTTTACCACATCCACAGAAAATATATGGGTGCCCACAAGCAGTGTCACGGTAAGGAGAGGACTGCCAGCCAGTCAGAACGCCCTGTGCAGTACGGTGACACTTCCAATCACCCCGTGTTAGTGAGAAACACCCTAAGCTGGATGTATTTACATCCATTACTTGAAATGTGCCCAAGAGTTTGTATAATGTAATGATTTGAAAATAACATTAATTTTAAAATATACTGCCTTCTTGGAACACAAGGAAAAAAAAAAAAAAAAAAAAGAAAGAACATTTAACAAATGTGATTAAGCTGGAATGACTTGGCAGAGAAGAGTCGCCATTGATGTATTTAACAAAAAACTCATTAAAACAAAATTCAGACTGAAAATAAAAGATGTTATGTAATGAAAATAGCACTGATTAAAAGCTGTAGCCTCAAGAATTCAAACCCCGTGTAGATAAATCATGGACACATGCAACATTTCATAGAGATCGGACTTTAATGGCATTCCAGTCCTGGACACAACCACATTTTTCAGTCGAAAAATTCCCTTTTGGGGGCCCTCAGTCACCACCCATATTCTAATAACTTATACTTCCAAGAGGCTTCCCATGTGCAAGCCCAGGCTCAGGCCTGCAGTGTCAGGGCAGCACCGTCCTTGCGGGGTCGCGGACCCTTCCTGCAGGCGCTGCCACGTGCCCAGGTCCTACACAGCCACCCCACATTGCCCCGCTGGTCCGACGGGTGGGTGTGCTGGTGCGACGGGGAGGGCCCGGAGAGGAGCATTAGGGCAGCGATTGCTACCAGCACCCCAGCGCGGAGCTGGGGCGATGTCTGCAGGCGGTGCCCGCACCCGGCCCGGCCCGGCCCTGCCTGGGGCCGCGGGGCCCGGCCCGGAGCCCCCGCAGCGAGGAGCGGCCCCGAGGGCAGCGCGGCCCCGCCCGGCCGCCACCACCCGCAGCGGGGCCCGGCCGCGAGGCCTCGGCAGGGCCCCGGGGGGGCGGCGGGGCCGTGTGCCCGGGCTGCCCCGGGGAAGGAAGAAGCTGAGTTTGTGGCAAGAGCCAGCTGCGCTCTCTTATTTATTTATCAAAAGGAAAAAAAAAAAAAAAAAAAAAAAAAAAAAAGTCCTGCCTGGCACAGGAAACTCTGGTTTTGTGGTTTTGGAGACGCTGTGACAGGAGAGGCCTCGTGCCCGCAGCATGCCGTGCTAGCTCAGCTCCCGGGGGTGACACAGCCTGTGGTGTCTCCACAGAAGCCCCAGGGCGGCCACACCAGCCTGCCCCAGCCACACCGGCTGCAGGAGCCCCAGGAGCTGCTGTCCTCCAGTCCCTGCGTGCTGTCACTGCCGTGTTGCCCTCGCCTGCTCCTCCAGCTCCGGGTCCGGGCAGTCACAGAATCACGGAATCACAGTCATGCCGTGCCGCTCCAGGGTGCTGTGGGGTGTCTGCAGCTGCAGTCCACAGCCTCACTGGAGGAGCAGAGAGGCCCAGCTGGACCCATCTGAGTCCAGCACCTGTAGGAGAACTGCTGCTCCACAGCCACATCAAAGGCTCTGTGCACTTTCCTTGGCACCAGTGGGCTTGCTCTCACTGGCGATCATGAAGACGGATCAGGAGACCCCATATCCACATCCCCATCAGCTCCTCCTGGGGACCCCGGGTCTTCCTGATGCTGCCAGAGCACGAGCCCTTATGCTCAGCCCAGCTCCTGCAGCAGCCGGGCAGAATTAGCCCCAGGTCTGTCCATGGCACCATCCAGGTCCCTTCACTCAGGCCCTGGCCAGGTTTCTCCCTTCAGGCGCCCACTGGCTGGGTGTCTCTGCTCCCAGTACTTTTCTCTGCGAGGCCCCAGCAGCTCTTACTACATAAACATAGCCTGGTCACACTCCTCTCCCTGAATACAGCTTCACTGCCCCAGTTTCCTCCCATCACCGCTGGCTTTGCCTGCCCACCCTGCACCCTGGACCCCCTCCATCATGAGCCAGTGCTCTTTTACCTACCCAGGGAAACACTGGCACAGCAGAAAGCCAGAGTGGCCTGGAAGGACACCAAGACCAGGCATGTGGTAAGGCCCACGCTGCCACCTGACATGCAAAAACCCACAGCACATCTGGTTCCTCAGCTGCTGTCAGGGCGTGCTCAGCCTGGTAACAGAGCTAGCTCCTGTGGGGAGCTGCCAGGTCTGGGGGACAACCAAGAACGTGAGGGTGACAGGTTCCCGGCCACTGGGACCCTGTGCGAGAGTTTATTCTTCACCTCCTGGCAGGCAACCTTTGACAGTGAGAACTTTCCAGCAGATATTAAATTAAAGAAATCTGGGAATTAATTCCTCAGGTTTCTCAAGTGTGAGCCACCTGGCAGCCACAGCAAGACGCTCTGCAGCATTTTGTACACAGTAATCATCGCCTGCGCTGCCAAGGGCTGAGGGTGCAGTGCTGGTGTCTGCACCTCACTCCTCTGCTCCCATTGTTCTCTGAGTGCTTCTATTGTTTAAAAAAAGCACTCACGGCAATTTTGTTCTGTGCTGCAGAGGAAGAGAGTGAGGTGGTCGGTCACTTGTGCTGCTTATTGACAGCATGATGGCTTTAAATGGTGGGGCAGAGTCTGACAAATTCTAGGTCCCGATGCTAGCAAGAGTACAATGGAGCCCATGAGAATGGCTCAGAAAAAAATCATCACAGGAAAAAAAAATCATGTGTGGGAAACAGAAGGTTTTGAAAGAGATACAGAATGAAATGTTGAACTGCTCAAAGGTCACGGTCAGATGGAGATTATTATGAAATAACTGGACGCTCCTGAATCCCCGTGGTTTGATTGTCTGCTCACAGGCCTCAGTAAGGAGCAGAGGTTTCTGCACCCTTTGAATGCTGACCAGGAGCTGCATGCCTGTCACTGCAGTGCCTTCTGAAGAGAGCTCCCTGTGTGCCTGGCCTGTGCTAACACATCTGGAGGGCCATGTCCAGCTGCAGGCAGCGTGAGGGGGCTGGATGGAGACTCCTGAGGGCCTTCCCACAGACAGCTCCACGGCTCTGTAGCATTTCCTTACAGTATGCCCTGTGCACATCATTATCAGCATTATTTCTCTGGTTTGCCACCTTTAACAGCAAGTAAAGGACCCCCTACTCCCCTACGATTAGATTACCCAAGGGAAAAGAGCCAAGCATTTACACTCCCAGAAAACAAACATCTCTTGCTTAGATTCTGATTAGCTTTTAGAGTCTTTTGTCTTTACTTCTGCTGCCCTCGCCTTTCCCTGTCTTCCCCAGCAAACACCGTGGTCAGCAGAACCTCCTGGTGCCTGCTCGCCCCCCATGCTGCCCACTGACGGCACGGTGTGCCGGGGCATGCCGACAGCCCAGAGGCACGACCGCGTGCCCTCGCTGCCCTGCAGGAGAGCTCACTGCAAACCACTGGTGTCACCGACTCTGAGGGAAACGTGGCTGTGGGGCTGTTTTACCACGGCATTTGCTGTTAGGCATTTCTGTACTGCACCCTGGTGCTGTGCTACATGAATGTCTGCGAGTGCTAGAGGCGCAGACCTCGTCCCCATCTCCACGGGCAGCAAAGTTTCACTGAAATAATTCTGGTAGCAGGTTCTCGTGTTCTTGGGAGGGTGTTGATGATGTTGAATTCAAAAAGCACAGTGTCAAACTTGAACCTGATGTGGGCCGTGCAGCACGGAGCAGGAGGGAGCGCACGGCAGCACGAAGGTAAATAGTCAGCTCGGCTAAGCCTGTGGTTAATGAGTTCAGCCGTGTTTATAATTTCGGTTCAGTGGATCTCTGGATTTCACTTTCCAGCTCACTGCATCCAGTCCAGAGAATCAATATGAATTATCAGTAATTTGTCAGAGGCTGATAAATGGCATTATGATGTGGAACTGCCGCTAAGCCTGGCATTGTCCTTGCTTGTTGGGTCAGCGGTGTTTTTTTAATCCTTTGATGTCACCATGATATGCTGTTCTACAGTAACTAATCTGCTGGCTTCTCCGGGGCTTGATCAAGCCCAGGCACAGCTGCAAAATATGTTTATTGTAAACAGATATGTCAAAGCAGGTGGAGGGTGACTTACATTCTGAAATGGGCCGGGTGGGGGTGTTGGGGGCACTGGGCTGTGTCGGTCTGACGGGGTGCGCGGGGCTCCCCAGCACGGCTGCTGCTTCCCTGAACACACCGAGCACGGAACACTGCCGCCTTGCTTAAAGTTCAATAACTGGCTTCAGGAGCCTACAAATATTAAAGGACTATGAAGATATTTAACCTGAAACAGTGCAGTTCAGCTGCATAAGACTGCTTATTAAAAATGAATGAATTAATTTGATAAGAATCATAATCTTTGCTATGTGGTGCAGCAGAAGTAGGTTACTGTTTTCTGCCCTGCTCTTTTCTCTAGCGTGGTACTTCCCACATTTCTGTGAACTGAGAAAACACTTGATTTCTCACTCAAATTTATTGATTATTGTTATGCCTTCAGAGAGTGCAACAATCAAAAGGAAAAGGGCAAACTATAAACTGTAAGTATGAACTGAAGCGAACACCACACAGCAGCTCCAGCACGAGGGCCCAGTTCAGTACCCTGGCGTGCTGTGCCCTGGTGTGGGTCCCCAGTACAAGAGACCTGGAGCTACTGCAGGGGGTCCAGCGGAGGGCACCGAGGTGCTGCAGGGACTGGAGCCCCTCCATGCCCAGAGGTGCAGGCCCAGCACGGAGCCCTGGTGGCTCCCCCTGCCCCTCAGGCAGCACTGCTGGGCCGGGCGGGTGCCGCAGCCCTGGCACAGGCTGCCCAGAGGTTGGGGGGCTCCTCGGGGACATCTCCAGCAGCCGCCTGGCCATGGGGCTGGGCACCCTGCTGGGGGTCCTGCTGGGGCTGGGGGGCACAGGGGCACCCAGAGGTGCTCCGGCCGTAGCCGTGTGTGATGCTGTGATACGCTGTGGCCAAGCAGCCCACTAGAGCATTCTCTTTCCCATTACTTTTGATGCCCTTGTGTACTTCAAGCCTATTCTTCATGTTGGACATTTAAGCTTTGAACCTCTAGGATAGGTCTGATGTTCTTTGTTGCTGTCACTGGCCACACAGAGTAAAACAGGGTAGAAGTTAATTAATGCTTGTTAATGTGGCCCGTTCAGCTCCCTCTAGCCCCATTAGCAGTATTGCAGAGAATTAGAGTGACTTGAGAGGAACTGAAGAAACACAACCAGTACTGTCTTGTTTTACTAAAATAAAAAAAAAGAAAAAAGATACACATTCACAGAGCAAGCTCGTAGAGTTTATTAGCTCTGTCTTAGGTCAGTCTGCAAGAGCAGACTGATGATGGACAGAAGTAAAAGATAACAAGTTCCAGGAACTTTTCCTCCTGGAGATTTATGACTCAATTGTCATTTTCCCATCTCGACTGAAACAGCTTGCAAGATCATCATTAATATCATTTTCTAGCCACATAGGTCAAACAGAGTTGTAGAAGGTTCAATATTTTTGTACTGAAGTTTTTACTGAAGAATTTTGTTATGAAAATAAGAGCTGTAGGAGCTGCTCCTGGCCCTGGCTCCTCGCTGGGGAAGCTGAGCCGTGCAGGTGCCCCATGGCCCTGCAGAGGATGGGAATGGCCCAGATCTGCAGCGTTCCCCTGGCACCGTCCCAGGCTGGCCATGGTGCTGCTCGTGCCTCAGGGTCGTGGAGGAAAAGCTTTGTGTTATTTGCAGCGAGACTGGAGCTCAGCTGTTTCCCCTGCTGATGCAAAGGTGAAAGTGAGTCTCACCGGCAAGGTCCTGCAGCTGAGGCTGCCCTGGAGAGCAGCACTCCTGTCCTTGGGCTGGGCACGATGCCTGACGGGCAGCCCAGCCTCCATACCTCACACCAGGCGGTGCCTGGGGCTGCCACTGCACTGCACCAGCCCCGGGCCTGCACCAGTAGCAACCGCGTGGGCTCGGGGCTGTAAGGACAATTAGTCAAATTCAAGGAAGCAACTTTCTTTTGTACACACGTGCTATTTACCTTTGGAAATAAAATAATAACTTTATTTTATTTTTATTTATTTAGCTGAAAGCTTCTTTCTGTGGGGTCGCTGTTCCAAATCTGTCATTTTACCTCCAGTGTCACCGCGTTGCTCAGGCTGGGGGAGCCGTTCGCTGCTGCCCAGAACTTGCAGCTGCCGAAGGAAGAGGGCTGTGATGGGTCGGTGTACCCGTAGGGTACACGAGCAGCCCTTGTGCCCCCAGGCCCTCTGACAAGAGGGACCCTTGGAGCTGCCTGGCCCCATGGTGCCTGGTGCCCCCCGCCTGCCCACAGTCTCGTGCTGCTGGCAGCATTACCACATCCGACGGCTCAGCTCGTTCCAGCTTGGCTAAACCCAGCGGGGACCTCGCACTGCCCGGGTCTGGCACCTGCCAGATAAGCCTGCAGCCATCGGGGCAGCTGTGCCTCTGCATTCCTGGTGAAGGATGAGAAATTTCTTCTCTCTTGTTATGTGCAGACAAATAGTACCTTTGCAGGCAATCCCTGCCATTGTCAGACGAGGAGAGAAGCAAGGCTATTTTAGAAGCCAGTAATTACCTCTGGTAAGATGGAGCTGCACCAGGGAAATAGGCTCCTGCTCTGTGCTGGGCTGCAGCCTTTCCTCCTTCAGAGCTGGCAGAGGGGAGAGATGGGAGGCAGAGGAAAAATCTCTGATCCCTACATGCGCTCATCAGAGCTGATATTCCCTACTAAAGAATTTCACCTTTCAACTGAGTGTTGTGTGAAGAACTGGGAGGTCCTGCGGAGGAGGCTGGGCCCTGGCTGGGGATGTGATCACCAAAAGGCTGTGCCCACCACAGGGCTGGACCTTTGGAAAATTTGCTGGATTTTTTTTTTCTGAAAAATTTCTGGAGACTTTCTGGAAATTACGAGAAACAGCTATGGTATTTTTATTTTATCTACCCGGTTTGCTTATTTCCAAGGGAGTGTTATGCCTGAGTCTTTTGCCTGGGGACTCTCTTCCAGTGCACTGAGGGTGTCTGTTCCTATTAGAAATGTTGCAATAAATAGAAATTACATGCAACATTTCATCAAAATCTTCAGGCTCAAGAAGAAAACCCCTTTTGTTTATTCTGCTGCATGTTTTATTTATTTATTTTTGGTGAGATGCAGTGTATAAAAAAGAAAGTGATCCTAAAGGAATTACGACTCATGGAGATTAGATAAATAAGACAACTATAAAAGCCATGCTAAAAAGCAGTTTTGCATACAAGTTCTAACAAATTGTGTAGTGGTTTGTAATTCCAACATGTGAATGCAAAGCTATTTCTGAAACAAAGATTTTGGTAATAAGTATGCATTTGAATTTTAGTTAAGATAATAATATGCCCTAAGGGTACATATTCTTGAAATCATTTTGCATGCATGCCATGTTTCTTTGGAAAAATGGAGCTGCTATTATTTGACAGTGACTACATACATTGAGAAAATTAATAACATGACGCACCCTGAGCGCCTCTTTTCCCCCTGGGGATGGGCAGTGCAGCCGTGCTGAGGGTGGTGATGCCCACGGGTGGATGGGGCCATGGCCCCAGTGAGCATCGCGTGGCCCCTGGCCAGGGCGCTCTGCAAAGCCGAGGCCACGGGCAGAAAGGGGAGGTGATTGATCCTTGGGGAAATTACACAAGCAATTTGTTCAGCGGCTTTGTTGTTGGGCTTTTGCCCAAATAAAAGATTTTTGTGCTCTGCTTAGCAAATGTTTTTGTTATTCCAGTAATTGTTTTGGGGGGAATTGAGAAAAAAAGAACTTACAAGAGTTAAATGGCAACTCGAGAGACCATGCTTATTAGCTCAGAAAGGAAAAAGAGTCTCAGGTGACCTTTCTTGTGCAGAAAACTCTGCTGTCAGCTGCATTTCGTACATATCAGAATAACTCGTATGCTTGAGTTCAGTTGAAAGCCCAACGCCAGGACCTCTTGTCTGCTGAACCCACAGGAGCGGTGTGCCGGCAGCGTGCCCTGGGGCATCACGGTGCGGGGCCGAGGGGTTGCGAACAGCGGGCAGAGCCCTGCTGCCCCCAGAGCACGGCCATGGGCAGGCTGCACGGGGATGTGCCAGGGACCAGGGGCTGCCAGGGGCTGCAGCACGTCCCTCCTGAGCTGTGCTGCTCGGTGCAGCCGACACGGAGCTGGCTGAAGTCCTGGCGTGCCGGCATGCAGGGGCTGGGCCCAGAGCAGGTCCTGCAGGAGCAGAACTGTGGTGGTGCCGACATGCTGGAGGGGAGGAGAGGAGAGGAGAGAAAAGGAGAGGAGCAGAGGGAGAGGAGAGGAGAGGAGCATCTCTGTGATTCCGTGTGATCTGGCGATCTCCTGGAGCTTCCCCCTGCAGGGCTGGCTGCCCGTGTCACCGACTGGCACTGGCTTTGGCACGTCTGTCGCTGCCCAACCAGTCCCAGCCCTGTGGTCACTCCCCGCAGGCCTTAAACTCCCTCCTGCTGGGAGCAGCCTCGCACAGCACGGGTACTTTAAACAGCTGTACCTCCGGGGATGAATTGTGGCTGACCTCGGGGGTTTTCAGTTTTTTTCAGCTCAGGCTCCTCTGGCATCCGTCAGAAGATTAACAGAGCACGAAGGACTGTGGCTTTGGGAGGTGTGAGGGGCTGTGGAGGCGACACTTCCCCAGGCACGCACAGCACCCGCTGCCAGCATCCGCACCCCAAGGACAGGGCCGTGCCTCAGGTCCCCAGCTGGTGGCTGCACTGGGGTGGGAACAGGAGGGGCGGCGGGGTGCCAGGGCCTGCCTGGCCTGGCTGTGCTGGTGCTGGGGCAAACTGGGGTGCGTGGTGGTGCTGGAGCCTGGGCTGGGTCCCATCTCCGTCCCGTGGTGCAGGCGAGGGGGCAGTGCTGGGTGCTGCTGGGGCCGGGCTGTGTGTGTTTTCTGCTCGAGTACTTAGTGGCTGGACACGAGAGTATCTGCTGCGGCGGGGAAAAATCGATGTGATTACTATGCCATCGGGCTACATCTAACTACAATATCCCGGACAAGCAGGAGACACATCATTCACAGATAATGCTGCATTGCAGGTGAAAGGAAAATGTCGTGGCTGGAGGGGAGCATGCTGGGGAGAATAGTAATAAAAAAAAAAAAAAAAAAAAAAGGCAAGCCAGATCATCTTTTCCCATGGAAGCAATTACAGAAGGCATCAGGCTTTGACACGACTCTGTAATTAATGGGAAGGCAAACAGTTAAAGATTAGTGGCTATTAATGAGTTGCTATATAAGCAGCTTACTGGCCCTGTGCTCCAGGAGGTCTGTGGGCAAGCTAAGCAGCTTGTGCTTTTGCATAGGTGACCTCTCCTCCTGATCCTGAATTTAATTATTAGCAGACTGAACCCTGAGCTGACTCTGGGCATAGCTCCCAGGGAGCTGCTCTCTGCCTAGGAGGAAGCGGTGATGTTCTGAGGGACCTGAGGAGTTCCCATCCTTTGGCATGGAGGGAAGAAGAGGCGGCATTTTGCCTCCCAATTAGCTGATTTTGAAGTACCAAGTCCAAATGAAACGTTTCTCTCTTTTTCTACTTCTATCCAAGTAGAATGGTAACCATCCCCTATGCCAAAACCTGAAACTGAATTCCTGCAAGCAAATAAAGTGCAGCTGAGAAGTGTTCATAAACTGCAGTGTTTTTTTTTTTTTTTTTTTTCCCCAGGCACTGTCTTACCAAGGGTGTGCACCCAAGAGCCTGCCTGGGGCTGTTCCCCCCGGGGCTGGAGCCCAGTGCCAGGTTCAGTCCAGGCCCCCCAGTTCACAGGTGGCTGTCAGTAACTGCTGTGACCTGCCAAAGACTTCATAAAATGTTTGCCCATTCAGCAGCTTACACTCTATAGAAATAGCAGAGCCTCCTCCCGGTGCTCAGGCAGAGCAGGGCGGGGGATTTTTCTGCCCCCTTTGGGAATACACAGGTACCTGTGGACCTCTCGCCTGCTGCCTGGTGCGGGCGGCCAAGCAGCGGGACCACTGCCCTGCCCTGCCCCGCCAGCAGCCTGGTGGCTCCCCCAGGGGACTGCCAGCAGGACGGGGACGTGGCCGTGCCACCGCCGGCTGTCCCCGACCTCTGTGGGACAGGCAGCAGAATCCAGGCCACAGCAAGCAGGGGGCAGCCAGCCGTGCCCTGAGAACATCGCCTTCCTCGGGGTGCGTCCCCATGGCGTGGTCACCTCCCCAGGGGAGTGGGAGAGAGGACACATGGCAATGGAGACTGATTAGAAGCAGGTTCGAAGTACAGCAGGGCAGGGACCATCTTTAAAACAGGAATTCCTCTCATGGAGACCTCGGGCACTGCCACCTGGGCCTTTCCTTGGCCTGGGGATGCATTTCAGGGCAGGGAGCCTGAGGTGTGCCAGGAGCGGGGCCGTCTCCAGCACCATACGGCATGCGTGGTTCCTCCGAATGCCTGGCTGCTCTCTGGGCAATTTGCTGAATCTTTATTGCACTTTGATTCTGGTTATCAAAGAGAAAAATCCATCGTAGACTTAAATAAACAAATTGCCTGCTCTTTACCTCATGTATTAATTGCTGTGCACACTGCAAGCATGTCAGGGATGCGAGGCTTCTCTTGTAAGCTTGTTTGTGCAAAACTGATATACGGACTGCCTATCTGCATGGCTACGTCTTAAATATTAAAAAATATATTTGCATATGTTAAAATATGAAACATTTCAAATACAAATGTATTTAGCAATAACATTGAAGTGGCCACTGAAGAGCATGATGGATTTTGTGGCATTCTGTCCCAATTTCCAGCACTGAGTTTCTGTTCCCTGTACCAGAAGCCCACTTGCCTTTCAAAGCCAAGGGTGGACAATTCCTTTGTCACCCAAGTGGTCAGCTCTTTGAAGGATGCATGCAGAAGAAAAACTGCCAGTAAAGAGCATCAGGAGGAGTGCAAAGTGCCTGCTGCGAGCTGAAGCGTATCCAGCACAACTGGCCCAGGGATCGCGGGGCTGTCCTCGGGGTGCCTGCCAGCACCTGGGGCTTCTGGAGCACAGTTGACGTGCTGGGGGTAGCGGCGGGGTTTGCCCAGGCAGGGAGCCCCCTGTGCACTGTGCCGATGTGTCCTGGCAGCTCAGCGGGTCTCGGGACGTCCCCGGGGTCCCTGCAGACCTGGAGGTCCTGACCCGAGCTGAGCCGTGGGGAGACAGGAGCCTGGCAGAGGTGGAGGCTCGTCCGCAGCCCCTCCACCCCGCAGGGACCCCCAGAGACAAGCACTGAGCCAGTAACCTGTAAGCCACGTTTGCAGCCCAGGTCACCACCTGGACCACTCGGCAATTCTTACCGGTCGTCTGAACCATGGTCAGGGGATGCTGATGCTGTGAATATTTGCAAGCTGCCATTTGATTTAGCCTCCTGTCTTCCCCGAGGTGATGGGTTACGTTAGGAAGTGTGAGGATTTATCAGATTCATGCTTTTAACTCACCATTACTCATCTTCGTTTCCAATTCCAAACCTGATGTCCTGATCTGAAAAATGGGAAACCAACTCAGCTGCACTGCTTGCCTCCTATTGCACTTCTGCCTTTTGAACTCCTAGAGTGAAAATTGTGATTTTCAGGTGAATTACGGCTCGATAGGTGTGGCTTGTGATACTTTCACCTATTTATCTCTGTGCATCAGAATTCATCAATACATAAAAAGAAAATAGAAGAACATAACACAAAAACTTAGATTTCATAATGAAGATACCTCAATGCTTACTGCAAAGTTCGGTGGTGTTATTATATTCAGCACAGACTTCTCAGAGATTTTACTACTGTAAACCACATATTATTAATAATAATCAGAATATTTTGCAATGTTTTAATATAGCCGATTAATGCTTTATTATGATGAAATTGATGTACAATTTTAATCAGATTTTGATCATTACAATTTTTCCCTATTAAAAAGCTATTTCTGTACAGCAGTCAGGATAAAAAGGGGGAAATGGAGCTTAATGCATAGTTGAATAAATACAGCTATCACTTCTGAACTATAAAGCTTACTTATGTATAAACATAATCGTGAGGCTTTCTACCTGATTTTCAAATTGCAAGGGCAATGAAAGACTCTTAATGTCCTGAATTGCTTCCTTTTTATTAGTCACTCAGCTCTAATGTTCATACAGCACTTTATCATCATATTAAAAAAAATAATAACAAAAAAAGGGAGAAGGCCCAGATTTTTCACAATAAAGTGAAGTGACAAGAATTGCATGCATTTATTATTAACATGATGGTGAAGCTCTCCCCTGCAAGCCCTGTCCTGGCTCTATTAGATGCTGGCGAAGGTGTGAGCATCATCGTCCTGCAGGAGCTGCCAGCCCAGGCGCCCCGCGGGCCTCCAGTGGCAACAGGCGCCGTGGGGCACAGGCAGGACAGGGCAGGCCCTGTGCAGGGACCACAGCGAGCAGGTAGAGCCGTGCCCCCTGCCTTCCACTGCACCCACCCCGTTACGGGTACCGAGTTCCTGCTGCCCGTGGCATTGCCGAGTGGTCCTGAGGCTGCCAGCCTGCCCAGAGCCCCCAGCCCGCAGGTGGTGGGAGCTGCCGGCCCCCAGCAGGGCCACAGTGGGCTCACCGGGCTGTGGAGACCCCCGGGCGGTGTGTGCGGGGCCCCGCCAGCAGCTCACTGGTGATTTCGGTCCCTTCCAGCTCGCGTGCGGCTCTCTGCAGTGGCAGCATCCTGACCGCTCGCAGCAATCCCATCAGGTCGCCTGCCCTTTTCTGTTCGCCTTGCTTGCCTGGTACCCCTTACTCATGAAGATTGCACCTTGGCCAAGGTGATTTACATTTTTAGCCTCGTCATGATGGTTATCAGTCCTTTATGGATGAGAAAATATTTTTTCATCCTTGCATGAAAAGTTATACTATTATGTATATACTGTTATATACTGTTATGTATATACTGTCATATAGTGTTATATACTGCTATACTGTTAGGCTTCTTCCAAAAAGAGGAGAGCAACTCCTATTAAGCATTTTACCACGTTGCTCTAGCAGTAGTGCTACCCAGTAGTCCTATCCCATGATCAGAACGCTTCTTCCTTTCTTAAATACTTCAGAAATCTTCCTTATTGACCCACTGTATTTGGTGGAGAAGTCACACCAGCAATGCACCTTTCTTATTCCCTGCTCGCAGATTGCCCATGCCCAGCGCGAGCCCCTCCCCAGCCGTGGCTGCAGACAGCCCCCCCGGGAGGCACAGCTTGCACCCCGTGCCAGCAGCACCTGCGAGCAGCACGTCCACAGCAGCAGCTACACATCCACACGTCCCCCACTCATCGAGGCTGCTCGCAGTGCTTGGTGCAGTGCTACCTTTGGCGACTGCATTACCAGGTTAGCTGGGGTTTGCAGAAATTTATTCACAAGTTAAGAAGCTGTTGTGAGCAGTGGTCTGAATTCCCTGGGGATCAGCAAAATGCCCCTCATCGCTTATGCTAGGTAGCCCCAACTCCAAAGGTGTTTGGCAGTCTGTATGGTGCTTTTCAGCGTCTGCTGAAAAATGCCCTGATACTGAAAACTTTTCTGTAATTAGAGAAAGGCTGAAATTGGCAATGATAGCAGTATTCACACATCATTTTAATGCCTATTGTGTCATACCAAACTGATCCCTGATAGCCTTTAATAATGGTCTTTATTCCTGTTGTCCTACAAAATTGCAATGTCACATCAGGCGGCCAAGCAAGGCTTACAATGAATTGATTTGAAATTAAAAATGAAGACAGCCATTCGCTTTTCATTACTCACCCTGTTTTTCAGCAAGTAAAGGTAAGTCCCTCTCTGTGTTTCTTAGCAGATCAAGAAGGCTTAAGGGGAAACGCACGTCCCCCAGCTATCTGAAACTTGGGTGGGCTCGTACTTGGTCCTTGCTCTTTAACCACGGCTTGATGATTCAGGATGAGGTTTCCAGTTAATCATGCAATGCAGCATCCTTAACTGCTGGTGCCTCTGTCCTAGAGAACCAGATTTTGCTCTCCTGGATGGTGTGGAGCAATGTGTGTTGTATAACCCTGAAGACCAGCATCTGCCACTGATATTCCACCTCCTTTGTGCTTTCTACTTGTTTCCTGCAATTCTACTGTTGTTTTGAACAGAAGTGTTTACCTATTTGCAAATATTTTGCATATATAGTCTTACAGCCTTGCTATTTACATCTGTTGCATGCATATCCCAAAATGGCACATTTTCATTTAGCTTCTGTCATTGCACGGTACAGCACATTTGGGTTTCTGAATAATTCATCACAATCTAGTCTGTGTTATAAACTCTCGTAGTTTTGGGCTCAGTACTCAGCTTGCCTACTGTGGGCAACATTTTTTTTTTTTTAACTGGAGAGCAAAAAATGAGAAATATCTTATGGATACGCAAGCTGAGAACTTAGCAGAATATTTTGGGTTTGGTATATAGGAGTGCAAAGTGAACATCACCAAGGTGTTGCCCCCTTCCTCCACCTTTTACATTTTTCTAAACCCCGTGTGCCAGGCCAGACTGTGCAGCGCCCAGTACAAAGCCTGCCCTTTGCTGGGGGGCCAGGCCCTGGCTGGGTGCATGCCTGGGGTGCCGGGACCGCGGCACTGGGTTGGGTTGGGAGCAGCAACCTGGGCACAGGGCAGCAGCAGGGCCTGCTGCGGGCACAGCCACCCCCGAGGGGTGCCCTCGGGCCCTGTGCCCAGCACTGCAGGAGGGACCTGGCAAGCGTGCAAGGGACATGAGGGCTGGAGACAGGCCAAGGAAGTGAGTGCAGAAGCACTGGCGCACGGGTGCTCTCCAGGGCTGGGCAGGAGCCGCTGGGGTGCCTCTGCTCGGAGAGGCTGCGGGGCACCGGCGGGAGCCAGCGCTTGGCACTGCCCTGGGCACTGGGATCACTGCTGCTTCCAGCGACTGCCACTACTGCCCCTGGCTGTTATTTTATGCATCCATGTACAAAGGGCAGTGTGTGTGTGTGTTTTGTCTTTAAGATAGCATAATATAGCATTGATAACATTTTATTTTATTTTATTTTATTTTATTTTATTTTATTTTATTTTATTTTATTTTATTTTATTTTATTTTATTTTATTTTATTTTATTTCAAATATTATTTTTGCAGGCAGATGGCTCTGATTTGCAAGATTTGTCAAGGCAGATTCCATAACCCAGGGGGAGGAGGTGGGGGATGGATTTCCTTCCATGTTGTCCGGAATGATGACTACGTATGTAAACCTACCACCTGAATTCAGAGCGGTGTCAAATCGATACAACGCCATGTGCAGAAAAATGTAGCTCTGGTGTAGTTATCATGTGGTTTAATTCTTCTGGTGTGCACCTTCCTGAAGGGGTAGTGAGCCTGGATCAAACCTCAGATCCAGCCTCTGCTGGTGAAGTTGTCATGAAGCTAACTGCTTTATCTGCAGACTGATCGCCTCTTTCCTGACTGCTGGTGCTGCTTGCTGGCAGCTTTCAGGTTTTCAGCGCATGTTCTCATGGTGCTGCAGCTGTTCTGGTTGTGTGCCCTTCCCGGAGCAGAGCTGGGCTTTCCCCCGGGGTATGCGGGCTGCGCCGGATAGGTGAGCATGGGCGAGCTGCACCCAGAGCACGTGCTTTGTGGTGAAAGATGATGCTGATAAGTCTCATGCTTTGTATTTTTTTATTATTTTTACTTTAACCCTCCACCCCCCTTACTTATTTTATATTAAATGAAATGTTCGTTTGTTTCCTACATAGCAGTGCTTTAACCAGACCCTTTGCTTTGTCTTTCTCATAGAGGTTTGCAGTAAGTTTGTTACAACTGATGCACACTGCTTGAAATTCAAAGAGATTTGGGTTTTCTCTTTAGACAAACACATTATTTCTGGTCCCTAGACGAGGTGCTCAGCTCCCCGGAGCAGATACGTTCAGGTAGGAGCACTCTCTTTCTGAATGCCAACATTTGCTTCTGTGGATGTTTTACATCTGCATTGCTCTGTTTTTACCGCTCCTCCTGAGATACAGTCCTGGAGCAGGATTTTAACATACTAGTTATGTATTTCAAAGCTATTGATTTTCTTCTTACATAAACATAAGGAGGACTGAATTATGTAATAATCCTGCCACAGTAATATACATGTATATAGTGTATATATATATAAATCAATTTTTGGCCCATCTGATTAGTTTTTCCATTCTTGAATTATTTTCTTACCTTGCAGATTCAGAACTGTTCATCATTTACATATTATTTTTTTCCATATTCTATTAATGCACATCTGCAAAGCAAAGGAAATAAATCATGAGAGAAATGCTGCTGCAGACTTTTAAGGCTTTAGGCTTTGCCCTAGAGAAGTTCCAATTACAGCCAATAGATGTTTTGCCAGAACAAGGACACCATGAAAACTGCAGTGTATTGTCCTATTTGAATTTTAATATTTAATTTCTTGTCCCACCTCCTTTTTTTTTTTTTTTTTTTTGAAAGACACTGTAACATATAAACATTGGTTTGTAAATAAGGAAGTAAACAATATGTCAGTACTTGCAATATCAGAGGACTGAGTTTCTCTAATTTTAATTATACTTAAAGTCAGTATTCCCCCATAGCTTTTGCTGGACATTTTTCTTTTCCTAATATTATATGGCGAAAAAAATGTAGGCAGTGCCTGGAGCCTTCTTGACAAATTCAATTGATTGTAGCAGAAAGGAGAAGTAAGACTGGTATAAAACAAGCTTTCATTGATTGCTGGAGTGGCATTGGCTTCACAGGAAACTTGTATTAACATCAGGTTCAGGAACTAGAGCCACACAAGGAAAAAAAGGATTTGGATTTCTAAAGGATTTGGATTGGCTTTGCATTTTTACAAGCATTAGATGGTGCATCAGCCATCGCATACTAGAAGGATTTTATTTAACCTTTTGTTTGTTTGCTTCTGTTTTGTTTTGAAACAGATTATAAATAAAATTAAAATTAAGTTTATCAAATATAACAGTGTAATGGATGTTATCTGATAAGGGGACGTGTGTCCAGAGATGTGTGCAATTCCTCTGATCAGAACAATTATTTTATATAAAGGGCATTATCTTTCCTTCCTAGCCATGCTTCTAAATCCTCAGCCCATCTAAATGGATGTGATAATTTCCAATGGTCATTGTTATCAAGAAGCTTAAAGCCTATTCTGTGATTTTATCACCAAATAGATCTTGATCTGCCAGGCTTTACCATTTCTCCCAAAATGTTGAATGTAGTGAACAAAATCTGCATTGTTCACTACATGCGTGCAATCAAGTAATTGATGTGGTGTATAAACACGTTTTTAACTGATGTATAGCTAAGGGGAAACTTCAGTAATAAAAACATTAGCAATACTGATAAATCGTGGCAGCCTGGTAGAAGTACAAAGGCACTGCACACTGTGTCTGCCTGGCTCTGTGGGAATGTGCAACAACCCCCAGGAGCTCAGCTGTGGGCTGCAGGAAACAGGGCTGAAGGAGTCTAGATTAGGGTCTGTGACTGCAGCTACAACTAGCAGTGACAGCAGATGGGATAGATGCTGTATGCATTTTATTATATCATTTTCTGAAGTAATGTTATTAAAATCAAGATGCTCACTGTACATTCCAAAAGAAAATGAGTATTGCATTGATTTCTTTGTTTACCACAGAATTCTGTTTATGCTATGTAATCTTTTAAATGAAAATGAAGACCTAGAGAAACCAATGTGTTTCTTTAATGCAGTGAAAAATAACCCTCATCTTTACATTGAGACATCACAGAGTGGCATCCCACATCCCAATACTTTTCTCTCACTTCCTAGACTTTAATGTATCAGTGTAGGATAATGATTTATTTTTTTTACAAGATACACATAAAAGGAAATGTGCAATCAACTTTCACCCTGTTATCACTCAACGAGTTCAGTTGTGAATGGTCCAAAGCGAAAACAAAGTAAGACTTAGGAGACCATCATTTTAATCCCTAAGCATACATGCACACAGCACGAGGAGTGCAGCTGCATGCAGCCTGGGAGGTGGCAGGCGGGGTCCTGGGCTGCGAGGGGGTGAGCTGTGACTGTGGGCATCGTCCACAAAGAGCCCCTGGCCACGCACGGTGCTTATTTACCTTGCTCTTGGAGAACACACCAAAGCTGCTGCCGGTTGGTGTCAGGTCTGTGAGATCTGCTCAGGAATTCCAGTTTGTGCTTGGGACTGGGTGAGAGTGCTGGTAGAAAAAAGAGTTTGCTGGAATGGAAAAGATACTGGATAAAATGAAAACTATTCCTACAACATTGTGTCTATTTTTATTTCTTAATGTCTGCAGAAAAATCACATTATTATTTTATTTTATTTTATTTTATTTTATTTTATTTTATTTTATTTTATTTATTTTTTCCTGGAAATGTTGCTGAAGAAAGGTAGGAAAAGTATTCTCCCCCGATCCTGTAAACATGCCAGCAGGCTGTGAGCAGTTCAGGTCCCACAGGGGAGGGGAAGCAGAGGCTTGGTGGATACTCCCCAGCAGGAGATGGGGCTGAGCCCACGTGCCACCCAGCTGTGCTGCCCTATAGCGCTGTCTCAACCACCCATTGCACTTAGCAAGTTTTGGAGATTTTGTTTATTTTTCATTTTCTGGAATTTCTGCATTCTCTTTTATCCCATGACTAAAAGCATGGATAGCCACACATCCGGCTTTCCAGGGTCAGAGGCTGAATCATAGAATATTACAGGAAAGAGCACTGCTAGTTTTAATTTTTGCCCCTGCCAAAGTTGATATTAGAAGGAATCATTTATGAAATCCCACTCCTATGACATTTCTAGCCAGATTCAGAGATCAAAGACCCATTCCATTTTCAGGCTCAGCTCCTGTATTAAAATGTTAGCCTTTTTTAATGTTCTGCCATTGTATATGAAATCTGGTATAGGAGTTCAGCCAGCACAGAACTTTTCTCAGTAAGATATTGTAGGAAATGATTGATTTTCTTTGCAAAGAAGTTCAGCTTGTTTTAGTGAGCCGCTGGGTCATTTGGAAAATAAAGTTCTGGGAAAATGACAGGTCAGAAGGAATGATGAAGATTGTAAAGGCATAAAGCATGGCAGCTCCTGTTCACGGACGACTGAAAGTGAGAAGAATTTCTTATATATCTCCCTGTTATTAAAATATCAAGTATCCTTAGTTGCCAATTATGTAACCTCTGTGCTACAAGAGCAAATTATTTTAATTATAGGATTGTTGCATGCTCAGAGACGATCATTTCTTTAGAAAATAAAATAAGTTTAAATTCAGGCATTAAGAAAAAAAAAAAAAAGTTAATTGCTATAAGCTTTAGACTTGTAGTGAGGGAGGTGGGAGGCTCAGAGAAGTTTCATCGGGTCTGACAAGAAGCAGCAAATTCAAGTTAAATACAGGTTAGGCTGAATCACTGCTAGCTTCATATGATTATATTGTATTGCTGAGAGGAAGGGGTCATTAGTGGCTGTAGAGCAGAAGATGTGAGAGGAGAAAGGGAACAGAGAATTTCTTCTGCTGGAACAGAGGACAAGAAACGAGTCACCTGTACCTGTGAGCAGGCAGCGCCAGTCAGGGGGCACGGTGCCCTCACCCCAAAGCTGGCGGGTACATGGAGCATGGCTCAGGCTGTAATCTCATGCAGAGAGGTTTTGGAGTTATTTCTTCAGCCCGCAGGTGCAGTCTGGGTTTGGGAGTCTGGGGTTTGGAGGCTCTCACGGGCACTGGAGTGATGCTGAGGGGTGCCAGAGCCTGGCGCAGGGACACGTTCAGCTCCAGCGGCACCACTGAACTTGGACACTGCAGGAAGGGAGCGCTGGGTCCTGCGGGTGGCTTCACACTGGGAAGGCTGGAAGTTGCTCAGGATGCCCCTTCATGTGATAAGGTATTCTCAACAGACAATGATATCCTTTTTAATCTGTCTTCTTTTCTACACAGAAGAAACAAGAGCTGTATGGAAATGTTACCCAGATCTGCTGAATGAAGCTAAAAGAGTTTTGCAGATCCATTGATGTCTTTCTCCTTTTAGAAGATGAATTACAGTTTTAACTAGAAGAGAGTATTAAGCTAATATCTTTTGGACCAGCACTGTATTTCAAATGGCATGCAAGCCACTAAGGTCTCCAAAGACTCTTTGTCTTATTTTTATTAAGTACTCCATCATTCTAGAAAACACTTTAGAGCTTGTTACAGCTGAAGATGGCTTTAAAAGATGATAATATAATGAACCACAGTGACATACATTTCTACATCCCTCCATTTAGATTGCAGAGCAGGGATGCTCCTAACAGATGTATTTAGGTGTCAAGGAATTGTTGCTTGCTTGCAATTACATTTGACTGTTCCTTAGACAACTCCTTTCAGAAGGAAGTTTCATATGGCATTCATTATTTAACGAGTAGTCTTTCTGGGTTTCTAATTTCCAAATATTGACCATTTGTTGCTACACCAATATATTCTACTGACAAAAGGAAGGGTGGGTTGCATGACTGTCGTTAACAAGAGATGGACGCTAGGAATTCTCCTGCAGCATCTCTCTTTGACAGCCCCAGCACAAACTGCCCCCCCAAAAAACAAGGCGCTGCCTGCCCAGGAGCTGTGAAGGGCAGGGGCTGGTGGCAGGGGGGCAGGGGTATCCCCTGGCACCCCCAGGGGGCTCCTCACTGCGCTGGGCTTCGCACCCTCGGTGTTGGCCAACTCCAGGCTGTCATCTGCTGCTGCGTGAGTGCACGGCGGGTGAACATCAGCTGTAATCTTCTGGGGATGCTTATGACTGATGGCCCATCCTCTCTCACAGCCTTGACAAACACTCAGAAACTCAAAAGACAAATTAAAAATGAGGCGCTGGAAAGCAAACCAGGACTACAGGCAATGTTGCCGACATGGCTGCTCTCCAGGGACAAGTTTATAGAGTGCATGAGAAATTCATGTCTGAATGCATGTAGGCCTGTGTATAAATATGGACATATGTAGACATGCATACAGATATATATCTGCAATTTTCAAATAGATTTGGAATTCCCAATGAACTGTGAATTAGTTCTGTTTAGTGAAAACTTTTTATTTCAATGCAGAGCTTTGATTATTTACTTAAAAACTAGAAACTGCAAGAGCACTTCTAAATCCAGAATCCTGAGATACTCACTCAAGTGAGCAAAGCTGGATCTCTCTGCAAAGAGCTAAGGTTTAATAAACTTTTGTTTTCAGACACAAATAATTCTTTTGCTGAAAAACTTTCATCCTTCCATGGAAAGCAGCCTCCCCCATATGGGGAAGCTGTCCCAGCCCCACCACCTGTCCCCTTGCTGGGTGTCTGGGTGCAAAGAGGGGCTGTGTTGGGCTGCATCTTTTTCCAGCATCAAAAAAAAGCTTTGTCACCCACTGCAGTTTTTGCATTCAGTGACAGCGAGTCCTAATAACAACAGCAGAAATCTTCTTGTAGTTTTGCTTATGGGGAAAATAAGTCCTGATCAACAGAATAAGGAAAAAAAAAAAAAAAAAAAAAGTTATCTCTGGAAGGATCCAGATCATTAAGTGCAACATCACCAGAAGGTTGGCACTTTCTAGACACACAGCAGGCCCTTGAAAGAAAATCTTTGTCGAAAACTTGCCTTATTCAGGGAGCGGGCACAAAGCGGCCGGCGTGTTCGTAGGCAGCTTCTTCAGTTGTCTCCTCTTCACTGTTAGCTCTCTTTTATCTCACCTCCATTTCAAGGGAGCTCAGACAAAGCCAAGAGCTGAGCTGTAGGAACTGGTGGAAAGATGGTGTTGCCATGTTATATATTATCACAGCGATCGCCATGGAAACGGGAAGATGGGACTGACCTTGCTAGTTTGCCACTGATCCTGCGAGGGCTCAGCCTTGCATTTCCAGTTAAGCTCTTCTGGGATTGGAGATACACATCTCCAGTTAATAAATGAGAGGGGTAAAAGTCACAGAATTTTGGAAATGCAAAATGCAGGATCCTTTAATCTGCACTTCAGATGTGCTTGCTGTGAAGGAAACAGCTATTTTTGTGCGCATGGTTCACCGAGATGTAAAAAGGGTTTAATATTAAGTTCACTGTTAATTATATAATTCCTTAGGCTTTCTAGTGCCTTTTTGTGATATGAGCCTCCAAATGGGAATATAGCTAATCTCTTTTCTCAAATCCTGCCTCCCATCCCTGGTCCCTGGGCAGTGACTGGCTGCAGCCCGCACCACAGCTTGGCTTCAGGAGGCTCCGGAGGGGCAGCGGCTCCGTGCTCTGCTCACCTCTCCCCAGTAACTTCACAACCCAGAGCATTTCTGTTACCGAGATGAGCCAAGGCTATCCTTGAGAAAGAAGCTGGGGGGTTACATGTATTCCCTCTCATGTAGACACAGAAGTGTTGTTCAAAGTGCACTTTCAGTGATATCCCGTTGCTGTATTTACACAGAAAGCTGATTCCCCCGCAGCAGGGTGGGGGCTCACCACCTGCAGCCCTGGTGGCAGGAGGGCTGCTGGTCTGGCCCCCCGCTCCCGGCCGTGCCTGCAGGCACCAGGCATGGGGCTGCTCTCTGGGGGCTGGGGGTGCCCTGGGACGGGTGGCAGGGAGGCCCTGGGTCTGGCTGGGGGCAGGTGTGGAAAACCTTGCATCTGCTATAGTGCTCCAACCTGCCCGCCTCCTGCTGAGGGAGACCCCAGCATCTCCAGGCCAAGAGTATTTCCAGGGCTTCCTTTGCACAGGGCACCCACACGTGGTGATCACCGATGTTCGTGGCAGAGACAGACAGGGAAGCGCTCACAACAAGAGCAGCCCCGTCCCCCGATGCTGAGCAAAGAATTAATTACACAATACAAATGTAAAGTAGCAAGAATAATTGATGTGCTAGAGTAATCCAACAACAAAGTATGCAAAAGGCAAGAAAAGGAAGAAGCTGGGTGTTTGCAGCACTCAGGCTACAAATGGACACAGTCTGTTCCAGACCTGGAAGCTGTTTACTTGCAGGTACCCACTGCAGTGAACCAAGGGTTGGGGTTACACTTATTCCCCTCCAGAAACACGGGTGCTTCCCCTTGTTGGATTCTGAGTCCGCTTTTTTTTTTTTTTCAGTAACAGTAGTGGGGCAATTTAAAATTCATTTGAAGAATGATAAGTTAGGTAGCCACTATGATCTGAATAAATCAATTCTGTCTCCTGAATTTCATTTTATGTGCTTCATGCTGTTGTTTTAGGTACATGTGTGTGACTGGAAATGTAAGAAAAAAATTGCATGGGCTTAATTTTTTTTTTGTTTGCTTTTGTTTTTTGGCCTACGTCCACAGGTGACCTATATAAATTCCTATACAGATGTTTGAAATTAGGAGGATGTTAGTTTTGAGTTTTTATATAAGTGAACTTGTAAATCTTTTGCAAGTTTTATGTCTTCCCATGCTCTGAGAATTGGCTGATTGCACCTCAATTTTTGCATTACTGGGACTAGATTGCGTTTTTTTTCAAAGGGAAGACAATTTTTACATTCCCTTCTCTTGATCTTTTCTGCTGTCTCTTCATTTTCATAGCAGTTTGTCTTCTCACTGCTGTTATAAACCCATCACATCCTGCAGAGAAAAGATTCAGGATGGCCTGAGAAAAAAAACCCAACTGTTATTTAGGAGACTAAGGCAGACAACCTTATTAGACTCGCACAGTGTGTTGCTACATTAAGCTCTAATCGAAGGCTATTAATAAGAAACAGGAACGCTTACCTACCTCTAGCTTTTGGGGAGCTCTGATGTCTGAGCAGGCTCCTTTTGTTTCCCTTTTACTGACAGACCGCATTCCTAAATGACACTAATTTCAGCATTCGCATTACTTCATTAGAGGCTTTGATGCAGCGTGAGGAGGGAGCGCCAGCCCCGTGTCCAGCTGGAGCTGTTCGGAGTTTTCCCTGTGAGGTTCCTACGTGTGGCTGCCACGTCTGTGGCTGCCGCTGGTCTCGGGCTGTGCCAACCCAGCCGAGCCATGCCCTTCTCCAGTGCTCCCTGCGGGGATGGGGAAGGCTGGGCCCGCTTTGCCCCTGCCCCGTGGTGCTGTGCGGGTGCACGGCACAGGCATGGGGTGCCAGGCGGGGGGCCGAGGGCAGCTGGAGCTGCTCGAGCCCCAAAGTCTGCCCCAAATGCCCGAGGGGCGCACCCTGCAGCCACCGCCATTCCCCTCACAAGTCGTGGCCTCCTTGACTCAGTCCTGATGCCACGGTCACGGAGGATTGCAGTCATAGTGCTTTGGGCCTGGTGTGAGGGACGGGCTGGATTTACAGCTCCTGATATTGATGGGCAGGGGGAGGGGGCAGCAAGAGAGAGAATGTGACCTGCTTATTTAAGGAAAAAAGCATATATATATATATATATATTTTAACTTTAGTGATCTAACATGCTCTACAGAAAGCAGCTATTGCTTCATCTACACTCATAGGAATGGAAATTGTTTCCCCCTGGGCTCAATACGAGTGTTGTCCCCCACCCCGGCAGCTACGTGCACACAGGGGCCCCTTGCTCAGTGCGGGGCAGGGAGGTGCTTCCCCTGCTTCCCCTGCTCGTCAGTAGCTCCCTTGTGCGCTGCAGATGGTAGGATGGGTGTGTGCTGAGAAGGAAATCACTGCTTTTTATGTATTTTATGATATTATTAATGAATCCTAGCCATGAAGCCAAGACACCTCGGCCACATTTTGCAAATCAACAAGAAGCTGCTGGACCTGCAGCTGCTGGGGAGTGCGAGCCCTGAGCTTTCTGGCTTTGTGGCTAGGGCTGACTGCTGACAGAGCTTCCCATTACTTAATTTGAGAGCATAAATACTTCATTTTCTATTAAATATTTCATTTACATTTCTATTGAATACTTCATTTCTATTAAAAGCAAACAAACCATCAAAAAACAACCAACCCAACAGGGTAATCCTGGAGGACCTGGCTTAGAAGGTGGTTCACATGTGGCTGAGTTCGGCCAAAGGGGCATTGCCAAGCAGTCATCCCAGCAGCGATGGGCTCAGCACCGCGGAGGCACGCTGACTGCTGGGGAACGTGCACGCTTTGTGAGTGCTGCATCAGGATTTCGCAGAAGCTGTTCAAAGCCACGTGAGACTCACACCATACACAGAAGGAAGAAGGCGGCTGCCCTTCAACATGTGTTTGTGTACTTATTTATTTATTTATTGGTAGTGTGAAGAAATGATTGCTCAGCTTTTCAGGTAGTAAAACATAGCCATTTACAGTGTAAATAATGAATAAAAAGGTAAATATTATGCTTCAGCATAGCACCAAAACTCCTACATTTCTCATGGGCATGGAGCTGTCCTGAGACTTCTGTCACCTCCAGCTTCCTTCTGGGCAGAGGGAGCTTGGGGAGGGTTTCCTCACCTCCTCATCCAGATGCTCTCCAAGATGAAGACCTGTGCAGGTTACTGGCACCTCAAATTTGCCTCAGGCTTCTATAGGAAGGAATGGGAGCCAGTGCTATGCAGGGGGAGTCTTGCACTGTCATGCCAAATTGTGACAGCAGCAAGGAACACTCAAGGGAAAAAATACTGCCACTCCTGGCCATGAAAAGGTCGTGAGTTTGGCATAAATGCATAGTTCTGTAAGATAACATTTTTTTTTTTTTCTCTCTGTCTCTCTTTTATTTTTTTTTTTAGTTGTTTTGTTTTATTTTTGACTGAGGTATCAGGGCTCAAGTGGCTTTATCTTTAAAATTACATATGCTAAAAATAAGAGCTTGGCAACGCAATAGAGAATTTGCTCAAGTTTTACTAAACAAAATGAGCTGACACATTTTGCAGAAGATGCAGAAATTTATTTAATTTTTAAAATATATCAAATTTCAAAAACATTTACACTGTATATTTGTCAAAGTGAAATAATGAGGAATATTAACAATAAAAATATAGGGCTACCTGAAATAGCTATTTTTCAGTGAAAAAAGTAACCTCAGGTAGACTTATTTCTGTTATTATTATTATTACTATTACTATTTTCAAGCAAGTGCTGAGACAAAAAAATTGTTATTTGCATAATCATGCTGGAATTTACTTTCAGCTGGAATTACCGCCTAAGCAAAAATCTCTGTACAATGGTATTTTGGGAACACAGCGAAGTAGCAAAGCTTTTGATAAAATGGCAGGCATTTGGCAGTGCTGTGGGGAAGGCCAGACCACAAACTCTCGACCAGCCTGAGGCAAAGCTTCCCAGCGGCGCCCCGTTGGTGCTCAGCCCGGTTCGTTCCTTCTTGGATAAAAACACCTGGACCTCTGCCTGCTGTCCCGTGAGCAGGGGGTGACTCCATCACCATCCAAAGGAACTGGACCGGCCTCTGGTACTCGCTTTGTGTCTTTGCTGTTTCGGCTGGCCCGGAAGAGGTCTCTGACAGATCTAAAGACAGTTTTCATACATAAAGCCTTAATCTTCTGTTTTGGTATTTGAAAAATGAGACCCCGTAGTTCCACATCTTCAGCAGGCTGTTCATAACCATGAAAATACGTGGGGGAAAGAAAGGGGTGAGAAAATTGGGAAGGATATTCTTATTGATTGCATTTACTCTGTATAGAAGGAATAAGGGCAAATGTATTCATCTGTCCAAAAGTCTCAGACTTTCCTTGGGAAGTGAGAATAATTATGTTTGAAAAGGTCAGAGTGAGAGTTTAAATCCAGAATGCCAAGGAGGAGAACATGCTGGATGCTCTGTGACAAAAGAAAGTGAAGCACACGCACATGAGTTGCCAAACAAAATTGGATGTGTCATTGAGCTGAAATCAGCTGCTCTACAAAAGCACATACATCAGTCTGGCTGGGGAGGCAGTCCTGGCTTGGCAAGGGCAGGAGCAGTGGCCAGCTCCGTGCGTGGAGCCCTCTGGCATCCTCGTCCCTCACCGGAGAGCTGGGCAGTGTGGGCGCCCTGCTCTCCTCACGGCCCTTTTGCTGCCTTTGGAGGTTTCACCTGTTGCAGGTGCTGTTTGAAACTTCCCTGTCCAATTGCCTTTGCAGGCATTTATTTCTTTCCTTGAAGCACTCGCTACTTTCCTAAACCTGCCTGTGACTGGTTTTAGGAGTCCATGCAGGAAAGCGAGGGTTTTCCTGCCTGCCTCCCCCCAGCAAGGAGCGCGGGCAGCAGGGCACGGGCTGCCAGGAGCCCACGGACTGCTGCAGGGTGGTGGTGGCTGCAGCATGAATTCACTTTTAGTGTGGAAATGAACTGGTTTGCGTCTGTGGTGGCTCAAACCTATAGGGTGAACTCTTGCTGCAGGCTGGCTGGGGCTGAGGGTGGCTCTGCAGAGGAAGTGCCAAGGCTGTGCATTCCCTGCCCATGGTGAGCAGTGCTGTTTTACCCAAATGGGAACCCGGGAATTATCAGAGTGGTTAACTTTTAGTTAAAAATAAAACTTTTTTTTGTTCCTCAGGCGTTTAGTCTGAACTGTCCACCTTAATCCGTCGTCTAGATATCAATGGTCCTTCTTTGTGAGAAGTGATGAAAGAGAGGTTTCAAAAGACTGTGGTACCCTGGGATCTTCAGTAAGAACAGCCACAGGACTGGATCAGAAAACGCTGAAAAGGAATAAGAGTTTTTCTTGCTGTTAATTAGGTAGAATATTTCATCTGACTACCAAAGATGTTTTTTTGATTTAAAAAAAAAAAAAAAATCATGTCTGGGGGAATGAAAGATAGGAAGGTCTGAAGCACCAGCACAGTGCCCAGGTCACCGTCTGACACGTGTGGTGGTTTCATACTGGTGGCCCTTGGTGCATGGTGGTGCCTGAAGATCTGTGAGGTTTTTCCTGAGCCAGTTTGGTGCTGCCGTTTCCAAAACTGGTCCCAGACTCGCCTTTGATCAGCCTCTGAGGCACGGCATTGTCTGTAGATGATCTGGGGAGGCTGGAGTGTGCCCAGGGTGCTGGGCTGACGCTCCATGGAGGGAGCTCCCCTGTGCCATGCCGAGCCCGTACCTCCAGGTCACCTCTGCTTGTTGGTAGCCCACTCCAGGTCAGCCACCACATGCCTGTCGGATGCACATTCTTTCAGAGTCTGAAAATGTCTCCAGTGACAGAGACTGCACTACAGTTCCTGCAAAACCACACTGATTAAACAAGATTTTTTTAAACTACACTCATTGCTGAACAGTGCGCTCCTCGTTGGGCTGACCCTGCAGCACCCACCGTGTGCTCTCCTTACAGGGAACTTGGGAGCCTTTTCTCAAGCTTCATTTCTGGCAGAGCCATTTACAGGTAACACCGCGTGCTCATTCTCTCAGCTAAATGGAGAGCCCTGAGGGGACTCCTGATACCTGCTGCTAAAAAAAAGGCTGTCCCCAGCCCATGGTGGCTCCTGCAGCTCCCAGCTCTGCTGCTGCCCCCGGGGCACCTTCGCAGCCCCTCGGTGCTGCCTCCCACCGGCCCTGCTCCCAGCCCAGCACCAGGTGAAACCTCTCCGGCTCCCTGCTGGCCGTGGGTTCTGGAGAGCACCGTCCCATGCTCACGTCAAGTGCTGTTTCGTGCCTCATGCGTCCTTCGCTGAGCCGGCAGCAGGCTGTGAGCCAGCCTGGAAAGCTGCAATCGCAAATTCTGATCTGGGTTCTCATGACAAATGTGGGTGGACTGCGGCTGGGAATGAGCTTACCATAGACACTCTTGCTAGCAGAGTTTCAATGTAAATGGAAATTGAACACAAATACCGAGATGTCTCATGCATGTTCATGCTGAAGTTAGTTTAGGATTCAAATAAATAGTCATATATTCTATTACTGTATTCGGAAAGCTCTAATCTAGAATAATAGACTTTCCTGGATAATTGCAGAGACTTTTTAACATGCACCACTGCATGTATTAAGTGACTCAGAGCTGTGTTGCAGGCTCATGAAGAGCTACAGCCGGGGCTGGCAATGCAGGCTGGCAGCAGCTCAGCACGGGCAGGATGGGGCTGAGGGGCCCGACCTGCCCTGTCCGCCCTGAGAGCACGGCCTGAGGTACAGCAGTGCCAGAGGGGTGGCGTTGGTGGATGGTAAGCTGAGCACTGAGACAGCGTGTAGCTTGTTTTAATTGTTATGCATCTATACGTCTTTTTCTTAATTATTACTACGGGAATTAGCAAGTCCTGCTGGTTACCGTGGCTGGCCCCATTGAAAGAGCAAGTGACTAAGGGAAATGATATTTCCTCTTTCCTTTTCTTCTTCCCAGAGCTGTCAAATGAAAAGAAAAACATGTCTTGAGGATTCTGCTTTTGCTTTTAGAAAGAAAACAAAGACAGAAAAGATAGAAAAAACATTAAAAAAAAAAAAAAAAAAAAACAACAAACCCAGAACTTCTCAAATGAAATCAATTTCACCTGAAGAGAACAATCTTAGGCCGGAACAAAGCCCTGTAATTCACAGACTGCCAGGCTGCCCTTCCCACAGGGCTGCAGCAGCTGCTCCGCTGCCCCTCACCAGGCGCTGAGGCGCGCTGTGCCGGAGGTCGGTTCGGCGTGTTGCCAGCTCCGCAGTGCCGGCCGGCTCCCCCATCCCACTGCCCCTTCCCCTCTCCCAGTCCTCCCTTCCCCACGCCCTGCCCCAGGCTGAAATGCCAGCCCCTGAGTCCCCCTGTGGCCCTGCAGCAGCATGGCTCAGGAGAAGGAGATGACACCGGGACCTGGGGATGCCACAGAGGCACCTGCCACAGTGCAGCTGATACCTTACATTGTGTCAGTGGTGGTTCTTTGTTTTTATTGTTATTGTTATATTTATTTATTTATTTATTTATTATGAAAGTGCTTAGTCATCTAACCTCATACCTTCCATGTAAAAAGACTAGTAATCCTAACTGTTAGTGTTAGGTCAGAAGTTGGACTCGGTCATCTTAGAGGTCTCTTCAAACCCAGATGATTCAGTGATAAACACCCAAGCTACAAAAAAAGTTTTCAACATTTTTTAAATGAGGATGTTCCTCTTTCATTTTAAATGCATTTTTTTTTTTTTTTCTCTCCATACTGGTAAGGCAGAGGTAAAAGCAAAAGAGATGGTTTTTGTTTCCAGGTGTGGCCAGTTTGGTTCGCTCATTCCTGCAGCAAGGCAGTGCCCATGCCCTGAGGGTGAGGGGCTGCGTAGCGGCGGGGGCTGCGCTCGGAGCCGTGTGCCAGTGGCCAGGGGCTCCAGCCCTGCTCAGCCGGGTCCCCTGCACCCGCTGCGGGTGAGGTGCTGCACCCCCACAGCCTGCCGGCCCCCAGCAGCCCGAGGGAAGGAACCAGGTGCTGATTTAGGTGGTGCAGCGCTGTGAAAGCTTCGCACTCGCAGATGGGCAGGGAATGCACAGCTGAAACTAATAAGGCAAAAAATGCTAAAGAAAATGCTCAGAGTCCATGCATATGACTTTGAATGCAGATAAAACCTATTGCATCAGCAAGGACATTCCTGACGTGTGTTTCTGTCACATATTAAAACTAAAATATATCAAATGTTCTTGGTACCATTCAATTTAACAGGCATTTGGATTGCAAATGCTGCTGCTGTCTGAAATCAGTGAGGTGCTGCTGAAAGAAGGTCAGATGCTAAGGATTTATCAAAGATTCCAAATTCTCTTTCCTTTGCAAACAAATGAGATCTGAGAAAGTGCAGAAGTGACCATGTTTCCTTAAAATGTTAGAGTGAACAACAAATATATAGCGCTACTATTTTTCTCTATTATATTCACTTATCCTGCCTTTGTTTCAGGGAAATCTATGCTTGGAGGTGATGCTGGTAGTGCAGAAAAAAGATGTTCACCAGACACGAGGCACCTCATTCCAAAACCACACTTTAGCTTCTAAAAACTTTGCCGAGGTTTCCAAATCAGGTTCTTCCCTCAGGCGGATGGTTTGGGGACTTAAGAATAAAAACACTCCTGGCAAGTTTCTGTTGTCTGTTCCCTCTCCCCATTTGTGAGGAAGACTGAAGGAAACCAATGCAAAACGATGCAGTGGGCTCATACAGTCAAGCCGCCTCCATCTGCACAGGGCCCGGAGGCCCCCAGCCCCTTTTCCAGCCTTGGGGCGAGGAGACAGTGCCTGCAGCCAGAGCCGGGCTCGCTGCCTGCCTTCCTCCTGGGAGCACAGCCTTCGTCTCCGATGAGCAGGGGCAAATTGCCGGAACAATTCCCCGTGTGAGCTGTGTGCCAGCCGTGCCATTGCCCTGCAAGTCCCTTGCCTGCTGGCCCCGCACTGCCTGGGGTGGGTGCCCGCGGGTGTCCGGGTGCAGCTGCGCCCCGCGGCACGGCCCCTCGCTGCGTGGGCACACTGCCTTCCACGGAGCTTCCCTTGCACAGGCTTCATCTTTTTATTCTGCTTGCTGGGGAGCTATCAGAAAGGGAACTTCTGGTTCAAATGCTCCTTGGAGAAGTTTGAAGCACAGAGCTGCCTGGCAGCCTCGGCCCCAGCCACCAGTGTCAGCAGCTCCTGCTCGGCGGGGAGAGGGCAGGAGCAGTGCCCCGCCAGGTTGGGGTCTGGCAGCTGCTCTGGCTGATAGCCAAGGGAATGGAAATTTTCTGCTCCTTCTGTATAATCTCCTAAGTCCTGCTCCTTCTCTTGCTTAATCGCCATTTTTACCAAATTAACACGTCTGCTGTGCTGCGAAAAAAAGGGCATTTTTCGTGCCTTGCCCACCACTGGGTTTCACTGCTCTTTCCCGTATCTGTGTCTGTTTTTCTCATTCTATTTTTAATCAGCACAACCTTTGGTTTCATTGTTATGCAGATAACATGCACGTATCTCACTGTTTCTTCAGATTCTCCAAAAATAATTCCCACTACTGATTGGTGTTTTCTAATACTCTGCATAATAGAGTCTTTCAGGAATAAACATCTCTCCTTGATTTCCTCACTGGGCTCTGTTATTTTGCTTTCCTTCCCATGTCCCTGACTCCTGATGAGGATGTCCAGGCTGCTGCACGCTCTGTGCCCGTGGGAGCCCCGAGCCCCGCGCCCCCAGCCTGGCTTCAGCAGTGCCCAGGAGCTTGTCCTGCTCGGGAAATGAACCAAGGGAAAACCGCTGGAGAAAATCTTAAAAATAACCTAGCAAGCATTGCCTGAAAGGGCACAGAGAGACTAACATACACAGTTGTAGCCTCCGTAATTAATTGTCACCACTCTCTTTTCTCATGTGTCAGAATTATTTTAAAATTCCACTCTGCACAGTCTGAGAGTGATTTTAATCAGCTTAGTGAATAATTTGTAATACTGTCTTAATGAACGGACATCTGAGGGAAAACACTGATGGGCAAAGCGGTCTCCATATCAGCAGATATCTGTAGGCTCAACAGCCAGCCCAGCCCTCTCCAAAGCCTGAGCTTTCTTTCCCTTAGAGACATTTTCATTAGTGCCCTGTCAATGCAAGTTTTCAAGTGATTTCTGTGAACTTCTGTTCCTGTGCCCAAATTTTAAGGAGCTTTCCTCCCTCCCAACAGCTCCAGTGCTAGTTTGCTGGGTCCTTCTCTTACTGGTGGCAGCCCTTCCCCACGACAGCCACATGGCCCTGCCCTGCCCAAGCCAGCGCTGTGCAGAGCTGCTCAGGATGGGTCCCCATGGGGCTGGCACCCATGGGTGCCGTGGTGGAGTGCCCACAGACCACCCCACACAGCCTGTGCCACCCGGCCCAGTGGGGCACCCCTCCTGCTCCTTCTGTGCTTTCCTTCTTTCTGCTGGCTGTTCCTGGCCAGGCTGACAGGGAGGGCAGGATTTTCCACTGGGCATTTCTTCAGTGTTGTTGCTCATGTGCCAAGGAGAAATGGAACAGATGATGATTAGCAGCATTATTTTTTGGTTGTTGTTACTCTGTTTTTTGTTAATTGTTCTATTAATCAATAAAGGCAACCTAGGGAATTACAATACCATTTTGTGCCACACTGTACATTGCTGTACCTCACTGCACTGCGGGGCTGCTGCCCCAGGTGGAGCCAGCGCTGCCTCCCCCCTTGGCAGGAGGGCGATGGGGTATGCCTGTGGGAGGGGGCTCCCGAGATCTGTCCGTCCTCCACTGACCTCACTGACCTTCAGTGTCACCCCTGGGAAAATCACTTCACGGCTCTGCATCGCTGCTCCCACTTCCCCTTGATCTTGTTTATGGTGCAAGTGCCTCAAGGCACGCAAGGTTTGTCACCCTGTCAGTGCCTCACACAACAGTGCCCGTGGCTCTGCCGAGCTGGGAGGTGACCCAGAACGACACCGGGGCTCGTGGTGAGTGTTCCCCACCCCTGGCACCCTCAGGAGGACAGCTGCAGGCGGCCACTCTCGCCAGCCCTGACTCCAGCCACGCAGCTTTTACATGGCTGTGCAGCCACTGGTGGACGGTCTGGAGACATCCCTGCAAGGCAGGTTAACATTTTTTTGCATTCTTCAAACACACAACTCAACTTGCTGCAGGACCACAAACTGCTCACTATTCATGAAGGAATTTGCTCTGTGCTCAGGGCTCTTCCAGCTGCAGAGAGCACAGGAGAAAGCAGCACTGGTGGCAGGCCAGTGACGCTTGAATAAGGCATATGCAAAGGAGATTCAGGTCATGCAGAAGATCTCAGTGTTATCCTCGGGAAATGAATTCACATCCTGATCAACCCAGAACTGCATCTTCACTGCAAAGTCACCAGAGACGTGCGTTTTGTTCTGAACCCTGCCCAATTTGGTTAAACACTTCCACAGCCTTGTACCCGGAGTGAGGGGGAAGCGGTCACCTAATGCATGGACAGGTGAGGAATTTATCAGAGGAACACAATCCAGTGAAGTTACCTGTTATTTGGAATTATTGCTGTCCGAGGAACCTTGCTCTGGGGTGCTCTGAGGGCAGGACAAAGCTACCTGGGATGTTTCAGAGCGCAGCTGCCTTGGTGCTGGGTGTAAGGCACCAAGTCAGGCAGCTCAATGTGTGTGCTGGCATCCCACAGAACAGCTGCATTGGAGGTGTGCCAGGCACCTCCAGATCCTGCCCAGAAGCATTTTGGAACTGTCAGCCATGGTTCCTGGAGCCCGGTTACCAGCTGTGCTAGTCCTGCAGCGAGCTCTTGCAGCAGCCCACAAAATGGAAAGAAATGGAGGCCACAGAAATGAAGGGGAGAGGTAATAGGCTTGCCCAAGCCTTGAGCCTGCAGCTAGCTTCCTCTGCAAGGATTTGGTAGAAGGAGGGCAGTGCTAGCCCAGCAGAGCCTCCCCTGCGCTCCTCTGTTCTGCCATGTCAGACGCTGCAGATGGACACCCCTTGCAATGACAGGGAAAACAATCTATATGAAAATAAAAAAGGAGAAAAATACAAGTTGGATTCAGTTTGCACAACGATCCATAGACGAGGTCTCTTCAAAAATGTACCCCTGCAAGTTGCATCCAAATGGCACGGCATGCTGCTGTGTTCTGCTGCGAGCTGCTTCCCCGAGCAGCTCCTAACGTGAGGTGTTTCTGACTGCACGTGCAGCATTAAACACAGCCCCGGGAGACCTCTGGCGCTGTTCCCTGGGCTGGTCCCAGCAGACAGGCGCTCCACCGGCTCCCACCAGCCTGAGCCAGGGGCTGGCCTCCTCAGGTGGCCTCTGCCTGCCCGGAGCCTCCTCTGGAGAACCAGGCGCCTACAGAGGTCCTGGACAAGCAGAGGGTGCACAAGCCTGCATGGCATCAGCCACTGCTGGGCACAAGCCCCACGTGTCCCCTCTCAGCACAAGAGGACAGGGACAGCTGTGACGGGATCCACAGCAGCAGGATCCGTCCAGGAGTGCTTGGAGCACCTCAGCACCCGGCCCCGGCCCTCAGTCGGAGCACAGGCTTAGTCCCTTACAAGTAAAACTCCGTGTGTGTCTCCGTGTCTGTGTGCACGCCTGTGTGCAGGTCTGTATGTGCACACTTCACAACAGAACAGGGAAAAGAATGCAAGGGGAGGCAGGACTATGCAAGGACTGCGAGCTTCTGTGCCACACAGCACCTCCCTTGAAGCACGCACCTCAACCAAGACAAATTACACTTACAGGAAATGCCATTTGTGACTGAGGTTGAAAGTACTCGGAAAGCAAGCCCGCTTTGCAGATGGCCCCTGGTGCAGATAAATCAGGGCAGTTCGGAGTGGGAGCCCCCCACCCTCCTCCTCGGAACGCCGCCTTGTGCTGATTTATGTGGGGAGGGCTGGCTTCACGGCCACGGGGCGCAGGCTGCTGTATTTCATCCCACACACCATTTCCTGACAGCTTCTTTTTGTGGGAAACCTGTCAAACAAATACTCCCTAAATCAGAGGCCAGGCCTGGAGCCACAAATCAGTTTGCTGTGGTGGTGCTGGGAGGGCTGCCCCATGGCTGCAGGCACCGGGGCCCTGGGCGATGCTGAGCACTCCCAGCACCACCCCAGCCCCTGGGCATCCAGGGCTTCTGGAAATTCGGATGAGTTTTGATTGGTTCAGTCACAGAATTGCAAGCAAGGAAGGGAAATCTGGAAAAGCCAAAAAATGTTCTTTTGCTGTTTCAGAATGAACCCTTTTATTCAGATTCATTAAACCGTGCTAAATATACATTTTTTAGAGATTCAATGTGCTACTCATTTTTTATTTTGGTTGAGAGAAACTATTTGAACATAAATCAAGATACTTGGAATTATCCTTTAAGCGCAGCAAAACAGATGAAAGAAGAATCTCCTTGGCCCTTATTCAGTCTGCTGCTTTCTCTCTAAATCATGGAAAACATGTCAGAAAAAGTGAAGTGAAATCTGTTACAAGAAAGGGATCTTACACCTGAACAGGCATATAAAGCATGCTCATTAATTTACTTTCTTTTCAATAGCTCAGCTGTCTTATCTATCTCAGCCATTCAGTCTAATTTAATTGGCTGAATAATTTTAATTCTATTTCTCTTATTCTGTCATACTTTATAATCCTGGAAACACAAGATCTAACTACCCCGATGTTAAATAAAAACTTCTGAAAGTACAGCTGCACTTCATTTTCAAACACAACAGAAAAACAGGCTGAAGAGAATGATTAATACCTATGGGCCACAGCTTTTTTTTTTTTTTTTTTTTTTTTTTTTTTTTTAAGATGTATAAGATGAGAATTTATGAGAATAAGGCAGTAAAATGATAATGACTAATGACACAGAACTGACAGAACTGCAAAATTATTTCATCTTAACAAAATGCATACGTTGAAACTCAATATCACTGGAAATTATGAGATCGACACTTTCAATCATCCAACTGAAAACTCTCAAATTTCCTAATTCTTTTAGCACAATCAAAGGCATTTTGAATTCTAAATTTAGATTGATTTAAATTTTTTCGCTATAAAAATAAAGTAAATCCCACTCATTTCAAGAAAAAAAAAATAATAGCTTCAAAACCATCCAAAATATTATGTTCGTAGGCATAATCTACTTAAAGAATACACATGACATTTATGTATGAATAGTTCAGTTGCATATTGTATATATTGCATGTATCATTGTATGCTAATACATATGCTAACATTGCATACTCTTGTGTTTAGTATTTTATATTAATTATACAATTATTGTACATTTAGATGCATATATGAAACTTTTCCTAGGTCAAATTCAATTTCCAATTAATTAATGTGACAGCAAGAGATTTCTTGCAAAACTTTAGGTATGAGTATCAGGTACGTTTCCTGGAAAACATATGTCTTATGAGAAATAAGAGAAATAAGAGACCCTTTATCAGGGTTTGTTGCAATAGGACAAGGGGAAATGGTTTTAAACTAAAAGAGGGGAGGTTTGGATTAGAGGTTAGGAGGAAATTCTTCCCTCAGAGGGTGGTGAGGCACTGGAACAGGTTGCCAGGAGCTGTGGATGCCCCATCCCTGGAGGGGTTCATGACCAGGCTGGATGAAGCCCTGGGCAACCTGGTCTAGTGGGTGGCATCTCTGCCTATGGCAGAGGGTTGGAACTGGGTGATTTTTAGTGTCCTTTCCAACCCCAGCCATTCTATGATTCTAAGAAATGTGTAGTTTAAATCCGGGGCCGTGCCCGCTGCATGCCGTGACCGAATGCCACGAGCAGTGGCTGTGTCAAGCCTGGCTGTGCTCCCGCGGGTGCTGGGTGCTCCAGCCCTGGCCGTGGGGCAGCACAGGGCGCCTGGTTCCACCTGCCCAGAGAAAAGCAAAATGAAGGCAGTCTAGCAGCGGATGGAATTTAATAGCATGACGGGGTGATGTCCCCAAGATCTGCACTGAAGCATCTCGCTGGGGCTGCAGGTCTCACATGCGGTTCTGCTCCTTCCCTTCCAGTCCCAGGCAGGTTGAGGATGCTCACCGTGGGTGGCTGGCACTGGGACACCAGTCGTGATCTCCCAAAGCCCAGTAGCTGCTGTGTCCTTATCCAGGTGAAAGAGCCAGAAGTAGCAGTCAGCCTTCAGTTTTCAAGTAAAGCAACCACAGATTTTAGACAAGCAGAAGACTGATGAGACCCTAAATTTTTTCGCCTGCTCAATATTCTTTCATCAGCAAGATGAAAAATTAATGTAGGTATCTTGCAACAGATTCCAGAAGTTTCCTAAAGCAGAAAATTTTAAGCTGGTATTTTTCTTCAGGATTGCGCATCTGCAAAATTTCATAGTGATAGAAAAACAGTGCTTTGATACTTCTCAACATAAAACTATCTAAACCATGCAAATAACATATAAAGTTTGATTTCTGTTTATTTATCATTTCTATTCACTTCTTCTCTCTTAGTGTTTCTTTCTGCAGTTGCACTTCCACAAACCTTGCGTGTTTGTGGGACCCAGGAAAGGGAAGAGGAGATTTCCATCGCTCTTCTGCTTGGAGTTCACCTCTAATGCCCATAATTCCAGAGTCTGAAAGATGCCTTGATGGATTAACATTTGTGAAAGGCTGTGTGATTTCTAAAAGCATATTCTTTCTCATTTCAACAGCTAAAATCTATTCACCTCGACCAGCTGTGAAACTCTTTACTCCAAGCCATCTTGGAGGAGCTTGGTAAATCCCAGTGAGGAAGCTCAAAGTGTTTCTAATGTCTGCGGTGCCAGCCCCAGAGCAGCAGATGCTGCAGAAGAGATCAGAAGGAGTTCCTGTGTCTTGGCTGGGTGCATGGGGAGGTGGTGCCATGCCTCTGCATCCTACATGGCTTGGTGTCCTGGGGGGTTCTGTCCAGGAGAGCTCACTCACTTTAACCACCCAAGCTGTTAATCTGCGAGGGTTATGTTTTGCACTGATTTGATTATTGGATTAGGTTTCTAAATAGTTTGCAGTTTACATTTTCAGATAAAGTAATACCCCTAAAATCAGCAGAAATGAAAAATCTGGAGCAAAATATTATTTCTTTTCAAGATATCAAGAGATACCAGTAACCAAGAAATATTTTGGATGCATTTGCATTGCGGTTTGTTACGTGTTGCTGGAGGAAAGCAGGGTGCTGCATCAAAATATTATTTTTGCTTACCTTGCCTTTGCATTGCAAGGATCTATCAAAAAGGAAGTTTTGAGGAAAACAGAGTTTTATTAGAAGCTGAATATGTCATGCTAAAAATATAATGAAAAAAGCAGATTTCATGGAAAAAAAAATTGCAGGCTGACAGAACTCTTATAGCTGAGAATTGTCTCCTGCTGAGAACTGTGTATGAAAATCACAGAGTTTCATTAATACATTTATGCCTACAGAAACGAAACAAGGCCTACCCCAGCTTACAATTATTTGTGCATTGGTGTGACACTCCGGGAGAGCTGCGTTCCCAACACCGAGCCGTCGGGCAGCGGGGCTGCCACCTGCACCGCGCTCCCTAACGAGCACCCCACTGCCCACCACCACAGCCCTGCAGGGGGGAGCGTGTTCCCAGCACATGCAGGCAGCTCCCTGGCCTGCAGCGAAGGTGAGAGGCCAACACAGGGGCAAAGCTGGGTGTCGGATGTTTGAGCTACAACATGAACATAGCAATGAGTTGAGTAATTGCGAATCCTTTTCCTGTGCTATCCTGTTTTTAAGTTTCGGAGTCACTGCCAAGAGTGCATGAGAGACTTCAGGTTCTTGGGCAGTAGGTATTCAAGAAAGATCAATAAGTAAAATTTCTGAAAACAAAACAGGATTGAAAATAGCATGTCATAAGTCAGTGGGGCATCCTTATCTAGAATGCTGAACCAAATCTTTATGTTAAAGAGACGTTGGCTGTCCAGAAAGGCACAGAGAGGGAGGCTGAATTGTACCTGATGCTGGCAGAGTGACAGGAGGGACTGCAGTGGTAGCATCTGAAGAGGTAATTAAGAGAAGATATGATAAAACTATAAACCAACCCGTGAACTAAAAGATAATGTGTCTGTAAGATAACGTGCACTGACATGAGAGGCAATGGATTTATTAGAGCTGAGAAAAGCAGTCTCCTTTCCAACTAAGATTAACCTGTGGCTTCGCTGCCCGTAGGTGCCTCCTGGCTGGCGTGGAGGTGCAGCCCCAGGACTGGGGGCAGGCAGCACACAGCCAGAGGTGCCCCCACTGCACGCGCCCTGCCTGTCCCAGGGGTCAGCATCCAGAGGCTGCAGGGTGCGGGGGCAGGAGGGAGCTGACCCCACTTCTGTGTAGCTTGGCCGGCGGGGCAGGGCTCTGCTCTGGGGTTTGTTGCACCTCTGCTGCAGAGGAGAGCAATGGCCACTGTCAGAGTGACTGTGGAGTGAGCAGGGTGTATATCCCCATTAGCAACAAGGTCACAAAATTAGCTTTATTTAAAGCAGGCTATACAATGGTGCAGGTAATTTGCCTAAATCCATGAATGTCTGAAGGTGTTTACGTTTACAATTTTTATTTCTAGGTATGGCCATACGTGTTCAACAGCCTGGGGGTGCAGTTATAAAAATTACACTTTGGTGTCCACAAAAGGTACATTGGCACACATACCTACAGGCAATGCATGATGTGTACACACACACACACACACACACACAGACAGACAGACAGACACACACACACACACACACACACACGTGCAGCTCCCCAGCTGCAGCTGCCTCTGAGCCGTGCTTGTGATGCTGCTACGTGTGAAATTGGGCAGCCGGGTGCGTGGCTGCCCAGCCCCAGCCCAGCTCCCACCGCCACCCAGCCTCCCCGCGGCCCCCGGTGGGCACCCAGCCGGGGGGCTCCACACAGCCCCCCACGGCCACTCGGGGCCGGCCTGGCTCTGGGTGCCGTGCTTCACGTGTCCTTAGGAATCCCTGGCCTTCCAGATCGGTCTTGCAGAGAAGAAAAGGAGTCCAGAGTCTCACTCAAGGGTGCAAAAGGATGCTGGAAATGATTTATTCATGACCAAGTGTAAATAATTCAGACCTCTGCTGCTGGGTAAGGAAGTGCCGCTCAGAAGTTTGGGCAGTTGCTACCTCCTGGTTGTTGTAGGAGCTTTTAGCACACACTTGTCAGAGGGGAAATTTCTGTGAGACTTGCAGATGGGAGCTTGTGATAAGGGTGTGCCAGTGCGCTCCTGTACAGACGTGTGCATGTGCTGGGGCAGTGCTTTTTGGGCAGCAGAGTTAACTGCTTGTAACAGCGATGCCCTGTCACCCTTAGGAAACATAAATATCAGTATTTTGGCCTCGTAAGGAGCTTTCTAATCCTTCATTGTCAAGTAAACCTCCCAAGTTTATCTGAAACCTGGATGAATAGTTAATTATTTTGTTTCAGATACAAAGGACATGGTCTGCAGAGCAGAAATCTTCAAATTTCTTGTAAATCAGGAATTATGCTCTCTCTTCAATACCCTGTTAATTGTTTTGTCTCATAAAGATTCAGCTCCTTTTGAGCATGCCTTGAATATGTTTCACTCCTCTGCATCCCTGTACCTCACCGGGAGGAGGATGCCCACCCCTCAGCCCACCCGCTGGGTGGCACAGCCACCTCTGGGAGCTGCGTGGGGCCAGGAGAGGCTCTGCCCTGGTCTGGGGCTCTGCCGCGCACCGGTCCTCACTGAGACGGGACGGAGGTGGCACTGGGAACCTTGCTGGTGCTGCTGGGGATGGCGTGAGAGGATGTGGGAGGTGGCGGTGACCACAGCGGGGTGGCACTGTCCTGTCTGCAGGGATCTGAGGCTGGCTGCGGGGGCAGAGCTGGCACCGCGATGGTCAGGGCACAGTGGGATCTGCAGCGGTCAGGGCATGGTGGGCACGGGGCTGGGCAGGGCAGAGGGGGCACGGGGCTGGGCAGGGTGGAGCTGGCCCCCCGCACCAGGCTGTTCCTTCAGCAGTGACAGGCTGCTTGCTGTGGTACTTAGCCAGTATTTACTGCTGTGCCCCTCTTACCTTTAAATTAACTCTTATAAGAGACCTCCAGGACTAATGAATTTGATGCATAAAGCCCACACACCAGAAATGGTGCTATTTGTTTTCTGATGTTCTCCACATAAAATGATTGTCAGCTCTTCAAGCCTGTCGGTGCAGACACTAATATGAATCCCTCGCTGTAATTATATTCTCCCGGACTTCCTTTTCATTGCTAATACAGCCATCTCTTCCACCTTCCTCGCTTAATAAGGTTGTTTGCCTCCTTGGCAAGGACACCGTCATCCATATTTTGGTGCCACATTCTGTTCCTCCTGGTTTCTCTCTTCAATTTTAAGATAAATTATCCTGACTTTGCAGGCTGTCATCAGCATGTTTTTGAAGAACTGCATTATCAAACACTATAAGGCTTGCAGTGGGGCAGCCTAACCTGAAAAGACACGTTTGTCTTTGTTATCACACTCCTATCTCTGCATTAACTTTCAGATATCTTCAAGTTCCAGGGGTAGCTGTTGTCACATCTTATGAGCGATAGTATTAATCTTCCCCTGTGCTTCCGCCCAGGATCACTCTGCCCTATGGCTTCCTTTAAGGCTTCCTGTTGTTTTTGTAATCAGGTCAATACTACAGTTCCGCATAAACAAACAAGTGATGTTTGTTATGAATCCTTATGAATATATTATGATGGAAATTCCCTTATATTCATGGCAGTTCCCTGACCTGTTATTCCACATTTCTGATGTACAGAAAGAAGAGTACGAGCAGTTGTACGTAATTTAATCTCTTCTGTATTACATTAGCATTTGCCTCTTACTGAAGAATGTCTAGCTCACTTTTGGTGCCGATGGCATTATGGCCATGGGGCAGGGTTGCTGAGCTGGCAGTGGATTCCTGGGGGAAACACGGCCCTATAGCCATGAGCTGGGCATTCCTCTCGGCCTCCTACTGCTGCGGAGCTGCGTGAGGATGCTCCATGCATTACCCTGCACCTGGCCCGTGCCACCAGCTGTGGCTGCAGGGGCGCTGCAGGGATGATGCCAAGCTGCAGAAAAAATAATAATAAATAAATATATAAATAAATAAAATCCTTTCCTTAATTAAAAAGCAACAATCATTACACTTTGGTGGGATAGGAAAGTACGGATGAAGCAGTAGGTAATGGTGCAACATCTCCAACGTGCTGGACTTGCTGTCCCTCCCCTGGCTATCACTGAGCAACGCAACCCCCTGGCTGCTGCAGTAGGGCCAACTCTGCCGTGTAACACAGCTCTTAGATCCTGGTCCTGTTCTCTTCCCCCTGTGCCTACAACCCAGATCTACTTTACTGGAGGCTCAGCCAAGCAAGACGATGGGGCTTGGCTGCTCAGAGAGGGAAGAGCACAGAGCAGCCCGGAGAGGAGAGGCCAGGGTACGTGGTATTGTGCTGCTGCTTCCAGGGGCAAAAAGCAGCTGAAATTCTGAATGCTGGCAGGCAGCAGACACTTGACTGTGTTTGTGCTTGTATTCACGCTTACATGTAGGTGGGTGCATGTCCAAACTGAACTCTGTCTTGCAGTCAGGAGCCTGCCACTTCCCTGCTGCCAGCAGGATGAGCCAGGTACCACCTGCAGTGAGGAGAAGTGCCACATCCTGCATCCCCAGCTAATGAAGAGAAATGGGGCCAGCTCTATCTGGGAGGCTGTCCACATGCAGTGCCTCCGCCGTGGGCTGGTAAGAGCAGGGCTGGGAGAACTGGAAGGGCTTTGTGCCTGGCCTCTCCAGGGCAGCAGCCATGTCCAGGCCCTGTGAGCCCGACATGGGGGCAGTGCGAGGGCGAGATGGGCTGGTGTGGAAGAAGCTCCAATCCCCTCACATCCCAAATAAGCCCCAGCTCCCAGGTGCAGCAGCTGGTGCTGTCCCCTCGGCCCTGCCTGGACCGCTGCCTGTGCCTGCGGCAGAGAGAACAGCACTGTGCTTCCCGTCCTCCTGACGCCCACCCTGACATGTCTTCTGCTCCATCCCTCAGCTGCAGCCAGGTCTCAGGCCTGTGCTCAGGAGCTTATTGACGAGACAAGACTGAGGTTCCCTGTCAGATTCCCCCATGTTCAGGTGTGGTGTTAGATGACTGCCATGGTGCTGCAGCTGCAGGCAGGGCTCCCCGGGCTCCTTGCTGCACACAGAGGATGTGAGAGGCTGCGTGCACGTCAGCCTTTTTGTTCAGAAAGGAGTGCTCTTTTAAAACAAATTCCCTATTTGATCCCATTTACTGAGCATTATGTGCCTTGGTGCATGCAAATCAGAAGGTAACCAGAAGATCCTTTCCAGATGTGCATCGATTACTCCCGGGCCCCAGGAGGGATGCAGGTGTCCACAGCCACAGCCAGTCCTTCAGACGGCTCTAGGCCACGTTTGTCATGAGCAAGTTTGAGTTGAACTAGATTAATGAAGCCACACCGAGCCAAACTGTGCCCAGCAGATGGGAACTTGCAGGTCACAGACTGTAGGAGCTGGCTCTCAGCTACACATGGCTCAGCTCGGTGAGCGCTTCCCCTGCACCAGTAACATGCTGAGGGAGATGGAGCTCATACAGGGAGAGGTTATCATACAGGTTATCCCTGCATGCTGCGAGCTTGGCAGCGCAGTGCCCGGGGCACAAAGCTGCTCCTGGTGCCAGGCACAGGCCTGTCCACTCCCGTGCCCCGCTTTAGTGTCCTCGCCAGGATCATCAACACGTGCAGTGAGAGGAAGGCACCATTCCTGCAGGACAGCGGTAGGGTGGTAGGGAACACACCTGGAGATGTGGGAAGTTTTTTATTTTTATTTTATTTTATTTTATTTTATTTTATTTTATTTTATTTTATTTTATTTTATTTTATTTTATTTTATTTTATTTTATTTTATTTTATTTTATTTTATTTTACAAAGAAGCCTTTCTCTTTTATTTATTTATTTTAATCAGATAGCCCAGTGTTGCTCATGCTCTTATCCTTGCCCTGAGCAGGATGAGTCAGTGTTTCAGACACGGGGTGTGTGCTGGTGCCTGCATCACGTCGCTGACAGCACCTACAGGTGTGTTCCTGGGCCTCATGTCCTTAGAAAGCACTGGGAAAACAGGCTGGACAGGGGGTGTTTTTATTTTTGTGTACTAAAACATCTTTAAAACACCAAACTGAGCCATAACTTTCATTGTTATTATTATTATTATTAAAGCAAGGATTAATGGTAGTAGCTTTGTAGCTTAGCATCAATTTCTTGATTTTTTAACAGAATTTTAATCTAGAGAGAACACACCAGTGAATTCTAGAAACAGTGATTTCCAGCAGGAATGCATTACATCTGCCCACAGGGCTGAATAAGTAAATATGGACTCAGCGTAAGAGAAGATACAGCACTGCTATCCCTCATGTATTTTATCACATGAACACCTTGTGTATTGTAGAGATCTGGGATTTTTTTTTTTTTCTATAATATTATCTATTTAAAGGACAAACACAATCTGAATAAAAAGTGTCTGCCAGTTAACATGACTTACAGACCAGGCGTTGTTCTCTCAGGCGCACACATTTACATGCAGGTGTAGGCAGCACTTGCCTTTGTGACGCTTTGGGAGCAGCTGAGGAGCCAGCACGTGGCTGGGTGCGACCCGGCAGAGCCGTGCAGGGAGGCTCAGGGTCGGTGCTGACACGTGTCCCCGCGGCTGCTGGGAGCTGCTTCGTGCAAACAAGGTAGGCAGGACTGGCACGCCACAGCAAAGCATCTCCTCGCACCTCCCTGCCTTCTGCCTTTTTTCTTCTAACAGCACTCTGTGCTCTTCTCTTCCTCACGTCCCTGGTTTTGTGGCCAAATAATCTCATCTCCAAGAAGCCCAAAATAATTGTGCACAATTAGGATCTTGTTCTGCTGGCTGTAGTTTACGGTGCGGTCGGCACCACACAGCAGAGAAATTAACCTTATAAATAAATTAGGAAGTGAGACCATGGAATCTGCTGGCACCTGTGTCAGAGGAGCTCTGCGGCGAGGTCCCAGGCAGGGCAGGGCCGGGCGCTGCGGGATGTGGGGGGCTCCAAAGCCTGCAGGAGCACCGCAAGCGTGCAGCGGGTCAGACGCTTCCTGGCTCTGCCTCTTTTCTGGGTTTGCCAAAAGGAGGGAAGAAAAGGCAGCTAAGGACATATGGGAAGTATGAAATGTTGATGAGTGAGGCTTTTCATTTTTTTTACATAATTAAAAGTATGACATGAAAATGTGAAATGTCAAAAGGATCAACTTCAAAGCTGTATAAAATGAAACCCGCACTTTGATTTGAATATTACTTTATGAAGAAAGACATAAGAAAAAGAGCTGCCTGTGTAAATATTAGAATTACAAATCACAACTTTCATGATTAAAATCATACTTTGAATAGTGAAAAATTCTATACTACTTTGGAACTTGCAGAAGAGCAGAAAAATGGGATTTCTTGTTGCATCATGGCATCGTCAGGCACTGGAGCTGCGGGCTGCTGTGCTGCTCTCCCTTGGGGCACAGCTGGGGAGCCTCTGCCTCTGAGCCCCTCTCTGCTGGGGGATGCTCTAGCTGGGCATATGCTGGCAGGGGGCTTCCCGCATTGACATCCCACCTCCTACACCCCATGGTGCACAGATCCTCTGGTGCTGCTGGGGAAATGTGCCTGGTACACCTTCGTTCTCTTCTCTTCTGTTAATGCTGTATCCTGACACCTGAGTTCTGCCTCTCCAGAATGTCTGTTTTTTGTTTTTTGTTTTTTGTTTTTTTTCTTCTTTTTTCATTTCAAGGTACTTTGTTGCAATAAATGGTAGCGGAGTACTTACTGCGTGATATTCCTGTGCAGTGATAGTGCAATTAAAATGCAATTCTGGGTCCATAATCTCCTCCGTCCATATCAGACAATGCTTTTGTGGATGGCAGGGAGCATTTCCGAGAAGTGGCTTCCCACAGATAACGTTGAGTCCAGCTCATAGGTTGCTCATTTCTTCAGTCATTTGATGGAGAAATTTCTGTTTCTTTACAATAGGCTCTGATATTCTTAAGGGAAAAAAGAAAAAAGAAAAAAAAAAAAAGTCAATTAACTTCAAAGCAGCTCCAGACACGGGTTTACCTCCGAGAGGATAAAACAGAGAAACCTGCTGAGTAGTCCTGCATGTGTATTATGGAGTAGAAATCCTGTCTTTATACGTTAATGACACCAGCTTCATCACATGCCTTCAATTCTTTTGAACACCCAAGTCTTCATTTTTTATTTTTTTTTCCTTTTTTTTTTTTTTTTTGATGGAGAGGTTTTTCCTGCAATATTTTGCATTAACTGGCACACACCGTGATTATAAACCTAACTACATCCCTGCACTACTCTTTTAAATTCCTCACCATGTTACTGAAACCTCCATATCCAAAGCTGAGATACAGTATGTACAAAATCCAAAAAACAAAACAAAACAAAACAAAAAATCAAACATCATCAACAACAACAAAGACAAACAAACAAAAACAAACAAACAAAAGAGAAAGCACACCAGGTTTATAGCTGTGATTTTTACTTCATTGCTGGACACTTTGTCCAGTTCAACTATTGGCTAATTTTCCATCGAAGTAATCAGATCTTTTGGTTCATTTTCAGTACCATACAGAAAGCAAAGAAATAAACACACCAATTTTGTTTTTTTGCCCTTTTGCTTTGCCTGTCTCACAAACACTTGTGATTTTTTTTTATTTTTTTCCCCTTGGATAACAAAGAAATATAAGGATTCCAGGCTAATCGAATCCCTTCCCATTTTTTTTTTTTTTTTTCATATTTGTTTTTGTTTTCCTAAAGGACAGTTGGGTTTGAATGAAGCCTCTTCTGTCCTGGTGGTTCCCTGTGTTTCTCTGGGCCACTCCAGATGGGCATCACATCAGGAGGTCACTATAGTGAACTCACCACACATACACAGAAGTATCTTATCATAAATCAAATAAGCAGGTTAGAAAATATATTTTAAGATTCTCTTTATATTAAAATACATTTTTTCCCTACATTATGGGAAAAATCTTCTTTCAAAGATCTGCCTCAGGTAAAATCTGTCTCTTCATTCAGCAATATTCCCTTAATGTGAGGCTGGGATGAAACATGGGGACGTGCTGACAGGGGAGATGTGCACTTGCTGGAACAGACTTGTTTTCTTGTTGTCTCCAAAGGCAAAACCAGAAGAGCTGAGGAGTTTTTAAAGCTTAGGAATGAGAAAGAGTGAGCAAGAGGTAGGCATTCTTCATTGGGTCCATTACAGGCCCTAAAGCCTGTACTTTGCTGGACTGAGACAGCCAAAGCAGTAGGAGATGCTGACAGAAAGCAGGAGACGCGGCCAGGCCTCCAGAGAGTTTGGATTTATCCCTGAATTGTTTGTTTGTTCATTTTCTAAATAAGGAAGAATTAAAATGTTTGTCAGTAACCTCAGAACGTTTTGAAATGCGAACTGAAAAAGCAAGCAAAGGAAAGTTTGACAAGAAATTCTGCCAAATGTCCTGAAGCCCTCCAGTGGTTTAAGCAAATTCATGCTCTTTGATCTTACTCGGAAATAGCTTCCCAAGTGATCCTGATGCTTGGCCCTGCTCTTTTTGCTCCTTCCAGCCAACAGCGCGATTCCTTACGGCACTTGGTATGCCAGGTCCCAGCTCTCCTGCCTGCCACAGCCCTTCATGCTGTTCAGCTGCAATGTGCAGGAGCTATGGCACTGGTATTTCCAAGAAGCCCCTCCCTGCCTCATCGCCACCCCATGCTGGTGCAGGAGGTGGCACCCAGTGGCTGCAGTGCCAGGGGTGTCCCGGGGCAGCCCCAGGGCCCCGCTGTGACAGAGCCACCCCGCATGGCACCGCCTGTGCCGCTTCTCACCCCATTTTCGGACGCGGGTGTGCAGCAAGAGAGCATCTCAGGGGGAGGAGGAAGTGAGCACAGCAGATTTTGTCATTATTTAGAGTCCTGGTTATGTATCTAGTGCTTACTGGGGAGACATCTTTGTTTCATTTGTTACCTAAAAAGAAATAAGGATCATGAATTTAAGGCTAGATATTGAATTAAGCCATATCTCTACCTCAGCAGAACAAAAATCTCTGCAGGCAAAGACTAATGTTGCCTAAGCAAAAAATATCTAAATATTTAGGTCTGATTTACGAATGATCATCCTAGGCAGATGCTGTTTTAACATCACACTCTGTTACTGTGGATTAGAAAGATTTTTCCTTTTCTTTGTAATAAAAGTTCATGGTCCCTTTGTTTCCCAAACATGCAAGAAGTTTCCTTATTGTGTTCCATCATCAATATTTTTATCCCCTGTGTGGCTCCTGTTTCCTTTGTTCCCAAACCATACAAAAGCTCCCCCTCAGCAGTCCCTCGGTGCTGCTCACACACTGGAGCGTGAGGAGCCCCGGCATGGCTGTCTGTGCCCTTCCCTCTCCATGTCACTGACTCGCTTTTGCTGTCAGTGCTGCACGCCTCATGTAAAGGAACCTGGGTCTGTGTTCACAAGCTCCTTGTTCTGTTGTTGTTGTGCTCCCATCAGGAAGGCACAGCAATCCTGCACACACCCATGGCCACTTCACGCTCCTATACATAGAGAAAAACTAATTGCTGGCATATTTCTAACAAGAAATGTGATGATAAAATGAAAACCAGAACACGATTATTTTTAAATGATTTATTTCCGGGGTTCTTTCTATTTTTGCTGAATTTCATAGGTGCACTTTCTTATGTATGAACATTGTGAGAACTTCAACAAGCAGAAGATAAATTGCAAAACACACATTTAAAATTCATCATTTTCATCCAAAGCAGAGTTTTTTACAGGAGCTTAGAATGAGAAATTAAAATTTTCTCTGGGGAGAACTGAATCCAATTGTCTGAATGATCTGCTCGGTGCAAAGAATTAGCTCACGTGGTGGGAGCGAGGGGCTGCAGCGGGGCGGGGGCACGAAGCCCACCCAGGCCCGGGGCACAGCAGAGGATGGCTCCAAAGAGCGCAGACACCGAGCTGCAGACAGCCCCCTCCCCGCTCCTGGTCAATGTTACAAACGGTGTGTTTGCTTGTTAGTTTGCTCTTACCCACGTATGGATCTGTTTGCACTAGCTAGCAGCAGGGTTTCCCATGCACAGCGGGGCAGGAGGCATTTCACCACTAAGCGGGCACCCCACAGCGCCCACCGCACAGCCCTGACCAGGCACGAGCACCTGCGGCAGCCCAGGGCCCCCCCACCCGTGGCCAAGCTCGACACCACTGCAAATTAAGTAAGAAACTCTGCTAACACTTCTTAGTTTACATTTAGCAGGGGCTGTGCCGTGCCTTTGGCAGGGTGGGCACAGGCAGAGCCCCCAGGCATGGGCACGTCCCAGGGCCTCTGATGGTGTCTGCCTGAGCTGCACGTGCCCCCCATGGGGCTCACCCCCTGGAGGTTACCCAGCCATGCCAGGAACCGAGCGTATTTTTTGTACTTTAGAGATTCCGCAATCCTGATTCTCCAAAAGTAAGTGGAGTATTCAGAGAACTAGAGCAAACGTTATCCTCAGGTGTATACATCTCTGCAATTTTGCCTTTTAAGATATGACATAAGCTACAATATAAATGCACATACACTTAAAAAAGCCTACCCTGAAAGCAGGGAGTGAATGGTTGGCATGCAGATATTCCTGTGTGCCTTACTGAATTCTCTCCAAATGCAGAGTAGTTGGTAATTTTTTTAAGTCAAACACTAAAAAATGCAGGATATCAGTTGTGATGGGGTGGATTTAAAGAATCAGCATCATTTTGACAGAAACAGTTACGTCTAACCTGATCACGCATGGTGCCTTTCCTTTACCCGCCTTTCATGACTGGCATCCTGCACTCGTGGTAATTCGCTCTTTAACACGGGTGTCTCCCTGCGGAGCAGTGCCTCTCATTACACGCCGTTCCTCCATCAGCTGCTGTCATTACCAGCCCCCTGCACACCACACTGGATGCTTGGCTGTAGCCGGCTGGGAAGTCCCAGCTGTCACCCATCAGCATCGCCGAGCCCTTTCTGAGCGATGCCGATGATATACCTGTGCTATTGCAGGTCCCCAGGTGGCACTCAGCACACTCACAATAAAATCAAAGTGCCAGCCCAGCTTTGCCTGAATGGGAGGCTTAAAATATGGGAGAGGTTTAAAGACTAACTGTAGAGTTTTTTCTTAAACAGAGGAAAAGGAAACCTTGTTGATCATGGAAATATCTGGGGATTTCTTTGGTTATTGCGTGGCTTTGAAGGGCTCTTGGCCAGTCCATCTCCTCCCAGCTGTTCAGGAGTGCCTCTGTGATGCCTGCACCAGTAATCTGTGCATGTATGACATGCACACATTGCTTATCGAGTGGAAGGGAAAAGAGCGGTCCAGGCAAGCTAACCACTTTGAAATAGCAAATCTGTCATGACTAAACCAACCATTTGATCCTCCATGAAGAATAACAGCTTATTTTCTGGTTGCTGGCTGCTTTGCCATGAGGGAAAAACAAACAAACAAAAAAATGAGCTCATTATTTTCTGATGTGCTTTCAGTGATAAAACATAGATGGCTTTCAGAGGGGAATAAAACATGTGCAGTGATGCATCTCTTATTCCATGGAGGTCTCTTCTATCTTAATGTTGTTATTTATTTATTTATTTCTGTACATGTGTGTGTGTGAGAGCTGGGTCCCAAGGTACTGGTTCCAGTCCTTGTTGCCTGAGAAGTGCAACAGAGAGGGAGTATGGGACTGTGAGAACACGGGGGAAAAAAAGAGAAAGAAACTGTTCAATGTCCTTTTTAGACTGTGCATTTGTTATCCATTCGTATGCATGGATATATGTGAGCATTTTATTTTGTTAGATTTAGAAAGGCAGCAAACCAGTTCTGAGTAAAGTGACACACAGCTCCCTAAGTGGAATGCAATGAAAGAAGGCTGAGTAAGAGTGATACTTAAAGAAGGGTTTTCTGTCTTCATAAAGGTTCTCTCATTAAGTAAGGTAAAAACATAAATACAGTTTCTTTAAATAATACTAAACTTATACACATAGATATCAAAAATCAGCTTGCCCCATTTTATTAACTTCTATCCATGTTTTCAGCACTGCCTACTAGGTGTTAAATTTTGGCCTTATTAAAATAAATTGGATGTTAACACTGGCTTCAGTTGAGACAAAGCTTCACCTGCTGTATAGAAGGCAATTAGTTTGTGGATCTCTTTGTCCTGAATACGTGTAATTATTTTTAAGGATATTTATATTTTTAATTTCCAAGCTCTCCCATGGCTCTCACTTCCATGTTTAATTATGCATTATGCGGAAGAAAAGTTCTACTAATTAAACTCTGTTTTTATTTTAAGCCTACTGTTAGAGCATTTCTTAGGTGACCCCCAGTTCTTATGACTGGAGAAGCAGTGAACCGTTGCTCCCCAGCTATTGCTTCTTCGTGCCGCTCACCTTGGCTTTGTTGCACCAGGCGGCTATGTCAGATTTAAGGAAATGTATCTGGTTTACGTTGTTACTCCAACAACAGCGGGACAGCTGACAGCAAACACTGCTGGGCCAGACATGGTCTGGCAAATATGCACCAATAGATAAAAGTGCTTGAGTGTGTGCACCGTGATCCTTGGTTAACCTTAAAATTCACCATAAAATGAATCTTTGGTGCATTGTTTGTGTAATATACACATGGACGTAAAGTACACCACATTTTGAGTGCGTGAGCAATGCAAAGGAAAACCAAAATATCTGAGATGTCCACCAACAATGTGTAACAGGGGAATCACAGCTTTTATCCTTCCTATCCCACAAGACCTTCCAAAACGACTTTCCATCACCTCTACCAGCTGCAGGGAGAACCCGTTCACTGGTCCCACCATGCTACAAAGGTGAACTGGAGCATGTGTGTGTCCTCAGGGTGCTGCTGCAGTGGGCCTGGGGAGTGCAGGTCGCTGCCCCCCACTACTGTGCAGCCCTCCCTGTGTCGCGGGACCCCCAGCGCGCGGCGAGCCTGGCTCCCCTGGCACCACTGCGCTGCTCTCAGCAGCCCTGGGCATGCTGATCCTGAAGGAAGCAGTTAATTTATTCTTCAGACAAATGTATTTTGCTTGCCTTTTGTTTATGTATCGTGTATTGCAAAAGGAAATGAGATTTAAACCATTTATTTTATTGCAGGTTAGAATTGTAATAATGGTAACTGTAAATGTCAGGAGAAATAGTCGGAGCTGTGAAGACTTACAGTCTTAAACTCCTGAACTGCACCTTGGCAGAGACAGATGGTGGCACAGACATGTCACTAATGGCCCCGGTACCAACCCAGGTTATCGCACACCTGCCACCAGGAGAACCACATGGCTTTTTCTGGGACTTTGAAATCCCTCTGCATGATTTAATCATTTCAAGCTAAGCATATACCTGAGCATTGCTCCTGCAATGTGCTGGTTCACCTACCTTTGGGAGTGAGATTTCCTACAGCTTACCCCTGAACACTCCTGGTACCCCGAGCATATGGGTGGGGTGCTGGTGCAACCAGACAGCTAACTGGCACAAAATACCTAAAATATTCCAGCCATTACTGAACATCCACCAGCTCCTTTTCATTAGGCCCATTTGTTTTGTTTCCTTTAAAGAAAGATAAAGGTTATAAAATGCAGGTCATCTCTGCTGCCAAGATAAATGCTCAAGATTCATGACTCTCCTGCCACATTTATCAGCCACAGTGATTTATGATTGCTCAGTCCCACTTCAGTGGATGGGTCATCACCTTCAAAACAGACCCACGACCAGGTGACCAGCTCCTGTTTCCCTCAGGTTCCCTTTTCCCTTTCCCTTTCCCTTTCCCTTTCCCTTTCCCTTTCCCTTTCCCTTTCCCTTTCCCTTTCCCTTTCCCTTTCCCTTTCCCTTTCCCTTTCCCTTTCCCTTTCCCTTTCCCTTTCCCTTTCCCTTTCCCTTTCCCTTTCCCTTTCCCTTTCCCTTTCCCTTCTGGAGCTGTGCTGACAGCAGCAATGAGGCCTCAGCACCAGCTCCCCAGGAAGGCAGGGCAGATCTGGGCACAACCTCGTGCTGTGCCAGGTGACGGCTGCTCTTCTGCCGGAGCCCTTCCAGCACTGGGCTGTGCCTCCCAGGGCAGCCTGCGCGGGCTGCGAGGCAGCAGGCACCGTGTGCCCTGTGCTGGTGCTGCACGGCCGCCACAAGCCTGCTGCGTGCTGTAGCTGAACAGCCCTGCTCCTTGTAGTGTAATTCCCAACACAAAATATTTGCTCTTCAGTACCGGAGCATGTTTTGATTTAGTTTATGTTGCTAGGGAATAGATTTAAGGTATATTGAAAAAGTGGCTTTATTCAATAGCAGTCACTACAGGAAGAGATACGGCTAAATAATTACTGTAGTGTAGTTATATGGTAATTATGCTGCTATAATTGATGAACCTTTCCAGTACAGAAAAACCCTTATTGCTAACAGCAAAAAGAAATTCTAGTTTTCCTGTCTTTAAGAAATGGTTTATTGCCCAGTCAAAATACATAGGCAAGGAGTTTGATAGAAAAGTTTAGGCCAGGGGGAGAAAGATCTCTACAGCGTAATTAATCTTTATCTATCTAGAGCCCCTTGTGAAGGGCAAAGTAAATTCTGGGATATAATTAAACTTTAGTTCAAAATCCTAAACTTAAATTGCCTTTCCTGCCCTGTTATACCCCTCTGCACATTTCACTGACAAAATAATAAAAACACGCGATGCTGATATTGTCGGATACCAGGACCATTTACTGTAGGAAGAATCTGTTGTTCCCACGCTGCCCTTTTTCTCTCCCCATTGTAAAACAAGGGCCAGCTCACGCTGCGCGTGTAAGCCCACCCAGGAGCTCTGTGTGCAGAGTACACCGCACGGTTTAGGCTGTCTGCATTCAGAGAGAGGAAGAGGAAGGTGAGGGTGACAAGCAAACCTGTGAACACCCACTCCTGGCTGTCAGTGCGCTGGAGAGCAGCAGGGCTGGAGGGCAGGAGCAGTGAGACCTCTGCCACCCTCTGATGGAGGCACACCGTCACGCTGCACTGCCCCGTGCCCAGCAGTCACAGCACCGCTCTGCTTACCCGCTCACACCCGCACTAACATCTTACAGAGGCTTGCTGCTGCTTAAGGCAGACAAGGGCTGTAGAGAGCAGCACCTCATTTCCAGCTGGTTGCGTTTGTCGATGCAGTGGGCGAGCTCTGAGGAGCACGGGGTACTTCCAGCTAGGTGTGCGCTTTCAGGATGCACGGTCTGAAGTGGCCAAGGGCAGGTCAAACTTTAAAAATTAAAAAGGAAGAAACAGAAATCTTCCTAGAAGAAGAGATCCCAGGGCCTGGACAAGGGAGCAATTTTGTGTATATTGAATAATTTTGATACTACCAACAGGGGCACTTTGGGGTTTAAATCCAGCTTTCTAACAAGCACTTCTTATGCAATGGAGAAACACCCACATCTGCTCACTGCCTAGAAAGATCACCTCTAGGCAGGGACAGAGGGTGTCTGCCTGTCTGTCCCCATTTCACGCTCTGCTCCTCTCCCATCCGTCGTGGCTCCGGGGTCCCCCCTGTGCCATCCCAGCCCTGCCCCTCGGCACTGTGCACCTGGGCAGCCACTCGCTCGCCGCGGTGCCGACGCACCCTGCCTGCGGGCCCGGCAGCTGCACTGCGATCCCAAATTCAAACTAGGTTACCCTTGATTTATCCCAAGTGACTCAGCCATCCCTGAGTATTACTTCCTAATAAATAAAAGCACAATTCTGTTAGAACTGCTTTGAGTCAGACTGCACGGCAGCCCAAGGGCATCAAAGTGCTCTTTCTTTTCATTACCTCCCTGTAGCACATTTTTATACCCCAACACCACAATTTTAAAATTGCTACCTATGGTAAGTAAAAGGCACTATCAAGTGAAATTATATCCTGCTAATATGTGAATGCAAAGCAAAAGAAAAAAAAAATCCCAAGATCTGAAGAATAAAAGAAAGAAGCCCCTCTTATCAAACAATTTGTCTTATTCGTTAAAGCCATAGTAATAGGGAAGATTAAAATCTTATTTTCTTCAGTATGTTTGGAAGGACCAATTATGCTGATGAAGGTGGCCTTATCTCAGCTTGTACCAAAATACATTGTGGTTTGCTGGAGATTTGATGAACCCAGTGAACCCAAACTCTTGACTACACTGAGAGGAAAATAACTGATAATGAGATGCTGTATTTTCTGCATGTCTACTCACCTTCCTCAGGTTGTACCAACGCAAAAATGTGCATTTTCCTCTAAGCTTCACAGACAAACGCTAGTGCAGAGAGGATGCAATGCTGGTCACCTGTGAACAGGAGCAATTGCAGGGACCTTGAGCACGGTACCACGCTCAGACTGATGCTCGAGCGCTCCTTGTTTGTGCAGCAGGAGTCAGATGCAGGAAACGAGAGGAGAAAAACATGGGTTACATCATCTGATGATTTTACTTAATTATGGTTCTATTCTGGGGTGAGAATGACGTAGGGCTCTAGGCTTCACTGAAAAATAAAATTTCATTCTTTGTAATCTCAGAAACCATACGGCACTTGTATTTGAGCAGTGGGCTTCCTGCTGGTTTCCAACTTCTGAAAATGATGCAAAGTTCAGGAGCATTCTTTTCAGTGATTCCAATTTGCTATGGGCTTAATGATATAAATGTTTCCTGAGGTTGGCATCATCACTTATTCTTGTTCAGTGGGGTATGCATCACTAATGTGGGGATAAGGAAGAGAATTTACATTTTCAAAGCAACTTTGGGAAATTAGTTTAAATATTGATGCAATTTCCTAGAAAGCTTTGAAATTAAATCTATTTGTCATGTCAGAAAAAAAAAAAAAAAAAAAAAAAGGAAAAAAAAAAGGAAAAAAAAATATGAAAAAAATAAAATAAAATGAAAAAAATAAAAATAAAAAAAAAACCACAAAAAAAGGAAAAAGTTTGGTGTCACTTTATTACAGACACAACTTTTCTTTTCTGTATTGCTCCTATACTAAATCAAACAGGCATGACCAAAGGAGCTAATACTGCCATTGAAAAAAATTAATTAAGCAGATACGATATTAGAAATACCTTTCTCACAATCAATAATATTGTGTGCTATTGTATATACCTGAATTATTACCATCATTTTAAATACAATTAAAACCATTTATTGTTGAGTTTCTAGAATCACTATAGAAAGATGCTATAATAGATGCTCATATATCACAGTGGAGAAATTTTGATAGGAGATAGCGATTAGAGAAGAATAAATTGTCATTGCTACCCACATAAAATGAGAGATAATTCTTTTTCTCTTAATTCTAATCAAAACCATGAGGGTTTGCAGTTTGATTCCACTTCTCATGCAACTATGAGCAATTATCCAGTTTGTTGCACAGGATTTACTTCTATTCAATGCTGTGAAAAAAGAATGGACAACAATTATTTAAGGGGATGAAAACACAATATTCTAGCCTTATTTATGGCATTCCCTCCTTTTCTCTCTCTTCTTTTTTGCCCATAAGACTGGAAGTATTACAAGGGGAAATGGGCATAATTCCCTTCTCCCCCAAATGCAGCAATGAGAAATTCAAACAGCTAAAGTATTCTAAGTCAAGAAAAATAGAATTTGTTGAAAATGTTTCTGTAAAATCTGTTTCCTGAGAAAAATAAAATTTGTTTCCTAAGAATTTACATTGGGATTTCTTACTAATCTGTCTTTAAGTGTTATAAGTCCCAACTGGAATTTTTATTCAAGCCCTCATAAGTTGTCTCCTTGTCTTAGGCAAAACATTTCTACCCCTACAAGCCTTTCCCTGGGTCCACTGTTCTTCATTTTAACAACTACTACTTTTCATTTCCCTCCGAGTGGTGGCCTGAGATTTTGCTGACGAATGTTATTCGTTGTTACACAGATGTTCTTGTAACGCTGGTACTGACCATAGGCGGTGGAGGAAGCCCCGCAGTGAGGACAGAGGCCCTCGCCTTTCTCCCAGCCCACGGGTGCCGGTGGTTGAGGCGCTCGACACGCAGCCTACAGCTCCTTGGGCTGGAGGAGCAGTGCTTCGCATCCTGCTCACTCACTCGTGGCCAGGAGGGGCAAGGACTAAGGAAACCAACAGATGTTGCTGAGTTTGTATTCCGTGCTTTCTTTTTTCCTTTCCTTTTATTTATTTATTTGTTGTTGTTACTTTAATAGTCTTGCTGAAGCTACGGTGCAGATCTGGTCTCTCGGAAGCCAGCAGGGCTTTGTCAGGGTGCTCACCCCATACAGATCTGACCTTGCTGCTGCAGACAGACTCTGCACATTCCTCAGCTGGCAGCGTATCACGTTCCCTTTCACTCCACCTTTGCTTGTCCATGAGACCCATCCCAGGAGCTGGGAGCTCCTCAGGCTGCCGCACGTTCTGAAGGCACAAAGCAAACCTCTGCAGCACCCAGGCTCTAAGCTGGCTGGGGCCCTGTAGCCACAGGCTTCTGGTGCAGCCCCAGTGTGGCTTATCTGATGGAACTACTGGCTGGAGAATTGTGCCATTCATCTCTTTATCTAGCTGCTTCTTTTTTTCTGGAGGAAAAAAAAAAAAAGAGTATGCTCCTTGGAGAAAGCAAGGCAGTCACTTGTGCTTATTTGTAAAGTGCACATTTCTGTATTACCCTGCTATCACTTGCTGGATGTGACACTGCCTGGGAAGCTCCAAAGAAGCAGCATTTATCGCAGAAAGGTCAATATTGCAAACAGGCAACTTGCACTTGGCTTTGCTGCTATAGCACAGGCGGCTGATAGTGCCATAATAAGCTAACTTTTACCCTTTGATGTTTACAAACCTTAGTTATATTTGTCCAGTATTTGTTATAAACAACCGACTTTGTAAGCCTGCTGAGGAGGCAATGACAATCCTATACAGCTTTTTGTTCATAATACAAAGAATAAGATTATCAGGAAATAATATTTTCATGACAAGAAATGTTATGCAATAAGCACAAAGACTGCAGGCTCTGCATTTTGACTTGGTTATCTTGTAAGGTAATATTATGCCAAAGTCTTCCCTGTGTAGCTGCTATGTCAAAAGTAGAAGAAAAACACAAATCTTCTTCTTGTTCATACAAAAGACTGGAAAATCAGAAGTGCAGTGAAGAAGAGAAGGAGTACTGCCCTTGCCTGCCACTGTTAGTACAGCACCTTCAGAAATGAGGTTGTTGAAAATTGCTGCGGCAAAAATAAATAAAAGAGAGTTCAGTTCAAATATATTTATTCAGTTTTAATTACAGCAGGGTCAATGCTGCGTACTTGTCAGACCGGGGTGAAGCTTTCCAGCTCCACCTTCCCCTCCATGTGCACCATCAGGACGTGGGCAGGATGCTTCCACCTGGCTGTGGACAAGTGGGACCTGCCCTGTGTCCCCCTCCTGCCCCACATCCCTGGGGCTGAGGGGCTCAGGATGGCCACGTGGGACTGGGGTGGGGGGGCACTGCCCCTGCCTGCCCTGCCCCTGCCCTGCTCCAGGGCATGGGACTCTGTGGGGTTTGGCTCGTTTGATGGCTTGCTTGCAAAGAAACACGAGATCATACCCAAAAGAATTCAGTGCCACCTCCTCCACACCGCCCGCCTCTTGCAGGAGCTCCTTGCATCTGTCTGCATAAGCTCTCTCATTCCTAAATCATTTTCAGATTTTGTATTAATTTTTTAATCATCTGGATATGAATGATTAATAAATGTTTAACAGCTCATAAAATATTTATCATGTTTCCCTATGGTAGGTGCTCCATCTTCACTTGTTATCACTAGTGGGAATGAAAAATGTCTACAAGGCTGCAGAGTGAAGACACAGCCTTGCATCTGCCTAGCCAAATAGAGCTCTTGTTTCTTTCTAGAGCATGCAGTCTTATATGGAAAAAGTGGTGAGGAATCCTGTTTAACTCTGCAAACACTGAAAAGCAGAAGTATCTACATTGGAATAATTCAGCTGCCCTAAAAATCATTCTGATCAGACATTCAGATGCGGTCCTTTTCAAACAGAGAATAAAGAGTGCAGGATGTGCAGGAGCCATATGTACGCACTGCCTTTGAATAACCCTCATCTGAGATGATCATTCCTTTTACAATTTTCAGTGTTTATTTTTGTACTGAATCATCTTAAAAAGTAACAGCTTTCAGGTAATTCATCACAAATTTATCAGGAAAATTCCTTCCCTGTCCTTCTCTCGTGAGGGATTCAGAGGCACTGCAGCAGTTTCTGCCTCTGTTTGGTGACCCGGCAGGCAGCCTGGCCCACCAACATGCCACAAGTGCCCTCCTTGGCATCAGGAGCATAGCTCTGGACCCACTCTGAACCAGGAGAGCTTCTCCTGAGCTGGCAGCCCCGGCACCGAGTACTGCTGCCATCTCCCCTTTGGGCTGCTCCAAAGGCATCAGGTCGGGAGCCTCAGCCCCCGCAGAGAGCCGGGCTGCCAGCTCTGCCTCCGAGTGCCTCAGGCCAGCGCCTTCCTCTGGTGGAGCAGCAGAGAGCATCAAGCACGGTTCGTCTCCAAAGCTCTTCATCAGTGGAGAGAGCCTGTTATATGCGAAAAAGAAAGGAAGAATAAATAAGTAAATCCATGGAGGAAGGCTTTTGATCTGATAATTCCATTCCTAAAATACTACAAAATGTTCCTTCCTTTCAGATAAGCATATCCATCCTGGAGATAGGACCAAGTGTGCTGAATAAAGTATCCAGCAAGTAGGGCCAGGATCCAACAAGTAGTTTGCCATGGACAGAATTAACATCCTTCACAGTCTTCTAGAAACAGGATAGAGCCTATTTAAAATAACTGTAATTTTAAACCTAAACGTTTTACTGCCAAAGTAGTTCCCCTGCTAGGGAAAGGCAGAAAGGACAAGTACATCATAGTATGTTACCTGTGGTATTGAACAGGCTCCTGGAAGATGCTCAGACACCTGCCAGGAGAATGAAACAGCATGTTGTGAACCCCTATCTGAGCCTGGTCAGCCTGCTGCCTCTTTAATGGTTGGGATATTCCTCATGTACTCATAATCTGCCTTCGTGACCTGTGCCTGTGTATGGCACTGTGATAAGTGGGAAATTTCAGTGTCCATTGGCATTCACTGAAGAAGTAGCACTCTCAAGCTAGTCCAAAATTGCATTTGCATTTGAGTGTGGAGGCTTTTCCTAACTATCACTTCACTTTTCACTTGATTAAACCATGTAACTCCTTGCAATTTGCAGTGAAGGTGACTGCAAACAGATGTGGTAGTTACTGAGACTGGCTGCGTCATCTCTTCAGTACAGAGATTGGACCCTGACCTAGCAAGGACTGTTTTAAATGTGTATTAATTTACTTCAGCAGACCTTATCTATTCAGCTACAGCATTTATTTTAACTGGTACAGAGTACAGCCCAACTATAATCCAGGCAAAAAGGGGCAACTACTGTTTTCAAACTTTCTTTCTAAAGGCTATTCTTTCTTCTTTTCTTCTAAAGGCTTTACTTCTCAAGGCTATTCCCTGATATGGAAAAGTCATAACATAAAACCACTCAGAATTAAAAATTGGAGTATAAAATTAGCTACCGATACCTGGGCAAATAGCTTTTTGTTTGCTGGGCAAACAGCTTTTTCCTTTCAGGTATTTAAATTCATCGTCTATTTAAAATCATATTACATAACTTTAAAAACAAAAACAAAACTGAAAAGCTAAAGTAAAACAGAAGGGTTTTTCTATAATAGCTCAGTCCTGACATGTGCAGTGAAGAGAGGCAGGACCTCTCCCCTCCTGACTGTAGGATCAGCCTGAAACCCTTCTGATGACCAACCAGCTGTGGTTTGCACGGTGGCTGCAGCTGCACTTGGGGGTTCCTGGGGCTGTGAGTGGCACCCCTCTCCTCTGCAAACCCTGCCTCCCCCCAAGTCATGCTGGGGCTTTCCGCCAAACCTGATTCCTTCAAATTCTGCAGGATTTCTCCTCTTCCTCCTTAGCTTCCCTCCTCACACACTATTCCTTAATACCCTACATTTCTGGAGAGGGGAGCTGTCTATATTGCATTTATTTCTGACAGATGAGGTCCACACTGACTTCATTCAGCATGGATGAGCTCCAGATCTGGCCTTTCCAGAAGAAATGCTCCTGCACAGAGTCCCTGGCAGCTCCTGGTGATGAGGGATGCTCCTGGCACCACCCGTTGCTTGCCCAGGGTCATTGAGGTCTTCTGGCCGTGGCTCTGCCTGGAGGTTGGGATGCTGTTTGACTGCAGAACACAGCTCAGACAGTGCACCTGTGACACGTCCAGTTGGTTCTGCAGGAGGTAAATGGAAGATTGGCTTTCCACATCAAACACAATTGTATCGTTATTCCTTTTATTTTTACCAAAAGATTGGTGCTTTTCACATAAGATTATTATTATTACTTTTGCTTTAATGCCTTTTTCTTTTATGATTTGTGATACTATCTATGAAGGATAAGAAGGAAGAATATATATTTATAAGTAAATATAAAGTGTTAAGGGGTAAAACTTTAAAGAACTTATCAAAAGTCACCGGCTTTTCATGTAAAAACAAATACTCTCAAAAAAAAAAAAAAAAAAAAAAAAAAAGAAAAGATTGATTTACAGAAATGTCGTATATTTATTCATGGATAAATTACATTCCTTCAGCAACACTGCTTCTTTTTTTGATTTTTAACATTTCCCTCAGATTGGAAGTCTTTCTGTTTGTCAATACCATCAGCCAACTCAATTAATATTTATCAAGGCTACGTGGATGACAAATGGCTTTGCTAACTGCAGGGATTTGGTTATCTTTGGCAACACTGAGTAACAATTACTACTATTAAAAAGAAATAATTGCCCAAAGTGACAATTCGGCACACAATCAGACTGTGCATAATTTCATCTAGTACATTGTATTATGTCACATTAAGGCAAAAAAGAAATCTGAATCATAAACTAAATGGCAAAGTCACTTCTCTGCTTTTGCTGGAGGAAGAAATTGAGTGTGCTAAATCAGCCGATCAGAAATAATTGGGTACAAGAAAAGAGACTCAATTCCAGTGCCACCAGCAGTGCCCGGCCACCCCATCACCCCCATCCCCATCCCCACACGCAGCAAGCTCTGCTCCTGCTGCATGGGACGAGCCGTGGGGGCCCGGCCTCCCCCCTGCCCACGCCTGGCGACACCGCAGCGCCTGGGGCCGCTGCCCCTCGGTGTGCCCCGTGGCCTGGCGTCCCCGTCACCAACACGCAGCCAACCCACCGGGTAGTTTGTACAGCCGTATTTCAAAATGCCGGCATGGAGGTTATCTCCCCTTCTCTGGGAGGCTTTTTGTGCACCCTTCTCGCTTCTGGTATCGAGAGCAGTTCTCAGTGCACAGGGACGTGTCCTCAGGCCACCTGCAGAAGGCGGCAGCCTGCTGCGAGCTGTGTGCAAACTTTGCAAAGAACATACCTGGAGTTCGTTTCTGCAAGGAGGCCTCTGCAGATTGTCAAAGAGTAAAACTGAATTCAGTACAGCAAAAACCCGACCCTCTAATGAAACCCTCTAATGACAACGAAGGCCCCAGCCCCGTGGCGCTGCGTGGCAGGAGGTCCCGAGGTGTGAGCGGCTCCACTGCCACCCGCCATGGGCAGCGCCTGGGCTGGGGGCTGCCTGCCACAGCCCGACCCTCCCCTGAGCTCACACAGACATTTAGCATCCACCTGTGCTTGGGGAAACCCCAGTGCTTGTTTTCAGCCTTCTGTGTCTCAGTTTTCACTTCTGGCAAGATGCATTTCTGAGGTTGCTGCTGAGCCCTCAGCTGCCTTCTGCATGGCTCAGCTGGGTGTGCCTCAAAGATCCTTTCCCAGCTAGGTAATGAAGTCTGCAGGCTTTCATTCAGCACTGACAACGAACATTTCCTTCTCCCCTGTGCCGAGGCATACCAGTGGGTTTTCTGTAGGCAGGATTTGCTTGGTTTCCTGTTACCCAGCCTGCAGAGCCTCTGGTTCCCAGTGGGCATGGCGCTGCCTCGTCCCCATCCCTGGGGAATGCACCCGTCAGTGCAGGGCCCAGGTCTGCTCTGTGCGGGGCTGTGACTCTCAACCTCTGCTATCTCCTTTATGTACGTGAGGATTTTCCACTCCCATTTCCCACCAGTTCCCGAAATGGGAGGGTAAAAAGAAAAAAAGATACCACTATTACCCCAATTGCATCTCTTCATTTTCTTGGGATTTTCTTATTGCCTACATCCATTATACTAAAAATAGCTATGACGACCTCATTTAATTTTAGCCTATGAGTCTTTGTATGAATATTTATAACACTCTATATTATAAATGCAGAAAACTTCCAGGCTCTGAAAACATGATGGCAGACCCCAGGGGAATAGAGATTTTATTTTATTTTATTTTATTTTATTTTATTTTATTTTATTTTATTTTATTTTATTTTATTTTATTTTATTTTATTTTATTTATTTTTTGTCCAATTTCAAGCCAGTTTCACACATTCTGGGTTCCCAATGTGAAGTCTAGCACTGAATGTTTAAACTGCTTAAAAGACGTCATGATATTTTGTGCTCAATGAACACAGAGTAAGTTCTCATGCAAGAAAAGAGAATATTTCAAGAGGAATTCCCTATAAATTTACACAGGCAAATCAAGTATCGATGTACTTTTCTGTTCACATTTGGCTTTCTTTCCATTTCCAATTACATGGGAAAATATACATCACCAGCTCTGAGAGTAACCTGCCAAACCCAAAGGTTTGTGGCTCACCTCAGCCACGCAGCTGGGCTGCTGGCACCACAGGGTCCTTGACACGGTGCCATCGCGGTGCCCTCTTCGGGGAGGCTGCTCTGAACCGGGGCTTGTTTTCAGGGGCTGCCCCCTCCCAGTCCTTCCTTTTGGATGGCAGGGAGCAGCTAGGCAATGTGCTTCAAACTGGAACTGAAGTTTCACCACAGCCAAACTGCATGTGTAAGGGCTGTTTAAGACAGCAACAGCCTGATGGGTTTCTACAGGTATATGTCTTTCTCTGAATCTTTTCTGAGCCAGTGGACTGGATGTATGCAGCAGATTAAGATGCCTGAAATGCTTTTGGGCTTAAAATACCCTCCTACTAGAAGCAGATAGGAAATAATTTCCCTGAGGCTAGATTTTCTGCACTTAAGCCCCGAAGCGTGAAGTACCCAAAGAACCAGCTTGTGGCTCTCAGAGATCACTGTCTTAATAGGATGTGCCTGGCATCTGCAGGTAACGTTGCCTCAGCCCTCCTCTGTGCTCCACAGATCCTTTGTTTTCCTCTCAGAAATGATCTCAGCAGAGAGGAGATGTGTACTCTTTTCTTTTACTCGATCATTTTTGTTCCATCTGCTGCAGGGCACATTTATGGTGCATCAGCCAATTGGAGTGAGGTTTTTTAGTACTTGTGCATAAGAACCAGGATATGAAAAACTCTTGAATTAAAATATTTTTCCTTTATAGGTCACTTGGAAGAAATAAGTTATAAAATGAAAAGAAAAAAAGGAAGTGAGGGGCTATCAGGCTCCGGGATTCCAGTATCAGAACTAGAGAGAAACATGACAAATTTTCAAAGCAGCATATGCAAGCTATATTCACAAAACCTGTTAACAAATAATAGGATTTGTGCAGAGAACCCTGTGTATTTCTCAGAGAGAGGAAAATACAAAGGAAAGCACAGTCTGACGCAACTAATTTCTTAATATGAGTTTGTGTGGTAGGATCTACTCTTTTGTAATATTGGCAGTTTTGCTAGGAATGCTCTAGGAAGTGTCTTGCTGTGGGAACATGTTCCCTTTTGTCCTGTGCAAGTCCCTGAAGGGCAGTAAGAGACCGTGGTGCAGGGAGTTGTGTTTCAGCAGTGCTGTGTCAGGTCTGAGCTGGGCTGAAAGGCTTTCAGGTGTGTTTTCACCCTCGGCTGTTTTCCCTGGGTCACTCGTGCTGCCTGCTATCAGAATACAGGCTCAGGGGGCAGGACTCACCCTGCCGTGCATCCCCGTAACATCCTTTGAGATACCAAGGAGAATTTGCTGCTCCCTTCACCTCCCTCCAGCAGAGCACATCTGGAGGGGCTGGATGCCCCCGTGCCGCCTCCCCCTCCGTCACTGCTTACGTCTTGGTCCCTTCTGCTGTTTCACAGCCCAGCTGGCCCCACACGACCTTTTCCATCTGGTGCTATCAGAGCCTCGCAGTGCCATCATTGTTGCTCTTAAGAATTCAAGGTTTCAGTACAATAAAGTTAATCAATATCAGCATTGCAACAGATGATGACCTCTCACTAGCTTTAGAAATTTTACATCCTTCTTTCTTCTCTGCTTTTCATTACAGCTAATTACCTGATCTATAATTCCAAATAAGAATCAATGAGACTATATTACAACAAATTATTGTTAACTCTCTTTTTAAAAAAGGATCAGAAAGTGCTATTGGGTATGACACCTCTAATTATATAAAGAAAATTAGCATTCTAGTGGAGCTTGAGAGATGGCTCTCGATCCATTACCAATGTCTCAGGTTCATATTCTGCTAAGGATGTAATATTTTTATTTTCCATATATTCAGGATTTTTTTCTCCACATTCACAGTGAGGATGTGTATCTTTAGCACTGTGCCTTGGCACTGCTTTTCCTATGATTGCACTCTTGTTGCACAGTGTGTTGGATATGCAGGGAGATGTGCTCTAAGGGATCCTCTACAGTGTGCAGTTGATCCCACTTGCAGTATGTTCCTTCTGATCAGCTGTATATTAATGTATTAAATGTTCTTTCTCACTAGCACCTATGATTTTTCTAATTTAATCAAGGGTTTTGTGTCTCCCTGAGGTACCCAGGGTGGAATGTGGGAGCTGTAGCAAATGGTCTCTGCTTGGAGAATTGGAACCCTTAGCAGTTTGCTGGTTGCGAGTCAATGCCTGGAGGGCACTGGCCTTCCCCTCTTCAGAAAAATCTCCTGCTCATCCAGGAATTTCCTCCCCTACCCCTCCTCTCCCTCTTTTGCTCTGCACAGTGGCCTACAAAACCTTGAATCACCTTACCAACACCGAGAGATATATTGCTCTTTCTCTTAATAACTTTCCTGTCAGTCTGACTTGCTGAAAAAAATAAGGCTATGAGAAAGTACGGATGAGTTATGGATTATGAAACACCAAAAATAAGCTTTTTTAGACAGTCTCTACTGTGGCCCCTTTGTATACTGTGCAATATAAACTAAAATGAACTACATGAAATACAGCATAAGGTCAAGCAAACACAACCCACAGAATCCCTAATTGGGTCCACAATGTGCAAATTGTTCAGCTGTGCTGGGGTCACGCCCCCAAGAACACACACAATTTCTAGTAGCAAGACAAAAAACAACCTTGTACATTTATTCAGAAAAACTCAGAGTTAAAAAAAAAAGATAACCCATGAAAGGTAAAAATTGAGCTTCCCGCTGAAGGACTTCCATCATCAGAGAAAACATCCGGCAGCAGTGAGCCAGGATGTCTTGGACCAAAGACGAGCCCATGGACATCAGGCACCTGAGGCAGCAGGTGGAGGTTTGTGTCCCTGAGCCTGAGTCACTCCACATGGTTTCACCCACCTAAAGCTGCTTCAAGGGGTTTTGAAAACCTGGCCGAAATCTCTAATTAGTGAGGTGGTCCTGGATTTCTTCTCAAGGGTATTATTTCAGTGAATTATTATTTTTTTTTTTCCAAGTAGACCGTCTTTGCCACCTTCCATGGTCTCTTTCATTTTGTCAGTTGTGCTTGAAGATCTGACACTGCTGAAACTGTTGGAAGAGGGAAAAAGGTAGTATATGAGCATCCTTTAATCACCCAGCAACTGTAGCAATAGGAAACAGACAATAATGGAGAAAAGAAACCTGAAAAATAACTGTGCTTTTAACATGTCTACAGAAAGGAAGCGTGATACACAGGCATACCGCTTCATCTAGTATGCACAAGATACAGCATGCTGAGCTGCTAATGAGATAGCAATTTGGAGGCTTGGGAAGTACTGGCTATGCTCCATGCCTACAAGAATCAATGAAAACTGATGAGTGAAGTTTTACAAACTATCAGTGTAAGAATTAGAATTATGGAAGCTGCTGTGCCCAGACAAAATGGCTAGATCTTGCAGCAGAGGCTCAATTCCTTGTGTAGCTCAGAACTGTGAAATGTGTGTACAGTATCTACTGAAAAAAAGAGTGTTTTAAAATGGCCATTGGAGGCTACCCGTGCATTTTGTATTTACACAATCTAATGTGTGCAGTACTAAGAAAGAGTGACAAATTGTGATTGATGGAGAAAAAAGTAGAAACAGGAAATTATGTGAGGATACAAGAAGAAAATATGGTACACAATCCTTGTGTAACTTCCCTGTGGAAAGGAAGAACGAGTATGCTTTTAGTACAAAGGCAATGAGACACAGCTTCTCTCTCTTCCCCTAAAGGTACAGTAAAAGGCATACCCATTTTCCATTTCTGAGATGAAACTTATAAATATTTTAATTTGCCAAGTTCCCACTCTTTAATGTTTGAATTTGTATGAAGAAAATTTGTATGAACATCATCTTGTATGAAATATTCTCAAAATAAATTTTGGCATCTTTGATTATTTGCTGCACTGTGGAATAAGCCAGTGTTATCTGATTTGTCCCGTCTATTGTGAGCAAGCAATGCTTTCAGATTATTTATTTGAAAAAACAGCAGTACTGAATTGAGAACCTCTGAAAACAAGAAGTTTTGCTTATGGCTATTAAAGAAGAGAAATATAATAAATCACTTATGCTGAATAAATCATTGATTATGAGTTACACATAAGTGCTCTTCAGTATTAGCTCCCAGGTGAGACAAATAGGACAACTTTATGTGACTCAACTGTTCAATCTGCAGTCTGAATCTGTCCCAAGGGCTTCCCAAAAACAAGTTACTGGGCTGAAAAATGAAGATGGCCGGGACCAAATCCACAGTATGCAACTCTACAGTCTGTGTCAATCACCTCTTTGTGACCAAGGATGCAATGAGGGCAAAAGGGGGGTGAGACTCTTCCCATGTGAGGGTCGGAGCCTCCTCTGTCCCTGCAGAGGGACCCAGGCCCAAGAGGAGGCTCCTGGGCTCCACGAGTGCCAGCGACCTCCTGCCCCTCTGCCTCCCAGCCCTGCCTTGTGCTCCTGGGGCCAAAGCACAGACAGAAGGGATGGTCGGGGTGGTTCAACGTGGCCTTTGCATCCTCATCCTACCGGTATTAGCTCCAGCTGCAAGGCTGCCCACTACATGAAATAGATAATATGCATTTGTTTCAGCCTTGGATCAAGTAAGCGCATACATAAAAACTTAGGTCCTTATAGCTTCTGGATTGATGATGCAGTCTCAAAAACGGAGGCTGTCTTTGGCAAGGGAGAGCAAAAAGCTGCTGGCAAAAAGGTATTAACTTCACTATGCTGCATTTTATGAGGTAACAAAGAGTGTCTTGGTTCTGTGCCTTGAAAGTAAATAGAACAATATTTCAGTCCTCCTTATTCAGTTGTCCAAATGCACATAACCGATTTTTGCAGATAGGGATTTATGTTCACTTGTCAGCAACTAATAAAGTAGAGCAATTGAGTCTGCCATTTATTTCAGTGCTGTTGCCTTTACTTCAGTATCCTTGTGTACACTGCGTGGTGCCTGCCTTCAGGTTTTACTAAGCAATATGCTCCCCTTGGTGGATCTGAGAGCATGCAGGATTGCTTTGGACCGTATGCCCAAGCACCCAGCGTTTAGAGGTTGTTGGAGGGTCCCCAGCTGCCAGTAAGCTGCTCCAGGCCTCCCATATACCAGCCTTGGTCTCACTAAGCACCAAAACCCCTCAGCAGAGCTGGGGAGGCAGGACAAAAACTGCTCCTCTGCCTTCCTCAGCTGGCCCATGCTGACCTCCGAGAGCAGGCATGGGCAGATTGTGCCGTAGCTGGCTGTTTGTTAGTCTTATTCCCTAAGTGCCTGTTGCTGGTAGTCATTATGTGCTACATAGACACCTGGTCTGAACCAAGCTTAAACTCATTCCTGTGAGTCTTTTTGCCTGCATTTCAGTTTAAGAGTTTGTTCTGCTTGGGGCATTCCCTATATTGTTCAGCAGCAGAGCATTGATTTAATAACATCCAAGACAGGAAAACCTCTCTCTGGAAAGGTCCTAAATTATCACAACCTGCACCAGCATCCCAGAGCACTTCTATTCTTGTTGGTTTATCTGTTTTCCATTTGGATTTTTGTTTTTAATGGATGAACACTCCAGTGGTTGCTCACTGAAAAACCTCCTGCTTTAAGGTTCTTCTGTGCACAGCCCTGTTGCCTGCTCCATGCAACATGCTCCTGGCTCCACACAGCAGCAGAAGAGAAATACTGAATGTGCAGTGCTCTCACCATTATCAATCCGTACCATTGTATTTCTGTGAACCTTGTGTGAAGCAGAAGCAGTTATAAAATTGCAGATGGGGTACTTGTACCAACTAACACCCACCGCACATGCATGCTGTTGGTGGCACCATTAAGTGACCGTTTGAAGTCCTCCTTCATCTGACGAGCATTGGGAGCAGTGGTCAATCATGTGCAAAAACAGTTTCACAAATGACCCAAATGGCCAGAGAGCTGCTGAGCCATCTCCTCTACAGCCCTGCTGGCCGTGCACTGGTGAGCGATGGGGACTGCGGTGAGGGGCAGGGAGCGCGTGCACCCCCACGGGGCCGTGCAGGCTTAAAGCGCAATGGGACCGTGCGCGGGAAGTGGGAAGACAGCACATGGTTCTCAATTCCTTTGTCAGCATAATTCAGAAAGAAAAGAGGTTTCTACGCTTCAGTGGCCCAGTTTTTAAAGATTATTTTTTCATGTTTTATTCAGCTAGAATTTATATTACAGCTACTAGTTCCTTGGGAGGAAATATAAATCGATCCAGACTAACACTGGCCGGTTCATCCTCAGAACTGTCTTTATAAAGAATTGCTCTGCAGAGACAGAGCACAGCAATGTTAGCAGAAGAGTTGCTGAAAAACCCTGGGGGTCTGTGCTGCTGCTAGCTTGGAGTCTGGTTCATGGGTACTTTGCTCTCATCTAATGTTAATGGCACTGCACTAATTTCTGAAGATCAACACCAAAGAGCAAGTGAGAGCGATGCCACTGGGAACGTGATCTTTTGTTACTATTCATAAAGGATGAGTTGGTGGGAAAAGGGCTGTTGTGCCCAGTCAGTCTTGGGAAGCAGGATATTAGGATTGATTTTAATCCAGATTTTTTTCACAAAAAGTTTCAAAGGAACTAAAGAATGGTAATTCGCATGATGGGTTTCTTGAAATACTGCAATTTTATCTACTACACATTTTTAGAAAGTGCACATTTTTTACTCTTCCAATATTCTCTCAACCACATTTCCTAATGGAAGTGCTTCAGACTTGCTTTTATAAAATTGCAAAATGAAACAAGTGTTGAAATATTGAAGCCCTTCTCTATGCACATATTTATTTTCTTGACATAAAGTATCTTGATAAAATATGTGTAGCTAACTCCAATTGAAATGTACATCCCAAGTGTCAACATTTAGAAGAGAAAAGTGAAAACTGGACTTTAGTGTTTTATTTCATAGGGGGTGGTTTTGAAGCACAGATGGTGAAAAAATGAACAAAACTCTGCTTTTGAATAGCAGGTGCCAAAGAAGTCCCTGGTTAAAATGTCTTTATTGTGATCCCTCTGCCTGTCCATCATTATTCACCAAGGAATAAAAAAGGATGACAGAGCTCAGTGCCTGTGTCTACAAATTCTAGTCTAAACAATACCTAAATGTTTCCTACATTTTAGCTGTTCTATAGAATAAGATCCTGAACTCTTTCTAAATTTCATTGACTTTTCTTGATGCCTTATAAGTAAATTTCAGGCTGGAGGAGAAACCGAGGACTTAGTGTTTATACAAGCACAGGGGATTTCTGTGTGCAGATCGACTGAATTTAAGCCAAATGCTGCAGGTCAGTGTCGCTCACAGCTGTGGGGCCCAGCAGTGCCACCTTGCCCAGCCCAGCTGCGCAGTCGGTGGCGTGGGCTGCCAGATGTAAGGGGGCTTCTCTGGGACTGGGTCCAGGAGCCATGGTCTGGACGCTTGTTTTTGTTTCCCCCTCCATTTCCCTTGAACGGTTTTGTTCCTCTTCCCCTCATGTTTATTCCTGGTGTGTTCACAGATGTCAGTCATATCCTTAGTTCAACCATTTTTGCTGTGCTAAACAAGTCAAAAACTCTTTTTTACCCCTTGCAGAATACCCTGTCCATTCTCCTTGTCAGCCTGTACCTGCTTGACATCACTTTCTGTCTGGTATTTTCCCCAGCACAGGTTTATACATTATTCCAGATGAGTTTTCTCTAGTGTTTTGTGCAGCAGAATTACAATGGAATATGTCCTGGCTGCCAGTCATAGCTTTCCAGAAAATGCTCTTTCTCTTTACAGAAGACTTTCCTGCTAACATTAATCTTTTCTCAAGCCAGTTAGGAGCCCTGCAGGGCTACCTGGTGAGTTCTAGTTGATACAAATATATTTTAAATCAACAGATTTTGAAATACTCCCAGTGTAAGCTCAGCACATCTGCAGAAGCAGCCCTCCATGAAATGTCTGTTGCAGTTCAGTTCCTCCATCTCTTGCCTGGCGTTACGCTGCTCTGCTGCACGCTCACTGTGCTGAATCACGGCGGCTCCGGGCAGTTTCTGCGTGCAGCCCAATGGCTCCTCAGGATCTGCTGTTGCGTGCTGCTCGTGTTCGGTACCTGTCATGCCACGAGCAGCGAAGTGTTTAACAATGTCAGAAGATTGTTTTGTGGCTCAGGGGATGGGGCAGTGCTGCAGGCATCCTACTAGGCTAATTTTTGCAGAGTTCCACTGGGTGTCTGCAGCGAGGTCGTCCAGCTCCTTGGCACAGGCCGCAGAAGGTGCAGGGGTCACCGGGATGGAGCTGGCAGCCACTGCCTCCAGGGGAGAGGTGGCAGGGAGGGGAGGTGCCCTGCACAGGGCTCTGGTCATCTGCCTTCAGGCACTGCAACCACTCGCCTGGTCACGACAGGTTCCTCCCACTTGTCTTCATGCGCTTATTTTACATTTCGCTGTCGCTCTCAGGGAGTGCCTGTCTCACTCCACGGAGTACAACGTGAGTCCAGGTCAGTAATGTAGATCTGGACAACTAACTTAAAAATGAAATAAAAATATTTTTCCCTCCTCCCACACCCCCAGAAAAATCTTGGGAGTTCGGTGAGGTGGCAGCATCAGACAGTGGTGGGAGCATTCCCTCCTGGCACTGCAGCAGCCCAGAGCCCCCTGGCCACCTCTGCTGGCTCGGGCCACTTGTCCATGCACCGTGCTGTGTCTCGTACTGCAAAGAAATGGCATATTAAAAGGAAGATTTCTCTGGGCTGTGCACCGGTATTGTTTTCAGACAAAATTTCTTTTCAATACTGGTTGCGTCTCAAAAATAATTAATTTGGCAGGAAGTTAAAAAGAGAATAAAACTGAGAGGTTTGAAGGCTGCTTTCCAGTTCTCATTCCTCTGTCTTTATCTCATAAGTAAAGACTGCACACAGGTGTCAAACGAGAAGACTGCTCATAATTACACTCCTTAAACACTTAATAACATTTTCTTAAATTAATATATTCCCCATCTGTGTAGCATTGAAGACATTCAGCTCATAATATTGCCTAGTTTATCAGTGTCAAATGACACATCCTTGATCCATTGGAGAATATTATCAACAGATAGAGGTTTAACGTGCATTATTGCTCATTCAGCTAATGAGCATGATTCAAGCTAGTACTTATAATTAATAACAGAACTAAAATACCACCAGTTGCAATGGTGATGATAATTTAGTTTTGTGCAGAAAAAAAAAAAAAAAAAAAAAAAAAAAAGAAAGAAACCAGCCCCCTAGAAGAAACCAGGCAAGCTTCCCCTGTGTCTGGGCTGAGTGCTGGACACTGCCTGGTGGGCTGACAGTGGACACGGGGCAGTGTTGGATGGAGGTGCTGGAGGCATGGACATTGCTCCTGCTAATGGCCACAAGAGGCAGTGGGGCTTGGAGGAGGAATGTGGAATGATTCAGCAGCTGAAGGCTTTTTATTTTATTTGCTGAAGGAATGAGGGGAAATTATTTTCTCCTGTGCTGAGAGACAGGGATGGAGCAGCAAGCTCCATGCTGGCTGATCTGGTGGACGCAGATCAGCTGCTTCCTAGGTCAAAGGCTCTGAGCCACAGACAGCAGGGGCCAGCTGCTCCCAGCCCGTGCGGTGTGCGGGTGGCACTGATGCCCAGGCTGAGCGCCACAGCTGGTGTTGGGGCTGCCGGGTGACGAGCAGGCAGCCAGGCAGCACCGTGCCGAAGATCTCCACCGCATCGCGACTGCTGGTGTCAAGCAGCCTGGCGGGGACAGGGACAGCGCAGAAGAAAGCACCGTGCCATCTCTGAGCCTGGCATGCGCTCTCACCAGGCACTGCTGTGCTCAGACCTGCCTGGTTGTGCTGTCACCAGTGAGCACAGCTGGGCACGGTGTAACCGGAGTATTTTGTACATCTCCCCTGCTGCTGGTTCGCTTTGGATCCTCAGTGTAATGGTACCTAAAAGCATTCCAGTCTTAATTATTTTTATATATTTTTTGTAATTAAAATGCATGTTCACTGCAGAATTTCCTCTTTCACTAGCACTGTGCCTTGCTAAATAAAAGCACATCAGTAAAATGCTTTCCTTTCCTTTCTGCACATTCTGGCCTCATTGTCATTGACTCAGTTTTTCAGGAGATAAAAATGTCAGGAGTTCATCTGGTCATGACCCTCTAGCATACTGGATGGTGCTTCAAGTCTCCAGTCCTTCAGCTGAGATTAATATGTTTCTGAGGAGATGCTGTGCTTGCGTGTTAAGGCCAGCTGGGAACCAACTTATTTGATTTTATTTAGTTTCCCTTTTCATTTTTTTTCAACATCAGACTTGAAGGTTTTGCAGCTAAAACAGATCAAGCGGAAGCGCTCTGCAGAGCACGGCCCCATGTTAGCCCTCCGGAGGGAAGGGTCCGGCTCCAGGGTCCCAGCCCTGCTCTCATTAAACATCCTCTCCTTCCTCCCACACACATTAACATTTCATGGGATCTATATCTCAGTTTACGAAGTATAAATAATCAATTCAAACAGATTTTAAAAGAGAAGAAACAGAGACTAAAACCTGTGCAGCACTGACTGCACAGTTTCATGCACCTTTTGTAAGGATTTTGCCCAAAACACCAGAATGAGAGAGGTGGTTGAGAAATTCACAACAGAAGAAATAAATTGGGGTTTTCTGAGCTTAAGACAGACTTACAGCCACTGGTGGGTCAGAGGGGTCAGCCAGTGTCCTCAGTGGAGAAATCATTCAGGCCCTGCGTCCCCAAACAGTTGGGCAACCCAGGCTTCCAGGTCAGCACATGGGCTTCCTTTTTCCTATGAAAACCCAAAGAAGGGGAATTGGTCTCACACACACAGGCAGGCGCGGGTGTCCAGTGCAGATGTAGGTGTGTGACGTGCTTTTAAGGAGCACCGGGGGCACAGACCCTGGGCCATGGGGCTGGGGGAGGCACCACAGGGCCCCGCCAGACGCGGGCTCTGGAGGAACGCCTGCGAGGGCTGCAGACCCCATGGGAGGCTGCTGCGAGGGGAGCGAGGCTGGGAGCGACACCTGCCTCGTGTGCTGGCAAAGGGGCAGAATGGACCTGTGTTCAGAACATGGCAGCTCTCATTCTTTGGCATCCATTGTCTGCCCCAGAATCGGGCACACCTATCTCCAAATGCATGACTTGCTTTAGAGCTTGTCTTGTGGCAGCAGAAGCAATTATGTGGGAATACTTTGGGTACAGCTGATTGTGCCCTGGAATCAGGACACTGACGAGATTACATTCAAGGTCCCTCCCGTGCTTTTCCCCGTGATTCCACAAACATACTGCCATCACCCTGAGTCACACAGAAATCACATCCTGTTTTCTACTTGTGCATTTATATCTGATGAAAACACATTTTCTGCTTTTCCCCCAGCTACAATATTAGCCCATGGCTGGTCTAGTGAGAGTGATTATTTCTCAGCAGCAAAACAAGTGGAGAAAGCAGCATGCTGCCTTCCCCATGAAGACCAGCAGTGTCCAAAAATGCCAGAGGTGCAGATAGGACAGAGCAGAAGTGGGAGAGATGACGTACATACCTGAACGAGCAAGCAGGAACCAGCGCTGCCAGTGGGTGAGCGCTCAGCACCCTGTGCTGGGTCTGGATGCCGCTACCTCCTCCAGCAGTGGTTGCTTTTGCTTCACTTTCACAAGCGATGCTCCAGGGAAGCACACAAGGATGTTTCTCTTCTCAAGAGGACGGTGGAGCTCAATGGCCCATGGTGGCAGAGTGTGCCCTGTTCACCAGGGCATGGGTTGCACAAGGTGTTTGTTGGCACGGTGAGACAGGCAGACAGCTTCCCGGGCAGCCCCCGTGCAGCCACTGGGAGCCCTGGAGGTTGCTGAGCCCAGGGCAGCCTCAATGCCTGACGTTTCCCAAGGGTGCTCCCCACCTGGGAGACCTGGCAGTGGGAGCTGCAGGGCGATGGCGAGCTGAAGCCCCGGCTCCAAATTAGAGGTAATGTTCTTCAGGGCACTTCCATGCACTGCTGCCTCTCTGCAGTCGTGCTGGAACAGTAGATATTCTGGCAGGCAAAATATACTTCAGGATTGTTTTATTTTTATTTTTGTCTTATATTGCTGTCTATTCTGAGGTCTTTTTCCTTGTTATATTGTTTATCCATGTGAGAAAAATAACTGCAAGGAAGAATATCAGAGAAATAGGAACAAGAGTTTTGTTTTGTTTTTGTTTCTGGTGTTTTGAGGCTCTTTTTTTCTTTCTTTCTCTCTTTTTTTTTTTTTTTTCCTTTTTTTTTTTCTTTCTTTTTTTTTGGTACTATAATTGCAGACTTTTCACTGCAGAGCACAGGCTCTGAGCCAGGTATTGTTCCTTTTTTCCAGCTCATAGAAATTTTTTGTAACTACATTTCAGTCCAAGGGGAAAAGTTAAATATAGGCAGGTTCAGGAAAACTGCCATGCAGTATGGTGAAGAATGCACTGACTTGGGCCAGTTCCCGCACCAGGAAGGCAGAGATTTCATGGGGCACGAGGCCTGGCTGTCCAGGGAGGATCCCACCAGGGCACTGGTGATTTCGACATGGAGAGCAGAGCCCAAGGGTGCCATTGCTGCCGGTCACCGCTCGGCACAGACAGCCCGCTCCTGCGGGCCTGAGTGCTGCCCAGCAAGCCCTGCCAGGCAAAGCAGGTGTCCTCATGACAGAGTCACAGAACTGCTCTACTGATGCCTTTTTGGTTTAATTTAGAAAAACTGGGCAGGGACGGGGTGTGGCATGCAGGCACCCCAAGGCCTCCACTGGCTCCTTGCCTGGAGCTTGGGCTGGAGTCCTCTGGAGGCCCCGTCCTGCTGCCCCCCTCTGTGGCCCCATCCTACAGCGGGTGCCGGCAGCACCCAGCCATCGGCCCGGCTCTGCCCCATGGCAGCACAGCCAGGGTGGTCCTTAACCCAGGGCCCTGTGGCCACTGCCAGCACTGGGACGTTCCCAGCTCCCGGGACCACCTCGGCTGCCATGAGGCTTGTGGCGTGCCGACAGAGCTGCAGGACAACAGCAAAGGGAACACAGAAAGTGCAGCAAAGAGCAGGTGAAGACAGGCAGCCTGAGTCCGCTGCTGAAGTCATAAGGCAAGCGGAGGTGGATGAAAGAGGCAGTGTGGGTATGGGGGCCTGGTGGGATGGTGACTTCAGGCTGTCCCCTCCTGGGAGCTGGCAGCGCCCACATTCAATGGCATGTTTCTAAAGTTTGGCCTGGAATCAACAGAGATTGTACAGATATAAAGGTCTTGCATTGTCTGCAAGGAAAATGTACAACAGTCACTTTGTTAACCTAGTTTCAATAGTCTGCAACCAATAAAATATTTTTGAAGGAATAATTAAAAAATGAGGGTGGCTGGAATGATAGACGTTGTCAGTGCAGCCCTATAGATTTCTTTGACGGAACAAATAATTTTCTTAATTTTCTAAACAGAAACCCACAGACTTCAGTAAAGCATATTTCTAGTTATGACAGAGAAAACTGAGCTTCATTGAGTTTGGGACAAACTAAGGAGATAACAGCAGATTGCATTGAGTACAGTTATAGGCATAAGGAGTTTCTCCATAGCAGGTCTTTGAAAACAGTGCAATATTTTCATGAGTGATTATGGCATGAAAAGACAGTAATTAAAGTTGCTGATGATGTAAGGCTGTGATGCTATTGTTGCTAAAGAGAACAAGTTAGAATATTACCGAGGCACAGGGAACAGCAGTGACAGATACATCCACCCGAAGGAAACACAGAGCACTTGCAGTCAGGGCTGGGGGATCTGCTATAGCCTGGAGGTGCTCAGGAGGGACCAGAGACCTGGGGTCGTTGCACCCTGGGAGGAGGATGTAACCCCCCTGTTGGACGCGGCTGTGAACAGGGCCACGAAACCTGGGTATTCCCCGGAAAGCAGCACCCCTGCGGGATGCTAGTCTGGGCGCTGTCCTGGGCAGTGGGAGCTCAGCCTGCAGCAGGACAGCCATCAAACAGCCCCTGCCAGCACAGCCACACAGCCTGGGGGCTGCCAGGAACATTTCAGGATGTCAGTGGGGAGGAAGACCAGCTACCCAAAGAGATCCAATGTCCATGTAGTGCATGGAGAAAAGCAAGCAAACAAACCAGTGCAATACATAAACAGGAATAAGTTTAGACTGGAAACAAGGAGGGAAAAGTCTCAGTCATGTCTGTGATGATGTTCTGAAGCTGTCTGCTAGTGCACATAATGCAAGTAAAGACTGAACCTGCTGGTATTTAAAACTAAATTTTGAACATTTTTAAGTATGGACAAGGAGGTTACAAGATGAGTAATAATGCTGGCGTCCAGTCCTCCTCCATTGTGTTGCCTGTGTTTGTGTAAATCTGTCAGATTTAGACAGCAGACCATCTCCACTAGCTTCTTCTCTTTGTTTGAAATTCAAGAGTACGTGCAATTTGTTTCCCCCTCAGTATGGCCTTTACTGCATAATAAATAGCAAACTCAGTGATTACTGTTTGAACCCAGTGACTACCAGTCTAACATGGCTTACAAATTTAATTAAAATAGAGGCTTCATGTGGGAATTAATAGAGACTTGTCAGGAATATGCATAACGTCAGTTGCTTTAAGCTGATGCTTTGCATGCAAGATGGGGTAGATAGTTCACTGTGCTGTTTACTGGCAGTGCAAGGTAGTCAGAAGTACTTCTGTTTTATGCATTAACAAGAGTAAGAAGGTAAATTCACAGAGGGCCGTGTGATTCCCATCTACTGAAATTAATTATGCTATCTTCTCTTCCCATGTTTTGAAAGCACAAACACACAGATTACCTTCAATGCTAACAAATAGGTAAAATACTAAATTTTCTTTTTTCCTCTCCCAGGATGTGCTTGACAACATGCCAGTGCCTCTCCCCAGCCTGATGACTGGTGACTGGTCTTTCCTGATCCACCCAAACACCTAGACTTTTTTTTCTTCCAGGCAAAACATGCCTTTCATCCTACTTCCAGCTAAATGTAAATGCAAACCCCGTGTGCTGCTCACGACTGCTTCTGCGTTTCACAACTGCAGGTCCTAAAGGATGTATGAGAACTTGGCAGATCCTAGAGATGACTCATGAAAATGAGGTACATCCCAAAAAAACAATAGCAAAAATGAAAACAAAAGGCAACAGCAAAACATATTCCCTGTGAGAAAAAACTGAGAAGCCATGTGGTTTTAACAGAGGACACAAAGAAAGGGAAATAATAGAAGCTGATCAAAACATGGAGGTTTGGAAGTGATGTGTCAGAAACCAAAACACCATCCATATAATTCAACTCACATTTTGTACAGTCCTTTGCTGAAGGAACTTGCTGCTACATTAAATTGTGCAAGCCAAGAAACCAATACAATATCAGGGCACACCAGAGTTTCTATAGTTACTGATAGAGATTTCCAAAGAACAGCATTCTCACCTATCAGGAATTAAGACAACCCTTAGCAAAAAAACATCTTGTGTGGAATCGAAAGCATTGTGAAAAGACCACAACTGACCTTACTTATGAGCTCATTGTACTTTTCTCTGAAGCAGCTTGTGGAATCATAGGATTGGAGAATAACCAGAGTTGGAAAGAACCCACAAAAATCATAGAATCATAGTCACTAAGGTTGGAAAAGACCTCAACAATCATCAAATCCAATTCCTAGCTCCACACAAGGCCACTCAAAAATCAGACAACGTGTCTGAGAGTGTTGTCCAAATGATTCTTGAATGCTGGCAGGCTTGGTGCCATGACTGCTGCCTGGGGGAGCCTCTTCCTCTTCCTTGCTTTTTTCTTGACTTGCTTCAGCTCCAAGCACACGTTCCCTCTTCTCTGTCTATGGCCTCTTCTCAGTATATTTTCTGTGTCTGCAGAGAAGGCAGTGGAGCATCTGGGGATAAATAGGGACACAAGATGAGGGGAAAATGATGGTATCAGCATGTCTCAGTCTGGTGCTCTGTGTATGTGATGTGGCTCCTCTTACTCTACAGTCCTAAGTTAGACAAAGGACAAATTAAAAATGAGGTAAATGAACATTTTGTGCAGCTTTGCAGTGGGAATGAACGTTTTTTTTCAGGTGTCAGGGAGTCCTGGAGACTTGCAACCCTAGTAATGCCTGTCTCTCCTTTATTGTTTTATTTTGCTATTGTTATCTGGGAAAAAAAAAATAAATATGTGATCAGTTTAACATTAAACAAAGGTTTTCTTCCATTACTATTTAGAGGACTAAAACACTTGACATGTTGAGGAGGAATAGTCTAGGACTTCCATTAATTCATTTGACAAGAAGATATTTGATGAATGTTGCAGTTGTACTTCTGCACTGTTTTTTAAGAAGGCATGTAAGAAAAAAAAATGGATTTCCCCATTTTTCTACTCTGTGCAGCATACTGCCTCTGCTGCAGGAGATTTTCGAGTTGCCTCTGGAAGCACACTGACAACACCCCATCCATCTCTTCTGTGCCCAGCTCTGTGCAGCCTCTGTACGTATAGAGCCTGACAGCTGATATTTCAGCCCAGCATTGATTTTTCTCTTCAGACTTGAGTAACTGTGACTGAACATACAGCATACGTTGTTTTAGCTGATCATACCTCATTAGCTGTTCCTAACACACACCTATGGCACAGGAACTGCTTGGGTCAAAGCTCTGTTTCATTTACTTAGGCAGAATAGCGCTTAAGGACTTAAATTGCTTTCAAAAGAGCCCACCAAGCACCTGATAAAGTATCTCAGAATGAGCAAAACTGTCAGTGCAGCTTAACATCATCACAACTCAGTCTTGTCCTAACTAAAACATGAGGAATGCTAACATAAGAGCAGGCCTGTACATTTTTAATCGATGGAACTGTTGAAGGTCTATAGATAGATGCATCATGGAGTTGTCTGTTGGTTCTAGTCTGTTCCTCATCATTCTCTGTGTTTGAGCCCTTATGGGAACTTGGTTCTCTTAAACTTTTCTCAGCTGAATCTGCATGTGGACTCTGTATTTAATTTCCAAGTCCAGCCAGCCCTTCTAGTGCCCTTTCTTCCTTCAGGCCTTGGGAAGCATGGAAGCCTCAGCTTTGGCCATTACCCTGTCCTTGTTCAGAGTAGCAGTGGCAAGGTGTTCTCATTTAAAGGTGCTGGCAGAAACTGGTAGACATCTCACTGACTCTGAAATAATTATTCTTGACCTCAGATAATCCAGGTGAAAATGCACCTCTTGGTAAGGTCAATAAGAAAGCCTGTATGCTATTTCCCGCTTCAATTTCCTGTTCAACAGCAAAACTGCTCTGGAATTTTCTTTAGAATTGGGTCCCAATTGTGTCCACTAGGATTCTTCATCTTGCATATATGTATATATATAAACTTACACATTATGTATATATATATACACATATACATGTATATACATATATATATACACATATACAGACATTATATATACACATAATATTGCATATTATGTATATATATATAAACTTACATATCATACCACCCTTAGGTGAATTACTGCAGTGTTTTGTTATCAACTCCTTGGAACTTCAATCAAGTTGAAGGTAAAATGACATCTGGGAAAGTTGACAACCCAAGAAATCATATAAAGGCACTCGGAGCTCAGTACAGATAACAGGCAATAAAAAAAATATAAAATACAGTGTTCATAGATCCTTTTCTTTACTATTTAGAGCCTAGACAAGGCCATCTCCATTAACACCGGGTGCTGGGGTGGGTAATGGTGTGTATACATCACTGTTATTTAGAAGAATTTTATGAGCACCCAACAGATATGTTGCCATGTCTTTTCCATAGAAGTAACAGCAGAACAATCTCCCTGTCTGTGTTCTCCAGCACAGTTCAATATCCTAGCAAAGAGCACTGATGGGAATGTCTACCAGATGGGTTGCAGTATTCAATCTCATACACCATTTACGATATACTGCAGTCAGCAGGCTAAGCAAAGTTAACGAGACAGAAGCCTGTGTGGGGCTAAGTGCAGAGCGGGGCAGACAGCCAACAACCACAAGTGTGATGAGCATTTCCTGGTTTGGTGCAACCATCAGTGATGTGGGTCTCCTCTGTCCTGGCTGCACCATGTGGCTCTCAGTCATTTAGCACGACAACAGAAGGACAAAAAAAAAAAAAAAAATGTAAAAATATATGTGGTCTGATAATTGGTACTTCTTCGGACTGTCTCCATTTGTATTGTTCTGGTATCAGCCTTCTCATTTAGTCTCAAAATAATAAGCAAAAAAGACAAATAATATAGTTGTGCAGAATTACTTCTCTGAACTTGCAGCATGCTTCCATCCCATCCTAAAGAGAAGTTGGGACATATATAGTTGCCTTTGGCCAAAAAGAAAGAGAAATAACACACTTGTCACACTAGCAGCCCCACTGCTGCCTGAACTCCAAGTAGGCTATAGTTTTACTCTTCTTGACAGATTATTGGCAGATTATTGTCCCTGTCAGCAGACTTCTAGACAATAAATTAAAAGGAATAAACAAAATATTAAATTAATAATAATAATAAAAAAACATTCATTTTTGTTTTATAACATCAGTAACAAATAAGAAGTCTGAAGGCTGAGTAATAAATGTCTCAACAGTAAGCATTATATTTACAGATTTTTTAAAATAATTTGTAGATTTAAATTCTGTACATTTTAGAATTGAAAAGTAATATTTCCCTTGCAAGTCAAAAGGGCCTTGCTGAATGAAATGCCTATGACATGGATTTTCCATCTCCTACAAGGTATCAGCATTCCAGGCATTTCTACAGATACTGTATTAGTAACCCTTACACATGTTTCCATGTGACACGTTCCCTGTGTCTGAAACACAACCATTTGCTGGTGGGATGTGCGGGGATCAGTGGCAGAGCTGAATGCAACCTGCAGTGAGGTCTGTCAGTGGGAGGGTCTCATCTAAGCTGTTGCTACCGATGTTCCACCAGTGAGCCAGTGCTCCAAAGGGGCTTTGCAAAACAGGGTAAGGGGACACATTCAACAAGTTGCCTTGTGTCATGAAGGAAGCAGACACCCAGGGAAATTCTTCAACTGCCAAAAACCTGCTCCTTCCTCAGCAGAGTGGATAAAGTATTTAACAGGATCATACATGAAAGCAGAACAGAAATGCAAGACGCAGCTGCACGTCTGGGTGAGATTATGAAAGGACAGTAATAGTAGAAGCATCATTGTTAGGCTGCCTGCAGCTCACCCGAAAGTTAAGCTTGTGTACCATTGGATCATATTCATTTTCAGGTAACCACAGAAGATTGGGATAGCCATGTGCCTACAAACAAGACAAGTCAGGAAATCATTAGTGGTAAATAAAGATGATTAGCTGTTCAAAGAGCAGAGCTGTTACACATTCACCTGTGATTTATTGGGAAAAAAAAAAAAAAAAAGTGTAGCAGAAAAAGTAAGACTATATATATTTTTGGCTGTCAGTGTAGTAAGTCAGATATCTGAGTAGGAAGCAAGATTGGAAACTTTTGTTGAAGAGCCATTTGAAAACTGCCTTAAGTAAAATCTTGATGTATGAGGCATGTTGTAGACTATAAAAGCCTCTAGTTATGAATTACGGGAATAGGGATTGTAGAGGATAACATGGACAAAAGAGGGAGGAGGCAATGGTACTTTATATGAAAGAAACCTTCACTGTTTCCAGTAGAATTGCTAATTATGAGACCCAAGAGATGAAGTCAGTGGATATCTTCAAACAATCTTATGAGCGACCCTACCTCAGAGATACAGTTATGACAGATGAAGATTCATTGCTCATCAGAAATTTGTGGTTACTTCAAAATCACTTATAACCTGATTATGGGTTATATTCTTGGATGCAGGATGGGGCATTATATCCTCATTAAAGGACATTCTGTCACCCTGTTTATTTCTAATATAGCCACACAGAAACTCATAGGATCAGGAATTGGGAATGCAAACAGTGCATGCAGAAAGCAGGTCTGAGTCCTGAATATAAGGCAATGAAGCTGGAAAATGCTGACAAAAAGGGCAATTGTATCTCTGTGTGCACAGGGAGGAAATCAGTGAGGAGCAAGGTTGTGTCTGTTTGTGAAGCCTTTTGAAAATCTAATGAGAGGATAACAAATGTTGACAACAATCTCAGTTGATGAACTACCCTACAGTGAGAGATTTAAGCATTTTCTTATTTTATTTATTTTTTACACAGAAATGACAACAAAAATAAATCATTAATTTCATTCACAAAAACATCCAGTACTAAAATTGATATTTACAGGAAAATGTGCTAAGAAAAAATGAAAAAATGGTGGCAAGGCATCAATATTCACCTAATGCAGATGATGTGTGATTGGCAACAGTGGGCCATAAGACATGTTTGTCTGAGAAGAAAATGCAGAGAGAAATATGGAGGAAACGCAGGTTTATCCCAAGGCATACTGAAAGCCTTTCATCACCCTCAGCTGAGTCCGTTTTTCTTGCATTTAATTACACCTGCAGCATTATGGCCATGGCAATGGAAATTGCTCACGAGTTCTTACTTCCAGCACTCAGGCGTGTTGTGCAAGCTGCTCTCCCTTGTAAGAATAGGTGAAGCCCTATTACTTGAGAATTTTCACTTGATGCGTTTATATCCTTAACTCATTAAAATGTAATTGTATTTCAAAAATGCTTTCTCATTGTGAAATCGAATGAACACGATTGTAATAGTATAATTTTTTTTCTCGTGGATTATACACAGCATCTAATTAGCCTGCTAATGGGCTCTCTGGGTTCAGAATCAGTGCCACAATATGTTACACTCTGTGAGCACCTACAAATGCATTTTTAATTTCACAGAGGCAGCCCAGCCCTGCTCGGTGGCCGGGAGCCTCTCGGCACGGCAGCTGCGGCAGGGCACGATGGCAAGCATCCTGCAGAGACAGCCCGCGGTGCCGAGCCTATCTGCAGCACCAGTCCTGCCGCCGCTGACTGGTGCCTGGCTTTAAATAAAGTTAATTGGTGAGTGCCCCTCCTTGCTGTATTATTTTGGCATAATTAGACAATGTAAGCTGTTGCTTTCTCAAAACATACATGTGCATAGCAACAACCAAAAAAGGTCATATCTTCTTCCTCTCAAGCAAATAACTCATTAATGCAAATCTGTTTGGCATCTGTGGTTTAGTTTGCCATAGGCAAAAGAAAGGAGTCAGGTTCAATCCAAGTTTAATTGCTACAAATGCTATTCTGGGGCCTCATGAAAACAAGGTGATTCATACATGCTATTAAGCTTTCCAAGTGATTGTGAACCTAAATATGTGAAATAGATACCAAAAAAAAGAGAAAGAAACTTTAAAACAAATACAGCCTTAGTTAAAACAGAAGGAATCCAAGGCTTTCTGTTGTTTCTGTAAGGTGAGCTGGGAGCAGGGAGCTGGGGCTGGGCTGGATGGGCAGGAAGGTGCTGGCTGTTGGGGAGCCAGGTCTTCGTTTAACAGCTCGAAGGGATGAAGGATGGACAGAGAGGAAAATGGAAGAAAATGAAACAAAAGATAGAGAAAGAATGCCAGAGAGACAGAAAAAGGGAGACAAAAACAAAAAAGAGAGACAAAGAAAAAAGAAAGAGCAAGCAAAAAACACTTCCAGCAAAGCAGATGGAACTGGACATAAAACAGAAAGAAACACAAGCTGTATAGTCATATAAAATTTTAAGCAAAACTCACCACTGACTTCAGATAACAAGAAATAGTTCAAACCTAATAATTGGAAATCAATGAGTGTAAAAGAAGAACCCAGGACCTGGTCTGCAGAAAGTGGTCCTTGAAATAAAAGAAGCAATAAAGAACTAAGGCACCTTTGCTTAGAAAAGGGGGTGTGAAAAATTGAAAGAAATTATATTCACTTTTTCCTGACATATGTTGTGAAAAAAGGGAGTGTCCGTGTCCCATCCCTTCCTCCCCTCCCCCCCCATCAGTGGAAAGAGGACTTCTATTTCACATTATTTTTGTCACATGTACGTATTGGTTCAAGTGAAAAATAAAATGAAAGGTTATAACTTGGTAGAACAAATGATCAGTGCAAAGGATATAGCTTTGACTAGCTATATGGTTTGTTAGAAATATAAACAGCAAAAATGAGAATTCTGCTACCCATCTAACCCATACATTTCCAGTTCACCTTCACTTCAAGTGATAATAGAACCTGTAGAATTAAACTGGGGCAAAATATCACAAAGATGAGATTTGTCATGAAAAATAACTTCTTGCTTAAAAACATTATACTAATTTTAAAAATTAAATAAAAAATCAACAAAATCAAACAAAAAGATTGAAACTCTTCTTTCCAAAATCTCAGAAGGCCTCAACAGCCTCAGAACTGTGCTTGCCATTTTGCTTTTGTATTTTCAGAAACCAAAATCTGGTGTAATGGACATTATTGCACTAAGGCTTTTTATTTCAATTCATTTCCGTCTTATTTTTCAAAGGATGCATGTGGATGCTGGGAAAAATGGCATTGTTGAATGGCTGAGAAGTGACTCTTCTGCTGTCTTTACAGTAAGAAAAGTTGATTATTCTCTCTATAAACACATTTGGTCAGTGGGGATTGTTTCCACAACAAAAGTTAAGCTTTGGCTTCAGTTCTTCAGTACGGTATCTTAAATTGTGAGAGACGGCAAAGACACAAACAGTCTCAGTTGCTTCTCTCTTTTTCCTGATATAAAGACTTTCTCCAAAAGCAGAGGGGAGCACAGGAATACCAACAAAAACAGAGCCCAGGGAGGGGCTGAAACAGCATCCTAAGGAGCTGTAGGCAAGGTGCTGTTGCAGGCCTTGTGTTCTCCATCCTGGAAGACCAAGAATCTCCTGTCCCCTGCCTGTCCTGCCCATCCTTCTACCCTTGCCAGGAGCTCCAGTGCCCACCAGCAGCAGCCTGCCCGCGGTGCCTGTCCCGGCTGGGGAGGCTCTGCTCGTGCTGCAGGAGCGCCCGCAGGCACTGCAGCAAGGCTGGGGGTTTGCTGTGGGTTTGCTGTGGGTGAGGGTGTAGGAAGAACAACAAAAGTAACAGAGAACAAAGGAGAGCCAGCATATGTAAAATAGGAAATAAGATGGTTTGACAGCTGTAGTTAGAGAATGTGAAGACATGTTGTGGAAAAACAGAGAACACGTTACAACAATGTCAATCATTTATTTATTTATTTATTTTTATTTTTATTTTTTGAAAAGTCATTACATTCTATGTCCAACGTGTGTGACACTGTTCAGAAGATACTAAAGTACACCGGAGTCTTCATACTGAAACCATGCACTACAAATTAGTATAAAGCTAAAGAAAATGAGCATGTTTGCAATGGGTGAATGTACAGCTAGTGTGCTATTTCTGTTTTGCTTGAGTTTTACACTTGCAAAAGGGGAAATACAGTATAATCTTTCAATCATGATCAAGGGCATATGATAACTTTTAAAAGTGGCATTACAGAAAAACATGCAGTAGAAAATAGCACTGCTCCCAACCCACATTTTGGTCAAACACGTGAACCAAAGCTGTGAGAAAGAGCTGGAAGTGACAGTGATGCACAGATTGGAAAGCATGCCCACCGTTGGCTGCCGTTTGCACCCCCAGATGCAGCCCCCGTCCCGGTGTGTCCTGATGGAGGCAGGCACCTGGAGCCTCCGATGTGCCCAGCTGCTGCAGGGCCAGCCAAGAGGCACAGCGCGACAGCCCTCCCACGGCCGGAGGGTACGGTTTGGTCTGAAATGCGGAGACAAGTACATTGGGCTGTAAGCAGAACTGCTGGCTCAGGTCCGGGGGGTCTGAAAGCATCTCTCCACCTCAGAGGTTTGCAGGTTTCCTCAGGGCTCTGCCTAAGGCGCAGCAGCAGGGGCTGCCTCCCTGCTCTTGAGGAGCAGGCACCCATATCCACGCCTTTTCCTTCCGACCTGCAGCAGTCTGCTCCTACAGACAGAGTGCTCCTTCACGAGTGGAGCTTCCTGGCTCGGTCAATTTTGGTTCCTTTTACTTCCAAGAAGCTAGCAATGTATGATAACAAAACTCTAAAATTCAGTTTTCCAGCTTAAAGTAGTGTTTTACTGTGAAATGTAAATCTCACTCTAGGGTTGGAACTAGATGATCCTTGTGGTCCCTTCCAACCCGCGCCAATCTATGATTCTATGATTCTGTGATTAAGTCATCCCTAGTTGAAGAGCTGCAAACACATCCTGAATGCCCTTCCTTATTAAGTCATTTCTTACACGTCTTTCTCCTTGGACAGAGATCTCTGCAGGACAGACACAAATGAATCTCTTTAGATGAGACTTTTATTCCTCTTATGTATTCTGATGTTCTGCTTTCTTCAGTACTGGTCTGGAGGTGGCCTGTGGGGCCAGACCTCCTTCTTCAAAGGGAACACACCCATCACTGCAATCGGTGTTTGTGCTACCAGTGGTGTGCAGCCTGCCAGGGTCATTAGCAAATGCTATTTAGCTTGCAACAGCTACATCAGGACATGCAAGGCCATTTCTAAGAAAACTTGTCTGATTTCTGAAACCATGCTAGTGTGTCTAAAAGCCATTGCCTGTGCCTAGCCCTCTGCAAATACTGTTATTTCATCATGCCTACAAACTACACTGTGAAGTGTGATGCTGAGACAGTATTAGAGAAAGACCACTCCAAAAGACAGCGAAATGCTGTTGTTGCAAGGCCTGACCAATCTGGAGCAAAATTTCTTCTCAACCACTTGGCAGGCAGCTATCTACACGTAGAAGATTAATGAATACATTCATAGCCATTGCCCACTGTCTGCAGCATGGGTGGGTCAGTGCTTTTCTTTGAAGAGCCCAGGATAACACCAGGGCTCCTCACCGCACAGCTGTCGGCCCAGGGCCAGCAGCTGACTGACATTTCCTCCAGGCAAGGCACCTTCACCCATCCTCTGTATCCTCTGCTCAGCACTCAGTCGTTGTGAAAAAATATCAAAAAAGAATCAATGTGACTTTGAACAATGCTGATGAAAAAATACATCACTGAGGAGCAATTGGCACTGAAGTCAGTAACGTGACTGCTTAGACTGGCTCCACACTGAATGCAGGTGGAGGTCAGTGCAAGCTTCACCGCCCTTTCTGCACTGCCTCCACATGAGCAGCCCCAGTCTGAATAGGTATGAATGCATCGATGTGATTTTGTGCCTGAGATAATGCGGGCTGCAGAGTCCTCTGACACCTACACTCCGAAGCAGCACGTACTACCCTGGTGAATAATGCATTGAGCCAGGAGCATCTGCAAATTCCGTGTGATAAATTCCTTTTGCTCCTAGTCATTTTCCTTTAAAATACCAAAAAGAACACAGACTGCAGACTGTGCCTCAGCCTGCACAGATATTGAACTAGCTGTCTCTCATTTTGGGACTGATGCACACTGTGGCTATCCAGTAGTGTTACTATAAAACTGAGAGTAATAAAATGCTATTTTCCCATAGAATGAGAAAGGGGATTGATCTTCTGTTATAAAAATGCTGATTTATGTTATCTGTTTTTTTAGTCTTCCAGAATATGACCAAATTCTCAAACTGTGAGATGACTTTGGGAAGCCAGAAATCAAATCCATGTTTCTGACCTTGAATAAATCCCTTCCCTTCCCTTCCCTTCCCTTCCCTTCCCTTCCCTTCCCTTCCCTTCCCTTCCCTTCCCTTCCCTTCCCTTCCCTTCCCTTCCCTTCCCTTCCCTTCCCTTCCCTTCCCTTCCCTTCCCTTCCCTTCCCTTCCCTTCCCTTCCCTTCCCTTCTCCAGACACTACAACTGCTGATTTTTTCTTGTTTGTTTGTTCTCTTATAAAAATTAATCACATCACTGGGAAACTTTGTGTTCAATACAGTAAACATGAGAGCTCTGAAGGCATTATATTTTTGGTAAACACAACCTCCACATCGGGTGTGTGCTCTGACTCTGTCCCCACACGGCCAAGGGCTGTGGCCTCTGGGGGAGCTGTGCCCCGCGGCTGTGGGGCTGCCCCAGAACCTGCCCGGGGAGGGGGCAGCCGCAGTGGCCTTAACGCGGTTTGGGCAGATTAACCCTGCAGTTGTGCTCCCTCGGAAGTCAGGCTGGTGGAAAGCGTTGAGGTCTAGCTCCAGCAACCCAATTAGCAGCGAAAACAGGACTTTCAGCAAATGGCATTATGATGGATTAAGGAGGGATTACCGCTTTGTATCTAACAGCTCTCAAGAAAATAACTTCACAAAAAATTAAAAAGCTAAGACATTAACTTGTTTTCCAGTGGAAATAGATTTGTTTGCTTTCACTGCCATCTGCCAACTCCTGCCTATTTTATAAACAAGAAAATTAAAACAACAATCATGCAGACCGCGGCTCAGGAATGCTTGCTGCTAACCTCGTTCCTCGGGCTGGGCCATGGGCTGTGGGTGCCCGGCGAGCTGCCGGCCCCGCTCCCGCTGGCTGGGTTGTGGTGTCCCAGCTCGCGCAGGGCTGGGCAGCATGGAGCAGACCCCAGGCATGGCACCACGGGCAGGAGCCACGCTGCGGTCAGGCCCCAGGCTGCCTCGTGCTGCCGGCCAGCCCATGCAGCCAGGCCTCCGCTCGGCGCTGGCCATGGGCACCCGACCTCCCCCCAAAGCCTCCTCAGCCGCTGCTTCCCCACGCACGTGCCCGTCCTTCGCCCAGCACTACCCGTGTGGTGTGGGCTGGGCACCTGCAGGCTGAACACGGCTGTGGGAAGACCACACGGTGAGTTTCGGCTTTCCCCATCTCTCCTTTCTGCTCCTTATCCGGTGGCTGATGTTCAGTTAAACTCACGCTAAAACCTTCCGTGGAAGTGCTCTGTGTGCTCTAGCATCCCAGGGAAGAAACATCACGTTATTAAACTCATACTTAGGATTCAGGATCCCTCTTCCAAAGAATTGGTAGAGTTTTTAACAAGGGTAACCAAACCTTTTCTTTTCTCAGTGGGCCACAAAAAATACCGCTTAAGGTTATTAATTTTCTCCCAATATGACTCTCAAACGCTGGATGAAAAAGAATTTATATTCCAGGCAGTGTGTTAATTTTAATTTTGTTTACCTTCCCAGTCTTTCTAAATCAGACTTGATTGCATTTAATAAGGGCTTTAAATGTGTCTTAATAATGTTTGGAATTAATACTGGTTTGTGAGTATCTGCGGATGGTGGGTCCCCAGGAGACCCTCTGAAATCTTGTTGTGATAAATAATCTAAAGCAGCCACCTGTGTTAAAAAATGTTTTGCATTTTTTTCCATTGATTTTCTATGCTGAAGTTTTTTTTTACTGTGCCCACATAGCAGAGTAGTGCTGGCAGCGGCAGGTAGGAACAGCAGTCAGTGTATTAAACTTCCTAATAAGTTTTTATTTCCTTCTTAGTACCGTTCACTTGTGTCTTTCTTGCTAAGACTTTCTGTCTGTGAAAGCTTGCGGCAGTGTGTGCGGTACCAGCAAGCACACATCCTGCGGAGCAGGGCTCCCCAGAATGGCAGCAGTCCTTGCTTTCCCCGCTGCTCAGTCGGGACACAGCCCTGCTGCTAATGGAGAGGCATGGGCTGGGTTCTGGGGAGCCTCGCAGGCAGCCGGGCTAAAACCAGGGCAGGGGGGTGGTGTGAGCAGGGGTGAGGTTGTGCCATTGCTCCGGCGTGCTGCTGCTTCTGGTTAACTAGGAGGCTGTACAAGTGTGCAGGCTACAGTAAGATAATTCTGTCCAAAATCACACCACGAAAATGAAATATAAGCAGTACATGGAATAGGGTCAGCCTGACAGGCACCTTTCCTAGAGAACCATGCTGGCACAATGAGGCTGAAACCGCCCCAAGATCACTGGGCTTGAGCACGGGTGTAATGGAGCGTGGACGATGAGGACGTGACCAGCAGCAGGCTGTTTACCTGGGTGGGATCTGGGTGAGGAAAAGCAGTGGCAGGGCTGGCAAAAAGGTGAGTTCAAAGAAGGATAAAATAGGCAATAGGGATGAAATTGCATGGAGAACAAACATGAATTCTTGTGGGGATGTGGGAGGGAGCCCGGACACCCCGACGGACTGTCCGCCGTGCCCACAGCCCTGCAGTGCCAGTGTGGAGTGAGAAGGGCAGGGCTGCCGGGAAGGGCAGGCTTGTACCTGGCTACTAAGCGTGGGAGGAAAGGAAAAGGAAAAGAAACTGCAAGAATGACAGTAGTGTAATCCTGTACCAATGGTAGCACTAATGGTAAGCAATAGACCTGTAATAGTGTCACCGGCAGCAATACAGTTGTACAGTAACATCAGTAGCTGTGTTGTGTTTATTAACCAATTAAGGTATTACTAGTTTTTAAAAGTGTGCTGCTTAACCTCTAAGCTGTATAACCAGCACACTGTTACCTCTCCAGCCTCCAGTCTGGAGGGGTAGAGTGGAATTGGGGAATAACACACCAGCTCACTCTGTGTTGATCACTCTTTGACTCCCTTGAAAGTCACTGGGCAATGAGAGCAGTACATGAGCCATATGCAGCTGGAAGTGCTTAAATTAGGCCAGATGAGCTGAGCCCTGGAGCGCCTGCTCCTCCCTGTTGGCCTGGGGGTGGCTGCAGGGCTACCTCGGGTGCAGCACTGCAGGTTACACTGCATGCCGACAGCGGGTGGGCTGCTGCAACCTCTAACTGCAACACTCGTGTGGTGAGTAAGCCTGCATCCAGTGCTCTTCTTGTTCACAGGAGCAGCTAGAAAAGAGGAAGAAGTCCAAGAAATGTGATAGAAAACATCTTCTTACAATTTGTAGTAAGGAAATTTATCTTTCACCCTATATACTCAAACCACAAAGAGTTATCTGGGTTATGCTGCTTTGGATGTGTCTCAGAAACGCTGCTCTGTGAGAACTTGTCTTCCAAAGGTTGTGCTATCCGGTGATCCGTAACCATTACAGAGGCTTATACAAGTAGCACTATTACTTTTTACAAGGAAGGTTGCTTGTAAGAAGTGTATGGCCATATCTTCAGGCTGCCTAAATTAGTTAGAGATACACTGTAAGGTAGTAGCACTGAATCCATCAAGGTACAGATCAGAGGAGCAAGTATCATTTCTGCATACATCTGAAATATAATTTTCTGTGCACTAAATGGAAATCCTGTTTGCTTACATTATAATAACCAATATTATATAAAATTAGGGTTAAATTCCAGAAGAACAAACTATAATACATAGAAGAAAAGGAAGTTTTCAAGAAGAAATGGGGACCTTGAGAACAGCAAATAAAGGGTCTGTCTTCTGCTGAGCATAGAAGTGGAAGAGCAGCACCTGGGCGGCAGCTCTCTGCTCACATGCAGTTCACATTCATGTGAGGGCTCCCTGTGAGGAACTGTCTAAGTCATGCAGGGTTTCTGAAAGAGTTCCAGAAACTCAGTGCTTTTGCACAAAAGTCTGCATTTCCTTTTTTTTTTTTTTTTTTTTCCTCCTATATTTTCTATATATTTATCTCTGTTCCCCTTCTATCATAAAGAAAGGCTGAAATTACAAACATGTCTAGCACCCAATAGTTCCCAATAGCTTCTGTTCTGACACCCTTGGACCCCTTGCAAATAAAAGCTCTGCACCCGGCAGACATCCACTGGGTGATGCCTCCAGCAAGTCTGTTCCCAGGGGTGAGATCCCACAGCTGCTTTGTGCCGCTCGGATGTCAGCTCGCACTTGGGCTGTGACACCCTGTGGGCACGTCCCCGTGCGGGGTGGCCCTGCAGGCGGGCACAGCATGAGGACGCCTGCCCAGGGATGGCCGCTGTGCTTGGCACTGCCTGTGCACACGGGCGGGTTGCCCCACAAGCAAATCACAACCATTTGCTGGATGTGAGAGCTTCAGTCTGAATGTCTGCCAAAAGAGAAAAAAAAAAAAAAAAAAAAAAAAAAAGAAAACCTGTTGATTCCCTTCATTTCAGACTTGTTATAAAGCCTTCACGTAGCTAAGATCCATACCTGGCTGCAGGACTGCACAGTGCTGCTGGGGGCGCGTTGCCCCCCCCAGCACCTTGACCCCAGGAGAGCCCAAGTGGTCTCATCTGTGCTGAAACCAGAGCTATCCCCTTTGATGTCACAGGGGATTTAGGGAATAAATTGGTGCTATTGACAACTGTTAGTCATCTACTTCTTTGACCCTTTAAGAAATAAAGGAAAAGGAGATTTATGTCTTTGATGCTAGCTGTGCGGGGAAACCACTTCAAAGAAAGATGAAACGGCGTTAGTAAATCAAGAGGCCCTTGTGAGAAGCACAGACCCACATCACACCACCATTACAGCTACGAATTGCCTTTATTTCTTTGTTTTTAATTTTGTCTCTCACAGATATTGCTGAACCCTTTCTTAGGTTTTATCTGATCTACTTCACAGAAAAGCTTGTGACAAGTTGTTGGCAGCTGTGTTATGGCAAACACGAATCCCGCAGTGCTGCTGCTGCCCAGAGGGGCCTGGAGGAAGCTGGTCCCGCGGCTGCCATCCCAGGGTCCTGGAGCAACATGGAGAAACCTCCACCCTGAAGCAGAGGGTGAATCAGCATTTCTGACTGCAAGAGTCCAGTTCAAGTTACAGGATTTTCTTTTTTTTTCCAAAGCCAAACAGATCATTACCTGGCCTGCAGATGCCCATGGTATTTCATTGCTCAAAAGAATCATATCCATCAAACCTATTTTTGATATATATATTTTTAGATTGTAGCTATTGTGATTCTGTATAGTATTTACAAGTTTGTTTAAAAATTAAATGTTGCATCATCCCTTTCTTATGAAAATACTGTTTCACATATTTTTACCTGAACAGTTTTGTCTATATTGGCATATTCGCAGCAGACGCTTTATTGACGAAACAGTATTTTCTGAGAGGTTAAATTGGATTCTATTGGAAAAATTTCTGCCAGTGTTTCTGATGAGTCAGACGAGAGAAGTGAAATATTTTCATGCAGGCTAGAAAGAACTTTACAACAGTTTTTCTCCTTTTTGAAAGCAGATTACTGAGTTGTTTCTTCTTTTTTCCTTTCCAGTGTTTATTTTGGATGTGCCCTAGAGCTGCTGTATTTGAAATAATTTACAGAAGATTCAGGGGGCAGTGCTCCTGCAAACAATTTCCTTGGATAACAGTTTAGAAGTTCAAATAGCACTTTTCTACCACTGTAGTGTTCATGTCTCTCATTTCCATGTGCATTTTAGGAGATGAACTTCTTACTGTGAAATTTAACAGAAATAATGCATTTCAGATTACTAATGGAAGTGTTTGAAAAAATAAAATGCTAAGCATGAAAAGGTAGGTATTTCCTAAACGTCACTGTTCCGTGGTGTGCTTATGGTGCTTCTTTGAGAGCTGCTGCTCCAGACAGTAGCTGCAGATCTGCGGTGCCACGTGTTTCCCACTGCAGTTGCTGGCAGGTGGACTGAGCCCCGGCTTGAACTTTGGGGGAGAATTCCCCATTTGAGGAGAACGTAGACACAAATGCCGTGTCCAGTGACAACTCTTGATGTTTTGGGGATTGCTTGTAGTCAGCCTTTGTTTTCCATCTTAATGTTAATAGTAATGGTCACTAAGACATGAGGAGGGCTGCAGCAGTCCCTAGACAGGCAGTGGAGCTGGCACATCAGCTCAGCTGGCCAGGTGGGATGGAGCAGGTCCCTGTCCCTGCCCCTGTCCCCGCTTGGGGTTCCTGGAGTGCAGAGGGAAGCCCCGGAGCTGCAGCGGGGGCTGCTCACAGCCCCAGCTTGGTCCCTGGGCTGAGCGCTGCTGCAGCATTGCAGTCCCCAAAATGCACTGCCAGCAGGCACAGAGAGGAACAATATCAAGTGTCTCATGTCACGAGATAAGTCCAGCGAGGCCTGAAGTGCCACAATCTGCTGATGTGCTGATAACATCGGCGGGTCTCCCCTCCAGTGTTATTACGACGTGCCAGAGAAGCTTTCCACGGGGGATGTTGCTGCTCTGCCCTTCACCTGCAAAGCGTAACCACCAGCAGCAAAGCCTGGGGACAGGGCTGCAGTCCTGGAGAACACCCAGGCAGGTGCATTGCTTACCGCAGGACTCCCTGCAGGAGCTGCCAAAATGCTGGAAGCAGCAGTGGGGAGATGGAGAGCTCCGCTGCAAACGCTCCCTCCGCAGCAGCCAGCGTTGGCTGCCCGCATGGAAGGGCTCTCACCTGGGGGTGGTGAGGACAGGACGTCCTAGCAAAATTGTGACTGTTATGTCATTTGATCGCTGAAGTGTCACCGTCAAGTGTTTTTGTCAAATAGCTTTGTGTGTACTGTTTGGAACACTTTTTTTTTTTTTTTTTTTTTTTTTTTTAATTTCAAATTTAATCTCTCTCTGAGATGGGAGACTGAGGATGAACTAATAGTAACCATTTCACAGATAGCTGCATGGAAAGAAAGTCAACTTCCACAAAAGTTGAAATACCACTGAAGGAGCAACAGAGGCTTGTTTGTTTGTTTGCTTGCTTGTTTGATGCAAATGCTGGTGGAAATCCAACCTGCCTCACAAGAACTATGATTTTGCCACAAGATAATACTTGATTTTTCAACAATAAATGTTACCCTTCTCAGCCCAGCTCTTTTGCTCTGAAGAAAGTGTCCCATTCCCACCTGAAGAAAAACCTGCAGGACGCAGATGGAAAAATCGGTTGGTTGTGCTGCTTCTGCCCTCCAGCCCTGCAGACACCTTCCTGCTCCTTTGCCAACATGAGCGGTCGTGGGTGCTGCTGTGGGCACAGAAGGACACGGAAATGGCTTTTCCCTTGCAGGCAGAGTGCTCGGGGAGGAGCTCTCCTGCCCATGACAGGCTGCAGAGCTGCAGCAGAGGATATTTACGGGCTGCAAGGTGCAGGCAGGCGGACCCGCGATGCCTCACTGTGCCTTGCAGAGCGATTTGTTTCTCTTGTGTTGGAGGAGCTGAAGGATGGGCGGCCTCGATGTCTCTTTTGCTAAAGCTCTGCACAGCTTTGCTTCACAGATGAGCAGGAGTTGCTCCTTAGAAACAAATGATCTTTTTTTGTTGGTTTAGTGGTTTTTTTTTTTTTTTTTTTTTTTTTTTTTTTTTTTTTTTTTTTTTTTTTTTCCCTGACTGAGTTTTTTCTTGTAATGGAGCAGCTCCTCTCATTCTTTTGTACTCCTTTGTACTTATTGCATTTCTCTGGATCAACTGTCCCCTCTGTGATGACCAAGCGCTAAGTGTTTATTGGAGTCAGAACGTTCAATGAAAACAAAATTCCCTGTACTAGCCAGATACTTTATTGCAAATGCTTCTCCCATTTGGAGAGGCTGAAACAGCAGACAGCACACACCAGGCGAGTAAGCTGCCATGTGTCACGCAGCATTAAGTGGTGCTGAGGATCTGCAACAACAATGTGAAAAAACTTGCAGCCTGCAATAGCAACGAATGCTGTGCAGGGAGTGACCTTGATCTCTCCAAGAGTTTGCAGAAAAGAAAAATTCATTAGTTGGTGCACAATATTGTTATAATCTGTGTTACGTTTCATACCACAAAGGGAACTGCTCTCTATGCCTTACCTGCACAAACTCAAGAAAATGTTAGTGGGTAAAAGTTAGGAACATGTATCATTCAAAAACTAATTCTGCAAGAAACCTCCTACTAAATACTGAGTATAAAATATTTGGAACGGTATTAAAATAAACATGATTAAAATTATAATAATAAAAGCATGCAAATAATTTATCTGACTATAACAAAAGAAGTCTATGGTAGTTTGAAAGAAAAAATGGAAATCCATTTATATTTTTCATAGGTTTTAGTAGGACAACTGGGTCCATAGGTTTTAATGGACAACTGTCTTTGTGGATAGTAAATATTTTCAAGCAGAAAAACAATGCTGGATATAGTTAATTTTCATTTATAAAGCGATCTCCAGCAGATACAGAATGTAGTAGCATTGCAATTATTCAGTTTTCTAACGATGCCTAGCACTGAGAACTATCACTCTATTTACTGAAATGTAAAATTAAATGCTGCAAATAATGGGGGTTGCAGTCACTGATATTTCTGCCCAACAGAACTTTTATCATTCATTACTCTTTTCATTAATCCAAATTCATGGTCTTCAGTTTTATTTCCCTCTGCTAATGCTGAGTGCTTATCTTTCTGGGGCTTCAATCAGACCATATAATTCTGTTGCCCCTGGAAATGTGACCTTATCTGTCCCTGTTACTTAACACCCACCGTAAATATTTATCAGACATTTGTTTGGCATGCAAGCAAAAGGATAAGAGATTTTAACAATATTTTGCATTTTATTGCCACATTAATACAACATGCACAAAAGGCTATCTTTCACACCAACAAGGGGAAAAAATAAAGAGACAAAGATTTCTCAGACACTTGGGAAGCAGACCTATATGGGCATGTCTTTGTCAATGCGAAAATAGGGAGTGGTACTGCTTTTTATCTGCAGGTTGTTCAAATGCTACTCATGCATTTGAAACTGTAAATCCAGACAGAAGGAGCAAAGCAAATAGGGCTACAGACATGGGTTTCCAAAGGCTCTGTCCTGGACACCCCCATGATTCATGCACACGGCATTGCTGCTCCTGCCCTTCATCGCTGCCAGCTCCTGCCCTGTCCTGTCCATCTCCCACCACCATTGCCCAAACCTTGCCAAATCTGCCAGGGCATCCTCCCAGGACTGTATGTGGGGTGGGTGCCCAGGGTGCACTCGGTCAGGGATAGAGGCACATCAAACACACCTGAAAAGCAAATGGAGAAGGAAGACTGCATCTCACAAATATTTGGAGGACTTGACTTCAGTCTTTGTTGTGATCAGATAAAATATTTCCTATTCTGGGCTGAATTACTGCACCCTAAATATCAAAAATTTTCTTCATGAGAACTTCACAAAACGTCTGTGTTTATGCTAAATATTTCTGTTCATTTCCATTTCTTCTGAGTGGCTGAGTCTTCCACAATATGCCCAGCACTTCCCAGATTGTGCCAAAAACATGAAAATAATTTCTAAGGCCATCAATGCATGTAGCAGTATCTCATGTTCCAGCTACACAACAGGTAGGGTGGTGGTGGTGGCTGCACACCAAAGATCGAGTGGGGCAGAAATACTGTGCTTTTGGCTGGATGACGCTGCCTTGTCTAGTGCCAGCAGAGATGCTCACGCTGGTCTGCTGATGCTGCTGTAGATCGTTCAGAAGTGGGACTCTTAAACCAACATGCCCACATCGTTCATCCTGGGTAGATATCTAGAGACTATCTGCAAATGTAAATACCCTGTGCTCGGGGTTTTGATGGTGCAATGCTCCTACTCAGGTGTCAGGATAAACCGTGAGCAGCAAGTAAACCAAAACACAACACAATTAAGGACTTAATGAGTCCCTGACACTGCAGAATGTTCCAGGACCATGTTTCTAACAGGTACAAGCAAGTTAACACTGGTACTTCTACAAGGTGGTTATTAGGAAATGCAAGTTGCTGGGTTCAGCACATGGCTGACAAATTAAGTCCAGGCATCTGTGATGCCCAGGCAGAGTATTGATAATTATGGCTTTCAATCTGCAGTTGTACAAGTCAGTAAGGTTGAGCAACTCACATTTATAATCAATCAAGTCACACGGGCAAACTGTATTCAGGATTTCTGGAGGGTACTGTACGGAAGGAAAGGAGGAGGGAAGGAGAAAGAAAAAGAAAGAAGAAAGAAAGAGAGAGAGAGAGAAAGAAAAAGAAAGAGAAAAAGATTTATTGTATGGATTTGAATGTACGTTTATATATAAATATTTGTGTGCTATATGCATCTTAATATTTACCCATAATGTTTAACGGTAGACCTAATGATCCTCTGCTTTTAAAATAAGATGACCATGCACAGACGGGATATGTATGGATTCTTGGTGTCCGGGGACTACATCATCATTAATAAGAAATGCACCTACAAGATCCAGTTTCTCAGATTCAGTTCAATGCAAAAATGCATTAGACCTGCTGTGTGGAGGATGTACAGAGCCCTCAGCAGCTGAAATTAGGGAAACTACATCAGCCTTCATGTTATGAATCCCTGTTGCACATCTTCATGAAAAAGGATGAAAAAAAAAAAATATGACAAGGATACCTACCTAGTGTAGCCAGCAGATTCATCATGTAGCAGGCATCTTTCACCATCTTTAGGCAATAGTCTCAGTTTTGTTCATCGAGTGTCCTACCTACGAGAAGCTCTTTTTCAGCTGCCCCTGCCTCTGACGAATGGCTTCTGTCTGGATACTTTCTTTGAGGAGCTTCACAGAGTGCTGACGTGTACAATCAATACTAATAAAGGTCTCCCTAAAAAGATTCTCCATGGAGGTTTCTCTGAATACGTGGAGTTTCCTGACCTTTTTTTACTACAAGCCATTGCATAATGGCAATGTGATGAACAAGCAGTGGCAGGTAATGAATAATTAAGAGCCGGATGCAGTCACGGTCAGAACTACAGCATGAAATCATTTCACTGCTCATCAGCCATGGCTGCACGGCACCTGTGAAGCCCTGGCCAGACGTCTCTGTGATGCACCACCCTGCCCTGCCGCGTGTCCCGGCTGGAGGGGACCAGCTCTGCACAGAGACCACTAACCCAAACCGCCCACCTGTGTTGTGTGGGGGACATGGGGGGATTGGGGACAGTTATTTACAGAGCTGTTCATGTATTTTCTGCCAACTGCTTCTGACAACGTTGATTTTTTGGCAAAACTAAATTTTCCTTAGGAAGTTAATGTTCCTTCCAAAATACAGAGCTTACCAGAATCATAAAGAAAATTAATGCTACAGTTTTAGACAAAAAGATAGTTTGCATCATTTTTTTTTTCTGATTCAGAACAACTCTTTTGAAAAAGCATTTCAAGTTCAGAAACTTTCTAATTGTACTTTTTGTTTTGTATTTTTTTTTTTTTAATTCGTTATCTTGCCTACTTTAAAATGTAGGTCTTTTGGAATAATCATATATGCCATGGCTCTTCTGCTCTTAACTAAGAAAACAGATTCCCAAAAGAATCATCCAAATGCCGTAAATACTATTATGTATATTAATTGTCATTTCAGAACAACATTTAAGTTTCTTCATGCCTCTTCCAGTGCACTTATGTTAATGTATCTACATGGAATACGTCTATAGGTTGTTTTTATTTCTGCTTTTCTATATTAATGATAGTCCTGAAAAAGTGACCTTTTCCTCTAGCTAAAACATCAGCTGCATTATAAAGAAGAATGCTGCAATAAGGAAAAATATTTCTAATTATAAAGAAAACAAATAAGTATTTTCCTCGTGGGAAGCTAGGAAGAGGTGCATTTTCTGTGCCAGAACAACAGACAGCTGTGGGCCATGCTGCAGAGTTACAGCAGCAAATGTTGAAGTGCAAAGAACTAAATCATCTTGGAACAATGGCATGAGCTCCTTTGTTCCTTGTGCAGAGAAGCAGAATAAAGTTCCAACCCCTCGTCTTGCAGCCTCTTCTAGACCACCCATGCAACTGCTCAAGCAAGGGAAATCCTATTTAAGCAACTGAACTTTCATTGAAACCAAAGGAAGATTAGGACCAAAGCAGAACCAGTTCCCCTGACACTGCTGCCCACATGGCTTTTAGCACACCTCTCCCCGAGCTCCTGCTAGACTTTTCCAAATTTGTTTTCATCTAAATGCTACTTCTGCTATTTTTATGCCAGGTAAAAGGATGTAAAATCAGGCTGCTGAAGATGCCAGGATTTCCTAGAGTTTGTCCGCAAAGAAAGATAAAAGTAACAGTCAATATAAAAGGCCTACTCATTTTGGTAGTAAACATTTTAAAGCACAATTGCATCAGGAATGTTCCCAAGGATACATGAATGGTATAAACCCCAGAAAGCCCAGGGAAAATCATCATACGCACATTGCAAGGCAAAGAAAGATAATTCCTTGGTAGTTTCTGCACACAGGATAAATGCCCAAGGCTTGCTGGGGGAACCTTTTCCAGCCTTGGGTAGGTTTGGGGCTGAGCAGGGACACAGCTTCACGGCAGTCACAGCTACTGCAAGAGTCTGTGTGTCTGGAGTGTGTCATTAAGGACCACTTTCCTGTCTTGTTTGGTTTTCATTTTATTTTATTTTGTTTTGTTTTTCTTTTTGTTTGTTTGTTTGTTTTTCCCCTCAATATTTTTCTTTTTAAAGTTGGAATGTTCAAGTTATTTCTTATTCCATTTCTCTTCATTCTCAACTGAAGGTGAATGGAGAGTTAGACTGCTGAATTTTCACATAGAACAATTTGTTCTTTCTTCTATAGAATAAAATGCCTGTGGTGGAACAAAATCAGATGACAAAACTTATTTGTGGGAATCTAAAGCTCAGTCATTTAAGTAAATAGACTGTCTAATCCTGACTGTGGTTAATGCCACTTTCTGGTAAGCAGAAAAGTTTGGAACAAGTTACAAAAAACGTGATTCTCTAACCTCAAAGATTATGTGACATAAGCACAGATAGAACAGCCACACTTCGAGTTGTCCAAAGCCTGTTTTTATGGCAATGATGAGGTTGGCACTATAAGAAACACGTATTAGCTTCTCCCTGACTAGCAGATGTCTGTTCATGGCCTTCTTTGACTTTCTGGTTCATGTTGTTATTATTTTAATGACTTAGACTTGGAAATGAGGTATCTACTTATTCTGTGCTGGTGAGCAACCACTAAATGGTCTGGGAGGCCAGAGGGGGCCACCAGGACCCCCCTGCAGCTTGGTCACCTGCGCGCTGCCCACAGGGACCGTGCGGTGGCCTGGCTCTGGGTGCCTGCATGCGGCCTGCCAGGGTGATTTGCCCAATGTGCAGCGTGCAGGAGGCCGGGCACCACGTGTGGGCACGGTGTGCCAGCACCCACACGGCCTTCTTGTGCCTCATCTCTGCAGTGCTGAAGCGAGCGCGGCACAACTGGCAGCCGAGCCGCAGGAACAGCTCCAGAGCTGCCGTCACCCACTTAAGCAATTTCTTATAGAACAGCAAACAGTTTATGCAGGTTTCTCAGGAGGAAAATAAAAAGCTAAAGGGATAAATGACCAATTAGGCTGGCTCATTTCAGATCTAAAACCAGCAACATGTGATGGGAAAGGAAAAAGCACAGGACCCATTTAAAGAAAATGTTGCTTTTTCTGGCTGCATTTTGCTGAAGATAAAACCGCCTTGACAGAAGGAATTCTGCTCTCCGCAGCCCTGGGCAGGGGGGGAGGAACCAGTGGTAACAGGCACACAGCCCATACCTTCACCTCCAGGCAGTCATTTCTGAGTGAATGCGTTTCTCTGCTGTGTCTGCTCAAGCTCTCCTCGCAGCACGCGTAGACACACATTATGTTCCCCTCAGCCCAAGGCAAGAAACCCACTTTAGGAGCAAAGCCACCTGTTTTGACCACAGCATCTTAAAAACAGCAGCTGAACACATCCTCCTTTCCTCTGTATGTGTGGAGATAAGCAGAGCACTCCTGGGTTCCCCTTTCCTCTTCCCCAAAGCCTGTACTCCTGTTTCTCTCCAGCTGGCTGGCAGCTACCTTTGCCTGTCCGGTCATCACTTTCCAAATTGTTTTCCATCTTACTCCAGTTGTGCTCTGTTCAAAGGAGAAAATAATTTGCCCAACTATTTGCAAGAGGCCAGGAGTGTGCCCTGTGCCTGTGACACTCCCAGAAAGGGGTTCTCTAGGTACATTGGCACTGCAAGCAGCCAAGGGGGGCTGACGGCTGGCTGGGGGTGACCCTGATGGGCAGGCGAGGGGCTCCAGGAGGTTGTCAGGAGCTGCTGTGACCCCACGTGGTGAAAAGCCCACTGGGGGAGCTGCAGGTCCTTGTGCCTCATAAGCCAGCACCTGTCCCATCGGCCTCACTGAGGTCCTGGGGAGGCTGTCCCCTCCCTGGCGAGGGTCCCACAGCCAAAATCCTCACCTGGCTGTGCCCTGTGCACCCCTGTGCCAGGAGCCAGGGCAGCTGCTGCTCTCGGCCTCGTCTCACCCGCAGTCAGCATGGGAGGGCATGAGTGTGAGTGTGAGTGTGAGTGTGAGTGTGAGTGTGCTGCGGGTGTCCCCAGCCTCACACGGGTGCTGGGCACACTCGGGGTGCTGCTGGGTGCTGGGAATGTGCAGCGAGTGGGGCTGCCACACGTGGAAACCTGGGAGCACAGCACTGCTGAAATGACTGTGGATGAATTCAATTCCCAATTTCTCATTTTAATCTGTGTCTTAGAGATTGTAATGCAGATACCCGTATGGAAGGCCATGGAGGAGGCTGGTGTTGGTATCTGCAGGGCACCTCTGCGGCAAGGCAGGGTGCTGTGCACCGAAAAGGACCTTCCCCAGTGTACATGTGCAGACTTCACATCAAACACAAACCCTGCGGAGCCTCAAGGCTCTTTAGGTACTTGCCTGTTAAATGCACACGGCTGAAATCCGACGAACACACCCCGCTCCCAGGTGCGGTGCGGGGCTCGTGTGGCTGGCCCAGCCCTGCCACCGGCTCTGTGGCCCCAGAGCTGCTGGAGCCTTCCCTGCCACCCTCATTGCTATTCCGGGCATGGCAGCCAACAAATAACTGTTGGTGATGTTGGTCTGTATTAAAGCAGCACATTGCCATTTCTTTTCCTTTCTCTCCTCACAAATCCTTTCTTCATCTTTAGAAATAGTCTAGTGTCTTAATCTGTGGAAAAATGGGGATATACATTATAAAATAGCTGTGCAACACGCTAAGCTCTGGACCAGGTACTCCTCGGCTGCCAGTATATGAGCCACCAAGATGAAATATCATTGTAAGAAGTGTAACATTTCTGAAAAAGGACACACAGGTGGCAGCTTTGTTTTCTAATGAGTTTTCTGTCAGACATGAATTTCTAAGCAGGTTAGCAGTGTGTTCTCCTAGGGGCTGCCTTCACATCTGGCTCTGTACATGGAGCACCAAAATATCTCCTGAGATCTGAGCTCTGTCCCTCGCAGCCCCTGTTGGATTTTCAAGTCTGATTTCTCCTATGTGTTCCTGATAGAAGGATCTGAATACAAAAGGTGAAAAAAGTCAAAGTTACTTTCCATAATAAATTCATCACAGTTTCAGTGGCTTAGCTTGGCCAGAAACCCAAACCAGACATCTCCTCAGACACGAGCTGCTGCAGATAAATGTGCCTTTGCTGTTTGAGAAGCAGAGGAGCAGCAGGAACTGATGCACCCTGGTGCCGTGCACCCTCCTGCCGGGGTGCTGCAGCCACCAGGCGTGGGGTGCAGGGGGTGGCCCCGGGGTGCCCCTGCCCCTTGCAGCTGCTGCTGCCTCCCCACGTCCCACAGAGCTCGTGCAGAGAGCACGGCGCAGCAGTGCCCGCGGTGCCCTCCGGCTGGGCTCAGCACCTCCCGTGCAGGCACAGACACAATCTGTGGCATCTACCCAGGCAGACAAACCAATCCACAGGTGCAGCACTTAGCAGCATCACATAAGCCAAAACCCTTCTATATTTTGCCACATTTCTAGCAGAGCAGAGCCCATCTCCAAAAGAAGCATCCCGAATCCACAGATGCAGCCACTTACTTCATCCTGTCAGAGATCCCTGCCTGTCTACATGAGATGCATTTGGTGCACTGCTGCTCCTGGGCTTCAGCCCCTCTGGCTGCGGGGCCTCTGAGGAGTGAAGGGTGCAGGGGGTGGGCAGCACGATGCCAACAGGAGGCAGCTGCAGCCACGGGCAGCAGCAGGGCAGGTGCTGCGAGCATCTCTCCTACAGCAGGAGAGCATGAGCTCTGCAGCCAGGCCAAAACCTATTGTGCACTAGTAAGGACAAGGAGGGAAAGCGAATGTTCCTGCCACGAAACATGGCTCCAGCTGTGACAAGGGGACTGAGCTGCGGCCGAGTGCATTGCCCGGTGACTGCTGACCTTTACAAACTGTGCTCCCCGACCCCGGCAAATCACCAGCTCTCCGCGTTGCCAGAACAGCCATCAATTAAAAATGCATTACCACAGCACCCTAAAGCAGAGCCAAAAATCACTGCTTGTTTATTCTGCAGATACTCAAAGCCTGCTCACAGAGTTTTCCACATCAAATGCACTTAAAAATTAATTGCCCTCACCTGGGAAGAGATGCTAGCAAACCCAAGAAAGACGGGTTTGGAAATAATGTCTCCATCAGTTTGTGTTACAACGGGCAGAGCCAGACCTGTGCAGCGGGCAGCAGGGGCAGGGAGGGGAGCAGGGAGCAGAGCATCACCCACAGCTGGCAGCCGCTGGGGCTGGGAGCCACAACAAGGGGATGGAACAACCAAGGAGCGTGTTTTAATGTGAGACTAAATTACAAGTATTACATCTTTCCTGGAGATGTTCGATTTTACAGTCTCTATCAGGATACACTTGTAATAATTACACAGCAGTTCAGAGAGAAGTCATGGCTTAGCAGAATGAATTTTGAGCGAGACGGCTGGCTGGGATGTCACAGCGATCACTGCACCGAAGCAGGAGGTTCCTCTCCCTCTGACGCACGGCTGGGGACAGGCACAGGCATGGGGACACTGCTCAGGTCTTTTTCTGAGCAGGCCTATGGTCACTAAAGCAATGTAAGAGGCAAGCAACCACACACAACGCCAGGAAATTCAGCATTTCTTATGATTAATAACTTAACTTGCAGAGTAGAGACTTCTGACCACTGCGTCCTTGAGCTGCAAGGCCTGGCTGTGCTCCTTAGGAGCCGGGAGCTGCTGCCCTGGTTTTGTAGGACCGAGGTTCACTCTTCAGGGAGGTGAGGGCAGCAAAAGCCGTGGGAATGCAGATGGGAGGAGGACATCTGACAAGAGGGTCAGACCTGAGACACCAGTAACCTCAAATGCCAAAACTCTGACTGAGGAGAGCTCCTAACATGTGTCTGAGGTGCCTGGGACGTGCTGCTAGGCAGAAGGAACATGAGCTGCAGTGCTTTGCTCTGCACAGCTCCTCGCGCTGCTAGTCCCAAACAGTATGAGTGTCCCAAACACTCCACATTTTTTGCTGAGGGATTTCGACAGTGGTCTGCTTCCTACAGATTGCCTCTCTCCATGGATGGAAAAACAAAAACAAAAACAAAAACAAAAACAAACCACCACCAACAGCAAAATATAACCCACTGAGATACCAAATCTAAAGAGTTTGGGTTCAAGCCCATTTCAATGTAACACTGAATGGCAGAGCTAACTATGATATTCAGGCCAAAATGTTCTTTTCAGTGAGTGCCAGCAATGTTAATACAACTGCCTCCTTCCTTCCTTCCTTCCTTCCTTCCTTCCTTCCTTCCTTCCTTCCTTCCTTCCTTCCTTTCTTTTGTTCGTTCGTACTTTCGTTCTTTCCTTTAATTCCTTCCTTCCTTCCTTCCTTCCTTCCTTCCTTCCTTCCTTCCTTCCTTCCTTCCTTCCTTCCTTCCTTCCTTCCTTCCTTCCTTCCTTCCTTCCTTCCTTCCTTCCTTCTTGTTCCACACACAAGTGCAAATTGTATTTGCTCTGGGTCCCTAGATGCTATCACAAACTTAATAAATATCTACCACCTCACACTTGAACTGTGCTGCTATGGGAGAGCAGTCCATGAGCACTAAAACAATACTATTACCGAGATGTCAAAATGTAACTGAACATCAGCTCTGTCTGCTAGGGAAATTAAAAATAATGATCAGGTTACAAATGCCATCTTTTGCATGTGAATAGCAGCAATGAGGCAGGCATTGTAATGCATGTGTTATCTCTGGGCAGGTAAATGGCACTGGCAGTCTCTTATTTATGTTGCTGTCATAAGCATGCCTCAAAAATTTGTTGTCACAGTATTGTTGTTTCCCTACAAGATATATGATGTGCATAAATTAGGAATATGAGGGTCTGCTTCTTCTTTCACTAGCACATGCTTAACTCCATTATCTTTAATGAATTCACTGCAAAATTAAATAGCTGTGTAGCACTGCAGAATGCCTGAACTAGATCAGCCAATGCACTCTTCATGTTGTTCTTGTACAGCTGAAGCACATGAATCTTTTGAGTAAATATAAGCAAGATGAAACAGGGACTTCATTTTTAATTTAGGCACTAACCCAAAGCTGATAAGTAATTCATTTTCCCATAACCTAAGAAAGAAGAAACATTTGGGAGCAACACTGGAAACAAAAGAAAACAAAACAAAAAAAAAAAAAAAAAGGGGGGGGGGGGGGGGGGGGGGGCGGGGAAGGCCACTTTGAAAATGATGGGTGCTCCCTCTTCAGGGCAAGCCAAGTCCAAAGGCATAGCATCATCTTCCTCAGGCCCTTTCCAAAGAAACCAAAGCGGTTGTGCTTGATACACCACACCCAGACAGAGCCTTGTCTTCTGGCCCAAACAGGTGTGTTTGTGCCGAGGGCAGCCTGTGCTCCTCGCTCTCCGAGGGGCACGTGCAGGCGCCCTCTCTGACCTCCCCTGAACACGCAGACCCCTTCCCACTCTCAGTACCTTGCAGCATGTCAGCACACCCAAAAATTGTGGAAGCATTTAGGCTGGGGAAGACCTCTTGGCCATAGCATGTGCACAGGCACCTCACACCTGGACACTGCTGGGGCTGCGGTGGGACACGTAACAACAGAGATGCTGTGCTGTGGGTCCGTGGGTACCCGCCAGGTACTAAAGGTCAGAAAGCAGTATCAAGGGCTTGGTATGCCCTGGTCTGCAGGTACCTAAATACCAAGTAACTTCACAGACACCAAGCTTAGACAATTGTGCTGCTCTCTAGAGAGCAAAAGGCACAGAGAAAGGACTTAGATATCACCTAAAGACTGATGAAACCCAATAGGCATTGCTCTTCCTTCCCAGTCTCACCTCCTTACCCATTTTTATGGTTGCAGCCCTTCCACTACTGCTATTTCACGCTTGCAACTGCTCATCTTACTGAATTACTTTGTTGCTCACTCTCCTGTTAGTCCTAAATTTTCCCTGCTCCGCCTATCATTCCTCACATCCTTAACCTTTGCAAGGAACATTTGCCTGCATTATTATTTATTTATTTATATTAAATGTTCTAAAACCCTCTTTTGAATTACCTGCCATGCTTAGATTACATTTATCCCCAGAATAGAAATCCTCATGAGGGACATTGAATATAGAAAGGTTTCTTTGAGCTTTTCTATCGTTTTTGTCTGCGGTTCATTTCTGAGGTGACAGCACTGGGAGAACACAGACTGCATGGCAGAACTGTGCAGCATCGGCACGTGGACACACACAGGCCGGGTGGATGCTGCTGTCCTGGTATGCTATACAGACACTCTCAGATCTGTGTGGCATACACTAACTTACACTTCTCCTAAGACATTTAGCCACCACCTCTGCCACTCTCCAGGAGATGTGATGTCAAGTGCCAGCTCAGCCGGGTTCACCAAAGCCGTGATTTAAGCCTCGGGGACAGGGATGCAGGAGACACCCCCCAGCAGATGCAGCCTGCTGAAGCTGAGCGGGTGCTCTCCCAGGGAGCTCCCAAGTGAGTCTTCTCTGGCTTGCTATGTCTAAAGTTATCAGTGCTTCTGGATTGCGTAACGGAGGACAAGGTATTGAGTAGATTATTTCCAGAGGAAAGGAACTCGCAGTCCTTGCTTGTAAGTGCCACCAGGGAGTTGCGTCATGCTGTGTGTGCCTTAATGTGAGTAGACACTTGTGCTCCTATGATGGGAGTGTATGGTGTCCAGGTTTGCTGCTGAAGTGCATGGAGATTTGATGTGGCACTGAGAAAAGCTGCTTGTCTTCCCTTCTGTATAACCGGAGACGATGAGTTCTGTGACCACATCAAGATGCTCTAGCTATAATGCAGGAGAATAAAAAGAAGCAGGTCCTAGGTAGGCTGCAGTTACTCACTTAACCTTTTTGAGTCTTGTTTTCCCATATAATCAGTGCAGGTCCTGATATTTTCCTTTGTCACTGGTAAGACTGCAAGAATAAATCTCATAGGCCTGGGAGTCACTTGGGTACCCTGCACTTGAGGATCCTGTCCAAGACATGGGTATGGGGTGGCACAGGTTGTTTTTGTAAGGTACAAAAAGCAAAATAACTTCTGAAGAAATCAAGCCATTTTGGAGGATCACATGGGTGAAGGATGGTTCTTGGTATACCTTTCCACTGGACCTGTGGCAAGACCTAAATCAGTAGAGTTATGTGAATAGGAGGATGCTTCTGGTAATTTGGGTCTTATAAAAGTATTATCCCTAGTTCATTCTGAAGTATTTTGCCTGCAGCTATTCAGAAAAGCATTTTTGCTTATGCTGCCTTACTCCAAAGCTGGGCTAAATCACAGTCGTGTCAAAATTTCTGAGAAAGTCCTTACTGAGTGCTGCTCAGGCCATTCACCTGATGTGCTTTGAAGAATGACCCCATTTAGATCCAGTGGTGTTTAAAGGGATTCTTGAGGGTTTAAAATGCATCAAAACTTGTTGGACTCAGGAAAAATGGCCCCATTTTCACAGTTATTCACAAGTGCAGTCATGTCTGCACTGTTTGTGGATGCTGCTCTCAGCGAGGCTCTTCACGCTCTCGTGTGGGTGACATCTGACACAGACGTGCAGCACGATTGAGCTCCAAGGGCAGCCATGGAAATGAGCTGGCAGGTAAAGCAGAAAGGACTGCAGGACTGTGTAAATGCAAGCACCTGCTCAGGACAAGCTTCTGGTAACCCAGGGGGGTGACAGTGGGGTGGCCGACCCAGTCCTCGGCTGCAGCCTTATTATTTTCCTTCTTGTCTGCCTCAGGTGCCATTCCCATGCCTGCTGAACCACGGCAGCAATGCTTTTGTTTCGCTAGATGATAGCTGAGGGCCTGAGCAGTGCCCCAGCCACTGCACTCCTCTAGACATCTCCTGGGCTGTCAGCCACAAACCAGCCATACGCTGACCCCAGTCACTGCCCCACCGCCTGCACTCCCACGTGCAAAGGATTTCAAGTTATTCTGATTTTAGAACAATTAAAACAGCAGGAAAATATTTTATGACAAAATAGCGTTCTTCACTGCTGTTTAGCTTTTGGGGCTGTTAACTGCAAAGCTTTTTTTACCATTCAGGCTGTTAGGATAAAACATCCAGTTCCACTGTGCTAGGCAAACAAGTGTAGCAAAAATTACTTCTAATTATGTAATTAGAAGTAATATATAATATATATAATCGTTTCTAAGTATAGAATTATGCAATATGAAACCAGACTCTCTGCTGGGCATGTTATTCGTTTTATCTTATGCAATCTCTCTCGTGTTTCTGGGCTCTCGGAGCCCCAGCTCAGCCCCTCCCCGGCTCTGTCCGTGTGCCCCGGGGCTCTGCTTCCACAAGCTGCCTTGTGCCCTGCCCAGCCTCACAGCTGTCCCCCAGAGCCAGCTGCCTGTGCAGGGTAACCTCACGGCACCGGCGGCCCCTGGGTCACGAAGAGGAGCGGTGAGCTGTTGGCACAGCTCTGAGTCCCACAGCGGGCTCCACGAAGGGGGGCGAGAAGCCCCTGGTGGCACCTGGGCATGCAGAGCCCTGGCGATGGGGGGCTGCAGTGACCCCCTCTGTGCTCTCTGTGGCATTTAGCTCAGAAGAGATGTGGGTTTTACAGTTCTTGTGATCATAAGGATTCTATTTAAGGAAAAGTATGAATGGAAAATATTGAAAAAAAAAAAAGAAAAAAAAGGAGAAGAAATTAGGAGCACCTCATAAAGGAATGCTACCTGTTTTGATTTAACAGCATGATTTATTGCCTTTTGATTGCTTAGTAATGCAACGTGGTTTACTTAGCGAAATGACTACAATCTAATTGTTACTTTTCTTACGATAAAATCTAGCTATCGTTTTAATTACAGTTATGAAGATCCTTGTTTCTGCCTTTCTTAATATTTTGTGCATGGCATTTTATCTCCCGCCGCAGATGAGGGTGGTAGCCCTCAGCCGTGTACCCGAGGGTCTCCATCAGGACCGGTCCGTGGGGCAACACTGCCTCTGAGGGCAGTCTGTGGGATCGAAGGCTGATCTCTGCCCCGAGATGCCGGTGTTTGATTAATCCTTGCGAGCAGCGGGGTACTGCATCCTCCCGCCGGACAGTGGTGTCGCTCCCTCTGGCAGAAGGCAAGTGGCTGGGGGGGAGGCACCTCGCGGTGAGCGGCCTCAGCACCGTGCTGTGCTGGGGGGCATCGAGGGGCTGCGGCCCCCAGCGAGCGCTCAGGCGGCTGGGCAGCAGGCAGGGGCTGCAGGGCCACGGGGCTGGCACCCCCCAGCAGACGGCCTCAGGGCTGGCAGCCAGCCTGGGGGCTGCGGCCCCACTCGGACCTCCCGGTGCCTCCTCCTGGGTGCAGCTTCGTGCACGTGGCTGCGCCTTGGTGTCACCGTGCGTGGGTTCTGCAGGCAAAGAAATCAGACAGAGGTTTTCGTCAGTATAATGCTAATTGTTTTTTTTCTGCTAATTAACAGCCCATAATTTATAAATTAGTATTCAGCAGCCCACTGACTCTACATCGCCCAGTCTGAAACATGCCACACTACTCAAGTAAAGCATGTGCATGAACCCATTTTAATACTTCAAATCCCTTGAGAGGCTGCACCATATTCCTATCAAAGAAAATGCTGAAGAAAAAAAAAAAAAAAAAAAAAAGACAGAGCTTTTGTTGTCACAGAATATCTTTCTCCTTTCTTTTTGCTTTCTCCCTTTTTCTACTGCCATCATGTTCCCAAGATCTTACTTTTGATTTTTGCTAGAACTGAATTCTGCACCAGTTCACAAATGTTTTATCAGCTTGCAGCTACCTTTACAGTGCATACACTGTCTTTGTTAAAAAATCCAATTCCAGTTTGGGGAGAAGTCTGACTTAAGTAAAAGAAAAGTTTAGGAAGAAGGTTCAGAATTTCATTTGACTGCAGGCAGCATCTGATAAGTGCCACACGTGTCCCTACAAACAGCTGGTAGCGGCAGTGCCCCATACAGCCAGAAATGTATTCCAGTGTCTTGCTGCCTCTACAATTAGGAAGTCTTTCTTTCTGTCCAACCTAAATCCCTCCTCCTGGAGCACAGAAAAGCAGAAGAATTGTGTTTTGTTTCAGTACAAAGGATCAAGCTGAAAAGCAGATATTTTAAATTTCTTAATGGTCTTAGAGTTTAAGCATAGCCTTAATCATGCCTGGAAACTGCACTCCACAAAGCACGTATCTTGAAGATTTACACTTCTCCAGGTTATTTTTTATATTTTTATTGATTAGCTTGTGTCTGTCAGAATGCGTGTTTGATAGAGATCATGAAAAAAAAAAAGCATCTTTCTGGCATGTATTTCTTCGGATTTGCAAACAGACTGTCAAGGGCTTTTGAGATTTTGGAGGATGTCTACCAATGCTTTTTCAAACTGTTGCAACCCTCCATATGAAACAGAACTAAGTAGCTTTATTTTACTGTTCCTCTGGCTGTATACGAACAATTACTCATATTCTGTACTTTTTCTACTAACACATATACCTGCTCAAAGTCCTTCTAGGATCTAACACAAATAACCCAGTGCAAAGGCATAGCTGAGCCTGCACTAGACACTCTTCTCTGTTTCATTTCTCATCCACATCACTGCATGGTTCATTCAGGGGTCAGAAAATAAGTTTTTTTTTTTTTGTGACAACCCGAAACCATATATACTTCCAGTGACAAGTGGTTTGAATTTGCTAAAAATATGACTTGCAATAAGTAAGTACCTAAACTGCCAGAGTGCTCCAGCCTCTCCCGTTATTACATTAATCACCACCATCCCTCCTCCCTGCTGCATCTCATAGCACCTCACCTTTCCTTCTCCTGTGCTAGTTTTGTATCGTGGTTGGGTTGGAACCACAGATTCCTAGAGTCAGATGGCAAATGTCTGGGCTGGAGAGAAAGGCTCTGGAGGGTATGGTGCTATCCTCTGGTGCGCATTCAAGGCTTCTGTAATTTACCACCCACAAAGCAAAAGAGGCTCAAATAAAAAGGCAAGGATTGCAGAAAGCAGAAAATTTCATTTACTTACTGTGCTCTACAATTTGTTTTAATGCCCAGTTTGTGATTCTTCTCAAAAATTATTCTGAAAAATACATCTATAATGAGACTACGAAACATATGATAAATGTACTTGTTAGTACATGTAGGAGACTATTAGAGTAGTCCTGGGCCTGATATGAGTTGTAAAATCCACTGCCAAGACTTTACTCTTACACGGCTTATTCCTTCCTTGACTTCCCCTGCCTTTCCTTCCCTTCCCTCTTTCTTTTCTCTCTTACCTTATTTTTATGCTTTCGCTCTCTTGAATTGTGTTCAGAGTCTGCCTCTAGGCACTGTGCTGAAGATAGCATGCTGCACAAATGCCCTTTTAATTTCCATGCTACTGAAATGCAATCAAAATAAAAGATTTATTTTTTTCAAATGCACTTGATACCTGATGGCCATTTAAGTGCCTTGATGGTCCATCTGTTGGGCTGGTGCCAGTGCATTTCACTTGGATGCTCTTTAGACAGCTAGCTTAAAGCACTCCAAGAATCAAACGGTATTAATGTCTGATGGGGATGCAGCAATAAATCCTCAAATAAAAGCACAAAGGAGGGCAGAGACAGATGAATGCTCAAATGCACAAAGAGATGAATTTGCTTAGAAGTCACTTATAAAATCCAGAGTCTTTTCTTCTGGACAGCTTTAGAAATAACATGGACAAAGAAATATGTAAGCATATAAACATTTTGGAAATGCATTCTGTGCAAAAGATTAATATTATCTTTACATGTTTTCCCAACATTCACTGTGTGAAATTCTATAGGAGGGGTAGCTGATGGAGGACATCCTGCAGGGAAATTAACCACAGTGAGCTCCAAGATTTCATTTCAGTTCGAGCACCTCACCTCCAGACTGCACCCATGTTTCACCCGTGCTATTAAAAGGGAGGATTTCTGGCTTGGTACCCGGGGTTTCTAATGAGCCACTGAACTCTGTGGGTGAAGCTGGTCGGCAGAGATGTTTGTCCTACACATCCTCACCCCGCAAGGCTGTCCTGTCCCTCACAGGGCGCTGCCACTGGTGATTTCTGGCTGGTATGGGAGGGATGGAGGAGGAGCTGGGGCACAGTTTGGGGCATAAATCTCCTCCCCAAGCCACTCTGGGGGCTCCAGCCCTCACTACACCAGCTCCCCAGGAGGAGCCCCCCCACCCTTGTGCCTGGCAGGGCCGCCAGGCCTGGAGCTCGCTTCCTCTGCCCTTTGGGGCCCAGGCACCACGGGCACCATGAGGGCACCGTGTGTCCAGGCTTGGGCTGCAGGTGGAAAGGGACTCGGCAAGATCAAAGCACACAAATATTGAGGGTGCTTAAATGGTTCTTCAGTGACTCATATCCATCCTTGTTAATCTTGTTACCATTTGCTTCTAATTTAATTGATTAATACATCTTATTTCTAGATTCCATGAGGTTCTGCTGCCGTGCAAAATTCTGTGCTGTCTGTGTGGCAATGCAGCAGGTCTGTCCTGGCACAGCCTGTGCATTTTGCTGGGTATTTAAAGTGACTCCTTCTGCCCATGTGTGCCAAATTCCAGAAGAATGAGGGATTTATCTCCCTTCTCTGCTTTTTATCTTCCTGTCAGATTGCAGTCTGATGAGTGGCTGATTGCTGTTAACTCTACCCAGCTTTGGTCATTTTTTATTCTCATGGACTTGTGGACAAGAGACAGGGCCAGGCAAATGGATTTTAAATGTGAGCTCGAGATGAGTTTCCTTGTTACTGTCTAAATGTCTCCTCTGCTTGTCATCACTTGTCACGGCTTTGCACCTACTTAGTGATTTCTCCAGACGCAGTGTTTCTCTTGCTTTGTGTAAGCGGTAGGTCATCCTTGTAGAAGTTTGCTGCAGCCTTGTTCATTGGGCTAGTGTGGCTCCATGTAGTACAAATAAATAATAAAAACTAAGAACCGATAATTTGATGGAGGAACTGTCTGGTGAAAATAAACAAATTAGCCCTAAAAGAGGCTTTCTGTAATCAACTGAAAAAAAATGTGTTAGAGGAGGGTCCAAGGATCAGAAGGAACTGCAGCTGCTGGGGAGTGTCTTATTTTTTAAAACGTTCAGGACACGAAGATGTGTTCTCCGGTCTGTTGCAGACCTATGGAGGTGTGTCTGCCTCCTAACCACAGATTCATGCAGAGGGCTGGCAATCTCAAAGAGGCAGGTGCCTGCAGAGTCAGCACTTGTCCTGCTGCCCCCTCTTGAGGAGGTGAAGGAAGACCAGGGAAGGAGAAGCTCCTCCGCTTATGCAGCTTCATAGAAGCGGATAACCCCAGTACCATGTCTGTGCATGGTCACGGGGAAATGCTGGAGGAAAGGATGTCTGGAGCTCTCCAGCTCAACCTCCTCTGGAAAAGAGAGGTGTGTGAGGTTATCCAAGGCTCTGACCAGCCAAGTCCTGAAAGTCTTTAAGAATGCAGCCCCTGCTCTGTCCCAGCTTGCTCCAGCAGAGCTGTGTCATTAAAGGGGAGAAGGAGGTGTTGCCCGGGGTATGCTGCCTCGAGGCAGCGCCATGGCATGCATGAACACTGCCAGTGCAATCTGCCTTAGTGCCAGCTTTTTGTAACTGCCTCTTTACACTGTTTGTCCACTGAGTTTCCTGCTGTTGGCTGCAGGACTTGAGATGCTTCAGAACAAGAAAAGGCAAATATTACTTGGTTGTTCATGACTGAAACAATGAGCAGGAGACTAGCTTCTACAGACAATTACCCTCCAGCTCTTTTCCTTTGCCTCTTTTGAAATAGCTATGGAAAGTTGCCTCCATAATATATGCCATCCTAAATGCTAAAGGCACAGTGAACAAAAATGAAAACAAACAAACAGAAAACAAACCAAAATTATTAACATGGCAGGTGGTGGAAGAGCTTTTCTGAGTGTGGTTACAGAGGAAATAGAGGATCAAGAAATTCTGGAGCTCTTGTGTCTGGGAATGTTTCCATCCAGCTCTCCCAAACTCCAGGCCTCAGACACGAGTTTGTTGTGGTCTTGGGGCTGGTTTCACACATCATGTTTGACCAGGTAACTAATTGTTGATAGATAATAATATATATATTTGTGTGTATACAACAGAAATATTTCTGAGCCCTAGACAAATTTTCTGAAATCAGAAATCAAGCTTCTAAATTCCTGGACAAACTCTGGATCTGTCACTGCTTTTGTGGGGGACTGGTGCCTCTGGCTGTATGTGCCAGTGTTTAGTCGAGTGCTTGCTAAAGATACTCAGGGAAGAAAAATAAAGGTGATAAGGATCTGGATCTGAAATGGAAGTGATGCCTGGAAGGGAATGATCAGAGCCTGGATTGCATCGCTCCAGGGGCTGACGAGTCAGTATTTTCAGACATTGACCAGTGCCAAGAAAGCACTTAGAAGAGCACTTAGATTGGTTTAGGTCATTAAAGTGTTCTATCAAGAAAATAGCTAGGACAGGAAACCTGCTGCATAGCTAGTTTCAATGTCAAATTACTTTAATCCTAAACCATTGGTTAGTAATAACATTTGCTGCTCTAACTGGGACTCTACTATTGAAATAGCAGTAATTATGCTTTCAAAACAAAGCAAAACAAACAAAAAATGGCCTTGAGTATTACTGAAGGATTTAAAACAAAAGGACATCGAATGCATTTTAAGTTAAGTCTAGACAGCACCAGGAGCCAGCTCTGGTGAGTGGGGCTACGGTCAGCCAGGGGCAGGGCAGTGGCATCGCCAGGCCCCGGTGCTGATCCCGTGCTCCCCACGAGCCTCGGGAGTCACCCTGGAGATCTGGGACCACTTGTGAGCCAGTGGGGTCTGGGAGGCTCCTGTCCCGCACTCCTGCCTCACCCTGGCCTGGTTGGAATAACACAAAGGAGAGAAAACCATCCTGGGCTCCACAGCCAGCAGTTCATGTTTTGATGGGATGGCTGCAGAGCTGGCAGGTAAATTGTCACAGCGCTGTGTTACTCCATGGCCCACATCATTTCCATAAAGCTGATTTTGTATATTTACAACTCATGGAGTCTCATTTAAAATTTACAGAACTGTATGGCATTTTGTAAAATGTGAGCAGCTATCCTGCAGGACGTTGTGCATACCAGATGACACCTGCACTCCTTATTATTTGGGTACACATTATAACAAGCAAATGCTTGCAACAGCTGTGCTAGTTAGGAAATAATTTTATAATGAAATCAGTTCCACCAATTTAGATTCACTTGGATTTTTGCCTTCACATAAATAGGATAGCATAACCATTCCCAGCTGACCATGCACGAGCGAGATGAACAGAGCAATCCTTCCTCATCCAGATGATGATTGCTAGCTCTGTGGTCATTTGTACTGTAATCCAGGCTTAACTTAAGCGTTCAGATTCATCATCTCCACCTACATTGGGGAAGACTTTTTCCACAACAAACTCTTGCCTAATGATTTTACACTTTTTTGTATTTCTGTCTTGCAGATTGGACTACTGAGAAAAATACCGTTGATGTTTGTGTATAATTGAGTGTTTTCTCGTAAGGAGCTCTAGGCAGAGGCAGCTGTGGTGGAGCAGTGTACCGGTGCCACTGCCCCTGCTCTGTGCTGCCTGCGGAGGGCTGTGGCCACCCACCGGCTGTCAGCTTTGGAAGGTTCCTGCCCTGCTGCCCTCCCTGGCTGGGCCAAATAAAAGGGGATCTGGGCCAGGAGGTACCAGGGGAGCAGCAAAGTGACAAGATGAAGTGCTGCAGGAGCCTGGTGCTTCATGTTGGGTTTTTGCTCCTGGGTTTGCCCCTGGACAGATGCCTGCCCGTGGTGGGGGCAGCGGCTGTGGGGGGCGACAGGGGTACGGCTGGTGGCTGGCAGGCTGCAGCCTTCCTGGGACACCGCCAGCGCTCAGGCGTGGGCTAGGCCACCCGAGAGCTTTGGGAGAAGCACCAGACAAGGTGTGTTGGTCTCCATAGAAAGACAAATGCTTGGTCCCATGGCATGGAGCATTTTCTCTGGCTTTGCAGTGTGATTCAATGATTTATTTTTAGTTTGCGAAGTGGCAAGTGAGTATTGCTCTCAAAGCTGCATGAATATTCCCACTTGGACTGCTCGGGGGACCTGCAGCCGGCCCCATCGTGCTGCTGCCATGGCAGGGGGACCTCTAAGTCATTCCTTACAGACATGTAGAGTGTAGAATGGCCCTGTAAGAAAGTTTGTTTTTAAAAGAAGTTTACAGAGGAGCTTCAATTATGATTTATTTTTCCATGTTGGTCCTGTTTCCTACAGCTTTATGTAGCTTCTGAGAGTGTTTCACTGTTTTTTATCTTGCTTTCTTTTCTTTTGCATGCAGCCTTTGTAAAGCAGCAAATGAAGCAGAAATGACTTTAATGTCTCCTTCTATTTAAAATGTTTTATTTTTCTTACCACTGTGGATGCCTATTACCTCCTTAATTGATAAGCTACAAATTCCTGGGCTTGTTACTGAGGATGAAATAACTTTATTTAGTAAAGTTGCAAGCTTACTAGCATTATTTAGGGTAGTGCAAGTCAGTTACCATTACCTGTTTAAGTTTATATTTAAATGAAAAAGACTTGCTTCAGAATTATCCTAAAGAACCACAGACACACTTCAGTAATAATGTATTTTAAACATTTCCCAAATTTCATCTTTTTTGTTTGGTTGGTTGGTTTTGTCTTGTTTTTAATATAGCAATGTACAGAATACATATCTGGCTAAACAGGAGTGATATTGCTCATTAAAGTATGCACTTTTTGGATTTGGGCACCAGCTAATCAAAATACCTTAGAAGATAAATGTCAATAGGCAGTCGTGGTTGTTGGGTTCCATGCCCATTAGGGGTCAACATCAATGTAATGCTCCGTACCATTTCCACTGGTTGTCTGTGCTTGGTCTGACACTGCCAGGGGCAAGTGAGGGCTCAGCAGGGAGACCCCCGGTGCTGCAGGGCAGGCGCTCGCCCAGGGCCCAGCACAGGCCTGGGAGGGAGCATCCTACCCCCAGCCTGCAGAGGTGCAGGGGCTGGATACAGGGCAGAAACGATTATACAAGGCTACTACAAATCTTAAACATACTCACCCTCGACACCTTATAATGCTGCAATGTAAAATGATATGCTATTCTTTATTTAGCTTTGTGGAAAAATAAAGAGCAGCTGCTATTCAGCATCCCTTAAAATTCCTTATCTCACTTCTTCATTGATATATCACTTGTTTGTGCTGTAATGAAGGCCTGACATTTGAAGAGTTACACAAGCTTTAGCCACTATTCAAGATTGTACTTGGAATTATTCATATTCTCACAGGAGGGAGAGTGAAGGAAGCCCCTCTGAAGAGCAGCACCCAGAACCTCCCCACCACGGACCAGTGGGGTGGCAGCAGCTCCCCAGCCCTTTCCCAGTTCTGCCCCATCCCATCCCATCCCATCCCATCCCATCCCATCCCATCCCATCCCATCCCATCCCATCCCATCCCATCCCATCCCATCCCATCCCATCCCATCTCATCCCATCCCATCCCATCCCATCCCATCCCACCTGCCGTGTGCCCTGACAGCCCCCTCGTGCCCAGCCACAGCCCCATGTACTCAGCTCGCGTCTCCCCCTTCTGAGTGCCCAGGGCTTGCTTGTGCTATGATCTGTGCACGTTGATTTAATAACCCTTCATGTTGACACATGTGTTGAGACAGCACCAGTTGTATTAGCAGATCTCAAGGGCGAAAGTAAAAGTTATGCTTTGTGCCCAAGGGCTGGATCCTTTCCCTGCTGGTTTTGGCAGCATTTTGGTTAATAGAGCCATGATGGCAATGTTTCATGGCAAAATTTCATGGAAAATCAAGTAAGGAATATGTAGTGTCCTACTGAAAAGGGGTATAAAAAGACCAAACTAAAACCATAAATAGTCATAGAGTTTAATTTGTAGATATCAGTTGTTACTCTGAAAATAATAAAAAAGCATCAAATTACTGGCAGTTAAAACCGTCCTGTATCAGATTCAATACTCTGTAAATATTCAAGCTATATTCTGCAATTTAGTCCAGGCACATGGTCTTTGGATAGGGTAACTGGTGCTTTGGCTGAATAATGATAAGAATTAAAATACCATAATGATTTTAGCAGATCTAAATGCTGCAGAATGGCCACAGTAAATAAAGTTAAGATGATCTTTCAGTGCACTTTACTATATATAAAAAACTATGGTTATCGATGCAGGGAACTCATGTAAATGCTAGCTGTTAAAGGCAGCCAGTTCAACAAAATTGCAAATCACTGCTACAGCAAAACATTAAGACTGAAGATTAAACTTAACTGGAAGTTTGATAGAAGAGAGCAAAAGTGTTCTGTGTTCACCCGGGAGCTGCTATAAATAAACCCAGTGCTGTAATCACTCCTCAGTGGTTGTGCTGGCAGCTCAGATTGTGTCCAAATCAACTCTGACAACAGGGTTAAAATGTTTGAAGTCTGTATGAGCAGCAGAGTTTTGGCAACTGGCTGCTGTAATACCAGTTTTTAGAAAGCTCTCTATTAGAGGTCAGCTGAACTGCAGCCCTGTCAGCTGAGTGTTTGCCCAGTCAAATTAATAGAAATTGTGTTAAAGAAGAGGCTGAGAGGGCTCGTGGGCATCTGTGACATGCAAGGAGGGAAACAAACTGACTTTTATAAAGGTATGCTCTGGTCACGACAGCTTTTGAAGAGTCAACAAGAGTTCATGTAAATGCTGACTGAAGGTGCCCGAATTGCCACGGGGCATTTAATGAGGCATTCATCAGTGGGTCCGAAAAGAATTCAGCAGCTGCAGCATTAGAAGAAAGGCCTCTGCATAGAAAAAAAAAACAACACAAACCTTCCTAAAAACAGGACAGAGCACAAAGTGACAAGTTTTTCAGGTATAGAGACAATCTGAGATACTACTGAGACCTGTGCTAAGGCATGAGGAAGTCAAGGTCTACATTAAAAAAAAAAAAAAAAAAGTTGAAAAGGACTGGACAGTGCGGTATCAGAATCTGATTATTATAGGCAGATGATGCAGAAACAAAGATGAACTGTGAACAGATGCAGAAGGACTTTCAAATAAGGAGTCAAAAGGTACAGAAACTGCAAATTTTATTCAAGTAAATTAGGAAAATGTGGATGTGCAGTAAAAATGCACTTGCAGGGAAAGACGATCTACATTTACGTACATGGTGTGGGATTTAAAAACAGTAGTTCCTATGTCAGTGAAGTTTAAAACCACCTGAGCTGCAGGATCATTTTGGCACAGCACAGCCCCAGTGTGGTCAGCCCCCACCAGGGACAGGAGCATGCATGCAGGCAGCGAGGAATTGCTATGGAGCGGCCTGGAGCAGACCAGGTTTTCTCTTCCAAAACCAGAAGCAGGGGGCATTTAACTCACCTAGTGGATACAGTTTTCGAAAGGAGTTTACTGAACGTTCCTCAGAAATTACTGAAGTTCACACTTCAGTAACCACAGCAACCACGAGTGCCCGAGCCCCTGAGGTGCGGCGTTTTCCCTCAGAGGACAGCCGGGAGTCCTGGAGGAGTGTCAAGCTGCTTAGTTTTGCTTCCTGCGTGGGTGGCCACGAGTCCAGTGCAGGCAGGAGATGCAGGCAGGAGGTGCGGCGGTGCGAGCAGCCCTGCAGCCGGTGCTGCAGCTGCCAGGGGGTCTCACCCGCATGCATCCCCCCGTCCTGCCAGCGCCCCTCGCAGTGCTGGCACCAAACCCAGAGCTGGGGAAAGATGCCATCAAAGCTGAGTTCCACTTAGCGCTTTGCATGCCAAGCACCTATCACCTTTGTTTGTTTGCTTCCACATCCTCTTCCTGAATGTTTCATAACAGTTTTGGCTGATGTGTTATGGCAACTAATTGCCATCAGGCTAAAGAGATTCTTTCCCTCAGGCTCACAGGTTCCTGCTCAGCAATTTCAGATTATACGTCAACACCTTTGTCTCTCCAGACCCACTGTTACTTCAGAGCAAACCACTAGGAATTATTACCTCTGCTATGAAGAAAGGCTGAGAGAGCTGGGGATGTTCAGCCTGGAGAAGAGAAGTCTCCGGGGAGACCTCATTGTGGCCTTTCAGTACTTAGAGGGATCTTATAAAAAGGATGGAGAGGGAGTCTTTACTTGGATAGATAATGACAGGACAAGGGAGACTGGTCTTAAAGCAAAAGAGGATAGATTTAGGTTAGACATTAGGAAGAAATTCTTCACTGTGAGGGTGGTGAGGCACTGGCACAGGCTGCCCAGAGAAGCTGTGGGTGCCCCATCCCTGGAGGCGTTCAAGGCCAGGCTAAGGGGGCCTTGGCCAACCTGACTAAGGGGGTGGCATCCCTGCCCCTGGCAGGGGGTTGGAGTTAGGTGACCTTTAATGTCCCTTCCAACACAAGACATTATGCAATTCTATGATTACAAAAACTGTTTACAAATGGTACGTATGTCTTGAATGGTCCAGCTACCTCACATAGAAATTTGGTTCATTTCAGAGCAAGAAGCTTAAGAGTTGTAGTAAAAACTACTTAGGCTTTTTACAAAATACAGAAATTATCTCTAAAATCTAGTTAGTTTTCCACAGAACTGAGAATCAATCAATGTGTTATTAATAGCTAGAATGCTCCTTAGTAATGCAGGGAATTATAGCGTGGCAAAGTTTTACCTTGGTACACTACAAATTGGCCTGAGAGCTACCAATATAGATAATAAGCCATCTGTGTTACTTACAGAGTAATTATAGAAACAGCTGTGAGACCACAAAATACCCCTGCAGAAGTCAATGGCTTGCAATCAAGCTGTGATACTCGTGAAGTCATAGGAAAGGGAACACGTCACTGTCAATATAATTCATGTCAAGTCATTAGCCAGGTGCTGCACAAAGCTGCTGAGGAAATTTGCTCTGGGAGCAGACCCTGGGGACCCTGAGCAGCTGCTGCTGAAGTGACAGCAATGCATGCAGCGTGGTATCTATGAGGAGGTGGGGAAGGAAGGAGGATGCAGAACATTTTGCAAATGTAAGAAAGGTGCTTACTGAGGGGAAAAAAAAAAAAAAAGGTATGGATGGAAGGGATTGCAAAGAGACCTAAACAAAAGAGCTAACAAGGAAGCCAGTTGCTGAATTTATTAGTGAGAGGTGCAGTACAGCACACAGTGACCAGAAGCTCTTAAGCCTTTCCTACACACATAGCAAAGCTCTGCAAATAACACGTCCACTCAGGCAAGAGCTAAGGGCTTGCTCAGCTAGGATTATCCCATATTAGCCCATTGCCATGGTTACTTGCTCTTTCCTGAGGTGCCTGCTGCAGGCCACTGCATCCTCAGGTGCCGGCGGCATCGGTCGGAGGCTGCTGGGGCAGTTTCCTACACGTGTACTTCTGTGTCACTTGGCTGCGGCTTAGGATCAGAACAGCTCCTGGCCTGGATCAGCATGCAAGCTCCATTGTGAGAGAGAGCTGTGCCTCTGGGGTGGATCCAGTGTGCGTTGAGACTTCTGTACACACCTGGAGGTGGGCACACGCTCCTGAGGGAACCAGCAGCACCCCGCTGGGTGATGTGCCATGAGGGGCATCCCACTGGGCGACATGGTCATTACTGCAGGGTGAAGCACTGTCACTTCTGTTACTCTGGCTGGTGGAAAGAAACCTCAAGTCTAAATTACTTTATCACCACCTAATCCAGCTCTTTCACTCTGCTGCTCTTGATAAGCCTTTTGCCTTCGCTTAGCACTGATCAAAGGTGTTTTTTTTTTTTTTTTTTTTCCTTTCTTTTTTAACAATCACATTCAAGCCTGTCTTTTGGAGCTTTCTGCGCAGAGTGTTGTAGGATAACATTTTAGTTGAAGAGGAAGAATGGTACTAACTGTGGCATAGGTAGTCTGCTAAAGAAAACGCTGACTCCATATGTCATTGCTAAAAACTGCTGGATTTACCTGTCGATTAAGAGTAGGGAATATGTGAAGTACTTACAGAGATCTGAGATTGCTCACTATTTCCCCTTAAATTCATCAGTACTAATTTTCCTATTTTCCTGAGGTAGATCCCTCTAAAGATATGTGCCTACCTTAAAGCTCTCTGGTTTGCTAAGAAAATGGATTGCGGCTCACCAGGAGTATCTGTGTGGCACAATGCTTGCTGGTGGCAGCTTCTGGCAGCAGCAGCGTCTCGGTGCAGCCTGGCTGGGCTCAGACTGGGAGCAGCAGAGAGGCAGCGCGGGCTCCAGTCCAACGCGTGGTTCTGGCTCATGGCAGGGCACAATTTCCAGCCCCAGGAACCCCCCCAGCCCCATAGAATTCCTTTCATAGTGGTTTTGCTGATCTTGCACCTTCACTTGGTAGCTTCAGCCTCAGTCAGAGTCACCAACATGCCCCAGTTACTCTCTGTAGACACTGAGGTTCCTTAAAAAATGATCACAGCTCAAAGTGCAGAAAGGTGTAAAATGCAGTCTCCAGAGAGAACTGAATAGATGCAAGGATAGTCAAATAAATGCTAAACTTAACAAATATTAAACTGATGGTGCCTGCATCAAAATGTGCACATTGCTTGCAGTCTCTAAATGTATGCTTGGCTAACGAGGGTTTTAGCACATCCAGCACTTTGCTGTGTTTTGTCACTATTTTAATCCGTGCATTACTTCTCACTGGCATGGATGTTTATGTATAACTTTCAGCCACTGTGGCTGTAGGTGATGCCTCTTCCCCTTCTTTTTGATGTGTCAGCCCCACCACACCAACTGGCACTTACAGAAATATATCTGTGGGAGCGGCAGAGCACGGCTGAACCTTAGACACGAGCCTCGCCAGGCGCGGGCGCACACCGCGTACCTGCTCCTGCAGGAGCCTTCTGTTCCCCAAGCTGCTGCTCCTCACACGCAGAAATGTTGAGCAGCACTGAGAAAAATGGGTGTCCTCCCACCACATCTATATTTATCTTGTGGCGATGTCATGGTTTAATGTGTCTTGACATCCACTATTCTTCTGCTGAAAGGAAATTCCCCTGTGTAAAGAGGCAAGGTTCTGCTCAAGGAGTGGACCAAGGTCACTGGAAGAGCTGTAGACCCCTCTGGTGTCCCTTGCCTCCAGGGTTTTTACCACCCACAGTGTAAAACAAATCAGACTGTGGTCACGTTCCTTTTCCCCCGGGAGCTCTGCAGTTTGCTCACATTCGGAGCTATGAGGGAAGTTCAGCTTCTGAGGGAACACAGCCGTTGAGACCATTTCCACAAAGCGCTTCTGAGAGCTTCAAAGCAAGGCAAGCGTGTTTTTTTCATTTAATTTTATTTTCTTCTCTTTTCTTCTTTCCCTTAAATCTCTGAATTCATCTCTACATCGCATATCAGAGCAGTACACAGTGCTGGCAGATTGCTTTTGTTGCTGCCTTGCACTTCCCCTCAGAAGCATGGGCTCTTGAAAATCCACCTCCCCTAGAGCGCAGCAGCCGAGTGACATAAAACTCAGCGTGAGAGCTCACCGAAGGGGAAATGACTTTTATTTACAAAATCCTCAAGAAAGGTGATTTTATGCATTCCCTCCAACACACAGCTCGCCGCAGGCACCAGATGTGCACGTCCCAGGGTCTGGACCAGGATCTCCAGTGTGACTCCAGGGACAAGAGGCACCACCTGTTGTCACTGCTTCTTTGGGGTTCCTCGTGAGCAGCAGCCAGCTTGGTTTTGATCAAACCTCTATCCCTTTAGGAAGTCAGCAGCTTTGTCTGCTGGTCCTCCAAGGCTCACCTGCATTTCAGGCTGCAGTCAAACCAACCTCAGGGTTTCTGACAGGGACCTCAGCAAGCGCTGCTGCAGCAGCTGGGAGAGGGAGGCATGAGCCTGCCATGGCCATGGCACCAGTGTCCCCATGCCCATCTGTCCTGGCACTGCCTCTGTGCATTTCCACCGTGTCTTGGACCCACCTGCAGCACGCTTGGTGAGGACAGCTCCATGGCTGTGAAGCTTATAAGGCAGCCTGGTGCCAGACATGGCAGCGGTGGAGCAGGCGGTGCGAGCAGGGACTGTGCTCTCCCAAGAGCCCCACAAGGACCCGTCACCAACCTGGCCAGGCCAGGGTTCATTTCTAAACTGCTGTTGTAAAACCCTGCCAGTCCGAGCACCAGAAAAGATGTATAAATACTGCCGGGACCTGATGGTGCTGAGGGAGTGGAGCTGCCCGTGGAGAGGATCACATTCGTAGCTGGGGCTGCGGCACGGCAGGAGCCAGGGGAAATGCTCCAGGGGGTGTTCTGGGAGGTGTCAGCAATATCAGAGAACAGAAAGTGGAGCAGCTGCAAGCTTCCTTTAGTTTTATTCTTCTGAAATTCAATTCTCATGGAAATATCGCTATTTTAAAGTGGCATATGGGCAGATAATCCTGTTTGTGGTTCCCCCTTGTGTAATTCTGAAATGGTGAGAAAGTAACACTTGATTCGAGAGCCTGAAGTGTCCTGAATTTTCTGGAGTTACAAAAGGATGGTGCAGAAATGCAGCGGCTGAGGTGCTTTCCCTGGAAGCAATTCAGAGGTTCTGTGCTTTACCCACCTCTTTCAATTCACAAACAAAGCATTATTTCACAGCAGTCTCATTTTGGTACTGTCTATACCAACTGTGAGTTTTGCTATGCCACCAAGTGTAAAAATACTAAAACTTCATTTGTCACTCACATCACTTTCTGTCTTTCATTCATGTAGAAAATAGTCATTAATTCTCTTTTAAAAAAGATTTTCTGAAAGGCAGTTACATTTTATTGAAAGAACAGAAACCACTAAATTTGGGAAAATGAATGAAGAATGCAGGGATTAAAGTAAGCAATCAACTCCAATAAGAACAGAGCCAACAACTTTTTTTAAAGGTGGGAGGCAGGAGGTTTACTCCTGGATTATAGTGAAAACAACCTGGGGCTTGGTAAGGTTTTGCCCACCCCAAGAGGCTTGCTCTCAGGTGCTGGCTGTGTATTTGAGCTTGGTCTGGGACTAACTGGCCCTTAAATCAGCACTCCCTGCAGCAGGTGGAGGAAAGGAAGTGGCCAGCAGCCAAGATGCGGCGGTGACCTCAGACTGGTGATGTTCCCTCGGTACAGCGATGGCATGGCGTTACACCTACAGTGGGTAAATCTCCCGTGGCCCTCCCATCGTCGTGCCCATCATTTCTGTGGTGTATGCAAACCCTTCTGCTCAGAGGTACTGCAGGAATTGGCATCCCCACCCTGCGCAGCTCTCGGCGTCTCTCTGGGGGAAGCATCGACAGGAAAGCGATCCCCCACAACAACTTATTGACTTGATTAGAAAATATTAGCTCCACTTAATCTCTTCTAAAGTGTTTTACAAACAGCTTGTGATACTTACATACATTTTGTCAAGAGTTCAGTTCAGAAGTTTGGGGCTTGGTTTGTTTTACTGGCTTGGCTGAGTGCTGGAGGGTGGTGGCAGGGAAGGATGGGAAGGATGGCTGGGCAGCCGGGATGCTCAGCTCAGTGTCAGGCTCCTGTCCTCTGTGTACGGATGCACAGCAGAGGAGACCCCTCTGCATGCCGTGCAGGGTGGCAGGAACCAGCCAGCACGTGTCCCTAGCACACGTTGCAGCCAAAGCAAGATTTTGATCCTGCTGTATAAAAATAAGTAAGGAAGTGGTGGAAGGCAGAGGTGTAAAGGAGGTCAAGATACCAAGCGAGGTAAAAAAGTATTTTTCTGAGGGAAGAAACCAGCAAAAGATGAAGGGGCAGTGTTAAGGGTCAGCACGTTATGGTGTCTGAAGGGCTGGCAGGTCATCCGGCTTCTCCTCTCCTCTGATGCAAGGCCGGGAGCGGCCTCCAGCCACTGCTCTGTGCACCAGGACTTCTGCCGTGACACTGCGGGCTGGGGCTGTCAGAAGGCAAGGCTTCCTCTGATGAATCACCTGACCGCTGACAAAGCTTGCTTCGAGTCTTAACTGCCAGATGTTTCTTCTCATTATGCCTTCCCAGCGAGGTTAAGGATTGGGTCAGTAAATAGGATTTTTCTTCTTTGATGGCATGCCACTGTGATCAGGTCACACCATGAGCTTTTTGTGATACTTTTAGTATGTTGAGCTCTTTAGATTTACGCTGTCAGGCGTTTCATTCAGCTCCAAATGATTTTTGCGGGTCTTTTCTGTAACTTTCCAATTTTTCAGTTTCATTTACAGAGGGAGATGTAAGATTGGTCATGGCCCTGCTCTCGGCAGTGCCACGTGTCGCAGCTGAGACACCGCTTGCTGCTCGCTTATCCAGCAGGCATCGCCCAGGTAGCTGGGGTCTTGTCTGGGAGCTGCAAGGGCTTTCTGGTGGAGGATCCTCATTAGCCAAATGCTGATAATCCAGGATCGTCACATTGAGCGGATCACATTTATTTGTTGGTTTTCTCTTTGGGAAGCAAGGCTTCTCTCTCCAGAAGGCATTCTGACTGCCAAGCTGGAGCATCTACCTGTGTGCTTAATAATGCTGCCATCAGTTACAGGAGACAGCACCTTGCTGCCCACCTGCGATCTGCCTGCCCTCATCAGATATTCCAGGCACATTGGCAGTGTCCTGTGATGTGGAGCTCAAAGGAATTGCAAGGAATAGGGAAAGGGAATACTGCAAGAAAAGGTAACAAGGGCCTTTTAATGCAAATTTGAAGATGTGAGGTCTCACCAGGTTTGTTTTTTCAAGGATAATAAACCAGGAATGGGGCTCATTTGTGCAGAGAACATGTTTGTAGAGATGTGTCCTGTGTTACCTGGATAATCCTGGTTACAGATCCTCCTTTATTCAGATTTTTCCTCTAAATATGATCATCTTCAAGGGAAGGTGAATGAGATATCTTCAACAATAAAACGTTTCATGTCCTACAAAGTGCTAACCTGACATATTTAGCATCTTCAGTCCCCTGGAGAGCTGATGAATAATAAATAATACAATAGAAAGAGCTGGTTATGCACAGTTTTACACCACCTCCTCTGAGAATTCAAAGAGAATCGTGCATTCAATAAACAGCTAGCTTGAGCACCTCCACGCTTCCTCTTTTGCCTGGCTCCATGCCCTGGTCCAGTTTGCTGTGAGTCCCAGTCAGTCCTCAGGGAGCAGGAGGAAGAGGAGCAGCTCCCCTCTTACCACCCTTCCTGGGCATGTGCAAGCAAGGCGCTGTGCAGCCTCACAGAGCCGGACAGTGCTGGGCGAGCTGGCAGGCTGCTCTGCCCTCTCTTCTCTAGGAAATACCCAAGCAGGGAGGAGTGGTACCCTGCTGCCAGCAATGCATCCCTGCCCCTTTTCCGTGCTGCTCCTCAGCAGCCAGCAGCTCCCTGCCAGCCACACGCAGCTCACACAGCTCTCGGGGGACCAGCTCTATCCGCAGGTGAACCCTCAGCTGAGATCGAAGCACAGTTGTTAACTTCCTGGGTTTAATGGGCTCCATTAGTTTTGTCACTTTTCACATTTTCATGTTTTCACTTCCAGCAGCAGTTGGTCCTCCAGACAGCTTCAGGAAGCAGAGCAGCAGGCGGCACAGCCGGGGCTGCCCGGGAGAGCACAGTGGCACCAGGCACCAGTCCATGGCGCTCGGTGAGCCTCAGAGCCAGGGTGATGCTCAGGGGGGGGTTCAGGTGGGATGTGAGGGCTTTGTTTCTGCTTGTGATAAATACTTCACTAAGTATTCTATCCTGTTGGTGACAATAGGATAGAATAGCATAGCATAGGACATCCAGAGGGATAGGGTGGGATTGGGTGGACTGGGATGGGATGGGATGGGATGGGATGGGATGGGATGGGATGGGATGGGATGGGATGGGATGGAGATGGGATGGGATGGGATGGCAGCGCTGTGCACAGAAGTGCAGAGAAGAGCTGATAAGCTAAAAAATGGTTTCTAGAGAAAGGCAGATCTTTATTAATGACACCTCAGCTCCTGAACTTGCCCCACATGTAAGTCTAAACAAGAACTAAATGTCTGAGCACAGTTCAGGAGCAGCCCATTGCTATTTTCCAGATCTTTTGGAAAAATCCCAGAGGTAAAAGCCTGAGGAGCGTGAGGAGGATAATGCTGATGCCCATACCTCCTTGGAGCTGCTGCTTCTCTGGCTGCTCATTATTTCTCTTTCACCTGTCGTGTTCTCAGATGGTGGGTAATGGGAAGGCTGTAGAGAGGCTATTAACAAATGGCAGGTGAGTCTTTCACATAACCTTTAAATGAAGAAGCCTGAAAGGAAATAACTTGTAAGAAAAAGGTGGGGAGTGGTGTGCACATTTTTCAGGAATAGCGGCTGAACGAAGCTGCTCTGCTCTGCAGGATCAGTCTGCTTCCCCTGGCATATTCCTTCCTACAGAGAGCTGGGAGAAACCTACAATCCAAGGAAGGGGAGAGCTATCTCCATCTGGAGGGATGTCGTCTGTGTCGATATCCTGCACTCCTGCTTCTGGGATCACAGGGGATCCACAGCCACCTGCTGCTTAGCTCCATGGTGGGGTCCCAGCACGTGTGGCCGCTGTGCCTGCTCACGGTGCATCGCAGCCTGTAGTGGTGTCGTGCCCTTTGTGAGGATGGCCATTTCTCCAGTGCCATTTTTTACCTTTCCAGGGTAAACCTGGCTTTGCAAAGCAATTTAACAGATTCCACCACAGAGGAGTGCCTGCACAACTCCAACAGGGCATTTGGGGGTATGGATTTAGGGAAAACTACGAGAGCAGGTTCCTATGAAAGCAGATTTTCTGCACTTAAGAACGCCATGGAAAAGATTCAATTAAGCAATCTCTGGAAAGTCCATGGAAAGTCTATTTATGAGTCAATTATCTCTCAAAGAGAAAATTATTTCTATCTTGTGGAAGTTGAAGGAAATAGATCACTGCTGCTAACAGACCATTTGTAGAAGAACACATTTTCATTATAGTGTGCATTACAGGACATTTTAGTTATGTGTGTTTGTATAAAACTGCACATCCTTCTCATTATGACCATTAAAAAGCAGATATTTAAAGTAAAAATAAAATAGAACATTCATATGACTTGAAAATATGAGAGTGGATACATATAAAAATTATTGATTCAAAAATAAGTGTATATCAATGAGAATTTGAAAGATAAGGATAGGTCTTGTTACCCTGAGAAGGATGGGAGCTCTTATAAAATAGTGACCCACCATTATAAAAGTGGACCTTTTAAATAGAACAGAACAGAACAAAACAGAATGTTTAAACTTTCTGGTGAAATTAAAGAAAAAGAAAACAAACAAACAAACAACAAAAACCTATTACAGATCACTTAGAATTCATACCCAATTACTCATTTAGAGAATCTTTCCAGTTCAGTCAAGAGGAATCACAGGTAATAAATCTGAATTATTAAACAGTCCTTAATTTGGCAGTTGCAGCAGCAGTACCACAGACCGATGGCTATAGAAATACTGCACACAACGCAGTAAGATTGTTAAGAAGAGAAAATTCAGCCCAGCACTTTGATACTTGAAAATACACTGCTTTCCTCATAAAACCCAACGATAATTCTACAATACAGTAACCTGGCAAAGTGATGCTCTAACTGGGACTGGGGTCTTTGAAACATGACACTTCCCAATGGAATTACAAGTAACTTCCAAGTTGCTGAGATTCAAGTGTCAGTCTGAAAAGGGGAGGATTATTGGCATGGTTGCAGATGCTCTGCCCGTTGCTGGTCAGGCAATTTTCAGAAATGCTCATGGTGTTTTGAGCCTGTGCCTTAAAGCACCTCTGATCTGCAAGGGAGGCTTGTCAGATGAGGGTGCGAGGATGAGGTTGCTCATTTCATAATCTGGTCACTGGGATTTTTTAAGATGAGATCATATGTATTTATAGTTGTGAAAGTGGACCTGCTTACCCCAGACGGGAGGGGACATGACACCGACACGGTAAGCTGTCTCACTCATCCTCCAGTGTATTTCTTTCTTTTACACCTTGTCTGTTCTAATGTTCATGATGCCAAGCATCACTGCAGGCACCAGGAGTCTGTATGAGACACAGGAGCAGAACATCGACAACAAACCAGCAAAGCCCTGAAAAAAAACATTTCATGGATTTGGTTCAGCAGCTGGGTGTGAGCTAAACATCTGAGGGCAGCTGCAGATTACTGGAGCTAAATCAGCCCTTGGAGGCGGGAGGGAGCAGAATTTCCCCATGCCCCCTGAAGCCCCCGACCCTACACTGCCACAGCACGGGAGGGGTGGCCCCAACCCGGGGCTTTTCCTGGAGTTTCAGGTCCGAGGGGGAAAAATCACCTCCTCGTGATGAGAAGTCCTCATCCCAAGCTGGGGCTGGGGCTGTCGGTGCTGCGGGACACTGCCCCAGCACACTGAGCTGCTCCGTCCCCCGCTCCCAGCCTGTGGCCGTTCACAGCAGCGGCTGCTGGCCAGGGCAGGAGGGCGAGCAGGAGGCGGCCGCTGGATGAAAGCAGGTCTCTGCCAAGCACAGGAGCTGCCAGCAGTTTGTGTTGGAAAGAAATGCGTGCTTTCCCTGCCTGCCCTTACACGCCACTGGTGAAACGTTCCCCACCACCCAAACCTTCCGAACTCTTTTTTTCAACAATTCTTTGCACCTCAGTGGACTTCGCCCAGATTGTATTTCACCTCAGGGAACTGCACAGCAGACACCAGCTGTGCTGCTTGTGGGGACTGTTTGGGGATTTTGCAGATTTGATGTAAATACATGGTGTTATCTCAAATTGATAACATATATCTGCCACTGCCAGGAGTGCGGGGTAGGCACAGCCAGCCTCGGTGCCTTAGTATCAATGGCTTCTCCGGTGCATGTGTGCATCTGGAAGCACGTTCAGCTCAGGCAAAAAGGGTAGCAGAAGAGATGCGTCCCAGGAGATAACCGCCCTACCCATTTCCATTTCTGCGGCTAGACACATGAGTGTTCATAAAGCAAGTGTTATGGTAATGGCTCTGAGATATTTCTGCAAACACCATAGCAAAAAGACTGTTTTATGCTCATGGCCCATATGCAGAGGGAGCCACAGGCAGCAGCCGGCAGGCTGAGGCTTACCGGAGGGCAGCAGCAGGCACGGGAGCAGTGCTGTCTTGTGGGCTGCTGGGAGCACGGGGCTGGAAGAACAGCATTTGTACAAACTTGTCTGATGAGCGTTGGGACAGGGTTATGGGATTCCCCATAGGGCCAGTGGAGTTGCTCTTCTCAACTTCAGCTACAGAGAAAGATGATGTCTTGACGAAAGTTATGCATTTTTCTTTTGCATCTTAAAACCCAGAAAATGAAGGGGGGGGCACCAGCGTTTCCTGATTGAGCTGCTCTGCGTTCTCTCGAGAGGAAAAATGCACGGCAATTTCTACCTGCTTAGCACCACAGGTGACTTTAATTCCGACAGTCAATCAACCGGTAGATAGACACAGAAAATAAATATGCACAGAGATCACACTGAACTTTAAAAATAATAATTGCTCTTTATGTTGTTTTGACTTCCTTAACTCCTGCGGCCTCCACAGTGCGGAGCTGCTTAGCCCGGCACTCCCTGGAGCCCGGCACTGTGCTGCTGCAGCAGGGGGGTGTCGGATGCGGGCCCTGCCGGGGTGGTTTCCATCTCCCCCAGCAAGAGGAGGGCAGGAGGCAGCAGCTGGGTGAGGGCACAGAGGGATGCACGGCGGGGGCAGAGTCCTGCCTGGGGACACCTCTGCTCCCCCGTGCTGCCAGAGAGGGGTGAGGGGACCTGTCTGCCTGGAGCCCGTCCATCCTGCAGCCACCCCACGTCCATCCCTCAGCCACCCCGTGTGGATGCGGTGCCCTCCTGGAGGCAATGTCAGGACGCTGCTGGGAACTCCCCAGCTTTCTCAGCTCCAGGTGGCCGACAATTAAAGGAACCCTTCCTCTCTTGAGCTAAATCCCTTTCTCATTTGTAATCTCTTCCACAAAGATAAACCAAAACTACCAAATCAGTATGTAAGAACCATCCTGTCTGCATGGAGGGATGCTGGACATGTCTGTGCTGCACTGTTCCTTAGATGAAGGAAATTACTGAGTGTTGATCACTCCCGAGAAAAACAATGGGTGTATTTCCTTCATATTTTTCAATATGGTTTGAGAAGCCTTTTGGCAGACGGTTGCAGGCACTGCATACATCAGAACAATTGGTGGATTACGATGCAGAGAGGACTGGTATCCCACACACTCCCATTTAAATCATTATCAGAAGAATGGTTTCTTATCATCCGTTCTTGTTATTATAGTCCTTGTGAACGGGAGGGCATAAATTGTCTGAATAACAATGAGGCTGGATTTGGAACAAAATTACTCCCCAAACATTTGGCTAGTGCTGGAGGCAGCAGTGAAAATGGAAGAAGAACCTAGGCATGCAGGAAAGACATTACTGCTTTTATGGTTACAGACCTTTGGAGAAGAATAAAACATGATGGCCCTGACCAGCACTAGCCAAGTTTCTCTCTTCACTTTCTCCACTTTTTACTGCACTTTGATTTCCTCCCATCGATAAGAGAGCAAAGCAAACTGTTCCTGCCCTGCCATCCCAACCTAAGCCTGATTTTACCATTGGTCAGGACAACCAGGGACAGTTTTTCAGCAGGGATGTCCCCGCTTCATATTTGTGTGTCAGCACATCGTGTGACAAATGAAGACCTCACAGGAAAACATTTTTATACCATGTGTGGCATCTCGTTTTTCTTACTGGGCTTTCATATCTTGGGCTGGGGCTGTGTATGGGTGTGCAGGCAAGCAGCCCAGGCAGGGGCGAGTGGCACGGGCTGCCCAGGCTGCTGCAGCACTGGACACCTGACCGAGATAACAGGATGCTTTGGAAGATGGCCCTTGTGTGAGGAGCAGTGAGAAGTACGTGGCAGCTCCTTCACAACTCTGTGGCTCCCAGAGCAAGAATACAGATCTCATATGGAATCAAATATTTATTCAGAACCATGCACAATAAAGCATTTATGAGCATTTAAAAGAAGGTAAATTGTCTCAATACAAGATAAACCTCTGATGTTTAATAACCTGTATTATAATAAATATCTGCTTTGAAAAATAAGAAGCGAAAATTGAAGTCTTTCAAGCAGAGCAATCACTCACTGCTGCAAATTGGTTTACAAGGCATTTTAATATATCACCAAAATACTGCAGTTACTGACCAGCACACTTAGCACCCTGGGAAGGCAGCACGGTACCTGCCAGACCTCTGCAGAAACCAGAAGAAGATTTTCAAACTGTTCCAGGAACACCATCAGGGCACAACTTCAAGCCAAGAATGCATTTTAAAGCATCCAGTGATGGACACACTAAAAGGCAGAGAACACAGATCAGCTGAGAGACTGGTCCATGCAAACTGAAGCAAAACAAGTTGTTTCTTTCTCCTGTCCCCAGCCTAAAAGTGCAGCTGGCTTTTCACAACATAGTTATTTGCTGTGTAAAACATGTATTTTGCAGATGCACAGAAAGCAAACAAGGAAGCGGCTCTTGCTTTGGAGAAATCATTTAGGAAGAAGAAACAACATGCTGTAAAAGAACAGGATTTTTTGCAAGGTCTGTGGTGTCAGCATTTGCTGCCTCGCTGTTTTCAGTGGGAGGCAGGCAGAGTCCTGGCAGATGTCATGGTGCTGTGGGTGAACCCCAGAAGTGGCAGAAGCTCTTGCCTGTGCAGGAAGCTTTGGGTAGAAGTCTGTAGGTGACAATGAAGTCCAAAGAGGCAGCGTGCATGTGAGCACACACTTGCTCATGTGATGAAACCCCAAGAAACTGTTTCATATCAAATTAGAAAGAGAAGAACTCACAGTAGGGGAAACAACCCTAATGAAGAAATTTAAGAAAACTGAGATACTATTGCATGATAATGGGCAAACATGGAGCTGTCAATGGATCCCAAAATACATCGCTTGCAAAAGCAGGAATATTAAAGCTATGGAGACCTGGTAATGAAAGCATAGAAAGAGAATCACTTATATGATTGGAAACAGTTCCTTGGCAGTAATGATTTGTAATGAGTTGCTCTTATTATACATTGTCATATGCTTCTGTATAGTGGTTGAACTCTGTGTAAAAGAGCCAGCGTTTTCATCTGCTGCTCTCTCTGCTTAGCACATTGCTGTCCAATTACTTACATAATCCAATTAAAATGGATGGATTGTATAGTAATGTATAAGTAAGGATAATTACCTCATTTATCCATGTAAATAAAATATCTAATTATATAGCTTCTGTGGCAACACTGAAGGGAAATACTTCAAAACACAGTGAGAGGAGCGAGCAGAGGCGCAGCATGCGGCCGCAGCGTGCTCGTGCGGAGGAGCACGTCGGTCCCAGGGGTGGTGGCTGGCTCCTGGCCAGGGTGCGGGGATGAGGAACAGCCTGGGCACCCTGCACTGCTCCTGCACTGCATGGGAGCCCCTCACAAGCCGGCCCTTCTGCCCTCACCTCCATAAACGTGGTCCTTCGGATCCCAGAGTGTGGCCATTCCATCCCCTTCTTCTTTTCCTTGTTTGTCATGTTTATTTTAAGTGCAGAAATAAAAAGATTTAATCTATTTAAAGAAAAAATGAAAGTTCATTGACATCCATAGATTGAAGTCTCCACATTTTATAGAACATTATATATATAACAAACAAAGCAAAAGCACAAATTAGGAGAAAATGTGCATGATGTCAATCATGTTTTACTATAATAAAATGAATTAGCTTCTCCAAGTAAGTTTGTCATATTTGGAAGAAGCTTCTTTCTTTCACACTGTCATATCATTACTCATTGTTTCAGCCTGATTTTTCTGGCTAAATAAGTAAGTTTTCTGAGTGCTTATACGCAGGTTTGCCAACTCATTTTCTCATGGGCATGCAGCAGTTCTCTGACAGGTAACATTTTGTATACCCTGTGCTGTGAAAGAATATTAACTCATCCAAAATGCATATTCTCAGATGAAGTTATTCACCGTTTGATAGAAAAAAACTGAATGTTTTCAGTTGTACTAGCTGAAATAAAAAGTGAAGTACATACCACCAGGCAATAAGCATCTTTTTTCTGCTGCTTCTTTTGAGAAAGCTTAAAAGTGAGTGTTTCAAATCCTTGTAAATTGACCAAGCGGACCCGTGGCTGGGCCGATAGGGCACGCAGCGGCACAAGGCCAGCACCTGGAGGCAGCCGCGGGAGCACTGGCTCTGACCCCTCCCCGCCGAGCGCAGCTCCTCATCGGTGGCCTCGGGATAAGTGACAAAAATCACCCCGCTTGCATTACTTCTGGCGAAGGTGTGTGCGGACCTGCTGGCAGCTGACAGAGGGGATGACTGAGCTAACAGATTATCTTTACAGGCTCCCATCCGTTTCAAGGTCCCTTCAAACACCTCCTACTTAATGGCGATGACAGGCAGGCTGAACTGCAGGCCTTTGCCAGCTCCTCCTGTTAACTTTCTGAGTTGCGTTCGCATTTTCATCACCTTATTAGAGCTTCCTGAGGCTCCTCCAGTGGCATTTGCTGGGATGGTTATTGTCATTTGACTGCCAGCATGGAGCAGTAGCACAAAAGGTCCCTGGCATCAAAGTTACCTTTGCTGTTTGGTTTTTAAACCACCTTTCACAACGGGACACTGATCAATTACATTCTAATCACCCCAGGAGGTTATTTTTTAGGCTGAACGTGCAGGACTCGGGGATCCAGGGCAGCCTGCTGGCAGTGCTGTGCACAGCACTGCACTGTGCTCCTCGCTGGGGTTTTGGGCAAAAACCATCTCCAGGGCCAGCGCGTGGCCTCTGCGCTGCCCACGGCAAGCTGCACGGCACGCTGCGAGGGGTACCGCTGCCGGCTGCAGGGCCAGCGTGCGGGCTGTTTATCTGTGGTGATGCTCTTCAGTCTGGAAGCTAGTACATGCCTCTCAGCAAACACCAGAAAGCAAATATTTACATTCAGAAAGTGAAAAAAGAACATATACAGCTTCCTTGTGATTAAATAATCCTTTCCTTATCGGCTTGCTGTTTTCCTGTATCAGATACAACCTTATAAAAAATAATGAAAAAAAGCATGAAAGCAAAACATAACCAATGTATTGAAAATGTTTTCATTTTTAAGACTTTTTTTTGTGGCAACTTTAGCTATACAAATAACAGAATCAGTGTTGCAGTGCAGCAAAACATTCATTTAGTGCTAACGTTACTGTAAATGTGAGCTCAGCCCTTTACAGAGCATTTCCAAGACAAACTGCACTGCTTATGTGAGAAAACCCAAACCGCCTAAACCGTATGCTTGTGGTTTCTAACTTTCACATTTTCATTTGGATACGCCAGTTGTGAGTCCTGAAGGGAAATAAATACAAAAAATGAGTGCAATAAAAGAATGAATAAAGCCCAGCAAAGGTAATTAACCCACAGCAGGAGTTGCCCTGTGGGCAGCACTCCCAGCACAACAGCCGGCAGCGAGGCAGAGGACGGGGCTCCAAGCAGGGCTGGCTGTAACAGCTCCCAGCTCCGCACCGCACCCCGCCAGGATGAGGCCATCTCCTGCCCTGCCCCTGGGAGCAGTGGAGACACAAAGGAAAAGAGAAAAGCTTAGATTGGGACAGGAGAAAAGGTAAAAAACATCCCCAAAAGTGGATGGAAGAGGTGACAATAGCTGCATGAGGCAGGGCAGCTCTGCTGGAGGGGCAAGTGGTAGTGCAAAGTGGTTTAGCTGGGGTGGGGGAAGCCCCCCAGGCCCTCTGCTTCGGCACGCTCTGCAGGCCAGTGGGCAGCCGGAGGTGCAGGCAGAAGACAAGAGAGCAGTGCAGCATTGGGGGGGTTAGCACACACCTCGCCTGCATGCTCAGAGCGTGCTTGGGTGAACCGAGAAATTCAGGCGAAGCAGGCCGACAGCAGCCCCTCCCAGAGAAGTTCCAGCACAACCAAGGAGCGTGTTCTGGAGGTCAGCACCGCTGACCCCGGCTCTCAAGGGGGCTGCTCTGCATCAGCCCCTGCAAGCTGAAGCTGCCGGCAGAGCCTCGCCTGGTGTGGGTGGCTCAGCTTGGATCTGCCCATGGGCAAAGGGGCAAGGGCAGTGTCCTGGGGCAGGCTTCATCTCCCCCGGGCAGGGGGCTCCTCCCTGCTCAGCACCGCCGAAACCATGCACAGGGACATGGGAAGCTGCAGGCTCCTGCCCTCTGCCTTGCACGTGTCGTGGGCTAAAGACGTGCAAAAGGGCGATGCAGCATAGCTCAGGCAATTCTTTGTGGCAAGTCAATCTCTGCCTCACATGATGTTGCTGTTTAAAAACATTAGGCAAAAGTTGTGCATCTATTAAACAGTGGCAGAAATGTATTGCCACCAACGGGTGGTGGCTGGGCTGGCAGGATGCGGCCTGGCTGTGTGTCAGGGCTGTGGCTGGTTCCAGCCCATGCTGTGCTGGCAGGCTGGAGGCCTGTGCTGGGAATGAAGGGTACGTAGGAGCTAATGGGCTCACTAACACAGGACGAGGAGCAGCTGCCAGCCCTCGTCAGAGGGTTGTGGGGTTACTGGGCATCCCAAGCTAAATATGTCTTAGTCAGGTCCTGCTGTGATGGGCAAAGTAGTGACTGGTGGGTGAGGAGGCACAAATGTGAATGAGCTCTGCAGGAAACATGATGTTGTACTTTTGTTCTGCTACAGAGCCACAGCTGGCCCAGGCTACCTTGTCTGAGAGCATGGTGCCAGCCGGAGGCAACCCCAGCGAGAGCCGTGGAGATCATCAGGAGGCTTAGGGAGAGGTGCTTCCACCTGCAGCCAGAGGCAAAAAAGGGCTGTGCCAAGGAGGGCTTTGAAATGAGCTGTGGGGAAAGGCTGGACCTGGCTGTCATCCTGGGAGGAAGAGGGAGAGGTCTGGGTAGGAGGAACAAGCTGCTGAGTGAGGCTGTGCAGCCCCTGGCAGGAGGGGTGGGACGGGCGTGTGGGGTGCTGTGGGAGGAGATGGATGGGGTGCGGGCAGGGGTGGCCCTGGGGTGCTCTCCATAGCCGTGTGCTGGAGGTGGCAGTGCTGGGTGCGGGAGGATTAGCCCTCGGCAGTGCCTGGGCTGCTCATGCTAAATGTATCAGAAAATTGATTTAGTTAACAGGTCTGGAAAATAAGCAGTAGGTAAAGGAGGTGTGATTTCATATAAGTGGTTCTTAGCGGGGTCCCGCAGGGATATTTTCTTACTCTGCTGCAGGTGTGCTTTGTTACGGGTCCTGGTGGCGGGTGTTGAGTTGGTGAATACAAATCGCAGGCTGTGAAATAATGGATGAGGGCAGGTTACGTATAGTGGGTGAACTGAGCTCTGTGGTGAAATAATCGCATTTCCTCCAGCCCAGTGGCTTTGTGGGAATAAAACGGATCTCCCAAGGGTGTCGATGGGAGAGCTGTTCCTTGGAAAGCAGCAACTGCAAGGGACCCTGCAGTCCGTGACCCTCAGACTTTGCACAGACCCGTGATATTGCGTTCAGCTTTCTCTGTAGTACAATGGTGGTACTTAGCCTGTAGCCTTGTTGTCTGGGTGCTACAGGTTAAAAAGCTTTGCCTGTGTGTCTGTGGAAAAATCTTGGTTAGCACACCTCACTGATAGTGCAGATGCTCACTCTGCAGGTATGAGCTTCTTGCTTATGTGCACTTAACTCTTGCCCATTAGCATGTAAAAGGCTTTACGTGTCAGGGTAGCTGAGCAGTTAGATTCCCTGCCCTGACTAGGGGTTTGCCATGTCCCAAACCTGTGCTGTTTGTGAGGTGACAGTGCTGTGTAAGGGGTGAGGAGCAGCCTGGGCCTCGCCTGGGAGCTGTGGGTACCTCTGGGGGCAGCGATGGTGGCACAGATGGGGCAGCTTGTCCCTGGGAGGGTGGCTGGTGGTGGCAAAACCCTTAGCTATGTCTGGAGTGTGCTCACTTCTCAGCCCAGAGCTGGGGTTGCTGTAGGTGGGAAGGTGCACGGGGACGAACGTGGCTGGCAGCAGCTCTGCCTGTGCTGTGTGTTGGGCTGCTGCTGCTCCCAGCTGAGAGGGGGCACTGGAGCAGGGTGACAGAGCTGGTGCTGTGTCCCTTGCTTCCACTGTAAGCATTATGCAAGTGTCAAAATTCAAATGTTCCTATGATCAAAAGGCATCATTTATCTAACAATATTTAAGGCTGGTTTTAGTGCAACTGCATTAGGTAACAGGTGGGTAAAGCTTATGCTTTGTGTTCAGTTGACCAGTTTGCTTCACACTGAAAGGAAATAATCTCTCTTGTGGAGGAGAGGTGTCTAGTGCAGATCTGTACGTCAACTAGCAGTATGGAAGGCAACACTCAACTGAGTATTTGTTGATATAAATATTTAATTCATATTATTCTGTTGATTTCAAAATAGCTCTGTGTAGGCAGGCATCAGTATGGGATATAAAGGAGAAGCAAGCACAGCTTGAAAGAAGCTTTGGAGGAGCTTCAGAAAAGCTGGGCCAGTTCAGCATTAATTGCAGCTGTAGAATCTAAATAAACTATTTTCTTAATAAAAAGCCTGTTTGGACCTAGAGTCATGTAATTACTCAATTCATAGCAAATGAGATGCTCTGTCTGGCTTTAGCTCTCTCAGCAACTTGTCACATACGTCACCAACTGAAGGCTTATTCTCATCTCCCAGCTCTGCCTCCTTGTGAGTAAAAATCCTCCGTACAGATGGGCGATCCTTGGGCTGCACCGTGCACTGGATCCCTGGTGTGACCCCAAATTATATAACCTTGGAATTTGAGTGATGAAAATGTATCTGAAGAGGAGACAGATGAGCTAACATATGCATCTGAGTCACTGTGCTTCTGGAACATATCAGAGTGGATTTAGATGCTTTTAGCTGCTATATAAAATGGTCCCACTGTACCAAAGCATGCATTATTTGGGACACAATGCATCAACACAGCTCTTAAGGATTTTAATTTTTTTATTTCTGCTGTACTTCTTGTGCCTGTAAGGTTGCTACTTCTCCATTGTAAATACGCTCCTTGCCACGTTCCCTGGGGTGTTCTGTGGGTGCTCTGGGTGCAGGTTGTGCCCTCAGTTTTCTCTGTACCTGCTTACGTAGCTGAAGTCCTGAGAGGATGCAGCTGCTGCAGCCGTTCTGCACCTTGGTGCTCCGGACAGGCTCAGCACTCTCAGGTGGGGTGCTTACAAGTGAGAAAAATGTCAAACACCCGAGTTCTTACAAAGAGGAAGAGGTCCAGGCTGGAAAGACCACGGGTTCAAAGTCCCTGAAGGAATGCGAAATGAGCTGATTTTTTTTCTCTAAGACAGGTCCTTGACTTCCACAGTTGCAAAGAAACTGTCCTTTTTCAGTTTTCTCTGCAACCCAGCAGTTCAGATAGGGTGAAGAAAACTAGGTCAAAGCCACAAAGTCAAACTGCGGAAGGATTTCTGGTGAACAAGTCGTCTGTTTTACTCTTCTTTAGTTTAATACCTAGCTGCTATTTGTAGGTCATGCCTGCAAACAAAAGGAAAAGTGTGTGAGAGGAAGAGAGCATCATTTCTTTATGAAAAATGTTCCTACAGCCTGCAGCAGTCAGAAAACCATGAGATTTCCTAGCACTAAGCACCGATTGCATTGTGGCAGGACTGCAAAGACAGACATCCTGCAAGTCAGCTACCCCGAGAGCAGTCATGTCCACATGTGCAGTAAATGACGGCATTTTATGGATGATGGAGACAAGGTGGGCAGCAAAGCTGTGCTCCAAACAGGTTTTGCAGTGAAAGAAATGAGCTCAGCCACATACCTAGTTTCCATGTTCTTCTGGTTTAGGGCAGCCTGAGCTAGTTTCCATGTGGTGGAGACAGGGTCAGAGCGTGTGTGTGTGTGTGTGTTCAGTGCAAAAACTGGGGAGTTCTGGCATGATGATAATAATAGTTAAATATAAACATCAGCAGAAACAGTAAACCTCACTAATTACTGCTTTGAAAATTTCCTTCCTATATCTAATGCAGTATCAGTCCCAGAACAGCCAGGTGCATTACATGAGCAGCAGTTTGCAGCCCTGCCTAGGGCACTGGTCTGGAAGTTACCAGCAAAGAGAAGATGGTGTTTGCTGGTTCCTTTGCAGGGTAGGGACAAAGAGCAGGGTAAGGCTGAGGTTTGATTTGCTTAATGTCACAAAGCTGTTTCTGCTGGGGTTGCTTTTTTAGATGCAGAATTTCCTTGGGATCTTTGGCCTCAGAACCAGGTGTTGGAGAGAAGTGCTTACTGCTGTTGTCAGTATCAATGAGAAAATGAGTAAATTCGGCAGTGAGATTTCTCGTGGGATTGTAAATGCACTGAACTGATCTACAAATAGTAGCATATCCATAATTTTGGCAGAGATCAACGGCATTGATCTCTTTCAAAACAACAAATTAGGCAGTAGAGGGGGACCCATGAATCAGGACTCCGTCACTGCTGCTTCTGTGATATTTTGTCACTGTTTCTTTTCAACCTGTTTCTGCATGCAGAATCAATGCAGAGTTGAGCATCTCCTGAGTGCTGAGTCTTGGTATCAGTGCGATGGGGATGCAGCTGGCTCTATCTCCCATCCTGTCACCTTTTTTGCCTTTACTGCTTGGCTGCATGCAGCGTCCTGGCATGGTGCTGCTGCTGGGAGCCCACTTGTGCAGCAAATGCCAGAGCCCATTTGGTGCAGCTGTGTGCCCACACAGGACTGCAGGACCGGTGCCCTGCTGCCCAGCTGAGCTATCTGCCCTGCCCCACGGGGCTGGTAACAGCTTTACTCCTTGTTATGCTTCCACCACAGCTGGACAGAGCGTGAATGGCTTGAGTTGCAGCATAACCCTGGTGACACCAGGAGTAATGAAAGTGCGGGCCATATCGTGTGTGTGCGAGGAAGTCAGGAAAGATTAAATGAAAGTGACATTCCTACTTACATTTATTAGGCTGGGAGCTTTATGGGTAAGATCACCGGAAGCTGTTCTCAGACACTACTCATAGTTTCCTGATGCCAGTACAGCACCTGGTTGCTGGATCTGGAAAGCACTGCCTTGGGAAAGTCCCGCTGAGGAGCGCAGCAGCAGGTCCAGTGCTGCATGGTGTGGTGGAAGTGCCAGGATCCCATCCCAGATCTCGTGGGTATTTGTGGCAATTCAGGAAAAATACAAGAGGCAACTGCTGATAAGCAGCAAAGATAACTGCTCTCAGTGGTGGCCAGCGTGGGTGTAAGACAGGGACTGCCAGCTGCTGCAGTGCTCAGGTCTGACCCCATACTGCCATGGCCCATGGAGACTTCATCTGCCTGAGCCTTGCTGGGGAGTGTGACAAAGCAACACCGTGCTCCAGGCTGGGCCAAGCACCCTTCGTGCTGCTGGGGAGGGCTGCCACCCCCCTGCAGCTGGGACGTGGGGTAGGACCTGCGTCCACAGCATTACTCTTGGGGCAGATGTGGGACGCATCAGGCCAAGCAGCCCAGTCACATAAACACACAAAGTGCTTTGCTGACCCAGGTACTGGCATGTATAAAGGTGCAGCGGTCACTCTGCACGCTGGCCTTCTCTTCATATGGTCACATATGCGGAGAGGATGTGGGGCTGTTGCCTCTGGATAGCAATGGAGTTGTTCTAGGTACAACGGCGTTAGAACAGCCCTTCTAGCAAGCTGTTCCTGTGACGTATTCCCTGCTCGCCATTCCCTTACATGATTTTCAGCTGTGCTTAAAACTCAGACCTCTCCTCTGCCCTCTCAAAACCAACTAATCAATGCCACAATAACAGGGCTGGTCCCTAGCTGATGTGCAACAATAGGAGCATTGTGTTCATATTGAAGACAAATGACTTCCCTGCTGCTGAACAATACCATCTGATCGGTATCTTCTTGATCTGCGCTAGACCAATCCACAGACACGGAGTTTAATAGCCCATCTACTCATCTGGGATATTCCTATGGAGCCATTTGTACAGCTGTCTCAGATGTTTTGATAGTAGACTATCTTAATCTTTGCCTTTTTGTAGCATGTGCAAGGGGGGAAGAAAGGGAAAAAAAAGCTATAATTAAGTATCTCTCAAAGAGAAGCTGGGAAAATTGAATTGTGCCCCCTCCACTCAAAACAAAACAACAAAAGAAGATTACAAAACTGAAGCTGGAGCATGGGACTGTGTGAGGAGAGGCTGAGAAGTAGGTTTGTGCGGAGGGCTGGAGGATCCTTCTACCTCCTTCAGCTCCCTGTGGGGAAGAGCCAGGTACCTCCTGAGGTACGCTGGAAGGACGAGAGGCAGTGGCAGGAACAGCAGCAAGGAACGTGCCAGGTAGATGCAGGGAAAAGCCTTCATCCTGAGGTGGTCAAACACAGGAGGAGAGGCTCGGAGAGGCTGGGGGCTGCATTCCTGGAGGTGTTCAGGGCTCAACCAGGCAAGACCTGTGTCAGCCTTGTGGAGCTTTGATGTTACTCCTGTGTAAGTTAGATGCTCAGCTGGAGACGTCTTGAATCTCTTGAAAACTGAATTTATCCACAAGTTTAGGGTGAATGAGTGTGATGTGACTTAAAGTGCCTCTGTGATCTAGGGCCATGCAGACAGAGAAGCCTCATAAAAGCTACCTGCACAGAAACTGGAAGTCCATCGGTAGAGCCATGCCCATGCTTGATACCTGCAGGTGCTTACATGTGAAGGTCAAACAACAAGGGGAGATCTTGTAGTATTCCATATAGAAAGGCTTAAGGAGTTCAGCTTTTCTTTTTTTTTTTTTTTTTTTTTTTTTTAATCGAAACACCTTAAAGTCTCTTGTCTATATATATCTACATGGTGATGTGGAATAGATGGATCTTCAGAGAAGGTATGAGTGTGCAATGACTTCATCTGAAAATGAACAGATTCAGGAAATAAATGCATCACTTCCAGCAGTGAGGATACTCAGCTCTTGGAACATCCTCCTCCAAGTCAAAGGGCTTGCTTGGGTGGGCTCAACTGTGCTTTTTGTGAAAGAGCTCATCCCATTCAGGGAGGAAATGTCACCAGGAGGCCCAGTGCCAGGGCTGTGTAATCATAAAGATACCTTCTGACTGTAGAAGTCTCCAGGTGAGTGGTGAGGAATCCTTTTGTATTTGTTACTTCATAACTGTGTTATTTACCAGTGACTAGTGTTTTTCTACGATCATAGATGTTCTACTATGACTCATTCATTTCTATGAAAAAAATATTCTGTTTTTTTGCCTCCCTACTTTGAAACAGTTATATCAGTTGCCTTTTTTTCTTGAACAATTTGTTATTATTACAGCTCTCTTTTATAGTTTTAAAATATCTGTAGTTAATGGTGCAGGCTATTAAAAAGCCATTTTATCCCAACTAACTTAACATCTGATTTTTTATTTATTTATTTATTTATTTATTTTTAGTAGTGATGCAACTATAACTCTTCAACTCTAAGTTAAGGAAAGAGTTTTATGTACCATGTTAGAAACTAGAGCTGAAGAACACTTAGCTAAACCCAAAATAAAAAATTAGTGCACTATTTTCCTCTGTTGTAAAATGCACTTCTATGAGAAAGCAGTGGCAATTTAGAAATCTTTCCTGCAGGTCTTACTGTATTGAAAGCTTGTTGTTGTTGTTTGTTTTTTATTTTTTATTTATTTTATTATTTTTTTTTTCCCAGAAAACACTTCCAATTGCAAAATTGTCAGCAGAATTTCTCCTCACCTGTACTGAGTCGATGAAAGTTCCCTAAGAGTAAAGCTGGTGCAGAGAGAGGCTGAAAAATTTCCTGCCTTCAGTACAGAGTCAATTACTCTTTTAATTTGCATAACAAATGTGGGAGATGGCTTTAATCAGCTCTGGGCATGAAAGAGCTGTAGAGAGTTTGTCCCTGAGGTTCTGCAAGTTTTCAGTACCAGGGAAGTCAGGCCTCTGGACTGAAGTAACTCTCCTCCAACACGTCCAGGATGCATAAAACAAGCATGAGATAGATGCCAATGACACTTAGGTGGGCAGTCAGAATTCTTCAATCCTAGCTCAATGATCAGCCATTAAATATTAGTTAGGTAACTTTATCTGTGGCAAGCAATAGCAGAGACGACAGCTTTAAAATAACATTATTGGAGCCTTATTTCCTTTAAGTTGACCAACAATGCATAAACAAAGGTACTTGAGCTTGTGGTGGGAGGACAGAGTTCTGAGAGGTGACTTGGAGTTCTGCCAGAAGATGGAGAAGGCTATTCCTTCCTTTTCCTAATAGAAGACGTGTTGTGATCTGGCAGTGCATCTAAAACAAGGAAAACAAAGCATTTTCCCCATTGTCCTTTATTACCCTCTAATCATTTACTGTTTGGAGGGCAAAACCCTGAAAGAATTCAAATTAGATTATGCAACATCATGAAGCATAAAACCTGATTATGTTAAGTCTAGGCAGAACTTCCAAATGGAAGTTGGAACATCCATCAGTCTGTACGTCTTATATGTCCTGCACAGCAGTAGTGGCTACACAAAAGTGTTTGAATAGGGTCTGAGTGTGCAAGTTTTACCCCAGGAATTGTGGATAACTAATTAGTGAGCACATCAGTGTTTCTTTGCTCTAGTATTTCAATTTTCTGGCTGTGTCAATCAGATTGTGCTTCCACTGAATTACAGCGGTTATTAGAAATTTCTACTGTGATCTTTAAATATCAGCTGTGTCATAAATATTTTATGACATTTTCAGTGACAAATGATGAGTTTAATCAGACTCCAGAGAAATCTGTTGGAGCTAGGAGAGCACTCTGGGGCAGAGGCTCAAAGAGAACAGAAGTGTGAAGTTCCTGGGAGCTTTCATACTCTCCTAAGCTAACGAGAAATGCTCTTTGTGCCTACACCCTGAAACAGAGACGCGCACTCCTGCTGTGTGAGTATCCCTCTCCCTCAGTCACAGTGTGCGCCCATCTGCTGCAGCAACCATCACAGACCACATGTGCTGCTGTGGTGGACTTTGGAGAAATCATCCCCTTTGCTTTGTCTAGCCCAGGCTCAGGCAGGCTACGTGAGGTGGCACAGCTGTGAGGTGACAGCTCCCAGCGCACCAAAGCACTGGGGCTGGGACCTGCCTGGCCTTGTGAGCCCGCGGTGCTGCTGTGCAGGGGCAGCAGGACCCACCCGTGTCCTGGTGGTGCACGGTGTCCCTGGTGGCACCCACGGGGCCCAGCAGCCCCTAATGCCCTGCTCCCTGCTGAGCTGGAGGGGGTCTATTAGCGGCCCTGTGACTTGAGCCTTTTTTCATTTCTTCACCTGGAGAACTTTGCCTGAGAGTTGCAAAACACTTCAGACACTATTTCTGGTAGTGAAGGGTACTAAAAATGCGATTGCCAACAAGTCATATTGTGGAGACTGTTCCCTTGTATTTCTCAGGTGATCCACCCTCCAGACCTGATATCAAATACACCACCGTAATACTGAACACCAGCGTGGCCGGTGTCTGCCTGGTAACTCACTGTAATGAGTGATGAAAAGGCTCCAAAAGGTGTGTTCACAATTTTGTAGTCAATAATTCTTCCTACTATCTAGTCTGCGCAACTTTCATTCTAAACCTTGTCTTACCAGCTAAAGGGAGAGCAGCAAACATCGCCCAGCCAGGCTGCAGACAGCAGCTGTGGTCTCCAGCAGCATCCCCACGGGGAGCTGCAGGAGGGTTAGGGGGCTTGGAGGGGCTTGGGGCTCAGGAGGCTGTGCTCAGCATCAGGAAATCCAGAGTTACGGGTAGCATCTTGGGGTCAGTTCTTAATGCCTTGGCCCAGGACTAGGGGAAGTCTGACAGTGGGATGGGGACCAACAGCGCCCAGCACAGAGAATGGGGTCACCCCTCACCGCATTGTTCCATGAGCTACAGCACCTTCCTTCCTGACAGCACAGAATTGAGACCTTTCTTCAGAGTAAAAGGTCTGGAGGCTCCATGTAAAAACTGAGAGGGGAGAGAGAACCTGACTGAATTGAGATCTTTCTGCATAACGAACTGCTTTGTACAGAACTATAAATGTTAAAACATAAAAATGACTGCCTGCACTTTGGAACAAATGTCTAAAGATAATTAATGTACAGAGCCAATTTTACTTGTGATTATTATATGGCTGTTACTCTCAGGAAGAGAAGTTCTGTGTTATAAAATCCCGGAGTGGTGGCAGTAGCTTGAAGGTGCACTGGTGGCAGTGGAGAGGTGCAGACACTTACTGTGGAAATCCCATGGATACCCAGAGGTCGCGTGGCCGGGACGTTACTCCTTGTGACAGACACGGCCGGTCCCACCAGGCCCGGGGCTGCACCCGGGCAGGGCTGGCAGCACGCCACCACCGCCAGCTTCAGCAGCAGCTCGTGCTCCGTGCCAGGCAGCGGGATTCCAGCACAAACACTGATATGGGAAGTAATCTAGCCTACCTCGGGCTGGAGAGAAGCCCAGGAGATAAGCTGTGTGCCGCAATGATTTCACATGCGGGAAGTGCCCAGATCTGAAAAGAAGGCTTGAAATCAGTAGATTCTTTCTTCCCAGTGGAAGAGTCCACTATCTCTTGATAGTGTTCCCAGGTGATGGCTTTTTCATTCTTTTTTATTTATTTATTTTTCCTTATAGGCACTTTATTTTGAAGACGGCCTGGGGGGAAACAAGTTTGCCTTGGCAAGTCCAGCTTGCTTGCTTGGGTAACTGGCAATGCAGCCTGTTAACTCACGGGGAGATGCGTGGCTGGAAGCCTGCTGCCTCCTGGAGCCCCATGTCCCAGTGCCAAAGGAGCGTGCCCTGGGGTGTCCAGCTGAGCCCCCTGCCCCTGTGCTGGCAGGGGGCTGGGGGTCACACAGGCAGCTGTTGGCTGGCTGCAGGGAACTGCTCGCAGCCAGAGCTGGGGGCACAGGGCAGCAGACCCTGCGCTGCGGCACCCAGTGCCCTACAGGAGGGGTGGGAGGGGGCAGCACTTCCTAATGCTGCTTTTTGCAGGGGCAAAACCTATAGAACAGGAATGCGTTCCCCTGTGTAAACAGAGGAGATGTTTACTGTGACAGAGCTAATTAGGCTCCTGGGAGAATTTATGCAGAGCTAATAAGAAGCAGAACTAAACGTTGTCTTAATTTACCCTCAAGTTCACAAAAATGTTGTTCATTCACGTTGCACTAATTAAGCCAGCAGCCATTAACCCTTTCTTCAGAGGCAGAGACCCTTGGCACTGAAGAGGAGTTAAACCACATCCTTTCCAGTGGGTGCTTTGGTGTTTCTGTGTATCTTCAAACACGTACCTGGACCCAGTGGTGAGCATTGGAGGTGCTGCTGGCACTGAGCAGCAATCCTGCCCTCCGCAGCTCAGCGCAGACTGAGCCTGGTGATTGCTGCGGAGCTGCTCAGCGCCCTGGGCTGTGGCTGGGATGGGCTTGGAGCTCCAGCCCCATGTTACAGCCTCCTTTTGTGCTGAGGAGCTAATAGCACTGGAAGCTCTTGTGCAAGCCTGGTGGTTGCATTCAGCTCCTCTGAAGTTGCATTTGTCACACCGAGGTTGCTGCAAGAGACAGCAGAGTGGATGAGAACTTGGGCAGGTTCAAAGCACTTGGAGTTGCTTTGCAGTAGCTCATCCAACAGCCAGCTGCCCTGACATAGCTGTGTGAAGAGCACAGCAGCTCCTGCACTGTGCTGAGGTGTGTGCTACAAGAGTTCTCCCGTCAGGAGGGTGGAAGGGGCACAAAATGGTATTTACTGTTCATGTGCTTTAAAAAGCAGAGATGAGGCTGGTGGCTGAAGCACCACGTGGAGAGATTTCCACGTCTCATGTTACAGAACAAGAGCATTGTGCATCCATATCGTGTAAGCAGGATGAGAACGAAATACAAAACACGGTGCGTTTCTCATTATCTTGCCTGCATGTGACCCTTTGGAACTGTGAATAGCAGTGAACGGCTGCTCAGGGAGAGGGGCACCGCTGGCTCCCTCACCACAAATCCCGTTCTCAGTTAACGGAGGCCTTATAACTTGCATGTAAGGTCTTGCACCAGCTTCATGTTTTGTCTTGCAGATCTCCCTCCTGTTATGAGGAAGGGATATTCCTCATTCCCTTGTCAGGCACTGTAGTGCTCTCAAGTTTTTTTTTTTTTTTTTTTTTTTTAATGTGTGTGTGGGTTGGTTGGTTGGTTGGTTTTGGTTGATTTGTTTATTTTCTGTTTGTTCCTGGTGATGGTCCCACCAGAGAGCAGAGCCCCTGCCTCCTGGTGGGGCCAGGCTGCCGAACGGCCAGCAGCAGGAATGATAAGGACGTGTAAGCAGAGTTTTATTATAATGTCTTTTACTTTGTAATTTGAATTGTAACAACTACCAAAATGATCGATAGTTCAGTTCTTTAGTGTTAATGCTTTTTTTTATAAACCATTGAAAGACTCCAAGCAAATGACAAAAAATAAAGCTTTTATGAACGTTTAAGCTATTTTTCATCATTAACTATTCAAAATGCTTTTTATTTCTTTGATCATCTTAACGTAAGAACTTGCAGTCATAAAATGCCAACTCACCCTGTGACAGAATGCAAAGCTCACTTTGTGTTTGCGTGTATGTGTGCGAGAGCCCTTAGTGTCTGTGGGCATGATGCTGCCAGGTGTGCTTTGTGATGCATTTAAATCATGTTTTTAACTATCGCTGCTGTTCTAAGGTAAGAACAGAAATCAGATCCTTTGGTGTTTTTTTTTTTCTTTATGTTATATACCAAAAAAGAAAAAAATGTGTTCGCTACTTGTTGTAAGATGACTGAATTGGAGTGTAGGAGACAGTATGGGCGATGTTCATTGCATCGTTCTGCAGACTTTAGTGATCAGAATTCTGCAGATATCTGTGAATCAGTTCCAAAATTATCTATTAAATCTGAATGTGAGCCCTGGTGAGGCCACACCTGAAGTAAATCAGCTGGGGAACACAAATTTTAGCAATTCAGATGAAAGTCTTATTCATTTTAAGTGTTTCAATACAATTTTGTTATCATATTGAGGTGCTATCCGTATTTGCAATCAGAATTTATCAGATCACTGGTGGCTAATAGTTTTTTATATGACGCTTTTCAGATATAGATCTTCTCTCTCTCTCTTTTTTTTTTTTTTTTTTTTTGAAATTGGAGTATATTTGTAATAACAGTAAGATGGCTGGATAAGATCATCTTAATGGGGCTATTCCCTCTTGCTAGGTTTCCTACCACACCTGATGTGAAACACTCCTCGCAGGAGTGCTGTGCTAGATGGGGGTGTTGGAGGGGAGGCACCTCTCCGGTGACATTTCCTATGTTCATGTATATCAGGGCCCTTCACTGTTCAGATGTGGTGACTACAATGAAGTCAAGGGAGTGGTCAGAGCGCTCGTGTAATATTGTTACCAGCTGTATTATCTTTATTGACAGAATCATTGTTTGCTGTAGCAGGTGCCAATTTACTCAAGTGTTCCAGCACTTCTCAGTGCCTGCTAATTCTTCCTACAAGGAAACAGCTGGTGTGCAGAAGTCCTCTTTGGAGAATGTTGTGGTTTGATGTGGCAGGACAGAAAATGAAGAGAAATAATAATGAAAACAATATTAGAAAGTACAAAGCAAGTGATGCACAATGCAATTTATCACCATCTGCCGACCCACTCCCAGCCCATCCCTGAGCAGCAGTCTCCCCCACACCCTAGCCACCTCCTAGGGCTTGCTCAGCGTGATGCCATATGGGATGGAGAGGAATATCCCTTGGGCCAGTTTGGGTCAGCTGTCCTGGCTCTGTCCCCTCCCAGTTCCGTGCACACCCCCAGCCCCCTTGCTGGCAGGGCAGAATAGGAAACGGAAAGGTCCTTAACCTGGCACAAGCAGTGCTCAGCAACAACTGAACTGTCAGCGCCTTATCAGTACTGTTCTCGTCCTAGACGAGAAATTTCATCCTAGACGATGAACATTCTGAAATGCAGCACCGTACGGAATCACAGAACGGCTGAGGTTGGAAGGGACCTCTGAAATCACCCAGTCCAACCCCCCTGCCCAGCAGGATCACCCAGAGCACCCTGCACAGGATGGCACCCAGGCAGGGTTTGGATATCTCCAGTGAAGGGGACTGCACAGCCTCTCTGGGCAGCCTGTCCCAGTGCTCCATCACCTCCCAGTAAAGGAGAGATCCAATTCGTAATTAGATCACATTGTAGAAATGGGAAAAAGACAGGCAAGCATTGAGGTGCACACTTTCTTCCTAAGATCTGAAAAGAGAGGGGAAAAAAAAAAAAGACAAGCCCAAAGCTTGTTAAAAACTAACTTAAGTTGACAACAGTGTTTTGAGTCTGAGATATGTATCTGATTAATGTATAAGCCTTGTAAATGACTGATGACTTGTGTTTGCTTAAGTCTGTTTTCCAAATTTCCACCTGCAAATTTAAAATAAATAAATGGATTCATTTCAGGAATTTAGGTCAGGAAAAATATGCAAAAATGATAACTGGAAATGAAAGAGAGATTTACCTAATAATTGAATATGGAGCCCATAGGAAAAAAATATATCCTTTGTTAGTGAGGGCTCGTACTTAGGCAACAACATGGGAGGTGGCAAATATTTGTTGGAGAGCATATTGATTTTTTGTGCATCATTACAGTGTTGTAGGATCGCCTACCTGCTCAGTCCTAACTGTTTGCCTTGCTTTCGTCCTTTTTCTGCACAGATTCTATTTTCAGTCCGAGCATTATTGAAGTCAATGAGTTCCTGGAAGCATGGCTGGACAGATAGTCTGGATTTTCTGATCTTATGAAAGCTGGATGAAAATATCATTTGGTCAAGGACGTCTTATTATTTAGCAGCCTGAGGGACGGTCAGTAATTTCAGTGGAGTCACAGAAGCCATCAGCTCTCTGCAGACCTGGCACTACGTTTCCTGCAGTGCAGTGACAGGCTGGGTGTTGAGCATTTATCACAGTACTGCCCTGCACAATCTGTGTCACTTCATTTTTGTACCCACACATTAAAATAAACAAACATCTTTGTACATTAGGAGTGGAATTCAAAGCGTAATTTTGAACTGTGCACTCTGTGGCAAGGCCACGTGGAGCTTCTCTGCCCACGTGTGGTGTGAACTGGCCCTGGGGACACCCCAGGTCCCTGGGGTGCTGCCCTGGGGTGCTTGTGCCTGCCCCCCCTCCACTGCCACTGCTCTGGCACCCAGCCCCCAGGCGATGGAGGATGTCTGCATGAGGTGCAGCTGTTTGCTCAGCTGCTGACGATGACTCCTTGGGCTGGTGCTGCTCATTTCCTCGTGGATCACATCAAGATAAATTGGGATGGTGATGGTGCTTGGCAAAGGAAAGCAAAAGCAAGGGGAAGATGTATATCCTTTCTATAAATGCAGCATTGGAATAAACATAAAAAAGGGAGAAGAATTAATTAAACTAAGGGATGGTGTCGTGCTAAAAGCAGATCTGTGTAATGTGACTGTGAATATATTTAGTAAGTGAGAATTAAAAGGTGTTAGCATCAGAGCAATGAGGGTTTATGAGAGCTCTGAAAGTGAAGAGTAGGAGAAAAATTTACTTCTCTTATGACAAAGCTGGGGCATTTGTACTTGTGTTGTTGCTGGGAGAACTACAGCTGGAATGTGACTCTCCAGTCCATATTTTCATGAACACAAATTTTACAACGTATTCATAGCATATCTCCTTAATGAGGTGCTTGTAATCAAGCACCTGGTGTGTGCTTATGCTCAGCTGGTGGTGGAACTGACAGGTGCCCAGTATCACATCTGGAACCGTACATTTGCTTTGCATCCTGCCGTGGGCTTTCCTGGTAGCATCCATTCCCTGAACAACGCTGCTGCTCAGCACAGGGTAGGATTAAAAATGCAGCATTTTGTTAGCGTTTGGCTGCACCAGGATTCACAGGAACTGAAAAGTGCAGCATGCTCTTTTGTTCCAGCGCTGGGAATCAGGAGAGCCTAGGTCTGGATGAGGGAGAATTTCATGGTGCTTCCTCCAGATCATCAATGGGAAACATAATAAAACCTTACCAAACCAAGACACTGTGCCTGAACATCGCTGAGGTGTCTGCCTGTACATCGCTGCTGCTCTCCCCCTGCCTGCAGCTGGGTGCTCGGAGCTCTAGTGAGAGCAGCACCAGCAGCCTGGCTGTGCTGCAGGAGCGGGGTGGCCGGGCTGCAGGACAGCCTTACTGTCTGCAGAGAGGAGGAACAGGAGCCTGGAGACAGGCTCACGTGCTCGACTTATTACTCTGATGGGAAAGGAGAAAATGTTTTCCCTCTTTTGAGCTCTGACTAGCCACAGATTTCCATTTTATTTTAGCAAGGAAATGAAAGCCAGCAGCTTAATAGCTTAAATGTGAAGCTTGCTGTCAGATCCAGTCCTTTGGAAGAATAGAAAGGAAGTCTGCTGAGATACAGCGCAAATTTTACATGTGGGCAATTTCTTGCTCAGTGTCTATTATCCTTCAATGAGTAGCTTTAGTTGTCTTTATATCTGCCTACTACTCTTTCTACTTCCTGAAGCAGGAATTAATTTACAAGGCAGAAGAGCCAGCAATGTGCTGAGGCTGCTCTGTGACTGCTGGAATGCTTTCCCCCGGGGCAACCGGAGTGGGCAGAGGGACCTGTCAGTATGGGAATGTGGAAGATGCTGCTATCTTGCTGAGAAGGCAAGATATCCAATAGACACGGTTAAATAATGCATGTAAGTCAATCATTTTCTTGCAATTACCACTCAGGAGATGTGGAAGATCATCTATACAGGCAGTAGTCTAAGTCTTACAAGTCTTATGAGGAGTGGTTGAGGGAGCTGGGGTTGTTTAGCTTGGAGAAAAGGAGGTTCTGGGGAGAGCTTATCGTACAATTACCTAAAGGAGGTTGTAGTGAGGTGGGGATCAGGCTCTTCTCCTGAGCACCAAGTGATAAGATGAGGGGAAATGGCCTCAAGGTGCACCAGGGGAGGTTTAGGTTGCGTATTAGGAGAATTTTCTTCAATGACACAGTTGTGTGGCACAGGGACAGGCTGCCCAGGGAAGAGGTTGAGTCACCATCCCTGGAGGTCTTCAAGAAACGTGTAGATATAGACTTAGTTGCACGGGTTACTGCTGGACTCAGCCACAAGGTGTGAAGGCCACATGCAGCTGTGCTGCTCAGCAGCAGCCCCTGGGACATGGGCACCTCAGCAGGGCCAGGAAGGGGGGCAGGCACCTTCCCAGCAAGGCGAAACAGTGCCCATCAACATGTTCGATCTGCTGCAGCTCACCCTGCTCTCAGGCAGGAATCCAAAGACCTCAGTAATGTCTGTGAAACCTGCAGCCATCTGCACTGCAGCAGTGATTTGTGTGTGTGATGGCGCTACCTGGCCGGGCAGTAAGTTACAGTATTTGACTCCTTGCTTCACCAAAACGAGGTGATGTCTGCTTTATAGCCAAAAGAACAGCAAATATTTTCTGTAAAGAAAGCCTATTAACTACAGAGGTTACATTTCAAATACAACAGAATCCTTGCATGGCCCGGGATCTGGACGAAATCACTGATTTCTCTATGCAAAATTGTCCTTTTTTTTTTTTTTTTTTTTTTATCTGTCATAGCTATCTAGAGCATTTTTGTCTCTTATCAATTAACTTCAAGCTAAAGAAGATGAAAGAAATAAAATGAATATTACAGATTTGAAAAGAATAAAAGGAACATCTCCAGAGTGTTATGAGCTTTATCTGATTTTTTTTTTCCTAATAATTCCAGCTCTCTATATACCTTGTTATTTTCCTGTGTAGCCCACATTTCTAATGCTAAGAAAAATGTAACACCACCCCCCCAACTGCTCATCATTAGGTTTGTTATCTAAACCAGTAATTCAAATACATTTTTCACAAACTTTTTTTCTTTTTTAGGAAACAAACAAAAAAGCACTGTTTTTCTCCTGATACCAACCCCAAATCTCAGCCACTCAGCTGTTTTCTTCAAAACCTTCAGAAAGTAAGTGCAGGAGTTATCACCTGTGCTGTGCTCGCTGCCCACCCACCCACTGCAGGGTCCTGGGAGCCCTGGCGGCTGCTGCTGTTGGTGTGCCTGCAGGGAGCTGCCACGCATTCCCTCTGCTTGTGTGCTTTCAGGGGGCTGGCTGCTCTGCGGGAAGCTCATTTTTTTTTGCTGTGAGTTCAGTCTGATACTGGACAACCAGGTGGTGATCTGCAGAGGCAGCTGGGCTGATGTTCCTGCACCACTGCAAGAAGCAGCACTAATACAGCTCCTTTTAGATGTATTATTTTCAGAGATGTGGTTTTGGCCTTTCCTTCCCAGGCAGAGCGCCCATTTCTCACCGCAGGCCCAGGTCTCAGACCCGGCTGTGGGGCAGTTGTGTCCCAAGCAGTGCCGTGACGCAGCCGGGCCTGGCTCTGCTAACAGCTCACCGGCTTCCTCCCGGTCCGTAATCATTTTCCATCTCTCTTACCTCTAACCTTTTCTTAAATGACAATGTTTCTTTAGCCAAGGTATTAATTTCCAGCTCCCGAAAAGCCTCGTCTATGTGACTTGTATGTGTCCCATCGCTCCTGACAATCTGCTGCCATTCTGTTGGAGAAAAATGCTGCTTTTTAATCTGACAGTCCATAAACGAAGCAGTTATGTGTCAAATAGCATCTTTTGACAAACTCGCTGGATGAAAGACTTCTTCCTTTTGTGTGACATTTCGCTACATTTTTTTCTTCAATATTTCTGACATTTTTTCCATTACTATGATGAAGTTCTACAGCAAAAGTAAGGAAAAAAAACATCTTAAGAGTTTGCTCTTCTGATGAAAAGAAGGGAAAGAGAATGCAATGAAAATTACAGTAAAAATAGCTAACTTTGCAATAGGCAGGTGGAAGATGTGGGGCCAAGAAATAGTGCATATGCAAATGTGATAAATATGAATGCTGGAAGTTTAAGGTTACCTATTCAATGGGATTGTCTGAAAACCAGCATACTAAAATCACAATAGTTACGATATTTTCTGAAGGGGCATCTGTGTGGTACTATGTGCCTCACTGTCTGATGTTTTTCATCGGAAGGCCAACTCTGGGCTATAGCATGGCATTTAGAAATGCAGATATTTAGACAGTCTGTGTATAACACAGATGTGTACAGACACGTTACGCAAGCACAACAGGACTGCGTAACACGTAGGTTTAGATCAGACATTTGGAAGAAATCCTTCCCTCTGTGGGCGGTGAGGCCCTGCCCAGGCTGCCCCAGGAGCTGTGGCTGCCCCATCCCTGGCAGTGCCCAAGGCCAGGCTGGATGGGGCTGGGGGCAGCCAGGGCTGGGGGCAGGGGGCCCTGCCCATGGCAGGGGCTGGAATTAGGGGGTCTCTAGTTCCAACCCAAACCATTCTTTAAAAAAGTATCTACAAAAGACTGGTAAAAACTGAAGAAAACTCCTGTTTGCTTTCATTGCTCACACTCTTGCCGTGGCCCAGCACACTGTGAGTTTGCATTCTACCTGTGGGCCACTTTGCTTCTGTGCTACGGCCATCGCAGGGCAAACCTTGCTCCTGGCTGCTCTGAGTGGGCTGCTACAGTCCTCAGCTTCCCCACCTTCAATGTGTTCTCCTACTTCTTTTTGGTTTGCCTTTATTTTTTTCTAACAATGTGCCTGGTGAATGTGAATTAAAAATCTGTCTGCTGGGACTTTGAGTTTCCAGTGGTGCCAGTTGTTTGCCTGGGGACCCACCCGCAGCAGGGTACCCGGAGCGGGCAGCAGCTGCACCATGGCCCTGCCTGGCACGCAGGGTTCTTCCTCTTGGTAACCTTACTGAGGTAAGGTTTTACCTTACAGAGGTAATGGTTACCTTACCTCTGGAGCAGGGCAGGCGAGAATGCCAGAGGAAAAACCGGGTCAGTCCTACCAAGTTAGTATACAAAATGAAAGGATTCCCACACCACTGCAGAGGCAAGTGGACAATCTATCGCTTGTGGTTTCTCACTCCGCAGGGCACCAAGACGAGTGCACAAAACTGTCTGGACAGCAGCGATTATTTAAAACAAACAGGTTAAAAACACAGCTCCAGGTTCGGCCAGCACCGCTGAGCGCGTGGTGCCCGAGCAGTGCCTGCCGTACAGGCTCAGCTTTCTCCCAGCCAGGGAGATCAGGACAGGGGAAGTAAAATCCATGACAAACAACAAAAACCTCCATAGTGCAGGAACACTGGAGTGAATAAAAACAGTTTTGTTCTGTGAGGCATTTCCAGCTCAGTCGCTGCAGCCCACGGCTGCTCGGGGGGTACTGCGCCTGCACCAGCCTGGCCCCGGGCTGCCGGCAGCTTCCCTCTGTGCAAATGCTGCACTGCTGACTTTTCAGAACACTTTTTGCTTTCTCCATACCTTTCTTTTTCTTTCTCTTACATCTTACTCAGACTCAAGAGGAAATAAATTTCTAGGTTGTTTGGCCCTTTCCACTTCTGAAAATAGGCCTTTGTAATTTTCTCCAGTGATCGGTAAAGATTTCCCAAAGCACCTAAGATTTGTCTCCTGAGAAGACACCACTGAGCACTCAGTTCTTTATAGACTATATCGTTCTATAAAAAGCTATATAAAATTGTTTCGTTTGAATTATACCTACTGAATATCTACTGCCAGTATCCAGATGATGGAGGAGCAGGCTTCTTTCATCTCAAATAACTCAGATGAGGACCGGCAAATAAATCTCACAATTTTTTGGTAAAACTGATATTTGAAACGATCAGTTATGCAAGTTAATCTGTGGAGTTTTCAGATGTACTGAGCTGTGGAAAAGGAGAAGTAGGTTACTGTGGTTAAGCATCTTCCTAAGCATATATTCGGTTAAATCCCACCCACTGTATTTGAATTTCTGTAAAATAATTGAGATACAATTTGTTATCTGGATTAGGCAAAATGTGTAACCTCCAGTGTTACACATTTTGCAAATACAAAGAGAGCACTGCCATTCCCAGGGGATCACAGTGTAAAAAGGATTCGTATCTCTAACCACTCAAAATATTTTTAAAAGGCTTCTACACAGGTAAGAACTTAAGAAGAAATAGTACACACACTTCATATAAATGTACTGGTTTTAAAGTGATTAGTCAGGCACAACCTCTACCACATACATCCCTCGGTTTGATCATATCTCTGTCTTTAGGCACCTGAACGTGTCACTTCTCAGCCATCACGGGCTTCCGAGTAAGAAGGCATTTAGACAGTCACAGACGGGGTGAGGATGGAAGGGGCCTCTGGAGATGATGTGGTCCAACCCCCCAGTTTAGCAGGCTTGGTCTCTTTTATATTTTGGACTAAGCTCCCTTAAATTTTGACTTCCATGAACGGTTTTTCTGTTGCATTTGGGGAAAATAAAACAAGCTATAAAACAGGAGAAAATATAATGCTAAATTGTAAAGCCATCCTGGCATGTGTTTTGAGACATCCTGCATTCTCTCCAGTCATATTCTGTTATAATTATTTTTAATATCCAATTAGGGAATATATCCCTAAAATATATTCTGATGGAAAAATAATATCTTTTAATTCTGTAGATAATTTTTTTCTTATTTTATTCCTACTTTTATTGAAATAGTCTCTAGACATATTTTCTTTTGTAATGCAATCCAGTATGACCCGGGGTTACATTTTTTTATCACTGTTAGCTTTAACTATATGTCTTAAAGTTTCTAACAGGAATGTAAGTGAATTACGTTATGTAACTAGACCTCTTTTTGTAGTGAAATATTAAATGCATGTATTAGCAGAAAATTGACCGTTTAATTATTATTTATTTATTAAAAATGTTCTTGTTCATGCATGCATGCGGACACATACATGCACACATATATAAATATGTATACATATATATATATATGCACTTCTATTTGATTTCTCTTTTTTTCCCTTGAAACTAAAAGCCATCCGATACGATGCCTGGTGACTCAAGCCAACTGACTTTTGACAGTGTGTAGGATTTTCTTGCTTATTACATTATTTCCTTCCAATTTCCTCAAAATAGGTCAAGATCTGTGTAAGACTCTGAATTCCCCACATCAGCCATGAGTGGCTGGGGTCCAGGCTCCTTGGTAGTTCTTCAGGGGAGTGACTGCCGCAGAGCTTCCCTCTTCCATCTCCGCAGCGAGCCGAGCTGTGTGGTAATGCTGGCCATGGGACTTCACGTGCTGTCATTTCCTCACTGCTAACATTTACGCTCTACACATACCACTTCCCAGGAACACCAGCAGAGCTATCTCAATGATCACTTCAGATGTATTGATTACAAAGGCTTTTTCTGTGTTCCCAAAATTTTGATTAACAAGAAAGTAAAAATAAGAAGTTATTTTCTCTATAAATTTATCTCATTTTTATTGACCCTGATTACTTATTGATCTTTCCACTTGTACAGCTGTGTCCATAGCCGTGGAAGCACCCTCTGTTCTTGGCTGTCATGGCTCATAATTCTTCTCATGTGTTCATCAGCATTTATTTAAATGTTTATCTTTCCTGGACTGGTTGCTTTCTGCTGCATTGTGTCATGGAAGATATCACTAGAAATCCACTTAAAGAATTATCCCCAACCAAGCCAGGGATCTTATTATCTCTCCAGTTTGATAATGATCAAAAAGTAATGAGCAATTACTTTTGGAGGAGTCTTTTTTTTTTTTTTTTTCCCTGACTTGCCTGTATTTCCTTGTGCCCTCGCCCCCAGCTCCCCTCTGCCACCACCCCTTCTGCAGGCATGCAGGTGGCCCCAGCAGCTCGGCCTTTGAAAGGCAGAGTCTGACAAAAGCAAGCTTCATAAAATGCAGTTTTATTGAAACTCAGCCATTAAAATATTGTAAATTCCATGGGGAGTTTGTTGTGCAGAGAGAAAATGACAACAGCCCAGCAATGGGAGAACAACCAGTGCTGGTACTTTGGGAACAGATTCTTCCCATGCTTGCCTTCACTTTAATATCTGGTTTGCAATTTTATTTTTTATAATGCCATAAATTTGAATACAGGACTTAAAACTGAACTCAAAATGCACCTTTCCTTTTTATTACACAGATTTTTTACTCACTGATTTTTTTTTTAAATTTCAGGGGTTGATTCATAGAAGAAAAAAATAAGAATTTTTGACATTTTACTGTCCTCTGTTAAAAAGAATAGACAAATAACACAAGCATTATGGCAAAACTCGAAGACAAAAGACAGCAACCAGCCCTAGTGGGTCCCTGTGGGCAGGGGGTCCCTGTGGGCAGGGGATGTATATTCATGCCAGAAGATATAAGTTGATTCCTGAATAAGCATAAACCCACAGAACTACCTCTTAAAGTGGATGTGAAGCAATTTGCCAGTTGTTCGTGTGGCAGCTGACAGCACTGTAAATCCATCTGGGTGCCCAGAATCACCCTTTTCACCTAGCAAACATGTTCATCTGTACCCTTCTGTATAAACATCTTACTTTTTTTTTTTTTTTTCTTCCATGTTTTTTATTTATTTTTCAAGTACTTCAGCAATTTGGGGCTGTTAAAGAAGTTTTGTCTGAAGAAAGAAGACAAATTCTTTGTCTAAAGAAGTTTTAAAGAAATTGTATGTGTCAGGTAAGGAAAACTGCATCCCAAACATCTGAATTTCAGAAAAGGGAAACAGAAAAAGTGCAAAGCAGAATTATGAAGTGATTTGAGCCTTTCATACCATCTTGTGACAAACCTGGGGATGTCTGGTTCATTTGCACCAAAGCAAGTTAAAGTGAGCACCATTGCAAGGTAAATGATTACCCATTTGTTCTGTGCAGCTGTGAGAGTCCAGGCGTTTATTTCCAGCAAGGAAGGACGTGTCTCTCCCGGTCAGCACGATTTGCCAGGATCCTGGGCTCCACAGGCTCTGTGTGGCAGCCAGCTGCGTGCAGCAGCGCTCTTGTTAGCTTGTGCCTTGGCTGCAGTATTACTGAAATCTTGTGGCGCTGGAAAAGCTGTGCAGTAGCAAGTGATGGGATGTTTAAAAGCCTGGCTCACATGCAGTTGCTTCTGAAAGAGCACAGACTGCAGTGTTTGCAGAAATTAATCCCTGCTTCAGAGTGCTTTCACCTTACTGTGCTGCACCAGTTTGATGTTGCTCTCCTGCAAGGTGGCATTTCAAACGATACACATAAAATTAAACAGCTAAAATCTGAGACCTGAGGTTTGCTGTAAAGCGCATCCAGAATAATTTAACGCTAGAGAATGGAGAATATTAAAGTGTTTTTTGTGGTCAACATTGGATTGATTTAAATATTGTGAATATGTTTAATGGTATTTAAATTATTTTTTGCACAGACTTAACTGCTCTAATAAGATAAGAATATTTTGAAGAACTTATATACAAGAATAATTTATAGGGCTGCTTTGTTCTGCGACGCACAGTAAATCACTGTGATTGGATGGAAATGATGTTTGAAACTATTCTACTTGGGGGCTGTTATAACAATGCAAACTACTTCTGAAGGACAGTAGGTGAATTTAATTCAGTTTGTATCACCACATTCATGATTTAAAGTTCCTAAATGGCAAAAAACAAATTTATTTTTTCTACCAGGAGAATATTTTAAATCACCTTAAATACCAGAAGAGATTTATTCCAGTTTATGGGATCCCATAATTAGCACTGTAGAATACAGAAAATGTTCCTGGATAACATCACCAGTTCCCAGGGATAGGTTAAATAAACACAATTTCTGTATTTATTTTTTTTTTTGTCTCACTGTCACCATGAGCACTGGGGCTACCAACCCCCCTTTTCCAGAAGCTGGTAGCTGACAAAACTACCTGTGCAGTGCACTTGAGATATGTCAAGGAATATAATAAGATAGGTAGATAGTTTTTTCTCCCTTCCCTTCCCTTCCCTTCCCTTCCCTTCCCTTCCCTTCCCTTCCCTTCCCTTCCCTTCCCTTCCCTTCCCTTCCCTTCCCTTCCCTTCCCTTCCCTTCCCTTCCCTTCCCTTCCCTTCCCTTCCCTTCCCTTCCCTTCCCTTCCCTTCCCTTCCCTTCCCTTCCCTTCCCCTCCCTTCCCTTCCCTTCCCTTCCCTCCCCTTTTTTAATTAATTTTCAGTTCTGTTTTCCCTCCCTTATGGAAAACCATGTCAGCAAGCTGCTCAGCTCCTCTACTGCAAGCAATCTGTAGCAGCTACCCACTGAACTGCCCAGAAGCCCACTCTTGGTGGGAATGGGATAGCCCCTTGCTCCCGCTGTCTCCTGGGGTGTCTGTTCTTTCCCTGACTTCAGCACCATGGTTTCACACCCCCGACAAGGGCTCTTCTCATCCCCTCTGACAGTGGTCCTGCTGTGCGCTGCAGGAACCAGCATGCATCCAACCCCACTGCCTCTGCCTCGGCCCCATCAGCTCTGCTCTGCAGGGCTCTGTGGGGCTCTGTGGGGCTCTGCGGGGCTCTGCGGGGCTCCCTCCCCAAGACTCCTCCACCCCTGCTGCCGGAGGTCAGGCTGTGGTACTTGGGCATGGGCACGCAGCCCACCCATGAGCAGCAGAGTGAGGGGACTCCTGGAAAATGGGAATTACAGGAGCATATTTCACATCTCTTCCTGCTTTGTGACCTGCTGCCATTAAAAATAACTTTCAGAATTTAGTTACCTCTCTGTTCAAACAAGCACTATGTTCCTGTTATACAGGGAGACAACAGGCTGGGTCACCATAAAAGTATGTCTCTCGGAAAGAGCACTAAATTTTGATTACAGCCATCAGAAGATCAAGAAGAGTCCACTGTTACAGGGATTCACAATTCTCTCTCAAAAACTGTGCTTTACACCTGCTTTGACTATCACTTGAGTGCAATGCCCCAGTGCTTTCAGAGAGAAACCTTTCCAGAGATTTAGGGGACTTCATTCCAGCAGGAGACAGCACAAGAACAAATTCAAAATTCGTATTCAAAATTAGAAACACATTTTTAACAGCGTGATTGATCAAACACAGAACAAACTGCTTTGGAAGTGGTGGAGAATCTGCCCATTGGCATCACTAAATCAGGACAGATTGTTTTTAAGATGATATGCTTGATCTAAACACAACCTGTCAAGTGTGATACAGGGCAAGTGCTGAAATCAAATACCCTGTCACACAGCGAAGGTCGTATAAGCTGAGATAACAGCTCCTTCCTACAGGACATGAAGGCAGAAGACAGCGCAGCTGCTCCTGCATGACAGAGTTCCCCGTATTATGAGTCACGTCACTTCCATCCCATCTCAAGACTTCAGGTCTGCTTTTTTTTTTTTTTTTTTTTTTTTTTTTTTTTTTTTTGTGTGTGTGTGTGTGTGTGTGTGTGTGTGTTTTATTTTCCACAGCCATTTTTGAGGGGTCGGCAGGACAAATGGCTTCACTGACCAGCTGCTAGCAAAAGGATGCAGAAATCATGCTTTAAAATCAGGAGGCAGCGGCAGCGTAAAGCCGACACAACGGCTGCTGCAAGGCTTGCTGGCAAACTCCTGTGATGCTCAGGTGTCACACCAAGTGTCCCGGGCTCCAGCCAGCGTCCAGAAGAGCCCCTGGGCTCTGCTGCCTGCGTGGTGCAAAGCCTGACAAGCGAGACCACAGCACTGCAGGGAACAGCAGTCTCACATCTTCTGCTATAGAGAGGGAACTGTCGGCTTAAGCAAGGGTGTGGTAAAATCCTGTCCTGGCTGAATCCCCTCCCAGCCCGACAAACTGGCAGACTGCAGTTAGCTCTTTTGAAGACATCTTCTTGGGTGCACCAGTGCAGCAGAGGAAAAGGGAAGCAAAAAGCAGATAGGCTCCAGCTGTACAGGGGGGGCAAACGAGATAGGTTCTTGGGTCCCAGGTGCTGCCAACGGCTGAGACCCGCAGCTGGGTTTCTGCAGCACACAGGATTCATCCCAGCCACTGCCTCATGCAGCAGCTGCGTAACTACCTTGATATTTTGGCATTATATATATATATATATATATATATATATATATATATATTTTTTTTTTTTTTCCTGAAGCAAATCTTCCACTTCTGTTGTTATCTGCTTCTTACATGTTATGCTATTAGGATTTGCATTTACAGGTTTGTGCTTTTCTTAATTGCATATGCAGCCTTCTAAGTGCCTTAACAGAGGGACGCCTTCTAGATAAAATAATTATAATCAAATAAAAATAAATACTCATTACCTAAATAGCATATACAACAAATAGAACCTTTCCATTTAAAGGCTAAGTGACAAGCTTAATGATGAATGATATAGACTAATTACAGGTTTCATAACTCATTAGCATCAAAATGCAAAAATGCTTTAAGGCAAGATAAATTGGTCAGTATAGCCCTGCAGTTGCTTGTCCCAGCTAGCCTGACGATCAATGGCAGATGCAAAGGCAATAGCAGATTTGTGCTTTTTCTGTCCCATAACCAGTATTTCTGAAGGCACGACTGCTGGCATCACTGCACCGGTGATGCTCGGGCTGCTCCCGATGCACTCTGGCTGGGGGGAGCAGCCCATCCTGCCTGCAGATGTGCTCCCTCCTGCTTGTGCCTATCCATCGCTGCAGCTTCTTTCATGCAGGCAGTGCACACAGCATCCACCCTGAATTATTGATGGGGCTGCTTTATCATTTGGACATCTTCTCAACAGGGTGCAAGGTCAAGCCGATAAAATCACTGCACAGCAGCACCACAGCCTGCCTCACAACTCGTCTTGTGGATGGTGAGCTGTAGATACTCAGTGCTGTCAAATCTGCTCAATACTGAGAAAAGAGAGCAGAAATACGCTGCTAACTTTATTCCATCACTTTTGGGCCATGTAGGAAAGCCTCAGGGTATTTCGGATATGTTACTGGGTTTGTTTGTTTGTTTTTAATTACTTTTTTATTTTATTTTATTTTATATTACTTTATTTTACTTATGTACAGGAGACCTACAAACAGACATATCAGCATGGATGATTCAAGGGAGGGTTGAAACAGTAGAGAAATTCCCTGTTGGTGTAGCTTCAGCCCTGCTGAGCACACAGGGCAGCACAGCCAGAGCAGGCGGGGCTGGTGCTGAGCAGCACCACGAGTAGAAATCCCAGAATGGGCTCACAATGTTACTGCCCTAAGGTACTGCTGGCTGTGGGCTGCAGGATCATCCCACAGAACTTTATGGGTAAAATCACTGTGAAGGTCTGCAGGAGACACAGACAATCATCCATCTGTAGCAGACTGAGGTAACCTCCTGACAACCCCACCTGGAAGGATGCTCCTTCAGCTGCTGCTTGGCCAGCTGCGACATCGCCAAACCGCTCCACACAGATGACTCAGGACAAATGACAAAAGCAAACTTTTGAATTCTATAATACTTTCATTGAGCTGATCAAAATCTCCTGCATAATGTGAAGATAAGCTCAGAACTTCATACAGAGATTTGTCCAGCTAAGAGACATCCTACCAACTGGGAGATGTATTTGGGAGAGAAAATGTTGCATGAAACCTACCACACCTGTGGCAAGTGATGTCATATGTGATATGCATGAGGACCATCCTTTCTGTCCTGCCTTATGTGGTCTTGTTAGACAAGTATGTAGATATGTTTAGCTGAAAAGGGTTCTGAAGTGTCCAGTGAAAGCTGCTTATGGTCCTGAAGCCTCTACTCCTGCTTAGCCCCTGTTCGTGGGCACTAACTCCTCCTCTGCCCACTCCAGCACTGTCTTTCTCGACCGTGAGGACTGATAAAACAGTGACACAGTACTTGGATGTAGATTTACTACCTACTTCACTTCCTACAGTGACTCTGTCCTTAAGACATACTGCCAATTTAAACAAAACATACTGCCATTTCAAACAAAACCAAAATACAACACAGATTAAAATAAATAAATAAATAAATAAATAAATAAATAAATAAACAAACAAACTCAAAATAAAGAAGAAACATAATACAGAGCCACTGCCTACTATGTCCCAATTTTAGCTTTATTTATAGGAGATGCTGTTGTAAAATTAAACCTTCAGATAATTCACATTGAAAGGCAAGTCTTATGGAAACATTAATTGCTTACTGTTATAGCTTATTTTTATCATGTTGTCTTGTTACTCCAATTTGTTAGGCAATATCCGTAAAGCTTTGATAGCAATGAGGCACAAATCCTAAATTTCCACAGCATATGTGGAAGTGCTGTCTCAGAGAGCCTGTAGCACGTTGCAGGTAAGATCAGGCAGAGGAGGGCTGCACCGGAGAGCTCTGCAGTTCTGCTTTCATTTAAAGCAAGCAGAGAGGACATTTCTGATCCACAGCACCTGGAAACATTTCAAGCCTTCTTTTCTCCTCATTTAGTTTAGCCTTTTGAAATTATGAGCTTTTTATTGGGCTGGGGGGGAGGTAAGGGAATCGAACTTGTGGCTTTTTTGAACGTTGCAGGGCCACGCTGTGAGACGGGCGGGCCGTGTGTCCAGCTGTGGTGGCAGGCGGTGCCTTGTTCTTCACGGCCCATGGGCGCCCAGGCTGCGGCCATGGCCGGGCCTCAGGCCTGCAGCGCCCAGTTCCCTGCTGCCTGGCAGTGGCACAAAGAGGACATGAGGAGGGCGGTGTGAGGACACCACAGAGCACGTTTGGAGCACGGCACAGGAAGCGATTCCTCAGGGAGGAGGGACAGCAGGTCGGGTCGGCTCCTCCTGCCCCAAGGCTGCTGGCCTCCTGTGCTCTGCGGGGCATGGGGAGCACCAGGAGACCCTCGAGGTGCGGCTCCTGCTGCTGTGCTGCTCAGGAGGGAGAAGGCTCCCGAAAGCAAAAGCTCCCTTCAATGATTTACCCTCCGAGTGCTTCTGGCATGTGCTGCTGCACTGTGTGCTTCCCTAGGGAGCAGCAGGCAGAGAAACTGCAGCCGGGAGTGGTGCCAGGCTGGCCAAAATGGAAAGGGAAGATCTTTCCCTTGTTTGCCAAATAAAATAAAATAAAATAAAATAAAATAAAATAAAATAAAATAACCTAGCCCCCTCAGACTTTGAAAGCTTTGAGCCTGTGGGCCTTGTGAACAGAGACATCTTGCATCAGTTTAATGGGTTGCTGAATAACCGCTGTGAGATGACTGATTGAAATTCTCTGTAACATATATAGAGATATCTAGAGATAAAACAGCCTTAAAAACATGGGGGGAAAAACAACAAAAGCAAAGTAGTTGAATGAAATTTGCTCATGACAGCTGCTCGGTGCTGCACTAACTGCTCACTACTGATGATGTATGCTTCAGCACATGATTGTGTTTCTTCAACCCTACTTCTAAGATGCAGCAAAAATAACATAAGAGAATACTCATTAGCCACAAAAACCCTTGTTTGCATGCAGATACGGATGAGCATTTGCATATAAATAATCCATTCCTCAGACTTTTCTGGGAAGAAAGACCTACTTTTATTGGTGTTTGTGACTACTGCATAGGAAGGGACATGGTCAGGCTGAAATGCAGCAGCTGTCTGGGCTGAACAGATGTTCAGGAAAACCACTCTGCAGTCTGACCAACTCTAGCAATTAAACAGAGCATTTGGACCTTGGGAAGATGCAAACAACTTCAAGTATTCCACACTGCATCTCAGTATTTCATGTCTGCCTCCTTTCAAAGCCGTATCAGTCAGAAAATATGCTTGCAGCCTAAACCTAAGTCCTTGTGGGTGACTGATAAAGCACTTCTTATTTGAGAATTTTCTTGTCCAAAAGAAAACAGGAAGGTTGACTCCTTATTGTTTTTTAATATCTAAAAAGCAATATCTGATTTTATTTTATTTATATATATATATAAATATATATAAAAGATTCAGAGAATGTTGATTTCTTTTCATACTGATGCAATAATGACATGCATGATACAATGATTAATCAGTCTTCTAGCTACCATTCACTTCCCTTGATACGTAGGCTGGGTAACAAAGAGCTACACCAAATTTAGAAAGGATGAATCTATTTAGCCCTAGTAGAGTCATTTCACTGTTCAGCACTACTTTTTTTTTTTTTTTTTTTTTTTTTTTTTTTGTGTGTGTGTGTGGTAAGCTTCATTTTCTATTGACTCCTGGCCAATGGAGAACTGATACACCTGACCATCTTTTAAACACTATTAACATGATGATGTAACAAACTTAGAGAAGCCCATTAATTCAAATATACCTAATCAAAAAGTCATGCAAACTAAATTAGATATACAGTTAGAGCAAGGGATGCCATCTGTTCAAACTTTCTAAGGGCTAAAGTAACTGAGATGAAGCCAATTTCAGTAGGCAATAATAAAATTATGCTGCAGAATTACAGGCTCTATGTCTCACAGTTTATTCCCCTTTCCTTAAATTATTATCCTAAATCATATGAATACAATTACCTTCATCTATACATTACCTGATCTGCCTTCTTTTTGACTATTAAATGTAACAACCTTTGTCAGTGAAATGTAGAACAGAAGTCTTATAGCTGCTGAAATGGAGTAAGAAAATGTCTCATTAATTTCCTGACAGCAGTAATTTCAAATATTTTATATGCTTTCTCTAAATGGTCACCACTTGCTCGATACAAGCAAAATAGACGTAAATTGTACATCTGACCCTTGCATATTAATGTGTCCAGTGCTGCTGTGTGATGTGACGCTTTGGCACAAATGTTATAAGCACCACATTGATAAGCACCACATTTACCTCAACAAAGGAAATGCTTGGGAAAGTCCTAAGTCAAAAAACACTTTCCTGTTAACAGTTCACTGTTTCAGACTTACAAAAAGTCACTGGAGTAGCCCACACCTGGAGGGCAGCCCTGCACCCCTGGCACCATGCTGAGCCACAAATCACTGCCCATGGGAGGGTGGCTCCTGCAGCGAGGGGAGGCATCTCAGCTGCGTCTACTTTTTGCAGTAGTGGGGGCACTGAACATCCCTGCCTCAGCCAGTGTTCAAGCACTGCCCCTCTTGAAGACAGCATTATATCTCTGAGCCAATTTTGGCTGAGCAAGGTCTCTTCTGTGGCACTGGGACAATGGGGTTTGGGATGTGGGCTTTAGTGGGCACTCACAAACGTGGGGTGATGGTGCATCACTCATCCTCATCTCCTTGCCTGCTGAATCTATGCACCAATGAGTGATAAGGGTATCTTGTCAAAAATCCATTTTCTTCATGGAAATTAAATAACCAGGTAGAAGCCCAGTCCTGCTCTATCTAATACTGGGAGAAAAAGCCAGTTTCCTGATACAGCTCCCTGGTCTGGGCTTGGTGTGTCTCTCTAGCACTGCTGCAAACACCTCAGGCATGGATTGGGATTCAAATCAAGCCAAAGGAAAAGCCCAGCAGGCTGAATGCAGCCATTCTGTTTTGGAGGGTGAGAGGTTTTAAAGGTATGGGCATCGGCCGTGGCATGCCAGCTCGTGCCAGAGGACAGACCTGGGACGTTGGATTTGAGAGGGCAAGCACAGGCGTTGTGTCCAGGTTCGGCTGTGCACTTCCTTGAAAACACTGTGCTCCCTCAGGCTGGTGCAGGTTGTGCATTTCTGGGTAAGGAGCTATTTAGGCTCAAGAGCAGGCAGCAGCCGTACATGTGTAGAACTCTAAATACTGTTGCAAACCTGTACGTGTGGAGTGAGTAGGCCACAGAGCCCTGAGTCCAGGAAAATAAATTCATGGATATATTAATATAGTCATAATATAATGTTCGTTATGTAATATTCATTAATATTCATTAATATACATCAATATGATAATATATCAGTCATATAAGAATAATTTGTTAATATGATACTAATAATACAATAATAATAATATAACAACAATAAAACAAACAAGCACTTATAGCATCGAGTCAATATGCACTTTCTGTTTAAACTGGGCTTAGCAATGTTGGCCTCATTAAAAATAATTTGATTAAAACAATATCTTTCTGGAAAAATGACAACCAAGTCATAAAACACGCCACAGACCAGGGCCATGCTGCCGTTAGGAACGTGGGCTTGGTTGCTGATCGGGGCAGGCTGCCCAGGAGCCGTTCACCCAGACAGGGCTGTGCTGCCAGGGGGATGCTCCCAGGAGTGCCCGCGGGCTTTGTCCCTGATGCAGGCGGTTTGTCCTGGTGTCCACTGCTGCATCCTGGGAACAAGGACACGTGGGGACCCACACGGCTGCGCTGATGCATTTACATCACATGGCAAAGGTCAGGGAAATAAGTGGTGTTTCTAAAAGATGCTATATACCTGTGAAATGACCCTGCTGCTGGCCAAAGAGACTGTGGACGTGCTGCGAACAGAGGAATTGCAAGGACATGTGGGGCGAGGGCAAACAGCCAGCAGCTGCAACACGCTGGGCATCACCCGTGCCCTGCAGCACCCAATGTGCAGCCCCTGTGCTCGCTGCCTGCCTCAGGGCTGGGGCTTGCCCTGAGCTGCAACCTCCAGCCAAGACTGCGGTTCTGATAAAAGTGTGCAGAGGGAAACTTCTTGTAACGTGAAAAGGAAATGAAGAGAAATGGGGAGCTCATATTGTTTTCGATTTCTTTCCATTCTACTGTATTCCCGTTGGTATTTACATTTCTGCCCAATAATGAGATTTTCTTTTTTTTTTTTCTTTCATCTACTCATGGATATTTTTTCCTGGTATTGGCTCAATTGTACTTTCTTCAAAGTTATAAAAAAAAAAAAAAAAGGAAATAAATAGTAAAAAAAAAAAAAAAACACAAAACAAAACTATGACAAAAATCCCTTGAGTTATTTCTTTCACCAAGCTTTGAAAAAGAAAGGAAGGGAGAAATCACACTTCAAAAGCTGGAGGGATAGCATTCATTTCCGAGTCTAGGAATATGTGAATAAAGAAGAAACTTTTCAGAGAGATTGATTTTGCTACTGAGCTCTCGATTTTCGGAACCAGCTGTTTAATAAAAAAAACGTGTATCACAGATGTGCTAGTATTAATTCTGTGTAGAACCTGTTTACAAAAATAGATGAAGTTTCACAGGATTCAGATGAGCTTAAGCACCTAACGATTCATCCCTGTCCCTCCTTCTATATGCCAGGGAAATCTGGAAAAGGCCCGGTCCCGTTCCCCAAGCGCAGGCTGCCCCTTCCCATAGGGTGCGTGTCCTGCACTGGCCAAACCCAGCCCTTCTCTGCCGGGGATACTGTCTGCCTTGCATTTTCCCAGCCCTTTTATTCTCTGTGCATACAGTAAGCTGTAGTGACACTGTGTCTACACGTGTTGAATTCCGCACCAGGCCCTCTGCATTTGTCTCTTTCATTCTCAGCGAGCGTGCTGATGGCCTGGGGAGCCCAGGAGGTGTTCAGAGCTCCTCGCAAAACCTGGGGCCCGGGCAGGCTGCCTGACACCAGCCAGCCCCCACACAGCCATACCCCAGGGGCAGGGCCACTGCATTCAGCCTGGGGCACTGCGGGGGCTTGTCTCAAAATCCTCAGTGCTGGCACCTCAGCCCCACTGACCCCGCACTGACCAGTGTGTCCCGGCTCGTGGTTTGAGACTGCAATGGACAAATTCACTGCTTTGATCTGGTATCCATGTGTCTTCTTCACAGATCTCTCCTCTAAGACCTTGATTTCAGTTTTTGGATTGGAAGGGAAAATTTGCATTGTAGAATGGCATCTGAGAGAGCTGATTATTGCTACATAAATTAAACTAATTGCAGGCGGAACGGGTAATCTGGAAAGCAAAAGCATGCTAGGAAGGAAAGAACTGGAAAGCGGATTTAAGGGGAAAAAATATGAGTTTTTTGTGTGTCTGTAATATTTTTGGTTTTGTGTGTTATTTCATGATATGGATTTTACCTCTAATGTCTAATTAATCCTTATAGCTCATCCTAAATGAACACAGAAAAAGGATAGCCACTTATGGCTCCAGTCATGGTAACCACTTCAAAATGCTACATCAAATTTAATTAATTCTATACATTTCTGCATGCTTCAGAGTCATTTTGCTGTTGGTAACTTATTTTGAAGCATATATAATCAAAACCATTTAATCTTGCTTCCTGTGCTTCACCTGCAGGCCAAGCAGTCACATTTCTGGGCAGCTAACTCAGAAGTCGGACGGACTGGGGTGGCTGTGAGCCTGGGCAACAAATCCTGCCCTACTTACATGTGTTAAGCTTAAAAACCTTAAATAGTATTAAGAAGAGGACAACAAACATTTTACAATGAACATTGAAACAGATATCACCATAAAAATAAACCATTTTGATAATTATTTATTTTCTTTTTTTTTTTTTCTTTTTTTTTTTTTTTTCTCAGTCTAAAGGCTCCAACACATTCATTACAACTATACAAATGCTGTGATTAATCTAAATGTGTGTTCACTCTTTAAATATTTGGCCATCTCTGCTTTCGGTCAGCTGTACTCTGCAGCAGCACTACGGCTGCTGTTGGAAGTCAGGCTCCTGCCCGCGAATGCTCACCCCACCCTGCAGCACGGTGCACACTGCTGTGCCCCCGGTAATTAATGAAATTAATGAATGCCCTCTACACTGGGTTACATTCAGTGCTAGTAGCAATGCAGTTGGAGGGAGGCGGGTGGTTTCTGGGCACTGGTTAGCACGTTTGTCCCCCCATAAGGTGCTCGACTCGTGGGAGCAGTGTGCAGGCAGCGATGCATGCACCTGGCTGCCTCAGGCATCCCCTGCGCCTGCAGGGGCTGTGCCTTGCACACCCTTCTCCTGCCTCTGTGGCTTTATGGTTACTTCATGTGGTCCTGGAAGGCAGCTGAGTAAACAATCCCTAGGGATCTCCAAAAAGCATGTAGATGTGGTGCGTAGTGACATGTTTAATGGTGGACTTCACAGTGCTAGGTTAAATGGGACCACAAGTGAACGACGGGTTGAATTTTCTTTCCCAATCCCATCCTGGAGGGCTGAGCACAGACACGGGACCCTCCAGTGCTGCGGGCAGGCCCTGGGTTGGCCGTGCCAGTCCCAACTGGGACTGGTGGGCGAGCAATGTGCTGGGAGTTGTGTTTGGCTGGTTTCAGTGCTCATCACTTCCAGTCAAAGACAACAGCTTCAGGTTTAGTTCAGAACCTGAATTAACCATCACCTTCTGATCATTTCTCTCTGTAGAAGTAAAATGATGCATTTCTCCCCAAATGTATTCTCTGGATGAGTTTGTCAGTGTGGGCTTCCCAAAAATAAAGCAAGCCAATTTTCCTTCTAATTTGTGTGAATGTGGTTATCTTCCAAACCAATAACTCAGCGTGCTCTTCATTATTTGAATGTGTTTTAATAATTTTTGTCTTTCTTCCCCCTTTGCTACAATACTAAAAATAGGCAGGCATGTTTTCCTTACTATAAATATGTTTCTGTTAAAAGCATCTCATCTAAATATTCATTGGGGAAATTACGTAGCTACCTATATATAGAGTAATTTTATCTTGGAACACTTGATCTTTGATACGAATGCATTTCCAGGCCGCAAAGGAATATCAGGTGATATGTCATCTTTCTTCTGAATTTCAGTCACAAGTGTAATTTCCTGAGAAGGGAGGGAAGGTGAGCAGAGCAGGGTGAGCACTGCGCTGCCGCGAGGGTCAGGTGCACGCCCTCCGCTCCGAGCTGCCAGCAGCCTGCCCCGAGTGCCAGTCGCTGCAGTCACCACACGGCAGCGGTTATCATGTGCCACGAACACACATCTGCACTCCCAGACTCACGTTGCCTTCCAAAACACAATCTCTAACATTGCAAAACAATTCCTTTTTTATTTATTTATTATTTTATTATTATTATTATTTGTGAATTGTGAAGTTTTCAGGAACTGTTCCACTTGACTTATTTGTGTATTTACTGGCATAAAGGTGGTGGCTGACCAACCATGATGTCAGCCATAAACTATGACTGAAAGCCATGCTAGCCTCTCTGAGAGCCACAGTAGACAAACATACCTTGGCCAACGCTAATGCATTCCAAAATAAACCCAGCAAGGATATTCAGCATTTTTTGTAGATATTTATGATTCTGCAAAATTAGCAAATCATGCTTAAGTAGATGAGTCTTTCTAGCCTGAAAACAAAAAATAAAGCAGGAACAGCACTGTGTAAATCTAGAACACCAAAAAGGAGTCAAGGGAAATAACAGACCTTGTTTAAAGATGAATTTCTAATGAGATATGATGAGCAACTTATCTGGTGTGATTCAGGTAATAAACACACCAGCTCCAATTTATGTGGAAGAGGGAGTGTAACTCTGCTGCAGCCCTGTCCAGGAAGCTGTAGGAAAACCTGTTAATAATAAGGTGCAGGGCAGATGTTCTGATGATAGCACGGCATTTTTCAGTGGGCTGGGGCCCTGGTGAAGAAGTGTTTAATGCCCGCAGTGCGTGGGTCTGAGCCGCAGTCTGCCTCAAAGGGGCCCTGCTCTCCTCTCCTGAAGACCCACAGCCCAAGCTTGTCACTTTTCTTCTGTGTTATAATCCGGCTTTCTCCCTACAGCTTCACTCTGTTTTCCTTTCCAGTTGGCATTTCTCTCCCTTTAAGTCCCTCTCTGCCATCCATCGGTGTTCTTGCTCTTTCTGAGCACAGCTGAGGCGTATTTGACCTCGTCCCTTTTTGCTGGTGACAGTACGTGGCAAAGGGTGATGCAGGGACCACTGGCCTGCAAATATGTTCACTGAGAACTCCTAATTAAAAATAGCTGTTAAAAGTCCTCAAATAAAGTGTGATTGTGAATGGTTCCCTACTCCCCAAAGAACACAGGGAACATTATAATTAGCTCACAAACAAATGTAAATAAAAAAGACTGCTGTAATAAGAAGCCTGGATACTCGTGACCATTGCAATAGTAAAAGTTGCCACTGTGATGAAAATTAATTATGTTTATGTACTGTTTGTGAGCAGGCCATTCGGTATAGAATAATAGCTAGAGAGAAAAAGCTTTTACAATTCTATTAGTTGTAATGGATTTGCAGGTTCAAACGCACAATTTATCATCTGAGTTCCACCCAAGATGAAAAGCAATACGTAGAGCTAATTAATTAGCAGTGCCAGTAATTAACTGTTCCCCAGGTGCTCATGTTTTCCCAGGATGATGGGACGGATGGCATCCAACACACGACTCACAGCACCCCGCACGAGGCAGGAGGGCGGCCATCTCTGCTCCAAGCTGCTGCAGCCACCCCGTGCCCCAGGGCAGCGGCCGCGTGCCCTGCGCCTGGACACGGGGACACGGGAGGGACCCCATGGAGCCCTGCTGGGGCCAAGAGTGGTGCCATCCGCACCCCACTGACCAGCCACAGCCTGCCCCAGACCCTCTTTGGTCAGCACAACAGGTCTCCTGGCCAGACGGACAGACGGACCTCGCTGGGGCTCCTGCCACCGTCAGCCCAGAGCCAAGCGCCACGCCATGGCGTGCAGGGCCTGGGCAGGGGGAGTGCCTCGGCTCTGCAGCAAAGGGTCAGCCCAGCGGGTGGCACGGCTTCTTCTGCCCCGGGTGCCTGGCACTCATTAATCATTTTAAGTCTTGCTCGTTCTGCAAATGCTTTTCCAGCATCAAGGCTGCTGTCTCTGGGCTGCGTCAGAAGTGCTGGTGCTTTATAGGCTCAGGCGAGCATCAGCATAGAATTACAGCTGAAGCCTTGATTCTCTTGAGACTGCACTGGATGGATTAAATACACTTCCCAAACACTCTTCTAAAGCTTCAAGCCAGGAGAAAAAAAAATAACAACTTGAATCTCTAAGAACTGTGCCTTTATTTATCAGTTGAAATAAAACTGATGCATTATGCATTTCAGGGATGCATTAATGTTCATGTTACTTGAGAGAAGGGAGGGCTGAATTTACAGCTCTGCCTGGCGCTCCTGGAGGCCAGCCTGGAGGCAGGGCACCACCGCTGAGAGGCCAAGTGATGGAGGAAAAGGGAAGATGGGGCTCAGAAAGCTCCTGCAGCGCAGCCGCATGCAGCTCTTGGTGGAGGGGAGCACGGGGGATCGGGCAGTGCCATCACACAGCCGGGGCAGCACGACGACGTGGGCAGGGGCTGGGTGTGCTGCTGCTGCTGTGCCACCAGCACCAGGCTGCCAGAAATGCTGCCTCCAGAATCATCCAGCATGAAGAGCTGTCACAGCTCCCCTCCCCGCCTGCTGTCACCACTGCCAAGGCGCAGACCCTTTCCTCATTCATAGTGGCACTTCTGTATGAGGAAATGATCGCCTCTCCTGTAATTTGTCCCTCAGCAGCTCCAAAACCTGAGGATGAGGAAGCTCATTTCTGCGACCCCAGAGCCAATGCCCCTCTGGTGCTGGCCGTCACAGCCTGGAGCCCCTGCAGGCTGTACCCATCGCTACCCCTGCCCATGGGTCCGCCTGCAGCAATAAGACCCTGCACATGGGTGGGGGTGACGGCCTCTGGCCAGGGGGAGAAGCTTGTGGTGCCAGCCCCTGTGCTTGTGAGGGAAGGCCGTGCTTTACAGCCATGCTCAAGGGAAGGCCGTGCTTTCTCTACAGCCACGCTGGGGCTGAGCAGAGCCAGCTGCAGGCAGCAGCTCCCAAGGGCACGGCTCGCTGCCTTGCACCCGCTGCCATCCCCGCATCTCTGCTGCTGCCTGCTGTGGGGCAGGAGGCGCTGGGGATGCTGAATAAGGATGGGTAAGATGGTTCCTGCTGAACTCAGGAGGTCTCTGGCTTCAGATGTGTCTTCACGGCGTACAGCGGGAGGCATTGTGCCCCTGGCATGGAGCCGTCCCACCCCGGCTGGCCTGGGGACAGGAGCAGCACGCTGCTCCCAGCGCCGAGGGGCAGGAGTCCTGGCACGGCTCAGCCCGGCCCCGGCTGGCACCCAGCTGAAACACCCTGTGCAGATACACGGCCTTCTCTTGCTTTGAAGATGGTGTTGTTTGCCCTTTTAAAACACAGTTTCTTGCAACAATTGTTCCAATTCCTGGAACAGTCTGTCAAATTTTAATATTTCTTAAACAAAAGAGCAGTTGAAATAAACATTCTTTCTGGATTCTCCTTTATTTCCAGAAAAAACACCTGTGAGACACAGGGAAGAGGTTTTTCTCAATGCCCACTTCTCAGACCCTGTGGTTTTTCTTTCAAACCCAGGCTTAAAACATTTCCCCACAACTTTGGTCCTTGTGAGAAGTGCTTTAATGTACTTTGTGTAGGGTGCTAAACTTTAAAACTACACGGAAACTCCTCACTACTGCTGAAGGCAAACAATCGGCTTCTAAATGCATGATTCTAGTCTTGGCTCCTTCAGTTGTGTTGGCCTATATTTTATTTACATGTGCTCTAAAAACGTTGGCTGTGAACTGTTAAGTGGTTGTATGGTCTTAACAGTACAGTTCAAAAGGAGATGCAAGAAATATCCTTAAATATGCTCTTTAAAATGGAAATTACAATTATCAATGTCTGAAGGAACATAAAATGGAAAAGTGATGTATTCATTCCCATATTTATTATATGAAACAACCATAAAGGCTAAAAATAAAGTGTTTTCATTTAGCTAGTTAGCTCATTAAAAACATTTCTGTGGTAAGATCCTACAGAGGGACAAACAATCTGCCAGAAGTAATTTTTTTTACTGTTAACACCCCCCCACAGGAGATAGGACTGAGGTGCCCAACCATAGGTGTTGGCAGCATGGTGAAGCCCTGCGGCACCTGCAGGGCCACCAGCCCCCTCTGCACCAGGTCTGCGATCGGCCAGCCCATGCCGTGGGTGCCCTGGGATCTCCCAAACGGAGCGGGGTGTGTGCACAGACACCTGAATCTGTCCCTCTGCACTTCAAGGAGACCATTTAAAACTGCAGGAGAAGTTAGCAACACCCCCCTTGTGGTTCTGGTCAGGCTGAGGAAAACTCAGGGAGCTTTGTAGGTTTGGGCACGCTGAGGTTCCCCTGAGACCCCTGCAAGTGCCCCTAGCAAGCAATGCTCTGCGTGAGCTTTCCTGGGGACCCTGCCCCGAGTGAGCCAGGACAGAGCTCCTGGGGCTGGGTTTGCGCCGAGGGTCTGCTCGGCCCACGGGAGGGCAAAGGGCTGCCCACACGCTGGTGCTAAGAGAGAAGCAGCACTCAAAGGTCTCTGAAGCACAACCCGTGTCTTCCAGTAAGATCAATTAGTAAATCAATAACTGATTATTATTGATTGGCTGGTGCTGATTCACCCTGGTTGCATCAAGCCCTCTGACAGACTCCCCGATTAGCAAAGCCTGCACCATTCACACATCCCCTTGCTGACTTTTCTGATGGTCACAGCAACGGCGAGACAATTCGGAGCTGTCCTGCCAAGCGCAGAACAACACTTCAGATTTATAAATGTGGAGGGCTGCACGTACTGTGCAAGCATTTTCAGGGAGAAGGTGATTCATCGTTATAAATCACAGTTAGAAGACACATAATCATTTGTTATTAAACGAACAGAGGATAAATCAAGCACTGAGTGTAACTCTAAGAAACACTACAAAAATGATGGGGCAAGTAATGGGAAAAACAGACAATCTGGCAGGAACTGAGCCTCCATGGGACCAGCACTCCACCGGCTTGCTGGGCTGCGATATGACAGTAATAATGGTGATGGCTGGCTCTGTGTTGGCATGGTGAGGGAAGTTTCCTGTGCTTACATGCCATGACCTGGATTATTGATTCAAAAGATGCCGACGATTGGGATCAGAGTGCAACTACCCGGGAGCAGTAGCTCATGGGAAGAAGAGGAAGTTTTGTATCTTCTGTTACTAAATTACTCACAATTTATGGAAAGTGAACTTACTGGGAGCCTCCACGTAGTGCTGGAATGGCTGAACTGCAAGCACCAGATCCCCATCAACACCACCCCACGGCCGGGTGCCTCTGGCATGCTGTGGGTGGTTTCTTTCCTCCGAGCAATGCCACACCTGATGGGATGCTGGATCGCAGGGACAGCGGCCTGTTCTCATGAAGAAGATGCATGGAGATCTGCAATTTACTTCCATTTTTCTTCCCCTCCTCATTACTGTGTGTTCCTTGCTTCCCATCTTTACTCTCACTGGCAGTGTGAGCACTGGGAGGCTTCTCCTGGTGCAGGGGAGCCCCTGCAACGGGCAGGGGGGTGGGAAGCCAGGATGGTGTCCCCGTGCCTCGGCTGGCCCCCATGCACCTGCACCTCTGCCCTGCTCCTGGGGGAGACACAGCCACCCCGTGCAGCTGGGCACCCACTGCGGCTCATATTGCCCAGCACCATGATGCACAGCACCGCCAGCAAGGAAATCCTCTCCCAGTGCTGCATCTGCACAGCCTTGCAGGGATGGGGCAACTTGTGCCTCTGCCCACCGGAGCATGTCCCTCTGCTGTTGTACAGAGGGGCTAGGCAGTGCCTCTCAGGTTTTAGTGGGCAGAGAAGGGCTCATAAATGGTAAATGCGTACTAGAATTTACATTGAATTAGTGCATAAGAACAAAAAAAAAAATTAGGACTGCAGAAAAAAATGTAATGTGGTGCTGAGGTATCAGCAGTTTGCACAGACCTTCTCCCTTCCTAGCTTGACAGAGATCTTGTCAGTTTACATTTTAACTTCATCTGGCTGTTGAAAGCACCATCTTAAGATGTTTTCACATAAAATGATCCTTAATATGAAGTTCAGACTGATGGAAGACATCCGTTCTGCTTGCAGCAATGGCCATGCTGACAGAGCATTTTGCCCTGGCTGGTGTACGTCCTGTGCTGTGCCTGTGCCTCCCCAGGCTTCGTATCCAATTAGGCAGTGTCACAGCTACTGCCAGCAGTCTGATGAGCTCCTGGTCCACATCTGCGTTCAGCTGCGAGACATAAACTGAACCTGGACAGGTTCCTATCCCATGATAAGGTAGACTGCAGGCTGTTTAATTTATCTGCATAAAGCAATCATATATTATGTTACATCAAATATAAAATCTCATTAATCAGTTACAAATCATTATGATTGAAGCTCATCAGCGGTCTAAAGGTCATTCTGAGCTCCTCACTGGGTATCAGGGAGGTGGAATAGAGTTGTAGGTGCCAAAATCTACATTTGCATCATTCTGGTACTGGTTACTGGAGCAGAAGGATACGAGACCAAACCACCCAGGAACTAGACACCGAGTCAACGAGTGGAGGGAGCTGGAAAAGCGGTGGGAAGGCACAAAGGAGCAGTGCTGAATTTGTCCCCGCACCAGGACTTTGTCAGGAGAACAGCGTGTGCCTGCAGGGGGTAGGAAAAAAGTTGCTTTGAGTTTAGTCACTGCTTCTGGGTTGCTGCTGTGGTTTGTTTCCATCTGTGAGCCTTCCGAGCCCATCTGAAAGCAGGCAGCCGAATACAGATGTAACGAATGATATGCCGTCACAAGGACAAGATTGCTGCCACCTTAATACACCCTCAAAGCAAAAGAATAAAGAGAAGAAGATAAATCTAGAAGGATATACAATGCCTTTAGAAATATTTATTTTTTGTAGTATTTTCTCACAATGCAATGCCAGAGAGCTATTAAATACAAATATGAAGTTCATAGCTTGCAGAAGCTTCCAAAAGTCTGGTAATAAATGTCCACGTACATGTGAAATGCATTTAAATTTAAATAACATTTTCAATCCAAAATGTAATGCCAGAAATGACATTTTAAAAATTTGCAGTGTGACTCTCTAAGCAAAAATCAGAAGAGAAATCTGATAAGGCTGCAGTGAGGCCCCTGCTCAGAGCAGGCAGCCTACGTGGCCCCCCCAGCACTGACGCTGGGCAAACAGCAGTGCCCCGGCGGCTGCCCCTCCGTGCATGGCAGGGGTGGCAGCGGCTCCCTGGGTGCCAGAGGTGCCGGGCTTCCCGTGCCGGGCCTGGCTGGCCACATGCCCGGCAGCCCTTCTGCTGCCCCATTCCCGCAGCAGGTTTCCTGTGCTTCAGTCTGAAACCTCGGCCTTGTCGCAATGGGATAGTGAAGGCTTTTTAGGCTTGCGCGTATGATTATAATGCTGTGGCTCGCCTCCTGATGCATTATTTAAAGTATTGGCTTAGTTTCTGGGTTAAAAGCTCAGTCACAGTTGTACAACTCCATTCTAATTCTCTTCTCTTTTTTTCATTTGTCTTTCTACAGAGTTGTTCAATTTTCAGTTGCAAAGGTTATGAGTGCAACCACAGTAGGGGTGTCATACAAAATAAAGCAATAATAGCTCTTCCTAGTCTGCACTGTGTAGTTTCTCATAGCACATTTATCACTGCAGGGCCATCGGGCTTTCCAGACATGCACCAGCAGATGCGACCGGTACCTCTCATCTGCTGCTGGAACTTCCACTCCTCCAGACAAACAAGCGCAGAAGAGGGGAAGGAAAGCAGCAGTAAGCTCCGGTATCGCTTTACATTAATTTTGACAGCATTAAGATTAATGCTATCTCCTCTCATTTATCAGATGGTGGGAGAATGTCCGGTAGCTGGGACAGAAACCACACTTTGCTGTGTGCTGTAAAAGGCGTTATTATTTGTGGTCATGCTAGAAAAAATGTTCTTCTGCTTATTTTACCAGAACTGTGCTCATAAGTCATGAGTGTACATGTCATTATCTACCCACCAGCTGCTGTCCCCACTCATCCCTCAGGCAAAATTCAATCACAGCTTCTCATAAATAAAGGATTTGGGGTCTGCTCTGTGTGAGTACAGTTGCAGGGTCTGATTAAGCAGGATGGTGCTGCTGATGTGCTCCACTGCAGCAGGCTGGACAGTTAAATGGTATTCCTGTCCTCTCAGTGTCAGGACAGCAGCATAAAGCATCTGGACATTAGCAAAAAGACACTGTCAATGATCTGCCACTTTTGTCACCAACCCACAAGTGACTTTAATAAATTATATTAGAGTTTTGTTTTGACTTTACATTAGAGGACTCAGAATATTTGGCAATATTGTTTGCATTCAGACTACAAGTTTTGTTTTACCTGTAAGAAATTAATTTAATTTCCCAATTGGTAAAAGCACAGCATCAGATTCAGAAGGGCAAAGACAGCTCTGAAAAATTAGTATAGCTGCAGAATCTTCATATACACTGTAGTGGGTTTACGTGGCAAGGTTTTGGTAGCGGGGGAGCTGCAGGGGTGACTTCTGCGAGCAGAGCCCAGCAGCTGCCCCATGCTCGATCAGGGCCAGCTCCGGCCAGCTCCAGCCAGCTCCAAAGGGGCCTGCTGCTGGCCAGAGCCAAGCCAGTAAGCGATCTTGTTTGTGCCTCTGTGAGAGCACACTTAAGAAAGGGGAAAATTTTAAAATAAATAAACAAACAAACAAACAAACAAATAAATAATAAACTACTGGGCAACAGCAGCTGGGAGAGGGGAGTGAAAGCCAGCTCTGCAGCCCCCAGGTGAGTGCAGCAGGAGGCAGGAGGTGCTCCAGGCTCACAGCAGCAGTTCCCCTGTGGGCTGTGGAGGGGCCCCTGGTGGAGCAGGCTGTGCCCCTGCACGCATGGGTCCCACACGGAGCAGATCTCCACGCTGCAGCCCCCCCATGGGTGGAGGAGCCCCCAGTGGAGCAGGGGGATGTGGCCTGGAGGAGGCTGCGGCCCGTGGAGAGGAGCCCACGCAGGAGCAAGGGGCTGGGGGGAGCTACTGCCCGTGGGGGACCCATGCTGGAGCAGTTTTAGCATTTAGGTTGGAAGCTGAAGGAGCTCTTACAGCTTCTTTGTGAATCAAGCAAGTATGTACCAGGTACACATCAGCTGAGGGAGCTGTCAGCCTGGCCTTCACTTGCCGTTGGCTCAGCTCTGTTTGGGGTCAGCCTGGAACTGAAATTCCTACCTGAAACCTCACTATGGGGGGAATATGTTTATATCTGCACACAGTTTATCTTCAGACACATATATGGCTTGGCAATCGCAACAGATGTTCTTCGGCAGTAGCAAGCCATGTGTTTGCTGAGATTGATCCCCAGAGAATTTTTTTCCAGAAGCTGCCTGACTCGCCTTCCCTCTGGGTTGCACACGTGTCCATGAGCAAAGCAGTGACAGGGAAGGCAGCAGCCTCTGTGAGCAGAAGGTGCTGCTAGGAGCCTTGCTTCCACACCGCAGATTCTTGAGTGTCCCATTCATTTTCTCTCTGCAAAGATAAAATGCTCTATGTAAATAGCATATTTAAATCTGTGGCCTTAACCAAAAAGTAAAGAGAAACACCTTAACTCTTTGGTTTAGCAGTTACGTGGGACTACTCTGCTCATGTAATGACAATTTGTTTGCCAAAAGTCTCAAAGTACTCGTGATTTTATTGTAATGCTCTTATCCTCTAAACACTTTGAGCTGTTGCATTTTGTTAATTGCCAGCTACTTGTCAATTAATCACCACCCACCAGTCCTCTTAGCAAACGTATGCCAATGACAGTTCCTCTCTTTTGCCCGTAGTTCACCATTTTCTTTATATACATCCTCTCAACCCCTCAAGATATCTGCTAGTTTATAAGCCACATCAGATCCCAAATCTATTTTAAATGACTGCATCACTTCAACCTGTTACTTCATATAAAAGAATTAGGGCAATTAGAAGTAGAAATTTGTATGAGGTCATGAGTAGCCTCCTTGTCAATGCATGGCTGTTCCCCAGAGTCCGTTTGCTAGAAACCTTTAAAATATACTCAGATTAAATGATTTTTAGACATATGCTCACTGAATAGTTGCTCAGAGCTTGACATGTAAATCACAGACATATAACAGTGAAATAGGAATAATCTTAATGTGAAAGTCCATATTTCTTCCTAGTTACTTGGAAAATCTTTTCTGGATTTAAGCAATTTTCAAGCAGCTTTGAGAGCAAAATGCAATGTAATTCCTAATTCTGCACTCAGTGAGCCAGGAGTCATTAAAGATGTGGTAGAGTCTTATTTCACTATGCATCAATGTTAAATTGTATCTCATGTTCTCATTTTTCTTCTGAAATACAATTTCCATATGGATTACTTGTAAAATATAATGCATGTGTAATTTTAAACATGGCTGGGAGATGTTACATTCACACTGGAATGGAGCAGAGTGTTCAAAATTCAGAGGGAACACAAAGCTGGGGTAAACAGTCAATTTAACTTCCATTCAAGTTTACCATATTCTTACACAATACCACTTTCCCTGAAATTGTAAGGAAGTGATAGTTCAATTTTCCTCCTGGAACACTCATCATGCAAGAAGAATAGAAAATGTAATAATGCTTTAAACTTCATTTACTTTTACCCACCTGTTTTGACTAGCAAGACTTTTATCATAAAAATCGGGTAACCTGTGGCACCTAAAACAATACGTGCCTGGGTAAAACATGATGCTCTTTGTTAATATGCCTGCATTACTTTGTGAATCATAAGATTTTTACATCTGCTAAGTGTCTAGATATTAAGATTATTAGTCTCTTGATAGACAGGTTGGATAGATAGAAAAGCAGCCAACAAGGGCTTTTTCTCTCCTGTTTCTTTTTCTTTAAAAAGAAGCACATGACAGAATGACTAGACTATAATATAATTTAGCAGTGATTGCAAAATTTTCAACTCTAATTGTCTAGAAATTCGATTAATGTATTTAAAACAAACAAAAACAAACAAACAAACAAACAAACAAAAACATGCTCAGCAACCACTACAGAAAATCCCTGGGAACCTGTGACGTATTTCATGTTCATGGAGGATAAGCAAAACAGACAGCAAGCTACTCTGCTTGTCAGCATGGTCAGAAAATGGCATTTTGCGAGTCTCACCCGACCATTTGGCATTAAAGTAATAAGCTGTGTCTCTAGGCTGGGGTTAGAGGTTTTATATGCAGGTCTTCGTATTGGCCTTACTTGAGAGTTCCTTTGGAGGTTCCAAATGCAGCAAAGCTGAGGATGGAGTGTGACAGGGCCTGGAGAGCCCCAGTGAGGGAGACCAGGAGAGGCCATCAACAAATGTGGCTCAGTAATGCACCTGCCTGAATTGCAGCATCTTACAAAGATTGTACATAAAAGCACTAACCCAGCAAACCACTTAGCCCTTCATTGGAGTCTGAGAAACATTTATGTCCATTTTTTCTTATTTAACTCTTTAGGAATATTATGTCACTAAACTGTAATACTCCTAACACATCTTCTTCCCTTCTTTTGTTTGGGTCAGCTACAGTTAAAGCATCAAGCAGGGCTGGACATAATTCCCTGGAGATTTCAATGGAGATTCCTATTAAATGGTTTTACTTTGGTAAATGTGTGTCTTCGTAATAACAGCCCACCATCATCCACTACCATGCTACTGATAGCAAATCACCGAGCATTGCATAAAGTGATCTGAAGTTGAGCTCATCCTTGGCTGTTTCTTCTCTGGTGCAGAAGCAAGTGCTTTCAAATGCACTTTCTGTTCCACGCTGTTCCTGCCTGTGTACAGGCTGCAGGCAGTGCCGGCAGTACTGCATCTTTCTACACACACCTTAGCAAACAGGCGTTTTAACACCTGTAGGCTCTCCAACTGCCTTTAAAGTTTCCAAGTATAACTCTACTTATTGATGACATTACTACTTCCAATGTCTTTGTAATTTTGTCCCTTGTTCTCACTGATTTTTCTCTGGTTCAGAAGCCTGGTTTGTTGTTGTTGTTGTTGCTGTTTTTTGTATAGTTACCTTTTCATCATTATCCCTGGAGGTAAGCATCTGCTGTTCTTTGAAATGCATCCTTTGCCTTAGGATTGTATTGCATCTTGTTGACACTGTACTTCCCCCTGTCCTTCAAGCTTTCTTTCCCTGTAACATCTGTTTGGGTTCTCTAAAGCTCAAAACACTGAACTTCTCCTTTTCAGGAATCTCTTTTTTGTTCTTATAATTTTTCTCCAGCACAATCTCTTCTTTGAATGATTCGTAGAAAAGTTACATCTGCCATTATCATCATCTATTCCATCAGGTTCCGCATTAAGTATTCTATGCTTTTTTTTTCCCAAACATTAAGTCAACACTATTTTGCTAGCACTGGAGCTCTGCCACCCATTCTAAATGAAAACATCCAAACTCCTTTTCTTGCTCCATAGTTAGAGGCCAGATGACATGGCTTCTGGGGGGTGCAGGGGCAGTGGCTGCTGCATGGAGGGGTTGCTTTAGCACCTGGGCAGGGTGTGTAAGGTTTGGGGTGACAGGGACAGCACAGAGATACTGCTTGATGCTGCTGGGCAGCAAGAACATTCCTTCACCTATAGCAGGAAACTTTTTAGGGAAACTTTCTTAGAAACCTAGGTAAAAACCTAAAGATTGTCAAATGACTATTAGTACTTAAAATAATAATAATAAATTAAATTAAATAAATAAATAAATCATTTGCTCTGTCAGTGACTAACTGCTAGGCAAGATGAGAGCTGGAGAGGAAAGTGCTCGTGTCTGCCCCCCGCTGCTCCCAGGGCCTGCCGCAGCCCCCCACCAGCAGTGTTTTATCCTTTCCACCCATCCCAGCAATGTCTCCTTTGGGCACGGCTTTTGTGCGATGACCATAGAATCATAGAATCATAGAATATCCTGAGTTGGAAGGGACCCTTAAGGATCATCAAGTCCAACTCTTGACACCGCACAGGTCTAACCAAAAGTTCAGACCATGTGCCTAAGTGCATGGTCCAATCTCTTCTTAAATTCAGACAGGCTCGGTGCAGTGACCACTTCCCTGGGGAGCCTGTTCCATCGCACAGCCTAACGGATTTGCCCTGCTGATCACCTCCCTGTGTGTAATGTGAGTGGTTTACGGCTCCTGCCAGTGCCCGACTTTTAGGACTTCACGTTTAGAACGGGACAGGGTGCTCAGAAGGGCAGCTTGCTTGTCCCCTGCCTGTCTGTGGGATTTGGGGTGTGAAGTGGGCACCCACCAGCAGTCACAGGAACTGCATCCTAGCAGACAACCTGTAGGCATTTCTTGGTGGCTGGATAAAAACTCCCTGTAATTTTGGGAAGACGCCAAATTCTGTACCAAAACCAGAGGACTCCAAGCCTGACTCACTATTTTGAACCCTCCATGAACCATTGTGAGCCATTCCCTGAACATACTTGAGCAAAACAGGGAATAGGGTCAATACACTCCTGGGTGTGTAAGATAAAACAAGAGTGACTAGTGGAAAATTAGTGAAGAGAACATAAGTATTGGGTTTTTCTTGCTTTATAGGCCAGAACAAATATCTGTAAAGACCCTGGCTACCCTGGTGCAATCATCATTACTAGGAGCACAGCAAACTGGGGGGAAAAGGATGGCAAAAAGCTGAAGATGCCACTACTTGTTGGTAAGACTTATTCTGGGCACTGAAATAGCAGGCGGTGTTGTTAAGGCTGCCTCATGTTTGCTGTTAACAATACATCTTCAGCCGATTGAAAAAGGACAAAATCTGTTCTTCTGCCCTGCAATTTCCATTGCTTCTGTTTGCCCCCAGCTGACTCCCTGCTCTGTACGTTTTAATGCTCAGAGTTTCAGAATATGAATTAACATTTGGAGAGAGTCCTGGAGTCAGAAGCATGTATCTGCAGCTGAGATGGAGCTACATGGAGAAAATAGAGGATGACTAAGCAATTAGTAAAAGCTCATTGAAATTGTTTAAAAGTCTGACTGTGATTAAAACAAATGTTGGATTAGGGCAACAAAAACAATACAAATTTCTGTTATATAAAGGGGGGCGGGGGATTAGCAGAGCACTGTAAATCTGACATTTGCTAATTTCTGTTTGCCCAGCATCGTTGCCACCCCTGGCTTGCTGCTGTAGGTGTACTTCACTCCTCATCACCCCTTCATTGTCATGTAGAGAGCTGTTTATACAAGCAGTCCCTTGTGCTCTCCAGAGCTTCCTTCCACGGATGATGATGGGTTTTTAAGTGAGAGACACAGCCTGCCTGTTTTCTGCGGGCTGTAATTCTGTGAAAAATAGCAGACCACTGTAGGTTTCCTTTCTTGTTTTCAATTATTTCATCACATTGTTGTTCCATGAACACATAAGGACAAGAAATTTCACATCCCTAACTAGTAATGATACACTTCTAAACTAGCTAAAATGCTTGTCCCCATCGTTTAGACTGCCAGTCACGGGATAAGAAATTGCCTCTTGGAATTGTCAAATGTCTCAGTTTAAACCAACCCGGTCACACACGTAACCTGGATTGTATTAAAGGACCATCTACACCAGCCCTTGTACAGAGGAAGGGGACTGGCACACCCATTTTAAAGTCATTCGTGGGGTTAAAAAATATGAAGTATAAACGCTTCCACTTAAGGGAAAGAAAGAAAGAAAAAAAAAAAGAGTCAAAGAAAACAGCCCCCTAGATTCTGTCAGCCTGGTGCTGGGTGCTGACCCCTGCCACACGCTGGGACAGGGGCAGGGGCAGCGCTGCAGCCGTTCACTGTGAGCACCTTGGCCCAGGGATGCTCAGTCGGACTCTTACCACTGCCAGCGACTTCATCCCTCAGTCCAGAACTAGGTCAGGAGCAGCCAAAAGCAATCCAGTAAAGGGGGAATGGGACCAGGGCCAAAGCTGGGGGAACCGGGTGCCAAACAGCAGAGGAAGAGCTGTGGACCCCGATGTGATGCAATTACTTATTTTTTTTTTATTTATTTTTTATTTTTTTCCCCCCTCAGAAAGGAAATTATGAGGTATTACAGCAGTAAACCACACCTCAACATTGTCATAATCGTGCTTCCACCTTTGAAGTATTCACAGCCAGTTTATCTGTGTCACCACAGGCACACATCATGTCAGAAGCACACGGCATATCTCTGGCTGTGCCAAGGGGACAGTTGTTCCCTGAAAGCTCACGGTGGGGGTAACTGATGGGCAGCCTCTTGGTGGAAACCTCTACTGTTCTCAAATATGTAATCAGTCCAGATTCTTTATTTTCACATGAGTTACAGCATGTTTTGGATTCCCTGGTCTGTTGCATATACAAATCTGATTTAAATAATAATAATAAAATAAACAGATAAATAAAAACAATTTAAAACTGGGGAAACCTGAGAGAATATGGCAGCTACAGAAGAACTTAGAGGAGTCAGCACAAAAGATATGCTGAAGGCCACTGTGAATCTCTCACTACCATCGGTGGCTACTGCGTTGCTCTCTTTTAAGTCTGTCAGCCTCCTGCCTCTGTTTTGGTAAAAATCTCTGTGCAAAAGCTGTTCTGCTACAGCACTACCAGAATGAGTCGTGTTTACCACAGCAGAAGGTCTGTGTGATTAAAGATGGTAGGAGAGCATAGACCCAACACGAATTAGAGACTGGTGCTTTGCTCTGCCTGTCTCTTCCCAGTGAACACATCCTTAAAATATCTTATGCCCCCACCCAATTGATTTTTCTCTTGTGCGTTGTTTTTGCTGCTTCACCATTTATTTTCTCAGCCACAACAGAGGCACCTCTCTCTTCCTAAACAACAGCTGTTTCAGTAAGAGTTGCTCATGTATAAGATGTTATAACATGGTGCTTACCACTCACTTCATGCTTACCTGTCACCTGACAAAAATTGATCCTTTCTGTCTTTGTCATATATGGGAAATCTGTTGCTCCAATTCTTTCTCAGAGGCTTGTTTTTCTCAGCTGTGACAGTTCTTCATCTGTTTCTGTGAATTTTTTATTTTATTTTATATTTTTATTACTTGAACTTCATAAGCCACTAAATTGGCATATTCTTGCATTATAATTTAATTCTCCATGTCAAGGCTGTCACCTTTATAAATATTTCTCATAAGTTTTATGGATCAGTGCATCAGCAGATTATTAGGAAGAAGAAGAAGAGGAGTAAATTGTGTCTTAGGATAAATTGCTGAATGTTACTGTGGCTGCTATGGGTATAACCAGTTACGACCATACACTTGCATTGCAGTACCATCTGGAGGTTGTCCAGGGGAGGCTTTGTCATGCCCGGTGCTGTATAAACACAACCCTGGAGGGCTTGTTTCAAAATGAGGTAGAGCAAATGTAGAAGGAGGCTGGGACTGGGAAAAGAGTATAGAAATACTGGCAGAGGAAGAGAGGTGGAAAGGGAAAGCACATCCCAGCAGGTGACAGGCAGAGCTGCTGTGTGAGCCCTGGGGCTTTAGGCAGCCTGGGGGGGACCCAGCCTGGGGAAACCCCAGGCGCACCCTGGGAAGGGCACGGGACAAGAAGAGGACATGCACACTGTGCACGGGGATGGCTTTCAGCCACCTCTTTTAACCTTCAGCAGACTGGAAAATAAATAAAGCAATGAACGCAGAGCAGAAATGGATCTTGAGAGGCGGTGTATGCCAACACATGGGCATCCACACCGGAGACTTCTCTTCACAGCTTGGCAGCGTTCACTAAGCATTAGTGATTCAGCTGATCTGCTTGTTCCGATAACATCTCTAAAAGTGAAAATGTTCTTGGAAATGGTAAATAAAACTTCATTATCATGACAGATAATGCATTAAAGTGTAACAACAGTTTGTTTATTAGATTCGTAGGTGGTAAAATGAGGGTGATCCATCCAAATCTGCTTTGATGGGTACTGGGCCCTAAGCCGGCTCCATTTTAGCACTCTGGTGCAGCACTGATGAAAGCTGATTGAGATTTGGATGAGCTGAACATGTTTTGCTTTTTATGAAGACCTACCAGCTGAGTTCACGATAGCTGCACACAGAGCAGCACTCAAACCCTAAATGCACAGCAGACCCAGGAGACGGGTAAATGGATAGCTAGATACTGACCTGATAGACCTTATCAGAGCAGCGCTGATGGGCAAAGGATGCCACTTTAAGAAGGCAATTTAATGGGAGGAAAAAAAAAAAAAAAAAGAAAGAAAGAAACAACAAACAGATCTCAATATTACTGATATCACACTTGCCTACTTACAAGAAGAATCTTTTGGATAAGATAAGGAAAATGTTCTTCTCCCAGTTGCAGGACCAGGGGTGGAAGGTCAGGATTAACAAGGCCCTTTGGTGTCTTCGGACTCCTGACAGCTCCTTCCTGTTGCATATTTTAGGTCTGTAAGTGTTAGCCTACAGAGCCATGTTCTTTTCTTAAGAGTTCACTGCATTATAAATCTGCTTCTCTGAGGTTGTTCCTCTACATTAAAAAGTCCCCAGCTTGGGGGTTAGGATGTGCGTTGGCCACTCCGTGCTGCTGGAGGCCAGGCAGAACTTGGTGCCCCACTCCTCTGCAGCTGCTTGTGACTCCGAACAAGAAGCAAAGGACATCAATCTAACTTTTCTGTCACGCAAATGCTTTAAAAACGGGTATCTGAAATGGCATTTGGTATTTTATATATCATAGGCATTTATAGTTCATGGAAGGAGCTGACAGTTAGTTAATTATGTGGATATTCCTAATTATGTCTGAGGATAATACCAAGAACAATTGAAATAAAATTACTGTAATTTTAAATCAAAAACTTCTCTATGTTTGAAATGATTAAAAGGCTGAATATAAATATCATGTTTTGATTCATTTTTTTCCCCATGAAATTTTAGTTGAATTATTTTCTCTAGCAGGAGATGTTAATAACAACACAAGGAAATTGAACATCAAGGTTTAACTCAGAGGCAATAAATCAACGTATAAAAAAAGGTTAAGGGTTGCACATTATGAAAACATTTCCAAAGATAATTACAAGTTAGAGGCATGTGTTGATTGAGTAGGAAATCTTATCATATAGACAAGGTTGGATTCACAATGAAGATAATCAGGTAGAGTACTACTCAGTGATTTTAAAAGAAAAGGTCTGTTGAATACCCAAAATAATTACCACAGTGTGTCTGCAGAGTGGTACAATATATCCAGAGTTAACCAACATATCTGCCTCCAAATCAAGTATATGTGCTGTAGCAGCCAATGACAGAAATTTATCAAGCTGCCACTCACCACCACCTTCTGCTTCAGGATGGTTTGTGCCAAGATCTACAGCTCTCAGACTGAAATTGGAGAATGATGTGTAGTGTTTCTCATAAATCTGGATGTACCAGCCCAGACTCTGGCTCCATATGCCCATTTGCAATGAAATCACTGAGCCAAGGACATGCCTGGGAGGACAGAATTCAACCCCTGAAGTTTTGGATTTTATATTTTATTTTTTTCTGGTGGGAAGAATCTGTTTGATTGCAGCTATAACCTGCTGTTTATGACTGTACATTGCCAGTGTTAAACATGCAAGAACAAGAGATAAGAACATGTGGCAGCAGAGTGAATCATCTAAAGAAAATCCAGCATCTTTCTCTCCCGATTTCAAGGCTGCATTGCAGGGAGATGAAATCAGTACCGGAGAACCTAGACCTTCTAATGATATATGCAGAATGGGATGTAAGTTAATCCATTACAGCCTACCCCCTACTAACAGGATTTGCAACAGCCTGAGGCAGGTATAATTTGGTTATCACTTAGTTTAAAGCAGTTGGCCAAATACAAACACAGTTGTTACCAGCAGGTACACTTTAATTTTGCAATGTGCAAACTGCTTTAATGACTTTCCCCTTCTCTCATTTTTGTCCAACTTCCAGGATTGAGAATTTCCACTGCCTGGATAGCTTTGCATTGCCAGACACTCAGGTTTCGGTCTAGAAAAATAAAATAGAGAACTCTTGTGTACAACACAAAGACATTTTCAAGATAATTATATCTTTAAAGAGTTAGAAAGAGTTCTAATATTCTCTCTGCATTCTCAAGATCTGTGCCAGTTTGCCAAAGGTGCTGAAGAAGGCGACAGCCATACACCAGAGCAGAACAAGGTCCTGTTGCCTCCTGGAATTAATACTAGGGGAAACTCCCATTTACATGTGTTGACAGTGATAGGACAAGGGGGAATGGCTTTAAACTAAGACAGGGGAGATTTAGGTTAGACATTCGGAGCAAGTTTTTCACTCAGAGGGTGGTGAGGCACTGGCACAGAGAGGCTGTGGATGCCCCATCCCTGGAGGTGTTCAAGGCCAGGCTGGATGGGGCCCCGGGCAGGCTGCTCTAGGGGTTGGCAACCCTGCCCGGAGCAGGGGGGTGGAACTGGGTGATCTTTAAGGTCCTTTTCAACCCAGGCCATTCTGTGATAATACATGGTGTGGAAGAAGGCTCAGCACCAGCACAACAAGCAAGGCAGTGCTGGGCTCTGCAGCTCGATGGGGAGGACACATGTCTGGGAGGAAGGAGCCTCGTCAGCTGCTCCTCACCCATAGGGCTGCTGAAGCAAAATGGGAACGCACAGGAATGATGCTGGGAGGAGAGGCCGAAAGGAAAAGGGGAGCTGATCCCTCCACAGGCTGAACTGCTTCTGTCATCCGTAGCCAGGCTTTTAGTAAAGCAAGATTGTTTCCTTCACTGTTGCAATAAGCAGGATTTTTTATTTTTAAACACAGCTCTTTATTCCTCTGAAATCTTGTTTAATGCTTGTTTCTGTTAATTGTTGACATCATGACTCTGAAACGACTAGAATGAAAGTGTCCTTTTGGCTCTTTTTCCTGAACTTCAGGTAGTTATAAAGTCCTGTGAAAGACAACTTTCAGGAGCTGATGGTTAGCCACATATAAAGACAACCGAGTCTGGCAAGCCATTCCAGTCATCTCATTAAGTCTGAATAAATATGAGAATTTAATATTAATTTCATTTTCATATATCCAAATTAGAAATCAGCAGAGAAGAAAACAACATAATCTGATTAAACAAATTAGAATCATGTTGCTAACATTGCCCTTCGCTATTTATTTATTTTTTAACAGCAGTAGCTTAAAAAAAATCTGAAAAACAAACTCCACCAACTGCTACCTAACATCGCATCACCCTTTGCTTCTGCCCAGGACACACCCAGCTGCCAGGGTGCTGAGAGCCTGGGAAGTGCATGTTCCAGCTTAGGTTTCCAAGCCTGCACAGGATGCTTACCTTTAATCCTGCTCAAGACTCAGGTTAAGGCAGTGAAATTTGGGCCGAGGATTGGTACCTGCTGCAGGCACTCAGCAGCAGAATATAAAATGCTCCCACAGGTGACCAGAAGCTCATTAGGAGCTCATTATCAGCTGAGCCTTTCTGCTGTTAGTGTGTGAAGCCTGTCTGCCTGGACGGGGAGAGAAGGGGCCAGAAATGACTTCCCTGCACATATCTTGGTGTAAGATCCGTGCCAAGGCACCTAATTAACTGTTGCAAGGGACGGACTTGAAGAATGGACACAGGAACATGTCGCACTATGGTATGCATGGTTTGCTCTGGTTTTGCCCTTTTTGATAACCCCCCAGCTCCCTGTGAAGGCCATGCCCAGTTTCACAGATGCTATCCCACTCAGGTACCTGGGGGGGATCAAACCCAGCCAGAAGCTGTCTGGGGGACTGAGGTTTTCCCTCTGCCACTGTTCAAGCAGCAGCAGGAGCCCCGTGAGCTCACCATCCTTTGGCTCAGCAGCGCCTTCAGCCCAAGGGGATGAGAGGTAACAGGCGTGGGCCCTCCTGCAGCTCCCCGGGGCTGGGCGCTGTGGCACTCCCAGCTCTGCTGCTGGAAATGCTCTCTGCTCCCAGGAGAAGGCACACACCTCCGGCTGAGTGCGGCTGAGCCTTTGAGTCCCTGCTGGAAGGGAGCTGGGCAGAGGCAGCGCTGCGGGGGGGGTATCGCTGCTTTACATTCACCACAGCGTGGGTCTACTGCATAGCTCTGAAGGATGAGGCCGGGATCTGCGTCAGCTTTCAGCATCTCCCCAGCCTCTGCGCAGGGCGTTTGAGTTGCTCTCTCCTGTAACACAGCAATATACAGCAAACGCTTGCACATCTTCGGCACTGCAAGTACAGTGAGTGCTTCTGCTCAGTGAAAGAGAGGGCAGCATGCTTTGGTTTCCCCTTTGGAGTGGTGTTCCTGTGATTAATTTAGTTAGCTTAACGTGCATGAATGTCTCTGGGCTTTCTCTGTGTAGAGCCTTCAGAGATTCACCCTTCCCTTGGGATGTGTTGTACAAAATATCACGCTGTTCCCATAACCGCTGTGACAGCTTGCTTGCTTCAGGTCATTCTTTGTATGTGTGCTGCTTTCCTTCTCCTACTGTCCTGGGTGTGAACGCTCTTACACAGCTTTGGCTAGTATAGGTGCTTTCATTTTTTGAGTTATCAGCTGTATTTGTGTGTCTGTATGAATAAATAAATGGAAACTCAATAGGAAACCTGGAATTTGGAAATTGCAATGGTATTCCTAAAAGAGGTTTAGAAATGAGAGGCCCTTCCATCTGCAGTTCCCCACCTTACCACTCAGATTTCTGACTAGACCTCTTGTACCCTCGATGCAGAAGGGCTAATTATTATTTTTTAATTTCACTAGCATTTGTAACAGACGTGTTATTGTTTAATAACTTTAGGTGATAAAGTATTTTCACTAAATATCAATTTTATGAAATTACAAAATTCTAAAATATTTAGACTTTATTATATCTTTAAATGTATTATATTTAATGGTAATTGTTATAGTCAAATCATATACTATAAGCAGCAAAAAAACTGTCTTGCCTGTAGTCATTTTAAATGCAAAATCACTGTGCAACATAGGCTCTATCTTTACTGCAGAAGCTTGATATTGGGCCAATTGTCTTGAATGTTTTTCCAATGACATAGAAGACAGCAAAATTATTTCTGGCAAAATGACAAGGGCAAGTCAGCCATATAAAAGTAGGTAGGGAGCCTGGTAATCACGGCTAGATTGGACATCATTTAGTGATCCCAGCATGACATATGGCCTTCCCTCTTGTTAGAATAATAAACAGAAAAGGAGAGTAGAGGGGAATCTTACTATCAGAAGCAGTACTAATAAGGTCAGTTCTGCATTGATATTAAGCTGTAAAAAAGGCCAACAAACAAGAAAGAGTTCAGAAAAAAAGGGCTGCCACCATGTCTTTATGTTTCAAAAGCCTACTTTTAAATGAGGAAAAGAGTTTTCTTGAGACTTGAACATGATTTAGAAATTATAAGGGGATGCACAACATGGCTAGCAATGAGAGGAAGGGCTTTCATGGGGAGGAGTCCAAGCCTTCAGCTGTTTTGTTCAGGGTGTAGTACGGTCTGGTACCTGAACTCTTTACAACAAGTCTGGGATTATTTTCTGAAATGAGTGTTCTTATAGGCAGCATATAGTATTTAGTAGGAGAAATTCCCTGTCGCTCACTGTATAGTAACTGCACAGGGCCCTTTGGTCATTAAATCTGTTCTGATTTTGCCTCTCCCATGACTTTCAGGTGAAGCCACACTACCAAGGACAGCTGAAGGCTTTTTTCCTCTGCTTCCTTGTCCTGATGAACCGCCTCAAATCCTGGCTGCACATCATGAATTCTTCCATTATCCCACTAATCCTTCTGACTTTTCTGCCTTGCTCTTCCTATCTTTACAATATTTGGCATTTTTTTCCCTCAACTGCCAACTTAAACCTTATTCTAACTACACAGGTAGCAATTATATTTTAAAAAAAAAAAAAAAAAAAAGTTATTTTACCTGTGAAAGAAGATACCAAAAGTGAGAACAGGTAACTGCCTGAATAAAGGCTGCAAAATTTTAATTAACGTGTAGAAGGGACATGCAAGAGTACACTACTTCAACAAAAGCACAAAGATCCAGCATGGTTATGACAGCACTGCTGTACGACTGGAACTGCTGGCATAAAAAAGAAAAATTTGATAAATAAACCAGGAAAACACAACAAAACCAAACCACAGAAAACTCTAGAAGCGGGAATTGTAACAATACTAAAGAAAATAAAGCATCATATTAAGAATAAAAGCAGAAATAGTAGAAAAAGCCACATATTACAGTGGGCTTCATGATCAGGAAGATAACCAGTGTGGATATAAATTTATCATGTTTGGTGGGTTGTCAAAGCTATTTAAGATCATACTACACCATGGCCCACTTATAAGAAAGGTCTATTATATACTCTCTCTATATATTATTTTACATGGTTTCGTGCCATTTTCAGGGAATTTAATCCTAAACTTATGATGCTTTACCAGGAAAGTTACTCATCTGTGCTATTGGGGATGGATGTCTGTACTGAAGGATCCAAGCATTGAGGTGGTGCCCGTGCTCACACCATCACACATGGCTGGGGCTGGAGCACCTCTGGGTGCCCCTGGGCCCCCTGAGCAGGGTGCCCAGCCCCACGGCCAGGCAGTTATTGGAGATCTCCAAGGAGGGGTCCCAAACCAGCAGCAATCAAAGCTGTGGACTGATGCCTCTGTGGGATGCATCCTACCAACAAAACTTTGGGTTTTGGAAGAGAAACTGCTCAATGAATCATTTGGTATGACATACATTGGGCATGATCAACTGCCCGTGTTCTTAGTACTTTAAAGCAATTTTGTCAAATAGCAGGAAATCCACTGGAGAAAAATAAAACAAAAAAACAGCATGCATTTCTTGAGGGATGACTAAGAGGACTGATGAATTATAGCCGGAAGATGTCAGGGTTTCAAAACTTCCAAAGTATATCTTAAAATAAATTTCCAGGTTATATGTTAAAAAATAAAATAAAAAAAGGGGGGGGGGGGGGGGGCAAATGCAATAGAGGCTCCTCCTCTGGAAGGCAGGCGTAAATGGGGCAAGACATTAAATGAGATACAGACATGCAGTTTTTATGAAGTAGCCGGATCACATAATGGAATAACTCTTGCCCTGGGGAGCTTCTTGAATCTTTGGATGCCGGACCCAAAGCAAGCAACAGCCACCAGCAGCCAGGCTCTGTCGCTCCCTGCCAGCCCAGCGTGGTGCCCTTGCAGAGCCCAGTGGGGCACTGGGGGACCAGCTGTACCCTCACACACAGGGGTTGTGCCCTCCGCTGGCGAGGAGACCATCACCTGTCATTTGAATGCATGCCCTCACTTCTGATCCTGCTCAGCTCCCAGCGGAAAGGCTGTCTGCGGCAGCAAAGCTCAGCATCCAACTTTCACATTTTTGTTTATGGCGAGGAAAAACACAATCCTTTAAACCAAAATTGCAAAAAGTTATGCCATTAATTATCCTTGCGTGTCTTTGAATTATTTAAAAATACATTATGCCCATGGTAGACACAGAACAGAGACTTATAGCCTTTGATATTTTTCTCATTTTTTTTCTATGCTGAAACACTGGCTAAATCTTCTAGGCAGCATTTAACACCTGCTGCAATAATTTGATTGAATGGACGTCACATTTCTGTAGGTGGCCTCTTTAAATTAAACACTCACAATAAAATGTTATAGCTGGAATGAGGAAGGCCATGCAGCAGGCTTGTGCAGCTGGAGGCTTTGGGCAGCAATGCCTATTTACTAGCCTGTGCTGCCTGAGACCCAGCATGGCTTCACTTGGCCTTACTCTGCACCTTGGCTTTCTGCTGGCAAGAAGGGGTGTTTCTTACATCCAGAAGTTCCTGGACAATTTCTGCTTCAGGTTACAGGAGCCTAAATGTTACCTGAGCAAAGCAAACCGGGCTGCCTCGCTCCTGGTGCTGCTCACCCCAGGGGGCCAGCCATGCCTGGACAGCCCAGGTGGTACTGGCACTGGATGTGCTGCCACCAGCTACCCCGATGTTCCTGTTCAATTAACCCTAATAAAGCACTCATCACAGCACTCAATGCCTGGGGTTCCATGTGCCTGCTGCTGGGGCCCATTGCGGCCGGGCGGGGGGCGCTCAGCTCCTGGGGGGCGGTGGGTGAGAGCCCCCCAGTTTCGCCTCTGAGCTGTGGTGCCTTCAGCAGAGATAATTCGGTTTCTTGGCAGGCAAAGCAAAGGGTTTCTGGCTGACCAAGACACAAGCAGCAGTTGGAGGCAGCTTCATGGGGCTTCTTGTTCATGGTGTTAATCTAATCAGTGGGCTTCATTGGTCTCTCTTCACACAGCCTTAATTCCACCCTAGGTTTGCAGTGGGGCGATAATATAAGAAAAAATACATTGTTTTAAAACGTTTGGTTTGTCATGGGGAACGTGTGGCCTGGTGCAACTATGCTTCAGGCTGGAGACAGAAAGCTCCTGCCAGTCACCACATCCAGAAATTACTTTGTCATTTCTGAAAAGTCAGCATAGAAAAGCACCCACATTTTCTTTCAAAATGTGCTGTGTTTTTTTTTTTTTTTTTTTTTTTTTTTTTTCCAAAAAATCATCTGTGAGCTAAATCTCATTTAACTATGGCGTGCTCCTTGCCAGAAATGCTGGGAGGTCAGGAGCGAGCGCGCTCCCCCTGCAGGGGAGGAAGGCAGCGTCCCTCCATCCCTCCGCTAAATCGGCTGCTGGGAAACGTCTGCTGCCTCTTCAGGGTAAGCCACCAACCATTCCTTTCCTTCTTCCATTTCGTTGTTCAAGCACAGGTTAAATGCTCACCCCGTCACGGTTGTCTTATCCATTCAAAAGGCATAGCACCAAAGCTGACCTTCCATTTAGGATTCTTTCAATACTTTATATTCTTTCATTTTTACATTAAGATTAGTGAAAAGTGTAACTTGGCACATACGCAGTGAGAGCAGGAAACTGTCCCTGGCGGCAGGTAACCCATGCTGGCCAAGTCACTTCTCTTCAGTATAAAAAGTGTCATAACACTAAAGCTTTTGCTTTCAGGAAAATATTTCTTGAAAGAGAGCAGCATGTGTGGGAACTTGGCTGAGGCAATATCATCCCGTGTTATCCCTGAGGTTAATTTTCCCTGCATGGAGGGATTCTCACAAGCAAAAGCTTCTGCAGCCGTGGAGCTGGGCCTGCCTCGTGCGCATTAGCAGCGGGTGCCCTGCCCGCAGCCCCAAACCTCATGGGCTTTGGCTGGGCTGGGGGCTTTGGGGAGCCCTGCCCACAGGGCACACGGAGCAGCCCCACGCAGCCGGAGCACCGTGCTGGAGGCCCCCCCGTGTCCCGCTGCGGGCGAGATCGATGGCTGCTTGATGCTGCCCGCCTCTCGTTCATCCGAGCACGGGTACTTGGACATGGCTCCTCACATCCAGTGCTGAGCTGCCATTGATTCCAGCAGCAGCCAGACACTGAATGATCCTAAATACAGCCTGCCCCGGCCTCAGTTCCCCGTACGCGTAATGGTGACAAAAGCGCTCCCTATCTCGGAGGGAAAGATAAAGGCATTAAAGCTGGCGAGGCGCTCAGATGCTGCCGTGGTTATCTCTTTATAGACAGACGAGCCGAAGAACACTCAGATGCTGCAAAGTACAAGATTAATACACACAAGTAAGAGATGACCTTGCCTTTATTACTATCTACACTCTAAAAGGACTAGTTGATTTGATAATAAGACGCCCATAGTAAATATTTATGAAACATCGCATCACGTAACAATTATAGGTTATTTAAATTTAATTTGCATTTATACTTTCAAATCAGGTTATTATATAGCAAAAATGTACTAAAATTAAATTCATAATGCACATTACAGCAATTTGAGCAAATTGTACCTTGAAGCAATTTGTATTTAAAATGCAGTCTGTGTGCTTCTTCACTTTCCAGCAGCCTGTAAATAAATTTACAAAGCATTTTCAGTAACAGTCATAGTGTTCCAGTTGTAAATTGATGTAGTCTGAAACAAAGAACAATTACCACTTAAAGAGATCCTATGTTACACTAAATCTTAAAGCATTTGAATTCCCTGGCAAAACAAAAGGAAGTGATTTTTCTTTTTTCATTAATCCACAGCAACAGTTCTTGTCAGGTGGAAAATGTTTGTGCAGTAACCCCCTGTCTGTTTGTCTTCATAAACAATGAGCTCTTAAAAGGGGCAAACTGCAGGCAGAGCTGATGCAGCTCGGGGAAGCCAACTTCCAAACAGCACTGTAAGCAGCGCAGCCTGCTCCCATCCCTCCATCAGATGAGATTAAGTTAGTTTTGAAACTCTCCCCAAAGATCAGCTCCATCAACACACGGTCCCCAAAACATTCAGGCTCTTCTGCTCCATCCACAGCCAGAAGACCAAACACCAAATCCATCTATGTCTGAGGCTGTGCGGCTGCTGATGGCTGCAGTGATTCAAAGAGCAAGGAGCCACACCAGTTCTGAGGAGATGGCTGGGCAAAGTTGCAAGTCGGACAATTTGAGCACTGAACTCTTGTGGGGCTGCTCCTCTCCCACCCGCAGCTGCCCCGGGCCTATGCGGCTTGCTCGGGGTGGAGGGCTCAGCCAGCACGGGGAAGCACCAGGGAGACGGATGAGCAGAAGCATGGCCCAGGGGGGCTGCCCCAGGAAGAACAAATGGTGGGGGTGTGGAAGCAGCCCAGCAGAACGAAGGCACAAGTTTGTCCTCAATGGAAAATGTGGTTTAATTGGAATGAGTTTTTTCTGGGTAGGACAATATTGATTTGAAAGTGATGGAACAAACAGAAATATTTCCATTCACACAGACGTTTATTTGGACATTTCACTTCAGATGCTGAAATGTTTCTTTCCTAATTAGCATTTTTAGTTGTGCCACTTTACATTGATTTCTTAAATTGTGTTTGTTACATTTTATCTACTGGCTCGCTATTCCTTTTGGAATGAAGGCAGACCTTGGAACGTCAGAATTTCCTTCTGACACGCTCTGCTTTTTCGATTTAATATATTAAGAATTTTCATTTCTTGTACGGTAAATCTTGTTTAATTGTTTATTTTCTTTTTATTACTAATGACCTTTCCTTTTTAACAAGCCAAGTGTGAGTTTTCAGCCAGTTAGCCCCGCCTGTGAACGCTGACACGGTGGCACAGGTCAGGGCGGTGCATGGCCACCCCAGGTAGGATGCGCGGGTTCCCCTCGAACACCAGTGCCAGTGTGAGCCTGCCCCCGGGTGTCTGAACTTGCAGGTGCAAAAAGCATTCAACATTGAACGTTTCTGAACACTGAGATATTTAATAAATTGGCCGTGATGTCCAGCAGTGAACCATATTGGAGCAAGGCTGGGTTTGTTTAAGCATCAGCTGCCGCTGGTAAGCCTGCTCACTGCGCTCACCAGCAGCAGCCCCACAACCTGCTTGCGTGCTCTGTTCCACACAGCAAAAAGTCTCCTCAAGGACTTTTATATCATCACAGGGAATGATTTTTTTCTAATCCCCCCTTTGCTTTTGGGACTCCAGTGTCTCTCTTCTGCAATATCTTCATTCCCCAATGAGGGGACAGTGGGTCTTTTGGGATGACTAAACAGGCCTGAGCCCATGCATTTTCTGTATTAAGTCATTGATTTTTGTGTTCAAATATAAATCCAGAAAGCTGGTTATAGAATTTATATTCCTTCTTAATAGAAGATATTCATACATTTCTTAAATCCATCCTATTCCTAGGAGGGATGGATTTCCTCTTCAGTCTGAAAACCTTTGTTATGTCCTGCTGATTCCTCTTTTAACAGTTTCTTTAGAGACTCAGTTTCAGATTCAGAGGAAATTTATCTCACTCCTGTTTGTAAGTAAAGCGCAGTAATTGTTTTGTTGTTGTTGAATATATCAAAGTAAAAGAATATAAAAAAGGGGAGTGAGTCAATTCTTCTATGACTAAAAAAGCACAAACTCCAGGCAGACAGGCTTTCTCTGAGATGTGAGCCCACTCAGTTGCTCACTCAGGGTTGTTGTGCATGTTCAGCCCCTGCAGCCTGGTCTGATGATGCATGGGCAGACATGCAGGAGGACCAGGGTCATCCTTGCCCCCTACCCCCTGGTCTGCCCCCAGCCAGGGTCCCGCTGCGCCTCTGTGCTCCAGCTCTGCTCCACGTCTGCCTAGGTGGGTTTCTGCACCGCTCACAGAGGGGTAAATCTATGCCTTGCACTCTCGGCTAATGAAAAAATGCAGTGGCAGCTGCTAGTCCGTCTGACACCAGAGGGAAGAGGGAAGCTCTTCTTCCTTCCCACATCACGCAGCTGCCAAGCACTCGTCTGAGACACCTGGGTGCCACTTTTGCATCAGGAAGCTCAGCCCCATCCCTTCTTCGCTGGGGTAAGGCAACACCAAATGCTCTCTGTGTCTCCTTCTGAAGGTGCAAGTTGAAGAAAAAAAGGAGTGAGAATACATACAGACGAAAATGAGTTTGATGCTCAGTCTGGGTGAACGGGGCGCACTAAAGGTATTTGGACAAAATGCGTAGTGTTCCACTATTAGGGGAGCCTAATTCTGTCAGGTCTGAAAGTCATTTCGTTTCTCATGTTCAGTGGATCCTTATGTTGTTTGCCCAGTAAAAGAGCTGTAGGAGAGTCGCTGAGGGCTCTATCCAGACAAAGGGAGGAGAGAGGAGGGGAGGGGAAGAGAATTCAGTTGGAAGGGACTTACAAAGGTCATCCCACTGCCTGACCACTTCAGGGCTGACTAGAAGTTAAACCATATTATTAAGGGCATTATCATTAGTACATATGTAAAATGGTAAACTGCTTTTCAAAATGACATATCCCCATTCAAAAAAAAAATAACACAGCGGTGTGCAGGGTCCTGAGCAGTTCTAAATGTTCTAGTCCAGGGGCTTCAAGCTGTGGGAGCAGCAGACCCTGAGGGAGTCCATGCGCTGTTTATCTGGGACCCATGAAAGCTGACAAGAAAAGTTAATAAAATCATAATGTCAGGTATGTACATGTATGTGAAATTTTTCTGGTACATCCAGTTTAGCGAGAAATGTTTAGGGGTTACCATCCTGAAGACAAATGAAAACCTTTAAACTACTTATAATTGCTAATAAATTGTTTTGATAATTTACCTGGCAGCACACTGTCTCCATACGGACAGAAATGGTAATGGATAATAATATGCATGTAAAAACCTTTAAATTTGAGGGATGGTTTTATTTCCCTTCATTTAATCAAAAGTTAAGACTCTTGATTAACTGAAGCCACTAAAGCTGTCTTGGCACTTTTCATCAATGAAGCTCATTAAGCTTAGTGTCTCGGCCAAATTCCTTCTGTGTCAGACTGGAAGTACCAGACTAAATGCCTGCAGTGTGCCATGCAGTGATGTGTGGCACACAGAGTTCATCCTCGTAATGGGTCTCTTTCTATGTCAACGACGTTAAACACTTGTTCACTTATCTGTTCAAATTATGCTGATGACCATGCAGCTGTGGTGAATGAAATTCACACGATTAATTGTCCATAACAATAGAAAGCCTTTAGTGTGGGAGCTGATGCGTGCTGGAGCAGGCACAACACATCCGCTCACATTCAGGCGAAAAGTCCAAGTCTTTGCAGTTCTGTCTCACAGGGTTGAACTCCATCTAGTGTGACCTATTTCCCACAGGAGACCGGAGAAACCAGCATTCAGGTGCAGAAAACTCAATACAAACAAAAATCCCGTCTTCCCTGCTCCTCCAGGAGTGATTATTTCAGGTTTCTAAATGCAGAAAATAAATAGAAAGACTGACCTTCAATTAATTTTTCAGATGTTGCTATACTCTGTGAGGTGTTGACAGTCAAATACAGAATTGAAAACTTTGGGGTCAGCAGAACAAAATCCATTCTATTTTAGCTTATGAAATATCAAATCCAGTCAACTATGAGAGTAAGTAATTGCCCGTGCCCTTACTTAACATATGAAGTGACAAAAGAAGATGAACTTTCTGACCAGGGACAAGGGTGTCCTCTTCACAGTTTGCATCATCTAAAAGCATCCAAAAGCATCATCTAATCCATTGTTAACCTGATAACGAGTGTGCTAAACTGTGGTGGCTTCAGGGTGAATTTCAAATATTAATGGCATGCAGGAACAGAAGATAGAAATATCGCTCACCTTTGAACAACAGAGGTGCTGTGCAATGCACGACAGTCAGCAATGCTCCAGTAATTCAATGACACTTTGACATTGCCTACTCCTCTCTCGTTACTGCACTTCTGTATCAGGTTTCCACAGTTCAGCACGAGAACTATATGGCAGACAGAGCAATTCAGATATTTTAGGTGCTGGCTTATTTATTTATTTGTTTTAAGCAGTGCTGTAGGTGCGTTCAAAAAGGAAGGCAAAGGACTTTTCACAAGTGCAGTCTAAGGCACTGGGGAACAAAACATGATGTATTTGGATATCTGTGAGTAAATGTAACCAGACAGGAGGGATTTCTCTAGACCTATACAGATCTGTAAATGAAGTAGAGCGAAAAAGTCATGTTCTTTCTAGGGAGCAGGTTAAGGCAATAACTCATGGGCCCACTTTGCAGATGATATGAATTCCACTGTTTCAGTCACCTGATCACTGTATTTGTAATTTGTTTTGGAGAGCATGTAAAGAACACTATTATTTGAAAGATGATGGCTACCAGCATACTTCTCAAACCACAAAAATTAAGGATTTATGCCTCATTGTGAGCTTTTGAAATGGGGGCTCTTCCCACTTCAGAAAACTTTTGGTCAATCTCTGGGTTGCATTTGGTCAATCTCAAGGGAAAAAAAAAAAAAAAAAAAAAGGATCCTGCTGCCCAGGCCCTGCCTGCTGCCACCTTTGCTCCCAGGGCACGCTGCTGGTCACAGTCAGCTTGGTGCCTGCCAGGATGCCTGGCTCCTTCTCTGTGGAGCTTGGTGACCCCCAGTGTGTATAAATGCCCAGGGTTGTTCCTCACCAGTGGCAGGACTTTGCAGTTCTCCCTGTTGAATTTCATCGGTTCCTATCAGCCCATTTCTCCATCCTGTTGAGGTCCCTCTGCATGGCAGCCCAACCCTCTGGCATACAGCTGCTCCCTCCAGTTCTGTTTTGTCTACAGACTTGCTGAGGTACTCCCTGTCCCATTGTCCAGATTGTTAATGAAGGTGTTAATCAGAGCAGGACTTGGTATTGACTCCAGGGGTACTCCACTAGTTACTGGCCTCCAACTGGACTGCATGACACTGATAACCACCCTGCAGGTCCACCCATTCCACCAGTTTTTGAACTACCTACAAACTATTTAGATTAAACAAGAAATATTTTTAGAACAGGGAAAAAAAAAAAAAAAAAAAAAGTACAAACTACTCATGGTTTATGTCAGGTCAGGTCACACTGAATAAAGTGATTCATCATGTTGTTCTTCATAAGTCCAGCCTTAGGGTAACTGCACCCTTATCAATTCATATGAGTGTTTGAAATCAACTTAAAAAAAACAGCTGTAACATCAGCCGCATCTGTCACTGTCCCCAGAGGCAGACATCACTCACCACGTGTGCATGCTTCCATGGTAGTGTCCCGATGCCTCCTAGCATTGCTTCAATTTCCCATGTTGTTCATTCATGGATTTCTGTAGCTGCTGAGAAATTCTTTGACCTGGGAAGAAGAGTGAAACCATGTGTGGCAACCTGCCCAGATAACTATGCTTGTAAAAATCCCAGTCTTCAAAGCCCTGTTCACTGTGGGATGAGAATGTGAAACCTTGGCCTCCACCAACGCTACCTCTCAGTCACTTCAATGGAACCAAGATCTTGCAGGATTTAGGGTCTGCACCAGCTCTGCTGAAGACAGAAGTCAAAGCCTGTTGACGTCAAGGAGAACCTAAAATGGCCTGTAAAATGTAGGTAACGACCATACACAAGATGGACGAGGTTACTCGGTGTAACCTGCCACCGCTGCCAAGATCCCCCCAGTGGAACAAACTCACAAGCCCCCAGATATGGGCCCCTCTGTATAACCACCTGTCACGGATAACACGGGGTTTACGAAAGGGCAGGCAGGAGTCAATCTGGCTAATGAAAGGCCAGCTGAAAGGGGGGCAATCTAGCTGAAACAGTGCTCATGGGTCACTGTAACAAAACCCCACCCACTCAGTTTTTTTGTGTGAATACATACTATGAAGAGTAACCACTGGTCCTACTGTTCAAATTACACACAGAGATGAGTAAAGGAACAGAAAAACATTTTTCACCCAAAATAATCTTCTTTTGTTATGTACTGCTTCCAAAATCTTCTCATGTTCTGTTCACAAGTATTATGCAGCATGTTTCCTCTCAAAAGTCTGTTTTTATTTCACGTTAAGCCATGAGTTTCACTTAAAAAAATGTGGTGATATTTTGCTTGATAGTTGAAACAGGTTTTATTTTGTACTTATCATGATCTGAAGTATTTGAAAAAATCTTCATGGGCTGTGCCCTGGCTGGGGTCGGTCCCTCGAGGAGCAGCACCGCTCTCCCAGCTCCCCTGGGAGCCCCTGGAGCCCACGTTCAGTTTCTGGCATTTTTAAGAGGTACCAGAGCCATGAGACCCAATAGTAATTTTCTTTCTGTGCACTTGCCTTCTAAATAAATATGTTTATCTTGATCAATAAACTGAGTTTTTGCCTGTAGGCAGTAGAGGAATTTCTCCTAACCATGGCACTGAAGTGATAAGAAATGCCAACAGGTGGAAAGAATATTGTTCAGTAAAGGCTGCAGATAATTGAAAGATGTCAGTTGGTAGGAAAAATTAATAATATTGCTCCTGTTTTGAAACCAAAGGTTTCTCTGGTGCCTTTCTTTTCTTCAAGGGATAGAAGACTCTTGTGGTCAGTGTTACTGCAGGTCAAAAAAGCGACTGCTGAGCTCTCAGATGAAAAATATGGAGCAGTTTTAAATTCCAGTTCTGCCCAGGGTCAGAGTACCACAGCACAAAGGCTGAGTGGTGAAAAGGAGATGGAGAGTGTTCCTCCAAGGTTGGCATCGACTCCTTCAGAAGTTCTGAGCTCACCAAGCATCAATCTCGAGTGTTGTTTTTCTCAGCAAATGCTTCAAAGCTGACTCTGTTGCTCCTTCTCACTTCAGAGGCAGCCAAACAACCCAAGTCTCCAATAACTGCAGATAATCAAATGGCAGCAGGGGCGAAAGACACTTAATTAAAATACTGTGGTTCTGCGCATTAAACAAATACTGCCTCCTGCAAGAGACTGAGCTGAGCACGGGAGCTGCCGGGGGGGAAGGGGCTGCAGGAGCTCTGCCCCAACCGACTGCCACGCAAAGGATTTAGAGATTTCAGATTCTGCTGCATGTCAAATCTGAATTTGACAAAAAATATGGAGTGGGAAAGGGAAAACCACAGCTCAGAGTAACAAGGCTATTGTAGGGACAGAAGAGCTCCCGTGCAAGGAAGTAGCAGGTAGACTTGTGATTTACCTGAGGGATGTTCGAATCCATTCCACTGCTAATGACAATAATTTGAATATTTACTGTCTTTAAGTCAGTAAATGCGAGTAAATAGTTGCGAGTAAATAAAAAATGTTGCGAGTAAATAGTGACAAAAGCTGCAAGGTGGGCACCACCAGATGTGCAAGTTGCTATATATATAATGATTCCTGGCAGAGTTTATAGAAGAAGGTGCTGATACAAGAGACCCGGCAGTAGTGATGGTGGCTGAGCTGTAGTGGAAATCTGAGAAGATGAAGAAAGGAGAGGGGGGAGTGAGTGACAGACATCGGGACAGGAGGGGCTGGAAGGTGCAGAGCTGGGCACAGAGGACCTCCCCAGATGTAACAGGGGTGGAAAACATGAACACTAACCAAAATGGAAGAGAAATAGGCAAAAGACAGTGTGGGAAAGCTAGGTGGAAATTCTGAATTAGGGTTATATGCAGTGATCATTCAGAGAAGGGCTGGTAAGTGTTCGCAGTACTGATGAGGCTGCCGTATGAAATGGTGATAACGAAGATGCATTCAGGCTGAAACCTGCACAGGGAGGCACTCCTCAGGGAACAGACTGCCTTTACAAGAGGAGCCTAATGAGGCTGGCTTCTTTAGCCTAAAGAAGTGAAGGCTGAAAAGGATGCGATTGCTCTCTACAAACACATGAACGGGAAAATATAAGGGAGGGATAAAACATCATTTATTTTAAAAATAACTTTGGCATAAGAATAAATGATGATAAACTGGCCATGAATAAATATATTTTTGAAAAGTGTGGTGTTGACATTAGAAGAATGTTCTTAAACATTAAACCTTGCAGAGTCATGAACAGCCTTCCAAGCGGAGCAGTGGGTGCAAACATCTCCACTTTTAAGCTCAATGAATTCATAAAAAGGAACAAATTGCTGCAACCCCAGGGCACTGGAATTGGTAACCCAAATTCTTTCCAGCCCTCCATTCCTTTGTTCCTATGCATATAAAAAACTGCTGCCACAGACAGAAGCATTTGGCATTTAAATTATGTTAATTTAATAAGCACTGAATAAGATGACATGACTGAGAGTTGCGCTGCAGTTGCAGGAGGCGCAGCCCTGCCCAGGCAGGCTGTAGCCTTCTGGCCACGGGGCATGGCACGGCTCTGCCAGCTGGCATGCGCGGCACAGTCAGCAGCAAGCACAAGAAGGACCAAGGAGCATCCAGAGGAGCCGTATGGCAGCAGCCCCTAACACTCTGCTGGCTGGCTGGAGAGGCCTGTGATGGTGTTGTCTGCGGGTACTCCAGGCACGCCACACGCCCCTGCAGGAAAAGCTTTCACATGCCCACAGCCCTTGCCTGGGGAAGCAGATCTTCTGCTCATCAAAGGGCATCTCGTCCAGAAGTGGGGCTCTGCAACACTGCCATCTTCTTGTATTCCAGAGCGAGATGGAAGGCAAAGGAGCCTCACGTAGGAAAGGCTAGTGCATCAGGATTCTTCAACCAGTTCTTCACACCCACATCTCTCCCCACACGTGGTGAGTCACCTCGCCTGGAGGACGTGTCATCATTAAAACTGGAACAGTAATGACAAAGGAGAAAGTTTCTACAGTATAAAGGACTTCAGCTATAATAGAAAAGAAGTGAAATTTGTCTTTAGTCATGCAAGCCAATGGGGAATACTGTGTTTTCATCACTGAAAATAAATTTGCAGCAGCTGTGGCAGGTAAGGGCCACAAACAGAAAAGAGATTTGCAGATCTGTGCCTCTTTGGGAGAAGGATGTATAGACATGTCATTTTTCAGAAGAAGTGTCAAAGTTCAGAAGAGTAATTTATTTGATCATTGGTAGAAACCTAAAAAATTATAATTGATTACATCTGTGCAAGAAAAGTACAAAAGAATGTTGACTGAACAATAAACTATGTGATTGGTTGGAAAGCATTAATAGGAGACAAATCTTATTCCTTTTCTGGATGCTTTTTGTAAAGCATTGAAGATAAAAATACATTTCAAAAGAATTAGATGCAAAATGTGCATGTATTTGCTGAGTACAGTAGTGGAATAAAATATTTAATGTTCTTGGCTTTGGGAAAGGTGGGGAAGAAGTGAAAATAAAATTTAAAAACTTGAAGCTTTGTAACTATTTGAAGAGTAACTTTCAAAGGACTAATAAAAAGAGATTGTCTCATTAAAATAAAACAGGGTATTAGTTTTTATCGTTAATATTTTTGTCATATATTTAAGTGAATACCTAAATACCCCATGCCCCTAAAAATCATCTAACTAAATTAATATCAATCTTCTTCATCTTGCAGAGATTATAATCTCAATCATAACAATCAATTCCTCAATGAATTTTTATATCGGGAAACACTTTTGGCTACATAGTAATGCCAGACTGTGTAGTGTGAAGGAGTTTCACTAAAGTGTGAGGAGATGCCCTCTTCCATGAGAGCTTAACTTCTCTCTCACCCATAACATTTCATAGATTTTCTACAAGTTTATATTTCCATTTTCTTAGTTTAAAGTGAACTACTTAAAAAAAAATAAAAAAATCTCAAATATATTTTTTCTTATGGCATTTGTTCTTATTTTCTACAATTTTGTGAAGTCTATAACCTGTGTTTGAAACAGACTTCAGGAAAACCAATCAGCATTCATTTACAAATATATTAGGCTTTAAAGGCAACAAACTGATCCATAAGTGCAGGAATATATTCCACCAATAAATGTTCGAGCATATGCTATGTAGTTGCGAAATGTGTTCTGAATTATTAATCCAAATCTTTGAACGTGTGTTCAGTATAAAGGAGCAACCTTGCAATATAACCCACGTCTGTGGATCCTGTACAAAACTACCAGCAGTGATTCAGAACATTATTCTTCTTGTTTAGATTTTCTGCCCACGAGAGGAGTTCCTCTTTTAAGACAAATGGTACTTGCATGGTGAGAAACTGCACAGCGAGACAAGGTTGAGGGGCAAATGAGACCTGCTGGTGACTCAGATGAGGAGCAGAGCTCAGTGAGCGCCTTACTTTGCACACACAACCCCTTTTTCTGTGTCCGTGTGACTTGTGGATTTCCTAAAAGTACCAGCAGGAGTGCGGGCGGGAAGCAACACCGAGTGCTCCAGCAGCCACAGCTGCTTCAAGCATGGTCACAGGCAGACAGGGTTAGAGATAGAGAAAATATCGATCCTTGCACACATCTTGCCTCAAGGGGTAATCCCATGACAAGAAAGAAACAAGAAAGAAAAGTATTTAGCTAACTTTAACATGACAGGGGAACAGGCTCCAAGCAGGGGTAAAAAAAAAAAAAAAAGGAGATGCTGGCTTTACAGGCTCCAGAGCGATTTAAAATTGCTGAGCTGCAAACAGCCTCAAGCACCTCCAACTCTGTACGGTGTCTTTCTGAACCTAATTGCAGCTAGCCTTGCGACTGCCACTGCTGGCACTTCAGCACCTCCAGGGAACTCCTAGCTACTCCAAAATCAAGCTTTATTAGGGTGGCCTTTGTGTTTCCTCCCCGGGAAGCCCCAGTGCCATGCCACGACTGCCTGGGCTGCCTGTGCCACCACCCAGGGCAATGAGGGCCTGCCGCCTCCCCAGGGTTTGTGTGTGTGTGTGTGTGTGTAAAGAAAAGGTTTACTGGCTAAACTGGGAGATCAGGTAACAGCAGGCAGTCAGTCCCACAGCAGAAGCCCCCAGCACACCCTGTGTGCGGTGTGGGACTGCCCCCAGCCCTCGCCCCCTCTGCAGGCCCCGGGGCCTCCTGGACATCCCCCGGGTGCTGGGCCCGCGGGGGTCACTGGGACCTCAGTGCTGGGCAAACCAGGGTACTTGTGGTGAAATGCAGCTGCTTTTCCCTCTGGATTTTGACTCTGGCTACATCTTTGTCTTCGGTGGCTGAACTTTTTTGAAACTTAGCCCATTGACAGGTATCTGACAGCCTCTTGTATTTTCTGGCAGAGTTGTGCTGTAGCAGTTTAACAGTATATTGAAAACGAGCCGTCCTGAGTGCTGAACAAAAGCTTTTTCCTCTGCCTGCTTCTTTGCCTTCTTCTCCATGGATCTCACTCATAATGAGGACAGGTTTCTTTAATCTGCTGAACTTCCCAGGTGCTCACTTCTGAGAGAGCAGTAAATGATTGGAGAGCACTGGAAGAAGAAAACCCGAAGGCTGAGGAGATGAAATAATAAATATACCTGTCACGACGCTTGCACAAAAAGTGTTTTCAGTGATAAATAGCAGTGACAAGCTCAATCCAAGCGTATCAGTATGGGGAGATCAGCAGCTTTGACCTCTTCCAACTCCCACACTGAAGGTGGCCGGAGCAGCACAAGGTGCCACCAGGATCGGTCCCTCCCCAGGACCCTCAGTCCCAGTCCCACCAGGACACTGAGAGGCGCTTCTCTGGTCCCCAGCACCAGGACTGCTTGCTTTCTTTTTGCGTGCTCAGTACAAAACGAAACAAAAAGTGATGCACTATCTACAGGATTTTCCATTCAATATACTTACACTCCTTACAGCTCTGAGGATGCTAACTATTTGTGGGTTTTGTTTTACCTTTTGTAATGTACTGATTGGGTGGCGGGAACTGGAGTGCAGTACAACTGATGTAATACAGCACTGCTGGGAATCCCTGGATGAAGAAATGCAATTGCCTTTCACTTGTATGTATAAGTTGTAATTTCTCTGTGTGCTCGATGAGCATGGCAGCACTACGATGTTCTCAGGGTGAGAAACTGTGAGAGCAGCTTATCCCAACGCAGCTGCGGCGTGCACGCAGCAAGGACACACTCTGAGGCTGAGCCTATCCCTGTCTGCACAGCACCTGGTGTGAGCTCCCTGCCGAGCAGAAAGCTGCTGTGCCCTGCAGGAATGGAGACATGGGTTGTGGTCACGCAGGTGAGAACTTGGCGCTGTCCCAGCTGAGCCAGGGCTGGGGGGAGTTTTCCAAGCTGGAAGGGCTGAGGATGACGGAGGAGGATGTCCCTTCTCACACTGCCTGAAAGGAACAAAACACACCCACTGGTCTGCAGCTGTAGCCCAGGCTGTGTGGGCGTTGCAAGCAGATATACATAATACAGGAATACAGAAATACAGGAATATCTGACTACTAGGTGCTGCACTAACTCTGCCAATGAAGGGACTCCCAAATCACACCCAAACTGCCCTGAGCAGGTGCTTGGATGCAGACCTCCAGCATCCTTCCCATCCAAATTGTCCCAGTTCCACAGGTATGTATTTGGGCCACCAGGCAGAGCTCTTTGCTACTGCATTAATAGGTGGGAGGTCAGCTTCTCTCTGATTCCCCTTCCTCTCCTCCCCGACTCCTCCCAAAAGATGTTGTCCTACATAACTGCAACACATTGCCCCCTCTCCCGCCCCTATGCCCATGGCAGATCACTGCTGGTCTCCTTCCTGATGCTGTGCTCACACACAGCTCTGGCAGCACTGCCTGTGGAGGACAGAGAAACACTCAGCCCCAGAAAAATAGGTGTTTTTCCTATATTCTTTCCTCTCCAGTTATTAGTACTGCATCTCCATGCCAGACCCGTGCTCCCCTCTGACTAGGCTGCCTGCCTCTGCAGAAGCACCTCCGGCCTGTTTTTGTACAGCCCTCACCACTTCAGGTGTGAAGAGGCTGGGGTAAAAGGGACACTCCGGCTGCCCACCTACACCAGACGTGCTCGGTGCCTGGCAAACGCCGGCTCCCAGCCTGGAGCTCGCAGCCGTGTCCCCGCAGCACCGAGCTCCGCTGGCAGCAGAGCGTGCTCGAGCTGTGCTCTCCGCTGCGCTGGGCCTCTAATCTGCCTTGCCCCCTTGCTGTCTAGCTGAAGGGGAGATGCTGCAGGGACCAGTAATACCCGCGTGCACCCGCTGAGAGCTCGTTCCTGCCAGTGAAGCCTCACTCAAGCAGATTGAGCTGTTTTCCAGCTCATTTGAGCCATATACCTTTGAGCAGAGAGACGGGCGGCTTGTCTCATGGGGAGAGAAGGGGCAGGCAGCAAACAAAGGGAGGATATTTCCCTCTCCCCGCTTCTGTTTTTCTCACAAGATCACCACTTATCGCCAAAGAAAATAATTACACTAAGAATGTTCTGAAAATAAATTAAAAGAGATAAAGCATGAGAATAACACTGGAAATTCTTCTTCTGAATGGCTATAAGGGTTTTTGGTCTGGTTCATATGGATGATTTTTATTTTAAAAATATGACTAAAGGAAAAAATATCCACATAAAGTCTGCATTGTAATTGAAATGAAATCTGACAGAGCAAACAGCTAAATCACATCCACAGAAAGAACAAATGTTTATTTAGGAACCGGAAACATAGAATTTGCACTTAAAATTCCTATTAAATGGTTAAAAATGTGCACTGTTCATGGTATACATCAAAGACAGAAAGTTTTGGGGTAGTATTAGAAAAATATATAACTTTTCTATGTGGATTTGTTATGGCAAAACCCCAGTGCAATAATTTCCAGTGAAAGCTAGGAAGTTGACAAAGGCATTATGTTCAGGCTCAGGACTCCCCTGAAGGGCAGTCAGGCTCTCTTTAAATGAACGGACACAAACGAAAGCTGCTCTCAGGTTCAGGGAGGAGGGCACTTTTTAAGCCCACACTTGATGACCAGCACCTGTCCTGTGCTGAGCAGTGGAGGCCACCCTACACTGAACTGATGGGCACTTTAAAAACATTTCTGCTCAAGAACAAAGAAGGACTCCACTGTTTGGTTTTCTCTGTTATTAACGTCTGTTTTCCTTGGGGAAGGTTCTTCTTAAACTATTTTCAATCGCAAGGATCATTTTCCATTGGAAATGAAGTATATTACTGGGAGCTGTACTTGCACACAGCAGTTTCCATCCCAGCTTACCAAAAAGAGCAGAAGCAACCACACTGAAAAAAAATCCCAAAGTGGTTTTGATTAAAGTCTATTGCATTATGCTCAAGTAGGAGATAGAAGATGATTGAAAAAAAAATAAAATAAATAAATCTTCCTTTGCCTTGATATTTGTTTGTGACTGCTAAAGGAAAGGTATGCCGTTCAAACTGTTATAAGTGTTTATGGGACAGAAGAGCAAGCAAGAGCAGAAATGCCATAGAGATGTAACCCATGCTGCCTCAAATGCCTGCCCTCATGCCTAAGGATTTCTTGTGTCTCTTACAGCCTCGCAGCCAGCTCACACACCTCCGCAGAAAGTCAACTTCCCAAAGCATTTCCTTGACTTGACTGGGCTTTCTTGAGAATGCTGGATTCCCTGAGCCAGCACTTATGGCAGAGTTACCATGGCACAGGGCAGGAAAAGCCCTTGGAGAACAGGAGGGGATGGCACAAACCCCCCGTCACACTGAGCATGGGATGCTCAGCCGGGGACAAGGAACAAGCATGGTCCCGCGAGCCGAGCTGCTGAGTCCTGGCTCTGTGGCTGAGCAGCAGACACCCATTTCCTCAGTTCAGTGTTTTCCCCGTTTCTCACTTCACTTCTGCTCCTGCCAGTCACTGCTGTACTTCTGTTTGCTTGTTTGCAAATAAAACTCGGTACAATGTTGCTAAAAAAACTAATTAGCTGGTGTGGTGCTACCCAGAGATGTGTTATTACTGAAAGGATTATGTAATAGAGGAAAAGAGCATCAGTCTTCCTGGAGTGAAAAATCCACCCACGCAAGCAGTTCAGACGGTGCCTGGAAAGGCTGAAACGACAAACGGATGCTGAGAGTCGGCCTCTGAGGAGCCGTGGGCTTGCACAGCGCCAGAGAGCCGACAGCGTGGGGCCGGCAGCAGCCACGCTGCCTCCCGAGAGCACTCCCCGGCGAGCAGAGACCCCCGCTGGGGGCCTGCTGGGGGCACACACGGCTACCTCGGCGTGCTCTGAGTCTGTTTTCTCCAGTTTTGTTGTTGTTGTTATTTATTAGTGGATTTGGGAGTTTTAATGGGGTGCCCCTGAACCAGCTGGGAAACAGCTCACAATGGCTGGGAGCTGGGGCGCAGAGGGGACGAGGCAGCCGGCACGGAGAGCCGGACTACTTGCAGCCACAGCCGCACACTGTGGGAGCAGGTTCTGCACTGCAGCTGCTCGAGTGATCAATCACCAAAGCCATTTGGCCATTTCAGGTGCTCGGGGCGGCTGTTCCCGTGTCCTGCACCGTGTAACCTCACCCCATCCGACCCTGGCTTCGGTGCGGTTTGTCCTGGGTGCCACGGGATGGGTCCAGCAGCCTCAGGCCACTCTCCCTGAATTATTCTGTGGCTGAGGCTGGAGAGCCAAAAGTCACTTTCACAGCCTAGTCAGACTCTGTGATGGATCAGCCGTGTCCCAGTGAAGAAGTAAAGGGAGACGAGCACTGACAGAGATTATTTTCTGTCGCATTAACGTCTGGTACTCTGAAAGAGCACTTAAGCAAGGAATGCTGTCAGAAGTATGACAAATAAGATAAATCTGATATATGTGATGAATTGCACTTCTTTTCACTTCACTGCCATTGAACCAGAAGGAGAGTTCTTGTTTTCAGGGTCAGCTCTGGAGCAGCCCCCTTGCGAGCGGTGCCACATGGTGGCTGAGGAGATGCCGCTGGGGACAGAGAGGGGCAGAGCGCTGAGAGTGACCCTTGTGAAGTTTCACATGGAAAAAAGCTCTTCTTGTACACTGCTACATGGAGCTACCAGAGCATTCAGTGATTGAGGAAGTCAGCAGTGAAAATTATAATAATCCCCGCTTATTCAAATGCAGAAGAATATGCACTTTTGGATATCTGAAACCCCAGAAAGAAACCTGGGACAAAACCAAGACGGGGACATGGCACTGGGAGATTACCTCTTAACCCCTATCTACTGTAACCTGGATGGACACACACAAGAAGGTCACTGGAGAGCTCTGACAGGGAGCAGTCTGGCAAAATAGGCATCCCAAAGCCCAGCAGCTGGAGCCTGGTACTTTGTGACTTCATCCCAGAAATAAGATGCAGGCGCCTTTGGTGCAAAGTGATACAAAGCAACCGGCATTCCCCAGCCCCATGGTGGATCTGCCATGGCATGAAAGCTTCAAAGTGAGCTGGGACAGCTTTAACTCACCTCCTGGGAGCAGCTCCCCAGGCAGTGTGCTGGGGTCATCAGTTATAAATAAAAACTTCAGGTGAGGCAACTTCTCTTCCTCCTGTGCATCACCACAAAGTAAGGGCACCCAGCAGACATCTGCCTTTCTTCCCTCACTTCTAATCTGATAGCCCTCATACAGGTTGTGTCCACCCAAGCACCAGAAGGCAGGATGCCAGGTTTTTTTGGTTGGTTGTTTGCTTTTTATTTTTTTATTTTATTTTTCTGTAGTCTGTAATTAATTAATTAATTAATTGGTGTTTCTTTCTGGTAAAGAAAATCATGTATCTAACCAAAGATATAGTAGTTAAAGTACTCTTGTGTAGTTGGTTCGGGTTGGAAAGGACCCTGGCCTAAGCTCTTGCCCAAAATAAGACCAACATCGCATTCATACCAGGCTGCTCAGGGCACTGGCCAGCCAAGTCTCAATAACCTCCAGGAACAACGAGTTTCTAGTTGCTTGCATGAGCCTTTTCTGGAGCCTCATCATGTGTCCTTATCTGTAGGCATCAGATAGGGGCTATCCAGTCTCTTTGCTCTGTAAGTAGATTAAAGAACAGGTTGAGTTACAAAGAAAACCTCTGTTAATAATACATGTGCTCTGGAATTGCAATCAGATCAGACAAAAATGGGAGAGGTTTAGCAAGAAGAATAGTAAGTATGTCTCAAACATTTTAAGACTGCATTTTAGTGCCTGAAGCAAAATTCATTTCTTGAATGAAAAAGATATGATTCATTTTGCTTGACCTTATTCATGGGATTTTAGATAGCTTTTTTTTCTTGCCTGATTGAACACCCTTATTTTTGGTTTACTTTGCATTTCTTTGTCTCTTTTTCCTCCCTTATTTCTTTTTCAGTACTATGGAAAGCTAAAAAAATCAAGGCAGGGAGAAACAATATTAAATATTAGGTAGCAGTGAAATTAGATCTCTCTATTAAAGCAAATAAAACTAATAATTTCTATATCCAATCTAAATTATCCACAGAATGTTCTCATTTTCTTTTAAATTCCTTTTTTTTTTCATAAATATTAATACTCAGTGGGCTCAATAGATACTGTAGCTCTTGATGCTCGAACAAAAAAAAAATAAAAAAATATTATTGATTCTCATGATAAATAATTCCTCTCTTAGGGTCACAATCAAGTTTCCACAGACTTTTTGTTTTCATGAATGTCTCCCCACACGCACCCTTGTTACAGAATCAGCTAAAAATACATGTCGAGTGCCTGCAGAGCGCGGGGGAAGCTCACACCTCTTCACAGAAAACTGCGAAAGCTTTCAGCTGCTTCACTTCAGCTGTGTTTAGCTCCCGTTTGAAGACTGAGCAGAATTTTAACAGAAAATATCCCGTGCTTTGTGCCTGCCCTGGGAAAGCTCAGTCAGTGTAAGGACGTCCTGCCACCCCGTGTTTTCTGACACGCCAGTTATGGCACGGTATCACTGTCACGGAGGTGTTGTGAAAAGGGACCTCTGGCTGCTTCTGCCCCCCCGCTTCAAGGGGGTGATAGCCCACACTTGATCACGTTGGCGTCGCTGGCTGCTGCCTGGATTTGCCTGTGAGGACCAAGCTGGGAAAGTATCCCCACTCCCACCGTGGAGGATGTTGGTTCTGCACCAGGGAGGACTCAGGAAAGGGGCCATGGGCTCCCCTTCGCTCAGCCCCTAGCAGTCACCACCTATCCACCACAGGAGATGTCCACTGGAATTGTGGACACTTGTAGAAAATGTCAGTACTGAGAAGTGCAACCTAAGAGCCTCGTCCACTGTCTCCATGTCAAAAAATACGACTTCATTTGATAGTTTCCAGATTCAGATCTTCAGTTGTTCACTTTGAGATCTGGCTGTTCCTTTGCACGTAGAAGTTTCCTTTTTACATGGAGAAATGGGTTTCCAGAAATACTTGCGTACTGTGAATACATCAATACTGACAAGGGATGTTAAAGGAATTTTCCTATAGCTTGTCCTCAGCCACTTCTTTCAACTGCCTTACAAGCTTCTGGTTTAGAATATCATTGCCCCATAAAACAGGAAAAAAAAAATGCATTTATTCTCTTAAGACAATGCCTATAAATGAAATAGCTGCCGTGGAAATTATGGATCCTAATAGAATTTTCCATCTGCAATTATAATTCAGGTTATGTTCAAGAAGTACTCAACCATGAGACAAGGGGTCAAGAGATGAGCTGGGGACAGCTGGAACCATTCCACCTGTGAAACTTCCTGAGCCCACACAGACATGCACACCCATATTAAAAGAAAAAAAAAAAAAAGAAAAGGATGTGTCCAGGACGTGTCCAGGAGTATTACCAGAATACATTTGCTCTTTATATAAAGCAGTGTGAATCTAAATGCTTGCCTTGTGTATATATACATAAAACATTGCTCTTTGCTCAGGAATTACCCAATTGTCTCAAACCTAAGACAAAAGCAAACAAAAGTTAGACTAGATATCCATCCCTGGAAGGTCTGCTGGTGCTCTCATTCAGCTGAGATGGATCCCCACTTCTGCTCTTGGTCCAGGCAGGATCTGGTGGCCAGGTTCCTGGTTTTGGTGTAGCACTGATACTGCTGTCCTGCTCCTGCTCCCGGCTCCTGAGGCCATGCAGGGTCACACGAGCTCTTTAAGGACACTGCTCTGCTGTGGCAGCAGCCAGGAGTGCTGGTGGCCTCCAGGAGTTTTTCTCCTGTGTCTGCAGCCACAATTTTCTCCCTACATGGATTGGTGTGACCCAGGACTACGCTATTCCCCCCTTTCATATGACATCAGCTGCATGCTGCACTAAGCAAAAAGTGACCTCTGAAAACCACCAAGGTTAGCGTGGCTCAGCTGAACTTTTTTGCAGGCAATTTGCTGGCAAAGTGTAGCTCTGCTCCAAGCCCCGGGTGCAGGTCTCTTTTGGGAGGTACCTGTGCAGCAAGACCTAGCTCTGCATTGACACACCTGGACTCAACAGCATGTTCAGTTATCAGCAGAGCTCCTTTGTATTCACGCTTGTCAATTTTAAATTCAGAATAACTGAAATTATTGCATTTTCTACTGTGAGGTTTACTTTAATTGATTAACTGGAGCCACAGTGCCCATAGCAACTTAAAAAGCCACGATCACTTACTTTTAAAATTGTACCTATTGTTTTCTATCACTGCACTGGAGTTTACCATTCTTCTGAAGCCCAAGTAATGTGGAAAAAAAATATTACATGTATATAATGAAAATGATTTGGAATTGGATAATGCTCTCATTGATGTAAAAGTCAAAAAAGTCCCACACTTAAACAACAGCTCTGAGTAATTTCTAATATTCTGAGAATACCTTTTATTTGTAGAAGGTCTGAGAATTAATAACTTCTTAGCCCAAAGGAGAAAAAAAAAGTAGGGATAAAGAGACTCATAAGAGTGATATGAACTGTTGTTTTCATGATCTATTTCTCAACAGAATAAAATTGTTCATCGAGTAGCGATATGTTTACCCCAATCACAGCACTTCTTTCCTGGTGGTAAAGCAGCAATTTGGGAGGTGAGAAAGACTAGATCTGCAAGTATAACCAGAATAAATTTTCATAATATAAATCATTTACAAAAAATACAGCAACACACTTGGAAACAGAAAAGTAAGATGGATAACAAATGCATTCCATCTTGTCTGTAGGAAATTTCTGTTTTGTTTTACCCTCTTTTGGATGGACACACACCTGCACAGCAGTTCTAAGGGGTGCTGGCAGGGCTTGCAGGTCCATGACTCTTACTAGTTGGACTGACATTTTATATTTCTCAGCAGTAGCAGGCTGTGATATGTGTGCATACGCAAATATACCTATACACACACCTATGTATATACATAGTTTTTTAAAGTTTATGACTTTACTTAAAGTTTGCTCTACAATTGTTTTGCTGAAAAACTTCAGAAATATACGGTCTACTCTGGACCAGGCACAGAACAGAAGTTCTCTGCAATTTTATCCCATACATTCTTACTGAAAACCAATAAATATCTATTACTGCATAACTGCACTTACACTGTACAGCACCTTTGTTCAAAGCCCTGCAGAGGTACATGTCTGAGCACTCTGCTCTTCAACAAGAAGCCTGGAGGGGGAATAGTCGTAAACTAAAAAAGGATAGATTTAGATTAGACATTAGGAGAAAATTCTTCACTGTAAGGGTAGAGAGGCACTGGAACAGGTTGCCAAGAGTTGTGGCTGCCCCATCCCTGGAGGCGTTCAAGGCCAGGCTGGATGGGGCCTTGGCCAACCTGGTCTAGTGGGTGGCATCCCTGCCCATGGCAGGGGGTTGGAGTTAGGTGATCTTTAAGGTCCCTTCCAAACCAAGCCATTCTATGATGGAACAGTTTAGATCAGTGAGAATGGGCCCAGAAGTGGGTTTTCCCTGGAGAATGGTAAGAGAGGGGCACCCATCCTCAACCAAGAAAACCAAAAGCAGTGGAATGTGAGAGCAGGAGCACTCCTGAGCCCTGGGTCATCGTGCCGCTGCAAGCTCACTTACCAATGGAAGGCTGCAAACAGTCATGTTTTCCTGACACTCATTTAAAACATACACTCTTTATTTGATCCCTTTGCTTAAAAACAAACAAACAAACAAACAAACAAACATAGCAGGTTAAAACCAGGGATTCAGCATGGCCAGAAGATTTTTCATTCCTCCCGTATCCAAAAAAGTCATTAAAATCACTTTTATTTCAGTGCAGCGGTGCTTCCTGACAGAAGATCACTCTGGCAGAGCTTCTGATCAGTCCCAGGAGGAATGGCCATGCAGGGAGAACAACCCACATCAAGGCTGCCAGACGTGTAATAATGGGTTGACTAACAACCAGCTGAGAAGTCTTTCCATTCATTTGCTGTTTGTGAAAACCAGGTGGGAGAAAGAGGAGAAAGGGAAAGGAAGGGACAGGTTTGATCCCAGGTGACAAGTCCATACAGCAGGTCAGGATTCAGGCAGGAGCAAGGTCTTCTGTATTTCTACAACACTACAAAATGCTGGAAGAAAGGCTGCCAGTGACAGCTCTGACATATGCTCACAGCTGCACGGTGAATGGCACATAGGTAATGGGGGTTTCTCGTAATCAGCCTGTCAGATTTATGTAAAAACAGACAAGATAACAATAGCTAGCTCTGCTTTTGTCTGACAGAAACCTGTGACCTATTTAGAAATTACTCAAAATACAGTATCTGTACATGCTGGCAGATAGGGGAACCGTCCTGACACTCACCTTGCTGATACAGTGACATTATTTTGACAGCAGTGCTGTGCAGCCAAATGGACTTTGGTTCATGAAAAGGGATTATGCAGATGGAGACACAGCAAAATTGTAAGAAAATACCCACAGCCTGTGGGATGGAGAACAGCTCTGGTGCGAGGCCAGGCAGCTGGCAATGCGTCCTGGGGCCGGCTGCAAGCGGCAGGAAGGTGCCTGTGTTTGCAGAGCAGGGTTTATTTTTCACTGATTTCTGTTCTTCCCTGAAAAGCTGTGCTTGCAGGAACACACCTTTATCACAGCCTGTCATTTCTGGAGGCTATTGTTTTTGACAAACATGAGAGCTTCCACAGCCTGGCATGAGATAAAATGGGGCATCTTGCCTGGTCAAGACTGAGCACACATCACCTCTGCAGGTAACTCCTCTCCTTGAGACAAGGAAAAGCTGCAAGATGAATAGATCCTGACTAATCCCACAAGCCAGATACAGCAGTAAAGCTGCATGATTGATAACCTTTCAGTGAGGAAAAAAAAATAACATAAATCCTCATCTGACAATGTGTAGTCTGAGAATTGAACAATTCGTTTGGCTGATATATTTGCTTTTATGTTGCATGAAATCATTTGTGCTACAGAGCCCAAAGGTGTCACTGAGAGCTGGACTTTGTTGTGCTAAGGGCGTTGTTACATACCTACATGGAGCTAAAGGCAATCCCTCCTGGGAAGCAGATGGGGCACTTTGTGGCACGCTGCTAATGGAAGAGAGTGGTCAGGGTGTAGCCTGAGTAAAGGAAACGAGGAGGGAAGGAAAAAATGCTCATTGTACCACAGCAAAGAGAAGCTGAGGCCAAAGCAGAAATGTTCTGCCCCAGCCACCCCGAGTGTCTCTGGGGAGACAGCACGCCACCCCACGCTGTCCAGAGAACGCCACTTCTCTCGTTAGCACCAAATGAGGAAAGAAAGACGTTTCTATTTGGTATTCAAATGAAAAAAAAAAAAAATGGAGACAGCAATCCTTTAAAAAACAAGCTTAGTCCCCCCCCAAAAAGGCTCTGAATATGTTTTTCTTTTACATTTTGTGGTTCTTGTTTTTTCTGAGAGGCCTCTTGTGACTTTGTAATCAAAGCAGACGATTCAGTTTTAAAAACACGCAGGACATTTCTGTGGACATAATTCTTTAACCACACAGATCCTGTGCTCCTGGGTGAGCTGGTTCCTCAGACCCTGCAGAGCAGGACAGAGGAGATGGCCTTGAGCACAACCAGACCCTGCCACTCTCTTCAGGCCAAATTCGTAACCCTGGCCCTTTTTCTGCCTCCTGTTCCTGCCCGGGCCCTGCCGTGGAAGAGAACTGTGCAGAGACGAGGCCAGCAGGCAGCGTGGTGATGGCCTCACACAGGGAACCCAGTGCCTGGGCCCAGTGAAGCACAGGGCACTGGGAACCAGTGAGCACGGCCCCTGCCGGGACCATGAGTGGAAAGGCCTCGCTGTGAAGAGACATGCAGAGGGCTTTACTCTGGCGCTATCAGGAAAGGCGTGTGCTGCCCATTAGTGCACTGCCATGCCTGGGGGTGCAAGCAGCAGCCCCAGAATTGCCGTGACTGAGGTGAGAACAGACGGCACAGCCCTGCTGGTTACTGCATGGCAGGGCCTGGGGGCTGCTGGGCCCCGCTGGTGGGCAGCGTGCCCCGAGCCCGTCGTGTGCGGGGCCCAGCCCTGCGCCCTCCCACAGCAGCACCACTGCCCCAAAGCCCAGTGCCACGGACAGGGCAGGACAGGAAACATCGCCTGAAGCCGTCGGGCAGCCTTGTGCTTTCCCCACCTCCCAAGGACAAGGTCTCAGCATGGCCTTAGCATGAGATTTTCCCACTGAGTGTTCAGAGGCGAGGAGCAGGACGCTAGAGAAAACAACATTTCCAGCAGCACGTTGCTGCTTGCCTGTATGATCAGCGAGCCTAATAAAGCATCGGGCTCCTAGCACTTTGGGAACAATGCCATTTCCATCCTCAAAGGCTTTTTTTGGTTAGTGCATCTGAACAGAACGGAGTGCATTTATTTCAGATTACTAGTTTAAGTGACTAAAAATGTAGTTTGGGAATTTGAGCTGAATTCTGGTTTCGTTTTGTTATTGCTAAGATGGGTTGTTTTCTAGAGATTTCAAAATCTCAAGTGAAGACATTACCTTGTAGAGATATTTTCATTAAAAAAAAAAAAAAAAAAAAAAAAACTTTGTTTGAAATTTTGCCATCTAAATCTAGCTTTCTAATTCAGAACATGATACAAAATGCTTTTCTATTTTTATTAAAAAATTATATATATTTATTTTCTTTTTAACCATGTTTTTCCTACTTGTGACTTTTGGTTCACCTTCTAAGTGAAAATTCCTGGTATTTGCAGAGTTCTCATGGGCACTGAGGTGGCAGCTGTGCCTCTGTGCCTGGCAAGGGCAATTGCTCTGCAGAGCACTGACTCTGGGCACCTCCACCTCTCAGTAAAAGAAACCCTCCAGATGGTGAGACACATCACCTAGGTTAAGCCTCACCCTCTGAAGTGCCTTCCGTGGCCACAGAGGCATCCTGGGGAGCCTGACTTGGACGTCATATCTTCCTTGGGGGGAATGGGCAGTCTCAGTGGTGGAATGTGGTAATCAGCCAGCTGCTGCACATCCTTAGTCCTGCTGCACTCCAGTAACGACAGGATAGGTGATGCCGTGTCTGACAACCTGACGTTCACGTCAGGTGTGTCAGGTTTCTCCAAGGCCAGCTAACCCTTCCTGATGTGCTGACATACCGCATACCATGCATGGGTTCACAATTAAATCTGATTACATTAGTGACAGTGGGTGGTAAGGTTGAATAGGGGGGATAACGGGACATGTGGGGTGGTTTGCTGAACAGCATGTCAGGATTTTTTGTGCTTTCCCTTTCTCTGCTTGGGACCTACTGGTCCATAGTATACAACTTCTGCGGATGAGTAAAACAAATCTAATTCCACTTCTAGGTGGAAGGAAGAAGGAGATGGAGCTGGAAAAAGAAATGGGAAAAAAAAAATTGAATGAAAATCTGTTGGTATCAATTGCTGCCTTTCTCTTCTGGAGGTGCTTCCACTCAGGAGAAAATTTTCCTCAAAATCCAACAGAGACGGAGTCTGGCCACTGATCTGCAGCCTGTGAGCAATGACTGTAGCTTAGAAAATAGGATTTATGTGAACTGAAAATGAGTTAACAGAGGAAAAGACACAGCAATTGTGGGAAAACATTTTAGCTTCTGAACTCATCCTTAATGGCAGCTTTTTATATCACATTTTGCTACGCAGGAAAAGATGTTTATCCGAGTGAAAAGGCTTAGCAGGTAACATCTAGGCTTACAGCTAGTTTCATCAGCATAAGAACAGGGTTTTCCAAAGAGGCACACAGAGCCTGGATAATTAATGGATAATTAAGAAATGAATCCTGCTTTCTCAGGACCTATGTCAATGCCTTTACTCCTGGCCCTTCTTGCTTCATGGCACACATGCCTCCAGCCCCAGAACCAGTGCTCTGGGCAGGGCGAAGATCTCGTGCTCCATACCAGTGTGCTTTGGCAGACAAAGCCCTGCCTGTGCGCACCGCTGCTTTGTTTGTTCTTGGCACTATCAAAGCAAAGTAACCTTGGCTGCCATTCTGAAATGTAGAATCAGTTCCAAGTTGCCAAATGATTTTCCAAAAAATGAATAAATCAGCACACCACCCAGTGATAAAAATTTTGTCATAGCTGACTTGAAAGAATCCACAGCTGTGAGGAACTACTTCATTCAAGAATTAATGATTTGAGGGAACAACTGTTTATTGCAGTCATAGGGCCAGAACCTCCTCTATCTGCTTTCGTAGCACATGAAGAAAAAGAGAGACCAGAGCAAGGTTTTCAGGTTTGCTCCTGACAAGCCTTCATGATGTAGTGGTTGAGATCCTCCTGGAAGAGGAAGCTGGTATGAATAAGAAAACTGTAACCACCTCCCAACAAGATTTATTCTCTTGTTGATAAGCCGAATTAGTTTTGCTATTCTCTTCTTAATCTGATTGACAGGGCAAATCTGTCACCATTTATCATGACACCTACATTGGAAGTAAATTAAATCAACAAGAATGAAACTGTGTAATGCTTTATCTTGCATATAACTGCAGGGCAGGTTGCACAGTGGGACTGTGTATGTTCCTTCTGGACACCGTAACGCTTGTCTGCTGTCAGGCTGTAAATGAAAGAAGCCATTGTAAAGGCTCCCTTTGCCTCCAAGCTGGGATCCTCTTGCCTGGAGGCTGTTACGCATTTGCATCCTAACAAGCTGCCTTAAAAATCATTTGATAATTGAAAGTTATAGTTTGTGCATCTTAACACTTATTTAATCTAATTGATCATTAGAGTTAATTAAAACAAGTCAATGGCTTCAATCCCAGTTTAAGAACTTGGCATGAAGGAGAAAGTGATTATTTCTTCCAACCTATATCCAGATATATCTCTGTTATGATATAGAATGTGAATGAGTTGAATACGTAAAGGTTGATCACTCTTACTTCTCTGTTGCTTCCCATGAAGACAGTGATATTATCAAACAGATCATTAATATGCCAGTCTTATAATAATTCAAAGTGTACTGCAATGAAATAGAAAATATGTTCTCCATCCTTCCTTCAACCTCAACAACAAAAACAAAATTAAAAATATTTGATTTTTAAAGTATTATTAGGGATATAAAGTATATTAGGGATAAATTCTGTAACCTCTATCTCATTTGATCTGACTCTAAAAGATTTCACATTTTGCACTTCCATTAATTTAAAAGAATGTAGAACTGCCACATAATTATCATTCAGGCAGAAATTCCCTTTGAAATCAAAGATTTGCCTAAGAAATACAGGTGTTGTTTTGTTTTGTTTTGTTTTTGTTTTTCCAAAATTATTTTATTTTATTTTATTTTATTTTATTTTATTTTATTTTATTTTATTTTATTTTATTTTATTTTATTTTATTTTATTTTAGGTTTTGCAGCAAAAAGTTCTCTCAGCAAGGAATGCATGCTTATGAAAAGAAACTACATTTCTAGCTCACTTGAACAAAAGTGACTTTTCACATCCAGAAGTTTGTATTGCATACAGACACATCATATTTCTTATTTGTGTATACTGAGTATTTTTAAAAGAATCTGTCATATCTTCAATCTTTTTCAGAACTAACACATTTATTGCCATAAAGCATTTCCTGACTATAATGACAACCTGTGAAAGGTATTATCACCTTGCACAACAAGGCAATTTCTTGCAAACACTGTACATAGAAAAAGGGAAAATCCCAGTGCCCAAAAGATGAAATTTTGAGGTTTCAAATAAGTTAACATGAAAATTACAAATTCATCACTTGTATTGAATAATTTTAATAATCACAAGCAGATACTAGCTTATTGGATATTAGATTACTATTCTATATGACTGCAAAATTTTAACCAACCTCGTCAGCAGTGACAAAATCTCTGGGTGTACTCATCTCAATATACATAAATTTGAGAAAATATTGTTTATTGTTTGAAACTTTCTTCAACAAATCTATTTTTCTTTGTTTTTTGGTCTCCTTTGATCCAAATTTGCTCTGAACTGTTGATCTGACATTAAAAAGTTCAACAAAATGGAAGAAATGTCATTAGTTCATTGTGACCATTTCTTCCTTTTTTGATAAGCAGATTCCAGAATATTCACTGAACAGAATGAAATGGAAAATGTATTCAGAGTAAGAAAGAAAAAGTACACATGTTGTTCTAACGCAAGAACTAGGAAACATCAAAAGTAGACAGCAGGAAGCTGTATCAGAACAAGCAAAATGGGATGTGCAATAGAGCCTTCCCTGGGGAGCTCCTTAGCACAGGATATTTTGATGCTACCAATTTTCATGGGTTCAAAAAGCAGCTGTGCAAATTCAGCAAAGAAAAAGTCTGTGCAGCTACAAAGTATAAAGGCAGTACTTCTGCCACAGGACATCTTGTAGTCTGTACTGCTGAAGGCTAAGGTGTATTTTGGAAGAATATCACTGCATGCTGGCACATAGGAAGGGATGGGTGAGAGGGAGAGGTCTTACATATCTCCCTTATAGACCTATAGTTGCCTTTGCACAAAATATTAGGTGGAATGTTGTATATTACAGCAACAAGCATCAACAAGCATCTGCTCTTGGACAGTTATGGTGTCACAAACTATTCTGTGAGGTACAAGGTATCCTACAAGAGGTACCTAGTTAATCTATTCCATCACCTGGAGTTTGGTACAGTACGCTCCTGAGGGCTTCAGAGGCATAGCTGTCACACCTGCCCTGCCTCCTTTTTTTTTTTTTTTGTAATGATTTTTCTTCATTATATATGCATACAGGCAGGGGTGTATGGTGAGAAGTAGGTCTTGCCATCTGTTTTCATTAAATACAAGGAAGTGAAAGAATGTTTTTAAAGGACAGCAAGAAAATTTCAAAAGAAATTAATTTAAAAGATGAGCTATCCAAAAAATGACACAGATTGCTACTGTAAATGTGATGTAGTTACAGAAAAGTGTAATCCCATAACTGCTGGTAGAACTTGGAGTTAAATAAACTCCATCTAGATTTATATTTTGGCACACCAAATCTATTAAATCTATTGATTTTATCTTACCAGTGTTCAAGAGACTTTTGGATAATGCCCTTCATAATATACTTCAACTTTTGGTTACCTTTGAAGTAAGTGGTCAGGCAGTAGGACTCGATGATCATTTGTAGGTCCCTCCAACTGAACTATGCTCTGCTGTGCCATGCTGTGCCATGCTATAAATAGAGCGTTCTGTAAGCCACTTTTCCCCTAACTAAACAGTTCTTGTATTATGTCAGAGTAGAACGATAACTTACTAGTAAATACTTCTGTTTCAAAGCTTAATCAATACTCTTGCTTGGCTATCTTATCTCTCATGTAATTTATGGTCTTTTTTTTTTTTTTTCTTTCTTTCTTTTTTTCTTTTCTTTTCTTTTTTTTCTTTTCTTTTCTTTTCTTTTCTTTTCTTTTCTTTTCTTTTCTTTTCTTTTCTTTTCTTTTCTTTTCTTTTCTTTTCTTTTCTTTTCTTTTCTTTTCTTTTCTTTTCTTCATTTAACTGTTCAGATCTCAGAAAATCTCCATTTCAGACTACCATTGTTTACTTTGAAAAATGACACTTTCCCCTTCTATTCCTGTGGTCTTTATTTATCAAAAACACTTTGCTCAGCATGTAATAAAAACCAGAGTCCTCTGCCTCTCTGAGCACGGGCATCTACCAGAGGGTACCTGGCTCAACAGTTGTAACAAGGGGATGGACAGTCTTCCAGAAGGTCTGTTGGCAATACACTGGAATTAACACAACTAAATATTAAGATCTAGAGAGAGACTGCAAGGTCTGTAAATAAAAATAACATAAATGAATAAAAATCATATTTAATTCATAACTAGAGCAGGCTTGATACTAATATTATCATGGTTCAGTACACGTGGTACTTCTGCAGTCTTTTCTAAAGGAAGTCATATTTATCGCAGTATTATTATTCAGTCTGGTCAGCCTAGTCTTCACCAGCTGTCTCAAACAGAGAATTTAACCACATTTCTATGAAGCTTGTGGATAACTTTGAATATGTAACAAGAGGCAATGTGAGCATCTGCTAAGAAAAGTAAATTTGTTTTACTGCCCACTCCACTGTTTTGAAGTCCTGGAACCATGATGACAAACGAAGTAATGGTGTTGGTAGACGAGAAGCTCGACATGAGGCAGCAATGTGTGCCTGCAGCCCAGAAAGCCAACCATACCCCGGGCTGCACCAACAGCAGCATGGGCAGCAGGGCGAGGGAGGGGATTGTGCCCCTCTGCTCTGCTCTGTGAGACCCCACCTGCAGCCCTGCGCTCAGCTCTGGGGTCCCAGAACAGGAAGGAAATGGAGGTATTAGAACAAGTCCTGAGGAGGTCCATGAGGATGATCAAGGGGCTGGAGCACCTCTCCTACGAAGACAGGCCAAGAGAGTTGGGGTCATTCAGCCTGGAGAAGAGAAGGCTCCAGGGAGACCTCATTGCAACCTGCCAGCACCTACTGGGGGCTCGTAAGAAAGCTGGGGAGGAACCCTTTGTCAGGGAATGTAGCAATAAGGCAAGGGGGAATGGCTTTAAACTAAAATAGGGTAGGTTGAGATCAGATGTTAGGAGGAAATCCTTCCCTCTGTGGGCGGTGAGGCCCTGCCCAGGCTGTGGCTGCCCCATCCCTGGCAGTGCCCAAGGCCAGGCTGGATGGGGCTGGGGGCAGCCGGGGCTGGGACAGGGGGCCCTGCCCATGGCAGGGGCTGGAGCCAGGTGGGCTCTGAGGTCCCTTCCAACCCAAACACTTTTACAACAGAGCTGCAGCTTGTTAGTCCTATCCCACCATAGTACTGCCTTCAGGAAGAGTCTTGCTGAGTATTCTTGAATATGTTAAAAATATCCCAAATAAGGAAAAATATGGAAAGCAATGAAGATATAGTTTTGTATGAAATCACCTATGAACACCAATGTAAAAAATAAATGCAGTCTGTTTTAATCCCCATGAAAATGCACTGTTAACTCAGGAAATCAAACTGGATTAATTATTCTGAATTATCATCATTAGCAAACTTGATTTCACTCATATGCACTAGCAATTTGTTCTTTATGCTGCATGAATAAACAGCTCTCCTCAGATTTCAGCAGCAGAACTCTTTTTCTCTTTCAGCAGGTGACACAACCCTGTGCGCAGTGTCCTGTTGCACCCCCTGCACTGCTGCTACCCTGACTGCCCTGCCCTCTTTACTGAGTTCTGCATATAAAGAGCAATAAAACTGAAGACGCTGTTTAAATGTAAGTCACAGTTTCCACCTCCAACCAATTGTGAAATAGCACAAGCCAATTCCAAAAGCAGTTCACCCCCTTGTTCTGTGTACCTTCTTTACAATAGGGTAAGACTGCTTGGAGTTGTCTGTTCTCCTTTGTGGGCAATAGCAGAAGCGTGCACACCTAGCTGAGAGTGGGGGGCTGGCAACAGGTCGCTGAGCTAAGCCAGAGTTTATGAAAAAGGCACAGACGTGATGTACCTCCTCCTCCTCCCTGTCTCCATGTCTCAGGCAGTTCCCAACAGTTCCAACACGGTCTGATGGGAAAGACAGCCATAACGCACGCAGCTAATGGCAGAAATTATCCAGTGTCAGAGGGAAAGGGGTTCAACCACAACCTCACAGGGACACCTCCCATTAGACCAGGCTGCCCCCCGCCCCATTCGGAGCCTTCTCTTCTCCAGGCTGAATGACCCCAACTCTCTCAGCCTGTAGGAGAGGTGCTGCAGAGGTGCTCCAGGCTCTTGATGAAGATGAAGAGCTGCAGCCTGTGGGCAGCCCCCCCAGGCTCAGCTGGGGAAGGACGGCATCCATGGGAGGGACCCCACGGGGAGCAGGGGCACAGAGGGGCCGGGAGGGGCGGCAGAGACGAAGCCTCAGGGAGTGACAGCAGCCCCCAGTCCCCGTTCCCCTGCGCTGCTCGGGGAGAGGAGGAGGAAGAGGGTGGCTGGGGGGAAGGCGTTTTTACTTTGCTTCTAATTCTCACTGCTCTAGTCTTTTAGTGATAGGCAATAAATTGTATTAATCTCCCTATGCTGAGTTTGTTTTGTCTGTGACAGTAATTGGTGAGAGCTCTCCCTGTCCTTGTCTCAAATGTTGAGCCCATTTTTGTGGTATTTTCTGCCCCTATTCTGTTGAGGAGGGGGAGTGAGAGAGCAACGTGTTGGAGCTGAGCTGCCAATCAGCACAAAACCACCACGCACTTCCTTACAGTGTGACTAAATAAACGAATCTGAACGGAAGCTTTTGCTTTAAAAATACCACTTTCTACTAAGTGCATTTTGAACTGGCTTTACCAGTTAATGTGGCAGATTTTGAATGTCTTGTGATGAAAAGATGTAATGGCTATTAATTATTATTACTACTATTATTTTTTGTATTTAGTCTCCATTGTAATAATACTGTTCCTGAGAATGCTGGGGTGAATTTGGGTTTCATTTAATGAGATGGGTTCAGAGCGTTGCAACAATACTCAGCTTCTAACCAGGGCTACTGTAGAATGCAAAATGTAGATTTTGTCCTTTTGCATCAACTCTTAGGACTTGGGAGAGAATAATTTTTTAGAAAAACAGCTACTTATTATTTAGGGAGTTAGCAACAGAGTGTCTGCTACATGCTATTACATCTCCTGTACCAAGTTAACACCTCATTCCTTGTGAGATTGCTTTCTAGCGTTTAGAAATTCCAGTTTGAACTTCCACCAAGTAGGTCTCAGCACTTCCTTGCCTGATACATTAAAGAACCTTTTCTTAACAGGAACATGCATAAATACATGCACACCATGATCAAGTCAACTCTTAGCTTCCTCTGGGATAAAATATTTAAATGGAAGATTTTTTGTTTGTGTTTTTGTTGTTGTTGTTGTTGTTGTTTTTTTTTTTTTTTTTTTTTTCTCTATGTCCTGTATTTTTCTTTCTCTGTTTTTTTTTTTCTTTTTTTTTTTTTTTCCAACCACATTCTCATTTCATTCTTATTTTTATTGTTATTGCCAGTGTTTTGTTTTTGTTTTTTTTCCTAGATCAACCAGAATTTAAGTTTTATACCATATCAAGTCTAACAATCTTTTGTATGTGTTATGTTATATAAATGAGAGTTTGAATCCTGAGTGCCATCTTTATTGTATCTCGGAGGAATTTGACAGCTAGCTCTCATGTTTGGCAAGCTAAGGATACATGTTAAAATTTACAGATACTGGAAGTGCTCCAACATTTGAAGCAAGACCCTGTCTTTTCTTAGAGTGGAATATAATGGGGACACTGATAAAATTTCAAGTCATGAACATTTTGCATCTGTAAATGACGAATACCTTTGCCTAACACTGAACATAGAGCATTGTCTAAAGAGCTCTCCCTCGTTTTTTACAGCCTGTTGCTCTGCAGGCTTTTAATTTCTTGTTTTTTAAAACCTTGCATTAAGTAATTAATCCTTAAAATATTTTTCCTAACATAACATTTGGTCAAGGAATTAAAATCATTGTAACAAACTTGAACACAATGTGCTATACTCAGAATTATTGATGGCTAGACATGTTTTGCATAATATCAATTATTTATTTTTGATAATTTTTAAACTGTTATAATACTGCTGCTAATTGAGCACAAGTACGGAAGACAGTATTTAAGCTGACTAAAAGTAGCGTGCATAATTTTTTCAGCTTTTACTTAGTATACATTATTTTAGTTGGGGGGCTTGCCAGAAGGATTGGAGAGGCCTTGTTTGTTAAAAAGTGGAGCTCTACAAGTTGCATAGCTTGTGGAAATGTCGGTCATAATCTAATTTGACTTCTTATGCATCACACTGAAGTTTAGGAGGCTGGGCACTACTGCTTTTTTTTTTTTTTTTTTTTACTGTGCTGCTCTGGTATGTATGTATTTGGGGCTATAACTAGAATATGAATTTGTAACGGATGGCAGAACAAAATGCAACTGAAAAGTGACTGCAGTACTGGAAAGAACAGCATTACAGCTGAATTTGAGTAGCCTCCTAGCGCAAAGGAAAGGAAAACAGCTTTGTGATGAAATTTGCAGATCCTTACATAGCTGAAGTTGAGAATATTAATAAATCCAGAGGAAAATTCACAACAGTACACAAAATAATCCAGTACATGTAATTTCTGTTGTTAACAAGAGATTCTAACCCTTGAAGATGTGAAGAAAAATGGGTTGAGGCAGGATTGCATGGGGCAGCCTTTCCCCTGGCAAGCCAAATGGCCCGGTGGAGCCAGCCCCAGAAAAGGGGCCCTCAGCCCCCCAACCCTCCTCCTTGTCCACGTGAGGGCATCTCCCAGGCTGCTCCCAGCACAGCCGCCTTTGGGTCCCTCCGTCACAGAGGCTCCTGGAGGTCCCAGGGGCCACCACTGCCCCGCCTTTGCCCTGGGCCCTATAAAAGAGGCCCCCCTGCCGCTGGCCCACCACTTGCTCAGCTACTTGGTCCTCTGAGAGCCTCTGAGGCAGGTGGAAGGCTAGAGAAAGGAGCAAGGCGAGCGGCAGCCCTCCTTGGTGTGAGGACAGCGAAGCGGTCTGAGGAAGCACCAAGAGGGATGGCAGCTATCGAGAGGAGGATGCGTGGTGGGCAGAGGGACAGCACCTCCAGCACAGAAGTCAGCAGTGCCCGGGGGATGTGTGGTGCCCGGCCCACAGACACCTATCAGCAGTATCACTGGCACCGCAGCGATGCGGGGAGCAGGCGGGCCCCTCAGCCGTACAGCAGCAGGGGCCTGGGCCTAGCCGGTGCAGTGGTGGCGTGCAGCGAAGGCGGCAGCGTGAGGAGGAGAGCCGTGGGGAGCTGAGGCGGGCCCGTGGGCCAGAGCGCAGTGTGGGACCCAGCCATGGCCGTCAAACAGACGGCAGTGTTGAACCCATGCCTGGAAATGGACTGGAGAGCGGCATGGGGCCTGCACGTGCAACTGGCCGACCCCCTGGTGTGGCACCCTGGCCAGAGAACACACCCGGCGGGAGGCAGCCCGGGTGGGCAGTCCCGGGCCAGGACTGGCTCAGCCTCCTGCCTAACTCTGTGGAGCCCATGGAGCTGGGTCCACAGGAGGCGGAGGATCCCATGGAAGTGGATCCACCTCGGCCACAGCAGACCTGGGACTATGCCGGCAGGTCTCTGCTCCGTGCCGTCAGAGAACTCCAGCAGCTTCACAGCAGGGCCCGGCGAGCTCCCTACTCATCATCCTGCAGGCTCCATCCCAAGCACTAGCTTGGAGCCACCAAACACCCGGCAATAAAGAACTCTTGCTGATTCTCAGGGGTTGTGTGAGGGCTTCCTTCTCATCCACCAGCCCTTGTGAGAGAGGTGGCAGCCCTTCTGTGCAGAGCCTCGAGGGAGAGCACAAGAGAGGACATCCTCATTTCTTCCACCTCCAAGTAGCCAACGATACATTAATCCTCCTTAGCCCCAGTGTTTCCATGGGAGCTCAGATATATTTAGAGTGAAATCCTTTCCTCATATAAATATTAGACATCTAAATCTGAGCCAGCTTTCTGGGCTCCCTTTAGAGCCCACAGGGAGGAATGGGCAATTAGTTCCCATCCATCTGATTTACCTACATAACAACTGCCCTTCTGATGTTCTCATATCTCTTCATTAGTTACAAACAGAATCCAGGGTGACTTACTCTGATTTAAGAGCCTAGCTCTCAGCACTCTAAACCAAGATACACCCAGTCCTCATGATCTCCAATTGCAGCTGAAAGCCCTGTTTTCCAAGGCACATCTCCCCAGCTCCCACAACACATGATAATGGAATTCTTTGTCCCTATACACCTGTTAATGTTTATTTATATACATGATAATTACATATCCGAGAATGAAGCCACCTCTACCACTCCATTTAGATCATCTCTGCCACCCACTCTATTTACAATAACCTCATTACTAATATTCTTGATAATGATGATATATTTCCTTTCATGTCAAAGTGTTTCATCACAAACGTCTGAGAATAAGCCTTACAAAGTCTATGAACTATTCCTTCGTGGGTTTCTCATCAACAGTACATGCCAGGTATTCATGCTCTTCAGATAATTGTTGCAATGCATCTACCCCAGCTGAAAAAAACTCGATTTATAAAATAGAAAAGAGAAACACTTTAAAAATTAAGGGAATAAACGGTATATGTGAAGAACAGGATGACATGAACACTTGGAGTTGGGAAAGCCACCATTAATTTAGGTTTGTCTTGATCTTTAACGTATAGAATTCACAATATTTCTTTTTGTCTACTAGGAGCAAATGTGGTGCAATCAAGAAACATTGTTATAAAACTGTTATAAGGGAATAGAACACAATCTTATCCTGTAGAGAGGGCTTACTGAACAGAGGCAGGAGTCCTGTGTCTCTGCCTAGATTTCACCAGAAAATCATTGAACCATAGAATAATTCAATTTGGAAGGGACCCACAAGGATCATCCAGACCAACTCCTGGCTCCACACAATACCACCCAAAAATCAGACCCCATGTCTGAGAGCAGTGTCCAAACACTTCTTGACCTCCGCCAGGCTTGCTGTGGTGTCCACATCCCTGGGCGGCCTGTGCCAGTGCCCGACCACCTCTGGGTGCAGACCCTTTCCCTAACCCCCAGCCTGACCCTCCCCTGTCCCAGCTCCATGCCGTTCCCTCGGGCCCTGTCGCTGTCCCCAGAGAGCAGAGCTCAGCGCCTGCCCCTCCGCTCCCTGTGAGGGAGCTGCAGGCCGCCATGAGGCCTCCCCTCGGCCTGCTCTGCTCGGGGCTGAGCAAACCCAGGGACCTCAGCCGCTCCTCACACGTCTTGTCCTCCAGACCCTTCACCATCTTTGTAGCCCTCCTTTGGACACTCTCTAATAGTTTTATGTCCTTTTTATACTATGGTGTCCAAACTCGCAGACCGTGCTCTAGGTGAGGCTGCACCAGAGCAGCGGAGAACGATCCCTTCCCTCAGCCTACCCGCAGCGCTGTGCTTGATGCACCCCAGGGACAGCCCTTTTGGCTGCCGGGGCACACTGCTGGCTCATGTTCAACATGCTGTCGACCACAACCCCCAGATCCCTTTCTTCGGAGCTGCTCTCCAGCCTCTCATTCCCCAGCCTGTACGTACAGCCAGGGCTGCCCCACCCCTGGTGCAGAATCGAGCACTTGCTCTTGTTAAACTTCATATTGTTGGTGGTAGTCCAGCCCTCTAGTTTGTCAAGATCCCTCTGCAAGGTCTCTCTACCAACTGCTCCTCCCAGTGTAGTGTCATCCACAAAAGGCTCAGGGAGTAGCCAGGGAAGATTGTGCCAGCCAAGTTCAAAGCAGCCATGCAGAAAGGCTCTTTTATTGCCCACCGTATTTTCAAATTACATAAGGCTGAAGAATGGCAGTTGTCACTCAGGCTGCAGGATTGCATAGCAGTTCCTGGTCATAGCGGATTTGCAGTTCCCCCTTGAACGGGGGACTCCTCCACCACGTTCTTGGGAGAAGAATGAGAATAAACTTTCTCTTCAGATACTTTTGCCAGAAAATCTTTGCATTGTGTAAGCTGATGGTGTTTTATGAGTATTCCATTTCCCAGAAGCATGCTAAGAAGTAAATCCCTCAGACTGGTTGGCATATTTTATAAAAGGCACGTAAGCTTATCAAAGGGAGAAAAGGACACTGCTAATAAAAAAAGCCAGCTGCTAAAAAGGCTTGTGCTGTCCACATAGATAGTTCTGTAACCGGACTAGTCTGTTTGAAAGTCATCTCTCTTCAGCTAGAACTGCAAGAACTTGCTGGTTTGTGAGGGACAAATGGGGAAGGTATTGTTGGGAATGGTACAGGAATAAGCCAATGATTAACTTGACCTATCTAAACTAACCACAAGCACGACATCAGTAACAGATTCAGTCCTGTGCAAACATCGTGTGCATTTTGATTTTCCGCTTGTGATCAATCTCTGACCTTCTGCCTCTGAACGGTTAGTATCACAGGAGGTCAGCTGAACTCTTGCTTACATTGCTGTGCACACGATTGATGCATGCAGGCTGACACAGCTTTGCAGGTATAGCAAGCTGAAATTAGTGGAGAGTCAGGTGACAGACATATATTTCACAGAAAGGCATGGTGCTGCCCGGCCAGTCGCCCTTTAGAATAAGCTGTTAGCTAGCATCTTCCTACTTGCCAATTCTCTCCTCTTGTTTTTTTTTTTTTTTAATTATTTTATTTTTATTGATTTTTTTTAGTTGTGTGTTTTTTTTTTTAATTTTTATTTTTTTAATTTTTAGTTGCATTTTTTAATTTTTAGTTGTTTATTTTTGTTTTTTATTTTTTTATTTTTTAGTTGTTTTTTAAAAAATTAGTTGTTTATTTTTTTAGTTTTTAATATTTTTAATTTTTTAGTTGTTTTTTAATTTTTTTTTTTTTTGTTGTGTTTTTTTTAATTTTTTAGGTTTTTTTTTTAGTTGTTTTTTTTTTTTCTGTTTCATTGTTGCTGAAACAATTCTTTACTGAAAGCAGATGGCACACATAAGAAATAATGATTTTCTTTTACCTGACTGAATCTAGCTTCCTTCCTATTACCAGTGAGTGCCCCCCAATCCTTGGGTTGTGTAACTTGGTGAGCAGTTCTACATTCATGACACATCACTGCCTTCGTGACATCATAAACCTCAATCATTTACTGTCTAAACAGAAAAACTGCAGCCTTCTTGTCTCTTCTACCAGAGTATCTGCTTCATTCCCTTGACTATACTGGCTGCACTACTACATGGGTTGAAAAGACCTACCAATAATGAGTGTGAGATCATTTTTCTGAGTCATGTGTGACAGTTCTGAGTCCAGAATTGTCTAGAATTGAATTAGGTTCTCATCCCCTGGATGCACCATCCCCTGGATGTCAGGGGGTTTGGAACAAGATGATCTTCCCACCCCAGCCATTCTATGATTCTATGATTCTTCTCCATTCTGGCGAAGTGATCATTCTGCCCTGTGCTTAGCTATTCCTCAGTATTTTCTTATCCTTTATTTATAGATGTGAATCAAACTGAGATCATATCCCTGATTCGTGTTTATTTTCATGTTAAGCTCCTGATTTAAATAATAAACTTCCATATTGTTCCTTTTAAGCCAGAGATCATGGATTTGCTTTGTTTGTTTTTGATGGTGCTGTTTAGTAGTAACTCCTGTATAATATTTCATAATGTTCTCATTACTTCTCATTTCATAAACAGAATTACTAGACTTTGTGAAGTGACATATTGCATTTGTAGCATAATGACTGTTTTGGCTTTTAAAAGTGGAAAAATTAATTATCACATTTAAAAAGCTAACACTCTAAACTGATGGAGCTTGAATAATTTCAATTTATTATGTTTTGTAAGGGGTTGACAACTTTTACTACCTTTTCTGCCCCACCTGCAACTTCTGATATCTCATGAAAACACGTGGCCCTAACAAAAAATACCGTATTTCTTAAATGACAGAGAGATTTTGTTGATTTATGAGATATATAGATGGTCATTAGGCAACCAAAGAGAAATCCAGACATGCTGTTAAGTGTTCAATTCATTACATCTGAATACATGCCTGCAGAGACGATAAATGTTAGAAGACACGTAGTTACAAAAACTAAGATTATCACCTCTTGTGTCTCCCATGTGCTTGCAGCAAAGCAGTCTTTTTTTTTTTTTTTTTTTTTTTGTCTTTGAAGACACACTGCTACAGGGCTATGAAGCTGGTGAAGAGTCTGGGACAAACGTCCTGAGAGGAGCAGCTGAGGGAGCTGGGGTGTTCAGTTTGAAGAAGAGAAGGCTCAGGGCAGAGCTTATTGCTCTCTGCAGCTGCCTGAAAGGAAGGGGTGGGGAGCTGGGAGTCGGCCTCTGCTCACAGGTAACAACTGACAGGACCAGAATCACACAGAATCACAGAATTGTAGGGGTTGGAAGGGACCTCCAGAGATCATCAGGTCCAATCCCCCTGCTGAAGCTGGTTCCCTAGCGCATCTTGCCCAGGTAGGTGTCCAGACAGGCCTTGAATATCTCCAGAGAAGGAGACTCCACAACCTCCCTGGGCTCCGTCACCCTCACCATGAAGAAGTTCTTTGCATGTTGGTGTGGAACTGCCTGGCCTCCATTTTGTGGCGTGGAACTGCCTGGCCTCCATTTTGTGGCGCAGAACTGCCTGGGCTCCATTTTGTGGTGTGGAACTGCCTGGGCTCCATTTTGTGGCCATTGCTCCTTGTCCCGTCCCCACAAACCACTGAAGAGAGGTTGGCCAAATCCCTCTGTCTCCCACCCCTCAGGTATTTATATACATTGAGGAGATCCCCTCTCAGTCTTCTCTTCTCCCGGCTGAACAGACCCAGGTCTCTCAGCCTTTCCTCACAGGAAAGATGCTCCAGGCCCCGTATCATCTTTGTGGCCCTCCGCTGGACTCTTTCCAGGAGCTCCCTGTCTTTTTTGTACTGGGGAGCCCAGAACTGGACACAGTACTCCAGGTGAGGCCTGACCAGGATCACCTCCCTTGACCTGCTGGCCACACTCCTTTTAATGCACGCCAGGATCCCATTGGCCCTCTTGGCCACGAGGGCACACTGCTGGCTCATGGTCAACCTGTTGTCCCCCAGGACCCCCAGGTCCTTCTCCTCAGAGCTCACGCAGGTCATCCCCCAGCCTGTACTGATGCATCCGGTTGTTCTTTCCCAGGTGCAGGACTCTACATTTGCTCTTGTTAAACCTCATTTGGTTTCTTCCTGCCCATCTCTCCAGCTGGTCCAGGTCTCGCTGAATGGCAGCACAGCCTCCTGGGGGTCAGCCACCCCACCCAGCTTTGTGTCGTCCGCGTACTTGCTGAGGGCGGACACTATTCCCTCATCAAGGTTGTTGATGAAGATGTTGAACAAGACCAGACCCAGCACCGATCCCTGGGGGACACCGCTGGTCACAGGTCTCCACCCAGAGTCTGCGCCACCGATCACCACCCTCTGAATGGCCTCATGTTGGGCCAGAGGGGGTTCAGGTTGGAAATGAGGAGACATTTCTGCTCAGAAATAGCAGTCAGGCGTTGGGACGGGTTGCCCAGGGAAGTGGTGGAGTCACCGTCCCTGGGGGTGTTCAGGAGAGGTTGGGCTCAGCGTTCAGTGGGTGACGGTGGTGGTAAGGGCATCCCCTTACTAGGAGGACCAGATGATCTTGGAGGGCTTTTCCGATCTTAGTGATTCTGTGATTTCAAAATGAGATGATCTGTTAAAATGTCTTAAAGGCATGACAAAAATTAAGAATAAATTTAGATTTTTTTAATTTTTTTTTTTTGCTGAAACTTCACCAAACTGAAATTAATTTGCAAAGGACTGCAAGGAACCCCAAAACTTAATTTTTTTTGGTACCATGTACTTTTTTTAAGTACTAAAACTTAAGTACTTTTTAAGTACTATCTTGTTAGAATGATTATTAATTATTCTGTATTGCAGGTTGAAACTGTTCTCTTATTAGCTTTTTAAACCTGAAGATTGTGATGGCAAAAGGAAACAATGGCAATCGGGGATTAAAAGATAAGTAGCTTTTTTTTTTTTTTTTTTTTTTTTTTTTGTTAGTAAGTAGACTTTTAATTTATTTTTTTTTTTTAGTAAGTAGACTCAATTTTTTTTTTTTTTTTTTTTTTAAGCTGGAACTCATTTTTAGATCATTTGTGCGCAATAAAATTGAGATTTTTTTTTTTTTTTTTGTTCCTTTTCATTTTGAATTCCTGTGACAGTAAAATAGCAAACAGACTTTCAAAATAATGAGTCACGGTTTGAAACCTTGACTAATGAGGTACAGTCTGGTTTAACAGCATTGTTCTGAAGGTTTAAAAACATGGAATTAAAAGGAAATCATTACCACAACATTAGCTGCAGTGGTCTGTTTCCAAAAGCCCCTCAGAACGGCTCCCAAGGCCACAGCCTCAGCGGGGGAACCCCCCTTGCTCATCAGAGGCCTTCCTGAGCCCACCCAAGGGTGGCTGCCAGCAAGCTGACGGGCTTCACTCCAGAGACGTTTTACCACTGGAAACAGCTCATGGAAAAGAATAAAAACTTCTTTAGACTCCCAATTACTGAAGAGTCATCATAGCTTGTCCAGAAGAAAGTGATTTACTGAGCTTCACAGTGATTACTATCTCCGTTGTACCAGATACGACGCTTCTTTTACAGAAACCCTTCACAGAGCTCTGGGCAAATAATTAAAGCAAGTAATTTGCCATTCATCGATTAATTTTGCCTTTCTTTCTCTTCTCCTAGCGAAGCATCCTGGAGTTTAGTGCGTTTTCTTCGGATAATTTCATTATTCATATTTATTCACCACTCAGATTTATGTAGAGAGCATGAGTGTTTTCACACTGCCACAAGGAGCGGCCCCAACCCTGAGCACGCCCTGAGGTAACACCAGTGCCCGGAGGCGCAGGACCTTCATCCCCTGTACCCAGGCACAGGGAGGCACCGGGCACCGAAGGGCACCGAAAGGCACCGAAAGGCACCGAAGGGCACCGGGAGGCACCGGGAGGCACCGCACGCCCGAGCCCCGGGCGCTCCCCGGAGCCCGTCCGCAGCCGCCGGCCGCCATCACGCGAATGAAGCTGCCCTGCGCCGCCCCCCGGTCCCCTCTCCTCACCGCCCGCAGGGCGGGGCCAATGGGCGAAGCGGCGGCAGTCGGGTGGACCAATCGGCGCGCTCGTGGCTGCCAGCGCAGCCAATCCCAGGCTGAGGCTGGCGCAGCGGGGCGGGCCTGTGGGCGCTGGGTCTGTGCTGAGGCGACCCGGGGGCCATGACGGGGAGTGTGGCGGGCACGTGCCCCAGGGCGCCGCCATTTCGTGTCCAGTCCAAATCTCCATTTTCCCTTAACATAAATATCTGTATCGGGCCGATTTCACATACAACCTGGCCTCTCTTCAGGTTTCATGTAGAAATTCACCTCCAGTGATATTTGAGCATTTCTGGTGCTGCTACACATTTAGCAGATGGCGTGTCAGGAATTTAACTCGCACAGTACCACTGAGCTTCGATGAACAATGGGCTCTTTGTGGTAGAAAGCTTTGGAAAACGTGTTTTCCCAGGCATCATTGTGCTTTTTTGGGTAGCCATTGTAAGGGTTATTAAACTGAACGTTCTGGCAAGTTGTATCATTTCCATACAGATGGTCCTGTAATAATTCCGTGTGTTCATACAGCAAATTATCCCAGGGAATATGGGAGAGAAACCAGCTCATTGTCAGAAGGAAGGAGATACAGGATTTGCCTGTCCTGTAGAGTGTAGTGCACTGTAGAAATATGTACACTAATTTTAAACGAGCAATTAAAACCAGAAGCTGTTCGGCTATGGCAGCGTGGGGTCTAGCAGAAGCTCTTTTTTTTTTTTTTTTTTTTTTTTTGCTAGAAAGCAAGATAAAACAGCCTACAAAGAGTTTGCTTTTGCAGCTAGAATACATCCAAGCTGGCACATCTAAAAGCAGGCTGATTTTTCCTGAAGGATGCTGAATTCTTTTGTGTTGAGGGCACAAGAGAAGGAATTCCTGCTCGCTTTTTTCTTGGTTTGAATGGCAACTACCTGCCAAAGGTGGGGATCAGAGCAAAGTGTTTCAAAATAGCTTCCCAGTAAGAGCAGCAGTCATTTAAACAGGCTTGGATGTAACTGATCTCCTTCTGGTATCTTTTCCCAGGCAGCCAGCCTGTCTTTCATCAAATGGTGACTTTGACAGACACCTTGGGAAAGTCAGGAACATCTAACAGCTTGTGGTCAGATTAAACGGGGGTTGCTTGTATCAAAACAGTGTTGTGGAGCACGGCAGCTGCCGTCACACTTAGCCTGAGCCCACCATCCCCTTGCAGCATATCCACTGTGTATGAGGAAGTTGCGTTATTTTCCTGCTCAGATAATTATTTTTTTAAGAATACCATTGATTGCTCATAGTACGACCTGCAACTTGAAAAAGCAGAAAATGGAGAGCTCACCGAGATAAACCGACTGGACCAAGTGACTGAAGGCAGATGGTATTATATAATGACAAAAAAATCATCTCCCTACATTTCTTCCACAGTGTAATTCCCTTACAGTCCATACTCCTGTATGGCAGTGCACTCCTGGGCTTCTTTCTGAGCTGAATAAGCTACTTCTGAGGGAGAACCGGGCTGTTTTTTAGAGCAAAATATGCATAAAGAACCACTCCTCATTAAGTAATACACATGAGACCACGATGGCTTTGGGTCTTCATCTTATACAGCCCTTCAATTATTTCAGACTCTTTTGACTGAAAACAAAAAAAAATGAACAACAAAAAAAAAGTGGTTGTTTTTTCCCCTCAAGCCAGAGGCCCTAGAGGCCTGTGGGAGCCATAGGCCAGGAGTCATGCAGTCTGCCAGGCCTCAGCCCTGGAAGAGGTGAGCCTGGGGCAGTATGGACACCAACCGTGACCCACGAGACAGGGATCCCTTTTGAGTGGAAAGATGTCTTTAAAGGCATCTTTTATTATAAAGGAATCCTGGGCTACCTGGATGGTACCTGGATTCACATAGCAATGTGAATTACCTGGTTGCTCTATTTGCTTCAGAAAGTGAGGCCTTTGCTTCGATTGGTCTGAACATCTATGGGGAACAGAGTGGCTTTCAAGATGTGGCACAGCAGGCTAAGGGCAATGATTAGGGGAAAAAAAAAAAAAAAAAAAAAAAAAAAAAAAAAAAAAAAAAAAAAAAAAAAAAAGGACAATATAAGGGAGAAAAGGCTGAAAACACGAAACAAAAACACACACACAAAAACAGCTCTTCAGAGGAAGTTATCATACAGATTCTTAATAGGTTGTTTTTTCCCTCATTGTACCTTCCTGCTGGTACTGTCAGCATATTCCCAGCTGCTTTCATACTTTTTGCTCAAATTGTAGGTTCTGTAAGCTTGCTGGTGTATGGACACACACACGCATACTCAGTCCTGACTGCTAGGTGAAGCTTCAACTGAGTGAGTCCCACTTTGGGTGGGTTTGGTTGGGTTACCCAGCCAGAGGACTCACATGCTGCATATGGAGGTATATGTAAGCAGCTTGCAATCTGCAAACAGAGCAGAGGTTCCATCCAACAAGGCACCTGGCTGCTGTGAACCACTCGCTGATCTGCGCAGGGGCGTGTTGCAACCTGTGGCAGGTAGCAATGAGCTCAGACAAGAGTTCATTGTCTCACCCTGCAGAAGGGACCCAGGCAGACCTCCCTGCTTCAGCAGCAACACTGATGCTCTGGAGTTACTATGGACAAAGTTTGCCTTGGTTTTATTGTTACACTACAGAGGCAAAGACATTAGCTATCCAATGGATCTGCTAGGACAGAACATCTGATTTTTGAAGAACCCCATCAAAATGCCTTTCCTTGCACTCTATCCGCCTGTGATGCATCTAGTTCAGTAATGAGGACTCACAGAATGAGCCACCTGTTCTCCTTGGAAAAGGTTGTGTGGGTTGATAAAACATCCTAGCAGAAAGATGAAGGCACGGCAAGAAAAAATGTTCCTTCGGGATTTAAATGCTGATACAATGATGAAAGATACTCTTCCTGCTAGGCTACACGCTCATTTGTCTCCTTTGTATTTTTTGAAGCAACTTAATAACAGAAGTGTCCACTATTAGGCAGAAAGCAGCAAAGAGCATATTAGTTTAAGTGTGTAAGTCCCAAGTATTACATATTTTTAAATTTACCTTCTCTGACTTATTCTTTGTTGGAGTAAATTTTTGAGGCATAAATATTAGAAAATATTCATTTTTATTCAGTCTGCTTTCTAGAATGATTACTGGTCTCTTGACAGCTTACTGTGCAGATCAGTTTATTAGGCAGACTTACACTTTATTCATCAGTGGCAAATGTAATTTGAGAATCCACAGTTTTGTGTAAAATGCAGAGCCTTTGAAATATTGCAAGCTAAATACACAGGTACAATTACGCTGCACAAAGACTGACTTCAGAATTGCCTGTGTCACTTACTGACATCACCACTTAGCAAGAATTAACATGGGGAAGTCCTGTGACAAGTTGGTACAGAACTGGATTAGATTATCATGAGGCCTCTTCTAGCTGTAAAATCTGTGAGTGTGTCCAATTTGTTTTTACCACTAGAGAAATAGCAGCTGCCCGATGTGTGTAAGACACAGGAATAAGATTTCAAAAAGTTGTATCTTTTTTTTTTTTTTTCAGAGAACAATTCAGGTGGGCCTTGACTCTTCATTTCTCTGCGTTGCATTCAGTCAATTGAGCAGTGCAAAGCAGGATTACAATGGTACCAGATCAGACTGTACAGAGTTTACATTAAAATTCGCTGCTGGATATGGCTGCAGAAAGCTAACAGGAAGGCAGATTTGCTTGCTGATTTTCCTGAGGGGCATATGGAAAGAAACATTTTCTGATCTGCATACAGCAAACTGTGCCCTTTGAGGGGTGTCCTGACCCAGAGAAGTCACTGTGACTTTTGTGTTGACTTCAGCAGGGTCAGCATTGACCCTTGGGAGCTTCTTTGTGGGTGGGACAGGAGGATGAGGTTGTCAGGACCTGAATTTCCTCCGAGTGCTGGAAGTGCAGAACACCATTCCACACCGTGGTCACTTTCTGGGATACATGCAAATCTGTGTCTTGGTATGCGTTATTTGTCCTACTTTTAGTTTTAGCCATTAATGCTGAAAATTAAAGCCAGTACTTTATTCAGCTGTCACTACATGGCTCACGCAGCAGGAATGGATTTTACGTTAATGCAGCTGTCAGAATCTGCCAAAGGCAGCCAGCCCTGAGCATTACCCCCACACCACCAAAGCCACTGGAGCTGCACCATGTTAAAACTGCTTATGGGGGAAGCCCAGAGCTCTGTGTGATTATTTTTCTGTTTAACATGGTATACTTTTTCTCAATTTTAACTATAAAATAACATCATACGGCTCCATGTTTACATCTTACATCAAGCACATTTTATGAATGGATAAGTTTTAGGTTTTGTCTACTAGAGCACTCACACTGAGGCTTTGTTGCTGATGGCAGTGGTTCGTTGGTTGTTTTTAATTTTACACAATAAAATTTTTTGCAAGTCCATTTAAGATTTGTGTTTGCACATCTTAAGCCCTTACTGACATTAAGCTGGGCAATCTCAATTGCCATGAGTTATCTTAACTCTCCTAAATGTGTTGGTGCAGAACAGCTGAGAGTCTAGACTGAAATTGGCCTCAACGTGCTGAAAAATATTAAATTGATTGAGTACATGAAGACCATGGAGAAACAAAACCCAGTTCAAACCATTTTATGCCATCTACAGAAATAAAGCAAAAAGTTAGTTACCACTGGAGGAAAAAAAGGTTTTCAGTGTGGGTATGTTGCATGCGGAACAAGATCCCACTTTTACATTATCCCTTGCTGAAAGTGAAGGCAAGGCAGTAAGCTTACAATCAGAATAACAGTAGCATGACTTGGAGATCATACAGTGCATGAGACAGTGCTGTCAGAGTGTAATCTGCTTTATTCTTTCACTGAGAAGCATTCATACTGGACGCTCACTATGAGAGAAAGAAAGATTTTTGGTCACAAGTTGTATGTATAAATGCCTAGAATTAGTCCTTGAGGACACATAATTTGGAGCCCTCTGAGTTATGCTTGGAAATGATTTATATTTATCCATTCAACTGCTGCATGAGAAGGATAGTTACTGAACTGTGATGTTGTAAGTGAACAGAGGAAATTTTAAAAAACTTGACAAAACTTGTGCTAACGTTTTTTTTTCACAAAATACTAGAATAAGATAAACACACATTTACATACATCAGATTAAAATTGGGTCAGTCACAACACCCTTTGCTAGCTTAAAGCTTGGCTACTGGAAAACCCAGCAAATTAACCAGAGATATGTGGAAAATGATCTTGTAATTACCCACTCTACATTCACACTGGGTATTCCACTAGTTGGCATCTAATCTACTTTTTTTTTTTCTTTTCTTCCTATAAACTAGAGAAAAGAGTTGACTGAAAAATAATTCTACTTTGTGTTTATGAACACAAAAATCAGTTCATTAAATAACTCCTCTTCATAATGATGTTGTAAAACTACTCTTTGCTGCAAGATTATCATAGTGTCTCATGCTATGGAATCACATGGCACAGAAAATGTGAGATATGACATATTATATTTCATTATAACAGAGCATTATTCCTCACAATATGTGATCATAGGTTGCAAGGATAAAATAATAGCACATTATGAGTCAAGCTGGAATTGCAGTGCTGTGCATAATGACCCTCCTGCTCCCCAGAGGACTGATAGCTATCTAAGCTCTTTCTAAGCCGTTTCTCACTGTAGTTGCTTCTATACATATCTGGCTTTATTGAATTTCTTACTGATGGAGTTCAATGAATAAGCCCTATTTAGGTTTGGCTCCTGTCCTAGTTTAAAATCCTGGTGACTGCCGTAGGAGGTTTGCCAAGTGCAGACAGCAACATAAACTCCACAAAGAGAACTGCTGAGAACACTTGCAGATGTGTCCGTGTTAGGGGAGCGCCTGGAGATTGCAGCTGAAGAGTTACTGCCCTGCTGGCAGCTGACACACGCACCCGTGTCACCGGAGCAGATTTCCCCCTGTGTTCAGGCTGAGAAGCTAGGGCAGGGGGAGATGAAGATGAAAGATGTGGCTCGCCTTCTGCTACATAATAACAACAAAAAAAAAAAAAAAAAAAAAAAAAAAAAAAAAAAAAAAGGAGGCATAGTGGGGATGGCACGGGTGTCCTGAGCTCACCAGCTCGTTCCCAGGGAAGAAGCAGGGCAGTTCGTCCACAGGACAGGTCCCCTGGATTGCTCAGGAGCTCCCGTTTCTCTCATCTGCCTGTAAAGGGAGCCAATATTTTTGTCTGCATTAGTAAGCAATTTAGCAAAATCATAGCAGATGAGTAGTTTGAAGCAGCTGTTGATGAAGCCCATATGTCTGGACTATATGCACTTCAGGAGCTTTACTTTGGGCTAAATTTAGTGCAGTGTCCCTGGCTGAGATCAGGGTTTGAGGCCGTCTGAAAACCAATCGTTTTGGTGCCTCTTGCTCCATTCAGGAGCAATTCTGGTGCAAGCACCCTCTAGTTTGTGCAAAGCAACATTGCTTTGTGTCAAAAACAGGCATGATCAGGAGATTCGAGTAAAAGCTGTGCTACTGCTATGAATCAAAATCTGCCACGTGTGCAGCCGATGCCACAGGCTTAGACCCGGTCCCCTGCCTGTTGTTTGTCTGAGGTGTGTTGAGAGAAGTCCCAGACTTGGTGGCTGGTTTGTTCGCAAGGGGTCTGGGGCAGTGTTAGGAATCAGAGATGTAAATCATAGTCCGTGCCCTGTGAGCATGGCAGTCCTTCCTTAGGCTGCTCATATGAAGTGACAGATCTCACAGAATGAAAGACTTGGAGTTCAGTCTAAGTTACGTCAGCCTCAGGGAACGTTAATTACAGGGCTGAAGGCAGTTGCTTGAACTGCAGAGTGCTGGGCATTTGAGTGGCAGGTGCAAGTAAAATAAGTAGAAAATGTTGATAACAGGCATTTCTCAGGCAAGATATTCACCTGTTCACATCTTGGTATGAACACGAGAGCCCTGTGCATCAGAGGAAGAAATCCCTAAGTCCTCCACAGTGCTATTTTCCTTCCTTTGAAGGGGAAGACCTTCCTCTGATAGGGCTGAAAAGCCCAGAAAGTTCTTTCTTTGGGGACCTTCTAAGTTTTCCCATCTGTGCATGCACAGATAAGTCCATGGCTCACCTCTTCCTGACTGTTGCACCACGCCGTAATGGTCTCCCCTTCTTTCTCATGAATTTCTACCACCAGCAGCCCTGGACCAATTCACCACCCAATTCACTCCAATCTGCAAACTGCTACTCTGCTTTTGTAGAGGTCTGCGCCCAATTGTGCTTAGCAGATTTCACATCCAGTTTGTTTGTGTGAGCTATGCACATCAACTTTCATCACTGCTAACATGATTTGAGTAGAACTGAGAAGAAAAAATAGTAATAATAAAAAAATAAAATAAAATAAAAATAAAAAAAACCACCTGAACATTTTATAGCAAAGCATGGGTGTGTTGATGTGATCAGGGGCTCAGCTGCAGGAGGTCTGTGGTGCCCATCTGAGATCTTGTGGAACAAATAATTTGGTGTACATCTCATCTGCAGCAAAGGATCTGTGAATGCAGAGGACAGATGAAACCAGTGACAGCCAGCCTTCCCAACAGCTCCTGAGTCTCCATGGAAAATCTCAAAGGGCTCATGGGCTGCTTCAGAGGCTCTGTGCCTTCTGTGCTGCTCTGGCTGTGCTGGCAGAAGACAAGCTGGCTTGAAAGTCCACAGAAGGCATTTCTATCAAGGAAAATCAACACTGGAATTAGTACTTTAAGGGGAAGAAGAAGAGGAAAATAAATGGGGGAACTGGGAGGTGGGGGGACGGGGGAGGATGGTGGGAACGGGGTGATGGGGGGGACAGGGGGACGGGGGGACGGGGAGCTGTCCACATCCATGGATCTCTTTGCTCGATGCAGATTTTTTTTCCTGTGTGTTAACTGATTGATTGAACTCTGAAATTTCCTAGGAATAGAAAATCTAAAGTAGATTTGAATAAGAAAATAAGCTAGTAAAACTAAAATAAGATGTATTTAACCTCAAAACACTGGATTTTAACATTATCAGAATGAACTGTTTCAGGCCTTGATATTTTAAAGAGCTTCATCTCAATCTTTAATAAATCAATTTTTATGAAGAAGTGACACTTCCAAATTGACATCCCTTTGGGGGGGACGGGGGGGCGTAGAGGAGGAGGGTGTTAATGGGTAGACAGCACCAATCTGCCTGAAAATAAAGCGCAGTTACAATATTGAAATTTTTGTTCCATCAGTATTTTTTAGAAAACCTTGGTTTAATTAAACATAAATTTTCCCCCTCCTACTTTTCTTTACTTTGAATGTATCTGGAAATCCCACTATTCGTCTTTATGGATAGTGAGCCCCTGAAAACTTGGAATAAGTCATCACAGGGGAAGGGCTCATAACCAGAGTAATGAAAGACTATTGTAGCCAAGGAGTAGGGTGAATTTGAAATAGTTATAGCCATGGCCAGTGCCCATGTCTAAAACCACTGGCTTGTAGCTGAAGAGTTTGAAAAGATACATGTATTATTCTCTGTGTTCTTTTATTTAGACTGCAATTTTCATTTGTACTACTACTTCTGTATTTGCCTGTAGACAGTGGCATCAGATGAGAAAAAATAAACAAGTTTTAAAAATCACCTACCAGCATGCTGCTACTTCAGACCTATTCTCACATTGGGAAGGGATAAAAAAAGGTAGGGAGTGAAATGATTCCAGACAGACTGTGTGTGTCCCGGAATTACTTTGCAGGCCACATAACACATTCAGACAAATTATTACTTGGCCTACATGATTTTATTTTTTAAAGGATTTCTTCCCCTTTTCTAATATGAACCAGGATTTAATAGAAGCTCAAACCTTTCTTTTTCTTCCTCTCTTTTTCTTTCTCTCTTTCTTTCTTTCTTTCTTTCTTTCTTTCTTTCTTTCTTTCTTTCTTCCTTCCTTCCTTCCTTCCTTCCTTCCTTCCTTCCTTCCTTCCTTCCTTCCTTCCTTCCTTCCTTCCTTCCTTCCTTCCTTTCTTTCTTTCTTTCTTTCTTTCTTTCTTTCTTTCTTTGTTTTCTTTTTCCTTTTTCTCCCCTGTATTAATCCCACTTTCTACTTATTTCTGGCTTCTGGATGGCAAAGACTAGGATTTGTTCTCTGAACCATTTGGAATCTCGCCATGGCTTACCTTCCCTGGTTCCACTGAAAGTTGCAGTACATCTCTCTTTTTACATATACCCTGTATCTTCTTTCTGCAGTGGAGTTTTCTGTTTTATTCTGTTCCATTCATCTAATGATGTGGCCACTTCTCTGTGACAGCGTTTGTCTTTGCATTACGTACCTTTTTATGCCTGAAAACTATTCATTCACACTTTTTCCATCACCATGGAAACATGGAAATGGGAGATAAAGTTTGCTAATTCACTCGAACGGGTTACAGTGACTTGCTGCTTTTTGCATCATGTGAATTTATATGACTGTAATGAGAACAACAAGGGCAAATCCCGTTCACACAAGCTGTGCATCTTTTCAGACATTGCTGCCTTTGTAATGGAAATCAGGTCTGGTAGGTTCCAGGCATACTTTCGAAGAGCCTTCTTGTTCAGTGATGCGTCGTTTCTTTCTTTCTTCAGTGTAATCCTCTTTTTTTTTTCCCCTTTTCATTCATTTTCTGTGATATAAAGGGATGCTAGCTGTTTCATGCGAGCTTGCAGTAGAGGAATGGGGTTTAGTTACTAAAGCAACCATATGTGTAAGTCTGAACACAACCACGTCTCCATCATAATTCTGAGGTCCTGAGGAATGAAAAGCCAGTTTAGCTCAAAACAAAGTTTTTTATAAGAGTGATGCATAGCCCAGTGACCTCAGATTATTACATAATGAGAGCTTTACACTTCCATGTCCCTCAGGTTCTCCCTCTGGAGCATGTCACTGCCATAGGAAAAGGAATATTATCCTGAAAAAAAAAAAAAAGAAAAAAAAAAAAAAAAAAAAAAAAAAAAGATTTAGTATTGTAAGGAAAGGCTCATTCCAGATGGATGGCTATGGAGAGAACAGACCTGATCTTCCATCTCCATGAAGCCAGCTTCTGAGGAGATAAGTTTAAGAGAAGGAAAGACAGTCAGGACAATCTGATCTGACCCTGACTTTCATTTGGGTTGAAGAAAAATAGTAGAAAGGAAGCCAAGCATGAATACAAAGCGTCCCTGCTACCACAAGGAAAATCTCCATAAGGAGCAGGATAAGATTTCTACTACCTGAGGCAGAAAATAGGCTGGTGAAATAGCCTGTTACCTAGTGGAGTAGTTTGGGTCTATAAGCCTCCCTGTCTTTTTCAATCCCTTCCTTTGGGGTTTCTGATCCCTTGGTTAGGTCTGACTGAGTCTTTTTCCAAATGTTTACTTTCTTTTTAAGACAACCTACTTATAAGTGTATCACTCTGAATTCCTTTTTCTAATCTAGTCTGTTTGGCCACAAGAGCTGTTCCCAAGTGCCCAGGTACCTTATCATTCGGTACTAGAGTTACCTCCCGAGGAGGTAACATAATGGTACACTTAGGTTTGTGAATAGCTGCTTAGATTGCTAAAGCCCTGAAGGCTCATGCCTGAGTGAAATACAGTGCTTTTCCCATGGTTCTGCAATATTTTCTGTTTATGGCTTATGGAAATTTGTATTTTTAGTCAGTTCAAACATACGAGAACTCTAAGATTCTATGACACTATTATAAATAATTAAAAACTGCTATAGGAGTAGAGCATTAATGTGCTAAGAAAGTTTTGGAACAGTTCTAATATATTTTCTTGACTTGCCCTACAATGTTAGAAAAGCTACTTCTGAACAGCAGATGGTCTCAGGCCAGGAAATTACTAACAGAGTGGAACAAGTTGAATTACAATTGGTTATTTCTTGCCAGGTTTCTAATCTCAGCCCTGCGAGGTGTTAAGTGCCCTCAGCTCCTGATGAAATGAGGGTTGATGGCATTCAGCACTCAGCTGGATTGGGTACTGCATACATAATATAATTTTTCTATTTCAGAAATGCAATTTCTGATACAGGCTTTTAGACTACCCATTAAAACTACCTAAGAGTGCACAGGCAGGTGTAGCTGAAGCCGAGGCCTGTTGCACCCATAAAGTAGAAATATTTTATGCAGGCTATTTGCATGCCTCCAATACAGGTATACGCACACTAAAATAGAATAACCAACAACAACATATAGGCATTTTGTAACACAGATAAGCATAAGTATATTAAAAATATGTAATCACAAGGGGACAAACAGATTTTCGGTATAGTTACACATGGGGTACAGGAAAATGGTTGTGTGCAGGTAATAAAACCTGCAAGATAAGAACAAAGGATGAAGATGAGGGAGGAAAGAGTGTAGAATCATAGAATTGTTTGGGTTAGAAGGGACCTTAGAAACCATCTGGTTTGCAGCCCCTTGCCATGAGCAGGGCCCCCTGCCCCCAGCCCCGGCTGCCCCCAGCCCCATCCAGCCTGGCCTTGGGCACTGCCAGGGACGGGGCAGCCACAGCTCCTGGGGCAGCCTGGGCCTGGGCCTCACCGCCCTCTAAGTATTTCTTCCTACTATCTAATCTAAACCTACCTCTTTTAGTTTAGGGCTGTGAGACCTTATCTGATGACTCCCTAATAAAGTCCCTCCCCATCTTTCCTGTAGGCCTTCTTTGGTACTGGAAGGTCTCCCTGGAGCCTTCTCGTCTCCAGGCTGAAATCTGTCCAAGAAATCTGTGTGCTTTTGGATCTCTTTCTTGCACACTCAGGTATGTAGATATATACCTTTTAGCAAGTTCATACTCCTTTACTTCAAAATACAGCTTAGCGGACAAGAATCCTTTCAAAGATTTCTCTCTCAGTGAAGAGAGAAAACAACCCCGACTCTCTGAGCCTGTCTTTGTCAGAGAGGTGCTCCAGCCCTCTGACCATTTCATGGTGTTGTGGTTTAACCTGGCCAGCAGCTAAACACCACGCAGCCGTTCGCTCACCCTCCCCCCTCCCTCTCTGGACGGAGGAGAGAAATGGAAAAAAAGTATCTACAAAAGACTGGTAAAAACTGAGGAAAACTCCTGTTTGCTTTCATTGCTCACACTCTTGCCGTGGCCCAGCACACTGTGAGTTTGCATTCTACCTGTGGGCCACTTTGCTTCTGTGCTACGGCCATCACAGGGCAAACCTTGCTTCTGGCTGCTCTGAGCGGGCTGCTACAGCCTTCAGCTTCTCCACCTTCAATGTTGTCGTGGTTTAACCCGGCCGGCAGCTAAAACACCACGCAGCCGTTCGCTCACCCTCCCCCCTCCCTCTCTGGGACGGGGGAGAGAAATGGAAAGTGAAGCCCGTGAGTTGAGATAAAGACAGTTTAATAAGACAGGAAAATATTAATATTAATATTAATATTAATATTAATATTAATATTAATATTATTAATAATAATAATAATACAATGGTGATAATAGTACTACTACTAATAATATGTACAAACAAGTGATGCACAATGCAATTGCTCACCACCCGCTGACCGATGCCCAGCCTAACCCCGAGCAGTCCAGCCCCCTCCCCCGGCTAGCCACCCCTATATATTGTTTAGCATGACCCCAGATGCTATGGAATACCCCTTTGGCTAGTTTGGGTCACCTGTCCTGGGTCTGTCCCCTCCCAGCTCTTACTGCACCCCCAGCCTGCCTGTTGGCAGGACAGAGCAAGAAGCTGAGATGTCCTTGGCTTGGTATAAGCACTGCTCTGCAACAATTAAAACATCAGGGTGTTATCAGCACTCTTCTCATCCTAAGCCAAAACACAGCATTCCACCAGCTACTAGGAAGAAAATTCTGTTCTAACTGAAACCAGGACACATGGCCCTCTAGATGCAGTCTAACAGGTCCATGTATTTCTTATGTTTGGCGACCCAGAGCTGAACACAGTACGAGATATCTGGTGATACTGGAGTAATGCTGCAGACCAAGGAGGAAAGATGTTTGGCAAAACCAGAATAAGTCTCAGACATATAATAATAATAATAAAGATAAACTGTATTAGGAGTAGATGCCTTTCTCTGCCTTACTCTTTGGGGAGGGAGAGGGAAGCAGGAAACAAAAATGATAAGCAAGGTAAAATGGGGAAAAAGAAGTTGTCTGTTTTGCTTGTATCTTCCCTCAAATTCTCAAACCTGATCATCAGCCTTGGGGAATAGGACCATGAAAGATCACAGCTGTCAAATCTCATTACCTGGCATCAGCTGCCTTATACGATACATCTACAGCTAGTTCAGGATAAGAGTAAGAACTAATTGCTTCAGTGTGTGATGATAATGATTAAAACTAAACCCTTGCTAATGCGTTCTGTTAATGACTATCTGTCTAGTAAAGCTTGTTTTTGATGTTTGAAAGTGGATTTCCTTATCTGCCTTCTGACCAGCATCATCAATGCTATGCATATACAGGTGTGTGTATTCATACATATACACAGTATATGTGTATGTACCTCTCTATAGATATATGTACACATATATATACACCCACGTCCATACAATGTATACATGTATATATGAGGTCTATCATACACCAAGGTAATTAAAGGATGGAGCACCTCTCCTATGGGGAGAGGCTGAGAGAGCTGGGACTGTTGAAAGGAGGGCTACAAAGATGGTGAAGGGTCTGGAGGACAAGACGTGTGAGGAGCGGCTGAAGTCCCTGGGTTTGTTCAGCCCCGAGCAGAGCAGGCCGAGGGGAGGCCTCATGGTGGCCTGCAGCTCCCTCACAGGGAGCGGAGGGGCAGGCGCTGAGATCTGCTCTCTGGGGACAGCGACAGGACCCGAGGGAACGGCATGGAGCTGGGACAGGGGAGGGTCAGGCTGGGGGTTAGGGAAAGGGTCTGCACCCAGAGGTGGTCGGGCACTGGCACAGGCCGCCCAGGGATGTGGACACCACAGCAAGCCTGGCGGAGGTCAAGAAGTGTTTGTACAGTGCTCTCAGACATGGGGACTGATTTTTGGGTGGTGCTGTGTGGAGCCAGGAGTTGGTCTGGATGATCCTTGTGGGTCCCTTCCAAGCTGGGATATTCTGTTATTCCATGATCCTGATTCTATGTTCAGCCTGGAGGAGGCTTAGGGGGATTTCATTAATGTCTGACAATACCTGAAGGGAGGTGCAGAGAGGACAGAGCCAGGCCCTGTTCAGTGCTGCGCAGGGACAGCACAAGAGGCAAGGGGCACAAACTGGAGAAGAAGAGGATCTGACTGAATGTCAGGAAGCACTGTGCAGCTGATGGAGTCCTGGCAAAGACTGCCCAGAGAGGTTGTGGAGTCTCCTCCCTGGGGATTTCCAGCCTGGACGTGGTCTGCTGTGGGTGTTCCTGCTGGAGCAGGGCTTGGACCAGATGGGCCTGAGGTCCCTGCCAACCTCAGCCAGTCTGTGATTCTGTGGAGATACCAGAATCTATCTATCTATCTACTGAAATACATGTATATGGTGTTGGAATCCAGGCCTCATCTGTTTCCTTTTCAGTAACCCTGTTGAAAACACCAGGACCAAACCTCTTAGCTAGTGACATCTCTTTGGACAGGTTCCTGTTCGGAAGGGCTGGCTGAGACCTCCCTTTCTGTCCTCCCCAAGCACAGCTTGGTGGGTGTAGTGGGTTTACGTGGCAAGGTTTTGGTAGCAGGGGGCCATAGGGGTGGTTTCTGTGAGAAGGATCTAGAAGCTGCCCCATGTTTGGTAAGGGCCCCATTGTTTTCCAGAGCTGAGCCAATAAGCGATGTTGTTTTGCGCCTCTGTGAGAGCATATTTAAGACAGGGAAAAAAACGCTGCGCCACACAGCAGCTGGGAGAGTGAAGGGAGTGAGAAACAGCCTTGCAGGTGCCAAGGTCAGTGAAGAAGGAGGGGGAGAGGTGCTCCAGGCGCCGGAGCAGAAGTCCCCTGCGGCCTGTGGTGAGGCCCATGGTGAAGCAGGCTGTCCCCCTGCAGCCCATGGAGTACCACGGTGGAGCAGGGTTCCACGCTGCAGCCCGTGGAGGAGACCACGGTGGAGCAGGTGGCCCTGCACCGACGGAGGCTGCCGCCTGTGGAAGACCCCTGCCGGAGCAGATTCCGGGCCGGACCTGTAGCCCGTGGAGAGGAGCCCACGCAGGAGCAGGTGACCTGGCAGGAGCTGCTGCCCGTAGGGGAGCCAGGTTGGAGCAGTTTGCTCCTGAGGGATGGACCCCATGGTATGGACCCATATCTGGAGCAGTTCTGGAAGAGCTGCTGCCTGTGGGAAGCCCACGCCGGATCAGTTCATCAAGGACTGCATCCCGCGGGTGGGACCCCACAGCACAGGGGACGAGAGTGACCGAGAAGGAGCGGCAGAGAAGAAGCGCTGTAGACTGACCATAACCCCCATTCCCCCGTTCCCCTGTGCTGCTCGGGGGGAGGAGGTGGAAGAGGGTGGAATGGGGGGGAAGGTGCTTTTGGTTTCTTTCCTTTGTTTCTCACTTCTCTAGCTTGTTAGTAATGAGCAATAAATCTTACTATCTTCTTATGCTGAGTCTGTTTTGCCCGTTACAATAATTATTGTGTGATTTTCTCATCCTTATCTCAACCCTTGAGCCCTTTTCACATATTTTCTCCCCATTCCTCTTTGAGGAGGGGGAGTGAGAGAGCGGCTGTGGTGGAGCTCGGCTGCCCACTCGAGCGGAACCACGATAGTGGGGTTTCTCTGCCAGTTTTGTGCATCCACCAAAGCATCCTTCTTACCTTCCAAAAGTGTCCCGTCTAGTGCCATTTATCAGGATTTTTCCCATCAAAAATAAAATTACTTTGTAAGGAAGCTGATTTCCGATTTTTTTATTTTTTTTACATAGGCTTTCTGCATGAACACTTGAATGAAACTAAATGAAACTAGTATGAATTATTTGACTCTGAAGACTGTAGTTTATATCACTGGGAATACTTCATAAGAGCTAGAAATCCCTAATTCTGCTCTATCCACTTTCAAAATCAGTTATGCTAGCGAGGAACAAGACGTTTGTTCCATTTTCACTTTCTTCTTTCTCTCCCATAGGTTTTTTTTTTTTATATTTTTTTCCTTTAGTATGCCCAGAGATACCATATTTCAGGAGCAACTACAAATTATTTCCCTACATTATTTCTTGTCCAAACATAGCAGAACCCTTACCTTTGCTGTAAGCATCATTGTATAAATAAGGCTATTTCTAGACTGCTTTGCATTCTCCATCCTTGGTACCATGGGAGAGTTAGTGTTTTTCCTTTCAGTTAAACAAACACTGTAAAGAAAGAATTATATGGAAACCTCTGAGGGACTGCTTTCTGAGCACCCTTCCCTCTCCAGCTCAGCAAAGTGTGGTGGTTTTCACAAGTGGTGCTAAATAACATTTGTATCTCCCTGGAAGAGGTACATTGTCATCACCAGAGGATGTGCTCTCAGAGGATGGGTCTTTCTGCTGGACACTGCGTCCTGTGGTCTGTTCTGCAGTGGGGCCCCTGACCAGCTCAAGGACTGTGGCTGGGTCCTCTGCAGCAGTGGCTGATGGCAGCAGCCCAGGGATGAGGACAGGACATGTCCTTGCCCAGGACATGGTACTGCCCTGCAGCAATTCCCAGATCAGGCACTCCCCCAGTACTTCTGCAATATTTCCCCTCTCTGAAGTATTTCCTGTCACCTCCAAGCCCATGCTACATCCCTCCGAAATGAGCTAGAATATGGCCAAGTGAAACAGGAGGGCCACAGCACGGCTATAGGGAGAGAAGAGGAAGGGGCAGCAGTGTGAAAACATTGTGACCACTGCAGTTGGATTTACAAATATTGCAACAGGAGTCACTGACAATAGTGGTCAGATTTAGCAAGGCATTTCTTATGCCTTATTTCTTATTTCTTATTATTTCTTATTTCTTAAGTAAGCAAGGCCATCGTGGGTATAAGTGCACAAAGATCTCAACAGTTTGTGTGCAACAATGGTCACTAGTGGATCATCTAGGATGAGGTGTAGAAACATGGACAAAGAAGGGAAGAGAAAGCTGAAAGAGATGCCACTTGGTGGTTACAGCTTGATAGAGAGATGTGAATGCTGAGGTTCTTGCAATATCCAGCTATTTTAGATTTAATTCTTCAAATAAGAATTCCCTCCCATTTAGCTGAATACCACACACCATGTAAATAATATTTGCTTCAGGCAAATGCTTCTCACCTTGAGAGCTGGGCCTCTTGAAGATGAAATGCTGTTTCATTTCCTTGGCCCACTTTTATTCCTTGCAGGCATCTTCTGCCAGCTGCTGATGGCTGGTGTCTGGAGAATCTGATACAGAACCAGAGTTCCTATTTTAGGAAACAGATCTGCCAGGGGATATTACCATTAATTGACATCCTATTTCTCATCTCCTCTCCTTTCAAAGGTTATTGAAAAGTTTGGAAAATCTCCTTCAGAATTGTATAGCGGGGCTTATATTGGAGAGAGAACAAATTTCAGACAAGGTTTTTGGCCCTCTGTAACCAAGGGGATGATTAATTTTAATAAAGTAAGGGTCTGCCTGTTACAGTGACATTGTTTATCTCTTTGTGTTACATCCCACATCTTGGATTTTTTAAAATTGAAGATTTATCCTTAAGCTGTACAAACAAAAAGTAGCTTAGATTTCTTCTGTAAGTCTGTATTTTGCTATATAGTTTAAGTCAATCCTCATAAACTTGTTGGTCAGCATTTAACAGGTGATTTCTCTCATTTTGATTTGAGATATATAGATATCTATTGTATCTGTTTTTTTCTTTAAAATATTTTTTTTTCTTTTTTTTTTCTTTTTTTCCCCCTAGATTAGCTTTAGTTAGTGTTAGGGGCAGATTTAATAATATCACCATTTGTACTGTATTATGCTATATAAAAGGAATCCTTTCTAAATGATGTCTTTTATCCTCAGTGCTATTATTTTTCACGCCCAAGTTTTGGATTCTTTTGTTGCTTTAATCAATTTTTGAGCATTGGGATTTATGAGAAATTGCAAGAAGAATAAAGAATCTGTAGGAAACAATGCCTAGTGCCATCCTGACTAATATTGGAGATAGACTGTCTTATGTGCCACCCTTTACATAAGCTAAGACCAAGATAAATGCCTTACTCTGTTTCTCTGTTCATTAGAAAGATGTTCAGAGGGCTCTGTAACCGCACACTTTGGGCATATTTGTGCTGCAACCTGAATCATATAAAAATGCAAATTGGAAGTGGCTTCAGAATCATGCTGTCCCGAGCAAAGCCACCTCCAAAGTTACATGAAGGCACTGCAGCCTTCATCAAGCCCAGTTTGAATAGTCTCAAAAAAATGGAGACCTGCATCCTTTCTGGGCAGCTCTTCAGCAGCTGCATGATAAAGATGTTTTTTCCTTATATCCAGTTGCAGTTTCTCTTGCTTCAGTTTGTACTTGCTGCCTTTTGCTGTGCTCCTGCTCCTCTGAGAAGAATCTGGCTTTGATTTCTCCTAGCACCCCTACTCATAGAAGACAGCACTCTGGTCCACTCTTCACCTGCTCTTCTCCAGTCTCTACAAACCCAGCCATCTCAGCTTAACAGATCTTAATATCTTAAAATCTTCAGATATTTAAAATATTATGAAGATATTTAAGAGCCCAGTTTAAAAAGGAGTGGCCCTCGCATCTATCTGTCATTGAAGATCAGGCAGTGCACCCACTGTGGCTAATTTCTCAACATAGCAAGCATTGAGAATCATATAACTTTCAAAGTATAAAGTAATGTTTTGAGTGTTTTTGTTTGATTTTTTTTGTTTATTTTCCTCCACTTAATAATGAATCTCCAGGCTCCCAGAGCAACGCCACAAATTACTTAAATTTCAATAACACAGAGGAAAATATTGTTTTTCATTAACTTTTTAAAGCTTACTGATTTTGTGCAATTGCTGCTGCAAATTGTAAATGATGCATGAATTGAAAAATTCATGCCCACCTGGTGTACAGGGAGAATGTGGACTGGGCTCTGTAATGAAGTCTGTGCTGTTTGCTGTGATGCTGAATGTCCATGTACAGCAAGGGGAGACCATGAAGCTGTGACCACTCTTCCTTGAGTGGGTCATTCAGCCAGCCCTAAGCCTCAACGCTACCTAGGAAATACTAAATACAGCACCACCTTCTTGGGGATTACTCAGTTGCTCACACACTAGGTTAAAAATGTGTAGAGTTTTACAAATGCGTAAAAGAAGAACAACAACAACATCAAAAAGTAACTCAGAAATGTTAATCAGAGGAGTAGTTAAAAGTTAATATTTTATTGTTTGTGCATACAGGTAAGCACAGCTCAGCTCTCCAGCACCACTCTCAGCACCTCTGTCCAGCCACCCACAGACGTGGTGTGTTACTCTAACATCAGCACACATCTGCCCACTTGCAGTCATTCTGGGAGGACAGTAGTGGGGAAATGTTTCATAAACCAGATTCAGAAAATGCTTTGCTTATTAAACTGGGCTTGGACCTGTAAAGAACTAGAGGACTGCCTTTAAACAGACGATGCATAGTGCTCGGCCCAATGCACGAATGCACCTGTAACATCCCACACTCCCTTCATGTTGCCATAATACAGAATTTCTGTTGGTCCACCTTCAGAAAGTAAATGGGGACTTTTAATTCCTTTTTGACATATATAAAATTTTGCAAAAACACTGGCCAGCTGTAACTATTTGAAAATAGACCATAGGAAAGGTGTCGTTTTAACCATGGTACAAGGCAGGCACTCCATTCCTTAATAGCAAGTCCCTCATGATAATGGACAATAATCGAAGAATTAAAAAAAAAAAAAAAAAAAAAAAAGTTTTGCATGTAGAAGATAAAAATATGCATATTTGTAAAAGTAGCTCTTTGAAAATGTTGCCCATAGCAAGATAAAATTAGTTTGAATAAACTGAGGAAGTATATTCAACATGCTAAATTATGTGCTTCTATTTTCTTTCTGTTAGTAATTGCAATGTATGGAGCAAGAGATGTGATAAATTGCCTTTCATAGGTTCCAGATCAATAAATATGTGTGTGTAAAAACCCATGAAGGAGGTCTAAATTAATTAGGTTTATATCAAAGGCCACACTAATTTCTGCAGACCTCAAGGGAGCAGCTTCAGTGCTTTATTCTGTAGCATGCTAACTGAAACATTTTAGAGTAGTATTTCATTGAAACAAGCAATTTCACTGAAATGTAATCATTTCCAGGTACTGCGCTGATTTATTTATTTATTTATTTATTGGTTTTTCAACAGAATTTTGTTTCATTGAAATAAGGATTTTTTTTAAACGTTTCTTTCAAGTACATAATTTCTTGGAGAATTGTCATATTAATTTGATACAATTTACTGTTATATTTTGTTGTATTGTTTGGGTGTGTGTCAAATGTCATATGTCAAATTATCATACTACTGATTCCACAGGAAACTGGAGGTTTTTGTTCCCCCAGAGTTGGGGATTATACACAGCACGTTTCAGAATAAGGATCAAAAGATGTTTCTGAATATTCAAATCGTCATTGAAAAGGCAATCCCATATTTCAGCCTACAGTACTACTCCGGCACAGCCTGCCTGGAGTTGTATGAGGTACTGAAAATCACCATTATCTGAAAATGCAGATACCTATTATAAGTACAGCAAGTAATGAGTCATTGTTACACTCTAAATCTACAAAGCTGTCTTTCATTTTGCTTGATAAAAGAAGGAGAGAAGTTAATTTCAAATGCAGAGTATCCCTGCTTGTCTCAGGGAAAATGGCAGGTATATGTGTACATTAAGTCACTTAAGGTCCCTTCCCTTTTCCTTTTGGAGCATCTAAAACAAGAGATAAAGAGAGAAAGCAACCTTAAATCTTGAAGTCTTTTAAATTACAATCCACAGCAGTGCTGAAGTGTAAAGCAAGGATGGATGAGCTTGTTTTGGGAGAGCAGCACATCTTTTGCTCATCTGCAGAGCTGAACTTCAGCCAACTATTTTCTGAGATGCTGCAATTTTTGAATACAAATCTTTTGTTTATTTTGCTTTTCAGACCTGAATATGAAACAGTACTATCCATAGAAGTAGCCTGGGCATTTCAGAGGAACATCCATTCTGGCGGGATGTTCAGGGAAAGACAGGAGGTTTATGTAAGCAACAGGTAAGCCTCAGATCAGCCCTAGCCCCTGTGGTGCTGGACATCGCTGCCGTCTTGGTACAAACAGCATCCTCCTGTCATGGGCTGCACTCGGCCACCCTGCTGCCTGTAGCAGCATGTGCACATGGAGCAGGACATTCCTGCGGTGCCTCAGCGGGCATCCTCATTGTCTCTTTTTGTACTCTCACGTTTTACACTTCTCTCCAAGATGCGTAGCAAACCCATCCATGCCATGGGTTGTTGTTACTGGATTATTTCCTCAACTCACCTCAGCATGCTTCTCAAGTGCTGCACTATGGAGTACAGTCAGCTTTATGTAGCATCACCTCATTAGATTTATTAAAAATCCTTGCCAGCAGACTGCAGCATGGTATTCCCTTTCCATCCCTTTTCCTCCAGGGGTGTAGGTCATCGTTTCCTCCAGCCAGCTTTGCAGCAGAGGGCACACACCAGCACCCAGCTGGGAGCAGGCACCTCGAGGGAAAAGGCGAGCGTGGGGGATACAGAGCAATCCTTCCCCCAGCACACAGCTGATCAGAGACTGCCTGGGCCAGAGATCACACCCAGGCTGTTGTGATTAACAGTTCTTTGTAGATTCTCATTCTATGCATTTTTTTTTTTTTGAACCCATTTATAACCAGCAACTGCTAAAGCTTATGCCAATGAGTTCTGCAACCTAATTATAGTATCACAGGAAACAGGATTGAATAGGAACATCAAGAGAACATCTGGTCCATCACTTGCCCCAAGGCAAGAACAACTACGTAATGTCAATCCTGACAGATGTTTGTCCAACATTTGGATGAAAACATACTCTCATATATTTCTTTGAACATGTTACCTGGAGAATTGATTGGGGTCCTTACTTCTTCTGCTATGAAAGTACTAAGAAGCCATAATCCATTCACCGTTTCTGTGTCATTTTTGAATTGACAGGCTGGTATCGTATTCTCAGTATTATGTTTTTCTTTCTGAGGTTGAGAAATTCTAATCTATTTAGTCTTTGCTCATACATATGCATGTAGGATGTGAAAATACTGCTGCAGAGTGCTTGTTTCACTCACTTCAGTAACTGATGCTAACTGTGATGAAAGCCTACAGCTATCGTTTCATGCAGAAATGGTTGTACCGATGATTTTAGTGCTGTAAAACCAAGAGATTCTCTGAATGATAGAAAAAAATGTACAGAAAAATGTATGCATATAAGTCCAGAGGGCATATGCTATGTATGTGCCTAGAGGGCATATCTTCTTTGCAGTGAGTTAACTCCATATCACTCTCTAAGCACGATGGTTTCATCCCTTGATGACAACATCAACAGTTGCATCCATTCAACAATAAAACAGGTTGGCCAAGCCAGCCTAGTCTTTCAAGAGAAATCCCACAGGAGTTTTCCATTTCCTAAAGACCCTGACAGTCCTTTTATAATGATTGGATTGTAAAAAGGAAAGTGTTATTAAAAGGAGAATGTCTGTGTGTCTTTCCAAAGGGCATATTTAAGAAGGTAACAGAAATGACAATTAAAAAATCCATCTTTTTTAGCTAAATCTGTATAACAGAAAGGTTTGGTTGATCTCCTAGTTCCATCAGTTTTGCTGCTGTTCTACACTACATAGAATGGCCATTGACTGGACTAAGAGTGCTCTAAACAAAACAGCAAAAGAAGGAATGAAAAAGTCCCATGCATCCAATTTTGTATAAGAAGCAAGGAAAAAGTAATGACAGTTAAAGGAAATAAATATGGCCCTCGGTTAATAAAGGCACCTAGATTTATAAACTTCTTATAAATTGAGGTTTATGAGAAATGTGTCCTGCTTGACTTAACCTGATCTCTTTCTATGACAAGATGACCCACTTAGTGGATGAGGGAAAGATGATGGATATAGTTTACCTGGATTTTAGTAAACCATTTGACATTGTTTCCCACAGGATTCCCTTGGAGAAACTGGCTGCTCCTAAATCTGTTCTAAAACTATTCAGAGAAATAATCTTGCAAGAATTTTCATTATCAACGGAGAACATTATTCCATATTTGAATTACCTTGAGATGTCATGAACTAGCCCCAAACCAGGATTTGAGCTTTCTCATTGTCATACAGTTAGGGAAGTTGTAATTATTTCCAGTGAGGAGAGGCTGAGGGAATTGGGGTTATTTAGCCTAGAGAAAAGGAGGCTCGGGGGAAACCTTATCACTCCACAGCTGCCTCAAAGGAGGTTGTAGCAGGGTGGTGGTTGGTCTCTTCTCCCAAGCAACAAGCAATAGGACAAGAGGAAATGGCCTCAAATTGCACCAGGGGAGGTTCAGGTTGGATATCAGGAGAAAATTCTTCACTAAAAGGGTTGAGGCGTTGAAACAGGCTGCCCAGGGAAGTGTTTGAGTCACCATCCCTGGTGGTCTTTAAAAGGCGTGTAGCTGTGGTGCTCAGGGATGTGGTGTAGTGGTACACTGGGCAGTGCTAGGTTAATGCTTGGACCTTTACAGCCTGAGTGACTCTGTGATTCTATGACTTCTACCTCAGAAACTGATCTGAAACACCCAAAGCAATGAGACCTGCAACTCTTATATGTCCAAATATCCAAATTAATTTTTGTATTTTATTAACTTCACCTGATTTTCTTTCCTTTCCCTAGGTATTTGTATTGGTTCAAGCTTAGTAGAAAGAGTAACCCCAGGATAGGTAAACATGTTAATGTAAGACTGGAAATAACCTACTCCCTTACAGAGCCAATATATCCCTGCTGTATTTTTCCATGTCTACACAACTAAAATAGAACAGTGTACAGAGGCAAGCACAGAAATAAAAACATATTTTGTATCAAAAAACAATATCATGAACCCTAATGTGCACAAAACAATTCTCATTTAATTGTGCAAGAGAAGGCTTCTAACCTTAATAACAAATCCTTATCTCAAGCAAATCTGAATTGGATTATACACTGCCAAAGAAAGGACATCTTCTCTTAGCAGGCAAAATGCAACCTGGGGAAATACAAAACGTGTCTGGTAAATTAATGTTCTGTTGCTGTAAATGGCAGGCAGCAGCAGTAAGAAGCCATGTAGTTAGAAAAGAATATTTTATAGGTTACTAGCTACCTGTGTTTCCTCTCTCCCTATCTCTGTCTTTCATGATCACCTTCTTCCCCCCCTGCTCCCCTCTCCTTGTTGCACCCTGGGCTGCTCACTACTCAATTTACTTCTGGGGTTTATTGCACAGGACTAGAAGAGTAACACATTCGGGACACAATCCACGTGCAGATTTTCTTCACTGTTCAAAGACAATTTAGGGGGAAAGGGACAGATACTCAATTTGCACCATGGGGCAAAATCTGTATATGAAGAGATTCTCTGCTGCATGGATAAAATCACGGCTTCCTCACTTTTTTGCTCTTTGAGCTCTGGCCTTGCCACTTCAGAGTCAGAGCACTTTGAAACCTGTAATAGATTTCAAAGATGCCCGTGGAGTGTGGGCCTATTACTCTCCCTTGCAGACCAGAAGTGGCAGAGTGACCTGCCTACAGCTGTGTACTTTGGGAGATCCCCACCTGCCACCTGGGTGCAGCTGGGCTGGACCTGGGCCTGAAGCACAGTGTTCACCGGGGAAAGGAGAGGCAAGGGGCAGGGAGTCGTGTCACAGGGACATCAGTGAGGCAAGATGAAGACCTTACAAAGGATGCAGGACTAGCAGAGCTACCAACCATGAGAAGGAAATATTTAGGTCGATAGGATTTCATGCATTACATTAGTGATAAAATCCTAGAAGCACTGTGGACAAATTACTGCACTGAAATAAGACTCTGTTAGTCATGGTTCAGACAGGCAGGAACTATAAATATTTATTCCTGTACTGGAAAAAGCAGGAAGAACTTTATATGTTAAACAGGATGGTGAAGTGTTCTCCAACCCTTTCTACTAAATATGTACGCTAAAAAAATTCTCCTGAACAGTTCAGTTCAGCAGGGCCAGAAATCTGAAGGAGCCAAGCAAGAGAGCTGTGTCTCTTAGGTACTTTATTTAATCCAGCAATGTCAGGAAACTCCACAGACAGGGACATTTCATTAGCTGGAAAGGATGAACCACAGCCATTCACCGGGTGACATGATGCCTTCCCCATTTAATTAATAAGCAAGCTGATACAGGCTACAGAGACAGTGATGATAGAGGGCCATTCCTAGTCCCAGCCAGCACTGATTGTGTCAAGCAGGCGTCAAAGTCAACTGATCTTCTTTTACCTAGGAGAGATCTGTTATTTCTTAGGAGACATTACAGATTTGGCAAATAGAAATAACTGTGTATATTTATAAGCTCCAGGCTTTTGCTAAGAGGAGATCACCAAATGAAGGTGTTTATATTAGGATTCCTTAGTAAAAATAACAAGGAAGACGCTAGACTCTACTTTGAGGGCAAATATGTAAATATTCTCCTAAAAAAGTGTGAATGTGATAAACACAAATCTCCCTTATGCTGAGATTGTTTTGCCCTTGATGATAATTGGTGAGCAATCTCCCTGTACTTGTCTCAACATTTCAGCCCTTTCCATCATATTTTCTTCCCTCTTTTCTTTGAGGAGGGGGAGTGAGAGAGTGGCTGTGGTGCAGCTCAGCAGCCCAGCAGGGTAAAACCACCACACCTGTGCAGGAGGTGGGTTTTGAATGCAGTACCCAGAACAGCAGGTGAAAAGGCCAAAAGAATCAGAATAGGGTGAATCTCACAAAATGCATGATCAAACGGTGGAAGTCAACGGCACTGCTCACCAGGGAAGTTAAATGTATTGCCCAGTGGAAATACAAAGCTGCAGAAGCTGGCAGATAGTGGCAGCAGAAGCCATAGGGAGAACGGACCCAGAGAGAAATAAGTGTCTGACTGGCATCCATCTGAATTCTTGTTCTGTTTGTTTGTTTGTTGTAGTTGCTTTCTGGAAGAGCTCATGGTGATCATCTTGTCTCGCTTCTGATGTAGCACAGGGCACAGGAGCCTCACCCAACAGCTACTTCATAAAGATATGTCTGCAAAGGAAATTCAGTCTTGATTTAAGAGAGGAATGAATGTGACTGCAGGCCAGTTTATAGCAGCTTCATGAGATCAGGCTCATAATGTCATGACTTGCAGCAATATGACCTTTTTGGAAACCATTTGTTCTGGGAGGTTAAAATGTATATATCTTCCTGTTCTTTGCTTGAACAGTTCCTCAAAACTGCCTTAAAAATCCCCAGCAAGATAGTGTTGCACTCTTCACTTACTAAAAAATTGTTTTTTCATAGAATTTCTCCAAGCAAGACAAAACACTAATATATTCAGAGACATCCTATTTATAAAACAAGCATTACTTGAAATAACCTTGAAAATACTGAACTGTTTTAGCCTAACCTAAAAGGAAGCAGCTATCTTTTTATTTTTCTTCTTTTTTTTTTTTTTTCTTTTTTTTTCTTTTCCTTTTTTTTTTTTTTTTTAATTGGATTAAAGTGAGGGAAGTGGTAGTTGGAGTGGGGGATAGGTGACATATAAAAGTCAGTGGATGTTGGGGTGGAGGATATGCACTGAAATGTAGTTAGCAGTAATGAGACACAGCATAGTCCCATCAATCTGTTACAAAGGAAGCAAAACGTTCCTCCATGCATACCAAAGAAGCTTCTCGAACTCTGCTCTTGCTCAGAGACACCCCAGTGATGAATGTTCTTCCTGTGTCTCTCCACAGGTACTCACTTTATTCACCAAAATGTTTCAGAGAAGGGGATGTAATATAGGTAACAATGAATCAGAAATTTTACTGCTGAGACATCATTTCCAGCAGTCCGGGTCCAAGAAATAGTATGTTTTAAATGGTGATCAGTGCAGTTGGGAAATGGCATAGCTCCAGAGGAAAATGGAAATACAAGTAATTAATTACTAGTTCTGCTCTCTATTCAAGTGCAGGCAAATAGTCACTCAGTTAACCGTGATATTACTACAGTCAGTCCTCTTATAATAGTCCTGCTATGCCCTTGATCCTTTCAATTAATGGTGTATTTGCTCACTAATTGTGCCCTAGACTGCAGTTAAATTCTCAAGTAGAGTATTTCTATTTTAATCTTTCTTACAGCCCTGTCTGCTTTGGAGTGTCAACCTCTTTTTTTAAAATTAATTCTCAAATCTCAGTGTTACCTTGCATGAATATAACATGGGAGAAAATAAAAAGAAAGCCTCTACTGTGGATGCTGGTGCTCTCTGCTATGTGTCCCTGTATGCAGCTGCTAACTTCAGGAGTTGGAAGTGTCCCTTCCTTCATTCGTTTATTTCTGAAGTTCTGTTGGAAACTTGTCTCTGGCTTATTGCTATTACACATCTTCTAAACATTTTACTTTTTTGAATTGTTTAAATATTATACTCAGTGTACATCAAAGAAAATGCATCAGCCAGGAAAGGAGCCTTGCAGAAGCCCAAGAGCTCCTTGGGTGTAGTTATTCTTCACTCTGATTTGGTCAGAGAGCTTCCTGATGTTTTTGCATTGGCTTGAACCCAAGTAATGACAGCAACACTAGTGTTGGCAGAGCGATGGGTGGCTTCAGGGCTGTGACAAGCACAGCTCTGCAGATTGCCTGGAAGTGCTTTATGGAAATGCACAGGGGTCAGGGGCCAGCTGCAGTAAGGGGCTGCTCCCGAGCACTGCAGGTGTCTCACTGCCTAGCGGAGCCTTGCTAAAATGGCAGGTGAATAAAGAAAGGGATTAAAGCACTGATAGATAGCTTTCACGGGCCTTGCAAATGTAGTTTCAGGAAGTAAAGGAGAGCTGCTTTTCTTTCATGTGAATTGTATATCATTGGTTTCTGGATAATATTTTGCAAAGATTTTATTTATTTATCTATTTATTTATCTATTTATTTATTTATTTATTTTGCAGGGACGATGGAAAGCCAGCGTGCCTGCTCAGGGAGATCTCCACGATGCTGACAGCAAGCACCGAGCAGAGGGGGCCTTGGTGGGGGCTGTGCCACCGCATGCTTCCCTCTGTGTCAGTGTTACGGCATCCACCTTTGGAGCAGAACACAGAACTATCACTGAGCACTGGACACTGGTGGATCTTTCCCTTTCTTCACTGAAGTGAGCAGCTGTGGTAACCAGCCAGGACCCCACACTTTTCCTGACAGCAGTAGTTACAGCTATGTGGTGCAGCCACTAAAGAGCTGCTGCTCTTTTCAAGCTAAAAGGGACCTTTGAATTTATTCCTGCCAAAAAAATCATTGTCAGGAATTTGTTTCCCTGTTCTTCTCTGAGTTCTGATTGCAGCATCCACGGGATAAACAAGGCATGGTCTCACAGCCACGCAGACGCTCGTCTTCATTGTTTCAAGTACTTTGAAACTATTTTTTAACAGGTAACTGCATTCAAGTGCTGTGCCTGTTCTTTGACATCTGCTGCCAATGTTGTGCTGTACACTGAAGACAAGATGCATTAGGCTTATGAAAGATTAGGTTGCAGTGGGAATACATTTGATATGAGCTTGATACTTATTAAGTTAATTATTCGATGGAACTGGTTCTTCCCTTATGAATTTCATTTAATCTTTGCAGCACAATTTCCTTCAGAAAACACAATGATCTTAACGAGTCAAACCCAAAGTCTTCCGTTCTTTTCAGGTGAGCAGGTTAATTTTCTATATAATTAGTTAATTGCAAAAACTTGAGCTATTGATAGCAAGGCAGAGGAAAATCATTACAACACCTTGTCCATGCCTCTTGAGGTAAATTATCTGAAAAGAGGATAGCAGTGTAGAGATCACAGAAATTTTCAAGGAAGTTGGAAAATCTTTAACAAGGTATTAGAAAATAAAAGCGTACATTTGGCAGTGAGATTGCTTTCTTGGTTAGTGATCTTCTCTAACTTTACTTTTTACTTTTCTTTTTTCTTTCTCTCTCCATCACGATGTGAGTTACACATTCCCTTGCACAGTTTGTATGCCTTTTTGGTGGAGATCTGCTTCAAATGTTTTTAACCCCTAAAGCAGTAGAATTTGTAACTCTGCCAGCATCTCAGATTTAAAGTATTTCTATTTGTTTTTTCAAATACAAACCACGTTTGCTCTTTTCCTTTCTCTGTGTTCACATGGGAATAGCATTCTGCCTCTCAGGCTTCCTGGGGCTCAGCCAGCCCTGTCTGTAGCTTCTGCAGCTGCAGCATTGGAAATTCTCAGCAAAAGGGCACTGCTAGGATGATGCTATTACTTGTCACCATAATCTTCTGCAGTACATTTGATGTAGATGTCAGGATATAAAAGCCTATCTGTTGCATATGTTCTTGGCTTCTGTGCTTGGAAATTTCCTTATCTGTCACCAGTACCAACCCCCCCGGTCAGAGTGCCAGTTCAGAAAGCCCTCATGAAACCCAGCAGCCTCTCCGTGCTTGTAGGTAATGGAAAGAATGACTTCCACGGCCAGACTCACGTGTCCTGCTGGGCCCGATGACACATCAGGCAGAGTGCTGGGACCGTGGACTGAGCACCTGGAGGCAGTGGGGCAAGAAATCTGAGCTCCGAGCTGTCAGCAGCCCTGGGAGAGTACCTCTGGGCACATAGGAGGGTAGACAGGCAAGCAGATCTTTTTCTTTTTCTTTTTTTTTTTTTTTTTTAGTTTTTGGGCAGGAGAGCAGGCCTGCCATTCCATGAAAACAGAATCTCTGTTGAAGAGCATGAAATGTCACTTTTTCTTTGTGCCAATAATGGCCAGAGGCTATGACAGCAGCAGTGCCCTCATTTGGATGCAGCGTTTTCAACAGTTATTTTAACAGGTCAGAAGTGCCGGATCAGAACAGAATTCAACTCATTTCAGTGTTGCTGAATCTATTAAAGTTATGGCATGGTGTGCATACAGACAAGTCCCATCCTCCTAACACCCCTGTGAGATACAGAATCACAGAATCATTAAGGTTGGAAAAGCCCTCTGAGATCATCTGGTCCAACCGCCCCCTACCACCACCATCCCCCACTGACTCCTGTCTCTAAATACGCAGCATTCATCTGTAACGAATTCTGGTACTGTAAATACACCCAGTGCAACATTTACACATTTTGCTCTACCATTTTGTGCTAATTCCATGCAAATATTAGAAAGACAAGCACTGCTTCTAAATGTGTGTTGATTTAATAATAATAATAATAATAAAAGTAATAACCTCCCATTCAGCCATCTTCAGTGCCTGAAAAATAAAAGATTCTACTGAGTGATTTGAGTAAATTCTGCACCCAGTTAATGTAAGCTATCATTTCATGCATTTCCTTTCTCAACTTGGTATCAGGGCAAATCCAAATGGAAATTATGCACAGGAGGATATAACCCAGGATATGAGAGACACTTACAGAAACCTCAATAACTGTCATCAACTTTAATGTAGGCATGAACTCAATAATAAACCTTCTACAGAATCACCCACCAAGGATCATTATTATGGCGGTAGAGATATCCACATAAACTTGTTCCCTGATTAGCAAATGTTTACCACAATGGTTGGCAAAGGAAAAAGGATGCTTTATGGACAGTCCTTTTGTCTCCACAGAGAAAAAAAATATCCATTCCTATAATGTCCACCTGGAAAGCTTTCTTATTTTTAACAATAGCATTTTGGCAGAAATCTACTAAAACTAAAGCTTTACATGTCACCTGTTTTGTTCCAGTTACACACTTTAATTTAAGAAAGTGAATAAATTAAACAACATGTAACAAAAGGTTTTGGTAATTCCCCCGAGTCTTTGTTTTAAAAGAAAAAGAGGAGGGAAAAAAAAAAAAAAAAAAAAAAAAAAAAAAAAAAAAAAAAGGCAAATTTATTATGCTAATAAAAATCCCTTCACTGAAGCAATTCTGCCAAATTAAGAAGGCTTTGATTTCTTTTGAGAACTTTTCTCATGCTTAGGAAGGCATATTTGATTTTTGTTTGTGTCCTATATACTCAGGGCCAAGTTCAGCCTTGTGAGGAGTGTGTACGCAATTCCCATTGAAGTGGAAGCTCACGCAAGGCCAGAAGTTGCCCATTATTACACAGTAATTGTTTCAACAAAGTGCTGTTCAACCATATGCATCAGTTGAGCAGTGTTGTATTAATAAACTAAAGTAAAGGACCTCAGGGCCCCAGCACAAAATTTTTATTTGAATATATTTAATTGCATTAATAACTTTTTTTCTTAAAATAATCTTTACATAGTACAGTCTCCAATTAAAATTTACACAGAAGGGGGCATTCAAACTTTTGAAAGTATTCATTTTAATGCAGCTGAGTGGAACGTCATGAATCCAGGAGCCAGGCACATAGGGAACTGTTTTGTTCTCCACCACTTTCAACTGGAAGACAGTGGCTCCAGTGAGAACACAAGCACCCAAAGTGAATCTGTGTGTAGGGAAAAAGGAAAAAGAAAAAAAAATCAGAAAAAAAAATATATATATATGTATAAAGTCAAAGCCCAAATCTGTTTTTACCAGTTTATACTGACTGAGATAGTTACTGAGGTGTTGCTGAAAATGTGTTCTGTCTTCAGTAAGACAGCTGGGAAACTGAAAAGGTTTCAAAAAGACAGACATGCCAATGATGCAATTTAAGAAAACCTTATGAATAGGTGTTATTAACCTAGAACAGTGAGGGAAGAGGAGAGACTTAAATCTAAGTCCAGTCATACAGTCAGAGAAAGATCAGTGATAGGAGGCAGTTTTGTAAATTAGTACTTAATTAATGACTTCGCTGCAAGATGTAGAGGCTGCAAGCAGGAAAGAGTCAGCCAAGGGATGGGGCAGAAGACCTTTTGGCTCATTTCCAGCACAGAGGGAAAATAAAATAGAAACAGTACAGTCTGCAACATGGCTAAGCCTCTGTCACTGAAATTCATCTTTATAGTGTCTAAGCTCACTGTCCTTGTGGAAGAACCACTGTGTCCCAGCCGTATTGTCTGTCATGACAGAAACATCACCAGCTGTATGATGGACCCATGAGACCTTTTGCTCTGTACCAAGCATTTAGACAAACATTTACTCATATTCAACTTTACACGCTGTAAGCTAACTTTCTTCAGATTTTTTTTTACTAAAAAAAATAAAATAAAATACAACACTTGATTTGTGTTTTCACTTAACCTTGTCACGTCCTGACCTGATTACTCAGTGTGTCCATAATATTTCAAGATAAAAATGTTTACACTTCAGACTGTATCACCACCGAAATAAAGCACAGCCATCATGGCAGCAGTTACACTTTTCTCCAGGAACACAAAGGTGTTGGAAGAGAGGGTCAGGCTGGAAATACTTTTCTGCTTCTGGTTTCTAACTTTGATCAGAGTCCCAGCATGGATCACTGAAGTCCTGTCTCAGCCTGGTAGCTCCCAGTCTCGATGCAGGTATCTCCATCTGCTTCTGTGGGTGCACACAAACAGATAAGCAGACTTATTCTTCATGTGCTATGTGGTATAGAGAAACCACATAGAGAAACAAATTGGTTTCTTCCCATCCCTGCAAGATCATCTGCTCATCAGAAAATAAATAAATAAATAAAATAATTAATTAATTGCATTGGCTTTCTTTATGAATGCTAACAGATATTGAAACCAGCTATCTGCAGAACTGAGGGGGCTAATGAGATATTCATAGATTTTTTAAATGCTAAACATTACGTAAACTCCAAACTCCAGGGTGTCAGTACATTCCTGTGTGTACAGGTCTAACAGCGTAACCAGCTTGTGGCTTCACCTTAGCCACCCCTCCCTGACTCAGTGGCTTAGACAGATTTGATCTTTCTCTGCCTCAAACTCCACAGAGCAAGCACGTGAATGCTATAGCAAGGGGCTCAGCAGTTTAAAGGGATTTCGGGGAAATTTCAATACATCATCAGTTATGTTTTCCTATGGATACTGAAGATCTTTTTAATCCAACACCAAAATTGTGCAGTAAAGATCAATGATTTTAATTAACTCCTGTGCATCGACAAGATCACAGAAATTGTGCCACTACAGCACAGCTGTGAGACCACAGCTGTGAGATGAGAGTTAGGAACCCTTGAGATCACTGCAGCAAATCTGTTTTTGCTTTACCTATCTTATTCAGAGCAACAGCACCTGGAATTCCCCAGGAAATCAAAAGGACTTTAACTATGTGCCATTGCACTGGTGTCCAGAGGACCCAAATCCTCACAGTGCCCATTATCTCCAAACAAACAAAACAAAGCAAAAAACAACCACAGCCCTCAAACACCTTCACCCAAAAGCTCCTCTGTGCCAGGGCTCTGAGTGCAGTACTGGGCCTTCATTGTCCCTGGCTCCAACACCTGCCTGGGCCCCATTTAAGCCCATGTCTGGGCCCCCAGACCTTCCCGAAGTGACCTGAGTGTGCCCCTGCCTCCCAGGTGGAGTTTGGATCTCTGTCACAGCTCTGTCTCGACTCATCTCCAGCTTCATTTTCTTTTTCTCCTGGCTAGACAGACCCTGGTGGTCGCTTGTTTCTCCACCTGTTGTGGGGCTGTTGCTGGACCCTCTCACCCCTGTGGGGTTGTGCAGGGCTGATGAAAGGCTGCGGGCCATAGGTAGTCCTCAGACCTGGCACCCTGTCCTTTGGGAGCAGCTGCCCCTTGCCAATACAGACAAGTACTGTCACGGATAAGCCTTGCACACCTTGAAACTCACAGGGATCAGGTTTAAAAGCTGTCCGTGTCTGTTTTACACGAGACAATCATGCTTCAGGCTGTGACAACTTCACCATACGTCACTTCTGGAAGAAAGAAAACTAACTTTGAACTAACTTTGTTAAGGAGAACCTTCCGTGGTGGCTGCTTTAACTGCTATAATCAGTTATACTGGGAGAGTAAACCAATTGCTCACTGTGAGCCTGAACTGCCAGGAAGCATTTCAATCTATTCAGCACTTTAATATAAAATACCAAGACAGAGGAGGCATGTAGGACACCCCGTGCCCCAAGCCAGGATCAGCTCTAGCTCTATCTTTCCTGGCAGTGCTCGTTCCTAGCCCCAGTCGTGAAGGCTCTGCAGACCTCCCTAGGCAACCACTGCAGGACTGATTCATTCCCAGCGTTAGAAAGTTTCTCTGAATGTTTCTTCCCTGAGCTTACCTTCTTTATGCCATGCATGATGAAAATAGAAAGCTGATTATTTAATCTTTCTTTTGCCAGCCTTTTATGCAACTTGTGAACATTAAACCGTGTTTCAAGTGCCCTTGAAACTTCTTTATGCTCATTGTTCCAAGTCTTTCTTGTAAGTTCTCTTATAAGTTCAGATTTTTCCTTTTTTTTTTTTTTTTTTTTTTTTTTTCTTTTCCTAGAGTTTTTCTGTTTTCTCACAGACTCTGTTTGACCAACCTCTTCCTTAAGGTGTGGCACCAAGAACTGGACACAACACACCAGCTGAGGCCCTCCAGCACTAACTAGAGGACAATTTATTCAATTTATTTCATGTCTCGCACATAATGCTCCTGCTCAGAGACTGTGTTTCATAGCAGCAAGATATTGTTGATTGAGTCTGTTTCACTTATACCCAATGTCTTTTTCTGCATCATATAAATGTAGATTGCTCCTGCCTATATGCCATACTAGCAGCATTTTTCACGTGATGGCTGCATATGTTTCATGTCCTAGCACTACAAAATTGTTGCTATCTTGGACTGCCCTCCAGTACGTTTACAGTCCGTCTTATATTGATGCAGTGGCGTTTAGGAGATGTCATCCAGGCTGTTAAAAATCTGGCCTTGGCCAACCTGTGCAGATGCATCCCTTCTTGGTAATAAATGTTAATAACCTTTCTACAAGTACAATTTTCAAGCGGACTTGTGCTTGTCATATATTACTATTGTTTGATAAAATAGAGGATACTGTATGCCTCTAAACATTGTGCTGCTTTATTTTAGGTCATGTTTCTCGTTTGCCTAGGAGAATACTGTGCAAGGTATTTTGATTGTGGTAAGGCTTTTGAAACTCTATCAGCTGGCTCTTCACTAGAAATCATGAGATTGTTACTGTCTTATGGGGGAAAAAATAGACTGGTTTGATGTGATTCATTAAAACCAAGATGTGCCTAGTTTATCATGCTGACTTCTTTCACAGTTTTTCTGTGAAGTAAAACTAAGTTTACTGATTTTTCTTACCTCCTGGTTGTTTCTCTTGCTGGAGATCTGTATAATATTGACCCTTTTCCTGTCTTCCAGCACTGCTTAGTGATTAACTATAATCACTAATAATTCTGAGATATCTCAAGAGTTTTTCAGTCCTTTTCCATTATTCCTCTTATGTTAAAAAAGGGCAGAAGTCTGATCACTTTTCTGTTCTATTAGTTGTACTAACCACCTGATTAGAGACTTCTGCTGTTGATACTGATTCATTTACCATTAACTTCTGCTGAAAGATTTCTTACTCCATTGGATACTGAACCAATGCTGCTGGGGGGCATCTTGTCTGATATTATATTTTATTTCTCATTACTGTTGTTTTCAGTAGCTTATGTGCCCTGACCTGTGGGATTTTGAGCATGTATATCCTTTTTTTTTTTTTTTCCATTGAGTTGTTCCTTTCTATTTCCCTGTCGCTTCCTCAGTGCATGAAGTCTAAGAAAAACTTGCCTGTCCTGTATTCTACTAAATTTCCTGTGCTTTGAGGTAGTTATTGCTTCTTGACAGATTTGTGATCTGGTTTGTTCCTGTCAGTGTGTCTGCTGAAGTTCAGTTTAACAGACCTAGGTTATTTGCAAGAAAGTCTAGACAGCCTAAGCTGATTAGTGTTGTCAGAATGGGAGCTTTCACCCAAGCTTTGCTTCCATCATAGCTTAGCAGAATTAACAAACGTGTGCCTCATCCAGGAGTGCTATGCCATTTTCAGACCAGACAATTTTCGGAAGCAATAGTCTCTAGTAAGGTTAAAAAGGGAGAAAAGAGCTGACAGGGTTCAGCTGAAAGACTGACAAAGCAAATCTCCCAGCCACTGTCTCCATTTCCAGAGCGTGGTGAGATGCATCATGCCAGGCTGATTTATCTCCACTGCAAGAACCTCCTGGCAGGCACTGGGAATGGTACAGAAATCCCCTCTGACGAAGTAATCTGTCTGAGCAACAAGAGGTGCCGCTGAACTGAGGGCGTTTAGTGTTCTGCAGGATGATGCTGTACCTTTCCTGGCTTTACTGAACCCATGCTCTGATGTAAGAACACTTTATTACAAGGCCAGGCCATGGTTTTCAGCCATGAGACTAAGAAATGTTTCCTAACAGAGTATAAGATTGTTGTGATCTTTTACATTAAGGAAAGATGGCTATATACTTCAGCTTTTACTTGTTTTCTTTAGAAGTCATCTGACCGTGGTACCTAAATAAGATTACTCAAGGTATTCATTACAATGCTCTGAGTCTCCATTAAACTAAAAGCACATAAAACCTTAGGCAAGAAAGTGTCATACTCCAATCTGGCACAAAGAAGTCAAAATAACTGAATAACTGTAACGAAAAAAAAGGACTGAAAAGAAAAAAGCTATCTTAAAGAATAAATCAATATATAGCAGCCTAATTCCTCCTTTATCCTGTTCTGCTATTTATGTTTGCTTCTTGTGTATTCCAGAAGCAGTGGGTATGTGTTGGTGCCTTGGAATGGCACGCAAGAAGCTAATCTCATTTTGCACTTTTGAGAAGGGTTTAAAAGCATTTTGCACGAGATTACCTTACTGTAACTAAGCCAAGATAAAAAGGAGATTTTTGAGGGGATCATTTATCTATGCTTGTCAGCTGTCATTTAAAAATCATTATACAGGATTCTGATGCCTGAATGTTTTAATAACAAAGAACTGTTATATGTACACATTTGTATATATATGTAATCTGTGTGTGTGCTCCTATTATGCATGAAATAAATCCATTCCTGTATGTATATAACTGTAAGTGTATACTTAGCACTTAGGTACATTTAAACACCTGTATAAAAAGCAAGCTTTAGTGTTGTGCTGCTGCTATGATATGAGAGGGCACAGGTATATCTGAAACGCTCAGTGCAAAAAAAAATCTGATTGAGAAAAAACCCTAAACCTACGTGAATAGCCTGCCCCACCTTATCCATTGCTGTTTTTTCAGACAGGAAGGGAGAATTAAACTGTGTTAACAGACTAATTATTGCTTTTTTGGGTACCTCTGTGGGTAAAACTGGTGGAAGCTAATGAACTGCTTTCCTGGCTGTGGCTGAAGCACTGTGTCCATACAGGTGCTCTGGTGTTTGGCCAAGTTCTCCAGAAGCGCTGGGGGGACACGAGGGAGGTTTGTGGCACAGCTGGTCCCTGGCCAGGTGCTCGTGGGGCAGTGGTGCCCCCGTGCTGGAGCCTGGGCTGGGGATGCAGCTGCAGCCACGGAGCTGCGGCTTGTGGAGTACGTGGCTGTGCCCAGGGGAGTGTGAGTACAGCACACCAGCAGCAATGCTGCTGTAGGAGTGTGCTGCTGCACGGCACGAGAAGCCTCAGCTCTGGGAAAGGGGCTTTAATGCAGAACTGATGGCCCAAGGTACAGGGCTTGGACTTCTTCTACAGACTAACTGTTCAGAGGCATTTCTGGCTAAACTGGGAAAGGAAAACTGTTATATTCATAGGAGGGGCTGAAGGGAGGAGCAGGAGGGTATAAAGCTGTAGGAACAAATGCTAGGAGAAAAAAACAAAACCAAAAAAAAAAACCACACACACAAAAAAACAGAGACTGGCAGCTACTGAAAGAAACTGCATTAAAGACACAACGGCAAACCATCCTTTTGTGGAAGAAAGATGAAAAAAGAACAAGATATATTGAAAAAGGCCAATAGAGGCTGAAGTAATAAAATGTAGCCTGAATATCCACCTTTACCTCCAATTCTGGAGAACCTGGAGGTGATGAGTAGATCTGTCAAAATATTTTTAATGGAAAAGTTGTGATTTATGAGTTTGTTTTGTTTTTCATTACTTTTTCTCATTTTTGAAAGTAAAACCAAAATTTGGTGGCAAACAGTCAGGTTTTACCCTTTCCGTTCTTTTGAATTGAAAAGTATGGGGAAAAAGTAGACTTCATTTATCCGTTGTTTTTATATATATATATATATATATATATAAAAATAACAAAATAAGCTTTTAATTGAATTATCAAATACAACACTTTTAACTTGAAATGTTTTACTCTTAAAATTAAATGATTGTTTTCAGATACTGACAAAGATTGGAGTTTATCAAGTGCCAACAAATGGGAAACAAACCTGCTTCTAGTAATAGCTTTTCAAAAATTTCTAGTGTAAAAGCCAGAAGAAAGCTTTAGTCTTCATAGAGAAGGGTAGAGCAGAAAGCAGGAGCTCCTTCTATTTCTGTTTGTATAATGCTGTCTAACTGCTGTCAAGGGAAAATAAATAAATAAATAAATTTTCCTGCAGGAAAGAAGTTGGCTTCACAAAACAAACAAAAAACTACATTTTTCACTAGTTCTATTCAATTAGAATTTGCAGACCTACAGACCAATTGTATTAAGTTAATGACACAATTTCAAACACCTTGCTGTTTCTGCATGGCAGCTGGCAGGTCTTTGAACCTGAAAGGTCCTTTATGTGCAATAGAGGACATTAGACTGATAAGCTCACCTTTCTCTAGGGAGATTCCCTGACTCTAATAAATAGGTATTATCATTAAATTTTTCAGAGTTTTGCATGTGGGAGATGCTTGGGTTTGATCAGGAAGTCTTTATTGTCTCTTTTCTCCTTCCATAATGAGGTGTAAGCCTAAGTCCACCGCATGTTCAGTTTCCTTGATATCTGCTACCACCTGTATCGCAGACACCCTGAGCATGTCCTGGCAGCTGTGGGACTTCATATGAATATTTTGCATGTGGGCTAAAAATAAGTAATCACAGAGTGGTTGAGGTTGGCAGGGACCTCTGGGGGTCATCTGGTCCAGCCCCTGCTCAGGCAGGGCCACCTAGTCGAAAGCTCTGTCTCCAGGGATGGAGAGGGACTGCCGTGTGCTGCAATGCTAAGACATGCCCAGCATCCCGGCCCGGGGGGGCCCTGGAATGGACTGGAATATTTAATGCTATAAAATGTTTCTAGATATGGCTTAGAAGAGGAATTGTTCAGTTGTTTGAGGCTCCTTTTTAAAATACAAGTCATAAAGAGGAGGAAGGTGAGTAATGTAGTACCACAAAGCTGTAACTGTAAAAGCCTTGGCAGCCATAAACCATGCCACGTGGTGTCTCTGGCTCTTGGCTGTATTTCGTGGCAGGTCGAGGAGCAGCCTCCCAGCATGGGACTGTGATTTGTGAGCACAGCTTGTCACCTGCGGCTTGATGGAGGACTTCAGAACCGCTCAAATTCCCCTCTATTCCGCTCACGTTCAGGTAGTTAAAAGATGAATCCTACATATAGTGGCAATTCAGGGGAAGATTCAATGCAGAGAGCTTTCCCGTAAAATTACAGTTGCATACAGCTAGTTGCACGTGGATTGGGGCTTTAATACCATTATATCCATTCCTCTCTCCACTGTCACTGCGTGCTCGTTGCCCTACGCTGATCGCATGGAGCCTGATGGAGCTGTCGTCCTGAGGATGAGATGAACAGAAGCAGATTTTCTGGTGCTTGCTCCTCACACACAGGCTTTGCTGTGTGAATGTATCTGTAGCTCTTCACTACTGCAGCATGTCATGAGAATGAGCACTTCTAACCAAGAGTGCTTATTTAATATATTCAGACAAGGATAGTATTTGACCACACTTCGCTCATGACCTTTTCAGTATTCTGTATTTTGTTTGAGCAGCCACTTTGTCCAGTCCCCAAAGGTTAGTGGGATGTGTGTAAACACAGGGGAGTTGAGATACCAAGTAATAAAAATGCACTTTCATAACTAAGGCCACGAGCCTATCGCACGGTGTATCATCACTACATTAACTTCCAGAACTTATAGGCTGGAACTTGCACCTAGGAGGCATCTGGCTGCCAACTTAAAGGTAATTTCATAAAGAAACATAACACAGGGGGATTGCCTATGGAATATCATGGCACTGAGGAGTGGTGACCTGGGAGAGTCTGTTGGATGTTACAGAATGAGACAAAGCCATTCTAAATGCTGCTGGTGAAGACAGCCACCAGCCCTGGGGCAGCGGGCAGGGGCTGGGCAGCAGGAGCGGGGAGGGGACCCTGCCCCTGCCCCTGCCCCCTGCCCAACAGCATCCCTCAGTACATGAAACGCTCTGCTAAAGCTGTACCCCAGTTTGAGTGAACGACTGTTTTAACTAACTTCATTAATAAGACTTAACTTCATTAATAAGACTGGTAATAAATAATCTATTAATTCATTTTTCTGCATACAATATCCACTTTGTATGTACCTGCTAATAGAAAAACAGTATTTTCTAGGAACTAAAATCCCTCTTCTGTGCATGGATTACATTTTTCCCCCAAAATACTTAACAGGTAGTGTTTTATGGAGTGAACAGGTATTTTCTGTTTAATAATAAAAGTAAATCACCTTGGTTCTAAGTATAAAGATGAATCCCTCCCACTCATCCATTTGAGGTGTTTTCATAATTCTGCTTCTTTCCTTCAGCTTGTTGCTGGTTGCACAGTGCTGCATCAAGAGACCCCACTGCACCACCTGTGTGCGGTATGGAAAGCACTAATCATTCTGTAGTTCTGGTGTCAAAATCCGTACTGAGGCAACAGAACAAAAGTAAAACAGCCGACTTGTTTCCAGAGAATGCCTCTGAATACAAATTAAATGAGTTAATTTGAGGCAGTGTGGGTGCTGGAGAAGCGTAGCTGCAGGTTTCTGGAACCGTGAGGTGCAATGTCTCACGGGGAGGCTGCGAGCAGGGGGTGGATCGGGGTGGGTTTGTCACCTCCTGCTTTCTGTCACGCCTGGTGACCCCGCACCCTGCCGCAGCAGGCTGTGAGCTGAGGGCAGCGAGGACACCCCTGGTGGAGGTGCTCGCAGGGACAGCACAGAAAGCAGCTGGAATCTGCCAGGAGGGAGTCTGAAACTGCTGGGTAAAGCAGGAGAGACACTGCTCTCCACTTCATCTGGAGCAACCTAGTCCAGTACTAGGGACCAGCTTAGTTCTTCTGACTGGAGAAATTGATTGAGCCTATTCAGCGTTAGAGCTGAACACATTAGCACTGTCCTTCCACCTCTCATTAGCACAGTATTAGCAATGATATTGGTTTAGTGTGATGTGTCATCCTTTAGTAATTACTGAAAAGTTAAGTAGAGCCTGGCAAGCTTAGGACATAGGAGATTTTTCTTCTGATAAATTTAATCATCCAAGAGGGAAAGAAGGAGGAAAAGGAAAGATGTGTCCAACGGTAGGGACAGGATGAAGCAGAAGGAGCAGGCGGGCTGAACATCTCCCTTTCATCCGCACCTGAGGGGGAGCGTGGAGCAGCTTTAATCTCCCAAAGGGGAGAAGAAGGTGCAGGGCTCTGTGTTTAGAGGGGCATCTTAACTAATAACTAATATTTTAGGAGACAACCTTTTAATGGCAAAACTGTTATGAATATAACAGCAGTGACTGTAGTGGCTGGTCTGGGTTTTGGAGGGGTGGGGTTGGCACGCTGTGTCTCAGATGAACTTAGAAGCTAAGAACAAATTTTCATTAGCTTCAGAAGAAAATAAGTGCTAAAGGCACAGGGGGAGCCTCATCTGGCATAAACTGAAATCTGCTTTCCTGGTGGCAGGTCTGGTTGCCCAGCCTTGGCAGCCAAGCAGCAGCAGTGTGGGACCTCTGTCCTTGGAGGCGGCCGCTGCTCAGAAGGAAAATGTCCTGAGCAAACTGAGTTACCCCTGAGGCTATCCATAAGCAGGGACATGAATCAGAGGTCTCCAGAGCTATCTTCTAGCCCAGGCTATTCTCTGATTCTGAGAACAGAGCAAGACTGGAGGCACTGCTGGAGGCCTCTGCTCTAACCTGCTGCTCAAAGCAGGGACCATCAGAGCAGGTTACCCCTGTCCAGCTGGATTTGGAATGTCTCCAAGGACAGTTTCCACCACCTTTTTGTTTTTGTTTGTTTATTTGTTTTTTTAAGTCTTGTCAGCATTTGACTACTCTCACTTAAATATATATACATGTATATATATATGTATATATATATAAAATAAAGAAAAAATGTCTTTCCCTACATCTAGTGTGAAACTTCCCACGTCCCCATGCTCCTTCAGGAAGAGTCTTTCCCTATAGCCTCCCATTAATTGAATACAGCAATAAGACCCTTTTTGTCTTTATTTTTCATGCTGAAGGGATCTATTCCTCTTGGCATCACATTGCTTGACCTGTCCTTCATTGACAGCAATTCTGTGCTTTATGGGTTTTGTAACCATCTGACCATGGCCAGCTACAGACCCAGGCTGGAGTCCAGCTAACCTTACAGCCCGGCCTGGCTGGCAGCATCAGGCAGGTGGAAGAGAAAATGATTGATCAGGGATTTGTTTTAGCATGCTGCAGAAGGGCATTACTGGGAGATGGTTGATGCTATTGACTCTACTGTCACTGTTACTGCATTGAAGAGTTATTTGGAGCCTTTTGTCAGCATTTACAATCCATAAGGATCTATCATGCTTAGCACTATCAATAACAGTGCTATAAGAACACATTCTGGTGTACTTTCTCCACTCGTGCACATTTTCCTGTAGAAGGAGTGTTTTTTATCTTAAAGTATTTTTTTCTGCTTACGCACATGTGCTGAGCTGTATCAAGAGCAGGGCTGTGAAACAGATAAAGAACTGGCCATATGCCTTCTTTATGTTCTTGCAGTGCCTGGAGCCCTGCAATCTGGTGTGGGATTCTGAGCAAACATGAGCAACCTGAAGGCTTCTCCACGCTCTGCCGGCTGGAAGCAGTGCTCCTCCGCCCACCAGCACAGCCAGTGCTGGGGCAAGGAAGCTGTGGGAAAGCAACTGCTCCTTCTCAGCAGCTTCTTACCTGGGGGGGAGTTGCCTGGCCAAGTAAGGCAGTTCTGGCATAACTTTTTGCTGTTGTTCTGTAGACAAGATGCAGCCAAAGCCACATATGCTTTGATCATGATTTTCACACATATGCACTTGCACCAGTGGGCAAATGCAATCAGGCATGTTTCTTCATGAAGTACATTTCCTCTTTTTATTGCCTGGGAAAGCAATCAATCTTTTCCTTCATTGACATTGTATTGCTGCTCTTATCCTAGAGAATGTTGTATTTTTGCAATCCAGCTAAGGGCACGGTACCTGATTAGCGTTTCCAAATGGAAAATGCTTTCTGTTACACTGAAGCCTTCTGCCTGTTTACACTGCTTCTTAATGAAGGACATTCTAGTCTGAGGTCTTCTTTTCTTGTTTTATTAAAAAGCATTAAAAGTATTGCTCATAAAATATATATACTATTTTGAACTTTTGCTCCTGCTGCAGGGATGAATAAATACTCTGCATTAATAAAAGTCAGGCAGAAATAAAACTGCAGCTTCCAGAATCTCAACAGTTTAGCATGAGCCAAAACAATTTCCACTTCCTATCAGTTTTCTGCTGTTCCTGCTGAAGGTGGAGCTGGATGGCACAGGGTGGGGTTGTGTTCTCGTGGCTGGCTGCATGGGGCAGCCACCAGAGAGGAGGGATTGCCTTCCTCCTGGGCTCAGATCGCGTCCTGGGAGTGACAGGCCCCGTGGTGCCAGCAGTGCGGAGCACTGTGGAAGGACTAAGCTGATTTTATTCTCCCTGAGTTTGAGATGAAACAGATAAGACACTTCTAAAATTAAAATGTGAGAGCAATTACACTGTCATTTTTCCTCTCTATCTTCATTGGAAAGAGGCTTTGAAAAAAGATATGACTGTTACTAAGCCCTAGAGCTACCGCTGCTGTAAAGTTGTCTTGACTGTTCTGTAACGCAGCCAGACCTAGGGACAGCAAATAGGGCTGGAGCCCTTTGCACCTGCTGCACGGAAGAAAAAATTATTCAATGCAGTGAAAAAAAGAATGTGAAGAGGTTACATTTCTAGGGAACCTAACTGTTGGTGAGAGACCTGTGGCTGCCGAACACACAAAGCAGAACCCGGCCGTGTCCTCCCAGCGCCGTTTGCCCCCAGCTGCACTGTGGTTCATGGGGGATCAGAACAGTGCAGGGCTGCTACCCCTGCCAAGGCAAAATGCAAAGAAACCACTTTCAGCGTTTCAGTAAGAAGGCATATAAGATCTACCTGAGTCACAAATTAAAAAGCTCCTGCAGTGCAGGTGAGGGGCCCCAGCCAGCAGCTCTCTGGAGGTCCCTGTGCTGACCATGCCCTGTGGGCAGAGCTACCGGGGGGATGAGGCACTTACTGCCCTTCTAAACACTTGGGCGTCATAAATTTTAAGGAGCAAGCAGAGGACCTTGAGACCTTGTTTCACCTGTGTGAATGAGTATGAAGTGTAACCAAAAACCCAGTGAAGGATATTAGGCCATCGCTTTGCTCCTGGTGAACCACTCGACATTTGGAGCCCAGGCTGTGAAGCAGCAATAAAGCCTGAGAAGGAATTCATCCCACACAGAGCAGCACCCTAGAGATGTGTCTGCAAATACAGGTTCTGCTATTGCAGGGAGAAGAAATGTCTGTGCTTTGAAGAAGGTGACGAGCCCATAACGAGCCAACAGCCCTGCCCTCACCGGCGGGGCGATGTTACACTGATGTCAGATATCATTTTGGCATGTGAAAAGGCTGCGAGGACAGCAGCATGCATGGTACACCTTCTTGTACTTTCTTAAACTTATTTTGTAATGAACTCAATAGTTTTGGAATCATAGAATAATGATTATATGTATGGATTACATGGAATTATGGGTGGTTAATTGCAATAACTGGATCATGGCACACTGCACAAAACACAAGTTTTATTTATTTTATTTTATTTTATTTTATTTTATTTTATTTTATTTTATTTTATTTTATTTTATTTTATTTTAATTTTATTTTTTGAGAACAGCAATATTGTTCAGCTGTTTGGATCAAATCTGATGGGTCAAACCTCAACTGTTGTACTGTGGTCACTCTTAGTGCTTTCCGGTTCTCCTCTCCTGCTGCCCTGTGTCCCTTGGTTTTGTTTTATTATCTCATTTTTGATTCCTTAGGTGGGGACTGTCTTTATTTGACTATGCATCAACAGAACAGGGTCTACTGCATTAAAATGAGCTGCATACTACTGGAGAGAGAAAAAAAAAAAAAAAAGAAAAAAAAAAGTACTAACAAACAGGTAAGTTCTAGGTCTTAGTCAACACACACACACATACAAAAATAATACTGAAATTAAAGAGATGAAAAGTCTAATGAGCGACTGTATAATTGAGTACTATCGATTATGAAGTATGACTAAACTTTCTTCCTTCAGCACTAAATCTGATCTCAGTCAGTTATTTCAATGTTGTCAGGAAATATCAACAGCTCTTATAGCCATATCCAGTCTTATAGTATATAAACTGTGGAGTAAATAAATCAAACAATATGAAGAACATACAAATGTGTTATTTCTGAGGTCTTTTTTTTTTTTTTTTCCCCCACACTTTGTAGGCCATTTGTCTGCTCCACACAGTATTTTTTCTCAGCCTAATTCCATCTGTTTCCTGTGAAACTGATAATGTTCTGCACAGCATCTCCTAATTCCATACAAGCATGCAATTAAACGTCAGTCACAAATCACACCTAATGCATGCAAAAAACAATGAAAAACATTGGTTCATTTCTAGCCTCGCTATTTTTGAGATGTTTCTTGGTTTTGCATTTTGCTTGTGGTATGAAATATTTTCTACCTCCAGCAGTAGAAATACATAATTTTTAGGGGGTTGTGATGAGGAAATAATAGTTTGGGATGAAACTATATCTGTAACCACAAGCATCATCCACAAAAGCTAGTGAACTAAATTGTATTCAAAATAAACTGCAAATATTATAGTATTTTTCTGGCTAGTGCTGTGATTCTTGGAGAGCACCAGCTCCTGAATATTTCCTTCCTTTGGTGGTCCTTGCACAAGCCTTCCAGTGTCTTTCCTTTGCTTTCTGGTGAACTAACAACTTCAGAGTGTTTAACCAACAGTTATCCAGCAAAACTGCCTTTAAACAGAAAATGTATCTTTTGAGTTAACTTAATTTTTAAGAATCTGTTATCATGGAATTTTGTATTTTGCTTTCAGAAAACTCCTAATTTCACCCAAATTCCAAATGTTTCAATACCAAAAAACAGATGTTTGCCTCATGTTCCAGATCTTCCTGCTGGGCCTAGGCACTGATGTAGAGCTCCACAGCCGAACGCAGTGTGTGTGACCTCTGGGGAGGACTTGCAGCTCCTGTTCAAAGGAGCAGGCTCCAGAAGGTTTCACCAGATGAAGGTGCTGAGCCTTGAGTCACCCTTGAGCCTTGTGACCTTTCACTTGTCATTTCAGAAGGTACATCGGGGATTATGGAAACACTTATGGAATTGACATTTTTTTCTGAAAATCAAACAATTTTGATTAATTATTTTTCTCTCCCTTATTATGCCTTACTGCCTTTCCAGACCGCAGCCTATGGGACAGCTCTTCTAATTGTCAGGCTATATTTATTCCAGGTTGGTTTGCAATCGTTTGTTCTTCAAATGATTCCCTGGTGTGGTTCCGTGCACCATACACACCTATCCCTGCAGCCTGCACAGGCTCACGGATCACACTGTTCATGGTACATTGTGTTCAGATGGCCAGAACTGCCCTTCAGGGGGATGTTTTTAATGCCCACGGTATGGTGTATAAATATATACGTATACACATATAAATATACAACACGTGAATAACTCATCAACTCCAATTCCTCCTCTTGGCATGGCTTTTCACAGTCCCCCATTGGGCATCCTTCACATGCTCTATGTGTTTGTTTGTTTGTTTGTTTGTTTTTTGTTTTTGTTTTTCCTTAAAGCCAGCATCACTGCTTACATTAATGATCCTAAGCAAAGTATTTTTTTTTTCCTTTCTATCATTCTTTATCTTGTCCCCTAGGAATTAGAGAAGAAGCTCTTTAAATCAAGGACATAGTTATCGCTAACAAGAACTGCAACTAAAGATGAACCACCCACCACTATTTTAAGCTCCTTTAGCTTTCTCAGTGCTCTTCTTTCTCTACCTTCTTTAAGAAGCAAATGTTGCTTATTCTCATGGGAGAGATATCCACAGATAAAAGTGAACAGTTATTAAATGAAGTCCTGTGCTATTTGCACACCTATGTTTGAGGTATACCAAATGGAGTTGACTTGCTGCTCCAAGGAGATGTGGTACAGCTGAAATCAACATTAACATCAGCAAAAGCTGGTATGGGCACTCGAATCTCCATCTCATTATATGATTAAAACATATGCATTGGGTCTTCATGCTACAGCTTTCTGAACTTACGATGTGTTTATACTGCAAAAGATATAGGCCATCAAATTCCAAAAACACTTCTGAGAGAAGCCAATCTCTCCAACTCCAGCTCTTTACTGTTACTGTTTCTTTAGCATGGGGATTGACAATCAGTTTCAGAAATGATGGAAAATAATAGAAGCTGTAGCTCTCATAAAATCGTTGAGAGAATGGCAGGCGCAAGCACAGTAGGCATGAGGGATTTCTCAAGAGGACAGACTTAAAGACATTTACTTAGATGTGAAAAAAGTTAGAAGGCATGCCTTAGAAAAATATTGTGATCTATTAGGCAGATATTGCAGGCAATAATTTTAATACACATGAATAAAAAAGGTTATGAATAAATGATAGAGTTTTCAGAGGACAGTACAGAGGAACAGAGGTATTAGCAGATCCAGTTCTGTCTACCAGACAGTTTAGGAAGGTCCATGAAAAGTTGATGATTATTCAATAAAATCTTCTTTCAAACTTACAAAAGCTTTAGTCTTCTCCTGAGTCCTGGCTAGCCTTCCGTCAAACAGACTGCACTGCTGAGAGATATGCCCTGAAAAATCAAGGAAAAACTTATCTCTGAACTTAATCCAATTTACCACTTGCATATACCACTGTCACACAATTCCTCATTCTTCACAGGTTCTCTCTGGGTAACTCACTTAACTACTTCCATGACAAAGCAATTTTTCCTTACACCTAGCAGAATTTTCCCTTCTTGCATCTTGTGCCCACTGCCTCTTTTCCTTTCACAGTGCACATCTAAAAAGAGTCTAGCTCTGTCCATACCTATCCTTAAAGTAATTAAATCGCTCCTTCAGCTCCTCCTCCCCATCCTGTTGCGTGGTTCTATTTTCTCCCTTGCGTGGTTCTATTTTCTCCCAGGTGTAACGCACTGTTTCTACTTGTTGAACTTTGCAGACTTCACACCACTGAGCAATGCCCTTTAACTCCGGTGTTTCTGTCACCTTCACTCACCCCAGCCCATAACTCATCAGCTTGATTTATAAGCCTGACATGAGATTGTGCCAGCCTTGTTAAGCTCACAGGTAATAGCATCCACTGCTCCCCCATCATCTGCAGAGCCTTTTCACCATAGGAAGCAATCAGATTGGCCAGCTATGATTTTCTCTTTGTAAGTCTGTACTGGATGTGCCCAAAGATTGTTTTGTACTGCTTCTGCCTAGAAACAGCTTCTAAGAGCCTGGCAGGCAAGGAATAAATGTTTCTGTATAATCATAGAACATCCTGAGCTGGAAAAGACCCACATGGATCATCATGGATCATTTGGCTGAACAAACCAGGGAACCTCAGCCGCTCCTCATACATCTTGTCCTCCAGACCTTTCACCATGTTTGCAGCTCTCCTTTAGATGCTCTTTAATAGTTTTATGTCCTTTTTATACTGTGGTGCCCAAAGCTGAACATAGTCCTCAAGCTGAGGCCACGCTAGCGTAGAATAGGGCGGGACAATCCCGTGACTGGCCACCAGCCCAATGTAACCGCATTTCCTATAACCCTTTGAGCCTGACCTGTCAGCCGTGGTATCATGTACTTGTCTAGCTGTATGCTGGGATTTTGTCCAGAGGGATGCTGTGAGAATCAGTATTGAAAGCTTTACTGAAATCCAGAATGCTTACATCTACTGGCTTCCCTTGGTCAGCTAGGTGGATAATCTTCTCATAAAAGGAAATTAAGTTTGCTAAGCAGGACTTTCCCTTCATGAACCTGTGTTGGCTGTGACCAACGAGTGCATTGTCTTTCAAATGTTTTTCAGTAATACTCAGAATAATCTTCTCCATGATTTTGCCAGGGTGTGAATTGAGACTGACAGGCCTGTAATTGCCACGGTCTCCTTTCTTTCCCGTCTTGTAAACTGGAATAACATTTACCAGCTTCCAGTCAACTGGGACCTCACCAGAAACTCAGACCAACGAAAAATAATTGAGAGAAATCTCACGATGACGTCAGCCAGCTCTCTGAGTACCCTGGGATGAATCCCATCTGGCCCAATAGGCTTATGTGCCCCCAGCTGGAGCAGCAAATCTCCCACAGCTTTGGGGTTATCTGGGCTTTTATGACTCCTGCAGTCACAGTCCTACAAGTCATGCCTCTGGGGGTCCCAGGGCCCATCACTGGTTTTGAAGACAGAGGCAAAGAGGCATTAAACATTTCTGCTTTGTCTACATCCCTATTTATGAAGTGACCATCCTCATCAAGTAATGGACCTGTGCAAACTGGTCCTCATTTTTCTGTTAACATATTGAAAAAAGACCTTTTTGTTGTCCCTCACAGTACTGGCCAGATTCAACTATAATTGAGCTTTGGCCACACAAGCCAGCATCCTACAATGGTGAACAACATCTCTGTAGTCCTCCCATGTCACCTGTTGCCTCCAGTGTCCTTGCATTTTCTTTTTTGGCCTAAGCTCTAGAAGAAGATCCCTGTTCAGCCAAGCCGGCAGTACATCAGCCCCCACAAATTTTGCACCTTATTCATAGTCTGCCATGTTGTGGGCAACTTGTTGATTCTAATTATGTATGAACTTTCTTTACCCATGCTGTGAATATCTCTTGCCTTTTCCTGGGATCTTCATTTTGCTCACCCACATGTATTTTGAGCCTACTTCATCTGTTTTTTGTCAAGTTTACAGACAAAACTAAGTCCTTGGATGCTGTGGTAATGGCAAGGAACCCCAGAAGAACCTTTTGAAACCAAATGGGAGGGAAAAAGTTGGTAAATGAGTTCCAGCAGAGATAAATGTAAAGGGGTAAATCTCAAGAAAAAAGAATTGAAGACATGTCTTTCTAAGTTAGAAAATACTTTTAATATATTCTTTTCGATCACTTATACGGTCACAATGAAACAGATGTTTCAACTGTTTACCTGCTGTTGTCTTTCGATCTTCTTTGGCACCAGACTGGGATGTACAACATTCCCAGCCTCAGAAGGAATAAACATCCCATTTCCTTTCAGGCTGACAGCCCAGTCACCTTCTGCTGTGTATTGTGAAGAACTCCTTAAAGTACATCATTGTCCTCTTTTCCATGCTGTGCACAAACTGCTGTTGCTGCCAATCTCTTGAAAGGCAACTTAACCCATTTGATATTTGATTATTATTATTTCTTTTAATGATGACTTTTTCAGTGGTTTTCATTGTTGCCATTCCATGTCTTTCTATGGATTCCAGATTAGAGTTTGTTTTGCCTTTCATCAGTAAGGTCTGTTTTCCCATAGTATTTCTGGGTGGTATATTGACATGCATGCTGTCCAGACAATGGCTGTCATTCATTATACTTAATCTGGAATGCACAAATATAGATATCTCTTTGCAAAAATACTTTTTGGGGTTGGAGGGACTCTTTGGGGCAACTTCTGAAATGACGCAAAAAAAATAGTCACAGTTATACATCCATCTGTCAGTCACATTATCACAGATAGTTGTAATTTGCAAAGTACAATTCACCATTGACTTTAGATGTCTGATTCTTGGGGAAGTTAATAACATTTGCTTATACTTCTTCATCAGAACTTTATTAAATATAATTTTCATCCTAATTAAACCATTTCAGGATTTTGGCTTCCTGACACCCAAAGATAAGTCTGAAGTGTAAAATGAGATAATAGCCATAGAAATTCAGAATATATTTAAAGAGTGTTTTTTTTTTTTTTTTAATAATTTCTATATTGTTTTAATTTCAATTGAATGTTATTTTAATATATTTAAAATATAGCAGCAGTTACTGGGAATTGTGACCCTGATACTTTAAAAATATTTATATAATAAATTGCAATTTGTAAATACATTACATGTGCCAGCATTCTATATTTTTATATGTTCCTAAGTTTTTTCTCCAGTATCTTTGTTGTGTACACCACAGCACAACAACAGCATGGCTCTGTGCAAAAGAAGTCTTTCTGGTATCAACTATTGAAAAGAGTTGGAGAAGATGTAATTAAGCAATTAGTGATGTCCAGGAATTTTTCATTTCTAGCTTTGAAAACCAAAGTTGTCACACCAAAGGATCTTAGGAGTTAAAGACGATGATGTATTTAAAGACTGAAAGCGTTGAAAGTTAAAAAGAATATTTTGAGAGCTTGATATCTTCTCAGCATCAGCATGTGCCAGCGAGACAAGCAATGAAGCACACTGAAGCACAATGAAGAGTTAGATGTAATTGCTTTATAATGATAGTATTGATATACTGCTTTGTTCTCTATGGTAATAGAAGAATGGAGGTGAGGGGGAATTAGAAGCACAGTGAGGTGCCTGGGGCTGGATTGTGCTGAACTGGGAGTAGAACAAGGCTATCCCAGTAAATATAATGGGTCCTCATACAGGGAGAAAGCATCGGTCACTTCCTCTGCTGTGCAAAAAATGCCACCATCCAAAAAATGCCAGGATGATTGCTGCCCTTCCTGGGCTTTTAGACAATGGAGTCCAGAGGAGAGGAGACTGGTGGCACAGTTGGAGCAGTCCCCACTGTCCTGTCTGAGAAGGGCAGCCTGCAATGCCCCAGGACAGGTGGGTAACAAATGAGCATCAGCCCAGGCTCCAGCCAGCTGTGCCAGGAAGGCAGCTGTGGATAAAGATGTGCTCATATATTAAATAATCTCCCTATTTTTCTTCCTTGAGGTTGAAGTCAGTTTTTGAGGTAAATGCTGCTTTTAGCATCAGCAATATTTTATGTTCACAGTTCAGTGAAGTGAAGTTAGAAGCAGTGCCTCCTTTGCTCTGGGCTGAACTCTACTCACTGATGGCTCACAAAGAGCAGGAGGCTGCCTCCAAAATGCACTGACCTGGGAATTTGGGTGGAGGTACGAAGCTGTGAGCTCCTGGCCCAAGGAGGCACAGCTCAATGTGCATGGCTTAGCACCAGAAATTCTGGCTGGAAGGAAACAAGAGTTTTATTCATCTAAAGGAGTTTCTCTGGAGTGTCAATGGGCATTTTGAGACATTGGGGCTCTTTCTGGAGTTTTTTTTTTTTTTTGCTGAAAACTGGCTTGGAAGTAGGAATTCACATTCTGCCCAAACCACATTTTCCCCAGAGAAATAGTTTTTGGATGGTAGCCCAACTGATTGCCCATTCAAAGCAGATCAGACTAGCACTGTTCACAGGAAGGGAAGGAGATTGTTCCTTGTAAATGCAGAGGCAGTGAGATTTATCACAGATTTGGAATTCTTATGATGCTTCGCCTTTGACGCAGATCAATTCCTTGAATAAATTTCCCAATGTTCTCAGTTTTGCTCTGTGGTATTTACTTGCCTTCCTTGCATCTGCATGTTTCTAAACCAGGTAGGGTGCCAGAGGAGGGAACAAGAAAAATCGTAGATCCCTGAAACACAAGCAGTGGTGAAAAAATGGAAGATCCGCGACTGTTGTGCCTGAAAAAGAGAAGGCAGCAGAGCGATGCCGGCAGTGTGCCAGGCTGGGGGATGGAGACACGGCTCTGCCTTCCCAGGCCGTGGGCTCAGATGCAGCAAGGAGATGCGGGCAACCTGCAGGCAGGTGGCTGAAGGCAGGAGCCAGCTGCCGAGGGATGCTGTGCGTGCCTTCCCCATGGGGCATGGCCAGGAAGGTGGCCGCCTGTCAGGGCAGCAGCGACCGAACGGACCCAGCCCTGGGGCACGCGGTGCCTCCTGCCCAGTGCTGCCGTGCTGCTCCCCACAGCGTGCTGGGACCGGCTCAAGACGGAGCCGAGGGAACCCCCCTCCAGGAAAAACCTCTCACCAAATCTGTCACCTCAGCTAAAACTTCATAAAGAAAAAGACGGAGGAAGCAATCACTTGATTGATTGACTTATATCTTCCTTAAATAAAAAAAAAAAAAGGCTATTGCAATTCGGGCATATCTCTTAAGGCAAATATAATGTATGCCTGAAATATCCCTCCAAACACATGTTAAAGGTTTACTTATTACCTCTAATTATTTACCACTTAGTTAATTCAGAATCTTCTCTCCCCTCCCCACAACATGAGTTAATTCTCTGACTTCCAGGGATGTCTGTGCAAATGATCCTGATCAAAATCACAATCTGTTCACTTCACTAGGACACTTCTCCTGAGCCTGTGAGATTCATGCCTCAGACTTCACATTTCAGATCCTATTTTTATCCTTTTTTAGGGAAGCATCACTCATGTATTTCATTTATTCATGAAAAGGCATCTTCTCCAGTCCTACAGTGCCACAGTTAGTTTCCGTCAAGTCTGCTAACAGACAACTATTTAAAACAGTGAATGATTCTGAGCTGGTCAGAAGATGGTCTCTCACTACCTTCCTGCTGTGGATTCAAGGGTTTGAACAGGGTGCATCACACCTTATCAGCTGTCCTCCTCCCTCCCCAGCCCTGCTTGGTGATGTTCTCCTCGTGTCGGAGCATTTCACCTTGGGTGCATCTGAGTCTGGCCCTGCCGTGCTGCTCCGGTGCTTCCCTGGGTGCCTTCCCTGGCCCAGCATGTGATAATCAGAGTTATCCTGGGACAGCAGATAAGAGAATGCTAATCCAGTGCTTCTCTTGGCTGTCTGTGCTTTAATGCAAGCAAAACATACTTTCAGGAGGCACTATGCTTTGCAGGGTAAAATTCAGCTCCTCAAAAAATAAAAATGCGAACCACTATGTGCAGTGTTACCATAGCAGTCACTGCTTTCCTGAGAGAAGTGGTTCCAGTACAAACATGCCTGATGGAGGGCCTCTGTGGATGAAAGGTAGTTCACCAGGATGTTCCAGCATGCCGTTTCCGACATATTCGTGCATCCTAAGTAAAGTACAGGCTCTGAAAGGCCAGCTGTACCACAACTGCCATCACCACACTGCAGAAGGTTCTCCTGTTACCTTTATAAACTGCACCAACAGGTGAAGTACTGTACTTTAGATATTTTGCTTGCACCAAGGTCTGCCTTCTATTCTTTTACAAGTTCAGCAAAAGCAGTGACCATGAAGTATAATGAGTTTCAGATGTGTTACATCACAGGCCTTCTGTATAGCACCAAGGTTTCCTAATTATCGAGAGAACACTGAAACCAATTGACTCAGTCATATCAGAAAACGCATTGCTGCTTCAGCCAGGCTTCCTTTGTGAGCATTGACCACTCCCCTTTCCACCAAGAGATGTCCTATTATCTAAAAAAACACTGTACTTTACGTCACCCTTACCTAGGAGACATTTCCAGTGGCAGCATAGCAGCACAGCAGGAGGAGGAGGAAGGCTTTGTAGTCAGACTGGGCCACTGCAGGATACGAATGGCACTCCACCGAGTCCTCAGCAAGAATGAGCAGAAGTTCCAGCGCCCTCGCGTCCCTCCAAAATGTCATCAGCCATAGGAGCATGTTAACTCCAACTCTGGGTGTCACCAGAGTTTACCTCAGAAAAAGCACACCTTCAGACCAAAAAACAGTCGTACTACATCAGGAAAGATGTGGATCATTAAAATCAAAGTTTTAAGATATTTATCCAAAGACTAACAGAGGTCAATTAAATAAATATAAAATTTAATAAATTATTTTGTCCTATAATAAAGATTATGCTGGTTAATGCAAGTGCATACCTATATACTTTTGTATTTTCCATAGATGTCTTCCATTTAATAGTTAAGCTTGAGTCATTTTATTAATTCAATTAAGTAATTCAAATTTTATTTTACTGTAAGCATTATTGTAAGCATGAACAGGCATACCAGGTCATTATTTTCAGTTTGAAGCTTAGAAACGTGAGCAATAAATATTTCAGTTAGGTTAATGTATGTAAGTAGTGAAGATAGCTCACTGACACAAGTAGCAAATCTTTAAAAAACATGGAACACCTGACACAAAGATTCTTAAAAAGCTTCTTTGTTTCTTCTACCTTATTCCTGTTTTTCTTAAATAGGTGGAAATTACTCAAAATCAATAATGAGAGTTGCAAGGTCAGGAAGAAGACCATCTCAGACTTGGGTCTTAATTTCAGGGCCAATTTGCCTTGCATCCCAGTAATCCATTATTTGAGTTTTAGCAGATCTGACAGCTAATTAATTATAAAGGAAGATTGGAGAGTGGACAGCAGCAGTGGCACAAGAGAATTCATCTTTTCTGTCAACTTACTAATGTGTATCCATTCTCTTGGCACGGAAAGGAATACTTCTAGTAAATCTTTGTCCGTCTTCCATCTCCAGAAAGGAAATCAAACATGACATTAACAATTGCTTCTGTATTCTCTGGGAAATGCACTCTTAAAAGCAAAACATGGAAATAAATTAGCATTTCAACATCACATATTTCTTTCCAGCTATGTGGCTCACGGTGTATGAAGGAATGTATAAATAACTTCCTAACAGAATACGTAAGTGTGCGGTGTGTAACTGGACAGGATGTAAGCACACCATAAGGACAGGGGCACACCACTTCCAAAAGCTACTTAGGTCAGTAAGCCACAGAATTAGCAGCAGTATAAATCTGTGTGGTTTACATAAATTATGAACAAGTTCTGTGCATTGGGACAAGGCTCTTTGCAGCAACATGGCAATCGATAAAGCTATCAAAGCAGAGTAGTTACGTGGTGGCGGATCATATAACATGCTTTAGCACTCTTAGAAAATTCCGTAGGCTTTTTCAGGCTCTGCAAAGCTGAATGTAGAGCAGCTGCAATATATTTCAGAGGGACTGTCATGCCTACTACTGTCTTTATCTTCTCATCTGTTTAGCTTCACTCTTGATGGTGGCATGAGTTACCGACCTCTTCCTGAACAAGAAGCGAACACAGCACTGAAAAGAATGGCACTGCAGCTTGCCACAAAAGCTGGGTCTGATTGTTATCTGGCTTTAAGGATTTCTGATAAAATTCAGAAAAGTCTCCCACACTTTTCTTAAACTTTATTACAGATGAATGAGAATACTGCATTTTTTTTCTCCTTATCTATCAGAAAGATATATGAAATACTGAACTGTCAAAAAAGTGCTGCAAAAGCTCCACCAAGTGAGAATTCAAAATAAAGGAGCCAGGTTCTTCCAAAGGTATGTGTCCCTACAGTTAAATGCTCAGCAGCAACAAGAACGATGTCCTGGACTTACTGCCTGGACTCCTAGCCTGGGCACATAATTTGTGTGCATTCCTAAACAAGGGAAAGGGAAAGCATCCTCCACGGTGTAAGTCTGGGGCAAAGAATTATCCTGCCTAGAGCAGTGCATTGTCTTCCCCAAGGCTTTTATGTGACTTCATTAGTGCCCACAAAACACCGCTGTGTCATTTCACCTTCACTCCACTGGTCTTTTTTTTTTTTTTATTCATCATTGTACCATATAAATTTTCTTTCTAATCCTTTAATATATTAGCTAAATAACAGAGCCCAGGAAGCGTATAGATATCTTCATTCATAATTCAGATGTTCTGACTGCTGGCAGGAAGAACAGAGGCTCCGCTCCCTCTTTTTAGCCAGACTAACCGCTGCATGCTGCCACCCCCACAGAAATCCTGTGGCAGAAGCACCTCTCACATTGCGTGCGATGGCTTTGTCAATACCCACAGCCTCCAGAGGTCAGGGCAGGCTGCTCTGCCAGATTACTTATCCCATTAGCACAGAGACTATTACTTGCACTTTGTACTGCTGCTGCTGCAACCTCAGTCAATGACAACAGTGAGAGATTGCAAAAGAGTAAAATTCGCCACTGGAGCCATGAGGAAAGGAAGCAGCAGCATCAAAGTCAGCACCGCAGGAAAATCCTTCTGCGAGACAAAGACGCAGTGCCTTACTGATTCGGTGGATGCCAAAGCAGACACTGCTGACCGTAGGCATGGGGCAGACTAGGCAGGAGAGCAATCACTAACTATGTGAGCTCCAAAATGCTGTGTAGGTGTAAGGCATCTCACTTTCCCTCTGTTTTGCATTAACATGAGTGATGCTAAAATGCATTGCCTAGGTCTGACAGGATTTTTTTAACAGATGCGACTGGAGAGGGTTCAGAGAATCACAAAGACAACAACAAAAAGAAAGAAAAATAGACTTATTATGAAAGACTGCCTAGGAAGTCAGCATTTTACATACATACCGAAGAGAATGTAAATGGCTATCTTGGTCACAATTTGCAGTTTTTAATGAGAAATGGAACCGGACTTTGACAGTAGATTTTTCGACCTACTTAATGAAGGGCAAAAACCATCCAGATTGGAAATGAAGCCAAATGAATCCCTGTTAAAAGTACTTTGGGTTTGCAGAATAAAGGCAATTTCTTTGCCTGTTTATTATTTATTTATTTATTATATGGTAATGTAATAAGTTAATAAAGTAATGTAGTAAGTTATCCATAACTAGATTTTTATAATCCAAACACATTTTTTTACTTGTAAGAAAAGCTTGCCTTGAAGCAGAAACATATTTAGAGAAGTTTTACAGTCAAAAATAAATGGGAGGTAATTCTACATGCTCACAGTCCCAAAGGTCTGTTAATATATGACTCTAATGCTCTCAAATACACAGTGGTCACAATGGGATATGCTAAAATAACTGAAGTTCTCAGATCATGGATGTGGCACCACCACACTTTTAACAGGCCTAGAACTTGAGGAATCCAAGCCATGTTTGTCACATCAGCTTCCAAAAAAAACTAATATATGCAGTTTAGAGAAGGAAGCAGGTTGTGGTGTCCTGGGTGGTGTCCAGAGAAGTGACAAATCTCCTTGGGCTGACTCCCCTTTTCATCTTGCTCTCAGAAACGGCTCTCAACATCCAGAAAACTGCACAGAACATTTTCTATGCAGGTCACTGGTGTAGGTGTCAGAGGAGTTTGCGTGATGGCAAACGAGCTGTGTCCCGTGAGACATGCTCTTTTCTGATGGAAATTTGAGAACTCTGGCTATTGTAAAATCTCTCCCCCAGCCACTCTATATTCTAATAATACCTTGCAAATACAAGGTAGATTTCATTTAAATGTATCAGCAATGGTTTTTAAGGACTCTGATAAAAACTTGGCAATACAAAATAAACCAGTATTTGATCTGCTTGACAATGTATTGGAAATCTTAAGCTGATCTTAATTCATCATTGCTATAAAGTACAGTATTTGTTACCTCTACAGATCGCTCTATAGAAATATCAAGTTCAGTTTCTATGACAACAAGAGTCATAAATGCCAAAATTCTTCCTGTTCACTTTCTTTTTTCAGCTTGAGGATGAGTCATTTTTTTTTCAGTCTTTTGAATTAACCTTTTCCTTTCCCCTGGAAATTAATAATCCAGACAGTGCATGCCTTCCTTTCTGTATTCACCATGTCCAGTTGTTTCACCACAGCCAAACTGTGCCTGGAGTATTTGAAAAAGAAGTCTCATAGATGGGCAGTGAAGGAGAACGTATCCTCAGGACCCTTCTGCCTCTCCTCATAACCTCTCTTGCTTACAGAGCCGTGCATCTGTTGAACCACTGATGTTTTTTGGATAACAAAGCAGAATAGTTGCAATGTGTCTGCATACCATGGGTCCCCCTGAGGACAGCAGGGTGAAAGTGTTCCTGGGGAGAGCCTTTTGCCCAAGAAATACTCTGATTCTGGAAACATGATGAAAGGTGGCAAAAGAAGGCTCAAGGGTAATCTTACCAAACAAGGGCTCCTCCAGTGGCCACATCCCTGTCAGGGGCATGTGGTGGCAAGGCTGGAGCACGTGAGGGTGGCACTGGGGCCGTCCTGGTGTCCTGGTGTCAAAGCAGTGCCTGAGGCTCACGCAGGTGGAGCTCCAGGTAGCAGGTGCCCTCAGCTCAGGTATGTCATTAGGTGGTACAAACAGAAGGACAGGATCTCTCTGGAGTTTTGTGGAAAAACACCAAATTATCACCTTTATCAGAAAGAAAGAAAAAGTCAGGATGTACTTTTTTTGCAGCTCCTTGCCCAAGTATTGGGGACAAGAGTGCTTTCAGGATCCGCAGCTCCAGAACAACAGCACTGTGGTGGTGAACCTCAGTGGTCTGGCAAGGAACCAGGAGTCCAGAGGGCCAGAAATACATGGGGAAAAAAATCCTTTATGAACAGTTTTTCCTGTAATATAGCAGAAATTAAACTCTTTTTGACAATCTCTAGAGACCTGTAGATTCAGTCAGCCAGGGTGTCCCTCTCTTGTTTTAGAGTCCGGGCAGCCTCCTGTGTCCAGCTTGGGTAAGCTGGAGCATGCATCAGTTAGGAGACTCCACACACCAGAATTTTCAGAACATTTCAGTCAAACACACTTCACAGAAAATTTTGGAAAACAACTTTATGCAGTCAAATATGCCTGCTGTATTATTGCTCTTGCTAATGCATTTTCTTCCTGCAAACATTTCAGGGAGAACACTGGGGAAGATGTATCCTAATTCTGAACAGCTATGGTCATTCTTATGCCATCATGTAGATGATGCTTGGTTTGATTTAATCCAGTATTTTATAAACAAAATGGATTTCTTATAAATGTCAAACCTTGTCTTCAAGTGTCCCTGGTGACAGTCAGGGTTGCATGCTCCACTCCATGGGCCATATCCCAACAGGAATGGGCAGAAAGGATCACCATCCCCATCCAATGGTCATAGCACCTAAAAAAAAAAAATTGTCACTGGCCGAGGTAATCTCCTTGAGGTGCACAGAAAGAAGATCCTCCTGATGTTGATTAAATAGCCAGTGCCACAAGGCAGAAGCAGGGAGAGGATGGAGAGATAACCTGGAGCCTGAGCTCACAAGGACATGTCTGTGGCTTCCTGGGGAGGGAGACCCTCACTCAGGGGCCACGACCAGCTGTGAAGAAAAACATTTGTCCAAAGTCCATCAAGAGTGCCCTTCCGTGTCATTGGCACTTCTTGTGGAAGCTCTTGTAGCTCCAAAGGGGCCACAGGTGATGTGAGCAGATAGACATTTATCAGTTGGGTCAAGATTAGCACAGGCACAGGCTGCTCCTTGCTTCCCCCTTTCCTTCAGGAGATATCTTCTGCTCTGAGCCATTTTTCTGTGGTAGCTCCCAGCTTAGCACCTCCCCACTACATCCTTCCCTCCTGCTCTCTGCTGTTGGAACCACAAAACCCATTTCCATCTTAATTATACAAAAAGGCTATGCAAAGTACTGCAGCCACATAGTTTATGAGAACATACAGGACATATATTACATAAGCAGTGGCAGAACAGGGTCTCTTATTGCTTCTGCAGGCTGTAAATTGCAGAAATCATTTTAGAATTCCTCTTGTATATAATTTTCCCTCTCTTCTCTACAGTCCTGTCTCACTGCAGTTCTCTTCTCTGTGCACCACAAAGAAATTCTGAGTAAAACTACAGGGTTTTCCTGACTTTGGGCAGAATACATTGAGATATGGGGGCTAATAAAAATGACTCCCTTTACAACTGAGTTGTACAATGCAAATGGACCTTGACATGGTGCTAGCTCCTTTCTCCTCTTGTAAAACCAGAAAGAAGCCTTACTTTTAACAAGACACATTATGCAGACGCTACATTTTGTGGCAGGACTCGTGATGTTCAGTCCTCATGACTGAAGTAGGACAATGCTGTGGTGCACAATGCAGCAGTACCATTTTACGGGGATTTTTTGCTTCTTTTGCATCTGTTTTAGACTTAACAAGTTGGCCAGTGAAGCATTACTGCTCTAACTATTCATCCATCAGAACAACGCATTTTTAAGCTGACTTGTGGGAGAATTAGGCCAGTAGTGGGTACAAACTGAAATCCTCTCCACTCTGTCATTTCTCCATGACAGTGTCTCTACTATATATATATTTGAGGTAACAAAGGCAGCTGGTTGCACACCTAGCTATACAGTGTGTGGCACATTGTGTCTTGCTGCTATTCTGCCTGTCTGCTTGAATCTGTAGAGAACTTTTCCAGACTGTGGGGCAGTATACAAGGGACGGTATCACAATCTGTGTGTGCAACGGGCAGTGATGAGGAGCACGAGGGGCATTAATTTGGTGTTTGTTGACTCCTGAGCCTGAACACACAGCAGGAATATTTATTTAGGAATAACTCTCTGATAAAGCCAATATCTCAGCTGTCAAAATGTAGCATGTATCAATACCATGACAAGGAACATTTGAAAATCTTTTATTTTTATTTTATTTTATTTTATTTTATTTTATTTTATTTTATTTTATTTTATTTTGTTTTGTTTTGTTTTGTTTTGTTTTGTTTTGTTTTGTTTTATTTTATTTTATTTTATTTTATTTTTAATTATTATTTCTTTTTTCCTTACTGCATTGATTATCCCAAGTAGAGGTGTTTGGGAATTATTGCATGAAGCCAAGTTCAGTCAAAACATGGCAAGCCTTCCAATCCAAAATATTGTTTCCCAAAAATCAAATGTATGGTAATCTTATACAAGAGAGCAGTTCCAGCAAGGTTTACCCCTGATAAGCTTCATATTTCTGTAAGCAAATCTGGGCTGGAAGCAGCAAGTTTTCAAGGCAACAGCAGGGAAACATAAGAACTAGTCAGGAGAGGAAAAAAAAAAAAAAAAAAAGTCTAGTTTTTGACAGGGAGTGCAGTTGAAGACAGTAATCATAGGATGAGAAGGCCACCAGTAGCAGAGGACAGGATTTAATAGTCCTGTTTTTGGTACTCTGCAAAAGGTTTGTCTGTCCTGAAAAGACCAGTTTATAGGAATTTTTGTTTTAGAGTTTTAGTCTAATTGAGGCTGAAACTTGAATTTAATCTTTTTTCCCCACAAAATATAGTATAATTCAGCTTCAGCATACATTTCTATTTTCACTAAAACTTCTTAGTCCAAAGTATGGACCATATTGTCTTCTCATAAAGATCCTCATCTAAAACCAACTAAAATGTTTATCCACTAACTTTATCCCCATGAAACTTTCATTTTTTGATTATCTGCAGTAAGTGATGCTAGATTCACCAGCTGGTAGGATTTTTATCCCATTGTATTACTTTTTCATCTCCAAAAAGACTAATTTGTTTATATCACTTTGCAATTCCTCTCCTCGGTATTATTTTCCAGGCTTTATCATATTTTTGCTTCTTAATTTTTGTCACTAATTGCAATATGTGAGAAACATCTCAATAATTTTCTCAGAAGCTATTTTATTTTACGATTGCAATGGTGGATGTCCTGCAAGCAGGAGCACACAGTAAGTTTTATCATAACCTCATCTTATTCCCTAACACCCAAAATATTCCTCCCGTTTCCTCATTGGCTGAGTTCTACAGGTTCACAAACTACTTGACACACTTCTATACCCTATGTATACAATTTTATTTGATTGACCATTAATTTCCCCTTTTCCCTTTTTTTCCTTCTTCTCTTGTGACTAGAGGGTCCAGGATTTTTGTTTTTACTAATTTTGCACTGCTTGTCCTGCTTTTCTTAGCTATCCTCCTTATTTTGGGACAGTGGGACCTTCCCTTTACCTGCTTAAAACACTCCCTGCTGCTCTGCCACACAATCACTTTTGAATATGCAAGGTCAGTGGAATTTTCCACTGCAAAAACACCTCCTTTTGCAAAAACACAACTCTGTTTCTCACAAATATCAATGATCTATGTAGTTTAAATCCACATTCAGCTTTCTTTGGAACAACACTTTTAAGATTTCTCTTTATGATAACAAAAGAAGAGGTGAGCACACGGGCAGAGAAAGGCTGTGCCCACGGCATCCATTCTGCTTCCCCACCATGGCAGCTTCAAACAGCCCAGCCTAGCAAGTGGCCAGCTCCTGAAGCGCTGCTCAGGCAGACGTTTCTGTGCCACTTGGCATGTGAGGAACTGCACAGCCTCTGGTCATTCGATCCTTAAATGAAGGCCTAGCCCTCACTTAGCATCTCTGCACAGTCCCACTTTCTGGAAGGTGAAGTTCACATCGCCCTTCCAAAACCCCTTTAGAGCCATTGCTGCTGCTTGGCTGAGCCCTGGCAATTCACTGGCCAAGAGAACTTTGTGTAAGGCTACAGAAGAGCTGCTTCTCCATGGCTCTTCCCAAGGCAGCTGGGAAGGAAAGTATTTACAATCAGGAGAGTCTGCATTGGAATTTCCTCTCTCACATAAATTCTCCTCTGTCAGAATTAGGCTGTGATGGCTCAGCAGCAGCAGCTTCAATGCAGAGGTAGAGGGATGCAGACAAAAATCTCACTTGTACTTGCACAGAAGCAAAAGTGTACAGCCCAGTAAATACAATTTTTGCCATTACTTACAAAATGATTTTGGCTTAGTGCTGCCCTGACAGTGCAGGATCTAAGAATTTGGCTTTTCTTGCTCTGTGCGGATTTGAGCTCGTTTTAGCTGTGCCAGTGGTTGCGTAACAGCCAGGTGACTGCTACCTCGTTTATTTTAGCCTCGCTCTGAGCATACTGCACGTAGCAAAGCCGAACAAACCTGTGCCATCTACCAAAAAAACATCAGCTCTCTATGCTGACCGACTGGTACAGAATATTGTGTGTTTTTACTAGCAGCTAATGCATGAAGAAACTCATGCTTTAGCTGGGTGCCTGTGAGGAAAAAGCACTTTAAAATCTTGTACAAAATTTGTAAAAATAACCCCAAGATGTAAGACTGAGGAGGAAGAAACCCTTGGCAGCAAATACCTCCCAGAGCAGAAAGATAATGCATAAGTGTCTCTATGGGATGGATATTTTAAAGTGATTTGTTTCAATGAACCAAAAGGAATCATTAATATACTTATCTATTTTCGAGACCCTACTTCTTATCCAGAAAGCCAACACCATGAAGCCTAGCTGAATAAAACCAGTTTCTGAGACTCTCTTTCTGGATCTACTTATTCAGCTGAAGTTTTATCACTATAGTAAAATAAAAGACAAGCAGAGAAGAGGTAATTTAGCCCAGCGTCCAGTCTCTCATACAGTTCAGGATACCTGTTGTTTGGGATAATGAAGTGTGAGCATTTCAAAGGAAGGACTCCCCACCACCTGCACAAGGCTACTCCTGAACCTGGTGATGCTCTTGTTTTATCAGCATCTGTGCTCAAAGAGCTTCTCTGAGAGATCAAGATGATTTTTTTTTTTTTTTTAGCATAGTAGAAAGAGGAACATTATCTTTTCAGCTTTTTTATTTCAGCTTTTTCAAAAAAAGTCACTTTGTACATAGAGATGATTTCATCTCACTATCTTATAATTAGTAGAATTCAGAAAGATGAAGATAAGAAAGAAATATAAGAAGGGAAAAAATTTATATCTATAAATGATGTCTATAACCAATAAATATCAATGGAGATTGATGTGAACAAATGTAAAATAAAGTGCAAAGCTGGAAAGTGTGTCCAATTAATAACCTCCTGAGTTACTGAAGATAAATTATAATATATACTATGTTTTTTAGCAATGTTTTGCTCCAGCTGAAGCAGTTGGCAGTGGAGAAACTGCCAGCCAAAATATTAGTCTTAAATTGTGTTTCAGGTAGGATGAGGAGGATCTTCCCAGGCAGTAGTGATGGTCTTTCATGGCCATGGGTAAGCTCATCCTCATTTTCCTGTGGTTTCAGAAGTAGGAAAGGAAAAGACCAAGGAAGCACAAGGAGTTAAATAATTCTTATTTATTAATTTGGTTATGGTATCAACTGAATATATCACCCCAGGCTTGAGATCATGGTATCGTGAAGTTTATGACCACACACATAAACTCAAGATATGTCTTTCCTCAAGGATTTTTACAATCCAAGTGAAAACAGTGATGCGGGAAGTAGACTTAATTTAATGATATAATCATTTTTGTCAGACTTTATACATGCTATATTTCTCAGTCCTTAAAACAAGTTTCTACCTTTAAATCATAGCTCACAAACATTTAACACACAGGCTGACACATGGATGAGATGTACATTAGTTTGTGGTCTTATTTTCAGTTTCGGAAGGGGTCCTAGCTGCACTTCTAAATTCTGTGCAAAACCAGAGTCTGGTCAAGTGAGAATAATGAAACACTGATGTGTGGAAATAGATGTGATGTGAGATTAAAACATTGCTGAAATGAAAAATAAAATGCCCATACAAATACAGGCATCAACACAAAATTAAGTATTAAATTTACAGAGTTTTGCTGTACTTATTTACAGATTTTGTTGGAAAGTTTTACACATAGCTGTGATAATTACTTCTAGCCATGGAATGTTCTCTTCATAAATATGCTTTTGCATTAAAATTTTAAGTTCTTCACAGCATAAAAAGTCCAGAGAAACAAACCTAGAGGACACTGTAGGGACTTGCCAGTCCTGCCTACCACCCGCGCTGGTCAAACACAGCCCTGCTGCTCTGCAGGGAAGGCGAGGAGCCCACACCCCTGCCTTTGCCTGCTCCTCCAACACACCATCGTCCTGCAGCACCCGGGCTGCTTCACCCCATGGGAAACGGGCACCTCTTCCACCATCCGCCACGTGCTGGTCTGTGATGAGGAGAGGGTGCCGGGCACCCTTATCAGGCAGTTAGAGTTATTTGTCTTGGCAGCATAGGGACAGCAATTGCAAATAACTGTTCAATGTAGTCAAGAAGTTTAACATCACCATTTTAGGCATACATATACAGAGCTGTATTAAATAGGCATGGCTTTTCAAGTACTGTGCTCTGTAACAACCTGCAGTGGCCAGACCTGGCTTCATGCTGACACATCTCTCTGTAAAACAGCTGACGGCAAAGAACAGAGGCACCAGGGGATTAGTCAGGGTATCATTTCTTACACACAGCACTTCTGAACCACTGCCCTTTGCTCTCTTTGCTTTTGTCAGTGGTGGGTGGAGCTGAAAGTTGCATGCATGTGAAAAAACACTGGATAATAACTGTATTTTTTAGTTTCCCCTATGCTGCAAGTATACTAAGTCCCCAAGACATCTAAAAAAAAAGCTGTCACAAAATGCCTGGTACAAAAGTGATCCATGTCTGAGTTTTTGCACACAGCAGTGTAGGCAGGAATAGTTTCCAGTGGCCTTTGAGCCAACCAGCACATCACAGAGAGCAAGAAGGGCAAGGCTTGGCAGAAGGCACTAACAGATGTTTGCTGGACTATGGGGAATGAGTGGTCTTTGCTGCATGGATCTGCTGACTTTTTGAAAACATATCTCAGGTTAAAAGGCAGAGATAAAGGTCTGCAGCAGTACCCTCATTAAATAAAAGTAGACAACTTTCAAATAGTAAAAGATTCCTTGTATAGATTTTTCTTATTTTTCACCTGAAGGAAATGCTCTTCAGTCCACAGAAATGGGGCATCAGGGACCTTGGAAGCTGCTCACGGGGGGTGACCCCCATGCAGGTGGCAACAGGCTGAAGTACCAAGAGGTGACAGCGCAATTGATCTACAACAAGAGAGCTTCCAGTAACAGTGGGACCTGGGAAAGGAGAAGCAGCTCACCAGAGCCAATAACAAAATGCAATTCCAGTGGCACCGTGGAGGAAAGGCAGGCTGGGCGGGCTCAGCAGGTTCAATGGAGAAGGAAAAGGCTGAGTATGCAGTGGTGCTGAAACCTGAACAGATTTACCACAGAAGCACCACCTCCCAACTGCATCTCAGCCGTCAGCTCATGGCACCAAATACTCAGGTCAGACCGGAGACAAAACTACTTTAAATAGAAGTACTTTGTGCGAATTTGGATCCACTAGTATTTGATTTGCTACACATGCACAGGAGATGCTTCAGGAAATTTGGCTCGATTGAAAGGGTATTTTTAGTGCACGGCAGACCCAGAGGAAAGCATGACGAAGCTAACTGCACCATTCACACCGAGCAGCTGAGTCAGGACAGCTCGCATCTCTCCAGGCACATCTCGAGTACAAGGGCAGAAGCAGGGGCCAGCCACATAAAACCTTTTATTAGCTCTGAAATGGGAAATGTAAAATGAAAAATACATCACCCCAGAAAAGTGTAATCAGATCTTACTTTTTATGGGCACAGGGACTTGTTCTTTATTTTTAATATAGATTTATTCTGGCGAGGAAAAGAAGAGTCTGATAGGATGGCACAATACATTAAAATTACATATTGCCTCCTGTGCCCTGCACATGCATGTGCTGCATGCATATGGCACAGAATGTATTTAACAAAGATACTTTTACTTGGTACTTTCAAACATCTGAATTGTGGATTTTGTTGTATGTGATGTTAATTGCTGCAGCTGAACAGTTTTCTGTTGACATCTTGCAGCAGCCAATATGCAGCAGGATTTTTACACCAAAGGGAAACACGTGAATTATAATTTGATCTGTGACTTCTCTGTGAAGTACTCGGTGTCCAAGTCTGTTTTTCTGCTGTTGTGTTGAAGTTCTCTCTTCCACCCTGGGGCCATGACTTGGAGCGATGCCACGAGCCCGCAGTGAGCTCGGGCTGGTGCAAAAGAGCCCATCTGCTCAGGAACACCACTAGCTCTGCTCTCTCCTGGCTCCTCACCAGACAAGCCTGGTTCAAAGCTTCTGGTCTGATGAGGCAACTGCAGCTGTGCCTTTGGCCACTGTTTGAAATGGCATGATCACCCAAAGCAAGACTGAAGAGGATGATCATCCCAAATCTGATGCACTGAATGCAGACTTCATCACAGAAGCCCAGAGAAACCCTGTGCAAATAAGGACACTGGATTTACAAAAACAAAGGCAGAAGGTTTTGTGAAAGGTCTTTACAATAGAAAGTTACAATATATTTGTTTCCTGCAAAATTACATGGAAAAGTCACATATATTTGATGAAAATATTCTAGCAAGTTTGAAGAAATCTGGCATAGTTGGGTATGAGCAGGGTTGTTGCAAATTTTTTGAGACAGCTTAGAAGAAAAAGCACTTCATGATGAAAGTCACCCCCTCTCTACCGATGACCACAGACAACCTCGAGGCAGAAAGCACTGAGTTTTAGCACTGCCAGCTGGGAAAACCAAATCTATCCATTTCAGTTGCCCAGAAGGAAGGGCTGAGCATGCCACCATCAGCAAGCACCAGATCTCAGCAGTGAATGTGCAGCTTGAAACTCCTTCTCATTTCCATGAGAAAACACAGTGACAACCCTTCATTAAACACATTTAAACACGTGGTAACACTCTGGGGTAGGGAGCTCCCTGAAGTCTGCCGCCAGCGATGAGCGAAGCAGTGGGACAGCTGCAGGCCAAGGGCAGGAGCCTGGAGCCAGGCCTCACCGCTTGGCCCCATCCCAGCACCCCACAAGTGTCGGGCTCCTCTCCCCCTGCCCCGTGGGTGTGGAGCAAACAAGGAGCGGCTGCAAGCACCTCCTGCCCTCCACCTCAGCCTAGGAATAACCGTACGTGCAATCCTGAGCTGATTAATACGTCTGGAAGGAGATTGATGGACCCTGACAGAAGTCTTTCAACCCATCCATCTGTCATGACAGAAACCTAAATAAATAATAATAAAAAAGTACTTTAATACAGTGCTCCTCATACCCCTGTTACACAAAAACACTGCATTTACAGATTTGTGGCAAACTGCGGGATGTGCCACTTGTGCTCCGCTGCAGTCTTCAGAGGGGGGGGAGCAGGGGAGGGTGCACTGGGATGGTGGCACTGGGATGGTAGCCCTGGGGCAGTGTGCCTCCTTCTGCTGTCCGTGCTCCACCGGCTGCCACCTCTCCTTGGTGGGTGACACCTCGTTAAATCTGCAGGGAGGAACAGGCAGTCATGGATGCCGCTATTGAAGGAATACCCAGAGCTTTATTCAATGCAGTGACACCAACAGGCACACGGAAAACATTAATCCACCATAACAAGGAGAGGTCTTGCTCCACAGACGTTTTATTCTCAGTGCCTGGTTACCCTTGTTAGCACATGCAGCACACTTGCCCTGTGGTGCATGCTCCTGTGAACCAATGTGCTAGGGGAAACTCAAAATTGATACTTGCAATTTGTATTTAATTTCCCATGGACATAATGCCTGTTTTTTTGTTTTGTTTTGTTTTGTTTTTTCTTCAGTCATAAAGAAATGTGAACAAATAATCTAGAACAACAAAAACAACAAAAAAAAAAAACCACACATTTTTGTTCTTCTGTTCATTCAGAAAGGGAAGAGGTTCAGCCAAGCTGCAACAAGGGACAATGGTCGTGTAATGCAGAAGCAAAGTGACCTCCTGAGGGACTCCCAAGAGAGCAGAAATGATTCTTTCTCAGGCTCTGTGATACCTTTCTTTTTTCAGTCATTGCACTCAGACCCTTATGGGGAAGATATTTGGTATATCACAGCCTTCAGTCCTTTGTCCATGAGTGATTTTTTCCTCTCTTACGAATCTTTCTCAAAAAGAAAACTTCTCCTCCTGTGTTTTTCAGAACACAGTCTCAGGGGAGTGGTATTGCTCCAGGGATGATATTTTTGTGTGCTCCAAACCCACAATATGGTGCCTGTTTTCACCTTATGTGCATATTATAAAGGTGCTATTGAGTGGGGAATTTAGTGCTCCAACTCCATCCTTAGTGTTTTTCCATCTCCTGTGCATATGCAATAATTTGTACTCTAAGAGATGTGTAGTGACCTCTTTTTTTCAGTGCGAGAAATGTTTTCATTAAAAATAAAATAGCGGATACATCAAGACATTTCCTCTTGTAAAGCCTCATGTTCTGAATATAAAATAGGAATAACCAATCTTTACAATGCTTTCTTATCGTGCTATGCAGCTGAGAGAGAGAGAGAGAGAGATTGGACTGTTGCACAGCACAGAAAGAGAAACTTCCTAGGCAGCTCTGAATTTTCCATAAATAGATAATTAATAGTAGTAGTAGCAATAGTAGCACCACCAACAACATTAATTAAATCTTTGAACCATATTCCTTGCTCCACTGCACTATGAAACAACTCAAGACCAATCCAAGACTTGGGTGCCTGCGGACGCTGCCACAGGATGCCCAGGAGCCGCACCGAGGCTGGTGCGCAGCAGGCACAGGGTGGGAGCACAGCACGGCCAGCACGCTGCTCACCGCGGGACTGGGCACCCACAGCGCCGGGCACCAGCACAGCAGCGAGATAAGACAACTCATTAGCTAAGAGTCTTCAGTCAGAGTAGGCAAGGGGCAGGAAATTCATTAGAAGACGCTAATGTGAAGTAGCTTTCAGGGCATGTTTGCAAGGCAGAGGGACTGGGGATTGGGACTTGGCTCTGTAATGACAGGTGCTTACTTTAAATGCATGACTAATTCCACCGAGGTCCAATGGCAATATTTAAGGGGTTTTAGTGTTTTGCTTTTTTTTTTTTTTTTTTTTTTTTTAATAATATATGCTGAATCTGGACCTGAATATAATTTTGGAAGAGAAAGCACCATTTTTGTAGCTATTCACTGTGCGTCTCAGTGAATGCCTTTCTGCTGAAGGTATGCAGTCTCATTTGCACTGTGAATATTTATAATTGTGAATTTAAATGATCTCTTTTTCAATAAAGAAGCTTAATAATCTAAGGCTGGTTAAATCATTTGCTGGAAATTATTCACAATGTCAACACAAAATAGGAGCAAAAACTATCAAAACAAATTCACGGAGACATTCAAAAGAGCATATACAGAATACATATCTGTTCATTTGATCAGCTATTGTCTTACTGCTGTACAGACTAAAGCACAAGTCAGAAGGCATGAAAATGAGTTTTTCCACCATCTTGAGGAGACAACATTAGTATGCTGACACTAAACTCGTGGCTTCTGTAACTAATATGCCTTGTTGGTTACAAATTGCATTTGAAATATTCTGAAATGTTAGAGTTGGCTGAATTATCAAAAAACAGAATTGTTAATATTTTTACAAATAGAAGCTGTCAGGTTTGTTCAAGATGATTCACAAATTCATAGCACTCTGTATCTGACAAAATTCAGATCACTGCCAAATAATGGGCATAATAGCTCGCAAGTCCCAGAATTTTCCATTAGTTTGGGGTAAATAATAATTCAGTTGAAAAGTCATACTGCTAATTACTCTGATTTAAAGAGCATTTCAATTACCTAATTGAAGAACAGAAATAGTGCACTCAATTTAGGTGGTCAGTCACAGTTCAGAAATAATGAATAGTAAATGATTAATACACTGCACAGAAACAGTCATAATCTGAAAATTATTCCTCTGAATAACCTAATGGATAGTTGGCAACAATGGATACTTGCAATCAATTGAAGGAGCTGGCTACAAACTTTAGATTAGAATAATGATCCCATGGAAAGTGCAGCTTCGCCACAACCTTTTACCAAAATTGCTTTCAGTCCCCTAGGAAGGTCACACAGATGTTTTGTTGCAGGCTTCTTTACCCTAAATCCGTGTGCTGGTAGTTTTGGTGTTTTGTTATTTCTTTTTTGGGGAGAGGGGTGGGTTTTTTTCTGTTTGTTTGTTTTTTTTTTTTTTTTTTGGGGGGGGGGGGGTTGAGGCAAAATATCCTGGATCAGCCAGATGAATCCTTAATGGTTGAGGTGGGTACTATTCCAGAGAAGCTGCTAGGTGGAGAGAAACAGCAAAGGCACCTTATCACTGTGAGGTGATGGGAAGGTTGCTCTAAGAACATGTCCAGCAAGAAGCCCCATGGAGAATTACAAGGGAAAGGCTATTTAAGGCACTTCAAAACTCTGTCAGTCAGAAAAGCACAACAGGACACATGCTCCTCACTGGTTCCTCCAAGAACTAGATTCCACCTTCTGCTTCTCCTCAGAGGACAGCCCGCAGCACCCAAACATTGAATAAGCTCCTAGGTAAAATGGCACTGAGGAAGATCCGCATGCCAGAACTGGTGGACATAAAGCAAAGAGCAACGCAGCTGGAGCAGACATCCTACCAACTCAGTTCTTGCCTTTGGCTTGATCTGGGAAAAAAATCTCTCTCCTGGGCTAAGTGGCAGGCTCTGCTTTTCCTGAGCATTTTCTGTCCACTTGCCTCTGGAACACTGAAATTCCACTGCTGTGTTACAAGAAGCTGTTTTGTTTTCTCACAGAGCAGAAACCTGGATTGCTTTGTCCATAGTTTGCCATGTGGCATCCTGAAGCGGGCTTTGGAAATAGCTGGGTGTCACGAGGATCTAAACACACACCACCAGGCCAACTGCTGGAGGCAGAGGCAAGAATTGTGTCCCCGAGCTGTGGAGCTCATGTTTGCATGCTGTGATTCATGGCATCAGATATGAAATGGGCCACAGAACTGCTGGAAGCCGGGCATGAATTCATGCACCCAGAGCTGCCAGCTGACATGGCAGGGAAGATTTTGGGATGGCCTTTGTCATCCTTTGAGCTCGGTGACAGTCGCAGCCTAGCTCCTCTGGGGTGTATAGGAAATATCATTAAACCCAGCCAGTCTGCTGTGACTTTGGAGAGAAGGATGCAGAGTTTGTTATCGGAGAGGGACATTGTTATTCAGTTATGGGAGTACTTGTTTTCAGATAAAATTAAGTGGTTTTGAGAAGAATGAAAAAACAGAAGACCACTTTCTAACTCTGCCAAAAGTGATAGATTTTCAATATATTAATGTGTTAAGGGAAAGAGCTCCAGGGAAGTCAGAGGAACCTATTCACATAAGTGACCAAATACCTTTCCCTGCAAGCGCTGTAAAATCCTTGGAAGTAATCAGTTGTCATAATTAATATACTTGAAGCTATAAACCTTTCAGAAAGTCTGAGTCACTTAACTTCAGGTCCCATTTACCTGTTGCATTTGCAGCCTCCTGAACTCCAAAGCTACAAAAACTATGTCTGAATAATTACCTCACATTAAAGCAAGGGGGCTGCTTGTCTCCTTCCGAGCCCCCCAAAATCCAGCAATCTGTCCCACCAGGCTGCCTTCAGCCACAGAGGGGACTGGGATCATCAGTGTGTATTAGGCCCTAAACATCAAGCATTCCCCTTTCGCTGCACGCACAAAGCACTGCTTTGACACTTTAAGAGGCTGAGCACTTTTCTTTAGAAGCTCTTGATGTCAATCCTTGAAACACTCATAGATAAAGAATAAAAGTCAGACAAAGAGGTGGGTTAAAATTGTTCTGAAAGTAGCTTAATTCAGTGAAAAGTGACCTCCAGATTGGTCAAAATATATTAAAGGATCTTGCCATGTCTCCCTGCCTTTCCCAAAAGTAAGGGGAGCAGGGAGTTAAAATCTTAAAACAGAAATGCTCCAACATGACTATTCCAAAATAAATAATTAAATAAATAAATAAATAAAGCTTTTATTTTTATTTTATTCTGAAACTACATTTTAAATTAGAACATACAAAATTCTCACTGAAAATATGAATGTAAGAAAACAAAAGCAAAAGAAAACCATGTTTTGATTCAGGGAAAGCACACCAGCTGAACAGCAAGACTGCACAACAAGACTTCCAAAATCCTGGTCTTTTCACCACTAAGTCAGTTATCTGGGTATTCTTGCTATCTGTGTATATTTTCCCTTCCTTCAGAATTTGTATAAATTATTTGCCATAGCTATTCCCAGCGATAATAAATTGTACAGCTTGCATTGCATAAATTATTCCCAATTGTTGGTTTTCATGTTCCCACATAAGAAATTTTATTCAAACAAGTCATACCTTCTAGGAAAGGGATTTTTTTTTTTTTTTTTTAACTTTTATCTCAATTACCAACCAGTCATTGTTTGGATATTGTTGTGCACAGCAACACCTCTAGGTAGTAGTGCCAGTGCTGGATGAAGCTGCACATGTTGCAGTGCCCTCAGGTTCCCAGTTCTTATTCCAGCATGGCCAGCCCAGGGTGGCTGGCACAAGAAAGCATTTATTGGAGTTGGTGAGGAAGAGACGAACTATAAAAACTAGAGATTTCACAGAAGAATCACAGACTTGTTAAGGTTGGAAGGGACTTCTGGAGTTTACCTTGCCCAATGTTTGGCATCAACGCGTGAACTGATCTACTCCAAGGTGAGCTCAGCGAAGCTAAAGTTGAAACCAACAGCTGATACCATGAGTGGTGAGCTACAGAGTGAAGAAACTCAAGGGTGGAACAGAGAGAGAGCATTCTGGTGAACTCTCTTTCACTCAGAATGTGCAATTTTGTGAACTACTGTGGAAAACACCTACCAAATGGACAGAAAAAAGCACGAAACCTGCCGCTTAACCAACTAGTAGTTTCCCATCCCTGCCAGTGTCCTTCTGATGGTTTTGGTTCCACAGCCCCCATACCGATGTCCCACCACCCCAAGTGATCCCACCACCTGCACTGCGGCCCCCTGGCACGGCATTAGCAGGAGAGCTCAGGGGAAGGCGAGTGCTAAGAGCTGGGATTGCTAGACAACAGCTTGATGTGAGCAGCGTGAGAACACACAGCTGAGGTCTGCATGAGAGAGATGAAGATATTTGCTCAGAGGCTGTGATTCTGTGGAGTTTCGTCATGAGTAAGAATACATTACTATTAATATGAGTGCACTAATCCCTTTCATGCTGTTGCTGCCCCTTGCTGCCTAATCCATGTAAGCAGAAAGCCAAACACTGCTTCAGCAGACACGGCTCCAGCAGTGCTGATGGCTCAGCCCCCAACGCTGCTGGTTCTTCCCTGGTGGGGCCTCTTCTGCACGGGTCTTCCCCAGGGCGACACCTGCATGAAGCAGGTGCCTTTGCAACTCTTAAATGCAGGATAGTTCCTACCCATTAACATTCCAGAAGAGATGCAGGTTACATTTTTTTACATAGCACTCTGTCGCTTTTTGCATGAGTCTCAGGAAAGCTGGAAACACAGCATTTGTCTCGGCTACTCTAGGAAGACTTTTGCTTTTGCCTTTGACATACCAAAGGCTGCGACAAAGCTCACAGCATGCCTAACTCATCACCATGAAGTTCAGGAGAGCCTGGACTGCTCATTCCTTAATATTATTTAGCAATTAGCACAGCTGATGCTTGAGGTGCAGCACTGGCATGAGTCACCATGTGAAGAAACCCAGCTTGACAATCAAGCTGATTTTTTTCTGCTGTTTACACTGATGAGGCAGAGAAAGGTACACGAGGAAATAGCCAAACTGTTTATTGTGCCATCATGGAGTGGCTCTATCCTCACCTTCCTGCGATCGTGGCGGCCACCCTGGAGCAAGGATAAGGGGACGGCTCCTGCTGGGCTGTGCCCCCCGTAACTCTGCCACAGCCCCTGGGCGCTCACACATCCCTGTCTTGTACAGCCAGCTCTTCCTCGGGGTCTCTGCAGCCACTTAGCAAAGTGTGTTACTAGCTGTCCTTCGCAATAAAACTCTCTTTCTCTGCCAGCCCAATCCCCCTCAGCTGCTACCGAAGACACATCCTCTCCCAGGCAAAGCAGGGCATCCCTGCCCTCAGGCACCAGCACAGAACGAATCCTTCCCCAGCTGGCAGCACTCTGAGCAGTTGTTGGTTTGGGTGAGAGCGATTCCTAGCCCAAACAGAGGGGAGGTCCAACACGAATGAGAGGTGTCACCTCCAGCCCCTTTCTGGCTGTCACCAGCTTGTGCCGAGGAAGGTGGCCCACCAGGGCTCCAGCTCTCCCATTCAGGGGGTGGTGGCTGAACCTGTGCTCTGCATGCCACGGAGCAGCTCTGCCCTGCTGATGTTACTCAAGTTCTTGTAACAAATATTTATCTTTACACAGGTTCTTTATTTTCCTTAAAGATTTTACTTTTTTAATTATCTTTTTCAATAACTGTTCTTCCTCATGATTGTTTCCATCTAACACTGGACCTTGCACCTCACTGTTCCAAAAGGAACCTACTGATTAATAGTTCCCTTATAATTAATGACTGTGTATTTTTTGAGGTGGTTTGCTCTCCATGATCCAGATCACTGACTCTGTTGCTCTTTCTGCTTCGTGCTAGAAAAGCAGAGCACATTCAGCCATAAAAATCAGAGAGTCATCACAGCTGCTGATCAAAGCGCACAAGCAAACCAACACATTACCAGCTGACCGTGCCGTACAGATCACTTCTGTTTGGGAACGACAGAAGCCCCTTGCCATGTCAGAGTGGCGCCAAGCATGCGAGTTGGGCACTTAAAGAGAAAGGGACAGCAGAAACCTTCCCTACCTCCAACCTGTGAGGCACCAGGAGGGACCTTGGCAGCGCTCCCCACACGGTAAGAAGCTGAAGGCACCCAGGCTGTGGGGCTGTGCCTGCCGGCAGGGGACAGCCCTCCCTGGAGGTGCATGGGGCAAGCAAACCTCGCTGCTTGAATGCAAAGGGTGCAAGGCAGTTAATTGAATCCAGTGCTAATCTTGAAGTGTTCTTGTTCATCCTAACAGCTCTCCGGTTCCTTATTCACCACCATGCTTAAACTCTAATGACACTGGTTGCTTTGAGACTTCAAGTAAGGAAATTTTAATAAAAGCTTGACTTGATGTTATTCCACTACAAGCTCTGTGCTGAATTAAACATAAGGCTGAGGAGATATGTTGACAGTACATCAGCATGAAGTCCTGCTGGCCGCTGCTGAATATGGGTAAATAGTTCTATGTCATTTTCTTCAAGGCTCATTTCCAGCTTTCAATCAGTCTTCCATATAACATGGTTGAGGTGCTATGCAAGACATTATCGTGCCCAGTTGTCTGAAATGTGGGGGTACAGCTAATTTTGAGAAATTAATCACTTGTCTTTCCCATTTTCATCATTCAGGTGTTAGCCTACCCTGAAATACAGGCATTCAGCTAGAGTATACTGTGCCTAGCATACACAGAACAGCACAGAAAATGACTACATGATAAAAAATAATAGCTAAATAAGCCGCACAGTCCATTACTGATGGGTGGGTAAGCTGCAACTTTGGGTGTTTATCTCTAATCACAACTGTACTCTTTGATGAAATGACTTGTTTCCCAGACAAAGCAAATGCCACAGGCTGGGTGCATTTGAAAGAAAGGTTATGAGGGGAGTGACATGCAAGACTCCTCTCTGCTAGAGAGGCCAAGTACCAGGCACGGCGTGGCCACGGCCCTGCAGAGCTGCCCACACCCCCATGCACCACGGCTGAGCAGAAGCGAGGTTGTGCCACCAGCACTTCAATGCTGAGGTGCAGGGAGCAGCCCAGGCCCCATTGGGAAGCTGTGCAGAGCTCATCCTGCCCAATTTGAGTTGTAGGAAATTCAGCTTGAGGAAAGCCAAAACAGAGGCAGTGAAGAGCCCGTTAACGGGGCAGCCCTAAAGGAGCAGCAGAACAAAGACCGTGATAAGATGGGGCTTATCGGTTAGAGCAAAGCATTATATTTCATGTTTGTCTGAGGCAGCGTGAGATTGCATTTGGCTCAGACGGTCTCGCCACTACCGTAGTAGAGTTAATTTAAGAAACATATCGATTTGCACAGCTGATAAATCTCTCCCGGCACAGCAGCAGGCACTGCTGTGCTCCAGCACGCAGGGAGCAGCGCGGCGTTGCAGGGGATGGCGCGGGGCTGGCGGGGCGACATCCACAGCTGCTGCGAGGCGACGGGGAGTTTATCTGAATTTCACACAAGTGCTGCAACCTAAATATAGGGAACTACAGCCAGTCTCAGGGCTGCATGTACCGACCTCAGCTGGACGCTCAGCTGGGGCCTCTGGGGATGTTGCCCTGCCACGGGAGGTGTCCCACAGACATCCACCAGACCACGCAGAGCATGAGCGGCTGTTGCCACCGCACAGAAAAAAAGAGGAACAAAACACATTCTGAAGGGTTGGTTAATTAATAATCACTGCACAGGCTGGAGGCAGAGCAGTGCATTTACTTGTTAAGGTGAAAGTGGGGAAAGAAAGGTGCTGACAGCTATTACTGAATTAGCACAGAAACACATAACATGAAAGTTTATTAACATTTTCTATTTGACTTAAAAGGCTCTCACCTCTCAAGGATTAAAATAAAATTGGTTCGAGGGGATAGCTTTATTGAATTAAAAGTTAGCTTTTAAAAAGTTTCTATCCCTAGCATTTTCTGGAGCTAAGTATCAGCCAGACACCTTCCTGTGCCTGCAGTTCCCCCCTGGCACCCAGGGAAGAGCAAGAGGCTGTGGCACATGGGGAGGCACCAGCACCCAGCAGTGGCCGCACAGCCAGGTACTGGGAGGTGATGGGGAGGTGCCAGGAGGTGCCCGCAGGCCCATCAGAAGCTCAGGCATCAGGAACAGGACATTGCTCTGTGGTTTGGGGAGGACAATGGATTTGCGGCACGGAAGCGAATGGCACCTCCACTTCCCCCAAAGCAAGTTTTCCTTTGGCCTCTGTGCAATAGGAAAGACCTAACAGTTTGTTGCCTGTCTTTAATAGATCTATTGATTTTCATAGGTGATAAATTACACTATATTAAGATAATGGCATACCATTTGTTGCTATTAAAATTTATATAACCAAAATTTAAAAGTAATTTAATTTTAAGTGGAAAATGATTGCCGTTGAGATACCCAAAGACAACGTATTACTCATCCTCCATCAACATTTTATTAAACAAGGGGAAAAAAAAAAGATAATTGAAAGCTTCAGTAGAAGTTTGAATATATGCTATATTAATGATCATAGTAAAAATATATTAAAGGCTTTTATACAGTTTCATATATACAAAGCTACTACTTTCATATGAGTTTATCATCAGCTGCTCAGTTCTCTGTCAAAATGATTTGTTCATTTTAGAGCACATTTGCTGTAAAAGTAATTATTGAACTGTATTGCAATGTTTTGATTCAATTTAGCTAATCTAGAAATTCTCTGCCTAAATTAGTTCCCGGAAGGCAGCCTTGCTCACATGCTCGGTGCCTCCCCTGCTGCCTGCCCAGGCTGGCTCCTCTGCATGCCCGCGGCTCGGAGCTGAACCGGGGCTCCAAGGGGCCCCATGGTGCCCTCGGAAGCTGCAGCCTGTGAAGTCATGATATCAGTAGGTGGAAACAAGGAAATAAAGCACTGGAAATACAATGCTAATGGAGAGCTATGCCTGCTAATATTTAACCTATATTTTTTTCTGAATTATTCAATATACACAGACAGATAGAGTATTTTAATATTGAAAATAGCCCAGCAGAAGATGGAAACAAGAATTGTAGGTTTTGCTTTGCTATTAGTATTGATTGTCTTTAGATCACGTAGCATGGCCCTTGCTGATGAAATAATGCATTCACTTACAGCGGTGTCATGGGGGGTTAGGTAGGATGGCTGCAAGAGCAGAACCACATGTGATCTAACCCTTATTGACTAAGCTGAATATCCCAGCAGGACAGCGATTTCCTGGCTCCTGTTTCTGGTCTGTGATGGTCAGTCTGACCTGGTGCCATCCAGCCTCAGGGCATGGGCAGCACATGTACCCCCAGTGTGCTGCAGCCCCAGCTGTGCCTGCAGCAGATCCACCCTGGGATCTATCTTGCCCTGAAACAGAGCATGCACATTAAAAACCTCACCTTCTTAATTATAATCTACTCAAATACATTTAACACTAAACTTTGTGACACGAATGTTTGGCATCTATCTCCGTGATATCTTTTACATCCCTCCTTACTAGGCTTCCTCCTTAACCTCTCACCTCTGCTGCCTGCACCACTGCAGGGCCTTGCTTGCCCCTGCGTGGTGCTGAAGCTGTGTCGCGTGTCTAATGGCAACAACCAGACCTCAAAATACAGAGAAAGGGGAAGCGGATGTATTATTTAGCTGTATTATTTAGCAGATGTATGAGCAACTACTTTTTTTCAAGGAGCAAAAATGTGTAAAATCTGAGGAGAGAAAATCAGTGATGAAAAATAGCAGTCCCTTTACTTGATTTGTTCATTAGGTGCAATTTCCTGCTTTGAGTGGCACTGCACCCCCTAAGTATCAGGGTGGAGAAGCAGTTTTGTGACCTGCAGCCTCTGTGCCCCTCCTCAGGCCTTGTTTTGCAGGACATGAGCTAAAGCCTCTTCTCCCTGGCACAGCAGCCATACCCACAGCCTGTCCCTATGCTCCCAGCCAAGCCTTCCCCAAAAGGCAGCATTTCTGAGATCTACAGCACTGCACTTAAACCATAAACCATCCAAGTGGATATTTCAATTGGGCTGAATGCAATAGAGGGATAAGTACATATATAAATATAGAATAATTTGCCAGGCTCTATATTCTGATTTTCTTCCCTAATGGCCACTAAAGGCTTAATGGTGAAGAGGTGAAGAATAAAATGACCAAGAGGTGAAGTGGCAGAAAGAATTAACAAGCCGGAGTAGTGATATTTTCAACATTTTTTTCAGATAAAAGGATTGGATTTCATACTCCACATGGGCATTGCAGCCACTGGGCTGCAGGCTGCTTGCAAAGAGCCCGTGGGTTTTGCAGCAGAAGCTGAGGATACCGCAAGCAACATATGCCCCTGTGCAGCTCCATGCCAGGAGAGCCTGCACGTGCCAATAACAGCTCACTGAGAAGCCCAGTAGCCTGCAGGAGGTTCCCTGGTCTGTGGCGTGGGTCACAGTGCCCACGAGGAGATGTTGTCGCCCAAAGCTGGTGCTGCCTGTGGGCCCTCCAAACTCACAGCAACGGGGATAGGGGAAGGATGAAAGGGATGCGGGGGCTGAAAGCACTCATCAAGGAGAACCACATCCTGTAATAACAGAAGGAAATAGCTTGGAAAAAGAAATCAACTCACAATAGAGCAAAGCAAATAGTAAGCAAATTGCCATCCAGGTACATAGTGGGAAAAACCAACCACTTTTCGAACTGTTCTTCAAATGTACAATCAGATTCTAATCTGTAGCTACAGGCCCTGCAAATCTTATCCCCTTCCCCCTTCTGACACCATTCCTGATGGGCCGTTAGAAAGACACAGGCATCCAAGAGGCAAAGGGCAAAAATTGGAGCCCAGAGGCTCCTCCGCCCCTCAGGCAGCACTGCTGGGTGCCAGAGGCCTGGCACAGGCTGCCCAGAGGGGCTGGGGGCTGCTGAGAAATTGCAGATGAAGAATCACACCTCAGCAAAACAGCCAACTTTGCTGTGGACCAAATTATGCTTCTCAAGCTCCCTTCTCTTTCCCTTACATTTTCTTGGAGGAAGAAAAAGACACCACTACTTGCCAGCCATGCAAACTGAGACCTGCTGCTGGTCGAGACCCTTGAGTCTCAAACTGTGACCTTGGTATCTGCAGCTCATCTTCTGATGGAAGGGGGAGAGCTGAGATACAGCCTGCACCTTCGTTACTGAAATGAAAGGGGACCAAAGAAAACTGAGGTGGCAGATCATTAACTCAGCCAGTCCATTCAGCCATAAGCTAGATATAACTGCAGGCAGAAACTGGTCATAAATTTTGAAAGCAAAAAAGTGTTGTAGTTTTGTTTTATTTTTAATCCAACGAGAAAAAATAAACAAACAGCTCTGGCAAGAGCTGGAATAGCTGAGGTAGTTAATTCTTTAGAGGAACCAGTCCTTATTTCTACTGAAAGTTAAAAATACATACATGGATGGTATTGCTACAGATATATTTTATATAAATTTTTGACTCATGAGTAATAGAAGTATGCAGTTTTACAGTGGAGCTGCACTGTATACAAATGTGTCAATATTATTTTTGGCTATTGACATTTCTGAAATATTAACAATTTAAGAAGGTGAAAAGAGAAAACTTGATTTGTAAGCAAAAAGTTTTATTATAAAACTTAGTAAATATGACCAAAGTTTTGCTGTAGAAAAAACACCTGTTTAGAGAATAGCTTGGCAAATTGAGATGCTGTTTCTATATAATTTCATTATGATAAAACAAATACAGCACAGTAGTTAGCACCAGGTGCAATTTCATTCACATCATGAGGAGTTATAAATGTATATAAGTACATAGAACATAAACTTCAGTTGCCTAGTATCTAATTTTTGAACTGGAGCATCTACTTTGAAATAAATATGATCCTAAAAGGTATTTTCAAGAACTGAAATGATGACAAAGTTTTAAGCACTACTCTTCAGTTATTTCATTAATTATTCAGCAAGAAAACATGTAATTTTTTCTTGCTAATTGTAACTCGAACCTTAAATATTTGCAAGCCAGGGCTATAAAACCATGAAGACAGATCTGGGGGGTAAGGGAGAGGCTGAACAATAGCAGGGGCTTTATTCTGTCCTGCAAATAAACTCCTGGCTGTGCACCCGGAACCAGCCTGTTCTTGTATTGAGCTCAACATCACAGCACTTCCCAGCCAGCCGGTAATTTCAGTTTTACTTTATCCCAAGGAAGATTAAAGGCTCCTATAATGTGTAAGCCATCAGCTTGAAATATTGTCATGGGCTACATTTTTTTCAGGGCCTTTAAAAAATAAAAAAAATCCCCAAATAAACTGTACTCTCCCAGCACAGAGAAGAGAATTGAGGGGAACGAGATGTAGGTCAGTACAACTGCAAAGAGCTGCCAAGGTTAACAAGGAAGGGTTGTCTGTCTTCTGCAGGAGCTGGGGGCAGGCACTGCTCTGGCTGGGAGCTGCACAGCGGAGCCAAAAGCAGCAGGTTATCACCACACAGCTGGGCTGCAGGGCCTTGCCACAGGTGGATTTTCAAAAAGACCCACTAATGAAAAAATGAACTGGTGGCTGTTGAATCCCTTGGTCTTAGCATAGACTTTTGGAGGCTGCAGTTTGGAGAAATATCACTGTGTGCTTCCCCTGCTCCTATACTTCTGCAGGCATCACATACTGGACTGTGGACCTAACCAAAGCAGATGTTCCTTTTGGTCACTAACATTTGTGTATGAACATCAGGCTTTCTGAAGAAAAATATACATTTAGTAGGTTTGACAATAAGTGACAAAGAAAAAGGCTTCCCTGGCTTTACCAAGTTGCAATGGTGTGATGTGTTTGTTCATTCCTGCAGTTCCTGGGCATCACTCCAACATCAGTGACACCCAGGACGGCACAGACCAATAGGGCTGCCTGGCAGTGAACAAATCCTCCTTTGTAGAAACATTCACAGCTTTTTTTTTTTCCCTCCTTCTCCATACTTTAGATCAAAATAAGACTTTTCAAAGTCTTAAGGGAAGAAGTCTCAAAGTCTGAAGAAAATAGAAAACAGAGTGGAAATAGCAGTCACCCACAAGTCCTGTTCACCCACAAGAAACCTCTGGGGCCAGAGCTGTTCTACTTCACATAGAAAACTCCTTCTGTAACCAGGAGATTTGGAAAGCAGATTGTGAAACAGAAGACCCCCTTCATCCTCCACTCGGCAGTCAAGCGTGTCCTGACTTCCCATCCTCTCGTCTGCTTCTCCTTATTCTCCCCAACACCAGTCCTTCCTGCACAAATAGTTTGCAATGAAAATTCCACTACACTTGACAGTGTCAGCAGTACAAGTGTACACATATACATATTGTGCTTCAGTAAGTGGAGCCCACTTGGATCAAGTCCTTCAAGCTAGCTTTCTGAAAAGCCTGATTTCTGGCAGCAGAGCACTTTAGCCTGGACAAGACAGCTTTGAACATGGTCGATTTTTCCCCTATACCTGCAGAATCACTCATACCTGATACTGAGGGGATCTCAGTAATCCAAACATGATTCAGTTTGTAAAATATTGGCATGAGAAAAGCCAACAGGTGTAAGGACAGGATGCTAAGTATTTCTATGCCCAGAGGTTGATCTTTCTGGAAGCAGATCTTCACTAACAGCAATTGCAAGCATTTGTTATAGCCTGGTTTCTTTTCAGGGGCAGGGTCACATTTTCAATTAAAGCTATTATATTTATGGCTGCTTTGATTTCCCAGGTGTCAGCCATGCATGTTTGAACCTGGCCACTGTTATGGCAATGCGTAAGAATATCCTCAAATTTAACAAAATACAATTATTGCTGTAAAAAAAAAAAAAAAAAAAGAAAACGTTTAAAATTAGAACTCAACTGGAATATGTATTTTCTTCTAGTTCATCAAGAGTCTATGTAATAGAAAAAATGCTATAGACTTTATTAAAACTCATCCTCACTGAACCTGTGAGTTTTGATTTCAAATGTTCTTCTATGCAGCTATAGTAAGTGTTCTCAACTCTCACAGATACCACAAGTATATCAGAGGAACACTTCAGAGATTAAGTTGTTGGGGTTTCTTTAATATATATACATGAATGATACTTACCGAGATGCTGCTAAGATTGGCTTTCCCTGGGTACCCACTTACCCAAGTGTTCTGGAGTAGGGGAATGAAGTGCCAAACAGCAGCACTGCTGGCACCACTGAAGTGCGGGTTACATGTTATTAAGAGCAGAAACAAGTGGGAAGAGATCAAAGTAAGTTTGGATTAAGTTGTGTTTGGTTTTGTTTGTTTGTTTTTCCTCCTACAGGGAAAAGTGCTTTTTGGTGGAAAAAAAAATATACTCACACATTCTGAAAAATTACTGTGAACTGGTTTCTTAGTCCTTTTGTAATGTATGGGAAACCTACAGTGAAATCAACATTTTCCTAGATACATACATCTGAATTAATACATGCATCACCAACAATACATTTCCATTAACAAAAAAAAAGTTAATAGTTATTGATTTGAATAAGATAACAAAATAGGCACATTCCAAGAAGAATGGCAAAAAAGAAAGCATAGAAAATGAAAACAAGAGTAAAGAAGAGAATTGGAAATACAGAACAGTAGATCTGCCTTAGGTCAGCTTCACAAAATCATAGAATTGGTTGGAAAAGCCCTCCAGGATCATCTGGTCCAACCACCCCCCTGCCACCAATATCACCCACTAAACCCTGTCCCCAAGCACCACGTCCAACCTCTCCTTGAACACCCCCAGGGACGGTGACTCCACCACCTCCCTGGGCAACTCGTCCCAATGCCTGACTGCTCTTCCTGAGCAGAAATGTCTCCTCATTTCCAACCTGAACCTCCCCTGGCACAACTTGAGGCCATTCCCTCTAGTCCTATCACTGGTTACTCGTGAGAAGAGGCTGACCCCCAGCTCCCCACCCCTTCCTTTCAGGTAGTTGCAGAGAGCAATGAGATGTGCCCTGAGCCTTCTCTTCTCCAGACTAAATACCCCCAGGTCCCTCAGCCGCTCCTCACAGGACTCTTGCTCCAGGCCCTTCACCAGCTTCGTAGCCCTTCTCTGGACCACATACATCCTCCCAAATACCACTGTGCTGGGAGCAGGGTAGGAAGTAGATGAACAGGGGTAGGTATAGACAACAAATATAGGAAAAAAAAAAGTTTCTAATTTGCCAGAATTCTGGTTTCTGTCTGTATTACTTGTACTGTTTAAAGAGAAGAAAAAAAAAGGTGCCAATCCATCTTTACTTTAAAAGTAGTGGAGTGGTGTGAACCAAAATAGAGAAACATTCAAGAAAACTCTCTCCTCTCATACAGCCCAGACAACCCAAGCTCACCAGACAAGCTCTGGCTAAATTATATATTCCCCAGTTCTTCCTCCTCTCCACAAGCCATGTTCACTCAGACCAACTCCTTCCTCTGTACCTGATGACCCTTTTCATGTGTCCCTTCCCATCAGTTGTTCTGATTTTGCCCTTTGCTCAGCATCTCAGACTCAGACCAACCGGTTTCTGCCAGCAAACTTTATCCACCTGAGGGTGCTGTAAAGTCTCAGGTCTACAGGCCACATGGACTGCACCGGTGCCATGGATCACCTGCCTGATGAACAGGTAGAGATCCGGAAAATTCTTGGTTTTTTTTGGACACATGTTGAATTATAGGGAGGACACACATTCTCAGAGTACCCCTACAAACCACTGTAGCACAGTCATTTGAGTTTTTGAGTTTCCTAAGGTGAAACATACAGCTCTTGACATCAGTATCGAGCCCTTTACTGGCTTAGCTGTGGTCCCATGCCCAGTATGGGATTTGCATCTCTTTGACCATGCCAAATATTTCATACTATTGAGCACAGAACCCACACTTCAAAATAATAGAAATATTCTCCCCTTTTCCCAAGAGACTTTTATTTTTTTCCATTTTAAAAGTTACCTCATTTTCCCTAGACCTTGCTGATAGGAAATTCTGATCAACATGTAATGCAGATTTCTGGGTTATCAACAGTTTAAGCAGATTATCGCTCCTCATCACCAGCTCCCTCAGTCCCACTTTGTATCCAAGTAAGTGCCTTTTGCACAGCTTAATACTGAGAAGATTGTGCCACAGATCAGTGTTAAATATATTTCTGCTTTATGCTACCAATATTGATTTTTCCACCTTTTTCCCTAGACTCCCTGTGCAATTTTTTTTTTCTCCCCATGAACAAGCAATGGAAATCATAGATCAAAGTTTTGTTTCATGTAAAATTGGTCTCTGGAAAAGCTAATTTTTTCCATTGTAATTGCATCTGGAAACAGGGTGTTCTAAGAGGCACATATTACCCAAAGCCCATGGGCTCCAAGCATTTTTCTTGCTCAATTTCCCTTCTCTGCTCTTTTCTCTTATGAGGTGCAAGAAAGGATGCAGAGGCCTGGACGAAAACTGCTTCTCTTATTCAATTTCTTTCAGTAAGTAAAAATAGTGCATACCTAACATTTGAGTTTCATTCACTTGGAGAAAAAACAAAAACAAAAACAAAAAACAACAAACAAACAGGTTATACACCATGAAAATCCTTGTTAGGTAGTTAGGGAAGGATTGAAATAGTTTCATTGTAACTCATGCTGCAAGTAAATTTTGAATAATATCTTGAATCTGGAATGCTCTATTTATTAAAGAGATAAAAAATATATTCAGAGATATGTTGCTTTGAAAAGTTGTTGCCCAAATCATTTAAATCTGCCAAATACAAATACATGTATCATTACACTGGGCACAACTGCCTAGCATACAGTTACCAGCTGCAGATACAGAAAGAAAGGGACAAGTACAACCATTGACAATTTCTGCTAGAAAAAGTCTGTTTTCCAGAGACAAAGAGATGGAAGAAATCTACTTTAAAAATCTCTAGAGGCATCCTACACAAGCTGTCTGGAATGACCTGCAAAAATTTCCTGTGAACCACAAAAACTTAGAGGGAAGGTTGGGAAAAAAAAAAAAATCTGATATTCTTTATAGGCTGTGGATTGATTATGAGACACATTTGGCTTCACTGGATCCCCCCAGGAGTTTCATCCCACTGTCACTGCAAAGCACCCTCACATTATAGTTTGTTTCCCATGGGATGGCAAATTTCTTCTTTTTACCTTCAACTTCTTTGGGTATAAGAAACCCTAAAGTAGTCCCTTACACTTACACCAGCTGTTTTGGATGTTGGCAATGCCAGCTGGCATTTTCCTACAGCTAGAGAAATCATTCTCAAAGTGACTTGGAGTCTGTGAAGCTTCCTACAAAGCAGAACTCTCGCTTGAAAAAGCGTCCTTCTTCCAGACAATGCACAATCAGTGAAGCATGATCATTTTAATGAATCAGACTATATTCCCCCACCCTTTTGACTTCGCACTTGTCAGATAGCTGTCTTACAACCTGGCCTATCATTGAGCGCAAGGGGACCTGATCCTCGTTGGGACTTGGTATGGCCTGCAAGATATCTGAAGTCACAACAGAATATAGGGAGAGGACTTCCTATTCCATATAGTCAGTGCTTTACATTTGCCTCATCCTCTACTTGAGAAGTTGGTTGCTCTAGCCAAAATGCAGTTTCACATTATCCAGAGTTTTTTTTTCCAATGTTTTTCTCCAAATATTTATCCTATTTGTCAACCCCATATTTAAGCCTAATCTCCTCTGAAAATAAGGTGTTACTTTGCATTTAAGTTCATAAAAGTATAGTTTATCATCACATGTACAGAGACCTAGCAGGATCTGTGCAGAAAGGTGAATTCAAAATGAAGCAGTGGCAGAAAATACAGACAGTGGTCAGTGAATGGATAGTTGCTCATACAAGAGGACAGTCAGAAAAAATCAAAATGAAGGCCAGGAGCATGTTTGATGGGTATGTACAAATATCACTAATATCAATAGAGAGAGAAAAAGTGTATTTAGGTTGAAAAAGCAAGCTAACATGAGTGCAGGTGGCCCTGAATACAAAGACTGAAAACTTAAAGACAGTGAGCATTTGGGATACAAGCCTAGGCAGGGATACTGAGGACAAACAGCCAAATTATTTTTAGGCCAGGCATGGAACTGAGTTGTAGGGATAGACTGGGGTTGCTTGTAACAAAATAGACTCAATGCACTGACCTTACTGCTCCCTCCCTCCCGGAGCCCTGGCATGATCTTGCCTTCTCTGCTTTAAATTCCTCAGAACTGACAGATTTCTGCTAACACATCATCACTGATGAAGTGGCAGGTTTCTGATAATAACCTGTCTTGTCAGGATATGTCTGACCTGATGCACTTCTGACAGCAGCTGGCAGCCATACCCATCAGAAATCACATCCCTCAGCATGAGAGCACTGGGTGCAGCACAGGAGGAGAGCAGACAAGGAGCCTGGGCACCAGGCACCGCCTGCTTCTGCCTGGGGTGACACATGTCGTCTGCTCTGCTTGTTTTACTGCTACACGATACTTGCATCATGAAACAGGGGAAAGCCATTGTTTGGTCTTAACTGAGAGTAAGCCAGAACTTCAGAAGTTTTGCAAAAAGATGCCATTCAGGTTGCAACTGCTGATATTACTCCTCTTAATCCAGAGCAGTGCCATAAGCAATGCCAAAGAGCTCACTGTCACATATCCCTGGGCACAGATTTCACTTTACACATAGATGCACTCATCTCTGAGCAAGCTGATATCCACCAGGTGACACACTAGCTTTTCAATAAAATGGAAAATCAGGAGCTGGAAACCATTCGCTAATGGAAAAAATCTTCTAGACTTTCTCAATACAAAAAGCTTTATTTTAAAATATTGACAGATACTCTCAGTAATTTCTTCCCCACTTAAACCTCACGTTAGAGTTGGTAAAATTTCTAATTCTTAAAGTTTTTCCACATCGGAGAGCCACACAAAGAGAGCCCTAGTTTTACAGGTGTTGGGGGGGGCAGGGATGGGGAGCAAATCATCCTCCTGAATTTTAAGGCTTTTAATATGCTATGTGTTAAGCTGGTGTATTTGTATGCTACTTATACTGCTACATCTCTCCTGCTGTCTTCTTAATTCTGGCTTTGACAGCAGGAGAAAGGATCACTTACTTTTCCCAAGGTTTTTGATCTGTGACGACAACTCTATCTTTGTGGCATGCTGATGTCTATTCTGCCCAGGAATCAGCCAGTATTACTGTAAAACTTTGTCATTGGGCTCTGCTGCTTTGATGGATGACCAAAATAGCTGCTATTCTATTCAAAGATAAGCAGAAAACTTATAAGAAATTACTCAGGAAAAAGTGAGAAAATAATGTGCTGTTCCAAATGGCATGACAAAGTGATCTGCTTAAGCTCAGCACTTAGCTATCTGAGAATGGGAGCGAAAACACACCTCACCCATATTTGAATAGCTGATCACGTAGATAACTTGACAGGCCATTTATATGGTGAGATTACATCGTTGTATCATAAACTGTGGGCTGTGTTTTGCCTTCAGTTACACTTTGCATGTCTCATCTTCATGGGGCCATAAAATAAAGAAACAGGACAAAATGTCTAACTGTGCACATGCTGTTTTCCTGGTTCAGGAATACAGTGCAAGGGTTTACACTGTTAAACCCTTGCCACAAGGGTTTAATATTGTTAAATGGCAGAATAATTTGGCAACAGACGCATTTAATGGACACCCTCCAAAACTAATAGTTACAACCTGAAATATGTCCATTTGTGTAAAATGTCGCATTAAATACACATGCATATCTTAAGGAAAGAAAGAATAAGGTTTGTATAATAACAGAATAATCACCCATGCGTCAAAAACAGAAGTAGGAAAGAAAAATCCAAACAGGTTTTCAAGTATCAGGAAATAAAGTGATGAGTAATAACCAAAAATAGATTTGTCAAGAGCACGTCATGCCAAATGACTGACTATCCATGAGGAGACCATAGAACTACTCAGAAGGAAACTAAATGCCACATATCTTGCTTTTAGCAATGATCAAGACTGGTTTGTGAGACTGCCTCCTGAAGAGCCACATGGACTTGAACTATATGCTGGGTTAAAACTGATGAGATCTTTCTGCTTTGAGGTCAGGTAACAGGAGCATGCAAGGCTCCACCAAGCGTGGTGGTGCAGGGGCTGCATTGAGGTCTACTCCACATTTACATCATGGGTGCAAAAGACAGATCACACTACTTTTTTGTTGATGGCATCAAGGTTGTTATTCAAGAGAATGGGATTAGACTACTTAGGTATTTTGGAGAAGATGGATAAATTCAGATAATGGGACAAAAAAAAAAAATAGGAAGTTCAGTTGTACTGAAAAGGGGGAAGAGAAAACTGTCAGGCAATGCTTCCAGCAGAAGGAGTCCAGGAAGATCACAAGCACAGCCTGTGTCAGCATCAACAGGCTGCTGTTAGAAAAGCCTAATCCTGCTGGGATATGATCAGTAGGAGAAGGAGCTGTGGGAGACCACCTCCCACAGCTTTATGGGAAAGCCAAGGTAACCAGCTTTTATTTCAAGACTACAGACCAATATTTTGTGGCAATAGACAAGATTAATCACCTGCAAGGATGCAATGGTGCCTTGTTTTGTAGATTCTTCATCAATGTTTTCATCTGTTACTGTTAGTTTTCCACAGAGAATTACCTTATTTAAATGTTTCTCAAGACTACTGTCTTGCATAGTTATGGACCGCTTTCGACCCTACACCTGAATCCCCAAGTTCTGAAGCCCCTTCCTGGTAGGCTAAAGGTGTCGTTTCAAGGAGGAATGCAACAGCATCTCTCAAATCTGTGCCTCTGGTCTGCTCAGCAGCTGGAACTCTGTCCTGTAGTCCATCAGGAACATTAGCTCTGAAATAAGCATTTTGTAAAGAGTAAAAATAGCCTTTCAGAGAACCCTTTGGATACATGCTAGTCCAAGCCCTCTCCTTGGATTAGGATAATGAATAGTGCACAAAGCTATAGACTATAAAACATACTTGTCTTATCAAAGTCTGGGGGAAGAGACAAGGTTATGGTCAGATCAGTCTTTAACTGCCTGCTTGTTGAAGTCTGGAAAGTTTCAAATTGGTAAACTTAAAATAATTGCATCTTTGATAACAAGAATCAGACTGTGCTTGTAAGTGCTAGGTAAGCTCTGAATTTTATTAATTTATTATGTGTCTTGATCTTGCTATAATTAACAGATCCTCAGATATTACATAAAGACAAGAAAGTGACATTTAATATTCTAACTACTGTGCGTAAGCACAGAACTCGGTGTGATAATCAGGTACATAGAAATGCTAACAACTCAGACACCAAACAGCATGCTGAAATTCAGGTAAAGCTACTCTGATAATAAAACCAGCACAGACAATGAAAATTTTCTGTTTCCAAAATAGTTGTACAGCCTTGTTTAAGAATTGCCATTTAGGAATTTATTTTAAGCATCAACATTGCCTAGTCTGCAAAATTATTCTATGTAATTAGGAGTTAAATTCAACTACCCTCAGCAACAACAGAAAAGTACTGAGAAAACCCATACCTGTGTATACTCTAGGCTTTTAATTCCTTTTTTTATTCAAGTCTAAATGACTATGTTCTATTACCAAAGGAATATTGAGATAGAAAATAAATGCAGAGGGACTCTCACGAGTAGGCAGCTGTTCAGGAAAACAGTTTAACAAAAATAGCTACTCCACTTCTTGGATATCCTCCAGAGTCAAGCTGGAAAGCTTCACATGCACTTGATTTAAGAAAAAAGGAAAGGCTTCCACCCACCGTCTCCTTCAGGACCACGTTTTCCTTTGCTCTCCAATGCTTCAGTGACCTCTATATTCCAGTTACATGCACAGTCTTCAGCTCTCAAGGAGATTAAATAACAGAAGGATCTTCAAAGAAGTTTAACACAAGTCAAACACATTTTCAGCTAACATATAATAAAATCTGTGCAACTTCCTAGCATCAGATAACACCAAGATATTGCTAGACTCAAAAGTGATTCAGGGAGATTTGGGGATGATTGTTCTACTGGTGACTGTTAAATCCAATAGTCAAGAAATCCCCACACCATCAATAGCTGAAAATAAAAGCCCAAGGAAGGGCTACCTTACTCAAGGTATTTCTCACGTTGTTTCTTAACCACCTGCATTCAAGCGGTCACTGGTCTTAACTCAGTATTGAACACAACATACTGTGGCAAACTTCGTGTTTTAAGAAAAAAAGAATCCCTACAGCACTGAGCTCATGAAAAAGAAATGAAATGCTGAGGTCTCAGGACAAAGTCTGCAGGTGATGTTTAAGAACACAGACATGAGCCTGACCAAAGAAGCCAGAAGTCTGAGGGCAAAGGAAGGCTTTGTGCATGTGTTGTCAGCATTCCCCTAGGCAAAGAGGAAACCTCTTAAGCAACGTTTTTCCACTGGATTTTCCTTTTATTTTCCCCTATGGGAGTGATGGGTGGCCACACAGTGGTCTGTCCCCATTTACGGGGCACATTACTTCTGACCTGTTCCTTCCCCCCCAGCAGAGTGCCCACCCACCAGGCAGCTCCATCCCCACGCAGCTCACTCAGAGCAGGGTGTCACATATTTTGGTTGTGGCAGGAGGAACCATCCATTGCAGCAGCTCCCAGTCTTTGCTCAGTTTTCACAGCCCCTAACACCACTTAGCTGCACTGGCATTTCAGCTGAGGAGAAATGGTTTCCACCAAGTCAAACATAGAGCAACTCAGCCGCACAGCCAAGAGAGAAGAAACTACTTGTGCCAAACTCAAAGGCACTTCAGAGTTGCTCTGGGACTGGATTCCTCCCCCATCAGCCTTTGTGTCCAACTGCAACCCACACCTCTACACGCTGTGGGTGTGCTTCTGTGCCTGCAGGGCTGACACAAGCTGCAGTGTGCCACATGCCTGCACCAGGACAAAGCATTGGCTTGCAGTGCTGAATCCCTAGGAACTAATGCAGTGCTGCACAGTTCCCCCTCTAGACCATACCTGCAGGTACTGAAAGCCCAGCATTCAGGCAACCAAGGAACACAGCAAAAGCCCCAGGAATAATTAGTTTATGTTTTGTGTATTAAAAACACAAACCAATCCAAAGGAGGAGGAAAAACAACAGAACCCAACTAGCTGTATTATAAGACAGTTTTCTTAGGCAGCAACACGGGGCTGAAGGCATCACAAGGAGGACAAGGCAGCCCAAAAGGCTGCAGACCATCAGCCATGCATTATTCATCCCCAGAGGCACTAAGTGGTACCACCACTTCAACTGTAACCTCAGCAAGGCAGCAGTGCTAAGCTTGAGCTTGTGTTATAAAGCCCAGTTTAACAGCTTGGGGAATTTGGCCTAACCTCAGGCTGTGGTCACATCAGGATGGTGCACAGCAGGCACCTGCGCATCACCACACTCATTCCCATACCTCCCCCAAATCCAGCTACTTCACCTTTGTTCCATACAAGACAGGGCAACCCAAAACTCAGCCTCAGCTTTACAGCTGAGCTGTAGGCCGGTCTTATAAAGACAAAGAGGTGAGCACCTGCTGTGTCACCACCTGAATGCCCTCAGTGTCAGCTGCACCACGTTAGTGAGCCACTAAACACAGATTTTTAAGTTGACATGTGATCAGCTTTCTCTGCTAAACTGCCCTGGGGACAGCTCTCCTCCCCTTGGTCATCCCCAAGCACACTGAAGTGTTGGCTGTTGCAAAGGCATAAATCGTAGCAAAATTTGGCTTTAACCATTATTAGATTGTAAGATCTGTAATTTCTTTTCTGGATGTCAGAACACTGCTCTACTGAACGAGCGTGGCTGTGTATGCAAGCTAAAAGCAATGGCAACCTACATGCCTGGTAGGTGCAGCCTGAATTGCACATCCCTAATTTGCTCAGCTGAATGCAGCTTAACTCATGGATTTCTGTAACAAGTCACTCCTTTCACACAGACTTTTACCTTCTGTTCATTTTGCCATCTCAAAGAACCCACCAAAACAGCCTTTGGGAGTGCTAACAGCGATGGCTTATCTGAAAAGCCGCAAACCCCTTCCTACCAGCCCTGTTTCCATAGCTGCATCAGATCAAACACGGGGCTGCTTGAAACTGGGTTTCAGAGTCTGGAATCTCTGAAAGTCTGGTTTTCCAACTGGGAACAGGCTTTGAGGGGACCAAGGTGTCCCTGCGGCCCAGCATGGCCCTGGGCAGCAAGGTGCACCGAGCCCACCCGTCACCACCGCCGTGACAGGCGTGGTGCCATGGCATGCACCTCGGGGCTGTGGGTTTGCTGCCCTTTGATTGCTGCTGACCGAGTTTCCCCTATTTTCTTCCTTCCCATGGGGGGACAGCTAGGCAGGCCCGCTCGCAGGCAGTTTCCCCGGGCAGCAGCCTCATCACGAGCCCGCTGCCGGCAGACGCGCTGCATGCCATCTGCGCCGAGCAGTTTGTTTGCAGAGCACGGCTACCTTCTGTTTGCTGCCTTCAGAAACGAAATGGCATGGTGCAGGAACAATCAGAGGGAAACATTTCTGTCATCTTCACCGGCACCCTCAGCTCTACGGCTCCCTGAATGTGAATTAGTGTCTTAAACAGTTTATTCATTCATGGCAATCTGTTCATTTATTTTCAGGAGATTGTATAGCTCCGGGAAGCCTCGCACGTTTGCTTTTTTTCCCCTCTCTAAGCCCCGACTACGAGATATTCTTTATTTTTCTCAGATCAGTGCTGCTCCCACTCTGCTGGGCTGATGTGTGCGACAGTCCTGGGCTCAGAAATGGAAAGGAGGAACATTTAGGATCGAGTGAAGACCGCTGAAGTGGCTGTGAGTTACCCAGAAGCTGCACGCAGCCCCGGGGGGCTGGCAGCTTGCAGGCAGCAGAAGCAGGATGCAGCCACCCGAGCACGGCCATGCTCCATGTGCTGCTCCCTACCAGCCAGCAGTGTGGTGCTGGAGGCACGGGCAGCAGGTCCGCAGCACGGCTGGTAGAGCAAGGCTGAGCGCCCATGTCCCTTGAAATAAGCTGCAATGGGAAAAGTGGGAAAATAAACTTTCCTGAGAGGCTCCCAACACGTCCTGATTTTCTCACCCCAGGAGCACTGCAGGAGCAGTTGTTTACCTTCTGCAGCCAAAACCAGGAGCAGATCACAAACCAGTTTACTAGGAAATTCAGCTGTGCTTTTGAAAGCAAAAAGCACAAAACAATGTAAAGCTTCTCCAAGACTAAGTAAATGTTCATTTTACAGAATGGATATCATCCAAGTTAAGGTTTTGGGCAAGACTTTTGCTGGATTCTTTTTACTTTTCTACAATTCCATAAAGGAACTATCACTAGCAGAAATGTAAGGTACAACAGATGAATGGCAAGGCAGTGGAATTACATTCCAGGCACACTTGAATGAAGTACAACATCTGTCTGTGTGCAGGAAGCCAGAGCAGAGCTCACCATCATCCAAGTTTCAGCTGAATCCCATTTTACAGCATTAGCAGGACAAAGTGGTGCTGCAGCACAGTGCTTGCTGTGTGCAGACCAGCCTATTCCTTACCCAGGATTTTGGACCTTGTGCCACAGTTGCTTTTGTTTTTTTGTTTGTTTTCTAATCCTCCCTGCTGGGGCTCAGAAGGATTGTACAACACCGCAGCAGATACATCACTGGTTGGTTTGTCCAGCACTAAATATTAGTGGTACAGAGCTGAGATTTGGCAGGAGACTCATCTGTGCTGCCTTTGAAACCAGAATCCTCTGTGGTCATCTACTATTGCAGCAGAGGCCTCCAAAAGACATTATGCTCTTTCTAAAACACAAGGTGTTATTTGTACAGATAAGACAGTTCTCCAGGGCTCTTCCTCTCCTGTGACTTTTATTAACAGGCAGCGTGAAGATGCGCAGCAGCATTTAACATATAGTATTTTCAAATAGACGTTTCAGGTCTAGCTTATGCTATTTGATCCATTAATCACATACAGCTTTGAGTCTAGAAATAATGTTTAAAAAGTCTATGTAGTTACAGACTGTTAGGGTAAATTGGTTTTCACAATGGCTTTACTCATTTCATTCAAGTTTCCCTCAGACCAGTCTGGCCGGCTATTATTTCCCACTGTCCTTTCATCTAGTAATTCTAGTAAACTAAACTGAATATTCTGCATGACTCCAAAGTGTTCTTGCTGGCTTTTTAAAAGTGATTTCGATTTCACTGATACTAAAAAAAAATATTAACATTTGATGAAAATACCCATGATCACTTTCTTGTCCAAGAACTTCCAAATTGTTACTGTTGATTATTTTTCTATGGAAAACAAAGAAAAAAAAAATAAAGGGAAAAAAAAAAAAAAAAAAGGAAAAAAGGGGGGGCGGGGAGTTACTGGCCTATGACAGAGAGAATATAGTACCACTCTGTATTGTCCACTCCATGGGTAACCAGCAATAATTAGCCCAACTTTACAGCTTTTAAGATACTCAGTAGCTAAATCGCTTGCCCAGACCATTAGCTCATGTCGAAAATCTGACTTTTGCCTTCAAGTGTAATGGATTCTATCCATAGAGTATTTAAGTATTAAAACCAAAAGCTGATATTACAACAGAGAGTATCAGAAATGTAATATGAGAGACTGGAAATGAGACTCTTGTAGAAATAAGATTATTCTTGTCTAGGAACACAGTCCACAAGTTCTTTAACATCCTTTCCAACATGAGACAGCAAAATGTGTTTGAAGAAATAAAGAACAGCTCAGGAATAACCCAGGAGCAGATGTTGAATCCACAGTGAGCAAAGATTTTAACCGATTCTGCTGAAAATAATAGAAAGTTGAATGGTACATAACAGGGAAGGGAGAAAAAACATACCAGAAGGAAACTCAGGAAAGCCCAAAGAAAGCGTTTGCAAGCTCACTTGCCTTTGCTGTGTAAATAAAATTATGATTATCAGGGTAGCCTCTAAAGACCGTGCTGTTGGCTGAAACATTGAAAAACTTAGCTTCTGGGTCCTTTCAAGGCTCTGGGCAGGACCTTTCCTCCCCTCTGCACAGCAAAGCTGATTTGCAGGCTTATCAGAAAGTCCCGAGGAAGCAATGTAAAGCTGCCAGGAGAGGCTCGGCCGGGAGACTTCCCCCAACACCCGCAGCTGCATGCAGCAGTGTCCAGCAGAAACGCTCACTGCTGACACCAGGCAGCCCCGCTGACAGCTCTCCAGGCAGCCCCAGAAGCTGTTACTGGAATGTCTCTGCCTTCAGAATGAGTTGCTGAGCAGGTATCAAGCAGAAGTAGGTTGATTGTTTATTCAAAAGGCCTAGCACTGCACTGCACGCTGCTGCGTGTGGGCATTCATCAGAGCAGCCTGCCCCTGAGCCGGGCACATCCCAAAACACCGATGAGCACAGCTGGGCCAGCTGCTCCGTCCCATGGCCACCAAAGGACCCAGAGTCACTCCTCTCACTCCCAGTGACCCAAAGCACTGGGACACGATCACGATGCAAAAAGAATCTGCCACCACCCTTGCTGGTGATCTGATGATCTCTCTGGGCTGTGGGATCCCTACAAGCACCCTGAGTCCCCACACGGGTTTTAGCCTCTTGCTTTGTACTGGGTTTACATGGCAAGGCCTTGGTAGCAGAGTCTTACAGGGGTGGCATCTGTGAGCAGAGCTCGCAGAGCTCACAGAGCCCCATGTCAGAGCAGGGTCAGCCCCAAAAGGGACCTGCTGCTGGCCAGAGCCGAGCCAGGGAGCGATGCTGGCTGGGCCTCTGGGAGAGCAGATTTAAGAAAGGGGAAAAAAAAAAAACAGCTCCATCTGGTATCACAGGTGTGAAGGCCGGAAACCTTCCTTTCTTGTCCCTTGTAAATAATTTAATGAATAGCCAATGCCATTTCAATGCTCAAGGACCTGATGAATTGGCACCAGCAGGGACCCCACCAGCAAACCAGTTTGTGGTTGCAAAAAGGCTGAGAGGTGGAATGAAAACACAGCCCTGGTCTGCAAACACTCGTAACAACCTGGGTGCTATCAAGGTAATCTTTAAAATGCCAGGACAATTATCCCTCACACTGCCCAGCTTCGCTGCCTTCTTTTATAATGACCCCAGCTACAGCTTCTTTTCCACTGAACCTGCTAATCTCAAACATCGCCGGAGGGGAAGGCATCTGTTAATTAGTGACAACTCACGCATGCAGCTGACCTCTCCTCCTTTGGAGCAGACAATGCTCCTCTTTCCATTTCCCTCACAGCAGGCATAAATCCCATGCCCACAGCTGGCAGTGCTTCGCAATGCAGCAGTGCAGGTTTTGCTACAGTTACAGACATTTTAGCACTGGCCTTTACCTTCCTGCTCAGCTATATTAGCTGAGTAACCTTTAAAGAAAGGCAAAGTCATTTAAAGTGCTATTAAGCAAGGCAGGTGCTCGGAGCTTACCTCTGCCAGGCCGCAGCAGATGTGGGGCTCTGTCGAGCACTGCAAACAAGAAAAGGTCATGAGCCGCTCAGAAATGATCCTCAAGGTCTCAGTTTGTGTTAAAAAGAGTATATCCTTAGCTCAAGTACAGACATATCAAACAAAGGGTAATACGAGCTTATCAGCCGGAGAGCTGTCAACGTTACTTAACTTCTGAGTTAGTTTGGAAGCTTCAAATTATAGTCATCACGGGTAATCTTTAAATTAAACTGGGGAGCACTTTCTGACTGCTGACTTACAATTTCTTCAAAAATAGGAAATACTGATACGTTGAACAGGTACCCTGAGGATCTGCACACAGAGGTTACCACGGGCTTTGGTTGGTCCTGCCACTGAGACCCTGCTCACACGAGGGAGGCCGGTGCTGAGCTGCTCGGGGCATATCCTGCGGCAATGCCATGCTGCTGAGCAAAACCAGCTGCGGGCAGGACTGGGTGGCCAAATTCCCAAGCCTCCCTCCACCCTATCTGAAGAGTCCTGGCAGTCAGGGGAAGTCCCTGTGACTGGAAAAAGGGAAACGTCGCTCCCACCTTTAAAAAGTGTGGAAAGGAGGACCCAGGAGCTACAGACCAGTGAGCCTCACCTCTGTGCCTGGGAGGGTCATGGAACAGATCCTCCTGGAAGCAATGTCAAGGCACATGCAGGACAAGGAGGTGATCCGAGACAGCCAGCATGGCTTCACCAAGGGCAAATCGTGCCTGAGCAACCTGGTGGCCTTCTGTGATGGGGTAACTGCATCAGTTGACAAGGGAAGACCAACAAATGTCATCTACCTGGACTTCTGTAAGGCCTTTGACGTGGTCCCACACGACATCCTGATCTCCAAATTGGAGAGAGGTGAATTCAAAGGGTGAACCATTCAGTGGATAAGGAATTGGCTTGAAGGTTGCACCCAGGGAGCAGTGGTCAATGGCTCTGTGTCCAGGTGGAGGCTGGTGATGAGTGGTGACCCTCGGGGGAGGGACAAAAAGATGGGGAGTGACTCTGCTCAATCAGATGATGACAGGACAAGAGGGAATGGTTTTAAACCAAAAGAGATTTAGATTGGATGTTAGGAGAAAACTCTCCCTCAGAGAGTGGTGAGGCACTGGCACAGGTTGCCCAGAGAGGCTGTGGCTGCCCAATCCCTGGAGGTGTTCACAACCAGGTTAGATGAGGCCCTGGGCAACCTGATCTAGTGGATGGTGTCCCTGCCCATGGCAGGGTGGTTGGAACTGGATGATCTTCACGGTCCCTTCCAACCCCAGCCATTCTGTGAGTTCATGAATGAAGTCGAGCTCTGGGGGAAGAGGGCCCAGCAAGCAGTACACACAGCAAAGGCTGTAAATCTTCACGATTTTTAGCTATCAGCAATATAAATAAGTTGTTTAGACTCACCAAGAGAAAAGAAGCCATTTTTCAAGCATGGCAAGACCTCAGCAGAAAGGATCAGAGGGTGGTGGTGGGTCCCAGAGAATGCGGCCAGCAGCCCAGGTCTTCGATGCACCGAATTCATGCAAATACAAGCCGGAGCAGAACACGTCAGCTGGATGGTGTCCTACAGTTACAGCAGCCAAAGGCAAACCGAAGTCCTGCTGCTTCCCACGTGTCAGGAAAAGGCAGCAACAACAGAAAACCAGAGCACTTTTTTGTCACGTAGATCAACAGCAGTTTATCTTACTGTGCCTCCAAGATTTTGCAGCTTTATTTTGGCTTTGGCATTCTTATGCCAGAGAACAAACAATCTGACACCCACGGGCAGCAAGGTCACTGGCTGAAGACCACTTCTACAGCATGACCAAAACATCACCTTAACCCCATGAGAGCAGGTTTGGGCTTCAATTTAAAAGTGAACTTTTTCAGGTGGCCCCCTTCAAAGCTTCCATTTTTCACACCAACTCTGGCGTTTCCTCTTTAAAACACTTTACTGAGATCAAAGTGCTTCTGCTGATTATCTTTCAGAAACAGCAGGCAGAAGACAGGTCCCTGTTTTTCTGGGTTCTGAGCAAATCTGGATCAGAAACACAACCTGGGTCTAAGGGTCAGCTCTGAGAGGCATTTACAGCAGCAGATGTTAGCCTCCAGGGTTTGTGAGTGCCGCTGTGCCAGCGCTCAGGATGGCTCCCGTGAGCACCAAAGGGGCTGAATGAGCACTCCGGCTCCATCCTGCCATGAAGGAAATTCAGTTTGGTTCCTGACATGATCTTGGTGCAGTTCGACAACGCATAATTGAAGGCCTGTGTCAGAAGGAAGCAGCCAGTAGCTGCTGGCTGGTCCCACCATGGTTCCTGCTGTGCCTGGGGGCTGTGGGGCTTGCGGACCCCCGGCTGGGCAGCCCAGCTGCAGCCACAGTGTGCAGGGGCAGGCGTGCTGCACCACCAGCCTACGGGGCTGTGAGTGCTGGTCAGGTCCATGGGGTCAGAAACCCATGGCTTGATAGTTTGATCATCAGCACTTCAGAAACCATCCGTGTGTTCTCTCATGATTCAAACCTGCTTGCTTCCCAGCGACACTCAGCACGGACCTGGTTAACTCCAGCCCCACCAGGAGCTGCGTTTCCTACTGGGGCAGAGCTAACGGCACCCTGAGACGGGCTGTGCCTGCTGCTCTGAGCCAGCAATACACCGCCAGAACTTGTTGTACAGAGCAGATCCTCACAGCTCGTTTTTGTTGCAATTGTTTTTAGCCTAGCCTTTTGATCAGCACCAACCGTTCCTTCTGTACTGCTCTGGATTTCTCTCTCACTGTAATGGCCGTTGGGGCTCTTTCTGTGAAGTCTATGGCAGAATGTTTAAAATAACCCCTCCCTCTTTCTACCTGCACCAAAGGCTTGGGAAGTTGAGTGCTTTCAGCTTTAAAAACAACAGCCAGCTGCGACACAGCATTTCCAGGAGCAGCCCTGGAAGAGAGTGTTTTATTTACCTGCAAAATCCAAAGCATTTCAGGTTTGCAGCTGGCATCCTAATTTCCTGAGAGAAACAATCACTTCATTTCTTTTTTTTTTTTTTTTCACGGTGGGCTATAAATATTTAACACATGACATCCAATGCTATGAAGTTATCTGTTGTTCTTAAATGAAAATAGAAATAAATATCTGTGTCATGGAAAAAAAAAAAAAAAAAAAAAAAAAAAAAAAAAAAAACAATAATAATAAAATGAAACACGGTCTGTACTACGACAGCTCTGTAACAGCTGCGTGGAGCACAGCCTGGCTCCGTGTACGAGCAGCGCCGCACGCAGCGCTCGGCTCCTCGCACGGGGGCCGCGCCTCCAGCCCCCGGCACACGGAGTCGCAGCGGCCCCCCCCGGCCCCGCAGCCCGGCCCGACACCCGCTGGGGGTCTCGGCGCCTCGGCTTGCGCTTGGGGGCCCTCTGCTGGGGGCCCGGCTCGGCCCGGGAGGGGACAGGAGCGCCTCGCACCGACGGCTCTGCCCCGGGGGTGCTGAGCGTGGTCCCGGTCCCGGTCCTGCTGCGGCCCCATCGGGGAAGGCGGCCGAGGTGGCAGGGCCGGCACAGCCTCCCCGTGTGCTGCCCGGCGGGGCCGACACAGAAATACGGGGTAGGGAGAAAAAAGTAAATGCCATTCCCTGCCGTTTGACGGGGAGGGCTTTTTCAAGTATTACCATGTTTTTGTTCAGATTAACTTATCTGTTTTTGCACAGAAACCCAAAGGGCTGGAGGGAAGCGAGAAGGAAGTGAAATAAATAAATAAACAAGTAAACAAATAAATAAACGGGAGATGATTAAGTTTTTAAACTCGGATTTTACCAAGAGCAAAAACAAAAGGATATTTTAAATGTTGTTTTGCGTCAACAGCTCGACTAAAGTAGAGAACGCATTTTAAATCTGTATTTTTTGAGCGGCTGCAGCAGCAGAGGAGACAACTCACTGGCGAACGCTGGGCACAGCAGGGGAGCTCAGCCCTTGCTGCACAGCCACCCCAGCCAATGTGTGGTGCAGGGTTTTGGCAGTGGCAGCTTGGGTTTGGCAGAGCACTCAGTGAGGGCTTTTATGCACACCCAGAGGCACGGTGTGTACACACGGCATCCCTATACATACCCACACATATGTAGGTTGGAGGGCTTGTAGGAAAATACTGCAATTAATAATGTACTAATGCGTTAAATACCTTGATGGATCAACCAGCGATAGCAGATGCATCGTCTTTACAGACAGTGATGATTCTGCTGTCAAAAATCATATTAAATTGATCTAACAATATTTTTACTACATGACTTTCCTACTATACATCAATGGGCTGTTGGGCAATACATTGAATCTGTTCAGTATCTGTGCCCACGGATTTGAAGGCAATAAACATAATGAAGTCTGAAGTGAGATACACAAAGTCGTTCTACAATATATGCATAAAGCTAGCATAGCTTTGATTTAAATCCCTATCGTTGATTTCAGTTAATCGCTGACTTCATCTGCTTGGTACTTGATATGCCCCAAACCCGTTTCCAGCTGACAGTATGCTTGCTCTTCTCATTTACCAGTTTCCTTATGTTAATAACATTAACTTTGCATCTTCTTTCCCAGGCAGTCAGAGGAAAGTGCTTAGTCTGCCAGCGGGCTGGAAAATCACCCTGCAGTAGCCTGAGTGAGGAGTGCATCCTATCTTCAGGTGAGATTTCAAGTGATCAAAAATCCACATCACCTTACGATGTGGATTTCGTATGGTCATCACCATAATACAATGGCTTCATTTGCTCAGTGTTGTTGCTCATTGTCTTTCTGCTCCAGACTTGCCTGGCTGCTGCTCCCAGGCAAGCACCTTGGTGTACCTTTGCCTGATAAATTTAAGAGCCCTTCTGTTATCAGAAATCTTCTCCTTTACAAGTACTTAAGTAGAGGTGAAATAGTTATTTTATTGAGTAAACTAAACAGATTGAGCTTGTTTAGTTTTCCACTGTAAGGCAAGTCTGCTGGACCTCCAATCACTCATGCCACTCTTAACCTGAAAACTTTTAAAGTGCACCAGCACTCTCAGAAGGATACACACTTTTCACAAGTGTCTACAAGAACAGTAACCACAGCAGCTGTACACCACACTGCCCCCATGACCAGGAGCTTGAGTATTGCACTGGCCCCAAAAACACGTGTTCCGAGCTTTCATCCCACAGGTACCATGCAGCCCTGGTGCGCCTGCCTCCTGTGTGTGCAGGGACCCCTCGAGATGCAGACCGGGACTGGAACAGGTCACGGGGCAGGCACATGCACAGAGCTCGCTTTCACTGCACGTACGTGTGAAACCCATGCAAGGGCCCTGTGAAAATGGATGCAGGGAAGCGTAACAGCATGAGTATCAGTGATGGAAGCTGTTGAGAGAGTTGCATGTGTAGTGTTGTGAATAATTATAGGCAAATTTTCCTGGCTGTCTCTTTCCATTTAGCAGCTCTCATGCCAGAAGAAAACAGACTAATCTGTGGAGCCAGTGGGTTTGCTGGTATTTGTGGGTTATGATTCTGCAAGGATGTGAGCAGATTACAAATTTCTCGGCTGAGGACAAGTTTTTGATTTCTGTTGCTCAGCTCCTGCAGTTGCACATCCGTTGTTATATGGAACAAGGCTGACAGGAGGTGCTGCTGCTGGGGTTGTGGCTGAGTGCACCCGTCCGCCACTGCTGCAGCTCGTGGGGCTGTTGCAAGACCCCTGGATGGGGTCTTCTGTCCCCACACCCAGCCCCACTCCGGAAAGTGGCAGGGGCAGGGACGCCCCCTTCCTCTGTCTGCCCACCCAAAGGACACTGCGGGGGCCTCCAGCCATCAGGACCCAGCCTGGCAGTGCCCGGCTGCAGAGTGCCAGCCCGGGATGAGGAGTGGCTGCATAAGGGGGTCCTGAGCACCGTGCATCGCCTGGGGGAACCCCTTGTGTCCTTGGCACCAGGAGTGCCCCTGGGAGTCCTTCTGCCTTTGTTCCTGCCAGGCCTAGTGTTTCCCATTTGTAAGAATATAAGATATAGAAATTCCAGCAGTAATGACTTCTTCGTGAGGATCAAAACCCTGAAGATTTTAAAAACCCCTCATGGTCTAACAAATGCTATATAATTGGATTTTTTTTTCTTTTTCTAACTATGTTTAGAAAAGCTTATAAGTGTCTATGAGATGCAGTTTGTAGCTTAAGAAGAAGGATGATGTAGGGGTGTCAAAGCTATATTGCTAGCAGCTGGTATCAAATTAAGATATAGATTTGCAAACCTTCCAGCACAGAAGTGGTCCCACTGGGGAAGCCAGCGGCAGGATCCTGCAAGATTATGTGCCAAGAGAAAGTGTTCTCATAAATTGTGGGGGTGCTCGGGGCTCTCAGCACATTGCTGTGCTCAGCCTTAAAATGTATTGGACTGCTGAGTGTATCCCTAATGTAAGCATTTGGCAGTAGAGTATGAGTGCTGCAGATGTTGGTTTATGTCTAAGGATTAGGGAAGCAGCATTGCCTACCAGCTCCATTTAGAGGTTTGTTGTTTTTTGTTTTTTTTTGCTGTCTGAAGCTTTGGTTTTCACATCTCCGAGCTATTTGCAGTAGCCACCACAAACAGGTGCGGGCTGCAGTGCGGGGCTCCTGCCAGCTCCTCAGTCCCCATTTCAGAGCTCACACAGGCATCGGGAGGCAGCAGCGCTGAGACTCAGCTCCTGCTTACCCAGGGCACTGGAGAGGACATCGTGTGAGCACCTTCACCCACCCGGCCTCTTCTTCTGCAGTTCGTCCTGGTCAGAGGGGAAAGGGAGATGCTGGGCGCACAGTCAGCAAGATCCTGTACTGGCTGTGGGTGCATGCTGGGGGTGCTGGGGAGTTTGCTTTCCAAGGTTTTACAGCTTTCTCTTTTTTAAAGGGAAGCTTTGTGCTAAGGCCTTCACGCAGAGAGCACAGCCAGCATCGGAGAAGCCTCTGCCCGTGCTGTGTTTTGAGCCACCCTGTCCATAGCTCGTTTTGCACATTGGGTTTCAGCTGCGGGCAGAGCGATGGGGAAGGCGACAGAGAGGCGAAGGGAGAGCCCCCGCAGCCCCCGTCCCTCCAGTGACACCCCGAGTCACCCCTCCAGCACCATTGCTCCTGCTGCAGGGGGCTCGCCGTGTGCCCTCGTGCACCTGTGAGACGCAGTCCAGATGTTGTGACCACCTCCGCAGCTCTCTGGTGGGGCTCCAGCTCTGCCGCCATGAGCTCTGTGTGTGCAGCAGTGTGACATGTGTGTGTGAAGCAGTGGGACACGTGAAGCAGAGATGACAGCACACACCTCACTATAGATTAGCGCGCACACGCATGCACCACACACACAAAACAGTAGTTTGCTGTTTTATGCATGGATTAAGCAGATACTTGTGGATATTAGCACATCTGCTATTCAAGTGTCAGCATAGGAATAGTTTCACAATCCCAACTCAACTGAAATTAAATGAAAGGAAATACAAAGGATTTGTAAAGCCCAATAACAGAGAAGTGGAAGCAGCAGAGAAGAACAGATGAAGATAACTTTTTTATATGTATATAATGGGATTATATTATCTTCTATCCTGAAATATCCAGAACCCATTTCATTTTCTCTTATTGCTTGCCATACTAATCATGAGTCACTGAGGCTGATGGAGAGCTTGCATGCTCCTACAACACGAGGGTCGCTCTGAGGGGTAGCGTGAGGAACAGGCCGGCAGCAGGGAGCTCAGCCTGTAGGGCAGAGCACAGGAGAATGATTGCGTGATAGCACTGGTGGCAGGGTAAACAAAAGCGATGCAACTGTGTGGATTAAATTATAGGGGGATTCTGTGATTCTGTGACTTTCTATGCCTTGGAGGAACACGCTATTTTTAGTCTATCAAACAACAGGGTTTGGTCATGGATTCACATGTGGTACAATGCATTGGCACAAGGTAGCTGTTTCCTGCTTCACGCCTCTGTAATCAACACCCAGTTTGGGAACTGCTGTCACAACCTGGGCACGGCAGCCATGCCGTGCTGGAGGCACCTTTTGGGGCCGTGACACCCGCTGTGCAGCCTGCAGCCCCCCGGCACAGCTCCTCCAGCCTGCGGTGGGAGCAGTCCTGTAGTGTCTTGTAGAGGGACCGTGCCAGGAGACTGGCTCCGTCACATCTTGGTGGGTAGTTTAGAGCATGGGTTTAAGGGGGAAAAGGAGAGGAGATGACAATCAGCCTGCTGCTCCCTGCCAGGCCCTCCTCCTGCAGACGGTCATGCCAGCCACCCGGCACAGGGACACCCCTCATGGCACAGGGACAGCGGCCTTCAGCTGGCTTTCAGAGACAAAGCTTGCTGCCAAACCTTCTTCATTTTCTCCCCTCAGCGGAAACCCTCAGAACAACAAAGCACAGAAAGAGGCTTGTCTGCAGAGTTTCGGTGAGGGGTCAGTCAGGCTGAGTAGCTCCAGAAACCTCTCAAATGGACTCGGGAGGTGGCCTCGCTGCATCTCAGAGAAACTCCGTAAGACAGGAGGAAGCAGGGAAAAAATGCAGGGCTTGATCAGCGGCCCGAGAAGCTGGAAGAGCAGGTAGGAAAAGCACATTGTCTCCGAAAGCCATGGGAGGGGAGAAAGACAGGGGATGATGCAGTAGCCATGCTATTTTGCCAGGGAAGCCCTTTGAGGTGGGTAAACCCAGTTTTGGCGTGGGTGTGCTCATCACCCAGACCCAGAGGGGATCCGTCCCCTACAGCAGCTGGGTCGAGGAGCAGCCAGATGAGTGCCCTCTCAGTGTCATGGTGCTGGAGAGGCTGGGGAAGGCTTTGCAGGGCTTGTGCTGGGGGCACAAACTCTTTGTGGCTGCATCTGACTGCCAGGCGCAGTGTCGCATCGAAGGGTGCCGGTAAGGTACAGTAATGCCACCCACCCCACACTCCACCATGAATACAGGTTTACCAAAAGTGTCCCTGTGAACTCCCATCCCTAGGCAGGTGGTTGGCCCTGGGGCACTGCCAGGGCTGTGCTACAAGTGTGTGGATGCAGGAGTCATGTTCTGCCACACACCCTGCGTCAGCTGAACTTCAGCAGAGCTGCTGGCTCTGAGCTGTTGGTGCTTCTTTGTGCAACACACATTTATGTCTGCAGGCAAAGAAAAGGAGCCCATTCTCTGTTCCATGATGTGTTATGAGCCTTAATCATCTACTGCCATAATTGCTCAAGATTCTTCCTGATGCATTTATGTACTCCACCTGATTAGCAGTCATATAACAGCAAGCAATTTGCCACAATATTCTGAGAGCGCTTAATTTTCTCTTTGATGAAAGAGTTGTAAATGTAGGCACCTGTGCTCAACAGTTCATCTGATTAGTTACTTCATTATTGTCATGCTTTCCATTATTATTTGATATTTGCAAACAGCACTATTAGAATTATCCAATGCCTAGTGCCCACCAAAGAAAGCACAGGTGCTTTTCTCATAACTGCCTGGTAATGAATTTTCAATAGATCCTTCTCATGCCAAGGTTTTATTTTAGATGAGATGCTTTAATGATCAGCTGTCTTTTGGAATGGACTCCTCTTTGGTGGACAAAGCAGAACACAGAGGTGAAAACACTGCAGTAAGGTAACCTCACGGAGATATACAAGGCTAAATACTTTGATGAATGCCTACAAGTCATTACATAATTACCTATACACCATGAATAACTATGTTTTTTTGTTTGTTTTTGTTTGTTTTGTTTTCCTAAGATACATTGAATCCAAACTTGTTTTTCATGCGGAGAAGTCCATCAGGAAGAGTGTGAGTGAGCTAACAGACAGGCATGTTCGTACACCAGGTACTGTCCGAAGTCAGGAATATTTAGATCCCATCTTTCCTGTTCAGATCCCCACCTGACCAGCATTTTTCATAAGAGGAGAGGTAGGAAGAACAAAGCTACATTTTACTTGCAAGCCTGAAGAATCTGCTGAGCAATCAATACAAATCTTAGAGAGCACCATTAGCTGTTTATAGGTCAATTTAAGGTTGTTGATTTTGACTTATAAACCTGAGTAATTCCAGCTACTCAAGAGACCCACATATCTTCACATCACTCTGCCACCAGCTTGGAAACTATTTTTTCTGTCGTAGCAGTTGGCTCAGGGATACTGGTAAAAGGAGAATGCTCCCAGGCTACCCAGTCTGTTCTGGTGTGCTCAGACGCTGACCAGTGTACGGTATCACACACAACATGACCAGTCGAGGGGTTTCATCTCTCCTAACACTGACTGTGTCAAAACCATGCAGGGATAGAGAGTCCCCATGTAACCAGACACATGGCACTCACAAACTGCAGCACACACATAAAATATGCCAGATAGCTGGGCTGTAATGTCAGTCAGACACAGTTTAGACTAGGCAATTGCAAATTAGATGAGATTAATCCGATCCTTTGCATGAAAGCTTGTTCTAGGACCAGGAAAAATGGCTTACAGCAAAACTATTTCTGTTTTCCTCATTCATGAGAAGTAGAAGTTAAACTTTGATACGAGGTTATTCACGTGAGACATCCCCTGCTACCTTTTTTTCTAATTCTGGTCTTAAATATTTCAGTCCTGTTCTCCTGCCACATTTTTAGCATCCATCTATTCCTCCAATTTGTATGTAGAAAAGAGGTCCTCAAAAGCTGAAAACAATATTTTTCTATGCTTGTTCAGAGTTTGAGAAGTACCAAGGATGATTTAACTTCTCCTGCAGTGCCATTTACAATGACAAGGCTGAGGACTATGCTCATAAGTTGTTCAGAAGTTCCCCAGCCACAAATTTCCTACCACAGCTGTATACAGATATCTCCCATGCTCTAGCCTCAGACAACTCCTAAGGATCAAGTCCAGTCAACTCAAGGGCATATATTGGCACAAGTCATTGTGCTAGTTTCTAGAGCATCCTCTCTGGGTAAAGTATGAGGGCTATGAAACTTGACTAGCACAACATCATCTGTTCCTTTTTCTGCAGCACTGACCTCCTTCCCTGATTATCTGGAAGACTTTATTTTCAAAAGGCATCTTATTCACCACTTGGCACACCAGGAATGTTGTGCTGCACTGCTGGCTCTTAGAAAGTGCTACAAGGCCATGGCAGAAAATATTGAGGAACATTCCCAAACTCCTTCAGGCTTGGAGCTTTCAGAAAAGCTCTAAAATCCATCTCCATGGAGGTACTTCTCTATTTGGCCACTCGTGAAGGCCTCCGGTGCTGGGTATGGTGGTTCACATGGTCCTGATTGCTGTCTGCCATTTAACAGCAGAGCCCAATTCCTCTCCCTGCTGTGCTCCTCAGAGAATGCAGAATTTGCAAAATGAACTGGGAAAAGATGGAATCTAAAATTTGTCAGGCACTGAATCATGCACTAATAGGTTGATTTATCATCCATTTCTACCCCTAGCATCACCCATGAGCCATTTCCATGTTATGCAATGGACTGTGATGAAGTGATGCCTGAGCTGGAAGAGCAGAGGCCAGCGGTGCAGGCGAGGCGCTGCAGTGCTGTGAAGGCTCCGCACAGTGCCCGGGCCAAGCCCACTCAGCACTAACCCTGCTGCATGGTCAGAGCTGTCTTCAGTCTTGTGTCCCAGAACACCAGAGTTGCATGGAAGTCTTGTTGGTGTAACTAAACATTTACCTGGAAATTAAAAGGAATATTTTGATTCTATGCTGATGAATGCATACATTCATCATACAATGAAGTGGCGCTACCTACCAACAGAGGTGCCTCCTATCAATGATATTTGTAAAATGCTCAAATGATGCAGCTTGTACATATTCCCTTTTCAAAAATTGTTATACTAGGTTTCAAGAGGTGAAGCCACTATTTTTATTTTTAAAGGAATGTATGAAAGCTGTTTCTTTAGTTATCAACACTGCTATAAATTCGTATCAAATTTGTCAATTACACTTACTAATGCCTTGTTCCCTGTGGAGGATGCTCTGTACTGGCTGCATCTCTGACTCTACTGTCTATTTTCAACTGTTTAGCCTTTTGCCATCTTTTATTGACAGAAGAACACAAAGATATTTTAAATGTCTCTATTCATATTGACTAAAACTTCAAGCTGAGTTATTTCAAAGGCTTGAACAGTTCAGGGAACATATAAAATTCATTCAGATGTCTTACTTGCTTTTCTATTAAAGGAATTCTGCAAAAGGAGGGAAAAAAATAAACAAAAAACAAACAAAACCAACAACCACGGCACCGCAACCAGAATAGTTGCTGGTTACAGGCATTCAAGATAGGTCTCAAGGGTTTGATATTTAGGTTCTATGGAGAAAAATAAAATACAACCAAAGCACAGGAATATAAACCTTTTTTTCCGTTATGCTTTGATTCAGAGCTTATAAAACTTTGTGTGAACTTATAACACTGCAGAAGAGTTTTCTTGGCTCTATTCCACAACGCCTTTGCATGGAAGGATGTTTTTAGAAGGAAGCTCATAAAGCAAAATAAACCCAAGTGAGGAAGTTTCAATCACCTGAATTACAGGATTTTCCAAGCTAATTTCATAATTTCAAATGTGAAAGTTAAATTGAACATATTTATAGCACTCAATCTTACTATATCTTTTAATTTGTAATATGAATAGAAGTCTTTTTTCAATGGTATAATATATGTATACAGAGATCCTAGCCCTTGTGATGGTTATCTGTCACTCTACAAACATCTAGAGGCTGAGATCAGAACAAAATCCTCAGACTTGTGGGGTTACAGCACTGCTGAATGCAGTGGAACAAGGTCCTGGACAAGCCATGGATCTCCCATGTCCAGAAATACTCACAATACAAATGGGTAAGGCCTGGAGCAACTTGACTTAGGTCTGAAGTTCATGGTGCTTTGAGGAAAAGGTTGGACCAAGAATGTCCAGAGGTCTCTCCCAGCCAAAATTATTCATGGTTCCTGTGGTGGTCATCCCACCCTGAGCTGGAGTCCAGTTCTTACACCCTGGAGGTTAAAAGGCAGCAGGTGAAGACTCCCAAGGACCAACACACCCAGTGGCACAGTGAATGCACACCAACACACCTACCCCTACGCAGCCCAGGACGGACCCACGATGTGCCATGCCTCTATGCTCCCAGGTGAGGATCAGTGACAGAAGAGCTAACTTGTATTGTGGCCAAGCAGGGATATATTTGTCACAAGTTTAGGACTAAAACCTATTCGGTCTTTTTTCCTGCTCCATGCAGAGCCTGCTGCTATCAGGGGCTGAGAGCTGAGTGAGAGCTTCTCTGAGACACCGAAGTCCCCAGGGCTCAGAGATGCTATTACAGCCTCATTGCATGCTCAAGTAAAGCATCACGTTGCTTACTAGAAATGGATGTGAAAAAATGCTTGAGGGTCATAAGGGGGGAAAAGTGCCTCTTGAACAAGGATAAAAAAGCTATTAAAAAGTTCTTTGTTAAAATTTGTTATTAACTATTTTTTTTTTTTTTTTTTTTGGTCATTTGAAAAACTCAATATATCAAATACATCACTTACCTTCAGCTGGGATGTCTAGTTTGAGGTGAGTTCTCCTCTCTATACACAAGTTTCTTTTTCTTTTGCTATTCATCTGAAATCTGTCTTCAAGAAGGGCAAGCATTATCAGATGTTGTGCACTTAAGCTATTTCTTTAATAACTAGGGGAAACTGTTGTTTTTCCCCACATCCACTTGTGCCATTTTTCCCAGGACAAATGATAAAGGTGGCGAGGATAGTACATGTGGATTTAGGGAAGCAGGGCAGTTTCTCCATCTTTAGGCAGCCTTTAGGAGGGGCTGGTAGGGCACATGCTGCACATGGTCCACCTGGGCCATCTGAGCAGTTGCCTTGCAGCAGATCACACCAGTTCACCATGATTTCCCACTGAAAAATCCACATTGGCTCTTTATTGTCTTCCATATACACCACAAACTCATTATTAATCATTTGCCCTGGTACATTTTCCGGTACTTCATTTAGGCTTCCAGCTCTATAATTGTCTGGGGTTGTCATCACTTGCCCTTGAAGGACAGGAGTCCCGGCCGGCAGCCTCCTGCTCTCTCAGGTGTATTCATTGCTCACTGGTAATCACCACCAATCCAGAGGTTTTCTGGGGTAATTTAGCAAGTATTCTAGGGTGGATTTCATTCAGCTCTGATAGCTTGAAAACATCTAATTTATCTAAATATACTTTAATCTTTTCTTTCCCTGTTATCCCCTTGTTAAAATTAATTGCAGTAATTGTCTGGGCACAATTAACCTTTTTTTGAAGGCTGAAACAACAAGGCATTGAATGGTTTAGCCTTCATTTGCTTCCCTCTCTGCTCAGTACCAGGGCTACACATTCCTTTGTCTTCCTTTTATTTCTGATGCACGTACAGTTGCCTTTCTTTTTGCTTTTTATGTTCCTCACCAGTTTTATGCCTTATGCTTTTTGATTTTATCCATACAGACGAGAGTTTATTCCTTGCTATTCATCCTTAGCCAAGTGTCTTTATTTCTGTTTTTTTGGAGGATTCTTTTTATTTCTTCACATCCTCGGAGAGCTGAGGCACAGCCTCGGGAGTGCCTGCCGTTCCAGTGCAACAGGAGGCTGTTGTCGTGCCCGTGGAGCAGCTTTGCGCAGTAACAGCCTGTGCTGCAGCAGTTCGTGGTGCCTTTGAGCATCCTCCCAGGAGACCCGCACTGCTGCCTCCCGGAGTTTACTGAAGCCGGCCTTTTTGAACTCCGTTATTATTATTCTGTTGCTCTCCTTCCTCCTTTCTTTAGAATAACAAATTCCATCATTTTATATTTTTTATGGTCATTATCACTCAAATTACTTTCTGCCTTCAGTTTCTCCACCAGCCTTTCTTTCAGTAAATATCAAATCTAAAATAGCTGTCTGTGCCCTTTCATAATGCTTTTCCAATAGGCCCTCGGGCAATTTTTCTTAACTGAGAAAAGTCAACACGCATCCTCGGAGCTGCATGCAGACGTGGGGGATGACCCACGTAATCGGGACTCCAGCGGAGACAGCGTTCTCGGCCGCGGGGGCTGCCCTGGCACCACGGGCAGGGGGCACAGAGCAATGCGTCCCCCCAAATCCGCCCAGCAGCTCCCATGGCAGAGCAGCACAAGCAGCTGTTCTCACAGATTTTTGGGTCTGAGCATTCTCTAGTACCTCTTCAATTAATTCCTATTCCAGGCTCTTGTGATAAAGTATTTATATCGCATATAAGCTCATCATTACCCACACTAAACCAAACTGGTTTTGTCCTCTCAGAGCATGCTCTGTGGGTACAGCTTCAGCTTTAGCAATCAGGAGTGATCTGCAGTTGTGGTTGGCATTCACCCCATGAATTGGAAATCAGCCTCTTGGCCAATTTAGTTCAGAATTTTTCACCAACTTTAATTACTTTGTACTGTACATTGCCTATCTCGGTTCCCAGATGGGACAGGCTAACACCCAATACTTCTACTTTTGCATAGATACATTTATTGATTCTGTTAAAATGTTTTAATAAAAATCTTCATCTGAGTCATTCACAGAGGATGGATGTCTCCTGATGTTTGGTTTGTTCTAAAGTAAGAAAAACTCCAGTATGTTCTTAAACACATGGTTGAGGTGGAGACTCAAATATTTGAAGCTTGATTCAGTAAAATAAAACATGAAAGATACAGACCCTTCCATTTTTTTCCCCTATTCAGGGGATTTAATTAATTTATATTGCCTTCATCTAATCTCCTTCCATTATACTGATACCCTGCAAAACAGATTGAAAAGTTCAGTCCTTGGTGAGAACTTTTAATTTTAGTGAAAGCTTATGCCAGTGTTTTCCAATATTAAGCATGAAGCATGTCTGGATCCATTTTCATATCACACTGCTCTGTGTTGTACAGTGAGCCTGTTCATAAAATCTCCCAATGGAAACAGTTCTGACAATTTTCAGTCACTGTTTGCTGGTGAGGCTAAGGCACTTTTTCTCCCAGCCAGTTGAGTCTTGGTTGAATCCTCACCACACTGCTGGAGAACCGAGAGCACGGAAAGCAAGTCACTCATATGCTTCCCCCTCACAGCCATGCCAGTCTAAGACCCTTATTAAAAACAGCATCTGGCTGTACCACTTTTCACTCGTTGTCTTCAGCAAGGGACGTGTTCTGTGGCAGCTGCTCATGCCAGCAAGCATGCAGGAGACGTTTCAGGGTGGATGAGCAATGTGAAGGTTGCACGGTGCTCACTGAGCTCAGGCGAGAGGCTCTTGGTGTCACCTCCTTGCAGAGCATGTCCCACCCCGAGGCAAGGGGACTCTGCTCCTGTCCCACCCCTCCTGCCAGAGGAAGGTTTGGGAAGGAGCAGGCTCTGGCAGCCAGGAGCAGAGCACCACCAACTGCCCCCGGAGCAGCTCCTGCCTCCAGAGGCACAGCATCAGGTTTTTTCAGTGCGCTGCGGGGTTTGGTGAGGGCTTCCCACCACCTGCCTGCACGTGCCCTCCTGCCAGCCAGTGCTGAGGGAATCCCAGCATCTCAGCTGCTTTCTACCACCAAAAGTGTTTTAAGACCTATCCCTACGGGGCTCAAATAAAGTGAAACAAGAATAAGACTCATTTCACTCCTGCATAAATGCTGCCTGACACAAAATCTTTACAACACAACTTGGGAACATCAAACAAATCATGGTATCCTCCTACCAAGTGATTAACTTCTCCAGCACTGAGCCAGTCCACCAGCAGCCTTTCCTAATCATAAATCATCTCCATTCTCTGGAAATCAAGGTGCCTGCCAGAAATAGCACTTTCTCCCGGGGCTCTGCCAGGTGATGCTAATGGCATCGATCACGTCTCGGTTTCAGGCGCATCTGACTAATACAGGCTTGTCTGCCTGTGATTGCTCATCTTCTCCTGTACCGGCTCCATCAGCACCCTGCAGAGCTCTTCAGCTCTCCAGCTAACTGGCCTTCCTACTGCCAGAAATCAGCAACACACCCTGCAAAACTAATAAATACGTAAATCGCATCGGTACAACAGCAGTGTCCGTGTCCATAGCCTCTCCTTTGGGGTCAGTTCTTTCTTTCCTTAACAAATCAAGGAAGCCTCCTGTGCCCAGAAGAATAACCATAATAATTACTATGAATTAATTTTCCAGGTCATAAGCCAGGGATTTGATAAGAGTCTGCTGCCTGACCACACAACAGTTTAATATGCCATAGGAAGGGATGCTGTGCACTTATTTAGAGGGGATTAGTTTGTATGTCTGGCTTGGACTGATTCATCTCAACAGGTGAATGATCTCTGCAGAGTTCTGCCAGGAGAAACAGCCTCAAAAGCTCCTGCTTTAACTGGTAAACATTAAACTCAACCTAACCCCTCAACCCCAAAAGAAAAAAAGAAAAGAAAGGGAAAAAATGAAATATTTTGAGAGTCTGTAAAAGCAGTCTTGAATTGCAGTCTGTTTTCTGACAAATTCATTTGTCTGCTCTCAGCCCATTTGGACTTAGTGTACCCAGGGAACAGCCAGTACTGTTTCCAGAAGGGAAAGCAGCTCTCTTTTACCCTCCTCACTCAGAATGTTTGCATAGGAAGGCTGGTTGATATCTTACAGTTGGCTGATACAACTTAATAATACCAAAATGGATGGTTTTTTTTTGTTGTTGTTGTTGGTTTTTTTTTTTGTTGTTTGTTTGTTTGTTTGTTGTGTTTTTTTTGTTGTTTTTTTTTTTTTCTGTTGCATTTCTAATAAAGGTCCTTATTAATTAGCGCTACCAAGTGATCTATTTCAGTTTCATCAAACAATACTGAATCTGCCTATGTAGTGAAAATGGGCTCTGTTCTTTTTTTTTCCTTTTTTCTTTCTTTTTTTCTTTTGGTTAGATTACTATTTAAAAATCTATTTTTATTAACGGTAATATTTAACAGAGAATAGTTAGCAGTATATTTAACAATGAAACCAAAACATGTTGATAGAACCAGGCACAACCCTTAATTTTTCACACAGCAATTGCCCAGCCAAAGCACTTCCCTGATAAATTCTGACATGAGGGAATGTATTATACACTGCACAATTACTATTTATGGAAAAAAGAATTAATGAGAATAGAATAAGTATATTATGCTATATTTCTTCTTCTGCCCCAAATGCTTAATTTGTATCATATTATTGAGTCTTTGAAAATATGACTCAGTGCTAGTACCAACCATTATTTCAAGCTAATGTAAACTCCTCTGCAACTTGAGGTACGTGAACTTTGCCTATTTGTAAAGCAGGTTTTCTCTCCCGCGGATGCACAGATTGCAGGGCCAGGAGGGACCATCTGAACCATCTGCTCCAGGCTCCAGCACAACACGGGCCACCGAGCCTCGTGCCACGAGCTCTGCTCTAAACTCACTTCTCCTGGATGAGCTGGCACGCAGCTCTCTAAAGCCTTTCCCTTCACATTTCAAACTTCTCATGACAAACAGCTTCCCCATCTTGCAGTAATCTCATTTTTAAACTTTTTTTTTTCCCCTCCCTCCCCTCGCTAAAGAACAGCCATGGATGTCAAAAACAAGCCCTATCTCCAGTAATAATGTGAAATAAAAGATGGAGCACTGTTGGGAAGTAATGTTATGTGTAAGATAATAATTTTTTTGACTCTGAAAAGGCAAATGTGATCTGAAGCAGACTCTTGGGACTCGTACCACTGCATGTTGATTTGGATGCACTTCCAAAAAAGTTAACTTTTATTTAAGAGCAACGGGTTTTCTGCGAGTCACCCAGCTTGTCCTTTGGGTTAAACAAATTCCACAGAAGCTTTTTCCAACCTATTTCACATCATAAAATCACAGAATCTTTAAGGTTGGAAAAGCCCTTCAGGATCATCTGGTCCAACCACCCCCCTACCACCAATATCACCACTAAACCATGTCCCCAAGCACCACGTCCAACCTTTCCTTGAACACCCCCAGGGACGGTGACTCCACCACCTCCCTGGGCAACCCATTCCAATGCCTGACTGCTCTTTCTGAGCAGAAATGTCTACTCATTTCGAACCTGAAACTCCCCTGGCACATCTTGAGGCCATTCCCTCTAATCCTATCACTAGTTACCTGTGAGAAGAGGCCAACCCCCAGCTCCCCACACTTTCCTTTCATGTAGTCGTAGACAGCAATGAGGTCTCCCCTGAGCCTTCTCTTCTCCAGCCCAAACCCCCCCAGGTCCCTCAGCCGCTCCTCACAGACTTGTGTCCCAGGCCCCTCACCAGCTTCGTAGCCCTGCTCTGGACATGCTCCAGGGCCTCGATGTCCTTCTGGTAGTGAGGGGCCCAAAGCTGAACCCAGCACTCGAGGTGTGGCGTGGATGTGCTCCTACAGCAACAGTCAAAGCAAAACAGTGATGCCAAGGAAGGTGACCCAAGACTCAGCATCAGGCTACTTGCAACGAATTCACAATCAGAAGGAATAGCTGTGGGTGAACAAAATGGGACAAAGAAATTTAATTATCTGAGCTGCACAACAAGTCCTCGGTAGAGATGAGAACTTAATGCAAGCTCATCAGTCATCATTCAATTCCTTAATTTCTAAAATCCTCCTTCTTTATCATGAAAAATGTGCTTGTTGTTCCTCCCATCTAATTGCCTTCTAATTTTTGATCCCTTAAAAATAACACTACCATTGTCTGCAGTTTTTCTACTAAAGAAAACAAACATGTCAGTACTTCCTAAAAATTAACATCAGAGAATTTCACACAACTTGAAAATAAACCAATTTTCTTTACAATTTTTTTTTGCCTTTTGTTGAGTATAATTATATATGTATATGTACATATTGTACGTACATGTGTATACACATATCCACATATACATATATACAATATGCATATATATACACACATATAATGTATAGATCATGTATAATTATCTTAAATGAGAGGCAGAAAGATGAAAACCCAAGGCGGCCTTCTACGTTGAGGTGCCTGCGTTATGAGCATTGACAACGTCACTTATCCTAGAGCTAAAACTTCTCTTCCACAGAGCCCTGTTGTCCAGCATTTTTCTTCAGAATTTTGCATGGCAAGTGGAAAAAAGAAATTAACTGAAGTGTACTCATGTGAGTCTACTCTTGCTGGAAAGTGGTACCCAAAGGAGAAAACACAGTGGTGTAGAGCTATCTTTGTAGAACAAAATCGTTAACAGCAAAATAATCACTATTTGCTTAGCTTCAAGTAACAAGGGAGCTTTGTTGCTGTTCTCATTAATACCCTATTAACACAACTGGCTGTTTCGCCATGTGGAAACAGCGTGAAGGCGACAGAGGAAACCTGAGTCAGGCCGTGACCCCGCATGGGGAGATGGCTGGGGGTGCCCTGGGGGGTCCCCTGGGGCCCCGCTTTTGTGCAGCCACCCCCGTGCACCTCTCACTCCTCTGATCCAACAGAGAGAGCAGCTGGTGATCTGCAAAAGCTTGTTGTGCTTAGAAAGCAGCCAAGTTCTGCCTTCATCCTTCCTCTCCACCCTGAAAAAAGAAGTGTCTGAAATCTGATTGAGATGAGAGCCTTTTTCCCCTTTAACTTCTGCAAGATATTTCCTCTCTGCCCGCCCGGGAGCTGCACCTGCGTTCCAGGGGATGCCAGCTTCAATCAGGACCCAGCAAAAAGCTGCGCTGTAAACACGCTGCCGTCCAACCCACAGGCATCACAGGAATTATGCTAATACACTTGGTCCGTATTTCACTACTGCCAATGCCTCCAAATGGCTTGTGTGAAGCAAAACACTTCAAAACACTCTAAATACTTGGCTCATCTGGTTTTCACCCTGTGTTGCTAGAAACTTCTCCTGAAGTATTACCTGAAGGGAGCACAAAGAAGAACGAATTAGTGAATGTCTCCAGGTCTGGGAAAGCAATGTAGGCAGTTCCTAGGGGTCTGCTCAGAGACCTTCCCAGTCCCAAGGCACAGAGAGGAGGCCGAGGCTGAGACACTTGATTTGGGATTGGCATAAAAATGGGGGGTGGAGGGAATCAGTTTTGCAGCACATCATGGGAAGGAGGTTATATAAATGAGCCAGATCGCTTCTCCCAGGCAAGCAAGCTAACATGCTGGGTGAGAGGCTGGCTGGCACATCCAGCTCAATTTAACACCAGAAGGCTGGGCACTAACAAGGCCAACACAGCTTAAATTCAAACTCAGCAAACCATAAGTAAGTTGAAACACTGCAGCCAAGAGTGAACAGAAGCCCATGGGTTTGCTCCCCCTTTCCCTCATTGCCTGCAAACTGGGGGAACCGCCACTCATGCCAGCAAGAAAAAACACAACATCCTTTGTGGGACTACCAGGCTGGTGGGGACATGGGCACCAGCTGTCAGCCTGCTGCAGGACAGAGCCTCTCTCTGTCATTGTGGCCCTGCACGAGCACAGCCCCGCCACGTGGGCAGAGGGACACCTGCGAGAGTGAGCACTGCACCAGCAGCCAGCAGCACGGTGCAAGACGCTGCTGCCAGGGGAGACGCCTGCAATCTTCTGGCACCCTCGGAGCAACACCTGAAGACCAAAGACCAGTCATTGAACAAAAATAACACGTTAGCAGCATCAAAGCTGGAAGACAAATGATATCTTGTTAAAAGGAATGCTTTCCCAGTTTTCCAAAAATTTTAAGTGGATAAATTTTTCACTTGATAATAGTCAATTATTTTCTGTTTCTTCACAGACAAGACATATTTTGAATATGTTTTTAATTTCTTGAATACGATAAAGATCAAATAAGTTTTTTTGTTTGTTTGTTTGTTTTTAAGCTCAGGTGATACTACAAGAAAGCAGGATGAGTAAAGAGATCAGTGTTACAAGAGCTAGTGAAATAATATACCTATATACACATACATACGTTCACATGCACATTTAAATTTTGAGAAGAGTGCAAGAGGCCAAAAAATGTGTCAGTGTTCAGAGTGGCAGATCTGAGTAGAAATAAGTTTGTTTGTCAGAAGTAAATCCCAGATAGAAAACTGAAAAGCAGAAATAAGATTCAGCTAGGTGAAGTAAGGGCGAGGTTGCAAATGAGCCTACAAACCTGGCTTTACGGAAAATATATAGCTTGACAAAAAAAGGGATTTTATTATTTCATGGCACTGAGGAAGGGTGCCTGGGTATGTCAGATGTATCCAGACTCTGACAAGGCATTTGGCTTTGTGGAAATGGGGCCCTGAAATACCCCTTAAAGGGGTGATCCTCTGGACGCCGCCTGCCCTTTTCCACCCCACCCCAGGGCTGCACCGCGGGCACCGATGTTGGGCACGGGGCCTAAGGACATCCCTTGGCGTGTGTGGGGCAGCTGCAGAGCTGCACAGTCTGACTTTCCCAGCATTAAAAAGCCTTCGACAAATTAGAGGGCAGAAAAGAGCTACAAAAATAATTTGACTATTAGAGAAAGTTCTTTACCCAGAGAGACTTAAAGAGTTTAATCTGTTTAGTTCATCAGAAAGACGATTAGGAGAAGCCTTGATTACAGCGTCTAAGTACTTTCACAGGGAGAAAACAACAGGTATTAAAGGTCTCTCTAATCTAACTGAGGCAGGCATAACAAGAAGCTATGGGCAGGAGCTGCAGCCGGCAAATTCCAGGGGGAAAGAAGTCTGCTGTGATTAAACAAGGGGAAACAAACAGAAAGGAAAACAGCAAATTCACCATTTCTCTTCTTTAGAAAAAAACTCCGTATAAAATACAGAACATCCAGGATTCATTCCCTCTGAGACAGCCAGAAAAAGCGCATCTGCAGAGTTACAAAACTGCCTGGCTGCTCTTTGGTGGGGGTGCTGCTGTCCCTGCAGACCCCCAGGCAGGAGCCTGCAGAGGTCCCTGCTGCCAGCAAGCCCCCCGCCGTGGGACCAGGCTGTCCCCTTGCTACCTCCCTGCCTGCTGCTTGCCGAGACACCCGTGTCCCTGCCTGCCTCTGGCCAGGAGCTCCCCGAGGCGCTGCTCAGCCCTGCTGTGGCTGTGGCCGTGCCCAGGGCAGTTGGGAACGTGCCAGCCAGCGAGCCTGGGAGCACATCCCCTTACAAACTGCTGTGAGAGAGGCAACCACAGCTTGCTCTTTGCAGCCTCTGATGGAATGTGTGACAAACAGCAAACCCACAAACAGCAAACTCACAAACAGCAAATTTTCCAATGCATTCATAAATGATCTTTCCAGTGGTATTGCCACTCTGTATTTCCAGAGGCCTGAAGATTTTGCACTCTGGAGGACGGAACACGAAGAGGATGGAATTCACCTGAGCCATCACAAAACCTGATGCTGATAACATCAGCCTCACCTCCAGCAGCTGATGTCTGGAACAGACTGCTCTCTGCAGCAGTGAGCAGTGGCGAACTAAGAGCTTCTTTATGGGCACGGTGAAATTCTTGCAGCACCCAGAGCTAAGGAGTAAACTATTCAGCAATGACATTTGAAATTTGTTTTCTTCCAATTGGAAAATTTTCTGCGAAAAGTAGGATTATTTTTTTTCCCCGAAAGATCAGTACATGATGCCCTAGAAGCTACCTTGGCTCCTTTTCTCTTACAGCCACTGCAGCAAGGAAGTAACATGATTTAAATTATTTCCACAGCTCCAGCTTGCAGGCAGAGGCAGCCCAGACTCACACCCTTGGCTCTCCTCTCTCAGGCCATCCTGTGTCAGAGACCCAGGGGTGAGCAGCATCCTGCCTGGCCCGCAGCCCGGCTACCTCCTGCCCACCCTGTGCCCTGGGCAGCTGGGCTTAGCATAAACCCACCCCTCATCCCACCCTAGCTGACTGAGCCCTTTTTCTCTAATTGTAATTTAGCAGCTTTACAGTTCACTGGTTGAACACAGTACCTGGAGCACTAATTCAGCCTTTCACTGGCAGAGAACTGAACAGCACGGCCCCTTCCAGGGCAGGTGCTTTGAAAACAGAAATAACCAGTGGGCTACAGCATCCCACAACCAAAGTCATGTCAGGGAGGGTCCCAGCAGTACAGCAGCCCAGGGAACTTGCTGTGATACCAACGAGGCGTGCTTTGCTACCTGCAGGAAGCCTGGGAGCATGCTCACCAGCCATGCAGCACTGTCCTGGCTGCTGAGGAAGTGCATGAAAGTGTCTGCAGCTGGCCTAGGATTTATGAACTGATCATACGAGTAAAACACGGTCATTTCAGTAAAGCCTGCATCTTTTGCACTTGTTAAAAAACAAAACAAACAAACAAAAAAAAAAAAACAATGCAGCTAGATATGGGTGGGGAAACTTGGTTGTCTTAAAGAAATGGCATTTTGTTTTATTTTTTTATATTAATATTTAGTGAAATCAAGCTCCAAGGTACAAAACTCTGTGAAGCTTAATGGGTGTTTTGGATGTTAAAACAAATTTCAATATATTCATCAATGGAAATACACTACCAATTTGTTTTGTTTTTAATGTTCCTGGCTAATAAAGAGAAAGAAATAGAAGAGGAATTATACAACTGTTAGAGCTCTGTTTGATTTAGCAGTTTATCAATAAAGCCTTTAGCTCACAATGAACACTGTAACACAGCGGAGATGTTTTCAAGGCACAGGAGAAGAGTGAGGAGTGCAGGCTGATGGAAGATACCTGAGAACGAGTAAATGCCAAGTCTGCAGATCACCTGTATGAGTTGTGTCAGGAAGGCCTGTGTGGGAAGCTGGAATAAAGTTACTACAGGAGTGAAGTGTGTACAAATTTTACATCTTGTTGTATACCACTTATTAAATATCATGAGAATCTTGTGAATGCCATAAGTGATGTGAAAAGCACTTCAACCAGAGGGAACATGCTAATTAGGGGACACATCACAAGTGTGAGCTGGAGGAAGGGAAGAAATCCTGTCCCAGACAGAAATGCAGGGAAAACGAAGCGATCCTCTGAAGCTTTGTCCCTCTGCACCCCATCCCATGAGATGAAAGAACAAGCAGGAGCAGGACAGAGGAAGAGGACGGACACAGCCACACCAACACACTGCAGGGCCAGACTTCAGCAGGGGCAGGGGCAAATGCAGCCTCAAAAATTCTCTGGAAGGAGGAAGAGCTGGAGGAAGGAGAAGAAAAACAAACAAACAAACAAAAAAAAAAACCCACTGGCATCTCTTGGGCTCGCTTTATCCCTAGCACCCACAGAGAGAGGGCATGGAGGGAGCAAGACCACCCCTGCCCCAGAGAGGCATCTGGGGCTGTGCTGTCGTTGGCAGCTGCTCCACCTTTAAGTAAGCCTTGAAAACACTGAAAATAGGTGAGAGAATCTAATCAAAAGGAAAATTACTTCTGTCTTGCAATGTTCAGTCCATTTTGGAGAGTGAAGAGGGGTGATTTTGTTTGTTTATTTTTTAAGTATTTTAAAACCTACATTTTGAACTTCATCCTTTTACACATCTGCCATTTGCACTGGCTTGGTACACAGACACGTTACCCTCACGGCCCGTCCCTCCAGAAGGCTTGGGCAGACACTCTGCTCTTCAACAGCATTTGCTAATTGTGGGAGCACGTCTCAAAGTTAGTTCAGATCTGATTTATGTTTGCATGAATCCAGCATTCTACAGGTTTTTGTCCGTTTTTTTTAAATCCTACTGCCGAGTCCATGGTGCACCATGCAGATGCCACACCCAGCTCAGGATCAGACTGCTGTTCACAGTTACCCTGAGCCTGACTAAGATGTCTGTATTCTCCACTTGTACCCCAGTTAATTCACTCTCAGCTCATGGCATAAATACATGATTAGTCTTGAATTGTATAGTCTTATTTTTACCCTTAACTTTCATCCATTTTTGAATCTCTGTCTTCCGCACACTCCCTCTACTGTGACATTTTGTTCCTTCCCTCACCCTGCTGAAACCCCTCCAGTTTCCCACCTTCTGCCATGATGTGCTTGAATCACCGCTGAGATTCTCACTCAAAAATCCTCTGACCAGCCCAGCAGTTCTGCTCTGGGAACAACTCGGTGCCGTTTTACACTCCAGTTCCTTCGCTGCCTCCTATACCAAGTCACACCTCCCCCAGGAAAAATGCCCGCTCTCCTTGTGAGCCAGTACCAGGCAGTGTTCTGAAGCCTGGAAGTAGATCTCTTGCATTTCCCATGCTAGAAAATCAATTAGGTGAAGATAACTGATTCAAGCACCATGACACACATTAGGGCAGGTGGAGACAGCAGAATATGCAGTGTGCGAGTACGCAGCCACAATTAGAAGAGGCTCTGTGCAGCCATTTGCTGGCATCGCTCTCTTCCATCATTCTCAGGCATGCCTTACAGTTGCATTGATGGTAAATTATTTTTCTAGATTATTATAGTCTGTCTGGTGAAATTTGAGGCAGATAACACAATCACTCTGCCAATAAGCAGTCAATGCAGGCACTGTGGGAGGTGTAATAGTTTTCCATGGCAGCTCCTAGAGAATTGATTAGCACTTGGCTCATTAGCTCAATAGCAATCAATGGCTCTAAACAGCTCAGATACTATTCTTGCACATCAGAATTGCATAATAAAAATCCCGATGACAGATTTACTCAGTACACATTTGCAGCACAGTGTTCCACCAAAGAGAGAAGAGATTTAAGGGCTGAGCCGTCAGAGCGGTGCAGAGGGAACTCGCCAGGAGGGGCTCACCCAACGGAGCAGCCCCAGCACGCGCCTTTGGCACCGCTTGCTCACTGCACGGGGCCAAGAAAGCCAGACCTGCAGATTCAGGCAGGCCCTATGTAAAAATAAGCCAATGTACTTAAAACAAAGTGATCTAAAACTCAAGAGCTTCCTGTTCTACACCATCAGCATTCTGAGAGATTAAAAATACTTTCAAAATCTTTTTAAAAGCATTAAACTAACACAAAATCACTTGGAACAAATCTAAATTTTCACCATCTTCACATGGAAAATTATTATTATTTATTCTCTCTAGTAAAGAGAGTAGATGAACTGGTTCAAGAAATTCAAGAGCACTCAAACCTTGTCACGCACTCCCATGGAGAACCAACCCCAAGCGTCTCACAACAAGAGCTCAGAAGAACTAGCAAGGAAGGGCTCAGTGCATTGGGAAGAAAGGCTCCGAGGCAGAAGCACAGTGGCCAACAGCCTCCTAGCAGCTGCCGATACGTGCTCGCTGTCAGTACGGAGGCACAGCAGGACATCCAAATTCCTAGCCGGTGGCTGCACGGGGGGCACAGGCAGTGCACACCCTGCTGAATTACTGAGCGGGGAAGGAGTAGGTGAGCACAAAGGGTGGCGTCAAGAAAGAAGGAAAAACAAAGTAAGGAAGTAAGACAGCCCCAGGTCCCTGCACAGAAAGTGGTAAAATCAGGAGGTCTGCAGGACCTGCTGGGACAGGTTAGAAGCACACAGAACGGTGTCATTTTTATTAATTTAATAAGCAAATAATTTAATGAATAAATGGTACATATGGCTTGAGTGTAGTTGTACCTTTATATGAAAGCAGTAATGAGAACATTTCCTATGGGCTGATGCATACAAAGCAGGCCCTGGGAGCAAGAGTTCTAATGACCCTTTGGGCTGTGAGTGATAATTGGGAGAAATTCAGCAGGAGATGCTGTTGGGATCCGTGGTATCAAAGGAATGAGGAAAACTCCTCTGCCAGAGACCAAGTCTTGAGCTCATGTTTTTCTAAACAACTCCACCCATCAACTTTCATCAGGCCTTAGATATCCTGAATTTCTCCCAAACCTTCGCTCCTTTATCTATTAAAACATTAATTATATGAAAAGGAAACATGAGGACAGAGACCTTTGTGAAGGAGAGAGTAAGATATCTGACGCATAGCTCACTGGGCTATTTACATGGAAAACATGTAAAAGAGAAAACAACAAGAACCTAATAAATGAGGTTTTGTCTTTTTCTCTCCCCCCCCCCCTTTTTTTTTTTTCTTCCCCCCAGTGATACAGCTGAATTAATACAGCTGTGACAGTAAGGTCTCGTTGGACTGTCTGAGCAGTCTCCCAGCCATTTGATGAGCCTTGATAAAGGGCTTGATAAAGGATTGAATTTGTCTGGTGCTGGCTGATTAACTGGCCAGCAAACAGCTGATAGATAATAAGCAAACAGCAGAGTTTGAGCTGACTCAGAAAACACTACCTATGAAAGCAGGATAGACAACGTTTTCATCACCAAAACCTGATTGTGATAGAAGGATGTTTTAATATTTAAATGCTACAGCTGTGACAGCTAAAACATTTACTTAGAACAACTGGACAAAAATGCACATATGGTTTCATTTCCCATGTCCTTTTCACCTCCACTAAGAGCTGCACATTGCCATTATGCAAAATATCAACCTTATTTGTTTTGAAAAACATTGCTGATTTTTTGCAAGTGTGCTCAATACTGAAAATTAGTCTTAAATCATTAAATCATCAGAGACTACTACACTATCAGTGGAATTTCAAGACAGATTGTGTAAGGGAAAAATTAAGTTTCCATAATTGATAATATACTTAGATGTAAATAACATTTCATTTTGCAGCAATTGCTTTATGAATCTCTAAGTCTTATTTAATTAATCAGTACACTTTGCATCAGTGACAAACCACATATTCAGCAGATTTAAAGATGTATATTCTATTATGGGAGTATTAAGTGTAGCTTTATCAGGGATTTAATAAATAACAGCAATATTCCAGTATGAAAAACTCATAAAGAGCTGGGCTCAAGGGGGCATAAATTGTGACACAATGGCATTTTTAAATCAAAGTACACATATTTCTTAGAGTCTTAAAACACAAAAAGTAGTGCCTAAATTTACTTTTTTGAGCCAAGAAAAATGCATTTTTTATAACCCCCAGTAGGGGTATAAAAAAAACACTTGCAGAAGGAGCAGTGGGAGAGCTCACCAGGAGAAGGTGCGCAAAGTGGAGCTGGTACCGTGTTTTGACCTCGCTCTTCTGTACCTGTATGGAGAGCGGTGCCTGGCAGTCCACCTGCATCCTAAATTTAAGAAGTATCAAAACCAGCTGAAAGATGCTGGCTGAGAAGAACGAAAAGAGGAGAGAGATTTACACCAAACCAAAACAAGCCAATGAGTCAGAGGGCAATGGCTGGGAACAGAAGTTTGGGGGTCAGTCAGGCATCTCTTGTTTAGATGCTTTAGAATAGCTCAAATCCTCTGTATGAGTGCAACCTCAGATACGCACTTATCACTGTCACACTGCCATTTACCAAAAAAAAAAAAAACAAAAAACTGATGGAGTCAAAATCAATTTGCAGTGCAGGACTCCCCGTGCTCACCATGAATGCAAGGAGCAGGCAGCCCACCAAGCCCCATGCTGCACATCCTAAGACACAGAGGGCAATACGAACAGGCACGGGAGCTCAGGACCGCAGACAGCTGGGTTCCTCCCCTGCATCATCCCAGCTTTAAGCGCAGTGTTCCCTGCAGTTCACAATTACAAACTCACCGTGCATTGGAGATGAAGGGCAAAGCCATTTCACAGGAGGGAACTGAGCTCACGATGGATGTCCTGGCCGTTGGTACTGGCCATGGGCAGCAGCAGGTCACACAGCAAGTCTGCTAAAATCTATATCAGAAATAGCACAAACATTAATTTCTGGAAAATTACCCAGGGCACACAAGGAAGAATATGCGCTGGCTTTATGCTAGCTGCAGGAAACCGACCATTCATCACCTGGCCGTGGCTTCCTAAGACCGTCCACTGCAGAGGCAACTTTGAACAAATAATCAAGAGTCCTGTCCCCCCCATTGCTGCTCCATACAGCCGAGACATCTGCACCTGGAAAATGCGATTATGTGTCTTAATCAGCACTGATCAGCCACAGTTACTGTTTTTTTTAAATGACATAAAATAAAAGAATGTTTCAGCAATAGTTCTGTATTATGACAAGTCAATGGTATGACTGCCACTTCATAAAATAACGCATGAATAATAAAACTACATAAAATGAACCCTCTGGAAGATTAGAAATAATCTTTTGAGTTCTGAAAACTTGAATTTTGAAGCTACATCATAGAAATTCAGAACTTAGACATGCTTCAACTGGTTTTAGCCCCTTTGCACTCTCTGGAGGACTACTGTGAAGTAGGGGAAAAATAAAAAAAAATAAAAAAATAAAATTTAAAAAAAAAAAAAAAAAAGAGAGAGAGAGAGATCTGGTTTCCTTCAACCGCCAGACAACTCTGGGACACAGAACCTCATTGCAGGTGAGGCTACCACACTGCCAGGACCTCCAGGCCATAAAATGTCCCAGGACAGGAGAGATGTTTTGGCACTGGCTGCACTGCTGAGCTGTCCCCAGGTCAGCAAAACCCTGTAGGAGCTGAAGGTGTCTGGGGCTGGAAACTTGGGCACAGAAATGCAGGGTGCAGAGCAGGCAGGGCTCTCTGTGCTTGTGAAAAGCACAGCTCATTTACTGGTTTAACTGGGTCACCACCATGCTGGGAGTAGCTCTGTATCTTTGGCCAATGGAAAAAAATAATTGGTTTGAGTACACCTAAATGCAAACCTGCTGGTACAGTCATTGCACTAAAAGGTTCCCCATTGATTATCATTATCTTTTTTTCTTCAGATTTTTTTATGATTTATATGAAAAAAATATATATATATTATTTATTTGCCTCAAATCCTTGTCTGACTCTAGTTTAGTGTTGTTTTTTTTTTTTTTTTTTTAAGCTTTTTTGTTTGTTTGTTTGTGTTTTTAAATAAAGAACATTTTAAAATTTTTTAAATGTTTTCTTTTTGGTGGAGTGTAGCTATCTGCTATGTTCAGCTCCGCTCCAAAAATAAATGCATTATTCCAAAATAAAATTTAAGTATCTCTTTGTCCCCAAACAACACTCAGCATCCATCAGCAGCACGATTCACTGAGTAAATCTCGTTCCACGTGTGCTGCTATTACAGGGGCCATCCTGAGATGTGAAGGTCTGGCAGCTGAACGCTGCAACGGTGCAGCTCCTGCGTTTGCTCTCTGCAAGGAAAGGCTTTGCTCCCGCGCTGCGACCCCGCAGGGTCTCTGGAATCAGGCGGGTGCAGCCCGCAGAGCCCAGCTCAACCCAGCCGGGCCCAGTCCTTCCCAGCAGCCTCCCAGGACCAGCAGAGGACGAGGCAGAGCTGGGAGCTGGGAGCCGAGCACTGCTGCCCACTTCTGAGCCCAGCCCAGCTTCAAGGCTCTCCGCAGTGGTCCCCATCTGTGCTTTAACCTCCACACAATTTCCCTCCTGTTACATATGTTTGAGTGTATTATGGGTTTTCCTGTCACCGAAAGCCCGCTCTCCCCACAGTTACTGGTAGACTGCTGACAAGATCCACACAAAAATCCCTTGCACAAACTCCAGCTTTGCAAGTCTCTCCTTTGAAGACAATGTCAGGAGCTGCATTTTTCCAACCCCTGTCCAGTTTAGCAGCAGTGGTTTCAGGAGGGGCTGGTGACCTGTAGCAGTGCCCGGGCAGCCCTCGCACAGCGCGGCATGGTTCTGGTGCTCTCACAGCTCCTTCACAGCAGAGACAAAAGCTTGCAGGGAGAGCAGGGTGTTTTACTAGGCCAAGTGACATAGCTGGGAAACTCAGAGAAGCTTTTGGTTATATAAACTTTTTTCACATCGATGTAACAGAGTTGGGACTAATAAAAGACATTACCTATCCCTACACACCTCGCGTCTTGTACAGCCTTGTATCATCACAGCTGCAGCAGCAAATTACAACTATTGATGTGGTATTCATGGAAAATGGTTACCTCCGTGGTATCATTCCGTATTTATTTATACACCAAATGTTATCTCTCCTAACCACAGTTCATGCAGGACACCTGCAAAGCCCTATTCTGCCATCCTCCTAGACTGGCAAACCAAAACACCCATTTGTGCACAGTGACTCCTGCAGCCCGGATTCACAAAGTACTTCAGAGCCCAGGGACAGAGGAGGATCATGAAAACCTCTCGGTACAAGTCAGTGTGAGTCCTTAAAATGACATTGCCAGCTCGTCAGCCTCCCCCACTGCCCCTCTTTCTGTAACTATGGTCTTGCAGTTCCCTGTTAATGCAACATTAATTGTAACTAGGTTGGTTACCAACGAAACTTCCCTTCCCTTCCCTTCCCTTCCCTTCCCTTCCCTTCCCTTCCCTTCCCTTCCCTTCCCTTCCCTTCCCTTCCCTTCCCTTCCCTTCCCTTCCCATAACCTTATTCTCAGCAAATATAAGCTGTTTCACTTTTTGGTCTCTCTGCAGAGATCAGTGCCTGAAGATGAATGCTGAATTCACTGGATATGAGGAATGGTTCAGCATCATTGACTCGGTGAGAATTTGGTCAGTGACTCCTGTATCGATGCAGATTTCTTTTGTATGCAGCACATACGTACAGTTTCATTCCAAAAATTGCAAATAATAGCCCTAGTCTTTCAAAGTCAATCTAGTTCAGTGCATCAGTATAAATCCTGTACCAAATCATCTCTCCTGTAGCACAGAATCGATGTTTTCCAAACGGGCTCTTAGTCCCCAGATTTTGCAGATTTTTTACCAGATACTTTTTCCAGGCTGCAGCTATCAGCCCTGCCATGGAGCACCACTCCTATTCCTATTTCTTCAGTTGCACAAGCCTCCCCATTTATTTCCGTCTGCCTTGCAGCCAGCCCGATGTGTTCTCTTTCCATTCTGTAAGATTCCTCACAGCTTTACGGCAGAGGTTATTTCTGCAGAAGTTATGAGTTATTCTGCAGTGTTCATCTCCCACGGAGGAAGACTCTAGAGGTAGGTCCTGGTGATATGTAGGCTTTGTTGCTAAAACAGACAAAGTCTTACAAAGAACACCATAAACACTCCACACTTTGACCAGGAAAGAGAATAACAGGTTTAAAAAACAGACTGTTCTGTCGTGACTTAAGGGCTCTGCTCTCTCGCCCCCATCAGACACAGGGGAGGCACTGAGAAGCCCCATCACTGCCAACGTCAGCTAGGAAAAGCTGTGACACTGCAGGCAAAGCACAACCGGCATTACCCTTAACTCTTGTAAAGAAAATGCAGAACAACTACTGCTGCTGCTCTGAGCACCGGGTCCGGTATCAAGAAGTAATTTTGGCAACTCCTCGCTGCAGTCGTGTGGAATTTTTTCTTCTCTTAAAGAAGAACTCCAGCCAAGGTGGTTGCTCTTCTGAATAGTAATGCTACTGCGGAGAAGCTGCTTGCAAACAAATGCTCGAGAAAAGCCACACTGCGGGTGATGAATGGGAAACTGGGCCGTGTGTCACGGCCCACGGAGAGGCCACAGGATACATTTGTTTTCTCCTCATGCGGGATGGAAAGCAGTGTATCTTCCCTTCCTTGGGTTTGTCATGTTCCTCATCCTCTGATATTGAGCTTGTCAGCTTTGTAATGAAAAGCAAAACCAAGGGGAAAACCCAAAAAAAACATTACTTTCAACATGCCTCCTAGAATCAGAAATCAGCCTGAAGATGCCCTTGTCTGGAGGTGTCTCTTAAATCCTGCTGGCTCATGCAAATTGCAGGGACTGTCTCACCACCCCCTTGTCCTTCTTTTCAGTACAAGTGAAAAGTGAAGGAACAGCTGGAAATTCGTAGAGGCATCAAGACAACATGTTCATACACTTCTCCAGAGAGTCAGCACTGATCTGAGGACATCGACTCTGTGGTTAAATCACCGCAGCTCACCCACAGAGGCTTCATTCATACCCTTCTCGTGGCCTCTGCCCAGAGGACACACACTAACAGCAGATCTCGAGGAGCACCAGACCTCACCACCACCACAGCAGCCCTTTCAGGAATATGAGATGAGCACGGGATAAACTGACCTGCATAAATCCATCACAATTAGCAGCCACATCCTATTACAGTCAGAACTGGTGTGACGAGGAACAGCAGCTATCACTAAGCAGGGTGCTTAATTGAGAAAGAAACCCAGACACCTCAGACAAGCAGCGGAATGACAGAGACTAAGCTGTGCTGAAAGCAAGACAAGTGCCCCAACGTGCGCTGCATTGCAAGTGGTACCGAGGTGGTGGTCCCCGTTCTGCAGAGCTTTGGACACCCTCCAGCACTCCCAGAGCGCCGCTCTGCAGGGACCAGCCTGCAAGCAGCCACATCAGGGAGCTTCTGTCAGTGTCAGCGCAGTGCCATGTGCTTCCAGGCTGATGTGCTGATGTGTACTGCCCCCTCAATGCCCACGGAGGGGTGCTTGGGTGGCGAGATGCTGCGTTGGAGGCAGCAGTGCTGACGCTGCCCTGCCGCCTTCACCAAGGCTTACACAGTGCTGGATGCTCTTGAAGAGATGCAGAGCTTTGTTCTCAAAGAGATGCTGCAGCTCTGCTCCCACACTCCCCATTTCTGGAGGCCCTGAAATCCAACAAGTTTGAGATGAAAGCCTCTTCGTGGCTGGCAGTGCCTGGACCACCCGTACCCGTTGCCCGTCTGTACCAGTGTCTGCTGAAGCTGGCAATCACAAACTCAGTATGGGCTTTCCTGGTGACTCCTTCCTTGTGGGAGGGAAGCAGCAGGCTGGGCTCTCTGTGCTGTCACACCAAAACCCACAGCAGGCACAGGGGAAGGCTGCATACCTGGCACTTGATGGTCCTGCTCCAGCACGCGCGGCTTGGCTCGGGGTGAGCGCATCCTGTGGCTGCTTCCCAGTGCCTGTCTGGAAGCATCACCCAGCCTGCTGCGGCTGGGCATGCAGAAATTAAAAACCCTTGGGGAGCTACGGGAGAAACGTCCTTATCCCTGACATTAGCACATGTGTGATAACAGGCTGAGGGTAACAATTAGCACATTAATTTGGAGACATTCCAGCTGGGCAAGGAGAGGAGAGCTCTCCCCTGGCAGGGGTTGGAGCAGTTTTTGCTGAGGGCTGAGCCCAGGGAGAAAGTGCAGGAGCTGCTGTGAACTGCTACCTGAATGACTGCTGCTGTAAATGGCTGCTGATGCTTTATATGGGGAAAAAAATTGCAAAAGGGTTTCAGATCTCACTGATTTTATGAACCCACAGCTGATATCAGCTACAAATTGCATTTGGTTTCCTGTGTGCAGGGGGAAGATCTGTCGCATGTTGCAGCTCGTGCTGCAGCACTAAACGTAACGTTTCTGTGTCCATGGCTTTGTATCAAGTATTTCATTTGGGTTTTGGCTTGAATGAGTCTGACATTTTGGAACTATAATAAACCTCTTTCTATCCATATGAATATTTATGCCTTTAAATTAGCCATAATCCAAGGGAAAAAATGCATCTTACAGAAACAAATATAGCACGGGAACAAGCTGAGCAGTGGCAGAGCAGCCCCCTGCTGAGGACCAGGATGTGTGGTTTATTCATGCACATCGCAGTGGGACTGCGGCCGGGCAGTGGTGCAGTTAGCAATGGGGTGCTAGGACCCCCTGGCCAGTTACCCCATGACTGAGGAAGCCACACCAAGAAGCCCATTTTGCCCCGTGTCTGTCCTTTAACCACCACCCCCAGTGCTGGGCAAGGGGCACTGAGAGCCTCTGCGGGGCCAGGACCCGAGCATGACACCCGCTGCCCCCTGCAGCGATGGCCCTGGGGCTCGCCCCCACTCCTGGCCACCAGGCCCATGGGCTCCCCACCTCTCCCACTGAAGTTGTTTCAAGCTCTCATCACCATGGCCCACCCCTCACCACTTCCACATGGGAACAGGCCACAGTCTCTCCTGACTGCTTTCGCCACCTCCCAGCAGAGCTCAGCAGCCTGGCTTGCCTTGTCCTGAAGCCTTATCCATGAGTTTAAGTTTGAGGGGTACAGGTGGGGTATGGCCCTAACGCTGTGCTCAGGGAGGTCGATGTACAGATGTACACGCATCGTGGCTCTTCCAGCAGATGATGCATTTTTGTGAATGGTTCCAGGTTGCTGCATGGTCCATATTGCTCTGATTGGCTCCTGCTCCGTTAGCTGCCAGAGCTTTGGTACATTTTCTATTCATTTTAATCAACAGTAACATCCTTCAAAATGATTAAGTCAAATGCTGGAGAGGCCCTGCAGAGTCTCAGTGCAAACATTTCTGTATAGCAATGATTTCTTGCATGCAGTTATTCCCTTTCATTGCTCTTAATCTATTTAATTTCTGCTTTCATAACTTCTTGCTCAGTACACTGAAGGATTTTATGTTGAATTTAAGACTTTAGAAAAGCATCTGTGCACTACCTTGGTGTTCTTCAGGTTTGCAGGCTTCTGTAATATCTGCACCCAAGATGCTCTTCTCTTGTACAAGGACTGGTTAAGAACCGCGTAAAGATGTCAGGACTCGATTCTAAGCCAGTTGCTTCACAGTCTCTGCAAATGATGCAAAACAACAGAATTTCAACTTCAGGAGTTTATCATTCAGGAGTTATAACACCTTATTTCCTTTCTTTCTTTTCCCACCCTACTTCCTCCCCTCTTTCTTTCTCTTCCTTTCTTTTCTTTCTCTCCTTCCTTTCTTCATGTTTCCTTCCTTCCTTCTTATTTCTTTCCTTCTCTTTCCTTCCTTCCTTCTTTCTTTCCTTCCTTCCGTTTTTATCATTTCTTCTTTTTTTAACCTTCATTTTCCCAACTCTGTCATTTTACAAATGACCTGACTAAAGGACTTATGGCCTCAGGAGCCATGAACATGAGCTGTCTGGGAAGCAAGGCAGGTGCACCCGGTGCAGGCAGAGCAGACGTCCCCAGCCCCACGTTGGCACTGTCCCCGTGCAGCAGCACCAGGCTGGCGGGCTGTGCAGACTGCCATCCCAAGGGCACAGGGGTGTCCTGGCTGTCATTTGGGAAAATCAGCAGGGAAACCGTTGTCAGGAGGAAATGTGATTTTCAAGGCAATGAGCCACTTAATATGATGCGTTATTATCTCCTTAGGAAAATAGAGATCCAGGTAAGTTAAGTCCTTGCTCAAAAGGTCACGCAATAAGTCACTGTAAGAGCAGGATTAAGCTCTTCATTCCCTGCTGGCTCGTGCTTTGCCAGGGGAAGACGTCACCTCAGCAGGAAAGGCTCACTGACGTGTGTGCATGGCTGTATCACTCTGCCATGGGAGATGGAGGGACCGCGGTCTGGAGGCCTGCCTCTGTCCCCAGGCACTCTGTTGCAGGGCCCACTGCCAGCCAGACTGCACAGCGGGGGGAAATCCCTGTCTGCACTGTGGATGAATGTCTCAGGAGACAACATGATTGATTCCTCCCTGTTTGTTTTACACCTTCAGATGTTTTGGAAGAAGCCTTATAGAAAATGGATAGACAGGAAGGACTCCCTGGTCATCATATCCAACCGTGCTTAATTACAGACAGCAGGTACTGAGTCTAAAGTTAGACACAGCATCTCCTGCTGCACAAATGCAGCACCTCCCAGAGGAGCTGAACCCTCAAAGCTCCTTGCACGTTCCCCATGGAGCCGGGAAGAAAACACCCTGATGAGGCATGAAGGTAAATATGATGGAGGAAGGCAGAGCATCCCTGGGCATCTCCTACACTCAGAAGACAACTGAAGCCAGCAGGATGTGCGTGAAACCACGTTCCCGACAACACTGACTGTGGAACTGCCAGTACCAGAAACACTAACACAACCTCATACACTGGGTCCAGCTGATGCCAGTCTTTAATGCTTCAGAGGAAAGGAAAATAGTGTAATAAACAAGAAAAGAAACCAGGCACCAGAAGCTGATGTATGTTGCTGTCTGGAGATGGTCAATGGAAACACTGAGACGTTGCTCTGAACACCAGTGCTCACAGCACATCTCTCAGGATCACTGAAAGCAGCTGGCTGCCAGATGAGATAGAGAGAGACCCTGAGACATAAGGGGCTATCACTGCTACCTAGCAGTTTGAGTTTTCATATTTGCAGCCTGGCCACTGAATTCCCAATACCCAGAGCAGTGCATTGCAAGCCAGGCATCACGACCTTCTCCTTTGTGTTGCTACAGATTTCACAGAGGATCTTGAAACGTTAGAAAAAGCAGATATGGTCAAGAGCAATGGGGTGAGTGCTGCATTAATGTGAAGCAAAGAAATACAACCACACCTCATCCCCCGCCTCAGAGGAACTGAGATGCTGTATCACCAAGGTGAACACAAAGAGAGGCCAAAGAAAATGACGTGCTCAAAACATCTGGGATGCTGTGAAAATCTGTGTTTTGACAGTCGGGGAGCTGGTGGCTCAGGGCAGAGCTGCTAGGGAACTCAGGCACCCCTCTCGCCAAGAGCTGGATCCCCCCAGGTGCACTCCTACAAGGAGCCCCTGAGAGCGCAGAGGGAGCCAGACCTCCCAGAAAGGGGGGCACCCCGTGTGGGGCACAGGACTGTGGCGTCTCATCCCACAACAGCCCTCATCGGCATTTCACATCACCTTCAAATGGCCTTGCCAGCAGCTTGTCTGGCCAAAGCATGTGGTATCATCCTGGTGACACGGACACGTTAACATTTAATGCCAACCTAATTACTGATGAGCCTTTCATATTCATAGGTGTATTTTAAAGACACATGCTGTGTGATAAGACAAGAAAGCGGAAGACGTGAGCTGGAGGGAAGTGAAGGGAATGTGTGCGATCAAACACATAAGCAAAATAAAATAAATATCAAAAGTTGTTATGTCTCTTCTTCCTGTTTTGTAATTCAGGGCTTGAGGTTGGGTTGTTTGATCATTTTAAAAAATGGAAATTTCAAATAAACAGTTCTGGAGCCTGAAATGACACGTGCTTTATGCAGAGCCTTACAGGGGGAGGAGATATATTTTAAATGAGGAAATTTGCTTAGAAATCCCTTTGTCTCCTAGAAATGTTATGTTTACATCCCCATGTGCCTTTCTTTTGTTTAACCTGAGATAGCCCTAATTTCAGCTGAAAGTATAGTGATCCTCCTACATCTACTGCACTGTACTCTGAAAGAAGATTACAGTACGCTATAGAAAAGCCATCTTTTAAGATACGTTTTTTGCCAGCAACATAAATGAGAAGTAAATATTTATCAGTTTTGCACCCAGCAGAATTATGGCTCTTCACAGTATCTTTCTGAACCAAGAACAATTAAATTACAGGCTGGTTTAATCCTACTCAGTCCCATAAACACAGCTTCCCTCGGTACCTGCAGCGGGGCCTTTAGCCCAGCACACCTATGGGTGCTGGCCCTGCCCTGCGGCCCCAGCCCACCCGCTGCTGGTGGTGCGGGACTCACACTCGCACGCTGTGCTCTTGCCGTGACCCAATCGTCTCCCAGCACTTTTTGGTATCCTTTAGCTGCAGCCCTAGCCCTGCCCCGTCCCCTCGCCACCCCTGAGAGCAGGGGCTGGCAGTGGGAGCACTCCTGGCCCCCCTCCAGACATCCCCTCTCTTCAGCTTCTAAAACTTACCAGACATACCCTTTCATTTCAGAATTCTAAACCAAAGAATTGCCAAATTCTAATGATTTTCATGGAGAGAAAGTGACCAAAACTACTTAAGCATGTGTATCTCAGGAAGCAAAAATAACTACAAACATACATAGTAAAGTCAAGCAAGATGCCTGCAGAACCATAGAGCCCTCAGTGTAATTTAGAATAAAACATCTCAAGTTAGACTTTAAAACCTCATTCATGCAATAAACAATGAATAAACAAATTAAAAAAAAAATAATCCTAGATCATGTTGTTACATTGTTTAAATCAGTTTTGAAATTCTTAGAAGTGAACAAAAATCTTCTGCTTGGTGCTGTTTTTATCTTGTTCCTTCCCCTAAGCCAGGCTCAGCTCTCCACTCCTGAGTGTCAGTGGGATTTATGGGTTTATCAGCCATTCTCCCAAGCACTTCTCTTAATGGGCCACGCTGCCAGCAAGGCAGCCCGAGCGACTCCCCTTCGTGTCACTTGACAACTGTCATGTCTTACAGCAATTTCGAAGAGACAATGACCGAGTTTCTCAGTATTAGTGCTGCAGTCGTGAGGGGCCATCTGCACCTGCAGGGGCTTCGAGTCCTCTGAAGTCCTCCAGAGCTTGTCAGCAGCCTCCGGAGAAGGAGCTTGCAGCAAGAGCACTCTGAAACAGGCACTGAAGTAGCTCAATCCATCACTGAGAGTTCATCAGTGCCCCTAAATTTATTGTCATTTTGGAAGTCTTTTAAAAACCAGTGCTAAGCAAAAGGTTTTTTCAGCCTCGCAGAACTCCCGTTAATGGAAAGGAAACGAGCATTACCGCCATAACTCAGCCTAATCACTGGAAATTAAGTGGGCACTTCTTCCTGGATTAGCTTTCGTGGAGGTAGTGCTTGCAGTTGTTTCCCCTATAGATCAAAATGTTCTCTCATAGTTGTTTTTATTAAAAATAAAAATCTTTATTGAAATTTTACTTTCTATTTTTTAGTGAGTAAAATTGCTGCCTCTGCACACTCCATTCTAATAATAAATGTCCTCTCCGATCGCTTGCCTTTGTTCCCACAGGTTTCAACCAAAGCACTTTAGCCTAAGTGTATGTGGAGTTGCTGTTATTTTAACCAAATAATTAGCATATAAAATGCTTCCTGGCCACAAACAACACTGTATAGACATCTTTCATACAGGAGATCACCTCCAGGAGCAAGCAACAATGAACGCTTACAGAGACAGCTGCTTTGCATGATTTATTATCCTTCACCACCACAGCCAGCTTCTGCACTCCTGTGCCCTATGTTGTTGATGGGCAGTTGAGAAGTCTCTCATTAATTCACCAGCATGACCAAGAAAATGACACAAGCTAAAAGAAGACCCTGGCCCCAAAGTGCCTGAGCTCCCCGAATGGCCCCGTCCCACTCCCAGCACTGGCACCCCCCAGGTTGAAGAAAGGCACCGCGGTGCTGGCATCGCCACCCTGCACCACTCCCCACGCCCTGTGCCAGCTACAAAATGTAAAACCCCAGAAATTATCCTAGTACTGCTGAGTATCACCAAAATGAAAACATTTTAAAATGAAAAACATTTAAAGAAATATTTAATTGGACTGGGAACTCGTTATATCATAGAACCACAGAATGGTTTGGGTTGGAAGGAACCTTAAGGAGCATCTAATCCCAACCCCTGCCAAGGGGCCCCCTCCCACCAGCTGCTGAAATCAGACTTGACTCCCAAGAACAGAGAAAGGAGCAGCTCCTATTTTTCAGCTGCAGTACTTCAGTGTTAAAAGAGGAAAGGTTGCCTGTTAGCAGGACACACTGAGGACAACACATACCTTGCAAAATTCTCATGAAAGATAACCCACAGCTCTGCTGTTTGCTGAACAAGGCAGCTCTTCCTCATGCACCTCATCTGTTCTCATTTGCAGAGACACAGGCAAACAGCTGCGGTGTGTCCACAGGAAAGGTGCATTAATTCCCATCAGCTGGTTTCTGCTCACCCTGCTCCACGGTGACCTCCAGCACAGAGCACTAGTCCCTAGTACATGGGGGGCATACAGAGCCCCCTCCAGCCCCTCATGTCCTGGCAGCAGGAGCAGGAGGGTGCTGCCCTCTGAAAGTTGGGTGAAAACAAAGGTAATCTTGGTCGGGTTGCAGGGATAATGCATGGGCCTGTGGAGCGCTAGGGCAGGCTGGCCACGGGAGCTGCAAAATCCTCACCTGCTTTCTGCCGGGGGTGGGTACCTTGTGCAGTTTGTTTGTTCATTTGTGTGCAGGGATTAGACAAATATCAGCCAGCGAGGCTCAGCTGCGCAGGCACACTTCCACAGCTTAATCAGTTACCGGTGATGTCAAACAGGAACTGCTCACGGTTCCCCTCTCAGCCCTTGGCAGCCTGAGCCTATAAAGCACCCCTTAACCCACTCAGCCGGGGCGAGGCTGAGCTGTGCCTCCAGATCCTGGCTGCTTGGTGGGGCCAGGCTGGTGGCACTGCCTGGACAAGGGTCCTGGCACCACCACCACGCTGCTCAGCTCAGCCCCATGTGGCCACACACGCTGCAGCATCGGGGCCACGGGCAGCCTACAGCCCACAGGAACATCGCTGGGACTGCACCACCATCCCTTTGCCCCATGTTCCTAAAAGAAGGGTTTGTGGGCACATTTTGTCTTCTGTGTCAAGGGGGAAATGAAGGAACAGGAACATGAGGAGCCACATCTGCTGAGGGATCCCACCAGGAGACATCACCTATCTGTGACTGCACTGACCTGCTGCCAGCTTTCCTCTGAAACTTTGAGTTCTGATGAAAAGTCAAATGAGATAGATGGGATTTTTTTTCCTTTTATTTGCCTAACAGACTAATTTTTCCCTGAAAATAAATAAATCCTGCAACTTCAGTTCCCTCTGCTGTGTGCATCATTTTATGTTATTTACACTAACATCATTTTGTACCATTCTGTGGCTACCGGTAAGAAGCTACTTGTGAGTAAACTCTTTTCCAATTAGCACTCAGTGCTTTAGGATGGTGAAATCTACAGGTCTTCCCTTCCAGTGGAAAACAACACACTGAAACCCACGTATGCTGTGCAGCTCCATGATCATCATTACTAACGTGAATTTTTTCCATACAAGACAGCATTCAAAAATTACTTGTGGATAAACTCTAACATAGCTGCAATTACAAACATTTAATTTGTTTTCTCTTGAAGGGAGCTTTAAAAAGAATACTTTTGGCTGATTAATTTAATTTCACCTTAATTCGTTTAATTTTTAAAGTACTATTTTTGTCCCAGTCTAACACTGCTTTGATATAAGGTTCAGGCTTTCAGATGCACAGGGGACTGCGAATCTTGTGGGCACTAAGCTGCACATAAAACTTCTCCTTGCATGGCTATGGCTTCTGGAACTGCACTAGAAAAAAAAAAAAAAAAAAAGTTAAAGTTATAAACTACAAATTTAAATGTTTTAAAAGCATCTGACCACTAAAAGCACGGAGCAGTGTGCCAAAAAAAATAGGTGAGTGGCATTTTATTTTTTTCTCCTCTAAACACCATACCTGAAAAATTGCCAGGGGTGTTTTGTGCCCTGGGACTGGGAGGCTGCTGAGCCTCCTCTGTGCTTCCAGCACCACCAGCTGAGCACTGACACAGGCTTCATCGGTTTGTTCCCCTTTTTGCTTTCTATAGCAGAATTAGAGATCACCAAGAGTGAACAGCAACTGAAGATGAGGAATTTGGCCTCTTCTGTAAACTCTGGAGAGCAATTACTCATATTTAAGATACAGTCAGCCTTAGGCTAGCACGTGTTGCAGAAGCAAGTCAGCAACAAGCACACCTCTATAGTGCTGCACTCGCTGAGCCAGGACCCACAGCCCACATCCCTGTGCCCTGCACACCTGGGTGGCTCCCAGGGGACAGCACACACCTGAAGCTCCATGGCTTCCCGTGGGCTGCAGAGGCCTCTTGCTGTCACCAACCCTACAAATCATCCTAACATGGCCACCACCAGAGCTTCTTCACAACTGTCACTCTCCTGTTTTGTGCTCCCTCGATGCAAGTGCTCTGGGAGCCAGGGATGTCAGGCACATTTGACTACAAAGCAAGAGCATTATTCCTTCCTTAGCAAATGCAGATGGCTCTGAAAGAAAAAGTGAGACACAGCAAAAAATTAAACTTGAAAAGGGAGCTCAGAAGTCAGCCTCATCCCCACCCACCACTCTTCCTTTGATCAGTTGGATGAGAAGAGCTGCACCAGGGTCTCTGTCTCCTCCTCTCTGAGTACACCCAGGTTCACTCTCTTAAAGTCAGAAATTAGGAGGAATGGCTCCTGCTGAAGCCACAGGAGAGTTAAGCTTCTCAGGCTGTTCTGCAGTTTCAGCCTATATTCTCTATAGAGGCACTTACAGAAATTGCTAAGGAAGCATTTCCAAACCACCACACAAACTCACATCTAATTTTAGGTGGGAAATATTATATTCCAGTATCTGAATTATTTGATGGTGCAACTGTGAGACCTTCCAGAGGATCCACAGAGCCAGGGAAAAGACATCAAGACAACACTGAAGGAGAAAAACTGAAGGAGGAAAAAAGAAAAATTGTCAGAAATTGCTCCTGAGTCTGGATGCACAGGGATGCTCCAGCCCCACAGCACTGCACACAGAGTGCGAACTGGATGCAATGCCCACAGAAATCCAGCCCTGCTCACCAGCTGCAGCTCAGGGCCAGCCCCTCCTGGGCAGACAGAAGCAACAACTGCAGTCCCTGCAGAGGCCCTGCTGTGGTCAGCAGGGATGCGCAGAGGGCAGCACCCAGGTACAAGGGAGATGTGCCTACACCAAGGGATGTCCCTGGGAGTGCTCACCCTGGAGGGTGGCAGGTGCTTGGTATAAATAAGAGGGGATGTTTTGAGCTTTTTTTTGGTCATATGTGAAAGGAAATTTTGCCATGTGTTACTAGGAATTGCCTGTTAGTTCCTCTTCTCTTTATACAGAATCCAAATTTGCATGGAAAGGCTTTTTAAATTTGGGTCTATGCATTTGATTTTGCTGCTTTCCTGGAAAACAGAGGGGATAAAGCCCCATATCACCACAAAGCCATGAGCTGTGTGACAGAAGACACCCTGAGCTACAGAAAGCACTCCTTGATCCAGAGTAATGCCAAAACATGGCATGCAATGTCACATCACCATGGGCTGAGGGCTCAGTATGGGGAAATCGTGACTTTATTACAGCTGGCAAACACAAGCAGGGTAAGGACAGGTCAGTGATTTGCACACAGAGCTGGATGGGCCCAGCATGAGCCAAAGGGGTTGAAGAGTGAACTTTATTGACAGTATTAGAGTGGTAATTGAAAGAACTGCACAAAGAGAATGGAAATATAAGAATACTTACAAAAGCACGAGCATACATATAAACCCAGTGTAGACAGTACCCAAAAAACCTCTGCCAGCAGGGTTAGAGGTGATAGCATGAGTTTGTTTTAAGAACTATGCCAAGGATCTTGAAAACTGTATTTATCAATAAGCAGACAAATAGCATGACTGTCAGTAAGGTGAAAAACAGTATTAAACATTCCTCTTTAGTATATAAACAGAGATGCACATGCCCACATAGTCTGCTTATCCTTCCCTGCAGTTACTGAGGAGCTGGTAGACAGCAGCCATGCCAACAAAGGACTTCCAGGCTATTAGGAAGTACTGAAAATTGGATAGCAGAGAAAGCAGAAAGATGGAAAGAAAACTGACAACCCATCTCATTTAAAAAGTTGTCTAGGAAATGTCATTTCTTGTTGATTTAAGTAAAATCAGTTCAAGTAACAGAAAGGCAAGAAATGTAACTAAATAATTAGACAGTTAACTCTAATTTGTGGTAATTACATTAAAAAATTATCTTATGATTTCCATAATTGAAGAAGGTTACATATTTTGGTGATAGATGAATCAGCACTGGTGTAATATATCTAAAACTTGAGTTGGTACCATACAGCTTCTCAACTAAGAAAGGAGAAAAATACAAAATCAATACAATGGTCTTTAAACAATTAAATGCAATCTCAGTGATTGGTCTCAGAGTGGAAAGCCCACTGAGCAGCCTCATCTCTGCATGAATCGACAGTTGGCTCTAGGCTGCTGAGCATTTTAATCAGGGGCTTTGAAGAAAACAAAATCACTACTGATCAAATTTGCAGAAGACAACAGAATTAGAGCAGTGGTAACAAAGTAACTTTTATTTCATTAACATGATGAAATGTGGATCTCGTGGTAATTAAGTAGTATCCCTCCTACCACTTTTAAACATCTGTCCAGGTTCCTAGAAATAAAGATATATTTCAGGCTTGGAGGAGAAAAAAAACTTAGTCAATGTTCACCTTGTAACCTTTTGACTTTGTGTTTTAATCATAGTACAAAACAAAGATTACATATCAGTTCATTCACCGGCTTGTGGAAAAGCCTGTCATTAGTGAATGCTTAACAACCTGCCGTATGTTTATAAATAATTCAACTCAGAATTTTGAAATTAATTTCTGAAACAAACTTCAGAAAAGGAAAACCACTCAATTCCCAGGAGCATGCCCCAGAAGATTATTAACTCTGGGAGTAGTTATAGCTTGGCAGAATCAAATCTTAAAGTTTTCTACTGTCTCAAGCATAAGTAGAAGCTTTGCTTGACTTGCAATTGCTTGATGGCAATTCTCCTCTCATTTCCATATTATCTTCAAACAGGCTGCTGGTCTCACACCAGCCCCGAGGGAAACCCTCGCATTGCTCTCATGTCCTGGGTGCCCCGTTTGCACCCCTCCCTATCTTTTACTTGGCATGCCAAACATCCTCCCCAGCTTCATTGTGCATCTATTAGAATATGCTAAATAATCGTCCCCTAGCATTTTACCCATTGCCAAGGGTAGGGTCACATCCCTGGTGTTGTGGGGAATTTCCGATGCTGAATCTTGCATTGGTCTTTTCTGCTTCTGTGAGTAACTGCTAAATACCCGTGCACTTCCCTGTGCTAGTGGTGTTTGTTGCTTTGCAGCTAACTACACAGCTAAGTTAGTTTTCTTCAAGCTCCACAAAACAGAGCACAACATTAACATGGCACATTTAGTAATATATTTCATTCATTACCACTTCTCCCACTGCCCCTCGCCTTGAGCCGCAGCCCCGTGAGGTCCTGCCAGAAGGAGTGCCATCAGAAATATGCCTGCTGGCAGAAGTCCAGCTGCCTCTGCATGGAGTGAAGCTGTGGCTCTGCTGCGAGCAGGAGCACTGCACTGCTGCCCTGTTGCATCTGCTCTGAACAAGGCTGAAAGCAAGAAGTAATTTCTGTGGCTGCCCAAGCATTTTCCCTGCCTCGATGCAAGCTGGAACAGTGAGGAGACATGGTCTCTGTGGAGCAGGGTGTCCTCAGGAGGTCCAGCACAGGACACCATGGTCACTGTTTAAGAGGCAATAAGTTCTCACCCCCAAAAACACCCAAACAACAGAAGAACCAGACTATTTGGTAATGAAGTTCTCCCCAGGGAAGGGGGTGGGAAGACTTCCCCTGCTAACACTTCTATCTAAGGACCAATTTAGGAAAAAAAGAGCTGCCATACAATTAGCAGGGGCTAGAAGAGACCTTAGGGAAGCATCTTGCACTTCTCACCCCATTATGACTGCTAAAGATCACCTACAGTTAAAACCCAGAAAAAGAAACTACACTGTGCTCGGTACTGCAGCTCCACTGCCCCAGTAGATACTCCCCACGTCTGAAAACAACCTGCAGGTACATTGCATTAGGAGAGGTAAGCTGGAATTCAGGAGCACATCTGTAATGCATGGTATCACTCAGCAGATGAGGTGCTGGTGGAGGGGGGGTCTCCCAGCAGTGGTTCTGATGCTTGGCCTGATGGCTGTGACACCAAGTGCCCTCACAGTCAGCTCCTGATGGCACACAACATCCCTGCAGAGGGAACAGCACAGAAAAGCCTGAGGCGAGGCACAGGGCCCCATCCAGCAGCAGCTGGGGGAGAGGAGCTGCAGGTTCACAAAGGGCATGCAGCCTCGAGGACGACGTGGGCAGCAGGGCAACCGTGCTCCCTCTTCTGTGGCAGAAAAGTGGGCCAGACCAGGTTCCCAGCCTCTCCTGGAGAGGAACCTCACACCAGAAAAATGCACATCATGTTTAAAAGGCAAACAGCATTCTGGAAAAGCAGCCACAGCCACGCATCTCGGGGAAGCTGGCATTACAGCCCTCATGCTGTTAATCCAAACGCCATTCTGAGGGAAACATTACCATTTTGCAAACTTTGCTGCCAACAGAGAGCTAAAATAATGAGTAGTGTTTACTTATATCCAGGGCATGAATTATGGAGTCCTTGAGGGTCACTTTTTCTTTTCATAAAGCCAAAGCTTTGCAGCTCTCACATGCTTACCCTGGCAAGTGTAAGGAAAGGGACAGGTCAGGAGCTCCCACAGTCCACCGAGGGGCTGGATGGATGATTTGTGATGCTCTTAATATGTTTTTAATTCCTCATTGCAACTTTTTAGCAATATATTTTAAAGCAGAAAACACTCGCAGCAACCAAGCCAGACGTTTGAATTGAACAACAGGCATTTAGAGGGAAGCTAACAGCACTTTTAAGCCCTAAAAGCAAAAAATCACAATCTCGTATTCATCTAAATGTCACTTCCCAAGCAGTTACACACAGAGGTTGCTCAGACTCGTCAGCTTGCTTCTGGCAGCCACAAACAACGTGCCGGGCCAGCAGCAATCATACAAGCAGCCCGCAGCCCCATGCACAGCCCTGCAGGCCATGCTCTCCACGCATGCCCCAACAGGGCAGGGCCACCCAGGGTCCCCCCAGCCATGCCCACCTGGCCCAGCAGTGCCACCAGGGCCACCTCCCAGAGGGACAGCAAAAGGCAGGGTGGCACTCGCAGGAGGGCAGCTCACTTGCTGGGAGAGCCGAGGATGCTCTCAGGTCCCAGAGCTGCAGTCAGCCTGCCCCAGCGCTCAGGAGCTGTGCAGAGCTGCCAAAATCTTCCCAAGGACAAAAAGCAAGAAGGACTATCTGGACAAACAAGTACATCAGCAACCTCCATTTCCAATAAAAGATTTTTCACTAAATATCACAGGGAAAAAAAATCTATAGCTAATCTCAGTTTTGATGAGGGGTTAAAGAATATCTCCACCAGGACATAGGAAACTCAAAGCTTTGGGGTCCAGAGCACACTGAGGAGCCTTCAGGTGTTCGCTGCACCTGCTGAGGGCTGCAGCATTCCCCAGGGGACAGCCAAGTCCCGTGGCCCAGACTACCTCCCGTAACAAACCAATAAACTTCTGGATCTTTCTACAGGCTAACACTTACTGGTTGGTATTGTTATCATGCTGTTCACAGTATTACAAATAAAAGCAAAACACAATTTGTTCTGATTTAACTCAGTTACTATAAATAACTGTCCCAGGCAGCCAGCTGCCATTTCTGGAAGTGAGAAGTCTTGGTGGATTTATTTGTTAGGTGTGGAAGCCACACAAGCCTTGGAAATTTCCTGCACAAAAAGACAAGCGGTGTCCGGGCACCATTCCCACTGCGAGAGAGTAAAAGCCAGGATGAGCAAGTGTTTGCTGCTGGGGCACAGACATGGTTGGGAGTGCAAAGGAAGCACCCATCCGTGTAACACGTGCGCAGCCCCTAAAACACACGCACTGGGGAGCTGGGAACTGCGCCAGAGCAGAGCATTGCACAGCCAGAGCTGGGGGATATCTGGATCACTTTGAAGGGAAATTAATCTAGTTAATAGATGGCAGAGTCATTGCCTAAGAGGGGCAGGTGAGTTAATACCTTGTAGGAGACACAGAGATAAGAAATTTTATTGCCACAGAGCCAATGAAATCACTTTGCAAGACCAAGGCTAGAGGATTGGATGGGTAGGGCAAGAGACAGCAGCACAGCAAAATCCCAGGGAAAACAAAAAAAGTAGTCATCATGAGAGGGGTAATATACAGGGATGAGAAAGACTTTGGGGTCTCCACCCTCAGAGATCCTCCACTGGAGGGGCCCTGGTCCAGCTTCACAGCTGGCTCTGCTTCAGCAGGCTACTGGGCCAAGGTCCTCCAGAGCTCCTCTCCGGCCCGTGATATGCAGCCCTGAGCTCCAGGCCCCTGTCAGAGACAAATCTGCTCTTGCAAATGGAAATGAGGCATTTTCCTCAGTTTTGTACAAATAAACTTTTAAAGCAGCAAAATATTGTAGCAGGAAACCACCCCACATAAATCTCTTCTGCAGGCCCAAGAAAGGCTCTTCAGTCTGCTCTGCTCAGTGCAGTCAGGCACCCTGGAAACAAGGAAGGTGGCAGGGAAGGAGACCCTCAGCTGCGTGATGAATGTGATCACATCGTTACCCTCCCAAGAAAATCCATCACTGACAGTTTTCTATTTTATGTTATCACAGTAAAAACTAATGCTCATCTGTGGAAGGGCATTGCAAGGCAATGAGCAAGGTGTGCGCTGCAGTACCTCACCCTACAAGTGGAGTGAGGAGCAGCAAAAACCACTGCCTGAGCACCCACAGGAGGCAGCACTAGTTGGAGCCCCCAAAAAGCACAACATGCAGCACGTGAGTGGGACCCCGGGCACAGCACACGGGGGGCACAGCACACACACAGCACATGAGCAGGACCCCAGGCAGCAGCAGAGGGCTGTGCTGTGCCCCTGGGTGCAGCAGGAATTCACAGAGAACAGCAGCGCATGTTTCTTGGTACACACTCGCTCCTGATTCAGGCATTTTGAGTAAGATCACTGTGTTTGAAGTCATTAAAGGCATGGAAAAGAAAACTTGGAAGTTTGACAAAGGTTTAACATACGACATTGAAAAAAAAATAGTGAAATGCACGTGCTCAGCTGTGAGCTGAGAAGACTGTACAGGGGAAGGACCATAGGCACACAATTATTATCCTCTTCCTTCAGCCCCATTACCAGCCACCCCTGAAATGGGATATTGTGGCAGCCAGATCTTACCCAGCTCTTAAAATCTAACCCCTCATTTAAATAGACTGGAAGTCTTCTGTTTTGTCTATCCAGCAATGTCAAGATTATGTACCAATCCTGGCACTGGCAGAAGGATTTCTCTGTTCTCAAATAAGCACTGTGAGCAATAGCAAGATGGTGAAGGTGCTTAATCTGTAAACAGCCGTGACCTATAGGCTTTTACCTCAAAGGCAGCGGCTGCTGCCTCTTTGTGCTGTTCCACTCAGTTTAAGCACACTGTTCATTAGTGGCTTCCCCTGCTTCATTCATGATTAGTCTGTAAATAACCCAGAGCTGTATTCCCAGGACTTGCTGAATGTTTTCTTGATCTATTGTTGAATGCATGAGGCTAAATTAGCCGTATTCCAGCACTTTTCTCTAATGCTTTGAATGTCCAGAGAAGTTGGTGTCTTTTTAATCAAACATTCTGAGGAGCTGCAGATTGCAAGGAGGAATTAATGCTGATTTGCACACTGCGTCCTCACCAGCGTTGGGAGAAACCAGCCTGTTTAATATTGTTAAAAATGAGCATAAAAGGAAATAGAAAAAACTTGCTTTTTTCCTGTACTTTGTTGCTTAGAAACCACTGTAGATGATTTTGTTGTTGTTTGTTTTTAATAAAGAAATGCTTTTCCACCATTGCTTCTAGCGAAGAATCAAGAGTATAAATAGGGGTGGCTATATATTCCTGAACCCCATGGTCAGTGGGGTTGATGTTTAAGGAATTAAGGATTTTACATTGACATGAATGGATAATGACTCAGGATCAAGATGTCAAGTGTTTTCAAGTGTTTTAGTACCATTGCTTTTAGTTTTCTTAGTCTGCTATGAAAAAACATAACATCTTTTTTATTTAGCCCATTTACAAAAAGAAAATCTTCATAAAGTTTTGATCTTTAGCCCTTCTAAAAAAAGCAAGATACAGAATGTGTTTTTAGTAATAGCAACATCGTTTACCCCCGACCTGCACATTTTATGCCATGGCTGCTTACTTTCCCAGCCCAAACATCTCTATAGAAACTAAAAAATAATTTGGTTTACTGTTACTCGGGTATTCTTGGTTCATATCTACTCTTTGCCATTTTTAATGTGACTAATTTTAAGGGGGTTAGTCCTGGCTATCTAACTGACAGGAGTGAAGATAGAAGTGAAAACAGATGGAGCTCCAAGGCTTACCTTCAGAGGTGGGACAAGGACAGGGCACAGACCACTGCTCATTGCTGCAACCCCACTCATCTCTACTGTAAGGGTAAGCTTGAAGGAACAGCAGGGCTGAAAAACTGCTTGAAGGTGGAAATACAACAGTGCATTTAGGACTGAATTGTACCTTGATCCTAAGGTATTAAAACCATCTTTTTAAATAAATAAAAGTTTCACAACATTGTTAGACAGGTAAGTATTATATCTATTTCATGTGTGGGCAAATGGAGAAAAAAGCATATAGGAACTTTCCAAAGCCACAAAAATGGAAAGAAAAAGCCCCCCCCCCCAAACCACCTGGATGGTGACCTGATAATAACAGCCTATTTTTCAAGCTACAGCATCTAGCAGTGATCGAAGACAAGCAATACCAAACGCTCCATAAGCACATGCCAGCAGAAGGGAATGGATTTCCAGCAACAAGAAGTTACATATGCAGGCAGTTACCAGAGGTGGGATAGGATGCCAGCCCCACAGCTGCTCAGGGCACCCCTGTGCCCCCCACCATGCACCCAGCCCTGGGCACTGCAAGGCCCCCTGCAAGGTCTGTACCTTGCAGGTAGTGCGCACAGATTAGTTTCCTAATTAAGTTATCAGCTTTAGCTGATCAGCAATCAGCAATGTTCCTGTTAAGTATAAACTGCATCATTTGTAGATGATACAGGACCCATGTGTGATGTCTGCAAGTGCCCCCTCCCTACAGCCACATCTGCAAGTCCAAAAACGATCCTCACTGACTTTTGGTGCTATTTCAACATGCACAAAATGAAAGAAAAACTGAAAAATGAGCAACTGTTGCACTATTATAATTGTGTGGCCATTAAAACATATAATGAATGGAAAGCAATGCTGAGATTTTCCTGAGCAGTTGCCAGAGCTGGTTAAATAGGCCCCAGGAGGGAAGGACAGGACATTCCCACCTTCAACTCAAATTAAGAAGCAAATTCCACCGGAATACGCAAGGACTAAGAAATTACAAAAAGCTGCTCAAGATTGCTTTGCAGCACCTCATCAGATGACAACATGCATTCACATCATCTAAGACCACTATCAAGTCATAAAAACGCTGAGAATATTTCTGTAACATTCTTATTTACAATAGAATAAACGGTTGCATTATATCTTGAGATTACCTCTATCCAGAAAATGAAAGCGTCCATTTGCACTTTGGGTGCAAAGTTATATAGAGGTTTGTTTTTTATTATCAGTTGACCAAATCTCAAGACACCTCAAGTCTGAGCAGCTAGTACACATTAATGTCACATAGGGATGGGGCGGGGGCAGCATTCACAAGAGCACCACCACCAAACCACTGCCTCGGGAAGCAGTCACCCATGATGTCTCTGTGGTTTATCACCACGCTACAGGCAACAAACCTGTCCAGAGTTTCAGTTCTCCATACTTAACCTGCTGCTTGTGAGCATGGTAAAGAAAAAGTCAGTCAAGCACCTGTCACCACAGACCATCAAACACGTCAGTAGTGCAGTATTGCTTTGGCTGCAGCATGCCCAGGGGACACAGGACCAGTGCTGACTGCAGGATGCTGGTGGCAGGGAGGGCCCAGGGAAACCCACCCGGTGCCTATGACTGGGGCCGTGCCTCCTCCTGCACCCACGCAGGGCTCTCCACGCTCCTGGCCCTGCAGGGCTCAGCTCCTCCTGCCCCAGGGGGCTCCTGCACACAGGTCCAGCTGCTGGTGGCATTCAATTCCTCTTGTATAAGGAGAGTTGGCACAAAACCGGCGCTAGAGAAAGACAGGAATGAAGTCTGGAGGTATAGCTGTGTGCCTACCTAAATCCAAATGCAGGAGACTCCTACAGCATGGCTTTGGTCATCCTCACCTAGAGGTAGCCGTTCTGTGATCAGGGGCTTGGAGGTGCTTTGGAAGATGCCTCCCCACCAGGCACTTTCCATCCTGCACTCATCTGCATGGCCTGCTCCAAGCAGGAAACCTGACCAGGAGAAGCAGCACAGCACACCTCCCAGAGCTCCTCTGCTAGCTGCACATCGGGTGGGCTTCACTGAGCCTGAGATCAACACAATAGTCATGGATATCAGGATCCGTGCCCAACGGAGAAACCCACAGCTTCAGTGGAGCATAGGTCTGTGCCCATATCCAGCCTCAGCAAGTGTCCATGCATGGATACAAGTGAAACCGTATCAAAACCTAATCAAAACCTTTTTCCACAGGCTAATCATTCAAAATGGTTTAAAGCTTTCTCTGGATGTTTGTTATAAATAAACACCTCACTTTTTCCCTGCATGGGTCAAAGAGACTTTTCAGCAGCCACTTATTCTTTCCCAACTTTTCTCCTCCTAGAAGCCCAGGGCTGTTGTGCTTCAGAATAAATGTCATTATAACTACCAGCTTTACAACAGAAAGCCATGAGCCATGAATTTTTAATGCTGTCTGGGACTCAGAGAGAAAGCGTTCTCTCCCTGGGGAGGGGAGGGAGCACCAAAACCCCACGTTTTGGAAGAAGCCAAGAGGAGGGTGACATTTCTGCTCTCAGCAGTCTGATACAATAAACAGCTGCCTGGGAGAGCACTGACCACAGCTCAGGTGTGACACAGCTGCTCTTACAGGAGAGCCAGCATTTATTTACCAGGATGAGACGAGTCTGTTTAAGCATTGAGACCATCTGCAAGGCTTTATTTCCCTCTCCCCATTTCCGGGGGAAACCAGGGCACTTCGTTACCCTCAAAGCTTTATCAGCTTTGGAGAACAGCATCAAGAAGGCAGCCTTGCAACTCAGAAGACTTGCAGAGCAAGATAAGGCAAAGGATGCAGTAAAAAGGCACGGGGCAGCACATGAGGAATTGATAGCTCCTCCATCAGCACCTGCACACAGCCACCATAAAATACCCTCTGCTATTATGGGTGGCCATAATAGCTTTCACCAACAGTTTGTGCATGAGACTGTGCCTACCTAAATCAGCCAGCATTGAAAAAACAGATTAAAGTTATTGATTCAGACCATGGTGGGGCCGTATGTAGGTCGCCTGTATTTAAGAGGTTCCTGGGCTCTGTTGAGGGTGCCAAAACACAGCCTCCTGATTGATGGAGGAACGCACACCGCACTGCAGCACCAGCTAACAAGCCTGAGATTCACTTCTCAGCTAACGAGATCAGAAAGAGACAGGTCTTTTTTTCCCCTGTCCCAGAGAATTAGCATCACCACAGGATGCTGCAGTTCTGTGCACAGAAGGGGGGGAAGCTGCAGGACCTGCGGCCACAGCACCCCGGGGCAGGGGGAAGGTGCTCAGCAGCCAGGCAGAAAAAGGCATTTCACCCCCAGCCTCGGTCTCTCCCTCCCTCTCTGAACACAACTGGGAAGAAGAGACCAAATTCAAGCTCCCGCTGTGCCACCAACACAACAAATATCGCTGTCAGAACGCTTTGTTTTGTTAAACCTGGGTTGTTCTGCGTGCAGCTGAACTCCTGTAAATCTTCATAAGACAAGAAGCATTCCGACTTTCTTCCCTCTAAAAAAAAGTGTATGCAAGAGACTTTGAATCACAGACTTCACTACACAGTAGCAGTAAACTATTACAGCAAAAGTTTGCAGAACTTCTCTGGTCCATTACAGTAGCAAAGTTTTATCTCCTGCAGCACTCCCAGGCCTGCTCCCATCCCCTCTCAGAGGGCAGTAACAGACATGCCACGCACACCTCACACCTTGTGCTATGGCCTCCTTTGTGCTACAGAAACACAGAATGCAAGAAATTGGGCACTTATTAAATTAGCACGGAAGCGCTCTTTGTGGGAGCAGAGGGATTCTGATCTGTCAGCAGAAACACTGACAGAACACAGAGCTGTTGGAATTACCCGTGCTGCACAGTGACTGTTCTGCATTAATTCACCTATTGAAATTATTACAGCAAGATAATTAAGGAGAATTATCATGACAAGATAATTATGAGAAAAAGCACGGTGTGTACAGTCAGAGGAGCCCCAGGCCACACGTCAGCTGAGCTGTAGCTTGACCTGTGCTATAGCATGTGCTCTGTGTTGTAGTCCACACAGCAGCATCTGGGGAATTTAAGAGTTACAGAAAAATTCCATATCTCGGGGAGAAAGTGCACCTCCAGTAAATAAAGTAACATTACAGACATTTCCACATCACTGTTGCATTATTTATAGCTGCTCTAACAAGCTGCTGTAGATGTATTTCTAAGTAGCTCTTACTAAGAGGGACTTTTCTAAGAGGGATATATCATATCAAATGTGCATGGAAATATTTTTTGTTGTTACTTTTGTACCATTATTTGAAGGACAAAGCCACCTGAAGGTGGGAGATCCACTGCCAGGCCCTGATTTTCAGCAGCACCCATGTGGATGAGGCTCCCTGGCTGTGAGCAGCCCTGCACCATAACCAGCCTGGGGGTATAGCAAACACCTCCACAAGCACTTCTGCTCCTAAGTAACTTAATCGCTTTTTAATTCTGGTTTCCACTAATTTGCATGGACATGTTAGCTCTGCTCCTCTTGAGCAGAAAATCTGTCTACATGCCAATGGCTCAGCTCAGATTTGGATGCTAAATCCTCAGACACCTCAGCCCAATTTCAAAGATGTCAGCAAGGATATAGTGATGTATTACTTATACCCTGAATAACGCTCTGACATCTCTCCCTGGGGAGGGACAGAGGGTGCCCAGGACCTGCTGCACATCTCCGCCTTGGGACGAGGCAGTGACACCCATTCTGGCCCAGAGCCTGGGAAGCAGCTCCAGGTGCTGCCGTTTATAGCTCCCACCAGCCAAACTAACAGAAACCTAACCTGGTTCTTTGCAGACAGACATTTAATGGCCAGCTGAGGTTAAAAGGCAGGAGACTTGAAGCAGCATACCCTAAGAAGGGCTGACAAAAGCAGAGAAATTGATTTTGCTGTTGTGCCTGCAGAGCAGGAGGAACATGGAGCAGCAAAGCCATGCAGGGCAGGGCAGCATCACTCGGGGCCCTGCCAGCCCTGCACTGGGTGCATGGGTACCAGTGACAGCAAGGACGGCATCTCTGCTTCAGGTGGAACACATGAGCGTGGCACTTTCTCAATTTGTCTTCGCTGCTTTCATTCCCTCTCCTCTCTAGTACTCAAGAAAATCCAAGTTACAGAGCTGCTGCAGCACAGCTGTTTGCTGTGACTTCAATGCTTTTCAGAAGCAGACCAGTACTGAAGCTTCTTCCTCCATGTGTGGTGAAACCGGTGAAGACGTATCCTGATTGAGAAGGTAATACAAACTACATCCCCCCCACACACACAAATATATTTGTCTTGTTCAGTCCTCAAGGAAATAGGATCAGATTTAATAACCAGCTTATCAGGGAGCTGTTCATCTCTTCTTGAAATAGGAAACCATTTTAATACCATCTAAGACTATCAAATAAGGGTTTTCCCTGTAAAGGCCTGTTTCAGCTAAAAGGGAAATGATGAATGAACCTTAAAATGAAACCATCACTTAATACTGTATATGCTTTAACAGTTTTTCTCCCTGCTATCTGTAGTACAGGCCTTCAAAGTAAAGTTTACAGAAGCACAGGGCAGACAGATGAGCATCTTGGAGGCCCCAACACACACATGGATTTGGTGCACAAACCCAAATTCCTCCTGTGCCAACCACTGCCCATACAGAGCCTCCCCGGGAAGAAGCCGAGCTCCCCAAGAAGGTTCTCATTTAGTTGCATGAAGCATTTACAATTCAGATGGCACTGTACACATTTCCATAGCATCATCATTCAGCCACTTCATCGGGGCTACTTCAGTGGGAGCTTCCTTGGGATTGCAGTTAGATGGCTGAGTCCTGGCCGTGGTGCAGAGACAAAGCTGTGTCCATAAGGTCAGCTGTAATAGCTTTATTTTCAGCCATTAGCTACCAGTGCAAGCTGCATATTGAATAGAGAAAGCCCAATTTTGTCTGCGTGCCTGACAAATGCTGCTGCTATACCTAGAGAGAAGCAGAAGTGATCAGAGCAGCCGCTGCCTGCGGGCATGACGCACTTCAGAGGGCTGAGCAGCACCGAAATAAAAACACAAAACTGCATTATCAGGGCAGACCTGACATTATGCAGAGACAGATTTTGTTCCCAAAACCGATTTAGCTTGAATTCTTGCCCTGCTAAATACCAACATTCATCAGGTTGGGTTATTTGCCAGTGCATAATAATTCCATATAAAGACTATTAGGAAGGCTGCAGCAAACAGATTAGCACAGAGAGTGAACCCATGTTTTGAACAGCAAGACGAAGCATCACTGGCAGGACTCCCACTTCTCCCCATTTTTTGCCTTGCCAGAAGCAAGCAGACAGGAAAAATGGAAGGGAAACAGCAGCTGTTAGGGTCCATGGGCTCTCTTTGCTGTGCAGGTTATTATAAATATTACATTAGAAACATTAGCGAGACCACACATTACAGCAGCTGGCCCAGAACGTTTAAGCCCCAGGCATGAAACAGAGACTCAGCAGAGGAGGCTGGTGTGGGAGCCAGCCCCGTGCTGCAAGCCAAGGAGACAAAAACCAAAAAACAACCACTTGTTTTGGCAGATTCAAAGCCAAAAGGCTCAGCACCTGTCCATTGCAGAGGTGAGACATTACGAGTGACTCAGGAAATAACCTGAGATGAAGGCTTTTTCATCTCGCTTCCTAGCAGGGTGGCAGGGAGCAGCGGGGAGAAGGGGCATGCACAGCTCACCCCAGGCAGCACTCGGGGTCCTGCAGGCGGGGGCTGGCAGAGCACCCTGCGCCCTCCCCAGGGGCAAAGACCAGCACTGGAGGGGCACCAGGGCAAGGGCACCCAAGGGCCTGACTGCAGGGTGGTGCCTGGGTGTCAGCTCCAGTCCCTGCAGGGTGGGTCACATCAGAGCAGCAGCGGGGCTCCCACAGCACAGCGCTGGGTGCTGAGGCTGAGCTGCCACATTGGGCATGGGGCCCTATGCACAAGCTGGCTGCAAAAATCTGTGCAAAAAGCTGATTTCTGCAGTCATTTCCACTTTTAGTTTTGCTTTACTTTTCTCACCCATCCGTTTGTAGAATGACAGAGGTCACAGTGGTCTCACTAAAAGGTCTTTTACTATTTTAGCCTTTATTGTTCAATACTGTAATTTCCTCAATACTGTAATTGGTGAAGCAACCATTCCTTCAGAAAATGTGTGAAGCTTTTTCAGTCAATAGATTAATAAATGCATAAATCTGTAAAAATTGAGGCCAACTGACACTGAAATTTGTCAGACATGAATCTGTAGGGGAAGGGTTGTTTTTTTGTTGTTAAATTACTCTGTCTACAGAACAGCACAGTTGCCTCTAACATTCATTGCTCTTCCTAAAAAAAAAAAAAAAAAATTACTAAGCACAGAGCAGAATACATACAATGAAGCAGATAAGCTAAAGAACCAGAAGGGGAAAAAAAAATCAAATTCAAGAATGATGGAATGCCTTTACTTTAACATCCACAAGGAAAAGAAAGCAATCACTCCAGGGGAGCTAAAACATGAGCAAGTTTCCATCCAGACTGGGTATACATAGCTAACTTACAAAGCCAGGGGAAAATGGGATTTTTCTAATGGTACCACTGACAGATGCTTATAGTGCTTACAGAAGAGACAGTGGGAGCTGCCACAATTTAAGAAATGAAGGATAATGAATGCAAGCAGCAAAGACTCCTTATGCAGTTTTACATTCTGCTTTTTAGAAGGAAGACTAGCAAGTGAAGATTAAATTAAGGCAGGAACAATAATGCCACAAAAACGCCGTCACAAGGAAGTTAAGGCTGGAGCATTTTGAAGGAGGCAGCACACCACTGAGTTTCAAAGCCAATTGTATGCTGCAGATAGATTGGGGAACTTGATCTGCTTCTCGATGTTTGGGAAGAGCATGTCTGGAAACAAGGAATACTTGGTCCAAGGTAGACCTGACCCAGGGCAGAGGCACCGTCCCAGGGAGCTTCACACAGAGTGGGAATGACACCCACTCCCTTGCATCTAAGCTCACTTCTGCTCTCAGATTACTTGCTTTTAAACACATTAAACTCAAAATATGACACAAAGAACTACTTAAGGAATATAGAAGTAATCACCATAAAGGTGCTTTTAAAATAAAAGACGCTGATGTTAAGTTAGAAAACGCCTAAGGCTGCTATAGTTATTGAGAAGTCTTGCAAAAAAAAAAAAAATCCATCCTTTAACTCTTTCACTGTAATACTGAAGTCTGGAACACCAACATGTGACCCAGAACAATGCTCCAGGCACAAAAATGCCAAGTTCTTGCCATGACTTATATGAGGTTAGGTATTGCTAACTCTACTTCCACTTACAAAAAAGACAGAGAGAGGTTATACTTGGGTTGGTGTAGTCCCAAATAATGATAGTGGGCCAACTGAAGTACAACACTGTGCCACCAGTTGACAGAGAAATGCTGAGCTCCATACTTGGTACCACTGAAGACTTCAATAGTTTAGTAAAATCTTATACACTGAAGTCCTGATTTACAGCCAGGTAAGCTATTGATAAGACCATGCTTAACCCCCCTATTGTGCCAATCTTGAGAAAGTGTTTGCATTCTGTGACAGCTGTGATGCATGGTATACAGTACAGCAATAGAGCACGCAATATTCAGTACACAGCATTACTCTGAAGCCTGCATAGCACTGATTCATATCACAGGGATACCAATCCTACCTATAATTTTCTATTTTCCAGGAGACAGATGCTGCACAGAGATGCTCACCAATAACTGCCTGGTTAAATGGTAACACCTTCACTGCCCTGGTGGGAGTTTCTCTTTCTACCTTGCAGATGAATTGCTTCTCCCAATAACATCCTTAAGGATGAACAATGATAGCTCTTGGGGGGCTGTAGGGGGGGGGCACTGATACTGCTATTTACTATTTACTGCTGCAGAGCAGAGGTTAACACTGCAAATAATTTATGCTACTAAGCATGCTGGTAAGGCACCTCACAGTAATAAAAGTTATGAGTGCTCTAGAGGAATAAATTGCTGTGCTTGATGCACCCCAGGGTACGCTTGGCCTTTTGGCTGCCAGGGCAAACTGCTGGCTCACATTCAGCTTGCCATTAACCAAAATTCCCACATCCTTCCTGTGGGACTGCTCTCTAGCCTATCATCCTCCAACCTCTACGTACAGGCAGGGTTTCCCCAACCCTGGTGAGGAACCCAGCCCTTGCTTTTGTTAAGCCTCATATTGCTGGTGACTGCCCAGCCCTCTGGGCTGTCCAGATCTGACCTCTCATCGCTCCTTCCACTTCAGTGTCATCCACCCACTTATCTGCCAGGTCAATGGGTGCAGCACCCTTATACCTCCTTTTCAAGGCCCTAAGCCTGTAGGAGAACAAGCCCTCACCTAGGTGTTGGTGCTGGTTTGGGTTTAAGTGCAGGGCAGCACACGGCTGATGGCTGGACTGGCCCAGGTGCTGCACAGCAAGTGAGAGACCAGGCGAGCTGCTGGGTGCTGAGCTGGGGGCAGCATGGTGCTGCTGCTTCACACCAAGGAACACTGCTGCATGATGAGGTGCAGAGAGAACCACTATTTGTGCAGTAAACATCCTACCAGGAATACCTTAAAGGCACTAAAATTAAAATAAATGTGTACAGAAAGTGCCTTCATGTGAAATTGAGAATGAGCAGTCTGTGTAAGATCCCAAAGACCCCTTTTACCACCAGTAGTAAGTTTATTAACTGGGACTGTCAATGTTAGAAATGAACAGGTTGTGGTTTCTCAGACTAGAAACTGATTTTAATCTGGATCTTAGAACATGTGGGAAATTTTCAAGTTCTTGCATTATCCAGCACTAATCCATTAGCCTGGGCTGGAGGCAGGGGGCCCTGCCCACAGCAGAGGGCTGGAGCCAGGTGGGCTCTGAGGTCCCTTCCAACTCGATGATTCTCTGAGCTGCTGAGGCTCAAGGCAAAGGCATTAAAATCACAAGGTGATATCTTCTGGCAAAGGCCTTCATGGTGCAGCTCATCAGCATTGTAAAAACAAGTGATTTTCTCCTTAATATGAATCAGAATATTAACCACAGGTGCCCTCATGTAAGAGGATCAAATTAACACCTTTGAGCAGCACCAGGTGAGTTTCTTATTAGAATACATCTTTTACTGCCCAGTATTGATCAGAACTCCAGCATCAGTTCCTAGCTTTGACCAGTGAGCATTGATTGCTCCAGACTGCTTCTTGTACAAGGCAGGAACCTGGAGTAAGATCCACTTACTTCCAGCAATAGATTGACTCAAGACCAAATACATTTCTTGGGTATCTTTATTTGGAACATCTCAGATATCCATATTACCTGTACTGAGGGCCATGGAGTACAACATCCTGCTACCTGAAGCCAAAAATCCAGTCATTTTCTGCCCTTTATAAAAACCTGAGATCCCATACTACTGGCTACCACACATCATGCACTCGCATAATTACTTTATTCACATGCTAAGTGCACACAGTCACTCAGCAGCACTCAGTTCAGAGTGCATATGTTTCCGTGATGCAGGGGGACATTTCTGCACTTGTACATAATCCTCCTGCTTTCACAGCGCAGACCGGGGAGCACATCCCTGCTAATCCCCTGACACACATCCCACTCGGTCAGGCACATCTGCTCAGCAGCCTTAACCTGTTCTCCTCCATCCTGGGAAGCAACTGGTTGCATGAGGGGAGAAAAATAAAGAGACTTCTGATGCCCACTGCAGCATATTTAATACTCCAGCACAAAACAGGAGTGGCACTAGCAGGATCCCCAGGGAGCAGCATGACTTGGGGTGTGCACACCACGGGCACCCAGGAGCAGGCACAGCGCTTCCAGCTGGTCAGGGAGAGCAGGCTGTCTGCCAGGTGCTGCTCCAGCCTCCCAGGAGAGAAACACCAGCTAAGTCATGCCAAAACAGGCTAATGCTGGTATACCAAGTGGCACTGATTCAGATTTGCACTGGTGGCAGAAAAGAGGAATTGGCAGAAGGCAGGATACTGGAGATCACATCCCATGAAGGATGAGATGTGCCCAAGTGTTTCAGTCAGAAGATTTATATAGCTTTATCAGCTAGGTAACCTATAAAGGAAAAGCACTCCTTGATAACTCATTCTATTACTATAGCTGTAACACAGCTGCATCTCATGCAATGGCAAGACAGAATCTCACCACTTAGGAGCCCTTAAATCAGCATGAACAGCACATGCAATTTTTCACATCTATTTCCCTATAAGTTTAGTAATAAAACTAACATCTTTTGAATCATGTGCAGTGACTACAGCTTTACAAAAGCCAGTGAGAAGACAAGTGATTAACATGATACCATAAAGTTGTTACAAATTTTCCTGTTTCAAGTTTGGAAGAAGCTAAGAGCAAAATAGTGCAAGGACCCGTACCCTTTGGAGGCATGCAGTGAGTGATAGTTAAGGTCAGATAAAAGATTAAGATCACCTGACTATTGCAGATGCTCCATATGTTTTTAAAACAACGGGTTGTTTACAGAACAGAAGAAAAAAAAAAAAAAAACAGAACAGGAAGGAGAAGACACCAAAACACCTCTAAAGAGGAGAATATTGCCTGGGGCAGGAGTGAAAGGGGTTCTGCTGTAATGCCTGACAGCACAATGTCACCATGCGATGTTAGAAGCCCTGCCACAGGGAGCCTGGGGCCAGCCCCTGGCTGAGCACCCCCACGTCCCCATCAGGTCTCTGCATGGGGCAGCCAAAGCCTACCCCAATATGTCAATGAGCAGGCATTTGTGCTGCTCCTCCTGTGCAGTGAGCAGAGGCCAGGGGCAGATTTAGAAGCACTGTCCGGTTGCAGACACCACTCTCAGTCCCTCAGATATATTTTGGCTACAGAAAATCTATAATCCATGCCCTGCTGGTGTGCAGAGCCCAATAAAGAGCACAGGAGCCTTTGCTCCCAGGCTGCCTTAGCAGAGCAGGGAAGGTTCATGCTGGGCTTGCTGTGCTCTCTGCAGAAAGCAGCTGGTGTCAGGGCAGCAGGCATCCAGCCTGGTCTGGAGCTGCCTTTCTGCTGACTAAAGCTGCTCAGATGGCCTTCGGGCTGCTTCGAGTTGCCAAAATCCCAGGGACAGACACTAGCCTGGAGCTGCAGGGTAATTCGGGTACCACCTGGTGCTGTCAATGGCATCAGCCCCCAGTGCAGCCGGCACTGGCAGCACCAAGCACAGGGCTGCCTCCTCCAGTGCAGCGATGGGAGGACAGGACTTTGGGAAGAGATGGGGTTGAGAACTGGGGAGGTGCCAGCACACAGCATCAGGTGCCCACTGCCTGGGAAGGTTCAGCAGCATTTCCAGAGGGCTACCAAAATGATCCTAGAAGTAGGTGATGATCAGATGTCTGATACAAGATTTTTTCTCCACTTTTTACGCTTTTGATGTCTTGCCCAGCATAACACAGGACTCAAACACTGCTTTTACCTGTTCTCTTCCTGCTTCCCCCTCACAGGGCATGTAAACATCTAGTTTTTCAGTGAAGTCAGGCAGTTGCCAAAAGTAGCAATTTTCAGTTGTACTTTTCACCCAGTATATCTTAATTGCTAAGGAAAACAGGCTCTTACAGCTTGTTTTATTCATACCATCTATTAATTTGTTCTTAATCACTAGCCCCCTGCTGAGTCACATCTCCTTAGTGCAACAGCTATTACTCTAGCAGGGAGATTAGATCATTTACATCTGTGTGAACTCACTAGGGCACTCAGGGGTGGTTTCCCCACAAGTTTGCACACTTGCATGACTGATTAGGCTTCAGATGAGAGCAGCACCCAGCAGTGTCTCAGGAGCAGGTCAGGGCATGCTGCTACCAGATCCTCTTGTGGAACTTAGACTGATGTGTGATATTAGTACATGGAGAAAAAGCTCTCTGGTCTCATCCCTAACTGTGCTGTGCTCTAGATACTTGCTGATGTGTCAAGAGGCCACTTTCAAGGCCAGGTTCAGTGCACAGCCCAACACTCCCCACTCATTATGGCCTGCAAGCCCCAGGGGGAAACTCAAATGGACATTTCTGTTGAAATTACCCCATTTTTCAGGGCCTGTATACATATTTAACAAGCTTCCAAATGCAGGCAACCACATTCCCTTCCCTACAGGATTTTCCAGCATCAACATCTCCTGGAGGCTGGCCAGAGATATCAGATCATGGATCTAAAGGTTCCTTCTGTTATGGCACTCGCAGGAACATACTGATGAAGATGGTTTTAGATAAGAGCAGAGAAGTCACTGGCAGGAACAGGGAAATTCATTCATGGTCAGAGCACCAGGGGCTCAGAGCTATACACAGGAGGAGCAGTCTCTCCTTGTTATGGTCAAATAATCAGAAATCAGAGCAGACAGAAAGAAAATAGGCTGTAAAAGTGTCAGACCACTCAGACAAGGAGGTACATCTCTGGCAAAGCATGAAGATTAGCAATGGAAATAGAAATAAGTTAATTGCTTCTTCCAACCTCACAGCAGGTGTTCTGGGAAAAGAAGGAGAGAAAGGGAGCTCACAGAATTTGGGAGGACAGAATCCAGACATTGTGCCAGCTTTGCTCCTTCTTTCACATAATAGTCTTCTCAGTCTGCTGTGTCAAAGATACAACGGTAACAAGTCATCAGAAAACACTCTGAACTACATTTAACCAACAGGCAGGTGATCTGGTGCCTTTCCCCAGAGCTCACCAGGAGCAGTGGCAGGGTTCAAGTGAAGTGGCTGTAGCATCATCATTGCTGTAATTCAGCCTAGCTGAGCCTTCTATACTTTACTTTTTTGGCACTTTACAGAGAAAACCATCAGATTAAAAAGCTGTTTTGAAACTAAAAACATTAAAAACTAAGCCAAGGAATGGGTCTCCACCTCACAGCAGAGCAGCACAGAATCAAGTGAAGGGCAAATCATCCCATTGATAGTGACCTCGGGACAGTATCTCTGCTCTCCTGCAGTGCTGCATGCAGCCTTTTTCCTTCAGCTTAGAAAAACATCCTCCATCAACAACTGGCAAACACGGGCTGCGTCTCCTTGCTGTTCCCTAACCAGGAGAGCAGCACGTCCTGCTAGCAGCAGGGAGATGTGCCAGCACGGAGCGCACAGGCTGGGTTTTGCTTTTTTAGAGCTGTGCAAAAGAAAACCCTGTAACATCAGAGAGCTGACCGGGGGCATTTAAACAGCTAGCTCCATCCTCCTTCTGGAAAGGACACAGTAAATTCCAGGAAGAGAGAAGCACCCTAAGGCAAGTTTCCTAGGACGATTTCTTCCCAGACAGCACATATCACAAGAATGTTTGTCCAGGCTGGTTTGACCCTTCTTAACTGTTGTTGAAGAAAGGTGAAAACGAGGGCATGTTTTGTTCTCACTGTAATAGCAAGAGGGCCAGTCACTACAAAGCTGATAGAGGAATTGTAACAAGGGAAATACCCACTGCAGCTGAAGATCAGTTAGCCCCTTTGCCTGAAGGCAAGTTGCAAGGCATAGAGACACACATGCCAATGCCTTTCCTCTCAGTGAGTCTTGAAGAAGCCAAAACAAAGATAAAACTGGATTTGCCTCATTCACGCCAACTCATCCTTCCCAGAGGATACCAGACTGTAACTGCAGATCTGGAGAGGTTCCTTCACAAAACCCGACAAGCAGCATGTCAACCACCAACACAACACCAGAAGACTATTTTAGTGAGCCTTAGAGCTCCACGTGGCATGAGGGCACCACATGCTCCTCCGGGCAGGCCGATCTTGCCAGGACATCCCTGCCCTGCCTCCATCCCCCTGCTGGGAGCTGTCTTCCCCTTTGCCTCCCACGCGCCCGGGTTGGAGGAGCACCCCAGGGCCCACAGTGCAGGCTCTGGTGAAGGCCTCCTCTGCATCCACTACACTCACCAGGGCAGCTGGTCCCAGACGATCACACATGGACACTGCGGTCACAGCCTTGCTGCTCAGTGTGCATGGGATGCCCCAGAGCAGTTCCACAGGTGCTCCAGCACCTCCATCCATAAGGAAACTTTCCCAGGCCACTATCACCTATTCACGTCTAACCTGCCATGTTTGCCTGTCCTCATTTTTGAGGACACTTCGTTTATATATAAACTTTTCCTTGCAATAGCTTCTTTACCTTCTCCCCTGAGCCCTGGAAAATTTCTTTGCTTTGTTTTGGCACATAGTTTATCTCATTTCCTAATGGGAGCTTGCAAAGCAGCAACAGGCTGCTCACAGGCTCCTTGCTTTTTGGTTGCTCTTAAAGAAAAGAGACAATAAAGGAGACAATTACCACAATTTTCTTCTGACATCCTCTTTTTTTTTTTTTAACCCCTACCTGGGTATGTTGGCCTTAGAGTCTCCTCCTGCCTGCCACACCTCCCTGTTACATGACTGCCACTGCCTTGTATGCCAAATGCTTCTCGAACCAGACTCTCCCCCCTTCCCTTGTCCAGGTCCCAGATACCACTTTCTTGTTTTGAGACTAACCCTCAGGAAAAACAATTTAATGCTTTCCCAGTTTTTATCTTTACACCTCATCCTGCTGAGAAATCCACTGAGCCTGTAGGAGACCCCAGCCCTCCCAGTAAAAACCCCTCCCACATTTCTGCATCTTCCCAGCCTCACACGACAGATCTGGACAGCACCCATCTCACATAAGGTCTGGGACTGACTACAGCACTGTGTTTATTCTGTCAGTCCGAGATGTCACCTATAGGGACCCCATAGTTCTTGTCTTTTCCAAGATTATTTTATTGTCATCACATGCAATACTCATGCCTACTCATTCCTTTTACACTGACAGCCTGACAACACATCCACATCCCTAAAGGCCACATAGAGTAGTAACTTTGCCCCTCAAACATATGAAAAATGTTACTAGTTTGCTGAATTACAAAATAGCTTCATAACAGCTGAATTGGAACATGTAGTTTTTTAAAACACTTTCTTACACAGCATTTAAGCCTTAGTAAGCCCTAATATCCTAATATTAACTTCAAGACAAAGTTGTTTTTTGTTTTTTTTTTTCTTAAAGACCACATCAACAGCAGTAACTTAAACATATAAGCAACTCAGGCAGGTAGCTACACTGAGTCAATGCACTTACTGCTTTGCTCTGTATCACTTTTAACCTTATTAAGAAGCACATCAATATCAGTACAATGAGGATTATGCTATTTTAAAGAGAAAAAGCACCCTGCAAATAAAAAGCTCCCCACATGGACTAAAAACCTCTCTGGATGGAGCACAAGCATTCACTGCCTTCTCACTTACAATTGATTGCCTTTGGAAAGAGGCAAACAAGTCAATAGCAAGAATGATAACAGGAACCAAAGGCATCAGATTAAGAAAAGAGTAAAACAAAAAGAGCAGCAAAAAAAATATCTTCAGAGTGCAAGTTTAAATCCAGGATATTGGTACTTAAACTGTGAAATTATTCAGTCTGCAAATATAACACCCATATATAGATCAACATACACCAGCAATTCCATGGGAGTTCAGTTGATAACATAGGTTTTCATATGGCAGATATGATTACTTAAACCAGAAGAGGAAATACTGCTCAGTTCACATGTTTTCAGCCAGTTTAAGTGACAATAGACATGAACCAAAGACAGACTCAAAGAGCTTGAAGAGTAACAGGCTGAGTCCGCACAGCCCTGAGGAGAGCACCAGTAACATTCCCACCTTCATGCAACCAAGTGGCTTCTGCAGAAATGTATGTTTATATATATATATATATATATGTGTGTGTGTGTGTGTGTATTATCTCTGCTGTCATCCTTAGAGGATTAACTGTCATGAAACATATTTGCTGTATGCAGAGCACACCACAACCTGTGATGCTAACTGTCACATCAGGAGCCATACGGCCATTTTGCCCCATGCCCATCAGCTACATGCCCACTGCCTGGCCCAGAGACCAGGCTGCTGTAAAGAGAGCAGGGGTTGCAGCACTAACACCATGCCCACAAGGCAGCTCATCCTCAGACCAAGGAAAGCTTGGGTTGGAAGCTACCTGCAGAACACTAGTACATTGAACTAGTTGGGGAGCTCCAAGCCTGCAGGTGCAGGTTTAAGCCCATGCAGCACAGAGGCACATCTCCACCTCCTCTGTCTCACAGAGAGTTGCTGCTGCAAGCTGCCTGCTCTTCTGTAAGTCTCACATCACAGCCTTAAATCAGGAGGTGACTCGTGCATGTGTTCAAGCTCTGTTACGAGAGGAGAGCATACAGGCTTTATTCCTATCAGCTTCTCATTCTCACACGTGCTTACGCTTCCCTCTGTGCTTCCTTCTCCAGTCTAGCCCTCCAAACCACATTAAAGCAAATAAAGTAGTCACACTTCTACTACAGCAACTCCATTGCCATCCTCTTAAGCATCTAAAAGAGAGAATGAATAGAAATAAGAACCTGAACTTAAATCCATCCACTTCTGAAACACCTACCTGCACTATGCATTAACGTGCTTACTCACCACACAGCTAGGAGCTCTCAGGAGCCACCAGCACCCCACTTAGAAGAAGCAGGAGCCTCCTGGGCTGCCACCTTTGAAGGGCCATCAGCCCTCCTGCAGGTGGTGATCATCAGATTGCGTTAAGATTAGATGGAGCCTAATTACGACCTGCTAACTCTGCTAGACTGATTTGGATCAATCACACTAAAATGATCAGAGCTGCAGGTTACTTTAAACTGAAATTAAGAGGTGGAATTAGCATTTCAATCACATAGGGAACTCCTCCCAAACCCACAGATTTAGGCATACCATCCATACCTTACTTGCTTCATTTGCAGCGTTATTGCAGAGCATGTCTGTCCTATTGCCTACCATGCCATCTATCTCAAGAACCACACAAATCACTTCTGTTAAAAGCACATCACATTTACTAATATACTACCGTGATTATGTTACTACTACTGTCTAAACTTGCACTTCATTAGTAGCCAAAACACAGTGTTTAGCAAAGAAGTTGCACTTTCTATTCCGTGTGTGCAGAGACCTAATGCTCTCCCTTATCTGTGTGCTATGTTTCCTACACGGGCAGTTTGTTGCATCCCTACAGCATGATTTATTTATGTCATGCAAACTCTTCAAGCCTAACATTTTCTACCTTGTGTAGCTACGAAAGGAAAATATTTCAACAAATGCAACACCACCCAGAGGAGCTGATTGTGGAGAGGGGAGGGCTGGTGGAAGGGAATCAAAAGATTATTTTGCTGGTCAGTTTTGGTGATTAAAGTGGCTGACTGTAGGAGAAATCATCCCTAACGCACAGACCCTCGGTCCTGAGGGCATCTTCAGGAAGCATTTGCAGCTTGTGCACAAACCCTCTTCTAAATGTAGGGTTCTTCAGCAAATTGTTTTTAAAAGAGAATTAGAAAGATTAATTTAGGAACAAAGGGACATATTCTAATTGCTGTGAGATACTTCAAGGCATGTTTCATGGGACTATTAATAAAGTGCCCCAAGGGAATGAAGAAACCAACACATCACATTCAAGACAAGAATTAATGACCCCATAAAATACTCCCTGGTGTACCCTAAAGCTAAACTGAGAATATTTATAAATTAAAAATTAACATTTCCAAGCCTCCTACTGGCAGCAGCTGTATTGCTGAAGAAGACATAAGTGACAGCTTTAAAACAACAGAACAAAACAAAAACAAACAAGAAAACAACACAGTAGCAGCACTTGCAATATACTTTCTTTTTTATCAATTCCTGCTCCTGATAAATGACAGATGTAAGTTGGTATTACCATGCTAGCAGCAAACTTGTTATTTCTGAACTTGTTCACAAGATGCAGTATAATAGATTGCTGATATTGATGTTACGTTGACAATGCTTTGACCTTGCAAAATTTCACAGAAGAAAAATGCATAGGCCATGGACTGAGCTGCAATTTTTTTTAATGACAGCCCGGTGAAGATTGAAGGAGCAGCTCCCAACCATGTATCAATCACTATTTTTCACCTCCTTCGAAACCGAGAAAAAAAGTTTGATAAATGACAGTATTTTAAAATTTACCCAATCAAAGTGTGTTTTGGTCTAAAACTCTAACATCAAAACTTCACATTTGCACACTTTGGTTTGACAAGGAAAATCATACGTTTTGCGGAATTTACTTCACCGAAATGAGATTCATTGAAGTCCGCAGAATGAGAACTCAAGAGTCACGGCTTGCTCGTAATAAAGGCTGGCCAGGGAGCAATTTTATTTCACGAAGAGCGTTGACATGGTAGGCATTGGTGAACGCTGATCTGCATAGCAGCAGCGGGAGCCGCGGGCTGCTTGGGCCCTCCCCAGGGGCCAGGCAGGACGGGTGGCAGCACGCTGCTGGCCGGGGTGAGATGCCCAGCAGAGCGCTGTGCCGGCACAGCTGGCATCTTTCAGCCTGGTCCTAGGTTGTGTCACCATTCACACAAAGTCAAACATTTTCTCAGAGAAGTCCTGTATTTTGCCATGGCACTTGGCAGGCCGCTCCCTTTACCCACAGCCACAGACGTTACCTGGCCACTTGGTGTCAGGAGAGCTGCTGGCTCCTCCAGAGGAGCTGCACCTTTCCTCTCTCATTCCAGACTGAGAAAAAAAAATAAATCTGCTCAAGTCTAGTTAATATAATATAATAGAACAGAGGTACCATAAATCAAATTTTCAGGGTATTTGACTTAAAAATATATATTATTCACATTAAAAATACAAGCATTCCCAAGGGGAAAAACAAACAAACAAACAAAACCCATAAAGCCACACTGGATTAATATGCAAATATCCAATATATGAAGAAGCAAACACCAGCATGTGTGCTCCTCTGAGGGCTCTGCAGTGTCCAGTATCAAATGCACTGCTGCAATACCTTCACCAGCATCTGGGAGGAAAAAGCACTTCATGTGACAAAATCATTTGTGGAACAGGCATTACCTACAGCAGAAAAAAAATACCCAAAACAAGGTGGGGAGGCTGGGCCTCTGCAAACACCACACTGCCAGGGCAGCAGACCGAGCTGGTGCAGCCTGGAAGCGGCTGCACGACAGGGAGAGGCTGCCCTGGGGACAGCTCTGCATTGCTTCGGGATTTAGTTTGGGTAGTGCAGTGCATTAAGAACAAAAAAAGGAAATATTTTTCTTTAACATAGTTTTTGTCACTTTTTCAGGTCTTTATCTGTTTTCACTCCTTTCATTCTGACATTGTTTTACAAATTATCCTTGCAAGAAAAACCACACTACTCAGTCCACGCTGCAGCCACAGAGCAGCAGGAACAAAACACGCAGCCAAACCATGACACTGGCCCAAGGAAGGCTTGCTGGCAGACCAGCTGCACGGATTGCTCTCCGTTCCCCTGCTCCCATTCTCTGCACCCCAAACTGACCCATCGGGTTCGTGACTCATTGCAGCAGCAGTGGGAAAAGCCCCTTCAGTTCTCCTCCAAGCTGATATGACTGCAGTTGCAAATTATTGTCTGTTTATACTGCAACACCATCTGCAAAGCCCCTTTTTGGTATAAATTATATGTTGAGTACAGAGCCTGGACCACAGCTATCAAAACCTCATCAAGAGTGCTGCTTACGCCAACAAACAATCCCGCAGCAGCTCCGTTTCCCGAGCAGCTTTGGCAGCGGGGATGGGCCAGCAACACAAATAGATGCTGCCCACAGTGTGGTTTTACTTCTCCGTGTTTTCTCTTTCTGGGAAGGCTGCTGTGCTGTGCCTGAGACCTGGCAGCATGCAGCAAGCAGGGAGAGACCAGGGGAGAGCAGAGGGGAAGGGGCGGAAGAGATCTCAGCGCCAGCGCCCACATCTCATGCAGCCCTCGGGCAGCAGCACCCCAGGCACACATTTAATTTGCTTCTGTAGATAAAGTAGGGGACAAAGGTCAGCAAAACAGAAAAATTGATTTCCAGGCACATCTCTACACGTTTTCCTACTTTAAAAACTATGTTGGTGATCAAAAGACTACATGTTAGGCTTTAGAGTGTCAATTTCCCTTGAACACCTTAAAAGTGTTTTGCAGACTTCCCTTGCCAGGACTTGGAGCAGTTTCCAAGTCTGAGTGCTGTCCTGCACTGAAGGGAGAGAGTTTGTCCCCTGGCAACACCAGGCCTGGCCACGCTCAGCTCAGTGGGCAGGAGGCGGCTCCCCAAAGCTGTTCATGTTGAAACTGGACAGAGAGCAGGCAGGCTAAAATCGCTGTTGGTTCTGGGAGAGACAATCATGGAAATTAGTAAATATAGGAGATCTATGTGGGAATAACCAGTAATGCACAAGGTACAAATATGTTGGAAAAGGTATGTTTTAATTTTCTTGCTCAGTAGGAATGTTTGTTCATGCTGGATTTCCAAAGAAACCCCTGCATTTTAAAAAACAAAAGCCTAGCAAGGTTTTCGGTGCCAACCAGGAAATCAGGACACCCTCATTCTTCACTTCTCCATCCCACTCCAGCTTCTCATGGCACAGGGCTTTACCTGGGGGGTTCTGTGGGGCAGTCAGCACATCCTTCCCCTCTACAGTGCTGGGACCTGAGTGACGGGGTGTCCCACGTCCCTGCATGAAGCCCTCCTGGGCCCCGCCCGCCCCAGCACCCCACATTTCCAGCCAAGCTAGGGAGCTGGGCTTGGGGCAGACCAAGGGGGATTTCCATCTCTGATTCTCTCTGCAGACACAGCTGAAACTTAGGCACTCAGGCTGGAAATGACAAATTAGGCACTGAATTTGCCTGGGATCTTGAGCTTCTCAACAGCTCGTGCATGGATCTGTGGGCGAGCGGGAGATGCCAGGCACAGCCCACATCTCTCACACTTTTTCTCACAAACAAACCTCTTGGGTAAACAAAATGGTCAATAGGATATAAATCTAATTATAATACAAGTGAGCCTCTGAGTCTTTGCCTGAAAAACAAAGCCTTTGAATTTTCTTCTTTCAAGGGATCACGAAGGAAATCAGGCACATTTTTAGTTAGAGCAGGAAGTGCAGGATAAAAACTTGAAAAGCTACCTCCCCATGAAATTGCCTTAACTGTCCATGTCTGTTAAGCTTCTAAGTTGCTTAAACCTCTAAATCACTGGAATATTCACAATCCTGACTCTGGCACCGATGTACAATTTGGCACGATTGCAACTCACTGGATAGCAGCCTGGAGAAGAGGCTACAGCGAGCAGTTGGGTAATTTATTAAACCTTTATATCGCAAGCACCGGTCACTAAGCCTATTATTGCACAGCACACAAGTGAATTACAATTGTGGTGTAGAAAAGGATTTTCATATTTCAGTGTCTTCTCCATTCTGCTCTTTGGTATTGCTCCCTTACCAATTTTGCTAAAAGGACTTGCACATTTGCCAAGGTACATATTCTATAATATCACCTACTCGCTGCTAAATTACTCACAGCAGTTAGGCAACATCCACTGTACCATATGTTATTGGGATAAAAACAAACACACACACACAGATAACTTGAAAACAAATCTTATGTAAAGAAATATTATTTAAGGAGGAAACTGAGGCTTCTTTTCCTGCACCGTTGCTTCATGCATGGCAGAAGTCCCTGCAGCCTGGGGGCCACTGGTTTTGCAGCAGGCACTTATGGCTGTGGTCAGGCTGTCCCACAGCAGCCCATGCTGCACCCAGCAAGGTGGCACCCCCCGTGCCTGTCCGTCTGCCTCCTGCACGGCCCCGGGCACCACAGAGCACCCCCAAGGCACAGTTGAGGAAGCACCAGAAGTGCCCACAGCCTGCAAAAGTCAGCAGCCAAGTGAAACGCCCCTCGTCTCATCCCTTGCTCAGGGCCCTGAACGTACGTGCTCTGTTGATATGCATTGTGCTGACCTTAGTCTGTGAAGGTCACAAAAATGATAGAAAATTACACATATCCTTAGCTAACTTAATAAGCCAATTCCGTGGAGGGTCGTGGCAGATATTTTGTTATTCATGACCTTGAGGTTCTAATTCTTAAGTGATAATGAGATGTAACCTACGCGTTTTACAGCCAAGAGCCTGGTAATGGAGAGAGGTTCTTTTCACCTTGGGAAGCTTTACTCTAATTTAATACATAACAACCAGAAAATGATCTTGGATTTCACACATTTTTGGTGCTATCACGTTCTGTAACAGTGCAGCAAACTCCCCATTAGGTATCATTTCTTATTTCTTCAAAAGACTATTTGAGGAAAGAAGAGCTGAGATGCGAGGCTGTTTCTTAGCAGGATAGTGGACAGGGAAACCAAAACCATTGGAACCTATTTATTTTAAATGCTAAAGATTCAGTTTACATATTCAATAGAAAGCTCTTGTTACTTCTAAATGAGGCAGAAAGCTGCATATTCATGAATTTATGAGATTTGCAGTAAGAGCGAACCAAGCACAGATGCACATGAACACACAGTAAATAAAACTCTGTTTAAAAATCACATCTTTAAAAACACAATATTTCAAAAAAAATGTTTTATTTTGCTGTTGGTGGTGTTTTTTTAGATAATCTATTTATTTAGCATTTCCACAAAAAACAAATACAATGCTTGGACAACAGTATCAAGAAATAAGTCTGATACAATACTTGTAGCTATACTGTTTGGTGCCTCTGGTGTTTGACTGCCAGTCTCACAAGATTTCTCCAAAAAGAAAATGAGCTTACAGTCTGTTATGAAAATTGTCAGCGAACCACATAATCTAGTTACAAATGGCTTACACAGTTCAGGACTCAAACCAGCGAACACATTGCCCTGGAAACCCTTGGTGAGCCAGCAGAGCCGGTTGTTGGGGGCCAGGCTCGCCCGTGGCTGATGGCGGAGCCCTCATTCTGGGGTGCTGCAGGGTGCAGGGAGGTGGCTGACCCTCAGGGTCTCTGCGTGGTCCTCACTGACAGAGCAAGAGCTTGGCACAAGCTCCCACACCACCCACTGGCTGCCCAGTACGGCACCAGTCACTGCCTGGCTATAGACAAGCTACTAACTGCTAATGAAAGGATGCTGTTGTTTAAACTATTGCCCCAGTATTGCTTGAACTATTGCCCCAAATATATTTCAAGCACACCAAGTAATGCTTGTTACATTCATGCTTACTTAAAATCACTTTTTTTCCACAGCTCTGCTGTAACCGAGTTGTGGTTATGTCCCCAGAAGAAGGGAGAGATGTGGACATCTGCTCCCCCCTCCGCCGCTGCCCGAAGTGACCGTGGCACCGAGGTCTCACCGCGCTCCCAGCCGGGCCTCCTCCAGCCCTGCTCTCACCTCTGCAGCAGGCCCTGGGGTCCCAGGTGGTGCTTTCACTGAGAGAGCCCTGGCTTTGCCACCTCCTCCTGCAAGGAGATCAGCGAGGGAACATCACCACTGTTTGGCCACTTCTTTCCAAATTTCAAGTCTCTTCCCATTAGGAAGCCTGATGATCTGTAAAGACTATAAACCGTCCACCCAGAGACAGTGGTGGCTTTTAAAGCCTGCGCTGCTGCCAAGTTTTCCAGCTCCGCAGCAAAATGCCATTCCTCTCATCTGCTCAGCTTCCAGCTGCCAAAAGCAATGGTTTGCATCTGTCAGTGCCATCTTGTTTCTCTAAATTCAAGCCCGTCGCCATTTGGAAGCATCATAATCAACAATAAATGGTCTGTGGGAGGCTGCCATTCAAAACACACTCCAGTTAATCTTCATTTCAAGTCGTAGGTTGCAGATTTCTAACTGCTTTCTCGGAAGAAAACTGTCCTTGAAGTGGAAGGGTCATGAAATATGTGAGGAATCCCTGCAGACGAATCCTTACAGATGTTGTGAGAATTTTAATTTTAATAAGGTGTCCTTTACTCTGACCCTCACCAACTGATTGCATTTATTACAGCAGGGAGAAGGTTTGGGCACTGACCGCAGATGCCATCCTGCCAGCATCTTGTCTTCTGACAAGCCTCTCAGTCATCCTAAGCCTTCTTGTCCCCATCCAGTCAAAAACTGTTCATGCATGGTCTTTAGTCAATTGAAAACATTACTGTATTTTTTCATCTCCAAATTTTTAAATAAAGATGTATAAAAAAGTCCTATAGAAATATGAAATTACATTCCTCTGTCCCCAAATTTGATGAAACAGATATGCAAGCATCCAGAAAATTTCTTTCCAAAAGCACATCTTTCTTAAACTCATCTTCCAATTTTGATTGGAAAGTCTCCAGCGAGACCTTACAGTGGCCTTCCAGACCTGAAGGGGGCCTACAGAATATCTGGGGAGGGTCTCTGTCAGGGATGTAGTGATAGGGCAAGGAGTGCCTCTGGGGTTGGACTGCAGGGGGTTGGACTGTATGGCCTAAATCCTTTGGTGATTCTATGATTCTGATTCTTTCTATGATTCTATGATTATAAAGCTCAGTGCTTTTGTGCCAGTACTAGCAGTGGCAGACCCCTACCCCCTGGGGCTGACACAGAGGACTCCCTTCCCCTTCACGGGACAGACAAGTAACTGGGCTGCTGCTCTTGGTGGCTTCCTACCAAGGAACAGGGTCAGAGTTTACTCTGTTTTAAACCTGACTGAATTACATGTCTCTGCTTAAAATTCAAGAACAGCATAGCCACATAATCTGCTTACTAATGCATAATTTCATCCATTTTCTCCTCTTTCCTGCTACTGATTTTTAGTGCTCCTCAGCATCTCCTCAGAATGAAGCCCTGAAGCACAAGGCAGAGCACTGGGCTGGGCTTAGAACTGTGGTTGGAAACTTGGCAGTGCAGGGACCCAACACTCAGGTTGGATTCGAGCAACAGGTCTCAGAGCCCAAGCAGGAGATGCAGCCGAGAGGGCCCAGGCTGGCTCGGCACGAAGACGTGTGCCAGCGCTGTCTGGCTGTGCTGTGGAGCCACACTCCCCAGCAATCACATGGATCACAGACTCCTACCACCGAAGTACACTTCAGCAACCAAACAGCTATTAGCTTTGATTATTCTTCCATTATTCGGTCATTCTCAGCAGAAATAATCTCCTTTTGGGACTCTACTGAACCTGAAGTGTTTGGAATAAGCCTTTGGAATAACTGCAAAACCAGCTGACCCAACCTGGCTGTTCTGAAAAACCTGCTATGCACTGAAACCTGCCTGTCGTAGGGCAAAGATGGCCAACTTCTTTCATAGATGGTCAATACTTGCATGGATGTATCTTAATTTTTTAATAATTATATCGCTACTGAGAACTGAGGGCTACTGCAGAGAACCTGGTGAGATTTTCCCTCAGTTAATGCTCCATGTGTCCCTGCTGGTGTGGACACACAAACCTGTTGCTCCCATATACTCTTTTTAATATTTTTCCTTAGAAACACATCCATGACATTTTTGCCATGTTAAGAAAAAGCTGTATTTATTATTACAAGAAAGGCCATACCAGGTCTAACCACAGATCCAACAGCCCAACTGTCTGTAACAGGATGAAAAGCAGATGGCCAGGAAATTGCACAGTGTCTTAGCCCTATAGGATACTTCTGTGATATAATGCAACGTAGACTCAAATTTTTGTTACTGTGTTAAGACATCTTCTTGCCTAAGACTTCTGGGAGGAAGCATCAACTGAAATACGAGGCAGATCACAGGACATTTGGGAGACTATAGAGCACGATGGCTGCAAGTGTTCTGTATAGGTCACACATCTGCCAGATGAAATCTGAGTTCCTGAAGACTTTCTATGTGGTATTAGACTTTGAAATTAGACTTTAGAGCACTTCTATGTCTCCAGACATAGCTCTGTCTTCATTTCAAATGTACTGCTGTCAGTAGAAATTCTCCCATTAACTTCAGCGAGTTTTGAAGCAAACCCATACTGCATACTGAAGACACATCATATACCTGATAACATAAGTTATGCGGAAGACAAGATGGTAGATTTCAAAAAGAGAAAAAGGAGATGTAAGAAAGATAAAGCATACATCTGAATTTTCACATATGCTAACAAATATTTCAGAAAGAAGCAGAAAATTATTAGAGGGATGTGCATTAGAAAAATAGTAATTTATCTAAAATTTTAAAAACTGTATGTCTGAAAATGGTTATGCAGTATAAGAACATCCCTCTTAACATGGTTACTGGTTCATGTCTATTAAATCTAGAGATGACAATAAAGTGCCATTTATTTCTATGCAAACCTGTACTACAATCAACTTGGGAAAACAGAAAATACTTCTGTTTGCTTGCTTATTTCTCCCATGGAATGTAGTCCTCAGAAGATTTGATTCCGAATATGGGAGAGAAAACCATCGCCACCCACTGGCTGGATGTTCAAAGCTGTGCTGCCACACAGACCCTGGCTGCCACCCCTGGGAGCCTGCTGCTCCTCCAGTGGCAAGGGCAACGCAATGCCCGCCTGCCCTTCAGCCTGGCCTCTGCTGTGCATGCCGCCCAACTGCACCTTGAACCCAGCAGCCCCTGTGCACCATCTGAACCCATGCACCAACTGCACCCGTGCACCAACTGCACCCATGCACCCAGTGGCACCCACGCACCCAGCATCCCCTGTGCACTGGCACCAGACGCCCGGCTGCACTCCCAGTCCTGCCAAGGCTTTTCCAGGGATCCAGCTTTGGCCTTAACCAGTGCCTCGTCCAGGCTTGGACAAACAGGATCAAGTTGCTGGCTGCCATTTTCTGTTTAGTCATTTGGCACTGATCAATTTTCATTACTGTGATGACTTGCTTGGAAGTTATTAATGGCTGGAGGAAGACCAATTTTGTTCAAATTTTATTATGACACATCTGCACTCGCCAGCCTGACACGCTAAATATTTATGAAGTATGTCATTTTTCAAACACACAGATTGAGTCCCAGTTCACTCTAACCTACAATGAAATTAAAAATCTGCAAATTTTATTGCCGCAGTATTGCTAGCTATTGTCATTTTCATTTGTATTAGCAAATCTGAGCCTATTTAAAACACTAATAGACACAAACTGCCAGCTTCCCTATGTGATTTTGTAGGTATTAGCACACAGTCTGACCATTTTGACTGCTGCTGTATTCTTCAGCAGGGTACATAATTCACTGTGTTACCACCAAGAACATAGTTTGGTTGGACTGGGTGATCTTGGAGGTCTCTTCCAACCTAGATGATTCTGTGATTCTGTAATTCTGTTTCTGGTGAGTGTGCTGGTCCCTCAGCACTTCATGCTGTGGGCTCCTCTGCCTGCTACTGTTCCTCTGTGACCTCTTGGACTGGGAGAAGGGTTTTGGGGCGCAGCTGCTCTCCTCCGACAGGCCTGGGAGCAGCAGGGCAGGCTCCTCGTGGCACTGAGCCTCCTGCCATCATTTCCCTGGGACTCCTTGGTGGATGTGGGTGAGCTCACTGCTGCACCAAACAGCAGCTCATCACCTCCCCTAACAGTTCATGCGGTTCCCTTGAACCAAGCGATGGCTTTCATACCCTAACCAGAGCCTGAGCATGTCCCCAGGTCTCAGAGGAACAGGGAACGTTGCTTCTCTTGCCAAAGTTTCTGCATAAATCTGCAGCAGCAAAGCAAGTAAAGTCAAATACATGGTAACAGTGATATCAATGTTATCAACTTTAGAGGGGCTGCTTTAGGAAAAACTGGTGCCAAAGCAGGTGAGGTGCCTGCTACAGGGCCAGCAGCTGCCCTCTGCTCACCAGCCCCACGTGTGCTGGGAGCTCCAGGCCTCTCGCTCTGCCACTGCTGGCCTCAGAAAGCTTTTTTCAGGTTGCATTCAGTTTCTTACTCCAAAGTGTCAGGCAAAAATCAAGCACTTTCCCTTCGTCAGGAGAGGTTTTAATGGAGCCTATTTCTTTCCAATTTGTGTATATTTGGTGACTATTCCAGAGTAATGCACACTAGCCAGCTGGCTGGGCAAACAGAGCAGCTTTCTGCTGGGCTCACACTGGGAAATTTCCCCAAAAAATTTCCTTCCTTCTTCTCTTTCGAAAATCTGTCTACTGCTGCTCAGTAGACTTGACAACACACGTGCACAGGGAGCCAGACACATGTAGTTCATTTTCTTAGAAAACTTGTCTGTGAGGTGAAACCAATTTATATGCCAGGCACTTCTCTAAGTGTTTGAGAACATTAAATTGCAATGAAAGCAAAGTCCGGTCACGTAAAATTGCCTCCTTGTAATGCATGAGCCCCAGCATTTCACCTGAATGTTCATGCTTGGATCCTGTCTGTAGCTTTAGTGATAGGTGTTAGATTTTTGTGATCCCCTGTTCAAAACTAACGAGATACATACAAAAGACCGAGATGCGTCCAGGCTGTGAAGCCACTCCCTGGCATCTGTTTGCTTTGTGATATTGCAGGGATGTAATTCTGGAGGTGCTGGATGTGCACCTACACCAGAGCCCCAGCCTGGGCTCCTGTCCACGAGGACAAGGCCGTGGCTGCCCCAGCCCTGGAACCTCCTTGGCCCTTGGCACAATGACCCCGTGCTCTCCCCCGACCCCACAGCGCTGCAGGATACCCCCGCCTTCTGGGAAGATGCACTTCTTGTTCGCTCTCATTCAGCTCACACCAAGTTGTTTGCTGTCAGCTCATCTGAAGCACTTCATCAGATTTTGCCAGATGGCATGCAATGATTAAACGCAAAACCTACAAACCCCCTTTACTGCACAGTGTAGTTAGGACTCATCAGTGTTGTGCTGGGTGACAGGTTCCAGCCCAGCAGGCGAGTGCTTGATGTGGTCACCCGACAATAACAAGGGCACAGAAGATGTGGAGCAGGGGCTTACCAAGGATTTTTGTGCTCTGTATGGAAGCCCTTCCCAAGGGCCAGCTGTTGCCATGTGGAGAAGCTCTTGCCTGCCCAAAACATGCCCCAAACTGAACTTCCCTATCAGCAGCAGCCACCAGTCCCCTCCGCCCACCCAGCACCTTGGCACTGTCCCCAGGCTCTGCTGTGTCCCCTCTGATCCTCCACGCCCACCCCTGCATTTTCTGCTTCACTTCCACATTGTGCAGGCAAATAAGCAGAGGCTGTCGCAGTGTAAGTGCCCCACAGTGGTGGTTAAACTTTACACTTTTCTTTTTCACAGTTTGAATTTCTTAGTGCCCTGAGGTATTTTCATTTCCATTTATTCCTGCTGTAAATTTCTTATTTTCAGAGCATTTTTGTCAGGCTGCTGACAGCTACTTATTGGTAAAGGAGAACACAACTTGCTAACAAGTTAGCTGGTATATTGTTCGACATATATATTTTTGCTGCGTGCTTTCTCCATATGATAACTTAATTTACAGCTAACAGCTTTAAGATCTGAAACTTGCCTGGACAGAAACCTGTACTATGTGATGCTAAATGTGTTAAATCATTATTGACCATTGATGATTCTTGTCTGTCAGTGTTCAAGAGGCATTTGGATAATGCTCTTAATAATAGGCGTACTTCTGGTTAGCCCTGAAGAGGTCAGGCACTCAATGGTCCCTTCCAACTGAACTATACTAATTCTAAGGCATCAAGAATAATGATAAATGCTGTCTGTTTGATCTCTCAGCCACTACCTTTCTTTATATTTTTTTCCAAATATGTATAATATTTGTATAATATTTCCATATTTCCAAATACATATAATATTTGTATAATATAAAAATATGTATAATAATTGATATATAACATATCATATCCATGTGTGATAACACTTCTCTTCAAAATCAGTTACAGACCCAATAATGGTTTACAAATACAAGTAATAACTCTGATTACGAATTGAAAATTGGGGGAGATAGTTTCAGTAACTACACTGAGCTGCAATAAGCCACAGCCATATCCTACTCATGACTTTATGAGAGCTATAAAAATCATCCCAGAGTTTCCCTTAGTGCAAAGTTTTACACCTTTTAGGGGCAGAAAAGAGCATCGCAATCAAACATGAACTTTTATTCCAACTGCGTGAACTTTTCTTACTATCCTTATTTAAAATGATATAATTATATCCTAATTTGCTGCCTACTTAGCTATTTGTATTCATTTCATTTATTATTCACATCGTATCTTTTTTCTCATTTACTTTTCTCTCATATTTTTCAGCTTACAATTGCTTTCACTGTATTCTGTGATTACCAGTGTATTTAATCTTTTCCTGTAACAAGCCAAGACAAAAACCTTCTTACTTTGCTGCCAAAGAAAGGAAAAGAGACGTGTACCTCATTACCCAGGTGGTGCCTCGTTCCTCCTGGCTACACCAACCAGGAGTTTCTGCTGTGAAACCCTCTGACTTCTGGCACGCTACCTGACCTTCTGCTTTTTGGCAGTTGGCTGACCTTTGTTCCCTCACCTTTTCTGTCTTTTGCTCTAACATATCCATTTTCCCCTTTTCTGCATAACGCCAGGAGGGTTTTTATTTTCCACATGCAGCGAACAGCTTTTGGAGAAGAAATGTCATTTCTGATGCCCTGCTTCGGTTAGTTTTCTTGTTGTTAGGGTGGTGATTAATCTGCTTGCAGTTCATGCTACATGTGAGATATTTCTTCTCATCATAACTAAATTTACCACTGTACTCACGGAAGAAAGCAAATCAGCAGCATCAAAATTTGGAACACACGAAGCAAGAGTGGAAAAAAGGGTCATGCTCAAGAGGCTGGAAAAGCTCAGGATAAAAAGGGCAAGTGTGTGTGTGCCTGTGTGTGCACAGACAGGTGTGTATAACTGCACAGACACAGATGGTCCATGTGCACAGTTCAAAACCGCTAGGAGCGGCAGCAACCCCGCATGTGACTTTGAGGCACTTTGCAGCAGGAGCCCAGCCTGGGGGGATGTGGGGCCAGGAGACAAGCAGAGGATTCAGATCTGTCCCTGAACACCAGACTCAGTGCTAAGATCCTGCAGCTTTCCCCCGAAGCAGGGATTTCTTCCAACTCTTCCCACGTGCTGGAAGCAGCCCTGCGTCATCCAGGAAAGCAGGGATTCTCCGGTCACTTGGACGTACGTGTACCCTTGACTCACCTTTTCATGGAATCTGCTATAAAGCTATTAACTTGTCTTCGGTCTGATGAAACCTACTAAAATGAATCCCACAGGATTATGCTTTGTGTGCACAGTATGAACTTTTATGTGTTTACGCCTGTGCCATTATATGCTTCATTTAAATATTTATAGGATTTCAATACCACGCGCCTCTCAGACACTGTAGTGTTGGGGTGTTTTATCACTACTCAGCCTCATAACAGTCACATTTGCTTGCAGAAAGTTACCATCACCATTTAAAGATATTCTCCCCTCTTCATAGGTGTAAAATAGATTCACAAAAAAATTAGGTTATTTGCCTAGAGTCACACAGCAAGTAAGAATTTGCAAACAAAAGCACTGAATCTCAACCCAAACTGCCCACCTACCTTTTCAAATCACCGTGAAGGATCATCTAACCAACGCCTGCAGTACAGGAATAGAATAAAACACAGAGATCTCCCCCACATCCGTGACTTCACAGATACAATCATATTTTTATGCCCTTTTCCAGCTGTTCCTCTGGCAGTATGAACACATGCACACATCCTGCATTCTTCATTCTAAATGGCAGAACATTATCCTTAAATGCAGTATTTAATATTCTGATGGTATTGAGTATTCTGGTGTAGAAGGCCTAACTTAGCAACATGCTTTCTGCCACAGGCAGAACAACACCCCGTGGCTTTGGTGCGACAGCAGAACCTATAAGGAGAATGACCAGGCAAACGCTGCCCTGGCAGCGATCCGTACTGAACGTGCCCAACACACGGGGCAAAGGAGGGTGCTGGGAGCAGCAGGTGAGAGCTGAGGCTGGTGAGCAACATCTGCCTGCAAGGCTGTGCTCAGCCTCAGCAAGGTGGGATTTTGCAGCACACCCCCAAGGAGCCAGGGAAGCTCCACAGCTGAGGCTGCTCCTGGGGACAGGGAAAAGCCATTCCCCGGGCAGAGAGCAGGGAGGCGTCACTTCTCCCAGCAAAGAGCCACCTGAAAGAGATGTCCTCAGAGCACTAGAGGCAGAAGCACACAGACAAGCCTCCAGCTTGTGGCGGGTGCCACAGGGACCTCTCATCTCCCCAGTATCACCGGCTCCAGGCCCTGCTCCCAGTTAATGAGTGCACAGTTGGCTTCAAACACAATAAAAGTCATTCAGTAATTCAGAACCCCCCACTCTAATAATCCTCCTGGCATTTGCCTCTGCTCAACATGCAGCATCCATCAATGGTAATTTAATCAAGGACCTCATTCATAAATTAGATCAATAGTGGGAGTTTTTGTGGGAGGCCAGTTCAATGGGATGTGTGTGTTCCCACCGAGGAAGATGAAGCAATTCATTGTAGCATCGGCTCAAAGGGAAAGAAGTATTGACCTGCCAGATCAAAAGCCTTTGGTGCTACAGGGCACATAACGTGCTGCTGCAAGCACAAAACTTCAGCAAAGGGGCAGCTCGGAAGGGATTTATAGTAAATTTATCTCATTCACCTTTGCTTTGAATTAACCACCTTCCCTTTCATTTATGACAAGGAATTTAATGGAAAGGTAATTTCATGGGACTGCGCTCCCTCACCTCACATTACTTTACACTTGAAGACTTAATCAGGAACAGCGGTGGGCAGGCGGCAGCAGGCAGAGCTTATTAAACTGCCTCCCCAGGTGCTGCGCGTCCCACTGCTCCCACAGCCGCGGGGATGCGCGTCCCGTGCAGCCAGCCGGCACGGCCAGCCTTCAGAGCACGGCCAGCCTTCAGACAGCCTTCAGAGCACGGCCAGCCTTCAGAGCACAGCCAGCCTTCAGCCAGCCTTCAGGAGCACAGCCAGCCCCTTTGCCATGCTGGCACTGTGGGTACGGACTTCGCACCCTGCTGCCAACGAGCGTACTTGGCTTTTGTTGCCAGTGTACTTCAGGTGTCCAATGCACCTTCATGACGTGATGCTTTAGGACCTGAACATCCAAGAAAGGAAAAAGTCGGCTGAAAAATTCAGTGAGCTCCTGAACAGCTCTGAGAAAAGATGTGAAAAAGAGTTAGCTGACCTGTGTGTGCATGGAGCTGCCGGGGCCGTCTGTCATTTCTGCATAAGTGCTTGCTCAGGAAAATTATGGCTTTCCCAACCTATTTACACCTCTTTTAATTCTAGGCTTAGATATATTGCTGCATTTCATGGGGATTGCTTTTACCCGCCATGGTTGCTGTGCAGCTTGCAAAAACCTGAAACAATGGCAAAGCAACATCTAACTTTTGGTTGGCATCACTGAACGCTCACTGAACAAAGCAGCCCCTCAGCTCACCAGTGCTGTCTCAGGGCACTGGGTCCCAGCAAGCAGACCTCCCTGACCACACTCCCCAGCTGCTCCACAGACCTCCCCATCCCTCCCTCACTGCAGGGTGACCAGGAGGAGACACACACACCAGCCCTGGCTTCGTGCTGCTTATCGGTAGTGGGGACATCGCCTGAAGGCAGCGGCTTCATTTCTAACCACATCACCTCTCCACCAGCACCTGCAGCAGGCAAGGGAAAGGTGTGGCAGTGGTGGCAGAGTGTTTCACTTCCCATTTCCAAAACCCATGGGGTGATGTCCCCAGGCACGCTGCTGAAGTGCTGTGTTACCCTGATGCTTGCTAAGAGCAGCTGGAAAAACAACTGCCATCAGTCCCCTGAAAGTGAAAGGGCTGAAAGGAATAGCCATTGAAACGGTTGCTGAATGGTACTTTAATGCAAAGGACCTTGACATTTTATGAATTTAATTTAATACTATTGTAAGAGAAGCAATTACAGTTACATAATTATATGTAATAACCGTAACTGGAGTCTCACTCTAACCAAGCATGAAGGGATGTTATTGGAAATCCTTGCCCACTGTTGAAATCTTTGAACCTTCCCATCCCTCCCCAATCCCTGCATCCCTGACACAAAATCCACAAGTTTTTCTCTCCCCCAGTCTCTGCAGAGCTGCACAGACAGCAAGGCCTGATGGAGCCTTCAAAACAGAGTTACGCTGGTATTGTAGAAAAGAAAGGCAAAAAGCCTCTCTTGCAAAAGGGTGCGACTGTTTCTTGCATATATTATCTACAGGAACCAGGACAAGGCTTTATACTGGGCCTTAGGGAGTGTGTTGGCAGTGAGAGGCCGGGGCAGTGGGGTCAGCACCATGCCACAGTCCCTGAGCACCACCAGCTCTTGCCAACACCAGGAGTGCCCCAGCCCTCCCAGCCACCCCAAAGGCAGCCTCGGTACTGCGAGATGCCAGAAAAGGAGCAGAGAATGGCTCTCCTGGGCTGTCCCTGCTTCAGGCAGGCTCTTATGCTTCATCACCTCAATGCGAGCACCCACCAAAAATGCCCAGTTTGGGTGATGCTCCATGCCCATGCCATGAGCATGGGCTCACAGAAGAGTGGTCCCCACATGCACCGGCCACAGCCAAAATCCCCAACCCATGCTGTGCAGCACAGCCCTGTCCCAGCTGTGCCTTGCAGGAGGCCTCAGAGCAGGTTTCCTTCACCTTCATTTCAGTTTGTAGTTTTGCCACCAAAAGGCTCTGAGCTTCCCTGGAGCGCCTTCCTGCAGCAGCCAGGTGAGCTGCAGGGCAAAGGCGTCCCTTAAGGAGCTCCGTTCCTGCTGCTTTGGTCTAACTAATGATGAAAATATGAAAAAATATAGAATAATGATTACTTACATACTCAGTATCTTATTCTTAAGATATCCCTGCCTTAATGGGCTGAGCAAGAAACACTCCCCATCACCCGGTGGCTGGCAAACACGAAGAGGCAGCCCTGGTCAGCTCTGGCTGCAAAGGAGGGGCTGAGGTCCTGGCACCACGGCACTGCTGCTGCTGCTGCCCCTTGTCAGGCTTCACCGCTGCGGTGCACAGCTGCAAACCCATTTCTGCCTCCAGGTCCCATTTTATCACACAATAATGGAGGCAAATCTAACACAGGCACCAAGGCACCCAGCAGCTTCACTGCCAGGGTCTCGGTGAGCTCCTGCATCAGAAAGCTGTGCCGCTGCTCCATGCGCCACACATCCGAGGAAACGCACGGGGGACTGTGCCCTTCGGCTGCAAAAGGCTGACATTCACACTTCCATTAGCTTTTCATCAGCGATATTTTAAAAGCTCCAGTAAAAAATGTGCCTTTTAAAAAGGTTTTGGTACTCCTGAGGGAATATTCCCTTAGTAAATATTGACGTATCACCCATACCAGGATCTTGATAACTGTTGTCTGCTCAGGAGCGACTGGTCTCTGCTGTGGTGCTGCCAGACCTTGGGAGCTTTTCAAAGGGCCCTTTATTTTCATTTAAGCATTGTTTAATAGTTTTTGTTTTGTTTTGTTTTGTTTTGTTTTTTACTGTTCTTGTTTTTAACTAGGTCTTTTATCTAACCTAAAAGTTTCTCACTTCTTTGCTAAGATCTTGAGAGATCACACCTTTGACTCAGAAAACCCTTCCAAAATCCTCTTCATTTCAGCTGGCTATGGCAGGAAACATGAAAGATCCCACGAGGCTCTACAAGGAGGCAGTGGTAACACCTTAGGGCACCTGGGTATCTCCGGTCAGCACTAAGTTCAGCTCAGCCAACATTTTCAAGAGGTTAAGCATGATAAGAAATGTGAGTCCCTACACAGCCTTAGAGAACACAACCTCTTTCATGCTGGATTGAGATCTGGCTCACAGCAATTCCCCTGCTGCACTGTTATCTTCATCAAGCATTTTTGCAGTGCTTTTAGCAATTTCCTACAAAGGTAAAATCCTTTAAAAGGCCCCCTGGGCCAGGGCATTGTTATTTCCCAGGACATCCCAGGCAATGCCCGGCTGCCTGCAGCATCACTTCCCCAGTGGCACACGGGACCCCCCTGGCATCCCTGTGCTGAAGGGCATCACAGCTGGCAGCCCCATGCTGTTGGCCTATGATATCCTTAAATCTCCATCTGTGGGTGCCATGAGTGGCACAAGCTTTGTGTGCCCTGTGGGGGGTGCATGGCTGTGTTACCTCCTGCCATCCAGGGTCACGCAGCACATCCTTCTACCCATGCTGTCTGTCAGTCCCCAGATGCTTTCCCTACCAAATCATTGAAACCCTGTTCTGCAAATCTGAGTAAGAAACTGGTAAAGAAACAGGTGCCTGCGCAGCTGAAACAGAGCATGGAGACAATCAGCGTGCAGGGCCACAGCGCTGAGGAAGCAAAATTTCTCAGGTAACCTCTGTGGTTCAACCAACAGCTAAAGCAGCATCCCCTGGCTGTCCTGGCAGTGCCCATGGTTTAGGGCCAACCCCAGTTTCCAGACCAGGAAAGCTAAATTCTCCTTCCAGCTCTGCTGTGGACCACAGCAGGTCACACTCTGCTAGCTGTAATTTCCCTGCTATTGCCTCCACGTGGAATACAAGTCACAGGTGAAGGATACCGCCTAATGCTGCATTCCCTTAAACTCTTAGCCAAATAGAACTTTTTGCATCAGGTTTATGTTCTTGGTAAAGGTGCTGATTAGTCCTGGGCAAAGGACAGGTCCCTGGAAGAACACAGGAGAAACTTTCTGCAGAATAGGCAACTGCTTAAATGTATTTGTTGCTTATTTGCTATTTTTGTCCACGCAGACTGCATTAAGGTAGCACTGCACACTGCAGTGGGACTAGCACAAACCTCTCAGGCACTTTTGGATTCTTCAGCTGCCTTTAGCAAGTAAATGTGAGATAACATCCAAAACAGAAGCAAACTTAGGAAAACTCTTTCTGCAAAGCAAAGTTTATTGGCAATAATTATGCTGTTACCTTGTGATTTGGCATCGATTACATCATAACATATTTTATTAAATAATCAAAGATGAGATATCACCTGAGCATGCATTAGATAGTCATGTGTCGGACTTGCCATAATCCATTGCCAGTGATTACATCAGACTCACTGCACTTCAGGACATCCCAATGCCTTTTTGAAATACTAGCACAATGTTAGCTCTGTTCCCACAGACTTTTCCTAATGCTTCATAATTTGTTAAAAATAGCAGGCAGACAAACCCAAGAGGTTAGCATCTCCTGGGGACTCCTGGCCATTTTTTTAATGATCTTAGATGCAAACTGAGTTGTCCTGCTGATTCAGAAATGGTTAGCAGTTGCTCTTTAACGTCCCCCCCAATTACAAAAGGAATAGAAAGTATTTCATTATCACAGTAAGACATGAATAAATCATCCTGTTTCTTTCCACACGCAGAGCGTGAGTACACATTTAGGACTTCTAGCCTCCCTGAATCCCAGTGTGTTCAGTTTTTGCCTAAGAGCAGCCCAATCACATTACTGGGATTTTATTTATTCAGAGAGAATCCCTCCTCATCCTGCTTAACCCCACCACCCATCCATTCCTCATGACACAGAGAGCTTTTGATTTCCCAACTACAGATTTGAACATTTCCCTATATTCTACTTTTGCCTTTCTCTATTTTTTTTTTTCATCCCTCTTAAACCCAGGTGGAGATTTGCTTTGCTTGCAAATCAAAGACACTTTCTTCCTCCGTCAGTGTTTGTAACACAGGTTTAACAAGTAGGAGAGGCAGATGCATGCTCATGTCTCGGGGCTTAGATATGAACACAGCTTTAGACTAACTGCAGTGATGAGATCTGCTGGGAGTAACCAGGCCATCTGTGGCAAGATCCACTGGGACCAGCCCACCCCGCTCCTCCAGCCCCTGCAGGGCCGCTCTGCTTTCAGCTCGAAGCCTCCCTTCTGCAGCCATGCCCCCTCTGCTTCCACGCTCCTCTCCCTGTCCCTGCCTTAGCTGCTTGTGTGGCCAGAGGATGAACTGGGACAAGGAACAGGACCAGAAAGAAAGAAAAAAAAAACCTGCTATACTTTACTATAGTTGTTTGCTTTTCTTCACTTTCCACAAAATCATTTTGCTGTTTACCAGCACCAGCAGTTTTGATAACATTGTTGGTTTTCTTACAAATGAACATAAAAGAAAATGTCTAGATTCTTGGTCAAGAAACGTGTACACAAAAAGTAGAGTGCACACGATATGATGGGAAATTAATTTGTTGGCATTGTTAGGATGAAAGAAACCTCTACAAAGTATTCTGCCTTGGAAGCACCTCTTTCATGCCGGCAAATGGAAAGATGAAGCATCTGGAGACGAGCAGAAATCAAACCAACTTGTTCACCCCCACATTAATGCTTGTCTGAGCCTCAGAGAAGGACGGGGAGCCTCCAGACCTCCAGCTATGAAAGCTGTGACCATTCTGCGCGGACTGAGCCCCCCGGCTCTGGACTCCCCCTGCTGCCAGCACCCAGTGGGTCCCACCAGAAGCCCCCCAGAAAGGCAGGGGCCGTGCCACAGCGCAGAGGAGCTGCTGCTCAGAAGCTCCTATGGAAAAAATCCCAAACTATGGGAAGTTTGTCTCACTTTTACCGTGAAATCTGGACAAAAATGATTGAAACTTCTCAGTCTTATTACCTGTGGGACAATTCAACCAGTCCTGTAAAAAATAACTAACTAACTAACTAAATAAATAAATAAATAAATAAATAAATAAATAGGAAGTAAGAAAGTTCTTCAGTGAAGATATCTGAAATCAACGGATTTTCCTTTTCCCATTTGTATTAAAGTGTCAGGAAAGGACAAAAAGATGCCTTGCCTTAATATTTCCCTTCTTCTTATGTCTTATGCCTACATCCTCAGTCTTCAATCCTATTGATACTCCCAAGTTAGTATTTAGCCATGAAAGACATTTTGCAGAATAGAAAATTAATATCATGGCATTGCAAGAAATAAGACATAAAAATCTGATGCAAAGAAAAAAAAGAATGTAAATTTTGGGCACATTGGTTTCCTTAGCAAGTGAATTCCCATCACAGCCCTGGGGGAAAAAAACCTCCCTGAGAAACAGTCACACAAGAAACTTCCCCAATTCCTTTCAGTTAGGGCTAAAAACCTGCATCTCCAAATCTCAGGAAAAGACAAAAACAAACAAACTAAACAAAACCAACTACAAGCAAGAAAAAATATATATTCTTGACTTTGTTGCCAGCCTAAAAGCACAAAAGGAAAGGTAGATTAGATGTACCTACTGCTAGGAACAGTAATTTTATTATAAGCCTCTGCATGCCAAAAAGAATGAAAAAAAAAAAAAAAAAAAAGTCTCTTTCCTTTCCAGATAATTTCTAATTAATAAAGTTATATTTATTACATGCAATTAAAAATACAACCTCAGGGCATGAGCAACAATAGAGATATTCAGTTTGAGGTTTACTTATCAAAATTATTTTCATTGCTTTTTTTCCCAAGTACTCTGCATATGAATATTCATTTCTTGAAGCTACAGTACCCTGTTTCATAAAAAATAGTGTTTTTAATTAAATTAATTTGGCAAAGGAAAAAGAAAAAAGTATGTTAGAATGCTTCACATCTGAGAATAAAGCTAATTGAACCGAATCATCTTTTCTGTAGCAGAAGCAGCTCTGATGCAATCTAATTAAAAAGGAATAGGTCCTATTTAATTATTTTTTATAATCGCACCCCAGACAATTGTCTGGCTGGCACTTTTCAAGGATTTGGTCACGCTTCTGACATTGGGGAGGTAAATATAAACGCTGCATTAACTGCAGCGCTAAGCGATAATGGAGGCTTTGCAGCAGAGAGCTGGTGGTGGCTCAGGAGCAGAGAGCCGTGCCCGCGCCCAGCCTCTCGAACCATTTCTCCTCCTGCTCCTAAGCTAGGTCTGCGATGGTCAGATGGTCAGATGGGACGCATCTCTTCTCGCCTCCTTTGGCCACGTAGCCCCCCGGGCTGGGACAACCCCGTGCTGCAGAAGTTAAGCAAATAGATGCTTCCACTGGGCCGCGAGCAGGGCAGGGGAGGCGCACGGGGTCCGGCTGTGGGTGGGCGTTCAGCCGAGGCCCATCCGTGGCACCAAGCTCCCAAACTGCCGCAGGGCCTCCTGTTCCCCAGACTGGCACCATTCCCACCATTCCCACGCTCTGCAGCGTGGATCTGCTCGTCCGCAGAGCACTCGTGGTGGGGTGAAACCCCCAGATGTGTCCTGGTGTGTCGGTGAGCGTGGTGGTGCTGCTGTTACACGCACAGCCAGGCCCAGCATCCCCCTGCTCACCGTGTGATGGGTGGGCTGCTGGCACCGCACACGTGAGGACCCCGTGCGCTCCCACCATGGCACGCTGCCGCAGCCCTGCCACCAGCAACACCAGCAGCACCAGTGGCACCAGCATCTTGGGAACATGCACAGGGCAGACCACAGGGGAGGCTGCAATCTCTCCTTCAGGAGACAGGGAAAATTCAGAGGATGGCCAAGGTCAAAGAGGCAGGAAAAAAAAAAAAATAAATAAAATAAAATAAAATAAACAAACAAACAAAAAAAAACCACTTATCCTTTGATACTTAATACAGTAAATATTTATTATTTTGGTTTAGAATATTTATTTTTAAAACAGTTAAAATGTTTGGAAAATTGAAGGTTTTTTTGAGCCAAAAAAAAAAAAAAAAAAAAAAGATTTTTCAAAGGGACCTTTGTGAGAGCCAGAGAAAGAAAGGGGGCAGATAAAGAGAAGTGGAGGGAACCTGCACAATTTTTCACCTGAAACAATTTTTCCAGGCAGTGAACAAAACCCTACATTATTTGCACAAATTTACTTCAGACTCTTCTTAGCAAGAGTCTCAGTCCAGATTTCAGCAGGAAATATTGCTTTTCTATTGGGCAGTATAAGAAACGGACATCAATAACACTAAATAATAAATCACAAACTATTAGCACTTAAGCAGAGATTTATATTTTGGCAGTGTTAAGAAAAACCTATTTCAAATGTCAGTCTCTGGTTTATATTAATTGGAGTGTTAAATCTCTGGTGCGTGTGTGGCCACCTGAATGTTAATCTCAATATTCAAGGTTTCTGACTTGGAAAAGGAAGTGTCTTAAGGTTACTGAGAAGCCTGAGATTTCTGTTCTATATGTGAAAATTACTGAAAAAATATTTACTTCAACACATTTTCATCTTTTAACAAATTCCTAAAACATGTTTATGCTAAATATGTCAGAAATATATAACACAGTGCATAAATATATTATGTGAATGACTTAGTGTAGTGATTTAGGCATTAATTGGGTCTTTTTCTTCTGCATACAAATGCAAAAGTCCTCAACACAGCAAAAGCAACTTGTTTTCCTGAAACATCAGCAAAAACGCTCAGCAGTTCTGTCTTCCTTGCAGACTCCAGTCCTAATCCTTCAGGTCCGCCTCTCTTTATCTCCAATACAAAGGGGCACATTTGAAACCCGAGGCTTCCTTACCTCAGTTGCAGACATTTCCTGCAGGAAAGATTAACCCGGTCTGCTGGATTTTACTGTAGGAAGCAAAACGCTGCTTTCCTGATTTCGGCAGCATGTTCAAGTAAGATGGCAGAACACCGCGACACGGCACGGGTTTCGTGGGCTTAAAACTGGCTGATGGATCTCCGAGCAGCACTGCGACTTTGGGGCCTGTGTGCTGTTGCATCACTAATGGGGTACCAAAGGAACTGGTCTTCAGCCCAGGTTGTAAAGCATTTCGATCAATGGCCTGGGAAGAAACATAAAACCACCCTGTATAAAGCCTGCAGATGGCACAAAGACCAGGGGGATGCAGATGAGGATGACAGGACAACAGAGCTCTCTGGCTTGTTGCTCATTTTGGCAGATGAAAATGATGAATTTAAATGTAAAGACAACAACAAAAAAAAATCTGATTTTAAAACTACAGGTGCAGGAACAAAGGCCACTGCTGGAGGTGGGAGATTTCACGGTGCGCATCGTGGCTCTGAGCGTGACTTCAGGCCCACAGCAGGTGACCACCAGCACCAGCTTCCAGCCAGCATCTTGGCCACAAAAGCTGAAGCAAATGTTGTGAATATAGACAGAGAGGAGCCAAGACCCAGGAGGCAAGCTTCTGCACCTATCCCCAGTGCTAGGAATCGGGTGCTGTGGCTGCAGGCCAGGAAGGAGGTCGGCAGGCAGGAGCGGGTCCCAGGGCAGGGAGCTGGGTGTGAAAGAGGCAGCTCCTCAGACTGCTGGCAGCCAGTGGACACCTGGCTGTGAAAGCAAGGGAGGAGGACTCCTTTGTTTCCTCTTTAAATACATTTGTCACCTCAATAAAACCTACAAGTGTTAGTTAGACTCAATGCCAGTGGTAATCCAAAAAAAAAAAAAATCAAAAACTTTTTTTTTCTGAGACATTCTCTAGTTAAAATAGAAATTAATTCAGGGAGCTTTGTGGCTGGTATCAAGCAGAAGTTCCTTCTGGCTTTGTGGCTGACTGATCTGCTCTGTGTCAAGCTGCAGGATCGAGTTTTTGAACTTGATGCAATAAATATTGAAGGCTATTTAAATGGAAAAGGGAATCACAATTTTGCTGCTTTGTGTTATATAAGCAAGGTTTGAAATGAAATTACTGTTCCTGGAGATGAAAGAACTTAAAATCCGCTCATGTTTTTTACCCTTAGGTTTAAAAAGCAAATAAGTACGTAAACAAATAAATCAAGAATATTAAATCTCATCTAATCTGCTTTAAGCAGAAAATCTGAAAAGGCTTTCTTACTCTGCAGCTGAAAGAGACGGGCATGTGAATCTTTCACAAGGAAAGCTTTTCTTCTCATGTAAGTGTTCAGAATCTGATTTAAATTACTGTTAACAAAGCCAGCTTCCTTTTTTAAATCCAGATTATGATCTACACTGCCTTAGATGTCCTTTACTTGCTCCTTGTGATACCAAACCACTAATTTCTCACTTGAGAGAGAAAGCCCTCCATGAAAAATAACCAGAAGTAGAGGGCAGCACGGCTGTGGCCAGGTTCCTGGGCACTTGTTTATTTGCCACAGAAAAGAACCACAGCTCTCCCTACCCTCCTTCGGTCACTTACAGACAGGGCTGGAAACTAAGCACAGGAGACTTCATGTGTCTTCTCTAAAATGTTAATCGTTTGATGTACATGGGAGCAGTCAGTCTGACCTTTGCTCGTACTATTTATACCACCTCTCGTGCCTCTGTTTGTACGGCAGACTTGCCAAGTCACAGCGTCTGGTACAAGAATAAAGCAGCCTCTGAAACTCGTTTATGCTGTTGTGTTTTCATAACAGGTGCTGTCATTGTAAATAACGATCATAAATATTCACAACTTGTACTTTTTCCCTTCCCAAGTTATGCTGTGAGCATGGAAAAGGGGTGTGATTAATGCCAAGTTAATTATGCCAGCCTGCTTGATCATGTAGGACACACAACTACAGCCTCCAAAAGGCAGAGCCGCATGGCTGCCGCTGTTATCCGTGGTCCTTCCCTGGGCAGGATACCTGCGGATCCCTCTGATTTAGCCAGCTTACTGCAAAAATAACCCTGAGGTCTTACCACCACAGCTGTTTTCTGATCTGCATCACCTTCTCTGCAGTGCCTGAAGCATGACAAACCTCCCTTCACCTGTGTCCTGCTTTTAATTCCTGTCCCAGCCCTCAGGGGGCTGTATGTGAAGCTCAGCCAGCTCTTGCAGGCTTTTCTGTTGCATTTGCCAAGACACAGCCCTGGGGAGCCCTGCTGCCCTGGGGAAAATGCCCCCTCCCTGTCAGCTGCCCTGGGCCCTCACTTCCCCGCATCCCCTCCACTCCCAGTGCTAACGCTTTGGCTCAGACTGGGATAAATAAGCATAGCCAGAGAATTTGAGAACAGACGGGGATTATTTCCCAGCTGAGAGCTTTGCTGTGCTTTCCCTCAAGGTTCACTGAATTTGTTATTCCAATACCACTGGCTTCCCCTGTTGAGAGAAGCCTCCTCTTAATTAACACTGTAGTCAGGCTGGACCACTCCGTACCTTGGCAATTTCTCTTTGTGCTTTTTTTCTTACAGTCAGTGGAAAGCCACAAATTCTCAGGAAACAGAACAAAATTGTCACATTTACTGTTCTTTCTAACAGTACCTACTGCTGCAGGTTCCCGCAGACCCAACTTACCTCGGCGCTGTGCTCCTAATTGCCTTGCAGCTTGGTGACATGGACTGCACCAGCATCGGGTGTCACTCTAGAACACTCTCAGTGTTTTCTCCCATTATGAATTTGTGCTTTATGACGTTGTGCTCAGCGGGTCACTGCTCGACCCTCCCCGCAGGCTGCCTGAGCTCCCTGGGGGTGGGAATGTCCAACCCACAGAAATGGCAGGGATGGGCTGGGGAGGGGGAGCTGTTCCCATAAAACGAGTTCTGGATACTGTTAGCAAACCCTTCCTTCCCCAGGCATTCATATTCTCCAGTTTGCAAGTTAATTCAGAAATAGAAAAATATGAAAAAGTAATAAGATTTCAGTAAATCCTTACCATTGTGCTGCTGTATTTTGGAAAAGAGTCACCTCTCTGAAGCGCCTCTGACCTTCAGACACACAGAGCACATGATGAGAGAGAGGGCTGGTATTTCGCTTCTGTGTTTGAAGAAAGATGCAACAGAAAATGCTGAGTTTCTGTGAAAATCGTGTATCATTTGGCAATCAACAGGATGAAGTAAAAAATCAAATAGAAAAATAAACAATTACATACTATAGACAATTTTCACATGGTATGTACGAGGCAAAGTATTCATAAAATTATGTATTAAGTGTTCTCTCATCACACTGAGTTTTGGATGATGGAAATAAAGCAATTCAAACAGCAACTATGCACTCTGGCACAAACTAGTTAAAATAATTTGCCTCTGTGCGCTACAAAACATGAGCATTGAATAGAAAATTATATTAAAAATTTATATAGTATTTCCTTGCTAAGCTTTACATGCATTATAATCATATCATGAGATCCATTCTGATAACACTGTAATACAAAATAACCGGGATGACTCATCTGGCATACAGAAAAGCAGAAAGCGTGTGGTGCTGTATGATTATTGCGGTGTTTATAAGTTGTTGCTTCCAATCGCAAATGGAAGCAATGTTTTCAGAATAAAAGCAAGCACTGGAACGTAAGATGTAATTTCCAGGGCTGGTGCTGTAGGTGGACTTCCACTAAAATATTCATGATTTTAGCTGTTAGCAGCTCAAATTAATTGCCATCCATAATTAATCTGCCCTGTAGAATCCAGCTATTTTATAAACATGGGATTTATTGGACATGCCCCCTTAATTTGTATTGTAGGTTGTTTATTTGACAGCGGAGTATACAAAAATAGTTCTTGTCATACAGAAAAATCAATATTCAGCGCACCACGTCTGCTGTCTGATCACCTTTAAACCCGCTGCAAAACTCCTACGCAATTTAACACCAGCTGTATTCATTTCTGGATTCTAGCTGTGTCCCCTACCGTTACTCCCACGGCACAGGACTCGGCCCCCCAGGGGGCAGGGAAGGAGCTGGGCGGGTGCTGTGTGGGGCTGGGGCTGGCGGGGCAGATGGCTGGGACGGGGACAGTGGGGACAGCAGGGAAAGTGGGGATGGCAGCTCCACTGCCCAGCACCAAGCGGCTGGGTGAGCCTGGGCCGAGCTCAGCTCCTGGCCAAATGTGTCTGCTTGGAGCTGTTCACTAGGGCACGGGCTGCTGAGCATGCCACTTGCAGCAGGCCAGCGTTCATTCCTGAGGATAAAATGAGTAAGTGACTTGTGCCAACATGTGTAAGTTGTTGAGGAGTTGGTGCACCTCGTATTTTCGTGACTGCATGCACAGGCGGGCAGCGCGCAGCCAGGATAACTGCAGACAGCCATTAGAAATGTGAACAGGAAAGGTTGTTTGTGTCAAAACACTTCCAGTGAACAGCTCCTACAAGAGCTAGTAAAAGAAAGCTTTATCTTGTCAAAATTTTAATGAAATTTGATGTAAGTCTGACAAGATGTTCTTCAGTCAATGAGAAGGCAGCTGCTAAGAGATGCCAAGCTGCAAGCACGGCCAGGGGCAGAGTGCCCAGAACCTCCAGTGGTGCCCAGCCCCTCCAGCAGTGCCCTGTGCATCCACCGTCAGCCCACCACCACTGAGGGTACCTGCAAAGGTGATGGAGCCCCTTTGATAAGGCTGGTGGTTAAACAAGGAACAGCAGCTGAATGTTGCAGGCTCTAGACAAGCGTTCCACCCGGCCATGGTGGGCACTGAAGAGGCACCCAGAGATGCCATCCTTGGGACTGCCAAGCTCATCGAGACAGAGCCACGGCTCACCTGCTGAGCTGCCACAAGAGGAGGCCTGCACGGGGTGACCTCCAATGGTGCCTTCCAAGCAGTATTTTTATGAGTCATGTGTCTGCTGTTAGTTCCAGACATATGAGTTTTCCAAATTATTCTGTCCTACATAAGTTGTATCTCACAGTGTTGGCTTTTATTTGCTATCATCTTGTTGATCACCTTGCTTCATTAGTGTCCCTTTAGACCAGAGCATTGCAGCACTGGCTGATCTAAATAATCCTATCATCTGCAAATGTACCACATCAGTAATCGTTCCCTTCCACACATCGTTAATTAGTATGCCAGACAGCACGAGTCCCCAGGTGGAACTCTCTGGACACCCTACTGTTAACCTTTTGCCATAGTCAAATGGCCATTTATTCCTACTCTGTGTGCTGGGACTTGGCTGAAGACACTTTGAAAGCCCAAATAAATTATGTCAGATGGCGCTCCTTTGTGCCTGCTTGTTCAAGTGAGAAATAGACTGATATCTCCATGCAGAACAATGACACTATGCAGCACAACTTACACCACTGCAGCTCTCAGGGGGAGGCTGTGACAATCCCTGGTACTGATGGCAGCACTGCACTCATCCCCCAGATTTCCAGAGCTTTTTGGACATATTCCTTACTCCTCCTATCACTTCTTGTTCTGTGTGCCAATGGCTGGGGAAAGGAGTTACAAATAAAGCTGTGTTATTAACAGAGAGGAAAACACTCATCTGAGCGTTATTTACATGCCTATAGAGAGTGTTCTGGGAAATCCTTTTCCAGCCACAACTACACACGTTCACCCAGGCAATGGAGGCACTGAGCATCTCCCCAGGCGTTGCTGACACTTGGCCACACCTCAGGTGGGTACAAATCACAGAATGGAAGCATGGCAGGGATCCTGCACAGGCATCATGCCGGGCTGGGTGCCGTCAGTCAAGTTCCTCAGAAGGTCTTTGGTGTCTAATGCTTTCTGAAATCACCTTAAAATCAGTGACCTTAATGCCATCAAGGATCTTAGCCTCACCACAGTGACATTTTCCATCCCCACAGTAATAATTGTTTCCTCATAGGAAGGCTGAGAAAGTCCAAAAAGCACCGCGACACGCTCTGATGCTGGCGTAGCAGAAACCAGTACAGTAACTTTAATTTTTAAAATACAATAATTCTAATTAATATTTAAAATTAATTTAATGCTCACAGTAATATTTAGAAGAGGAGCTCCTGCATTATGGAGGAGCAGTCCCACTGGGCACAGTGTCTTCAGCAAGGGCTGGATCAGGAGTTTGCAGTGGCTTTCCAGGAGTGGTGCAGCACCTGCAGCTATCCCTGCCTTCTCCTGGGGGAGCACAGGGACTAACACAAGCCCTCCCCGCCCTGCAGCACTCACAGGCAGCAGGAGCAGGCATGCACGAGTGGCATAGGTACCGAGGCACCGCGGGAGGGACGCAGGGATGGGAGAACCTCCAGACCCTGCACAGGGACCCAGAGGCCGAGGGGTGGGATGTGACTGGGGGGCAGCGAGGTCACGGCGGTGACAGCACCCCACAGCCAGGAGCAAAGCCTGCAGTGTGCTGCATAAACCAATTGTAATTAATCAGTTGGCCAACTTCAACTCCAGAGCTTATTTGTGTCCATCACAGTCTCGTTATCAAAGAGGAAAGAGCAAACTTACAAAAATATAATCCAATTAAGTACTTGGAGCTGGCTGAAGTTTGGGTTTAGCATTTAGTTCTACGGACTATGAGTGCCTGTGGAAACCTTTTCAAGTAGTCAATGATTATTTTAACAATTCAACTTATTTTCAAATGAATTATCCAGGAAAACAGCAATTGCTAAATTCCTTGGATTCACTGAGCCAACGCGTTATAATATGTCATATAATTAAACTATTCATTAAGGCTTTTACTGGATAGAAAATCAAATCTCGAAGGCATCTGACCTTTTGGGCATTTCAGCCTTTCACACTTCAGTTATCAAGTTGCCTTAAAATTGCCTATTAGTCTTTATGGGCTTTCTGAACAGTTTTTTTAACAGCAAATTTAATACAAAATACATCTAATACTAATAGCTTTTGCTTCTTATTTTTAATAACGGAATCCTGAGAAATAATAAAACATAATTCTCCTGGAGGTGCACCTTGCCATTTAATTAATTCCTCACTGATAGAAGTGTAGCAGATGCAACATTTTCTTTTCGTTTCCTATAAATAGTTGTGCTTAAGGGAGCCCGTGAGAGGAGCAGTAGATTATTCTAAACACAAATCACTATGATATGTTCAGATAGATCTGAACACACACCTCTAAAATAGGGAGACCCATAAATTGCATCCACATATATGCCACAGTCTTTCCATGACTTTTATCTTTGCTTTACCCAGTGAAGGGGTGTTTCCCACATGGCACACATCAGAAGTGGTGAAAATCTCCCTGGCCTCTGCCACATGTTCCCAAAGCACTGCATGAGTATCAGTGGTGTGAACACTGATGTCAGTGATAGACACGGAGAGTATGGAGCAAATTACAGGAATTACACCAAATGGTAGAAAGCTCAGCTCAGCAACTGCCTGGACATAGCAAGGCAGAGGGATACGTTCACACGTGCACCCAGTGCTGTTTGTATTCCCATGGGGCTAAGCTGGGCACGCTGCTTTACGTTAAAAATACACTTCAGGTTTTGGTTTGATTCCATGTAGCTCATTAGCTGATAGATCTACAGTGGGACTAAAACCTTGCACCTAGAAGAATTCATTTCCAGCACTCTCGAGGACAACATCTACCAGACTGTGATATCACCAACTCTCCTCCCCAGAGAGAAACTCCTCGTGGGTCCCTGCTGCAAACTGGTGGCTGCAAGGCTCAGAGCACGGTGCTCCAGAACTGCACGGAGCCACCCGGCACGCAGGCTTTCCCTGGAGAGCAGACTGAGCCCCCTTCTCTTGCTCACTGCCAGGCGAGGGCTGCTCCAGCTGCTGGTGACAACGTCCAACATCCAGGGCAGGCTCAGTGACTGACCTTCTGGCAGACAAACGCCACATGCACCTCGACAAGAGCATCCCAAAGCTTTAGACAGTTGCAATTGTGGCCTAGATAATGAGAGCATTGAAGGAAGTTATGTCTAAATATCACACTGGCACAACCAATATAAATTGCATCATGGTTCTAATGGGGCTTCCAAGGCGGGAGCAAGCCTGACATAATTTCATGGTTTCTCACCATGCTTAACCATTCCCTAAACCTGATCATCCACATCAGAAGGCGAGGCAGGAGCAGAAAAAGCAATAAGATGCTAGGCATGGAGTTTTGTTTGCAGCACTGAACATGCATCTGACCTACGTGCAATTAGCAGGAGAGCACACACACTTCCCCAGCCCAGCAGAGTATGAAATTTGTGGTTGGGAATTATCTGAATGGCCAGCTGATTGATTTTTGGTTTTCTGCACTGTTACATAGTGACTGATCTAAATCTCGCCTTTTATTAACCTGTCTCTCCAGTGCCTGCCTAACGAAGCAGAGGGAGTGAAGTGAGCAAGGAAAACAAAAGACTCAGTCACTCAGCGCGGGGCAGCTCCGAAGCCTTTCACAAAGGTCAGCGCGTTTCAAGCTACCGAGCTGGCAGCGCTGGATGCAATTAGAGGGGAGAATGAAGCGGCACTCTGCTGCACCGGCTGCCTCCGCAAGCTCATTATTTCGTGGGATCCTGGTGTCAGGCCACCTGACATGTATGGATTTAGGTGCCATTATTAAATTATATTTAAATTGTCCTGGGCTCCTAACAACTGCTGTTTGTTTTGATGGCTGAGAAGATTCATGCTCCTGCTAGCTGACTGCTCCTGACAGCATCATTTGTAGGAATTAATCAGAGGAAAATACTGTAATAAAGTATATGGTTTCCACCTGATTTTTAGAAAAGGAAGTTAAAAATAAATAAAAATTGAGAGCATTGCTAACTATTATACCATTACTCATACGTGTGTCTACCTTCAGTATGTCAATACACGTATGGAAGTATTCAAGAGGAAAAAAGAAATTGTTAACAAAAAATATACACAGAACCATTAGTTTGATTTTTAGAAAAGTAAAAGGTTGCTCCAGCATGGCAGGTATGAACTACTTGAATAAAATGCGGGGTGAGATGATATCCTAGTTGAAAGCCTACAGTCAAAAGTTCTGGATCATATAACAAGAATTTCTTCCAAAACCGTGGAATTTTGGGGGCTGACATGCAGAGACAAGTGCAAACTAATTAACTGCAGGACACATAGGAGTCACCAGCGAGAGGCATCCTCAGAGATCAAAAAGCTGGGTGTTAGGCAGGATGGGCCAGATTTTCTTCTAGCAGGAAAAAGCTCGAGCACAATCATTAATAGTGCAGAGCGTGTGTGCCTTTTCCCAAGACTTCAGCAGCTTCTTCCAGGATTTGGCGTACCGCTGCTGTCATCCACTATTGAGAGGGAAACCTGAACAGAAGAGCTGTGGAGAAAAACTCCTGGTGGGGTCAGGGAGAGGAGAAAAGCAGGAAAGCTGATGGAGATATGGGCACCCTTCAGATGCATGTTTTGGGAGAGAAATGGCATTTTCACAAAGGTTTGCTCCTGTGAGGACAAGCACATAAAATGCACGCACTGGGACTGGCACTGCAGGGAGGTTTGCAAGGGAAGCGCCGCGAGGGGCTGCAGCAGCAGCGTGGGGCAGGGGCCACCAGGGCACCTTCACCTCAGGCTCAGCTCCTCCCGGGGACAGCTGATCCTTTCTCCAAGCCCTTCACAAGGGGCTCCAGCTCTGTCCCTGCTCCTCACGCAGCCTGGCATCCCTGTCGTGCTTTCCCTGGCTGCCGAGGGCAGCTCCATCCTCATCCCTTGCCAGGGGGCAGCAGGGCAGCCCTGCGCTGTGAGGGGCTCTGCAGCAAGCTGTCCATGAGCCCTGGCAGTTCCTGACTCAAAGAATGGAAACTGACATTTGGGATACACGGGGAGGGCTGCGTGGGGAGGAAACTTCAGGAGAACAATGCAAACTATGAAATCGCACATACAACGTGTCTCAGTGTCTAATTACAAAACCTGAATGAGGAACATGGAAGAAGATTTAAGAGTAAGGGGATTTTTGTTTTTATTTTGTGTGTGTGTGTGTGTTTTTTCTTTTTTACTTATTGCAATGATACTTTGCCAAGGGCTTATACTTAGTGAAACATCTTTCCATCAGAGGAAAGCAGAGAATTATGAATTTTAACATCACCGTTAGATGCACGCAACTTTTGTAGGGGAGATAAAGATGAAAGAACGCAGTGTGGGTATTTGCCCTTATCTTCACTGCTGCTCAGAGCCAGACCCTACATTTTTATCATGCAGACGTGGCTGAGCTGCAAAATTCAAAATACTTCAAAGAAGTGAGGAAACTGCTGTGGTGTAGGGCTGTACCCGATAACGCACCTCGTGCTTTGTGCCCCATCCCTGCAGCAGGCTGCCTGGAACCCAGAGGCAAAGCACAACAACCATGAGCTAGGGGTGCACTGGGCACCCCGAGCTTCATAATATCATCAGAATGAATCCCAAAAGCATGTTGGTGGCCTGCCAGCATTTTCATCACCCTTTCTCCAGGTTCATCTGGCTGCCACGGAAGATATTTTAATCTACCTATAAATTCCTGCATATGTCTATCAGTCTCACCTCTGTATCTTAGCGGGTAGCCAGGGCTCCTCAAAGCATGGCTACCAATATGCGTTCCCAAGTTCACCTTTTCTTTATAACTCCACATTTCCTGACATAATGACTTTTTGCGCACTTCACAGTGAAATGGAGAGCAATACAGAGTGCTCAGCTGAAAGTGCAATCCTGAAGTTGTAGGGTGATCATTCTAGTTAACAAATGTCAGCACGTGTAATTGTTCAATCTGACCATAACATAAAATATTAATTGAAAAATAAGATGAGATGTGCTACGTGCCAGTCATTTCTTCACAGAAGTTTCCTGATGGATGGAAGGCTTCGTGCTGTCTCTGCCTTGCTATTCCTAAGGAACTGTCTTCAATAAAGCATTTGCAACATCATAATTTTGTCAGACGACTCCGAGATCCGCTGGGAGCAAGGAGTTCAGCTGCTGATGCAGTGAAGGCACGTTGGGATTATCTCCTCATAAGCCTTTGCTGCAAGGCCTGAAAGATGCCGGTGTGAGCCTGTGCATTCTGTACTCCCTGGGCTGGTTTAGCCTTACTGTAAAAAAAAGTAATTTTGTAATGCTCAGTTTGGGCCTTAAGAGAAAGATGGAAACTTACACAAAACTTGGGAAGAAGCTTTTCTATAGGGAGGGCAGGCCCAGCCATTGCCCTGTGAAGATGCAGAAAGCCAGAGGCTGGAGGCTGAGCAGTGCCGCAGCTGAGGGCGATGGGGAGCTGCTTGAAGTGGGGCGCAGGAAGGTGCCACAGGGTGCGGGGTGCTGCCCGCAGGAGGCTGGGGACCTCCAGCAAGCCTCAACGCCCTGCCTCTGTGTGGGGACAGCGGGGGCATCCAGCCTCCTGCCCAGCCTTGCTGCCCCACAGCCAGCGGGCACCCACAGCACAGCCGGATGACCCCGGCCACACACAGGGGAGGCCATGGCCAGGGAAAGCCTTCATGGGACAGGGAAGGGTCGTGCACACCCAGGACCATCCTGTGTACGGCACGTGAGGGAGGTGCCCATGCACTGCCGAGGCGGCAGTCAGAGTCCTCCCCGGCTTTGTCCTTCACACGTGTCTGCTCCATTCCTTTGCCTGAGTGCTTGCGTTTCATTGCTAGTAAACCCCCACACCCTAGTAAAACTTTCAGGTGCCCGGGCACTTCCCCCCCACCCTTCCATCAAAATCACCTCCCTACACCCCCTTCTCCACTTAAATATTGCTCTCTTTTACAGTGCACTATTAATAGACCCATGCTTATTTATCTGTAGGCATCACAGCTACCAAACCAGAGCCACAGATCCAGTGCTGCACCTGAAACACATAACAGCTTGATCGAGTTGTTCTGCATTGAAGGAATTTGGACAAAATGACCCTAATGTGGGCCCATATGCATCAGCTTTTATCTAGTAAACTACCTCCTCTTCTTTATTTCTTCCTGAAATTGAGTATCATGATCTCATTTTGGTATTTACCTTCTTATAAAGCAAACTCACGGGACATCACATGTATTGTTTTTCCTCATTGTCATGCAGTACGCGACATTAACAATCTATTAGCTAGCAAGAAACCAGTTTAAAGGAACTCCTCTTTACAAGACTTTCTTGCTTCAGTGAAGTCTTTTGACAGAGCTTGTCTGCCAAAAACAAGTCTTTGCAGGGCTCTGAAAAATGCCCGATTTCATATATGTTAAAATGTGCCACTGGGAGATAACCGGGCTGTTTCATGGGAGACAATCGCTGAACACAACAACACAATTTTTCTGTTATGATTGGACTGTGTCACACAGCTAAAGCAAAAATAAGATCAAAAAGCTCTGCATCTGACAAAAGTTAGAGTTGTTTTAAATATAGGCACAGGCAGCAGGGGGGATATATATGTGGTCCAGAATTACACAGCGCATCCAAGAGCGCGGTGGTTTTGCACGATCAGAGCTGTTGACAGAGATTAACAACCCTACTGAGACCCATCAGGCAAGCAAGAGGCTTTATGTGAGAGCTGCCCACGAACTGAAACCTGGAGGGACTGAAGCAACCACATATCAGCTCCTCCGTTCGGATGCAACCGGTTGCTCTTTTGATGTGTGGAAAGAAGTACTACAGCAGTAATGTAAATGCTTTTTTGTGGCTTGGTTTGCAGAGGCAGGTTCCCTTTGAAGACATGCAGTGAGCAGCAGGGTGAGAGGCAGGCGCCTGCCCCATGCAGCCCCCAGCTCCCTTGGCCACCCTGTGCCTGGCACCACAGGCACGGTGCCCTCCTCAGCCAGGCAAGGATGCCGCGTCTGCAGCAGCTTGGTCTGGGCTGCTCCCATTTAACAGCTTCAGGTCACGAGTTTCACCTCCAGGGGGTAAAATGACAAGGGGAAGTCAAAAGTCTGAACACATAAGAACAGGTCGGGAAGCCTCATAGACACCTCAGAGAGAACAGGTCCCACAGAATAGCTCACAGGCTCCAGGGAGAAACCCAGAATTGCCAGGCCCCATCAAGAGGGGATGCCTAAAGCTTTTTTTCCTCTTGCTCCTTCTGTCCTTCCTGCTCTTTACTTTTACCTCTGCGGTGGGTGCCCACCCACTTTTCATCCCTCAGATCTCCACTTTTGCTTTCATTGAAGAAAATAAATCTCTTAGGCATTCTCCTTATCACACAAAAACACACTTGGAAAGCCCAGCAGGAAGCCGAGCGCAGGCACTTGCAGACAAGCGAGTGCACCCAGCACATGCATGGGGTGCAGCACCACCCGTGTACCTACTGGGGCTGCGGTGCCATGCCTCCTGCCAGGGCTGGGAGCAGTGCTGGTCCTTCCCCCCACCTTCACCTGTCTGCACGGCATTAAAACAAAGTAAAACTTGCATGCATGCTGACTTTCCTATCCTCCCTTTACAAGAATGTCGTAAAGAACACAGGAAAAAAAGCACAAGAAACTAGCAGGAGACTGACAGCAAGACGAGACATGGTCTGCCCCTGCAGGGCTGCTACCAGGAGTTCCCTGCAAGAGCTGTGCGAGCCCCCTCTCCCTGTGGATGTGTTCTCTGCACACCTGTAACCTCTGACACCTGTGTGGTTAAAGAATACCAACCTCCAGAATGAAGGCAAAACCCAATGTCATCTTCCTCCCTGGGCTGTGAGGCGCGGGTGCCTCCACAGCAGCACCGCTGGCAGCCCCCTCCTCCGCGAGGCACAGTGCCAGGCTGGGACACTGCCCCTGGGGCTGGGGCTGGCCTTCCCGTGTGGGATTCCTCCCACACTAAAATGCTGTGCAAGTGGCACTGGCATCCATCAGACACCTTTGGTCAAGGTACCATCAACCTCTTTGCAAATTACAGGTTACAACTCAATGAAATCCTTAGGCAATGCCAGCCCTTCCTGTGGAGCACGTGGCACACAGCAAACACTGGAATTACACCAAAACCTGATTCATTACACTGGCATGCATCACATGGGAAACGTTAAATGCTCTGGCACAAAGCCATCCTCGGGGGTGCTGAGGACAGGAGGAGCCGTAGTGAGGTAACGAAAAAACTTCACAAAAACTTCTAAGCCTCTGTGCCCATTTTCCAGGTCCATCTGACTGAACTGCTGCATCCTCTGTGGCACTGATAAAGATACCTAGAGATGGAGAGTGGTCGGGGCAAGGTGCTCTTTATTCTGCCTTCATCAGCTGAAGGAATTATTTGGCTTCCCCACAACATCCTGAGAAGAGAGCTGCAAGCTTGGGTATTCCTGAGAGAGAGGACCTCCAAGTTCTACACCATACATATTTTTCCTTTAAAATGTCTCTAAAGGTCATGCTAATGATGTTTACTCCCCAGTAATAAATTGTAACACCTCTCCTCTCCCTGGATAGTGCTGGCCACTGGAGAGGTGCCTGCTTGTTTTCCAGTCCGGGGAGGTGCACTCCACCAAGCCAGCTCCTCCCTGCACTACTTTAAACACTGACACGTGCAGTTACTTTACCGAGAGATGCAAATATAGTTTTCTAATGACTATTTTCTAAAGCCTGGCAGGGGAACCAGTGTAATGCTTTTTTGGAAGCTGGCTTTGTTGCCTTTAATACGCCCAAGCACCCCCACCCCACTGCCCCTGCATCCCCATACGAGGAGGCTCGCTGCTCACACAAGTCAAAGGAAGGAAGCTCACATGCAGTCTGGTAGTTTAGCTACTAGTTGACCAAAGAGGCAGGTTTTTAGCTCACTCCGCACCACATGGCCCCCCAGCATCTGTCCCATGTTGTTTTTTGGGGTGCTTCCTTAATGCCATCTCTGAGGACACCCCGGGCCAGCAGGCAGCCTCAGCAGAGGCAGGCACAGGAGTGGAAGCAAAGGGCCCTGTGGAAAGGCTAACTTATTAGTGAAGTAATTACTTTTTTTTTTTTTTTTTCTCCTTAATATAGATAAGACTGCAATCAGGAATAATTAAAGCAAACCTTGTAACCCTTTGGATTCAGAAGCCTGGATCATTAATGCAGAGTGCTAATTAAAGCACGCAAGTCTGGAATGGGAGGAGGAGGCTCTGAGCTCAGGGAGCCAGGTCCTTAAACAGAGCGGGATTTCTGGTGTTTCAGGGCAGCAGCACCCAGAAATTAGTTCTGCTGGCACCAAGGACAAGCACTGACAAAATGGCACAAGCACTTAGGCACAAAAACAGAAGAACAAAACCCTTAGGAGCAAACACAGCAAGGGGTGTGCAGAACACCATGCTGGGAATGGCTCTGGCAACAAGAGGACGATTGGGAAGGAAATGGGGAAAGGAGGCAGAAAAGCTCCTGGCAGGTAGTACTGGAAGGCCAAACTTTAATATTTCTTTGCTTTTGTTTGGTTTCGCTCTCCAGCAAAAGGACAATTGTAATCAGGCATGTAACGTGATTAGCACCATTGACACAACAGCAATAACTCCGTATCAACAGAAAAGAGCAGGGTACAGAAGTCAAATATTTTCAGATGAGCTGGAGTGACAACATTTTCCTCAAGTTCTTATGGAACTGACTGGCTAATTTCAGAACACTCTCCTGCTACCTCCAAGAAATTCCGGAGTAAGAATTAGGCTGAAAACCTTAAGAAGGGCAAACCACTACTCATCTTCCACACCCTACGCAGTGCTCCTCGGGTAGTTTCAGCTCCCAGGAACAAGCAATCAGACCACATATTGGCAAATCCCCAGAAGGTACCATGGAGATGAGTAGTATACTGACATACTTCTGACAAACTGCGTAAGAGCTGGATATGCTGCCATCATCCAGAAAAGCAGATCTGGTAGCTCAGCATCAGAAATGGAAAGATGTGTCTGGTGAGATCTCGCGTGAGCCCCCTCTGCCTGCTGCTAGTCAACATTTCCAGCAAAGGGCTGTCTGCTGCAGAGTATTCTCACCCCTCCTCCAGGTGATTCCTAACTGGAAAGGGATGTAGATGTGTTAGAAAACATGATTAGACTTCGGGGTGATTCTACCACATTAGAGAAATTAAACGGAAATCAGGATGAAATCCAGTAAGCATTAATCCTGCCCAGAAGTAGTAGCTACATGTACATTTAGATGTATGGAGAAAGGTCTGGGGGTTGCCTGAAATTAAGTCACCAGTGTTGTTCCTGTACATGCAAGGCCAACATCAATGGGATGCGCAACCAGTGATGAGGCCTGCAATATACTTTTTTGTTTTTCTTTTGGCACCATGTTTCACAAGAAACTGGTGTTTTTTAAGAGGGAGAGAGAACAAAAATGAATGCAGAGATAGTCACTAAATAGATAATAATCTGTGGAAAGAAAACCAAAACTGCTCAGAGAGAGTTTGGAGTCTCCATCACGGGAGGTGTCCAAACCCCACTGGACATGGTCCTGGTCTGCTGGAGGTGGCCCTGCTGGAGCAAGGGTTGGGCCAGGTGAGCTCAGAGCTGCCTCCAGCCTCGCTGGATGCTGTTCTCTGGGTTCAGTTAGAGACAGAACAAGAACCAACAGACGGTGCTGTAGCAGGATAGGTTTAGGTCAAATACTAGGAAAAATAGCTCAAGAAGCAGAAGACTGAAGCACTGAAATAGATTTATTTAAAGATTTATGGAGAAAATAAAATGAAAAAAGGCAAGAAAAGCACAGATCAGAAACCTGAGGTACAGTTCATGAGACTTTTTGCAGGGTAGCTGGACCAGATGATCTCCAAGAATTCAGCCTTTTTTTGGATTAGATTTTAGAGCTCCTCGCATGCAAGAGCTAATATTATTACTCAAATAAGCAAAGGGTGAGAAACGAGCAGGGAAGATGGGCACAGAAAATAAACGATCAAATAACCAATCTGAAATTTCCTGCCATTTAATGCTACATTCCTCGCTAATTCTCTCTAGGAAAGAGATGTTCGGCAATATAGCAACAAAAGAAGAAAAATGCGTTTACAGCCTGAAAATGAAATTCATGGCAAGGAAGAGGAAATAGAAGGCACATATGTTCCCTAACTATCTACTCAGCTCTCCAAAATCCGTTAGCAATGAAACAGCACGTGTGAAAAAACGCTCCTCTAAAGAAAATTTTCCAAATAACTCTGGTTTGGCAGTGTTGTGTACTTTGCATTAACAGCAATTAGCTCAATAGAAAAACACAGCAAGTCTTTACTGGAAAGAGTACCTGTTTCATTAAAACACTCGGGCTGAGCTTTCTTGCCGAGGTACAGGTGCAGTGCTGTACGTTTCCTCATTGTTCACAGGTTTGTGCTCAGCTCTTGGCTGCCATGGGTGCTGCAGATCCACGTGTGGGTGGTACTCAGCTTCCCCCCACCCCTCCCCCCAAACAATTAACACCTCTGAAATTAAATCAATGCCAGGTGGTAAACCCTATTACTGCATGCCAGATAAGGAAGGCAGATTTCACTGTCAGTTCTGTTACTGTATTGGCAACTGTTTTCAGGCTATGAATTCAGCTTCATTTGTCTGACATACAAAATCCTGACCAACCTGCAGCCATCAATATGATACTGAGAATTTGGAACAACCCCTTACATGTTGCAATGGAAATACACCCAACAAATCAGACCATAAAAACACTTAAATCCAACGTAAATTATCTTTTCCATTTTTTTTTTTTTTTTTTTTTTTTTCCCCCGCTTGGAATAAGATCTGTCAAAATGTGTTTACCTATCTATGTGAGAGGAAGATTGAGAACAAGGTGTCTGTAAAATATATATATATATATTTATTATTTTTTATTTTGTAATGGCAAGGAATTACCAGACCGAGAACTGCACTATTGACATCCTACAAGACTAAAAGTAGACCTAGTTGAAAAGTGCCTGCTAAATACTTATCTGAGAAATACATATATACATATATATACATATATATATATGTGTGTGTGCGTGTGTGTTTTCCCCAAATTCAGGATTTTCTTTCTACATTGATAGATTTGGCCACGGTGTTACTTGCTCCCTAGGACAAAGCTCTGTAAGTTGCCAGGCTTGGCAGGAAGGTTTCATTTTGGGCTGCTTCTGCCTAGGGGAGTGTGTGCTGGGCACTGCAGGTGTCCCTTCCCTACCAGCCCATGAGCCCACCTTGGTGGCAGCTTATGCACGGGACCAGGCAGGAGGGGACCAGGGCTCTGCTCCCTGCTGGGGCTGCAGGACGTGCCACCACTGGCCACATCCTGGGACTAACCCCAGGCTTGTGGTTATTTGGTTGCTCTGCCAGAACTTTCCAACCTGAGGAACATTTCATGGGTTTTAATGTTTTGCGCCTGACCTGAGCCGGGACTTCCCCAAGCCTTCATCTCCTCAGCTGGGACCTGGCTGCAGGAGCCAACTCAGGCTGCACGCCAGGTTATTCTCTCATGGCAGCAAGGGCAAACAGCAAGGCTCAGACATCTCTGCTGGGAATTACAGCTGACAATACATAACTGAGCTTTAAATTACCAGCTCCTATCCAGGGCAGCTGTTCTCTACCGTTTCTTAGATTTATAGAGTTTGAACCTGGACAGGACCATTAAATCCCTCTCACCTGCCTCTGCCTGTCAGAAGACATTGCATTTTGTGCATTTATCCTGCAGTCCCAGTCCAGGAGCATGCACCAGGCAAACCGCTGCCTCTATGCTAGGTTTTGGCAGCACAATGGCTCACCAGCAGCAGCCTGGCACTGCTTGCAAGAGCACGGAGGTGCTGAGCCCACAGTGAAGCTTGGGCTGGCAGGAGGCAGAGGACTGCAGGAAGCTGCTGCTTTGCTTGCACCCTTTCCACAGTGCCTGTCCTTGTGCCCAGGATATGCACTGGTGTTAATGCAGCAGCTTTGTGGTGGCCATAATACAGGAGCCCAGCAGCAACCCACCACGCCAGGGAGACGCCAGCAAAAGGAGTGAGGTGAGGGTCAGGCCAACCCTGAGTTTCTCTGACAGCTCCTCACAGGGGATCTTGCTCAGGATCCGATCTCCCCGCCTTTCGTGAGCACCAATTTGTCATTTTAAGGGGAGCCATGACTGCAGAGAGCAGCAACTGAAGCTGCTGTGCTCGTTCCAGTGTCTGCCTGCTGGCTTCTGCACAAGTGATAAAAGGGTGACTTAGTTACAGGAGCAAGGGCTGCAGAAATAAACTGTTCCTAGTCTGTCATCCTAACCCGAACAGATGTACCCTATACATTAACTATAAGATAATATATGGGCAGAGAGTAGTTTCACAACCATGATTCAATCGGAAGAGTGTTGTAACATAATAAAGTGGGAGAATGATGGCCTTTCCCATAATATATTCCATTATTGCTGTCTGCTTTAGAACACGTGAATACCTGCTTAGTGGCTTCATGGAACTTAAATGATACCACCAAATGAAAAGAGGGCACACCTTGCCGGCACAGCCTCGTGGAGTAGGAGGCATCATTGGGTGCAGTCCTCTGGGACGCTCATTGGTAGAGCTCCAGGTGGCACCTCGGTCTGCTTGTTCACAGCTGGAGCAAAGTGCTCGTGTGTTGATTCCCTTGGCTCTTCTGTTACATCCTTGGGTCTTATGTTACACGTCTTCTGTCCCCGCTCCCCACCCTACTGTGCATGGTGGCCTTGTCCACCTCTCCTGCAGTCACCAGCAGCAGGACACCTAACAGCCCCCGGCACTGCCCTTCTTCAGGACCTTCGGGCTGACTGACTTCAGTATTTGCATGCAACTTCTCTGCTACAATTCCATTTTGCAACATCAGCTTTTTCAACCTTTTTTATTATTATTATGATTTTCTGGGCCCTCCATATTTTCTCTGACTGTATCTTATTCCTATTTATTTTTTCCATTTGTTTCCTTTCTTGTAGCTTCCCTTATTCTGCATGACATTATAGAGCTATTGTGGAACTGCTGATCTGAGACGCATGTGAATATCATTTAAAAACCATAAATCTCCACCTTGCTCTATGTCAGTATGTCATAATAATATACAAAGAGCTTGCGTGGCAGAATTCAAAGATTCCTGTCACAACCCTGTCACAAATCTTGGAAAATAATTTCTAATTCTTTCATCTGATAACTTCTGAGGAGTTTCACACCCAAAAGGAAGCTGGTCGCCAGGCTCACCATTCATAAGGGTCTGGACCCACTAGAGAAAGCCAGGAGGTTTAGATAAACATTTTTTTTCCATTTGAAACTGAAAATTCATTGAACCCAAAAGTATTAGAGAATATAAATCCATTTCAGTAAGGATTTTTTTAATGGAAAAAGAAGCTCTAAAGTTTGAAATTACCATTTTGCCCCTATAAAACCAGAATTTTCATTTTTATTATGTTTGGAAAGCAAACATAAGGGCAGAGTCACAGTGACCTGCTTCTGATGCCAGTGTGAGAGCTGATATTCACACTGCAAACTCTCCACGGCAAGTCTTTCAGACCTGTGTCCTATCCAGATGTAGAATTTTCTATGACAGCAATTTTTTGTTCATAATACTGTGATGCACCCCACGGAGTCAGTGGAAAATGGGGGTTCTGTCAGCAGAAAATGTTCATACTTTGCATCTACTTTCATGCAAGCCCAAGAGAGTAAAGCATAAGAAAGCAGACTCTCTACAATGCCAAATATTCAAGGAATTGTTACGCGGAAATGTCAAAATATTTGGGGAGCCTGTGCCAACTGCGAGAGCGCAGGCAGGGTGAGATTCACGGGTATCTTGAGGCGCTCCCTCACACTGGCTCTGCTCCTGTTGGGCACTCCTGTGTGGGTTTAACGAAAAGTATTGCTTCTTTCCCCGGGAGGGTTTCTGCTGCCTCTCCTTGTGCTGGTTTGTGACCTAAACCTGCCCACGGCCGCCTCTGCCAAGCCCCGGAGCTGGCAGAGGGTGAATAGCACAATTCTGTGGTGGCAGGCGGGGGCAGGAGGGGGGACCGGGGAGCAGCAGGTCGTGGCTTCTGCTGGGCTCATTTTGCCTTTTGTGTGCTTGTTTCTTTTTGTAGGAAAAAAGTAGGGCTGCGTTTCCAAACTGCCTTCTGCCCAACTTGGTGAGCTTTTCTTCTCATAACAGACAAACAAAACAGCAGGCAAACAATGCCATTTGAATTTCTTTTACATGTAAAACCCTTTCATTTAAAGAGAAACTGAAAAAGAAATCACGCTTCAGATTTTTTGGAACTTAATTACTCTCCTCCCCAGCTCCCCCTCTTCCAAAACCGCCTCAGCAGATAGCAGTGGCTCCTGGCAGGGGATGAAGGAAACCCACAGCTCTGCCCCTGTACTTCAGAGTGGCTTCGAGCAGCAGAAGTCCTGTGGTGACAGCATCACTTTAGCACTGGAGACAAGGCAGGCAAAGGGGGAGAGAAGAAAAAAACAACCAAAAAGCTGCTTCCCTGCACCGAAGAGGGAATATTTTGTACGGGCTGATATTTGTGTGAACATGCTGAAGGGCACTGGCTCTGTCTCATACCAAAGCTCCAGGTGCTTGTTCACCCGCCCCACTGGCCCCATATCACCCAGTAGGGCCCAACCCCATGCCCCCCCTGGGGCCTGTAGGGACCACCACAGCCCCGCAGGCCCTACAGGGACCACCACAGCCCCCTCGGGCCCTGCAGGGAGCACCATGGCCTCCCACCCCTGAGCCAGGAGCCATGCCAGGCAGAGGCTGGGGGAAAGCTGGGGGCCAGGCCTGGCACCATTGAGTGGTGCAGGCAGCTGCCGGCTGCAGGGCTTGGGCACTGCGCAGCAGCCATGGCAACGGGCTCAGTAATGGCAAAGCTGGAGAGAAGCCGGGATTTTCGCTAGGAGGCCGCATCTGGGGCCGGCCACCTCCCGTCCGGCCTGCACGGGCAGTGCTGGGGGCAGAGGGGGTAGCAGGGGGTCACCAGGCTGCCATGCCCCGGGGAGGTGTTACACACAGGTTTGCAATAAAGCGCATTTGGATGAAAGCAGAAATGTCTGACGTTCCTGGGATAAACTACCGATACAACCCAGCCTGTTCGATTACAACGTGCACAGCCAAAGCAGCTATTAGAGTCCTATTTCACATCAGATGAAAATTTTCTGCCTTTTTTGACACTTTCTGCTGTTGGGGCTGGGAAGCTGCAGGCCCCCGAGGGATGCAACGGTGACCCGGGGGCAGGTGGGCACCTCCTGTGCCACAAGGAGTGCCAACATGCCTGGCACAGGGGTGCCAGCTCTGCCGGGAGGCCCCTGTGTGATTCACACACCTTTAACCTCACCAGCCCTTTCCCAGGGGCAGAGCATAGAAAGCACTGCAGAGAAACCACGACTGCCACCAGAACAGGCACTTTGGGCAAAGCAGCGCCTGCTCTGAGGACTGTTCCCACACCGCAGGGCTTTTACGGGTGCTGCCAGACCTGCTGGTGGGAACACTGTAATTAACAGAGCAGGGGGAGACCACGGATGTCCTGCACAGACTAGGCTGAAGCAGACAGCAAGCTGCATCAGGCCCAAGCCCTCCCTGAGACACGTCCTCACTGCCTGTGAAGCTTCCACATGCCCTCAGCCAGCTGCCAGGGCTGCCCCTGAGCTCACCGGGTACCCACGAGGTGCCCAACGTCCTGGGACCACCTCCTGGTACACACATCCCAGACCCAGCCACATACCAGCACCTTGCTGCTTTCCCATCTGCAGGCTGCAGAACAGACAGCTCTGCCACCCAAACTAGTTTCTGTTTTCTTAATTTACACAGTTATTTTTCCTCACTAGCAGACCTGGGAAAAGAAAATCCGCTTCCAACAACCTCCACTGGATAACAGCCTTTCCTATTTTCTCTCCCCTCTGCAGCAGTATCACCCCACCACGATCATGCCCCCTCCTTCACGATGGTAACAAGTTTATATTCACACACTGGGACTTGGCATAATTTGCATTAGTTCAAATGAAAGAGCTGCATTTAGCACCATATTTTCAATCAACTCACATAAAAGTCAGAGTGGCAGATAAGAGTGAAGGAGAAATTAACTGTAGAAAAGGGGCTTTTTAGTCTGCAGAGGTTGAGTACAAAGCAGGAGAAGGGCATGTTGAAATCCTTTTACAGGAGAATGAAAGTGTTTGCTCTGTTCTTCCAAGCCCTCAGCATGGTAAATTCTAAAAGTAGCACACTAGCAAAAGGGAGAGAGATTAATGGCTATTGTTTCATACAACTGGGTAATCAGGAAGGAAATAACTCAGCCCTAGTAGCTAAATTTAATTTAAGGATATACAAATCTACGCTTAATGGTACACTGGCAAATATATTGCATGATTAAATAAGAGATCTGATGTCAGGAAAGAAACGTGTGCCGACTCCAGCAGTGGGAAAGGTGCTGGCGGAGGAGGACGCCTGTCCTCATGTGGTGTGGCTGCAGCGCCAGGCGAGTGGCACGGAGCCAGGCGGTGAATGGTCCTCAGCTCCAGGGGCGTGTGGGGCAGGAGGATGGCAGTGGCCCCGCACCCTTCTGGGGGGATGCACAGACTGCAGGTGGAGGGCTGGCCTCTCCAGCTCCTCTCTGGGGAAAAAAAAGATGGATTTGGAGTCACAGGACATTGACAAATGTGCTGAGTCAAGCCTGCCTCAGAAACCTGGAGAAAAATAAAAAAGATGGAGCGTGCAGATGAGGCAGATTTTGCCCTTGCAGTAAATTTGTCAGTAAAATGCCAGTGGCCGTGGTGCTGGCAGAGGGGAAGCATCATTGTCCCTGGGAAGACACCTCAGCGCACAGCATCCCATGTGCATGCAAGGCCATGATGCCCTACACCTGTGCAGCCACTAGCAGGGGATGCACCCAGGCCCTGCTCCGATTCATTAGAGCTAATCAAGGTGTGCAAAGTCCTGTGCTAGCGGGCTGCAGCAGTTGGTGCACGCTGCTCCCATGTGGGCTGAGCACAAACCACCCCTGCGGCTGCGCAGGGCTGAGCCAGGCAGAGGGAGGCTGGCTCCAGCAGCAGGGCAGGGACAGGCCATGGAGCAGATGTGGATACTTTCAAGGAATAACAAACCACTTCTGTGCAAGCATTCACCTAACAGCTCTAGACCTGCCAGTGCAAACTGCTGCCTGCCCCCTCCCAAACACAGGGCTGGCAGGAGCAAAGCCTTATTTCGGTGCCTGCAGGGGCAGGCTGCTCTCAGAGCACTGATGGGTGCTGGGCGAGGAAGCAGCTTCTAGGACCCATGCAGTCATCCCAGGATTTCGCCTCCCCTGCATTCCCCCACCCTACTAGTAGAGAAAACAGTAAAGAGAAAACAGTAGAGAAAACAGGCTGGTGAACCTGGGGGGGAACAGTGCCTTTAGGGAAATAACCAGGCATTAGCAGGGCTGCAGGGGCAGACTTAGCACATCCTCTGTTCAAAGTCTTCCCGGTGGCATCAGCACCGCAGCTCTGGGAACGCAGTGATGGGGAGGAGGTGATTCCCTGCCATGGGCTCGGTGCTTGGGCTGAGGGGAGGGATGCAGCCTGGCACAGCCCTGGCAGTGCCTGATGAGGGATGCGGGTACTGGTGCTGTCTCTTGCATTTAGCATCTGCGCAGGCAGCAGACGAGCGATGTGATGACAGCTGCTTCCCCCGAACACGGCTCTCTGACGGGTGCCTTGATCTGTAACATTTGATCTCATCACAGCACCAAGCCCATCAGCCCTTACAGCTCTTTGATCATTCTCTTCATGAATTTTTGCCTTCCTACCATCCAAGGTGCCCACGCTGACAAGGGCATCCTTTGGAAGATGAGGACAACAATCATACTTTGTTTTCAGTCTCCGTGGTGCACTTTGCAGTGTCCGGCCTGCCGGTGGCTCTGCAGCTGGCTGCAGTGCCTCCCGCACAAGCTCCCGACCATGGAGCTGCTGCTGCTGGTGCTGCAGTGAGAGCTGTGAGCACAGCCCTGGCGAGCTCTCAGCAGTGCCAGCCCATTGCCTGCTCCTGCACCTGCAGCTTACGTGAAGCAAACAGAAAAAGGGAAGCAGAGGGGATCAAGAGAAGGCTGTGGAGGCTGGAGGGAGTGGTGCTGCCCACCAGGCGCTCTGAGCACTGGCACCCTGAGCCCACCATCCCGGCAGGGTCCCCTCCCAGCACCCGAGCCTGAGCTGAGCAGCGGTGCTGTGCCAGCACGCTCAGCACCAGCACACAGCCATGAGTGCTGCTGCTTGGAGCAGCACAGAGCAGGGCAGAAAGCACAGCCTGCCGGGGCTGCAGAGAGGACATGCAGCAGGTGCCAACCCCCTGCCTTTTGTTTTTACATCTCCACCTCCTGACGTGGTGCACAGAGCTGCAGGCTCCCAGCCACAGCAGCTCACTGCTGGGTATCGCCCTGAGGAAAGGGGGGGCTGCTCCAAGGGCACCTCTGTACAAGCGCTGTCATCCCGGTCAAGAGGCGTCGGGGTGGAGTTCAAAGCCAGAGCAAGAGCTGTGCCTGTAATCTGCCTCTGAAGCCAAAGGGACAAAATGCAAGATCAAGGGAGTAGTTAAAATGAGCAAGCTTTGATCTAATACATTAAAGAGTGGGAAAAGCTTATTTTTTGCCAAAAAATGTTAAATATTAGCTATTAGTAAATCTAAACTGTGAATTTTCCTGTCCAAAGAGATTCCAGTCACTTCAGAAAGCCCAGCCACCGCGCCAGCACTGCCCTGCTCCCCTGGTGGGCAAGAGAGACCCCTGCGTGCCTGGGGCTGGGGCATGCTTGCGCACACACACACACACACACACACACACACACACACACACACACACTCAGTCAGGGCTGTGCCAGGCGGTTGGGGCAGGCAGCGCTGCCATACACTGCGCTGTGTGGCCAACAGATACACTTGGTGGCTGGGTCCTGTGAAGGTCCCTTCTTTGCTGTTTCTGTGCCTGGTTCCCATGGATCAAATAAATGCTCCGTCCCCTGGCTGGGCAGCTACAGGTGGGTGCTGTGAGCACTGAGCCCGGTGCGTGCCTGGGCTCCACACCAAAAGGACTGCTGGCCCTGGGGTCTCCTTGCATCCCAGCACAATTTAATCACGCCTCTACGGGCACACAGATCACCAGGAGCCCAGGCCCTTCCCTTGGGGTAGGAAACCTCCCTTCCCCTCCTCTTGCTGCAGGAGGGATGCCAGGGGGCTGCAGCCCAGTACCAGCGGGCATGGGGAGCAGGTTGGGATCACAGCCCAGGTCAGAGCAGGGAGCACACCCAGCCCTGGAGGGCTGCGGGCAGCAGAGCCCTGCTGCAGGGCTGCATCGCCTCCAGCCCCGCGCCCACCTGGTGCTGACCTGACCTGAATGGGAAAGCGCTCACCACGGCTTCCTTACCCACTGACGGGGCTCCCGGAGCTTTGCACAGCTCAGATGGATACGGAGCCCTGTGTAGATAGCAGGTTTCGTGGAGCAGGTGAGTTTAATGGAAGCTTATAGGGATGTTTATCACATCACAGCTCGATGCCAGGCAAAGCAGCTGTAGCACATCAGATCAAACAGACAAGGGGATTTGCGATGCGGGAGAGCCGTGAGCACAGGGAAGCACGCAGACAAGCACGGTGCAGGCAGCAGGGAGAAGAGGAAGGGATGCAGAGCAAGTATTTAATCATAAATATTTCAAGGTATGAAATTCCAAAAATCTGCCCAAGTAGGTCAGTGGCTTAGGCTGGCAGCTTTTGGGGATGCACAAGGCACACCACACGTGCTCCCCTCTGGCACTTCGCTGTGCTGATTTCCACTGGCTGCATCAGGCAGACATTTGTGTAAAGGAGACCGCGAGCATCTCCTGTCTGCGGGGACAGGGCTGTGCACGTGGGCACAGCTCTGGTGGCAGCCAGGGGCTCGTGGTGGGACCTGAGACCTCAAATCACAGAGGTCTGCACACGCTTCTAAGGGCTGGTTTCAGAGAAGGGCTCATCCTCATGAATCCTGCTGCCCTGGAGCATCCTGACCTTTGCTGTGGCTTGCATGGAAGCCTCTAGGTGCCTGCATTTCCGTGGACAAACCCAGGGCTGGCTGCATGCCACATGGGTGGGCGTTTTGGAAGGATGCTGAGCCTCTCCCCCTCTGCTTGCCTCTTTCCCCTGAGCACCCCTGCCTGCACCTCCCTTCCTCCCCCCATCACCCCAGCCCCCTAGGGCTCTCGGGGAGGCGATGGCTCCCCTGCTATCAATACGGCAGTGAGAACAGGTGCTTGCATCTGCTCTGAATTTCACTCGTGTCCAATATATAAGATTAAATGTAAAAAGTACAGTCTAGCAGTGCTGCAGCATAATTACACAAATCTGGACTATCACATTTTAAATGCTTTGGAGGAAAAGCAAGGAGAATGGCTCTCCAGACTGCAGAAGCATCCCAGCATTATTGACTTTTAAGTAAAAATACCTCATGGCAGGCACAAATTAAAATTTTTCAAAGCATGACCTCCTTCCCCAAAAGATAAAAGTGAAGCCTATTTTTCATTTCCTTTTCTGTGTTAAATAACACCCCCAAATTGATAAAATAATAGCTATTGGCAGCAAATCCATACCGGAGTTATTTAGAATGCTTTTGTCAAGGGAGTTGAATAAAGGCCATGGCACAGAGCTATGCGTTAGGCAGAAAATGTCAAAAGACTGGCCTTAAGCCCATTAAACTTTATTTTTGTAGAGTTAACTTCCAGCTTCTCATAATAAAGTGTTCCCTCGAAGTTCTTAACTTGTCTGAAAGTCTTGAGAAAAATTGAAATAAACTACAAAAAAAAAAAAAAAAAAAAATCACCTTTTGCTGTCATCTCAGATGAATGCTGACCAGAAGCATACTAAAACAAACTGATGTTGTTACTTGAAAAGTAGCCGAGCCCGGGAAAAAGCTAGAAGCTAGCTGTGCAAGTTGCACTTCCAATAGTCCCAAAAGTAATTTTAGAAATGAACACCACTGCGCTGGCAGGGAACCCCCCTGACTGGACGTGAATTGCTAACATAGCAGCAGATTTGCTGTACAACAGCACGGCCGAGGTGCCTCCCAGCCTCCGGTACCAGCACAGCCACATTTGCTGTTGCCTTGTGGAGCCGAGCACGGCTCTGGTGCCATCATGAGAAGGAAGAAAGAAAGGAAGAGTAATTTAAATTTTAACTTCCAGCCACACCGAGGCCCTCTCCTTCCTGGGCACTACGCACACGTTTCAGTTTCCTGCCCTGCAGGACAAGCAGCACCCAAAGCCACCAGAATCAAACAGAACAGCCCATACCCTGCACTGCTGCAGTCCATGACCTGAGGATATTGCCTACAAAGCCCGACCTCTTTTCCTCTTTGCAGCATGGGATGAATCTCACAGCCCCTCTGATGACCAAGGTGTTACTCAAAATGCTGGGGCTGGCTCAGCTGCGCTGCATGCAGTTCCTGGAAGCTGAGGCAGGGACAGCCTTGTCACCCCACGTGCACTGTGTGACAGATGGCAATAATAACGCTTCTCCCAGCTCAGCTGCAGCATTCACCTAACCAGGCAAACTCCGTTAGATAACCTACAGGGCAACCTTTCCTAAAGTAATTAAAATAGCAAAGTCATTAGCTATTCATTTTATTCTGCAAAATACCCATCCTAAAATTAGTTACCGTTCCCAGGTGGATGTTGTAGAACTGATTAGTTTTCACCTTTCTGCAGATTCACCTTTGCTATCAGAGCCAACTACCGCGCTCCTCAATAACCTCGGGTGCCGGCTGTGGGGATTTGTGCACTGGTGTCAGCACACGGCGTGTGGAACGAATAGCCCAGCACCAACAGATAATTAAAACACACTCTGCTTTTCCTGCAAAACCTTCTCCCACGTCTCTCTCAGGGATTTGTGCATAGGGCAGTGCTGTGCTAACCCTCTGCCGGGGAGCACCGCGGTCGGGCTGAGCCCTGCCCGTGCCTGCTGTGGCTGCGGCTCTAGGAGGTGGCAGCGAGGCACGCTCCAGGCACGCTGCTCTGTTCTCTCGCAGGAGGCAGGGAGATGAATAAAGACCAGGCTGCCACTGCAGCAGCAGGAGAGGCGGCTGCCAGCCACACGACTTGCAGAGATGACAGAAAAGACCTGGCTGAGAGAAAGACACCGAACACACAGCTCGCCCCACAGCGTAAGGGAGGGTGTTGGGTGGATAATATGGCAGTAACTGGCACATTTAGATGGGAACGCTAAAACAAGTAGCACTAGCTTCTTGTCGCGTTAGTAAAGAGCTGAATTTCAACTGCTTAAATTTTAATTAGATTCAACTTTTAGGGTGGTCAGTTTTAATTCACGCTTTAACATTTAAATTTCATCCATCACTGAACAGTGCACTGCTGATGATGCAAAGGTCTTGAAAAAATTCCCCACACGCTTGGGAAGCAGGAGTTTCCTGTTCAGTCCAGCTTAAAAAGAAATACTGGAGAGTTGGACTGGTGTCTGAGAGAGGAACTGCACGCTGCCAGGTGCAATGAGCATCATCCGGCAGAGCAGGGCTGCGGCTCGTGCTGCTGCATGTGCACATCTCTAACTTAGGGGCTGGAAAGCCTCGGGGGAAGCACAAGGTGGTTTCTATGAAAATAACCCGATTTCAACTATCGACGCTGAATGTGGGTTAAACGTTGCTTTTTAAAATCTTATCTTACAATTTCTCAACCAGCTGTGAAAGGAAACCCTGCAACCGTCAGAAATATTGGTGAATTACTGCAAAGGGAAAAAAGAAAAAAAAACCTCCTGTCGGCGTGGAGCGAGAGTGCCCACGCAGAGAACGCCCTCTCCCCAACACTGCATCTCGGCAGTACCCCCTGCACCACGTGGCTGTCACCAGCCGCCCGGTGGTGGCACCGCCGTGACCTGGTGCTGATGTCCTGCTGCAGGACACATCTGTGTGCACTGCGACTGCTGCCCCGCTGCTCCAGGCAAAGCCTGCATTGTACCGGGAAGCACCGCGGTGCCTCTCGCCCTGCTGCCATCCTTCACCTCTGCACCGTCGTGCAGTCGCCTCAGGGGCAAGTAGGCTGCGAACGCAGGGATGACAAGGAGGAACCCAAAATGCAAAGGCTGAGGTGCCGGAATTACAAATAGCATGGGGGAAAACAAAGTATGAAGTCATTCATTAACAGCAGCAGCACATCGAATGGCACAGACAAGGCTGGATGTGTTTTACATCTGGGACCAAGGCTACAGCATTTGTTTCAGGCGGATGGCAGCCCAGGATCAAGCAGGAGAAAGACGTCAGAGAAAACAGCTTGAGATTGCTGTCAGTGATGTAAATGCATCACGAAATACTGAGTTAATCAAAGCATGTTCTATATCATTAACAATCGGTTGTGAGAACAGATTAGGAACCCAAAAACATGCAAAAATCTGCTACAAACAGTCTCCTGGTGAAAGACATATTGCACACCATCGAGCGGGGCCCTACTGGTTGTGCTTCTATTAAATATTAATGATTTAAGCAACACAAGTGAGGAAACTGTGAGTGACATCAGTGTAGGAATGATTACAAGTGCTTTGGTGGATAGGATTAGAATTCAAAGTGATCTTGATAAATTGGAAAATGGTCTGAAATCAAAGAGACAAAATTCAATAGAGACAAGTGCACATACAAATGAGAGAAAAACAAATATTCAGATACCAGAATAGGGATCGCCTGCTAGGCAGCAGAATTGAAAAAAGAAGCAACAATGACAGCTGAAAACAAACCGAACATGAGTTAATAATGTCATCCTGTCACTGAAACAATGCACTGGGACCCGCAGAAGCCGGCACGGTGTGTCAGATGTGCCAAGAAGTGCTGCGGCTCTCCCCAGGGCTGCTGGCACTTGGGAGCGGGCCCCGTGCATCACAGCTACATGGGGACAGCCCCGAGCCACACGGGACGGGGCTGTGGCTGCACAGGGGTGCTGGAGCCAGCCGGGGCTGCTCAGAGCCCCGGGGCAGCGTGAGGCCAGGCGGCGAGAGGCTGGGGCAGCACCAAGGGGCCCGGGCTGGCTGCTAGGGGAAAGCTTTGATCACCTGGAAGCTGCACGCTGGGAGAGCGTAATTAGGGAGGGGGCGGAATACCACTCGTTTGTGAATTTTGAGACAGGCTTGACACGTTTTGGTATCTGTCAAATGTGGCTTAATTATACCTAACCCTGCCTCAGGTGGCAGAGGACGGGCTGATCTCCTGAAGCTCGCTGCAGCGTGATACCTGCGTGCAAGATTGCTCGCTTCCCCTTCATCGCCTGATGTCGTCTGTGTGCGTCCAGGTGGGCAAACAAAATGCAGAACAACCCTAAAATGGGTAACGATCTGAGAATCATCCCCCCCTGACATGTTTTCCCCTTGAAAACTTGTTTTTGAGCTCAGCCTTATGGCAACTTTTAATCCACGCTGGGGTACTTCACTGACACCTTATAGGAGCATCTTTGCAGCACCACACCATGCCAGACCGGGTCAAGTCAATGCATTTCGGCACTGTGATCTCTGCTCAGATCAGTCGTGCAGCATGCTGTGCTTATGTACCTGCCCGGGGGAGATAAGCTGCATCCTGCTCCTCTGCCATTTCCAGCAGCACATGACGCTGGATGCTCGTGGCTGTGTGCCACCTGAACATCTCCTGGCCGGTGGTATCGCTGCAAGAGGCCACTGAAGGTGGCAGTCCTGGGCCTGTTTCTTCCCATTGTGCATGGGGAGCACCTTCCTCTTCCTCCCAGCAACGACAGACAAGGAGGGAGATGCTCTCCAGGACACCAAGAGCAGCCAGAACTGACCCACAAATATCCCCAGTCTGCTGTAACTGTAGGGTAATAAGTCACGGGTTCACAAATAGACAATTTTCTGGATCATATAAGCTTTTAAAATCACAGGCTGCTTGAAATAATGAACATTTATATTTGCTTTAAAACGTCTTCGGCTGAGAAACTACCTGTTACCCTCTCTGTGAACATCCCTCACTTCAGGTTGGAGCTACTCCACCTTTCAAATTCCCATCCCAAAGCTTATCTCATATGCAGGGCACTGGGGTGTGGGGCAGGAGATCTGTGATACATACTTTCTTAAATTAAAAAAAAAAAAAAAAGCCACCTGTAATTTTCTACAAAAAGCATCTCTTTGACAGAACATTTGGTTTTGGGGACTTTGCTCATTAAAAAAGCTTGAACAAATCTGAATACTGAAGTCTGTCCTGGTTTCAGTTAGAACAGAATTAATTTTCTTCCTAGTAGCTGGTGGAATGCTGTGTTTTGGCTTGGGATGAGAAGAGTGCTGATAACACCCCGATGTTTTAATTGTTGCAGAGCAGTGCTCATACCAAGCCAAGGACATCTCAGCCTTTTGCTCTGTCCTGCCAACAGGCAGGCTGGGGGTGCAGTAAGAGCTGGGAGGGGACAGACCCAGGACAGGTGACCCAAACTAGCCAAAGGGGTATTCCATACCATCTGACGTCATGCTAAACAATATATAGGGGTGGCTAGCCGGGGGGAGGGGGCTGGACTGCTCGGGGTTAGGCTGGGCATCGGTCAGCGGGTGGTGAGCAATTGCATTGTGCATCACTTGTTTGTACATATTATTAGTAGTAGTACTATTATCATCATTGTATTATTATTATTATTATTATTATTATTATTATTATTATTATTATTATTATTTTCCTGTGTTATTAAACTGTCTTTATCTCAACTCACGGGCTTCATTTTCCATTTCTCTCCCCCGTCCCAGAGAGGGAGGGGGGAGGGTGAGCGAACGGCTGCGTGGTGTTTAGCTGCCAGCCAGGTTAAACCACGACAAGTCATAGCTGAAAATGTAGATTTTCCACTTGAAGGTGGCAGCTACTGCCAACATCAAGACTAAATAAGGTCTTATTTCATATCTGGATCTTTATAAAGTTCCCATCCATTTATTGATAGGAGTGTGAATTATTTGCACAACATGTTTTGGCCATTGCTTTCTTCTCCCCTCCTTCTGCACAGACATTATTGAAGAAAGAGGAGTGAGCACGAATCAGCCTCAGCGTGCACTTCCCCATCCTTTTGTAGTTCAATAATTTAGGCATTTTTGTCCTTCTTTCCTTTGGCTGCTGGTGGAACACGGCATAATTTTGTCACGTTAACTGAAAGAGGTTGCATGGATCTGATGGCAGCACGAATCCACCTGGGCCCTCTCCCTTTTCACTCCTTCCCTTATGTGTGCCAGTTTTTACAGAGAATGTCTGAGGACAGCAAAGCAACAGAAGCTAAAATCCGGCATGTTTAGTGCAGTTATATGGGCCTTTAAAAATAGAAATACTGCACAGAGCTTTCCAGGTAACTGTCCTGCAGCTTAGATCCACCATAAACATGCACATTTAGCCTAAAAAAGGTGGAATGAGAAGCAAAGCTCCACGCCAGTCCCCAACTGGACTGCTGCCTCAGCCGCGCAGGAGCTGTACATCAGCACATTTTCAAAGCCAGACCTTTTACAAGGTACTTTTTACGTACCCACCAGAGAGTACGTGATGTTTATGGTAACTGCCCGGAATCATATCATGTAAAGTACAAACATTTTCCTCTCGGTGAGGTATTTCTGTACTGATAGGAGGAATTCCTGGACATCCTTTCCTCTCATTTGTTCCTCATGGACTGACAACATGAAAATAACTCATGCCTTGGGGTGTGGGTGGTGTGGGTCATCATCTGCCCACGAACAACCTCCTCCTGGGGGCTTTCCCACACTGTGACCCCAGTGATCCCAAGGGAGATGCAGCACCCCTCCTGCCTCTGTCCCACTCCAGCGCCCTTCCCATGCAGTGCCATGGCCATACACAGCCACCACGATGCATCGGGGCACCCAGCCTCTTTGGGCCAGGCTCTGTGGGGCCAGGAGGGCAGCAGAGGCATTGGATCTCCCGATCCCACAGCTTCCTGCCAGCAGGGAGGGTTAAGCAGAGGCAGGCGGGTGCCAGGCAGGCAGGGCAGCATGTGAGCAGCACCCAGCAGGCTGGTGGGGCTGCTCAGCACCGCCTGGGAACACCTCGTGAGCTGCCTGTGTGCTGCAGCCCTGCATGAGGCACCCCAATTAACCTGTAGGGACAGATTTTAAGTTGATGATTTGTGGTGATCATCCAGAGAACATCTACTTTAGAAAACAGGTTTCGCTGCAGCAAGGCTGTATCCGAGCGAGGATAAACAAGAACAGAATTTCCTACATTCATTCTAGCGTATGCATAAAAGATATCTTCCTTCACCTTTGCAAATAGGGGACAATGGTAATTTGTTATGTGCATTAAAATTATAATAATGCTTTTTGGTACCATCAAGATTACATTAGGAAGCTCTGTGTTCCCAAAGGGAAGATTAAAGTGCAAGTCTAATAGCATGATTTGTTCTTCAGTGGAGCACTCTTGTGCAGCTTGGAACAAAATATTCCCAGCAGAAAATATCCTAAAGCGCCTGTGAGAACAGTTTCTTTGCTGCACCAGGACTGTGGGAAGGTGAAAGCTGCGTTTTCTATTTTTGTTGATGAGTTTTCTTGAAGCCTGAATCCACAGGTAGGTGACCCGTCACGGCGGAAATCTGGCGTAACTCCCTGCAGGAGTTGCACACAGGTACCATAAGAGAAATTTGACTTTGAGGTGTTGGGTTTTGGGTCCTGCCCTCCCCTGGCACACCACCTGCCATTGCAAAACCCTCAGAGCGAGGCAGCTGGAGCCCAAGGGGAACAAAAGCACCCCAGGACCATCGGGGAATGGTCTCAGCAAGGCTGGCAATGACTGCAGCTGCTGGTCCCTGCCCCCTGCAGCACCTGGGGGTGCTCCCTGCCAAGCGCCCTTCCAGAGTGAAGAAGGAAATCCCCGGCTGCCCCAGTGAGGAGGGCACACAGAGACACCCAGCCCTGATCAGCTGCAAAGGCAGTGCTCAAAGCCGTGGTTAACTCGGAACCATTAACAACAGGACCAAGGAAAGACACCTCGGCTGGGGCAGCAGCATGGGGCCCGCGTGCCCAGCAGCTCTCAGGAGCTGGGTGAGCTCTTCTGGAGATCCTGCTGTCCAGAACGTGACTTCACTTGTAAGCATAGGTTTGGTTTTATGGAAACCTACCTTGCTTAACTAGATCTTTGCAAATTCACTTTGAGCTCAAATAGCACTCAGTACACAATGAAGAAAACGTGTCTGACTTTGGAGACCATAGGACTGGTGCATTGCCTTTTCTTGTTGCAAATTCAGATACTCACAGAAAGCCAGACACAACTGATGACACAGCACACACTGCAGCATCCAACCACAACGCACCAGCCTTCTCCATTCCTCTGAGAAGTCCACGTGCTTTGTCTAAACTCACTGGTCTCTTTCCTCCCCATCTCTCTGAATCACGCTGCAAACAGATTTCCTTTTGTCTTCGAGATAATCCCAAACATCCTATGGACAACTTCTGCAGAGACCCTCACACGTAACTCCCCTGGTTTCTGCATGGTTCTCACATACTTTCAGCTCCCAGGGCCGTGCCACTGCAAATCCTGCTTCTGGAGGCAAGACCTGTCGGGCAGCACCATCCAGGAGTCACCTCCACCGCTTCCATCTCTCCAGCCACGTGAAGGTTTGTAGGACAGGCAGGGTTAGGCCCAACACAGAGATCCATGCTGCGCTTGATATCAAAGACAGCACAGCTGAAAGCCTCTCCATTTAGCACAAACCATATCCAGCATTCAGTGGAGAGCTGGAGCACACTTCAGCTGGTCAGCTACCCACGGAGACCTAAACCAACACTTCCAACGAAGGTGGTAAACCTGTATGTACCTTCTTCTTTGAACTTAAACTCCATATATATGTGTGTGTGTATACATATATATATATATATTTTTTTTTTTTTTTCTGGGAGATGAATCATGCAACCTTTTGCTAAGTCTGCTGCTATGCTTCCCACCACCCCAAAACCAACACCTTGAGTTTGCTGTGAAAATCTCTAGAGGATCTGAGAAGCCAAAGAACACACAGAATTGTCACCCCAGGCTGCACACAGTGGACTGACTGGCAAGTCCTGTGCACGTAGGTCTCATTTCCAAGATTAGTCATAGAAAACACGTAGAAAAAATGACGTGCTGTTAGGCACGCACTGCATTTCTTCTGGTTCATGGAGGAAAATGATCTTTTGCCTGCATTCACAACTCCTTCTAGATTTTCATTAAGGGTTGCTTTCCCTGTAATGGACCACTTCCACTTTTAATCTTAATTAGCAGGAAACTAAATTCCTGCCAAGCTCTATTCTGCTTCAGTATATAGCTGAAGATGTATGGGGAATCCTGGTGCCACGCTGAAATTAATGATCTTTTCTCTCTCTGTAAAACCGTGATGGAAGGTAACAGAGAATGATAATTCCAAACACCTGACAGAGGAATGTCCCCAAATGGGCTTGAAACCCTGCCTGTGACGGAGCGGTCAACTGCTGATGCACAGCATAGCTCTTCTGGACATATTGAACGTTTTAAGCCTTTTTTATCTGCTATTAAAAGAAAGGCTTAAAAAGGCAAAGCACTGGCAGGCAGCGCAACCAGCAGAATTCGAAAGGCAGACACAGCAGCACAGAGAGAACAATTAGAGGCCCAATTAACATACAAGCAATACATCTCTTGAACAGAAGTAAGGATGCTTGCTAAAAGTGGTCTTTGACTCAGCATTTTCTCAGCTGATTTATTTTGGAGAGAAAACAAGGTATATATATCTTTTTTTTTTTTTTTTTTTTTTTTCTTGCAGATTTGCTCAGCTATTTATACCATGTCTTGCTTGTTGGCCATTTCTCTATTACTTTGCCCTTTTAAAGCATCCGTTACAAGGGCCAGGAATACACTGCTTTCATAAACAACACTTCATGCACACGGCAGGAATTACAGAGGCACCAGCAGCAGACTGGGCTCGCAAGCTGCTCCCTCCTGCTGGCAGGAGGCAAGAAATGGATGGGGCGCTCCATGGGCTTCAGGGCTGCGAGGGGAAGCCTTCGGAGAAGCCGCCCCTCCTGCAGCTCCTGTGGTCTGCAGGGCAGGGAACTCCTGAGCCAAAGGCAAGGTTGGGGCGGCGCCGAGGTGGGCTTCTGCCAGCAGGTGGGAGCTGCCTGTGTTGAGACAGCCTGCACTGCTGTGCTGCCAAGGCACAGAACTGACAGCAGTGACACAGGCAGCTCATCACCTCCACCCTGCTGCCCCTCTCACAAATATCCACCTGTCTGTATTTATTTCTGCGTGCTTAGCTCCAGTGACTGAGTACCCGAAATGCAGAGGTAATCACCTTTCATGGTTGCTGTTCGCGTGTATTTCCAAATGAAAATTGCTTTTCTTCATATCTTTATCTGCAGATTGCTCAAACCATGGATTTTCTCTCATTGTCAGACCTTGATCTTGATTGGGACCCCTGGCACTACCAGAATGTAAAGTGCCCTATGTATTAGTCAGAACAACAACAGCCTAAGAATAGGTCCAAAGAAGAGAAAGAAAATAAATTAAGGAGAGCAAATAAATAAGTATAATTTAATCAAAAAGGGGACAAAGTCGAGGCAATAAAATGATTATTCTCCCTACAACATATAATTAGCTCTAATCCTAACTACAAGGTTTTCTTGAAACGAAGGACACAACAGGTTTAAAAATTTAGAGTAGTTTTCATATTGTTGTTTTGGCTTTGTTTGTTGGTTTTAGGGGAAAAAAAAAAATCTCAAACCACAGGAGAGCAGTTGAAAAGCAGGCACCATTCAGGGCTGCCCCTTTTTGCTACTGCAGGGCCTGTGGTTGCAGAAAGAAATCCTCCTCACCGCATGCATGGCAGGAACAGCGACACCATGCTCCTCTCCAGACAGCGATGGACACGGCTGGTGCAGATGACTGCCGAAGCACTCAGCCTGCCCAGTCCCTGCCAACTAGGTGTGTTCCTCACCCAGCAAACACCTACTCATGTGTTCATGATTAATTTTATTAAAATGCACTCAAGCACAAAACCTGCATTTATGCTCGCAGAACCAAAGCAGGGTCTCTGCCCTCAGGAGGTTGCACTGAATTGTTTTTCCAAAGCCAACACCAGCCCGGCACTGGCCACTCACACCACAGCATGAGGAGGGAAACGGCCACCAGGGCAGCCCAGCAACACAGCTCTGCCACCCTTCTGCTCCGTCCCGTGGGCACTGTGTCTGCCCACAGAGCTTCTCAGGACTTCGGACATCCCTGCGTAGCACAACCCAAATGTTCCTGCCGACCTCAAAGGCTTGGGTGAGAAAAAGGGTAGAAGTAACCCAAAGTGATGGCAGCCCTTCAGAGGGCAGACCAAACCAATCTTCCTCCGTGTTCCCACACCCACTGGAGGCATGAGCTGCAGCACTGCTGTCAGAAAAGCTTTCCAAAGCCTCATGAGGACAACTGGCACACCCGATGCCACCGAGTCCAAGGGCTGGCAGTGGCACCAGGCTGCTCCCATCAAGGAAAGGGATCCTTGCACCTTCCAGCTGGGGAGGGGCTTTGCACAGCTGAAGGACGTGGGTCAGTGCCTGCAATTAACTGCACTGAGCTGCTCTGCAAAACATGGCATTTACACAGAATTAAAATGGATCGACCTGCAACTATTTTGTCAAGATGGATCTCATCAAGACTGGTTTGCATAAATATTCTAATCAGTGTGCTCATCCTGCCCCTCTCCTTACAGTCGGTGATAAAGTTATGCTTTTCTCAGAAAATTATTCATGATGTTTATTCATGATGCTGCTTTTCCAGGGAGCTGTGATCCTCAGAAGCACAGCACCACAGCGAGGGCCAACCGCCGGCATCCACCAGGCGGGACGTGGGGCTGCAGGCAGCAGAGGGATGTGATCGGGGTGGGGGGCTGCACCAGCACCACACACCCAGCTCCGGGCACCAGACAGCGACCAGACAAAGCTCGGGGACTCCCCGGAGTGATTTGAAGCCTGCGCTGCCAGTTTTGTGCAGAGCGAGAGGCTGCAGGCACTTGACCTCCATAATTTATCCAAAGGAAGAGTAACGGCCGGTTTCATTGCAGTCTTTAGTACCACCATGGGGAGGTGATTCTGAGACCAGGCAGCTCTTCAATTTAGAAGAAGAAAAAAAAAAAAAAAAGTCATAATGAGAGCCAAAGGCTGGAAGGTGAAACTAAACAAAGCCAGAGTAGGAATAAAGTTAATTAAGCAGTAAAGCAGCTCACCTAATATGGAGCAGATTGCCCATCATTTGAAGTCCTAATTAGCTGATTACCCTTCAAGCACTGTCCTGGCTGGGAGGCAGGGTTTCCCGGGGGGCTCCAGGTGGGAGCTGTGCGCAGGACATGTGCCCAGATGCTCGCCTTATGCGGGGCTGGGGATCTGCTCAGCGCTCCTCTCAGCTTCCCAGACAACAAGGGGAAATGCAGGCTAAGGATTTACAGGTGTTTACAAGCTGATTTCACAGAATCACAGGATGGCTGGGGATGGAAGAGACCTTACAGCCCCCTGCCCCCAGCCCCATCCAGCCTGGCCTTGGGCACTGCCAGGGATGGGGCACCCAAAGCTCCTGGGGCAGCCTGGGCAGGGCTTCACTGCCTGCAGAGGGAAGGATTTCTTCCAAATGTCTGATCTAAACCTACCCTTTTTAGTGTCCTTGTCCTATCCCCACACCCCCTGACACACAGTTCCCTCCCCAGCTCTCCTGCAGCCCCTTCAGGCCCTGGCAGGCCGCTGTGAGCTCTCCCCGGAGCCTTCCCTTCAGGCCAAACACCCCCAGCCCCCTCAGCCTGCCTCCATAGGAGACCTAAAAAAGCCTCAGTGCCAAAGTCACTTTTAGCAGCGGATATTAGCCTTCCAAACCATTTTAGCTGGCATTCCTGAAGGAAACAACACCTAGGTGACTTCAAAAACCCTGTGGGCCTGAGGTGGGACAGCTGGGGCAGGGGGTCCCAGCACCGCAGGCAGCCTCTGTCATCGGCACAGGGATAGCTGCTTTGCCAGGCACATGAAAAGAGGGCTAAATACTGCCAGCTGTACAGATGTCTAGTACCAGCAGTGGTCATCTGAACTTCTCAAAATAGCACAGACAGGGAGCTGCAAACATGAAGCAGCGAAAGCTCCCGAGAGCAGCAATATTTCAGAGATGCACCTGAAAAATAATATAGTCTGGCAGCTTTTGCAGCAGGGGCTTTTTCAGACCACACCACATCCTATATTGGAGAAAAGGCAAAATAGATCCTGAAAGCTCGTGAGCCAGCAGATGCTCACCTGGTGAGCAGGTTATGCTCCAGTTCCTGTCTCCAGTAGTGGGGCAGAACTGGATAACTCTGAGCATCCCCACGCACAGCAAGGAGATGTTAAGACCCTGTGGAGCAGCCTCCCTGATCAGAGGTTGAGCCACCCCAGCCCGATGCCCCATCAGTGCTTTGATACCTTACTGCACTGCCTGATCATGGGTAGAAAAAAGGTTGGAGATCAACCAGGAAAATGGGAGCCACGGGTGCCACAGTCACCTATTACTGATTTTTCTGTCACACCAAAAGCTGCTGAGAGAAGGAAAAACAAAGAAAAAATTCAATGTGGCAAGACACAGGGAAGGAGGCACATTTTACTGAGCAAAACACAGGGGAAATGCCATGAGTCAGCAGAACAAAAGGAAAGGGGAAGTGCTCCCACACAAAGCAGAGGAAGCTTCCTAACCTGTTAGCTGTGAGGAGTTATTGGTACTGCAGGCATGGGGAGCACCCCTGCAAATGGATGGGGAAATGCAGAAGGTGAGCAATAGAGAAAGTGGGACATGATAAATATGATAATATAAATGATAAATAAATCATTAAGGAATAACACAACCAGGGGAGGATTTTTATTTACTTTTATTTTTATTTAATGAGACCTAAGACTTTGCACAAGAAAAGTATGCGACTGTTCTCTAGGTGCTGCAGAGAAACAGGGGGGACTGTCACTTCCAGATGTCCTGTGCAGAAGAGAATCCAGCAGGAGAGAGAGCAGGCAGTGCTGAGTTGTGCTCCCAGCCCCACCAGCACTCTGATCTTCATCACCACAGGCACACTGGGAACAGGGCTGACATGTTTTCCAGCGGGAAACAAACAAAAATGGCAAAATCGGAGGCTAAACAGAAGGGGCTTAAAAAAAAAAAGGGGGGAGGGAACAACAGAACCCGCTCTGCAGCTACCAGCTCTTGTGAAGGACAACAGACAAGTGCAAGTTAGCATAAAACAGGTCTCGTAGTTAGCATGGGGCTGAAGACAAGCCATGTTTAAAAGAGACTGCAGAAAGACAAACAGAAAACTAAAAAAAAAAAAAAAACCACCTAAAATCTGCCTTAGCTAAACTGGAACAACCCCCCAAAGAAAAGCAATCTTTCACCATTCAGAAATTAAAGCAGACATATTCAGAACTGCAACGACACTTCATAATCTTTGAGAAAGCAACAGTAGGAGGAAACCAAAGGTTGAAGAATGATGAAGAACACACCAGCTCACCTGACCTCCAACCAGGCATTCAGTAATGCAGCAGCTTTCTCCATGTGACGTTTAACTGAGGCCTGTGGAGCTCTCTAGTGACAGGGACCAGAGGGTCCCAGTGAGCGAGTACCGGGCACAAGAGGCACAACACCTGCATTCTTGCTAAACTGGATCAGATCAGCACTAAAACCTACCAAAAATGTCAGGAAAGTGGTTGATCAGTAATCCAAGGGGATGAAGTGGGCAAGAGCTGGGACGTGGCCCAAATGACTTCAGATGAGACTCGCACAAGAAGCCTGTTGGAAATCAATACACAAGAATGTAAACAGTTAGGTTTATCTAATCCAACATTGAAAGCGATATTTGAAAGGACATTTACCTCCCTGTTTTGTAGGCTCCTGTGTGTAATGCTTTAAAACCAGACAGCTATCTATATTTCCACAGCAGGGAAGATGGAGAAATCAGAAAGATCTGGATCTCAAGATACACAAAAAGAATATACGTGGTGGAAGGAAGCTGTTTTTCTGTAAAAGAAAGGCATCCCTCAGGATTCTGAGTGCTGCAAACAAGATATTAACATATGGGCGAGAGATGTGTTTTATTTCTCCCTCCAATAGTCAGGAGAATTTCATGTGTTTGGGGAAGTCTGGTCTTCTGTTCTTCATCACCATTGCTGTTGAATTGCTGATGCAGAAATCAGACTCACTGGTCTTTGACTTCCAGGATCACCTTTGCCATCCTTCTTTAAAAATCTTCCATCAGATCTTTTCTGCTCTCTGCGTCAGGACTGACATAAGCAATAGGTTACAGACCAGCTCCTAGTGTTAAAACACGCTGCACCTTGGTTCCCTCAGCTCCTGGGGGATCGCCGTCCAGCCCTGCTTGCTGGCTGCACTTATCAGCATCTTCTCAAAGGTCTTCCAGAGGACCTCTGGGCACGGCAGCCTCAGACTCACTGTCTGCAAAAAGCAGCTCCAGGGCTGAAAGCTCGCCTCTCGGAGAGCACCTGTCACAAGGAGTTCATCAAGCTTTCCTGCGGTGGCCTTGTTTCCCTCCTGTGCTTTAACTTACTATTGGCCTCAACAAGTTTCCAACACACCTCAATCCTGATCACCCATAACAAGAGATTTACTATGAGGTACCAGGCTTTTTCCTCCTCAGAAAGTGTTTAAGCCCTGATAAAGGCAAATCTAATTAGGTTGTGCATGTTTTCTTTTGTGTTTTCTCCTTTATGAAGGATGAGCACTTTTTGGAGATTGCCTTTTCACCTTCGCTTTCCCTTTGAAACACAGGGGCTGTCGTGGGGGTAGAGCTGGAGGGAGAGACGTGAGAGGGGATGTCCTCGGGGTGCTCACGGTGGGCACGAGGCACTCGGAGCCTCTCACCCACTGTATCCAAGTGAGCTCTCTTTTCTGCAAGTGGTTCTGCTGCATTATCTGATCCTTCAATTACCATATTCCATTATATGCAGCTCTTCTTCTCAAGTTAAGTATTACTATCATATATATTTTTGGCTTGCTGCCTTTTACAAGAATGTTTTAGGTTGGCTATGATCTCCATTACAATATGGATCTTTGATAGCTCTGCCTATAACCCCATCTTCATGCTGCTCAGGACTAAATTGCAGTTGCTTTTCTGTTTTGTCTACTCCAACAAATAGCGTTTTTTCATTATATCTGAAAACGTAGCCTCTGCGTGACACTGATGAATAAGTGAAATCTTTTATTACCTCTTTTAGATCCGTGCAAGCTCTCTAATCCTCTTTAGCATTTTGCAATCCAGATATCATTCTGGTCAAAAGATCAGAACTAGACTATGATTTTCCTGTTTAGGTATGGGATTTCAATACACAGAAATGCTGTGAGGCAAATGGATATAATCAGCTCCATATTTTCCTCTTTTTTTCCAAAATGGGGCATCCCCGCCCAGCAGCAAGATCTGCTTTAGGCTGGTTTGGAGGGGCCCCCTCCAGCTGGCACCCCTCGGGTGCTCGGTGCTATGAAGGCTGAGCCACACACACCCACCAGCAGCAGAGACGAGGGGTCTGCAGAGAGGAGGGGTCCACAAAACAAGGGGTCTGCACCCCGGCAGCTAATGGGGCCAGCGCAACGTTTGCAAGGCCGAATTCTCATGCTTTCTTTTAATCTCTGATCAACCTCACTGTGTGTTTGGTTGCATTTCCATCCCAAGCTGGATGTTCACATTCCACCAGGAGATTTAATTGCCCCCTGCTCAAACAAATAGGCCTCCCTCCCCATGTTTGCCTCTGCCTCGCATTCTGAGCACTCTTCATCCTCGCAGCGCTGCACCATTTAGACAGTTCATCTATTGCTCGCAGCTCCTGCAAGAGTCACTTTGATTTTTGCTTCAATATTATTGCACCCAGCAGGCCAGCTACTGGGTGGTGTTCACTATTGAGTCCTGCCAGCTTCTTCTCTCCCAGCACTGAATTGATTTCACTCTTTTTTGTTTTGTTTTCCGCAGAACTTAGAGGCTGTGATTTCTGCGAGCTCCTCTGGGCAGGTGAACTCCCTCCTTGTTTGGCCAGCTCAGTCCTGCTAAGTTGCTACGACTGTGCAGGAACACCACTGGGGCTGACAGCAACCACAGGCACCGTGCGGGCATGTGGGACATTGCCCAGGAGGACAGCAGGAGGGCTCCATCCCTAGCAGGGTCCTGACCACACTGCAGCAAGTTGGAAAGCACTTGCTACAGGAACCGCTTTTTTACGCTGCTGGCAGGTAAGAGCTGTCTGCTCAGCTTTAAAGATCCCTGCAACAAAACACCAGAAAATGCATTTTGGCAGAATTTACAGACACTCATTATAAGATGAGCGCTGAGCTTCATGAATAAGCACCTACTTGAAAAAAAATAATTACCAGAAGTAGGCCAAATAGAGGAGGAGTGGATAAGGGTTCCCCCCAGGGTCACATCCTATATTCCTGTTTTAAGTTTATATATAGACGTCCTAAATAGCAAACCAAATTAAGCTACACTCGTCCTCTCTGACAGCTCAGCTGTGGGGGAGTTATGAGTGTGGAACAAGCAGTACAATCGGAGGCTTGAGCTCTCCTGTGTAACCAGATCACACATAACGTTAATTAATCTCATATTTGACTTCAGAAATGCTTCCCGTTTGGCTTGTAGTGTTACTCCTAGGAGTTATCAGTAAGTGCTGTTCTCTCTCCCAGCCATCCTTCCCTTGTAGCAGTCAGTCATTTCCAAGGAGCCGTTGCAGTTTCAGACAAGCCCCATGCAGACCCTCATTCACACCCAGGGAAAGGGGCAGCACTCTGGCAAAGGCACTGACATTACAATTTGCTGCTATCGGTTTTCCATACCCTGCCATTCCTTGCTGCTCTCAGAAATGAAGAAATGCACAGTATGTGTTCACATCAGCCAGCTCCTGCAAATAGGCCCCTTTGTTAACAGATGCCATCAGCACAAGCATTTCCTTTGTGGTTTGACTCAAGCAAAAATTACTTATAGTTCATATATGTGTTTTTACAGATCCACTGTAAAATGACTCAAGCTAAGGCTTTGTTAGAAAAATTTCCTCTAAAATAAAAGTTTGTCAGTAAAAAGCTATTTCTAACCGGCCTCCCACACCTGCTGCTTCTGCGAGATCCATCATGAAATGTTGCTTTCACAGGGCTTGCCAAAGGACCTTCCTCTAATAAGAAAGCTTGTCAATAAGTTCACTTTTTAGCTGTTTTTTCCAAAGCTGTTGTAAAGATGTAATTGTCAAGAAGATATAGATTTATTTGGCATCCCTAGCTAGGCCTGAAAAATTACAACAGCGCCTTTCTGTCAAACACACACCTTCAGCCAAGTCAGTCTGAAATTGCACAATGCTTATAGGGACAACTGTAGGAGACAGCTTTTTCCTTGAACTTTGCATGTTGAGAGAGAAAAAAAAAAAAAATATAGTTAAATCCAGGTAGATTAACTATTATAGTTAAATCCAGGTAGAAGAAAACCTTTTTTTCCTTGGAAGGTTGTGTTGGATAGCCATGTCTGACTAGAAATCCGTACCTTGGGTTGGCTGGTTGTTTTTCTCATTTTTTTTTTCCTATCTGCATGGCTAGCAATGCCTTTTCTGTGCAGCTTTTTCTGAGCTGCAGAAACCTGTAGTTTAAGTCACTTTCAGTTATTCCAGAAAAATTGTTTTAAGTGAGAAAAGGGTTTCTGTCCTCTACTGCTCCTTGCTCTACAAATTCTTTTTTCTTTCTTTAATTTTTTAAGCATCAGACGCAGCTCTCTGCAAGATTGCTCATTGTGTATTGTTACTCAAAATTCTCTGCTATTACTGAGAAATTGTATAACAAGTGGAAGCCTGGTAACGTAAAGCATTTTCGGTATTTGTTCTTACAAGAACCATGCAGCATTTCCAGTCCTTGCAGCATGGAATTAGCTCATTTCTCCTTTTACACAGATCTGCTGCCTTTGTTGCTCCAATACTGGAAGTTTCAGCATGTTAATTTTTGACCTTAACCTTCAGACAAGCTTAGGGACACACCACCCCATATGAACGCATCGCAGGGTATTAAGGTAGGGATTTTTTTTTCAAACATTTCGTGCTTCAACAACCAACTTCGCTGGGAAGGAAAGTCTATGTGACTTCTGTTTAGGGGGAAAGAAGGCTACAACCCCAAGGCTACTAGTTATCCACGTGAACCCTGCTCTTGGAAAACCAGTTGAATAAATCAGAACCAGATCATAAAGCAACCTCAGACTTCTTAAAGACCAGTCCTAATCTTTCAAGTAGTAAAATAACAAAATGTGTTTCCTTTTGTGCATTAAAACAAAATCAAATAAATGTTTCCCATAAACCCCAGTAAGGTACCTGAAGACTCCACCTCGCAGGTGATGAGGAGCAGTCCTGGCACCGCATCTCTTCCCACTCCTTGTCCCAGGGCCGCGGGCCCACCGGCACCCTGCCGAGGGGCGGCGGGGAGGACAGCTTGCATCCACACAGGGGCTGCTGCTGCTCTGCTCACAAGCAGCTCCAAACATCCGGGCCCCGGGGGTTTCTTTATGTATGGAGAGGAGCACACTGCAGGGACACTGAGGAGCACCAGGCCTGGGGCTTCGATGCCTCTTCAGGGCCTTCACACCGCTATCGGTGCTCCTCGCGTTCCCTGCAGGATGGTGCTTTTGTGGACAGGCCCAGAGAAGTTCACAGAGACGCTGATCTGAGAAGCTTCTTCAGATGTGCTAACCTTAAGTGCTTCTTGTTAATTGGAACCACTCAGAAGCTGAACCTCAAATTCACTTGTAAGTGTTCTGCTGGGCTGCAGCCTGAGCAGTCTTCTCACTGAATAATGTCACTGCAGTAGTCTACAGAAAATTATTTGCAACCAGGGCATTTATCAGTTAAAATTAATCCTTCTCCAAGCAAAAATGCCTCTGCCTTCCAATTATGCTGCTGTGAAGAATGGAAACAAAGGAAAATTGCTCACCTTAATTAGTCCCTTTGCGGTGCTCGTTGCGAGCTCATCCCTCATCCCAGCTCGGCCGGGTGCCGCAGCAGATCCACCGGCAGCGCCGCGCTGCAGGGCAGCTCCCCCCCGCTGCACCAGCAGGGAGAGCCCCCCGACCCCTTCACTGCTCCACGGCCCAGAACAGAGCTGGAAAACAGTGAATGAATGCAAGTAGTTCTTTAGACTGTCACAGTTGTGGTGGTCCTCGTGCAAGCGTGCTTGAAAGTAAATTAATCTCTGAAGAAAAACAAAAACAAACAAAAAAAATTGAAGACCTTTTCATTTTGTCACTAATGTATCTTCTAAAGATGTCAAAGTTTGAATCATACAGGCTTTCAACACTTCTTTCAACACATATAATATAAAAACATTAACGGTAGAAATAGTTTGGTAATCCTACTCTTTGTGCAGCAAGTGGAACCTGGTCTCACGCCCATTCTCTCCTTCTGGTGCAGACTCCAATCCATCCTTTTGCAGCAAAACCATACGCTTTGAGCACTGCATCGCATCCAGTGACTCTGTGGGACTTCTATCAGCAATTGCAAGTTCTGTTGGACAGAGGTAGACTCGGGTATTTGTTTTAAATTAAGCACAGAGGCAACTGCATTATCAGGCTGGTGCCCAGGAACCTGTAAAAAGGCAAGGAAAGACAGCCTTAGGGCCACCCTATTGCAGACCGTTAGAAATGTAGGTGCAAGACTCTTGTTTCAGTGGCTCTACATGCTGACTCATACCGATTGCAGTTATCTTTAGTTCATTAAATGGAAAGTAAGTTTGTTGTCATCTTGCTTTGTAAACAGCTTGAACATTTATAATTGGGAACAAATGTACAATATCTTCCATTTCCATTTTTAACTTCTTCTGCAAGGGGGAAAAATTAGACCATTCCTCATTCTTGCCTTCAAGAAGCTGGTTTCTAATTCCACCATTAACTATGCAGGGAGAATTCATTTCTCATACACAATGTGTATGTGAGGATATTTAATGGGTAGATCAACCCACTCATCTCTAAAACGGTAAAAAATAAATAAACAAAAGCAAAAAAGCTGTATCTGGAGCCTCCTGTCCCACTGGGAACAACACTGCTTTACCTGTTGCTAGAGGTGCCAGCACCCCCGGAGCACAGGGCTCACAGCGGAGATGCCCCAAGCTCCACCAGACAAGGCTGATGCAAGCACAGCTGACCCCATTCCAATCAGGCTTTTTTGGTATGCCTGAGCTCCCAGCACAGCAGAGACAGGCAACCTGCACGTTTCTTCCAACCAACAAGTTCAAATGCCACGCAAATCACAAGCTGTGAAAAGCAACTGTCTGGGTCAGTCCTGGGCTGCCTTACAGGGGGGTGGAGGCTGCAGCTGTGAAGCTCTGCACTGGGAGATGCCCGTTTATGATGTTCTGCAGTCGTATTTTACTTCTTTTCCACCCAGGTGGCAGGTACTGTGTAGCCTTTGGGTGGCAGGTATGAGCTGTCTGACAGCTGCCTGGGACACCAGCGAGGAAAGCTCAGAGTATCAGAAGTTGCTGTGGCATCAGCCAACACTTCATTAGCAGGCATCTAATCAATCGACACCTTAATCAATTTGGTTATCAGAGCGACAGGTCGCAGAAGTCCCACAGGTGTTTGCCATGCGGAGCCCTGGCAGGGAGGTTGAGGCACACCAGTGTTCCCAGCTCCAGCACCGGGCACAGCCTGCCCACAGCCTCGGATCCTGGATCTGGCAAGCCTGGGGGGTCAGCCCAAATTCAGGTGGCTCATAAGATACGTTACTGCCTTGCTTCCTCACATCTGCTTTCCAAAACCAGCAGCTAGGTTTGCATTTTGAGTAGAAAAGGCTCTTTTTCCAGTACGAGCAGTCCCATGCACTGGGCATGCCCCCTTCCCGCAGGCTTTGCATCCCAGCACCCTGCCCTGCTGTCACAGAGACCCTGCACAGCTTGTGGCCCTACAAACGCCCCTGGCTTTCTTAATGGGGGCACTGTGGGGACCTTCATGGATGTGACTACAGATCCTTTCTCCCCCACCTCCTCCTAGTTGTTTGCTCACTGGAGGAATGAAGGAATGAAGGAATGATGCATTTCCACTGACTGATGCAATGTTTCAAAAATCCTACAGAAACTCTGTTTACAGTGTGTTACAAAGATATCATTAGAGGCCCTTGAAAACCACTCTAATTTTAATGAGTTCCACTGTTATCTTCTACATTCAAGACCGAGACCAAAGCCAGAAATAGAAACACCTCTGAAGCTGGACAGGAGGCTGTGCGTGTTCCTACTATGCCTGCTCTGCTGCTGGAGGACAACCAAAGCACACCTGGTCAGGACTCCTCCGATCGCCCCAAAGAAAGGCAATCATCCCATCTCCTCCCCCACACAGCTGTGTAAATTAATAAGGAAGTAATTTCACTGCTGAGTTCTGGTAAAGTCTCAGACCATGGAAGTGTAGCAATTACAGAGTTGTATATTCAAAATTTACCCTCCTAACTCAGACATACCTGACCCCCCTCTCCAATTAGGTCCAGACACTACAGGCAAATGAGACTTACTTTACGGATTTCTGCTGTGATCTCAGAAGTCTCTGACTCCACATGCAGTCTTCCAAGAAGCTGATCCATTATTCATTTTTACTGCCTCTAGTTGAAAGCTGCACTACAAATCCAGCCCTGCTCCAGCACAGCAGGACCACCCCCAGGGCAAGGAAGGGGTCTCCAATAATGGGGTCAGAGCTTGGCCAGCATAGCCAGACTGCTGCCCATCGGACGGAGGGGTGAGGGAGATGAACCTCACAGGTCCTCCTGCTGCTGGAGGAACCCCTGCATTCCCAGGACCCCACACATATACATGCTGTATCCTCCTGGTCCTGTCCCCTCAGCACTTCTGAATTTGAAGGCTTTTCTGGGATGCCATCTGCAATCTGGGGATGCCCATTCCTCCTGGGGACAGGCAAGGCATGGCTGGGTGTTCCCTTTGGAATGACCCAGCAGCTGACCCTGCCAGAGCTGGCAAGTTCCAGTGTCGAATGGGGAAGGCTCTGAGCACATCTCTGAGAGCCCTGTGTCCTGCCCAGCTCACACCACGGTCCTGTTCTCCTCCTCAGCTCACAGAGACTGAGGGATGGACTGCCAGCCTAGCTCAGCCTCCCAAACCCCTGCAGGCAACAGCCCCCCCATGCTGGTCCATAGGAGACCTTCAGGAGCCGTGCCCCATTTGGGAGTGCTCCCATGCTGTAAGACAGGGCACAACAGCCTGACCCCACTGTCTCCGTGGTCCTCTGGATCCCTTCAAGAACAGGGGACAGAGCAAAGGGGAAGGGAAGGACGGTTCTCCTCGGGGGGCGCTGAAATACATGGACAAATTGCACAACTTTCTAAACACACAAACATTGTTCCCAGGTGCTTCTCTCTGCATGTGAGGTCAATCCTCAGGTTTGGCACCACATCCCAGCTGCTCACATTGATAAGAATTTGAGGGCAGAACATCAGGAGATAGAGCCTGCTAATTAAAACATTTCATCTCCAGCCTCTGCCTAATGGTGCTGCCTTTTCACAGCTCGACAGAACTTCCATCAGCCCGGTGCACGTCCTGGCCAGCCGTATGCCAAATCAAGATCCCGGTCTTGGGAACTGCAACCCACTGAAATATTCAGACCTTTGCTGGAAAGACAGCGCTTACTTAATTCCTTGCCAAATTTTTGGAGCATCACAAAGCAGAAGATTTTACTCCAGTCCAACTGTGCTTGTCTGGCATAACTTGGGTTTGTCACATCAATGGCAGCTCTGACATAAGTTATACACAGATGAATTTGCCTTTCACTTCTGATGTATTTGCCATTTCCAGCTGAAGCCAGGCAATACATTCCCAATCAGTACAGAAAGTGTGCTCAGCCAAGATAAAAATACATTCATTCTCCCTGCTATGCTCTCTGTGATATTCACAGCCACGGCACCACTGTCCCCACAACCCAGGGAACAGAAAACGCCTGGGAAGAGTTTGCAGCACCAGGCCAACACACTCCCAGCAAGTTAGGGCACAGGAAGAGCCTCACTGAGATCTCTCTCACCCCACTGTACCTGAAATACGCAGAGGCCCTGAGGAACACCAGATCAGCCCCACCACAGGCAGACCTGTGTCCCCCCAGCCATCTCCTCTCTCCAGAATAACTGCTGTCCTTTCCAGACTCTGTTAGACTCTGTTGTCTAATGATTTCTCTTGCCTGCTGATTTCTTACCACACACACACAGTGTAAAATATTTCACAGAAATAGAAACTATGAAGAATTACATCAATGTATTTCAGTTTTAAGAGCCTGATGATATTGGCTAAACAGATGCAGGCTTTATTTGCTGCAGTGTCTTCCCTCTGATATACAATCTCTTTAAATTCCTGAGGGAGTCCTATTTTAATTTACAGTAATTTAATGACAATCTTACATTGGAAATTAGAGTTAACTTTTTAATGGCATATATTCCTTCATCTGACTGCTAGAGAGTGTGCTCACACTAATAATCATTTAATAGAGCCGTGCGTGTAAATATTGAAGTATTCATACCAGTTTATTGACATCATACTTGAAAAAGTTTAATAACATTTTTTAACTTGCCTAAATATTCAGTGCATTTGACGTTCATGTTGTGCTAGCACATCCAACTGAAGCATTTATAATCTTGCCATTCCCTATTTAAAACAAAAGCCTTATTCCTGCTCTATTGTCATGAAGCACAACGAAGGCAGCACCCGTAGGCTTGTGCCCTGCTGTGATCACAGCCTCAGCACCCACATCAGTCGTGAGCACCTTTGGTGAAATGCCACTGTCTGGAGCTCCCGGCAGAAGAAAGGTGCTTGGTGTGGTCAAGAAGCACACCTTCATGTGGCTGTCCACACCGAGGATCAGTTCTTTGAGGCTGAGATCTTTTGGCTCAGGCCAGCTCCAGCAGCCACGGCCACCGTTGCCCTTTCAATTTTGGGAGCTCACATTCAGGCCACTGCTGTGACCCCAGAGCCTTCCAAGCATCACCTTCCCTCACGCATACATGAGTCCTGGCTGCTCAAGGTGCCTCTCTTTTTGGCTGTGCATTGTTCAAACAAGCTAATCTCACAGCCTGGTCCATGTCCCATCCAACAGGCCCCGCTGCAAAGCACTGCCACACTGAGGTCATTTTAAAGAACAAATTCTGCCATAGATAGAGGAAAAGGGGAGATGCTACAGTGACATCAGGCACTTTATCAGCTGGCAGCAAAGGGGAAAGCCATCAAAGAGCTCCTCAGTGCTGGGGGAGCAAGCTGCTCTGCGCGGGGACACTGCTGCGGCTGCTCCTGGCACCGGCTGGGCCTGCTGACAGCCAGGGACACGGCCTCAGAGCTGGTGCGTTGGGGCAGGACCTGTGCGATGTGGATCCTCCGCTGCAGGCAGGCACCAGGCATGCACGGGTCACTGAGTGCAACCTGAGAAGGTCTGGGATGGGACAGCAAGGTTCAGCTGCAGAATGCATAAAAAGCGCTCTCAGTATAATCTTAGTGAAGAAGTCTTCTCTTTGTGCTGGCCTCAGCTGCTCTTTATTCATGAAAATCTGAATGGTAAGACATCCTGTGTCAAGTGACAGTCACACAGAATTCTGCAGGCTTTTAGGATCAAGAGATGCATCTACATTAAAACCCTACAGTAATTTCCTGGGGAGCTGCTGCCAGTCGTGCACATCTATCTGTGCCTGGCCAGAGCACCCAGTGCACATGTGGGGGGTTTTCAGAGCGCTCAGTGCACATTTGGGGGATTTTTGTTTCCCCCTCTGCCCAGTCCCTTAACCACTGTGCCAGCTCCAGGGGAAGATGCAGAGGAGCTGCCCCCATGGCTCAATCTCACCCCCAAAATCTGGGGCTGGCTGCCTCAGAGCCAAGGCCTTGGCTTTCTCTTTTACTTTCACTGCCAGACCCAGCAGAACTGCACGAGAGCCAACACATCAAATACTGAGCTGCTGGAGCACAGACACATCAGTGTGAGTGCACACAAATGCACGAAGCTGCCCTCACCACCTCAGGACAGCAAAGGAGCCATGCTGGGGGGAGACCCCATAGCTGCAGCTCCCAGGAGGCTGGAGAGGCTCTGCCACAGCCCACGCAGGCCTCAGAAACCCCACAGCACCTGGATGGGCTCAGTGGCAAAGCCCATATGGCTCCCTACCTTCCCCTTCTGCCCTGAGCACCCTGACCCCAGAACCATGCTGTGCTCAGCCTCTTCACGAACCTCGCTCAGCACCCGCTGGGTGGGTGGGTGGGTGGGTGGATGGATGGAGCTCCCTGCAGGGGCTCACGCAGCAACCCCTGCTCCCAACCCAGCACGCATGGTGGAAGTGCTGGAGCAGCCCCTACAGTCTCCATCTCTCCCAATATTTGATGTTTTATGGAAAATCCCTGCTCCCAGAGACAACTGAGCGTATAAAAACTTCAGATTTCATTTAAATATATTAACAAGTGTATTTTTAGCAGAGGCAGCTGTGGTTTGAAATTTCAGTTCCAAGGGAAATCCTGAAAAGACCAGCAAGGAATAAAAAAAGGAATTTAAATGAGAAAGGAAAGGTTCATTTCAGAAGTCTCCTACAAGACAAACGGTTAGGGGGTGGTTTTAGAGGATATCAAAACATTGGAAATTGTTTCAGTTTCAATGTTATTTTGAGCTAACATGAAAAATGTACATTTAAATGTTATAACAATGAAATTCAACAGATCTGACATAGTGTAAATGGTCTGAGTGAAGATACGCTATTGAAAAGTTTTCAAAAGATAATATTATAAATTCCTCTTGCACCTCCCCAAAAGTTTGTCATGTTTTTCATGGATAACCTCACAGGTTAACTCAGCCGGCAGTCCCCAGCTGGCTGCTGCCTTCACTTCCCCAGGCTGCAGAACAGTGATATCAGCAAGCTCACAACGTGCGTGAAACAACAGCAAATAAAAAAAAATCTTTTTTCTTTATTTTTTCCCCCTCTAGAATCTTCTGATCAGTTGAATTGCCCACAGACTTCCCATGTTCCTACATACCAGCTCTGTGCTGGCAAATGCAAAGCACCAGCAGAGCAGGGGAGGAGCAGCAAGATGAATTTGTCCCCAAATCCCACTGCCCTGGGCACTGGGGAGGTGGGAGAGGGGCGGTGGTGGCACCCACGCCAGACCCCCCAGTTCACACGGGTATCTCCACCACAGTGACACTGGGGGTGCATTAGCAAGCACCCCAACAGTGCCTGAAACAAGGCAGCGTGCCCACACCTCTTCCTGGAGAGGCATTCCTGAGGGACTTCTCTGTTCCCATTTGCATTCAGATGGAGCAGCCGTGCGTCTATTCAGGGCCTTCCACTTTAGGGAGGGAAAAGAATAAACGTAAGGCTTGTAATATTAATTTTAAAACCTTCTCCAACAGTCAGTGACCTAAATAAAGCTGAGTCTCCTGCATTTACTCTGACTGCTTTTGCTCTCCCCCTGAGAGACAGGAGAGAGCAGGGATTCTGGTCTCACTTACCTGTGCAGTAACGGGAGGAAAGCTCTTGCTGGTGGTTCAAGAACAGTAACAAATCTGATGCACAAGCAAAATCAGCTATATTCTAGGACTGTAAAAAAGTGAACAGCTCCTGCTCCACTAGCCAACATATTTGAAAAATACTTCTGGAGCTCTGATGGACCATTTTTACTGCTACCCTACAAGCACGTCAGCCCCATCTGCTTGGCCCTGCAGCCACAGCCCCACACACTGCCCGGCCCCATCCTCCTGGAGCAGGGCTGGGAGCGCTCCTCCAAAGGAGTGGAGCCTCGATGCATCTCCAGCACATTTCTCTGTCAAGAAAAGAGCCAGAGAAAAAGGCTCCCGCTGGCCCAGCTCTCAGTGGTTCTGCTGTCCCACTGAGTTCCAGCATGGCAGCACCTCACTGCTCTCATCGCCTGCCTCCGACCCCCAGCACCCACCAAGAGCCCTACCCATGGGCACAGGGCAGCTTCGGGAGCTCCTCTGTAGGGTTCTGCCTGACTTCCCCAGCACCCATCCCCTGACTTCAAGAAACCACCTGGAAGTATCCTACGCATCGCATCCAAACTTTATCAAGAAAGAAAAGTTGATTTTAGAAGACACAAAATTCCAGAAAATCCTTTATTTACAAAAAATATAAATTATCTCACAAATAAAATGAAGCTAGAAATAAAACTAAGTTCTTTGTCTGACCCACAATTACTTCTCCCCTTCCAGACCCATTGTACTACTACATATACTTTTTAGAACTGACTAAAGAACAAAAAATCAAATATTTGTATGGTAAATTTAGTATTATGTGAACTATAATCATAAGCTAAATATTTGTCTAGCATTACTTCTGTTGCTCAAATAGAGAAAATACTTCGGCTGTCCCTACTCATGCAAATAACCTTATTGGCTGCAGCAGAGCCACTTAGCAGAACCAGGTAACTGGACCTCAATATACAATAATTAAACCATGAGTTTGTGGTGTTTGTTTTTTTTTTTTTAGCAGTCACCTCTCAGCACCTTTCCTAAGCTCTTTCACAAAGCATTTTCTTAAAATATTTTCAGAACCCTTTTAACATAGTATTTAGTATTATTCTTGAAATAAAGCTGGTTCTTTCTGTCTGCCAACACTCATTTTCAGCTCAGCAGCAAGGAAACAGTTCATCTGTGCTATAGCAGCAGGTCCAGCATAAAGCCACAATAATTTATGGAAATCCTGCCATCAGCTCATTTTGTGAAAATTAATTTAATTCATTACCAATACATCAGTTACTTCCTCATCTACTCAGAACTGTGTTTGCATTGACTTTTGACAAGGGCAGCCACCAAGTTAAGACCAAAGACTACATCAGGATAGCAATTGCCTCTTGACATGCAAAATCACTTTCTTTCATTTAATTGCTGGTATGGTAGCTATCAATAACTAGATCAGGATATGGCCCTGAACCATCAACCCCCCAAAAGAGGAAAAAAAGAATAAAAGTAACCAGATCACTTCTAATCTTTATCCCCCTTCTCACACGGAGAAATCTGCAGTGGCTAATTGTATGATTATATGGGTTTCTTCTGAGCATCACAAGAACGTGGATGCCTGTTTGATATTTCTCCTAGCCCTGCAGTTTTAAGCGGGGTTCATCTTTTCAGTAGCCTCTCAGTGAAGCTCTTATGACAACTTGTCCATTCTCCCCTTGAATGTGTATGAAACATGATGAAAACTCTGTATTTTACCAACACTTCTTTTCAGCTAATAGCCCTGCAGATCTTCACCTTTTTAAAGAAACACACTTCAAGAGACAGCCTGTGGCAAGGAGAAACCCTCCAGCTACAGCAGAGCAGCGCGCTAGAAAAGCTCTTTAGGAAATAACACCCAGGCTGCCCCAGCTCCAGCACTGCTGCCCTGGAGGTTGGGCAGGAACAGGTCCCAGGACACCACGGCCCTTCTGGGCATCACTTCAGTGGCTCCTGTGCCTTGCTGCAGGGGGGGGGGGAGCAGAAGTCAGCCCCCAGCCCGCAGCCAGGGGCTGCTGGGGACTGCCAGCAGGGCTGTCTGGGTGTCATAGAGCCAGAGGGACATGCTCTGGGGATATTCCTCACTCCTTGCCCAGCAAACAGCCCTGCTGGTGGCAGAAGTGTCCTCCTGATAGAGCAAGGCATAACTGAATGTGAACCCCCATGTAAAATCATCTTGTGCTTGATGACATTACAGAAATAACTATTAGAGAGTTTGAAATTCATACTTGGTATGTTAGCATTAAGCAGCAGTGCTTGGGCTCTAATTAGTTATTTTCCTGTCTCAGAATTAACAGGTGGTTAGTTTGGGAAAACTATTTTATTACCATTTATCCCTGATAACTGCATTTAAGCAATGCAGGAAAAGAGGAAATTGTGCACTTGAGTAAAAGATACCAGCATTTAATGATATGGCTGAGACACTGCACTGTAGCAGCTCCCACACACAGATCTGTTAAGCTTCAGAAGATGCTTACATTTCCGTGCCTCCTGGGAGAAGGCAGACATCCACAGCCCGACGAGAAACACGAGGATTGTTACTCAGCTCACTGCAAAGCAAGGCTGTGCCCAAGCCCTGCGTCAGCCTTGGTGGCTCCACTTCTGTTGGATGGGTGATGCCTACAGCCCTTGGCCTTCTAAGCCAGCCAACTGGGAGAGTAAATAAAGGAGAAAGCCTTCAACACTTCCCACCTGTGATCACAGAATAGCCAGGCCTTGAGAAACAGCACACAAAGACCCAACATTTTCATTCAAGCTGTACCAGGAGTCAGTAATGTCCAAGTGACACAAGGCTGTGTGTTTCACTGGGAAAAGGTAAAAAAGCACAAGTGAAGCATCCATTCCCACTCACTGTTTTCCAGTAGGGAACCTTTAGTGCAGAAATCACCTCAGTTTGTGTGTTGTTGTTTTTTTTTCTTCTCTCTGTTTGTACATTTCTGCTGCGATTACCAAGATAATTACCATCAACGCTATTTACTATGAGGTACAGCTGTCTCAGTGCTACTTAAACCTGGTTTCTGTTCAAAGGTTTTAAGTCTTCTAAGACATGCTTTTGCTTTTCCCAGCAGTGAGCTTAAGCCATACTTTCCTTTTGATAATGCTCTCAATAACATGCTTTAACTTTTGGTGAGCCCTGGAGAGGTCAGGCAGTGGGACTCAGTCTCTGGAGGTCCCTTCCAACTGAAGGAAAATGATCTATTTAAGACAGTGTTTAGATGCATAGCAACATCAAGATCTTTGGAGGGAAAAAAAAGTTGTTCCCACTTGATGGCAATTCCAGTATAATTGACACCTTTGTACAGATTTTGACTGTTCACAAGGCAGGTAGATGTTAGAGCAGTACCATGGATGAGTAATTTAAAGGTGAAGTTCTTGGAAGTTGTGTTTCCTTTTAAAATAAAAATAGTCTACCTTGCTATATTTGGTATATAAAATCTCAACTGGGCTTGAAATTTTCTGTACTTAATTAACATGGATGAGTTATAGAAGAAAAATTTTACCTTCCCCCACCTATGTAGATTTTCACTGAAGTCCCTTGAAATTTATTACAATTTAGCCGTTTAGCAGCAAATTTTAAAAAATAACAAAATGGGTCTTGAAAGTCTTCATGGAAACCGGTGCCATAACTCCCCCAGGCACTTCAAGCATCCTTGTCACTACGAGCCACATCCCCCAAAGACCTCACATCCCTGTGAGTCCCCATCTCCCTCACAGCCACAGGGAGTTGGTGCCGTCCCTGCCAGCACTCAGGAGCCCTGCGGGTGTGGGAGTAAAGGTAAAAGCAAAGCCTGGCTGTCAGCAGGAGTCTCCGAGGTGGGGGTGTCCTCCCCAGGGACCCCTCCTGTGACCCCTCTAAGCCCAGAGCTGTGGCTCCAGCTGAGATTCTGGGGACCGCAGCCACAGGCAGCCACCTTTGTGGGTCTCCTGGCTCCACGCACACTTGCATCCAAGGTGTCTGTAGCTTTGAAACCACACCTAGAGCCTTTCCTGCGCTCTTTTGACAGAGAGTGCCTTTGCCTACAAGCTGCCAGGAGGTGACAGGCACAAGGAACGCTGAATTCCTCCTCTGTGCATACAGAACGGCCTTCCCTGCCTCTGGGCCTCCCTTCTGATGCTGCACTCAATACCAGAGCATGTCAGGAACCTGGGCTATCTCCTAAACCTGTGCGTTACCCAGGTCAGCAGCCACTGAGGCAGTGCAGAGGAGTACCTGAGGCAGCATCAGACTTCCCTGTGCTTAACCCAGGAGGCAGTGGGGGTGGCCGTGTTACATCTACAGCAGCTCCACCAGAGTGAGAAGCAAAGGATAAGCAAGGCCGGGTTAAAGCTTCCTCACTAAAATAGCTGAAATAAATTCAAAAGGAAATGTTTCCACATCTGGTTACAACACACCCAGGGGACTGATTTCATAGATCACTACGGGGAGGAGGAGGTATGGAGATGTCTCCCTACATCTGCTCAAGCTAATGCTCTTAATGCCTTTAAAGTTTTTTGCCTTCTGCTCATGTATAACCCACAGTGAGGACGTGATGCAAGCAGTCCCTTCTGGCTCATATACCACGGACAGAATTGTGCCTTTCCCTTCACAACAGCATTTGGATTCCACACACATTCCAGCTCTCAGGAGCGTGGCAAACCAGCAGCACACACTTCCTTCCCTCTCCCCCTTTCTGCTGGGTGTGCAGCTCGGTAGCCTGGCTCTGCCTGGCCTTCACATCACACCTGAATGTGTTTGGTTACTGCTCTTCTGTGCACCGCTCACTGACTCAAAGCCTGGGCTCTGCTCTTTGCTTTCTTACCCAAATGAAAATGGTAAAAGGAAAAAGCCTTAACCAAATAGGATGTGCTGCTGAGTTCAGTAACAGGCACCACAAAAATCACAACAGTTACTAGTACGTGAGATATTGGGATACTTTTCCACCAAGGAGTTGTGCAACCCTTTGAAAGAAATCTAAAGTTAGCTTTTTGATTGTATATACCTTCTAAAGCACATGCCCATGGTTCAGTGTAAAATTCCTGATGGTTCAATAATCTGTGTTCAACGTGACTTGCAGTTAATCTGTCCTCTCTTCTGAAGAAACAATATTTGGGAAATATAGTAAAAGCCATATAGGCTGCTTTATCTACATCATCTGCAGAAAAAACCATCCACCAGTGACGTCACCAGTTAAAATCTGTGAAGTAGTGATAATAGAAGTGAGAAAAAGGAAACCGTCATTGCTTTTCTAAAAAGAGCAAACTACAAAATAAATACTTATGTGTTCTTACAGAAGTTTGCATCAGAACTGGCAAGTGATTTTTAAGTTTCCTAAACTCTGTCCCACTACCTAAACACCTACTCTGGTAACTTGTTATGGCTTCCACTTAAAGTGCTTAATATATCATTAAGATCTCCATGGGGTCCTAGAAAATACAGAAATATTGCTGTCCAGGGAAATACTTAAATCCACACTACACACATTTTCATTGAAACAATGAAATTCTCAATTTAACAATCATTCATCTGTCACATACCCAGCAGCTGCAAAACAAGAACTAAATGCCGAAATAGATCCAGTCTTAGCAAAGTATATATGTACAGCAGAACATTCAGCAGTGTTTTCTAGTGCATTATTGATATTTCCATGGAAGAGTTACCGCTGGGGATCCCCATGCTGCAGCCAGCATCACCAGAGCCAGCTGGTGAGCCGCTGTGATGCCAGCCTGCCCCAGCCACCCCGGCTGAGAGCCCACCTCCCCAGGGATGTCCAGGCACATCAGACGCTGGGCTGGCCAAGCTGCAGAGCAAGCAGCCCCCCCAGACCTCACCCAGCAGGCTGGCACAGTCCCAGCTGACACTGGCCCTCCAGTGCCACGTGTGAGCTTCGTGGAGCACCCACCCTTGAGCCCCAAGTTTCCCTCCCACCTCGGCTGCCTCTCCTCATCCTTTCTCTACCCACCTCCTCTGGTGGTGCAAGAAGCTCATCATCTAGCCTCCTGCTGAAGATGCTGTGAAGATCCTGACTTATTTCTGATAGAAACTTCCACGACAGTTTTAAATGTGGGTATTAATTCTGCCTACCTGTGACATTGTGTGCTCCCCTTGCCCTGGGCAATAACCAGGCAGGAGCAGCCCAGCCCCAGAGGACAAGCAAAGAACAGGCACGTGCCCAGGGCTTGGCAGCTGGCTGGGAAGCGCCCCGTGCCAGGATACATGCAGGGCAGAGCAGGAACCTTACGTCAAAAACCTCTCATAAATCCCAAATTTTGAAAAGAATTATGGCCTGCTCCTTCCCTTCCACCTCCTGTAAACCTCCTGCAGTCGCAGGGACAGGCAGAGCAACACGTAAGTCATTAGAGGTCATCAGGGGGTTGATAATGATGCCACAAGTCTTTTAAAAATGCATTTTAAAACAGTTCATGCTAACCTTGCTGATAAACTCCAAACTGAGCAAGAGACGAAGTTAATTATTGTTTGAAAGGCAGATTTTTCTGCATGGGCTTTAGATTATCTCTGCCATCCCCACACAAATCCTCGATAGTATTAATGAACTTCAGAATCGTGCTGTGGAATCAGCTTTCTGAGGCAAACTACAAGCAGGGGGAAAAACTATTTGAAAATGATAAATGAGGAAATATGGTTGATATCTTATTGTCAATCTCAAAGGCATTAAATGAAATTCAAAGGAGATCATTAAAATTCATGCTGTCTAAAATGTAAATCAGTGTACATGTAACTACTAAAACAAAAACTTTTAATTGTTTAAAGTAAATTTCATAAAAATCCATGCTAGTAAAATGTATTTATCTATTCCACTTTTGTTGTATGTTTCCTCATTTGATAATTCTGAGCATTTCCTTTCATCAGAGGCATAATAATTAAAGCTAATATACCTTTCAAGATTCTTAGGTTTTAAATGGAGGTCCAGGAAGAAGCAAGGTGGAAAAAGCTTTCCACAAAAATTTCATAAATATTTTTCCTTTATTTTGCTTTCAAGCTTCCTCTTTGCTTTCTGAGAGCTAAAACAAATGAAATTTAAGATCTCACTCTTCCTTCTTTTCATTCTGACTATAGAACACCATGTTATCTTCAACCTTTGCAAGTAAAATTCTGTTTTGTTTTTCCTTTCCTTTTGTCTTTTCTTTTTTTTTCTTCAGTGGGGAGCAGATGGGCATAACCCCCTCCCCTCCCATTCCCATAATTTAAAGGCATCTGACAACTCCACCCTGGCCAAACCCCTGCCACAGCTCAGGACGTTGTGTCGCCCACCACCACCTTCTGCAGACACAGTCCTTTTCTCCAAAACCCTCTGAGGAAGGAAAGTCCACACAGTTCTTCAGGTGCGCGTCAGATGCCACTGGTCCAGAAATTTTCCAAGGAAAATTATTCTGACCTTTCCTCATCCACTATACTTTCTAAGCCTTCTATTATCACTGCTGTTCTATAATTCTCCCATTTGCCTTTTTTTAAAAAAAAAGTCTAGTTCCCAAAATTATTTGCAGCATGCTAAGATTAAGGTACAGCAGAGCCACCTAATGATATTCTAATCCTCATAGAAGTCTTCTACTAATACCTCACTAAATGAGTTTTTTTTTTGGCTCATATTGGCTGGGATAAATAATTCTCCAGATTCTGTCACACTGCTGAGTGGAGTTACAGCCACACTCCATCACCTACAGCAGGATATGCATCTTCTGCCCTCGTATCAGGTAGGAACTTCAGATGCAAAGTGTCCTCTTAAGCCATTTAATACCAATGCATGATCCTTCCTGTAAGAATTGGAAGCCTTTTTTTTTTTTTTTTGTCTGTTTCATAAGCCCCCTTAGGATATCTGTAGCTGCCGTGAGATCTCAACAGACACAGGGAAAGACTTTAGGTCTTCCCAGGCTAAGGCAAGCCTGGTGGGACTCCAGACCTGCCAACGTTGCATTGTTGGGCTCCATTTTCCTTCTAAATACCAGCATTAAGTCTACGGACTGCAGAGCACTGCTGGGTGCGAGCACAATGATTTAGACCTGAATCAAGTGAACAGCCTGCCGCGAGGGAAGTCTCTTGCCCCGGGATGTAAATTTGCCACTTTGATGTGACATTGACAGCTCTGCCTCCGTAGGTTTGCTTACAGGCCACAGGAGATGGCAGATGTTGCCTTCCCCCCAGGAGGGCTCCACGGTTGTGCCCGGAATGCCAAACCATATGTTCCTCTCAGATGCACAGAGACATTCGCGTGGCCATTATCGGGAAGGGAGGCACAAGCCCCATGCTTAGATTTAAAAAATAAAATAAAATAGAATAAATAAGGAAAGATCTCAGGAGGAGAAGCTCAGCGGGAGCCCTGCTCACTGCTGGGAGAGAGGTGGTGTTTAATGCCATCTCTGAGCCGTTAACAATATGGTATCAGCCAGAAGCACAGACTAGCGTTCAAAAGCACCAGCTGGACAATTTTTCTGGCAAATAATCTCATTAGTTAATTTTTCCTGAACAACTTAATGAGCAAAAGATGATGAAAAAATGCCTTTAGAAATGAACCTTTTTTTTTTTTTTCCAAAAAAAATATCTGCAAGTGAAAGAGTGCTATAGCTTAAGCTGAAGTGACCCAGTAGCATCAAAGCTTTCCCTCCTAGGGACCATTACATGCTCCACTAACAATTTATTAGAGTGCCTCAGTGAATGTCCCCGTAACTGAACAGTGGCTCAGGGGTTTCATGTTTAGCCCCGTAGTCTCACGTGGCCAATCCCACACACGGGTCCAGGAGCCTATGGCAGGGGGCCAGGGCAGCCCAGGGCTCTGTGGGTGAATTCTCAGAATGAGCCTTCTTGTCAGTGGATGCACTGAGTTTTTTCCTTGCCTTTTTTCCCTATTTTATCCAATTGCTCTGTCAAATTTTCTGGCGGGAGCATTCTGTAACTGTGCGGATGGGACTATACCGCAATGGGCCATCCAGCCCAGGCCCACTTGTTTCACAGGACAGAAGGACAGGTGGACAGGCCTTGTGCTGTGCTTTATTGTCAGCTGGACACGGGCTGTGCCTGCAAGCCAGCACCCGCTGCGCTTCCCAAAAGGGTGGTCAGAGACACTGAAGCCTCAGAAACCCCCGGGAGGAGCCTAAAGGCTTTAACTCCATTTTAGAGACTTCCTACCTGGCGTAATCTCCTCAGGCAAGCGTACAGTGAGATCTCCCTGCTTGGCCAGGGAGCTACTATTCCTCTCAGACCAAATTTGATTTACTTTGCTATTCCAAAATGAGGGAAGTAGGTGAGCTGTGAAGTCACAGGATGGCACTCAGTGCTCCTGACATTTGGGATGAACAAAGCCAATATTGCACACCATAACCTCAGCAACCAGGGTGTAAGCACCAGTGCTCATTTCCAAGGCACTTCACTGCAGCCCAGTCACTATTTACCTCACTAACGGCTCTTTTTCTCAATTTTTTCTCCTTGACTTCTGTTTTCACTCCCCCAAAAATTTTTCAGAATATGAAACTCAAAAAAGGCCATATAGCAGCATAGTCATAAAATTTATCTTCTGGAACTAGCAAGCTAGACAAAAATTGTTTAAACACAAAAATATATTAGGGCAACTTGGAAGATTAAGGGCTCCCTTACATCTGTGTAGCCAGTCTTATCACTGATATTGCCTTTTCTGCAATGCTGAAGTGATCACCACAAACAAAATACTTTTCCAACTGTAATACATTAGTCACAGCTACATCACTAATTCATACTGAATATATAATACAGATTTACATAAACTGGGGAGTTTTTGCCCAACAGACTAGCCCAGCACTGTGACCAGAGCGCACACAGGCCTGGGCCCTGCACAGGCCCCGGCCCAGCTGGGAGGGCAGGGAAGGGGCAGGCAGGCCGACCACCACAACGCACCCAGCATCGCCTTGTTGGGCTCAGCGTGCCACACACCCACCAATTTGGGAAGCAGCAGGCAGGGTTCGGTGGTAAAGCAGCATCTAGAGCTGTCAGAGTCGGTGTGAGGAGTGCCCTGGGAGCAGGTGCCTGCACACAGCCCCGTCACAGCACACCGATGCTCACCAGGCTGCACGAGGATGGTATAACAACATTATGGAGCTGCGTGCATCCTGCCCACATCAGGCTCTAACACCTAAATAACTCAGCCCATGCCAGGTCTGCCTGACCCACCTGTAGCAGTCCTCCCAAAATGACTTCTGCCAAATAAGCAGCAGGTGTTGCAGGCTACACAGAAGACCAAGCTCCTGGTCACAAGAGCTTTTTCTGTATTACTAATCTGTTAAAACAGGAATCTGAATCCACAGAATGCCAGCTTGTAAAAAAAGAGGAATATTATGGTTTAAAAAAAAGAAGTTCCTGAATCTCTCTGCTTCATAACCCATCCTTGAAACTTGTGCTCACATCTGAACTGGCTTATTCTCTGAAAATATTCTATGCAGAAATCATTTAATCTTCTTCGGTGTCAAGTGACCATGGTGCTTCAACTTCCACTGTGCAAAAAGCAGCCTTGACCTTCAAATAATTTCTCTGGCACCTTCTCCATATGCACATCCTTCTTTTAATGCAACTACATACACAGCCACCCACCACAGTATGTACTTGCACGTTTCTAAACCCAGACTACAGAAAATAGTTAATTATATTTTAATTGAACATATTAGACAAAACCTTGAACAATCTGCACACCATATTCATTTTTAGCTAGAAAAAAAGCCATTACACTTTCTTTCTGAGAGTATAATGGAAAGATAAAGCATGCTCTTTTCAAATCCGTAACCTGTTTCATAGCTTTTTTTTAATCCATCTATGCCCATTGGCAATCTGCTACTAAACTCTAGCAAAAAACGGTTAAATAACAGCATTTAAGAGATATTTTTCATGATACTCATAGTGCATTTTTTCATTCCTTTTCTAACCTCATCTGTTCCAGATTTAAGCAGCTCTCTAATGAACTTGAAAATTAATGCATAGATCCAGCTACCAGTTTGGCTGGAGCATTGCAGTAATTCTGTTGATTTAATGTCTGCAATTCTATGTAATAAATGCCAGAGAGACCTGCAAGGGAAACTATTTTCAGACAGCTTCCGCAATCTCAACTAAGCTGAAGGAGTGCTTCACTCTGTCAGTCCAAGCAAAGCATTTCAAATCGACAACAAATGACCAAAGTGAACAGGGAATGAAAGAGGAGCTGAAAACATTGATTTCCTCTCTGAATGTCTGCCCTACAGAAATGCACCAAGTCTTTGATTTTTGAGATGAGGAAATAGCCCCATAGACCCTTAAATATGAAATGAACTATGGGGAGATGTTCCCACACTGCGCACTGAGACCTCGCCACCACCCTGACAGGTCTCCTAACCATTACAGGGACAGCAGAGTGCAACTGGGAGGTTTGACTCCCATAGACACAACTTCATGCTTTAGAACTGTTGCTGTAGTTGTGGTTGCTTTAGAACTTTGCTGTGAAAAAACCATCCAGCAGCAGTTGGGTACCCTAGTCTATGCATAAAAGGAAAACACAGCAGTTCGCCAAAGTGATGAACGCACAAACTTCCAAAAGTCCTCATTCCCCAGTGTGTAGGAAAGGCTGAACAGAGAGGATTTTCCCTAATACATGCTACTCATTTTGCAGATCTTGTGCATGGTACTCGGGATGCTGTTGCTGCCTGGAAATATAGGAACAGAAAAATACTGAGGCAGTGAAGTGGTGCATGAGCTGAAGAACAAGCGCAGTGCAGGAACTGACACATAAAACTGAAAAGGAAATTTCCCTCAGCCTTAGTCTGAAAGCCACAGATCATGTAGCAGCTGTCGGGAAAGATACAAAGGTGTGACACCGCAAAACAAAAAGCAGCAGCTCTTGGAAGAGCAAAGTCAGCATCCCAGCACAGGAGCTGAGCTCACCTGTACCAGCCAAGGGTCCTGGGGGGCCACCCCATCACAGGGGGTCCCTGGGGGTCACCGTACCACAAGGGGCACAGCAGCAGAGCTCCAGCCATACCTGTGCTGACAAACAGAGCTGCAGGAGAGGCTCTGCTGCACCCAGACAGCTGCACACCAAGCTGCTGCCTCCTCTGAAATCACCGACTGCTGAGCTCCAGAGGGGTGCTCTTGCCCCCAGAGGGAGGTAAATAGCCCCAACAATTGCACACAGCTGTGGTTTCACCCCAGCCTCTGATCTTCATGGCTTCACTAGAATAATGTGCATACCCATTTACCCATTGGGTTTCTGGGCTTGCCTTTACGTGTGTGTGTACCACGTATGCCCATGCTGTGTATGCTCATACTGCCTTTGTAGTATGTATTATCCCCATCTGGCTTTCTCTTGCCTCTGTCTTTTCGCAGCTGCAGCCCACCAGCCACTACTGAGTTCATGGCATTTTTTCGGAAGATAACTGAACTATTCTATTAATTTTACTTGTCTTTTCTTTCTTGCTCAAAAAAAAAAAAAAAAAAAAAAAAAAAAAAAAAAAAAAAAAGAGGTTATTTCTTTTGGTATTCTTCCCAAATCAATAAATTTATTCAGCCCATCTGTTCTGACTTCAGCATGCTCTCCTTTAATTTGCAACTATTTGTTAAAATACCAGAAATGTAATTATTCCAAAAATGCCACAGGTGTAAGAGATACTTAGCATAAAAACATAAAAATAAATCAAGGCAATGTTTGAATAGTTTAAAATCAAAGTTTACCTTGTTAACCTGAAAAAAAAAGAAGGCAGGGAGAAGAGGACTGGCAAGGTTAAGTGAAGGTCTGGCAGATGGTGGCGGCACCGAGGGACTCAGAGGTTCGGGACTGCAGCAAGGAGGCAGGGGGTGGCTGAGACGTGCAGAGCCCACCTGGGGACATGGCTCAGCCAAGAAGAAGGAGTTTCCATCACAGCCACAAGCACGCAGTGGCAGTCCCTGTGCGCTGTCACCTGAATTTAGGGAGCCAACAGCTGAGCAAAGGGCGTGCAGCAGGGCTCTGCCCTCGCTGAGCTCCCATGGGGAACTCACTGTGCTCGGTGCCAGAGGTGGGGCAGATCATCTCCCCACAGACCACCCAGAAGAACTTCACCAAAAGGCAGGGAAGAGCTTCTCCCAGCTCCTCTTGTGACACTGACCTTATTGCTTTTCCCATTGTAATGTTAACGCATTGTGGAACACGGAAAAGTTCATTAAAACTGTGCATTATCTCTCTGAGAACTTTAATCTTCCAAGGCCAGAGGACTGTTGGCTTATTGATGACTCTGGTCACACATCCAGCAACACATTTCTGGTGTATGATGCCCTTTGTTGGCCGTACAACAAGTCGGTGCCTTCCCACCCAACGTAGGGCAATTCTTTAGGTTTTATATCAGAGTAAGCCGGCTGTTCGCTGCAGCTTTCCTTAGGAACAGCTTCCCAAAATTGCTCGTCTTTGTAACTCTCCACAGTTCCTTGGGAGCACAATGTCTGCATGTTTGCTTTAAAGGGATGGCTGCAGCTACCCACAATGTTAGCACCATTTAGCCCTTTTATGCAAGAGGCTAAATTACACGTTAAGTGTAGAAGTATAAATGCTAACTAATTTCAGAGAAGCACTGCGGCTAGGGCTCATACATAATTAAATTCCAGAATTCCAACGCTAAAATGATCTTAATGCAAAATTAAAGGTCCCATTTTAATAACGCCATCAATATTTTGAAGCTTTGGGGCTTGATATTTCAATGCCATTCAGCAAGAGCAAGAGCTGTTGTCTCAAAGGGAGCTCACAGCCTCTTTCTCCGTGGTGTATCCCCCGCGGGGGGCTGTTGGCACCAGGGGCTGGCTCCCCACATGTGTGCCCTGGGGCCAGCCTAGGTGAGGTCAGGCAGCGCCTGCCAGGAGCCCCCAGGCGGTATCAGCCCAGCCTGGTCCCTGCTCCCACTGCCCCTGACTGCTGGGCGATGCCCCTCGGCACGGCACCCCAGCGTAGGGCAGTGCTCAACACAATGCCTCTCCTTACTGAACATCACCAGCCGCGTGTCGCTGCTCCCCCTTTTTCTCTGCTGCAAAACCGAGGACGTGGTTGTCTTCATGGTTGTTGTTTCCATGGTTTTCCAACATTAGGCAGCTTTTACATTAAAAAAGATAACGGTTTGATATGCGGCTCGTTACAGTCTTGATATCTGTTGTGTTTATTTTCAGGGGATCTGAAAGCCTTTTCTTTGTTTCCTTCCAGTCTCTGCTGTTACCAGATGTTTTGTTTTTTTCAATGTTTAGTTAATTTTACTTATGCATTTAACTCCATCCAGGAGAAACAGTCACCAGCTTCTGGGAAAATGACAGAAAGGGAAAGGCAGGAAGCCAAGCCCTGGGTTTGCTTTGCTTCGTTTCTAGCTTTTTCTGTCATAGCCTGGCACTCCATCACAAAATGCCAGTTAGACTTACTGTAACATATTAACTCTTATTCACCATTAAAGCTCCCAAATCTTTTCACGTTATGGAAGCTGCATGGGAAAGATGAACTTCAGAAACTTATTTCAGAACTTGTGAGGGATTTTAAAGACTTAACCGAGCGGCTGTCTGCAGGTCTGAGGCTGAGGAGAATCGCATTATCTGGCTCCCGCGATGGCTGCTGCAGGTCACATCCAGCGCTCTCCCCCCTGCCCGCTGCACTCTCACTTGGCTCATCCGCAAATCGGGGTCACAGCTGGCCTGGGGGCCAGAGCATCACCTGGAAAAAAACAACCCGCATCACTGATGTGATTGTTAAACTTAAATTAGGAATAAAAATCTGTAAATAAATAAATAATGCACACGTATATTATTTATCTTACTATCTTTATGTATATGAACATTATTTTGTTATATGCACTTTATTATATATATTTTTAACACGTAGACAACTGGATAATTTTCTTGAAAATGTGTATTCTGTTTTTCCTTATACATATTTCTTCTAACCTAGAAATAGATATATAAAGCAAATATGCATAACTATGCAAAATCATTACTTACATGTTTTATATATTTAATTTTAATGTTATATACAATATATTAAACTGATAAATATTATAGATATATTAGATATAGATATATTAGATGTTATATGTATAAAAAATGCAGCCTCCATTTCTGGTTAGCTATGTAACTACATATATTTATATGGGTGTAAGTACCTTGTTTTCTGCTGAAAAAAATGACTTCTATTCATTCCATTTGATCAGAAAACTCCCTTTTTAAAAAATTCACATACAAAATACATTCCTGCGAAACATTAAACAGCATTTCACTGTCAATGTGGTGATTCAAGATACCATTGCTGGAACAATCATGAACATTGAGCAGACATTTTATTGGATTTATTTGATAGCTTGAAACACTTTGAAGGCTGCTTTTAAAAAATACAAACATTTTATTGTGATCAAAGGAAAGCACTTTGATATTGCCAATGTTCTTCTTTTTAAAATTTTTGCACTCTATGGGAATTTGAGAAATTTCAATTTTATGTCAGTTTGATAGGAAATATATATATATATCATTTATATGGTACATATGATTTATTTTATAACATGTACAACATGTACTACATATCACTATATGATCACTACTGCGATTCTGTGATATATCCCATATATACAACGCAAACCTCACCTTTGGGTTGGGTGTTGGTGGGGGCTGTCATTGAGCTGTGCCCACCCATGCACTGTGCTGCCCTGTGCCTGCACCTCTGCAGGGCTGAGGGGTGCTGAACAGAGCCCTGGAGACTGCCTGAGCCTCTCTTCCCTCTGCTTGAGCCACCTGGTCTCCAGTTAACTGCCAGTGAACCCCACCACAACTCGAGCCGATCCATCTCAATTTGCCTTCACCCAAATTCGCAGATTTTGCCCTGGTGGCTGCATTTCTCACAGGCTGTGCTGGTGCTCGCAGAGGAGCTGGTCCTGCGCTGCGGGTGCTGCGGGGATTTGTCTAGGAAAAGGCACAGAAACAATTGGACATGTTATCATCACAGTGGCGCTGTGAAGAAACACTTCCAAGCTGAGTCAAAACTCACACAGCTAGGGTTTTATATCATATAATATATATATTATACATTTCATATAGACTACATAATATATACGCTCCAATATATGATGCTATGTTACGTTATATATAATATATACCTATATTCCTGTGCGAGGCCGCAGGAGTGCGCTCACAGTGAAGGGCTCTGGGTGACGACTACCAGGACATGGTGGAAGTACTCAGAGCATCCTTCCTGCTCCGTCGGGCCTGAGGCACAAACACGAGCACGGTGCAGGGAGCTGTGCCCCACCGCACACGTCCCATCAGTGTTACACGGGGTTTGCCCATCTCTTGCAGAATGCTCCAGCACAGCACAGGCAGGAACAGGCGAGGTCAAGGGCTGCAGTGTGCTTGGCACAGCCAGGCAGGAGGAGAGCTGCTGGGGCAGAGCAGAGTTAACAAGGTTGTTGTCTGTGGGGAAATTATAAAGAGCAGCATGCATCAAGTGGAATCAGCCCCGGTACGAGTCTCATTGGGGAAGAATTACAAGAGCACTTTAATGAGGAGCCTTTTGCTGTTGGGGAGAGCTCCCAGCACTCAGCCAGGGCTGGGCACTCAGAGGAATCTCTATCATGCTGTTACAGCAATAAATACCTCAAAGAATCACATTATTATGGAAAAGCTGCGATTTCAAGAAGCAAATTGGAAAACTAAAGAAATTAGTTGGAATCATGAGTGTAGGGACTAGAACCCAGGCATGAAATTCATGAAATTGAATCACAAAACTTCACGTAGCTCTGTCTGCCAGCAGAGGTGAGGCCGGGACAAGCAAGGCTCCGGGCTGCCGCAGGGAGCAGAGCCTGGGGCTGTGCCCACGGGAGGGCTTCCCTGAGCACACGCCTGGGCTTTGCAGGCAGAGAGGTTGGTCCCGCTGGTCCGGGCATTGATAAAACACCAGCTGGGAAACAATCAATAAAATCAAATCTTAAAAAATCGGTAAAGCAGCATGTAACTAAGCAAAATACACAAGCGTTGGCACTGCTTTTCTTTCACCTTGCTTGCTTTTGCTTAATATTTGAGCAAACAGTGAAAAGGAGATTAGAATATGTACTTTGATTGCCATAACTTTATTATAAAGCTGAAGATGTGTTTTCATTATACAAACCCCTGGGTTTTGGCCAAAGACACTGCCTCTGCTTTAGCTCAGTGTAAAAGGCAGAACTCGTACTCAGATGAGTGTTTGTACATGTTGTCTCTCTCTGAAACGCCTCGATAATCCAAACAGGAGCCGGCGACCTGAACACTCATTTTTGCCCTGAATTAGCACACTTGCTCCCCAGTTTCCAGAAGGCCACGTGCCAAACCCACAGGCACTGCTGCGGGAGGAGCACACCCCGGTGCTGGGGCAGCGCGCTGCTCCCCACGGCTGGGTGGGAATCACCTCCACACAGAGAGACCCGAGAACGAACCAAAACTTCACATGGAGCATCCGAGACCTGGTCTAGGGGGCAGCCCAGGTTCTGGTCCCCTGGACTGCAGGTGCTTGCCAGCAGCCCCAGCTCAGGGAAGGGCGTGTGGGGAGCCCAAAGGTGCAGGGTGAGGGAGCTGGCACCTGCATCCCCCTGGGCTCACCCCTCACTCACAAAGCAAAGCAAACAAGAATCCTCTACCCACAGAGACCTAAAGCTACCTTAAATCCTAATAAACACTCAGCTTCACCAACTTGTTGCTTTATCAAGCCCCAGCTGTATTTATGATATATAAGCTCCCAAGCATCAGCCCAGCAACAGCCAGGGTAGCAACTGGCCCTAAAAGGACGAGAGATTGACAGGTAAACGCCCAAAGGCTTGACCAATGTGCAATTAAACAATGCTGATGGGGAAGAAATCCTGAGCAGGGACCTTGTTTCTCCATGCAGCCAGACGATAGGTGCCTTTGTGGAAATGACTGCAGTGTGCTGGCTGTCACCTCACTGCCACTTCCTCCCCAATGAGGAGACGAGGGCTTGCCCTCAGTGCCTGCACATGACTGCAGTCCCCGGGCCCTTTGCCTCCTATGTTTGTTGGGCAATTACAGGGATTTCCTTTGCTGCCCTTGCCATAACAGTTCACTATCTTGTGGAGAAACAGTAGCGAAATAGGCCAGCATCCTCCCCAGGAGCTGTCAAAACTATTTTTTTATTTAATTGGTAAGAGCACCTGTCAGTTGGTGGAAATAACAATATATGCTTCGAAATAAGCACACATTATTTATCCAACGTTGCATATTATTTTCAGGCAAATAATACCATTCAAAAGGCTGTCTAAATATGTATTTGAATGAGTTAGTTGTTGTTCCAGACACCTGGATGAAATAATACATATGTTGAAAGAACCTTGCATAATGGATTTATTTTTTTAACAAATGCTAATAGAGTACCACAAAGAGCTCAACTTAATAACAATTTAGCAACAAACCTGAACAGAATCAGCCGGTATTCAAGGGAACTATTGTGTCACCCATACCTTTGCCTCTTCTTTTTTAATTTATGATTATTATTATTAGCATCCTGAGACAGCTCGCTGTGTGCCTGTGGCCAGTTCAGTCATGTCAGACTGTGGCTGGGTTTTTGGGCAGATCGAGCAGCCGAACCATGATTGTCTCACCCCATCCTCACCAAATTGTGCTCAGGGAGCAGCAGCTTGGCAGAGCTCTGCCACAGCCCCTTTGCTGTTACCCTGAGCTGTGATAAACTGGGGGCTGTCCTCCCAGCCCCAGCCCTTCCACCACGTCCTTAGGCAGCTCTCACTGCGGGTTCAGTTCCGAGTGTGGCAAGGAGAGGAACTCCGTTCCTCTTCCAACAGTCACCAGATTATTCCCAGGGCTGAAGCTCAAAACTATCAGTGTAGCAGCCCTCCATTATCAAGCAGGTTCTCCAACATAATCACTGCTATTTTAGCAACACGTTCCCTGGAATGATCAGAAACTAGATAACACATTTGTCAGTATGAAAATAATTTGGAGGGGGAGTACAAGGACAGTGTTTCTGGCAAGGATAACAATATAAACTGAGTCCTAGCTGCAGGCTGTGGCTGTCTTATAAAAGCATGCCAGAGCACCCAGCTCTGTGGTTGCTAGTAGGTAAAGTGAGAGTTTTAGATGCTGAGGCTTCCTGCGGCAGCAGGAGGAGAGCAGAGGTCCCAGACAGGCACCTGCGTGACCCATCCCAGCGCTGCAGCTCCTTGCAGCCCTTGGGGCTCTTGCAAGCACTGCAGCAGCTTCATGGAAAGCGCCGCGTTCCCCAGTGTCCCCACAGCCCACAACTTCACGCAGAAAAAGCTCTGAAGTACGTACCGCTGAATAAATTTTCCAGTGGCTGCCATCCATTGAATGGCAGAGCTCATAAAGCCCTCACTCTGGTTTCATGGATATCCCACTATGTCTCTGGCTGCTCAGTTTTGCCGTCATTGCTGTTATGGGAAAGGCAAAGTGGTGGCAGGCTAAAGACACGCAGGGGATGTGGAGAAAAATCAGCCCTGCTCTGCCTGTGGCCTTGGGTCCAGGTGGAGCAGAGGCAAGGTTGTGCACCCAGGTTTTGGGCAGCAGCAGTCTGAAAACCCCGTAAGAAACCCTGCTCACTTGGTTTCCTTGGGATGTTTAAATACTTAAAAGGAAGAGTAAATGAGACAGAGTAGATTTACTCCTCGAGCCACCAGGGTCCTTACATGCATCAAATTGACCTTAAATGACTGGAAAGAAATCAAGGCCCTGGTCTATTGCTGATAATCTTTTTCCACTACAGGTCAAGTGACGCACTGAAAGAGTTCCCACGGGACCAGGCCCTGGTGCCGCAGGACAGTGCAACTTGTGTTCCTGTACACTTCACTGGGCACAGACAGAAAAATGCCACATTTCTGGCATCTAAGAATGCCTGTTTGGAAATAAAACTGCTGCAACTTCAGCTGGCATTCAAGCCATGTGCCCTGCCCATCCCTGCAGCTCCCTGTGCCCTCCTCGGGGCCAGTGTGGAGCACAGGCCGGGCTCCAGGCAGGGGAGGTTCGGTGCCTCCATGGCGCCCAGTCTGTGAGTGGCCAACCCTGGAGACCTTCACTCAGGTTTTGTGGTGCTTGACTGCACTCTGCTCCCACCTCCTTTTATATTTGAAGCTGGTGTCTCTGCAAGGAGACCCTTCTGTCAGCATGCCTCTCCCACAGGGAGGTGCTGTCAGGCACAGCTGCTGAGCTGAGCCAGTTCAGGGACACCGCAGCCCCCAGTCCCACGGAGGAAAAGCAGGGCCAGGACTACCTGCCCACGCTCTGCCTCGCTGTGTGGCATCCCCTTGGCAGGGGCCCCGGGGCCCCCAAGCCTCGGAGGCACATGGTTGTGCCTGGCACTATACTGGCCGAGTGAAGCAGGAGCTGCTAACACACCCAGGTCTTGTGACACCCAAGGGCGAGCCATCCTGTCATTAACCCATGTGCTGAGCACCAACACAACCAGCACGAAGACCAGAGCATCCCTAACCCATACCCGCCCTCACCACTTACACGTGCCACCACAGGTGTTGCGATGACATAGAAGGCCTGCATTTCCAAGTGAAGGTGTTTGCCCCTGGGATTAAGCTATCCAACCGGAGCAGTATAAATTTGAGACCATAAAATCTGCTGCAAGTTTACAACAGTTAAGAAATAAAAGTCCACAAAAGCACATTATGCTTGAATAAATGGCTAGGTGAAACACCTCTCTGTGGCAAGAAGAGAGGCTGCCTGGAGGAGGAGAGCAGGGTACGTGCGCCTTGTGCTGCCTTGCCAGGCCCGCTGCTGTGCTGCGCCTGGCCACATGCAAACCAGGGCTCAAGTGGAGCTAAATACCTCAGTGACTGCGCACGCTGGAGGCTTCTTAAGAGATTGGTGTTTACAACAAGCCAGTAACTCTCAGCTTCATTGTACCACGTATTTGCAAGCAACAGGAGTAGTTAATAAGCAGGAAACAATGTGCTGTGGACATCCCTGTGATAAAGCCTGTTTGCAATTGCACTTTGTGCCCATGAATTTTCCCAACACTCATTCTTTATGTATCTGTTTGCTAAACAGACCTCTGCTGTAAAAGGTACAAAGCATTAAATGTCACCCGGATAACAAACTACTCACGAGCACCTGCAGAAAGCCGCCGCTTTCCTTCGCAACAGGGTGCAGGAGCGATGACAGAGGAGCTGCCAAGCGCCAGCTCTCCATAAACCAGCCGAGCTACACAGGCACATCTCTGAGTGCCACACACCGCAACACTTGGCCACGATTTTATCAGGCTTCTGCTGCACATGATAGCTAATGACTTTCCTTGTCCTCCCATTAAGCCCACACCAGCACCAGCCATGCACTACCTAGACCTGCAAGCCCCCGGAGGCCGTGCCTTCATCCCTCCCTGCCAGTGCCAGGGGCTCCTAGGGCACCCCAACCCTGCCCACAGCCCCCAGCCCCAGCAGTACCGGGCAGCACCAAGGGATGCCAGGCTCCTGCTCCATCCCACTGACCACATCCTGCTGCAGATCCCTATGGAGAGGAGCAACAACCAACTTGAATTCAGGCTGAGAGGCTTCCACACGGCTGAACAAAACAAACCACAAACTCCTCCAGAAATACCCCACAGCTTCAAACCTTTAACATAGCATCAGGGCAGAGACCAGCAGCAGATGGCTCATGAGGATGAGAATGCTTGTTTCGGAGGTCATGGAAAGTGGGATGGCATTGTACCCCCAGCAGACAGGGATCTGCAGGGGTTTGGGGAGCTGTTACAGTTGTGCTGGCATCAGCAGCTTGCAAGGAAAGGGTGTATTTTCTATGCAGGAAAGATTGCCTTACTGCATAATATTAGCCAGAACCCATCCTTGCAGATGTACAATGAAGGTTATTTTTCTCTCATGGGCACCACTGTTCATTGTTAAATGAAATTTCATCAGCCATTTTATTTCACATATATTCAGTGCCATAAGAGCCTTCTGCAACACTTAACATTCAGCTGTAATTTTGATTAACCTGAATAATTTTGCATTTGATCTGTGCAAGCGTCACAAAAAGTAGTTATGTTTTCACTGCAGAAAAAAAAAAATAATAAAAATCACTTGATTATTGAGCATTGGGCTGAAGATTTTATAAATATGTATGACTCGTGTATGTGTGTATACCCACACATATGTAGCATTAGCTAAAAATGCATGGTTTATTCGTGTGTTGCACAAAGCCATATACAGACACGTAAGATCCTTGAAAGGATGCGGTCATTTGGGTTTGCACGTTTAATGGGCTGCAAGCTGGATGAGCATGCCCGATGTGCCAGCTTCCCACATCACCTCACCGTGATGCTGTTGTCTCCTGTGGGGCCAGGCTCTCCTTCCCCTCCTTCCCCTCCTAGGACAGACCAGGAGGTGCTGCATGCAGGAGCGCAGGCAGAAGGGACACGCGCCGTCTCGCTCTGCTCCCATGTGCCAGAGCAGTGCCTGCTCCCCCAGCGATGCTCTGGCTTGCTGCAGATAATGCTGTACAGAGGAATAAAGGAGGCAGCACAAAGCATGATTAATGCGCCCACTCCTCAATAATTACGCATAATTAATCACGGAGACAACCTACCTCAGCCGGCGGGACCTTTTACCGAAAGGGTTGTTAGACATTGGAACAGGCTGCCCAGGAAAGTGGTGGAGTCACCATCCCTGGAAGTCTTTAAAAGACGTTTAGATGTAGAGCTTAGGGATATGGTTTAGTGGGGACTGCTAGCGTTAGGTCAGAGGTTGGACTCGATGATCTTGAGGTCTCTTCCAACCTAGAAATTCTGTGATTCTGTGATTCTGTGACCTCCTCCAGGCTGGGCACGGCCTGCAGGACGGCACCGTGGCTGTGCCCTGGGCAGGGCCTGGCCCCATAGCACGAGCCAACGTCTCAGTCACCGGGTGCTGTGGCCAGAACACCCGCTGGGCTGGGCCACGAGGTGGGGAAAGAGGGAGAGGTAAGAAAAGTCACTGAGCAATCTGATAAAATAGATCTCTCATAGGCAGGAGGAAGGCAGAGAGAAAGGTGCAGGGAGGAACCACGGGAGGGGAGGTTCAGAAGGGCACAGCTCCTCCAGTCAGCCCTGGCCAGGGGCAGGAACAGAAGGACAAGACTTGGTGGCCACCAAAGAGCCTCCCAGGAGCAGTGCTGCCCCCCACAGTGGCAGCATCTGGCCCACCTCGTACATGAACAGACAGATGTCTTTCCTGGCATGCCCAAGGGCATCCTGTGGGCCCAACGTCCCACAGCAACACCAGTGCAGCTCCCAAACGCTGTTCTTCTGGAGCATCATTTCTCCAGGAAGCTTTCTAAGATGGTAGGGCACTGCCTCAGACAGCAGCTGCATAAAGCCATAAAACCAAGCTGGTGTGCGAGCTCAGGTACAGCTCCTGGTGTCAGACCCCCAGGTGAGGCAGGGAAAGGAGCTGGTGCAGAGCAGCTATCTGGGCAGCCCTGCGGGGCACCAGCATCCTCCTGCCTTCCTGCAGCTCTGCAGGGCTCAGCACCACGTGCTGCAACCCAACACTCGACAGGTTTTCTTCCTATTAAACTGAATTTTGACGGCGATACCTTTTACTTTAAACAGGGGATTGAATAAAGGGAGACTGCAGAGGTATCCCAGCACTGCTGAATGCAGCGGGCCCAGGGGATCACTTCAGATGCTCCAGAGACTCCAGTAATAAGCTCAGCGAGTAACGTGAGAGGTGAAATTAGCCACCATCAGCTGGTGATGAAAGGCTTTTCATTGAGGCCATACTGATTCTCGGCCCCTGGCTGCTCTTGGCCACTGTGATTTTATGCACCAGTGCAGATGAGGATGGGAGAAATTCACTAAAACAAAACAAAACAAAACACAGAAACAGAGCTGGAAAGAGATAAAATGGGCTAAGAAATACATTTCAATTTAGTTTTTGTGTGTGTGTGTTCCTGATAGCAGATTAATGTTAGAGTTTGTTCTTCCTGTTTTCACACTACAAAATCACAGACCTTAATAAAAAAATAACTTCCTTTTTCCTTTTTTTTTTTTTTTTCCAACTTCTATTGTCTCCCCTTGCCCCATATTAGTACTTACAGAGCTGGGGGGGGGGGAAAGGCAACATAAAGAAGGGTAACAAAAGACAGGAAAGTGATGACCACAGTGACAAAAAATAGAAAATAGAATCCTTGTTTCAGTATTAGAAGTTCCAATAAGATTTTTCTCCAGGTCAGGAAGAACATGAGAGTCATGGGATTAGTTTAAGGACTAAACTAGTCGTAACATTTGCACTAGCCCAAAGAATTGCCTTTATCCTACGTGTCCAGGACATTGAAGCTGGAAGCTGGGATATACAAGGCCTCAAAATAACAATGCTCCTTCATTTTAGTGTTTTATTTTTTAAAATGTACCAAATCCAGTGTCAGAGGCAAGCATAACAGCTAGCCTATGCAAGGTGAAAGAACAACAGTTATGAAGTCAACTGTACGTTTTAAGTGATTTTTCTTTAGAAAAAGTTTATAATCGTATGAATTTAAACCCCAGGAATGATATATTGTAGCTCAACAAAGGCAGAAGTTTCCAAATGTGGTTGCAGCAAATGAAAAAGCATCGAACCAGAAGACCTCTTGCCCTGACGTTAAAACACTTGTTATGTGCAAGTCTCCTGAAATAGTTATCTGTTTTATTTTGTTCACTTAAAGCCAAACGCATGCTGTATCCCCAGTGTGGAGGCTAAACCTGAGCTGTAATAATTGGTTCACTCCTATTTGTAACAGTTTCTCATATTTGGAAATTACCCAACATTTCTCCTTCCCCTTTATTGATAACAGTGACTACAGGGCTGGAGGAGCCCCGAGAGGCCAGCGTACACCATCTCATTCAAACATGATGGATGGATTCGCTGTGGCTTTTTCTCTGTTGAAATTAAAATTAATACACTGAAAAATGATGTAACAAACTGCTTGGCATAATTGATTTCCCCAGCAGAGTTATCGTTTCATTGCAAATTCACAAGAGGCTGCCATAAACAATACTAGAGAGATTTAAAATGCTTTCTATTAATAGCTCCTTGGATCTCTCGCATATATTCTGAAGGGTATTTAAAAAGCCATTATAATAATGTTGTCATGATATATAGAAAAACGAAGGGCCCCTGGCACCATTGGGGTGGGCATGGGGGGGATCAGACCTGCCCCAGTGCTGGCACGGGGTGCGGGGCTCAGTCCCCCCTTGCCACCAGGAGGGAAACATGCATGGACCCAGCCCTCGGGGGCCAAAGGTGCCTGTTAGCACCCAGATCCCCACGGCAGCCCGTCCACAGGGTTTGCAAAGGCACTTGTGAGCAAGAGCAGGTTTCTTTTGCTTTACCTCTTGGGAAGGATGCCAGCATTTCATCATTAAGGTGCCTCACATCATTACACCGTGAAAAACAACATATGGCACAATGTGCCTAAATGTCAAAAAACAGGCTCTACTAACAAAAAAAAAAAAAAAAAAAAAAAAGAGAGAGAGAGGGAAAGATGCCTCTGAATGATGTGTACAATACCTTGGCTGTGGCTGCAAAAGCCTCCATGAGCTGCTGCCCATGGTGAGATCTGTCCCTGCCACGTTCTGCCATGCTCTGCCAGCACCCACTGCCGGGCATCGTGCACACACAAACCTGGACATCCCTGGGCAGGGAGCACCCAACACCTCTCCTTCCAGCATGACAAATGAAGTGCATTTGCCTTCTTCAGCTGCCAGAGGTTGGGGCCCGACCAAGCTTCCAGAGCTGTGACTGGGGGCAACTCTCTGGTGTCTGCTCCTCTTTCACGTGCCAGAGCCTCAGAGCTGAGAGCGCACCTTGATGCTTGCGTATCCCACAGCACCCACACTGCTATCATGCTGGGGCCTTTTTACCTCTTTCCAAAGGTGTTACCCAAAACACAGTGAACTCCAGTGGAGTTGCTGATGGCACATTGTAGGAAACCAGTCCCCAGCTACCTGCAGGGAAAAAATCTTATTTTCCTTGGAAAGCATGGCCAGCTGAGGGATGCATTAGAGTCCTTAGGCACACTAATTTTCAGTTGCACCTGGGATGGCTCTTGGGAATCTTTTCACTGTATTTTAACGTAGTTTGCTCACCACTCTAAATAGCACAGGGAAATGTTCTTTTCCCGGCTTTCACATGAGGATCTAGCAAAACACTCGACTTTGCTCTGCAAAGATATTGCAATCTTCTCTGGAAGATATTATGTGTTATAAGAAAGGCCTGTGAAAAATATTAACTCCGTGCTTAGCAGAAATTAAATAAAGCCACAGAAGTATTCTAAAAAATGTAGGAGGGGAATAGTAAAGAAAGCCAGAAAACATTGTCAGGCCACTGAGCAAAGCAGCAGTGCACTGACCACTGAATATGGCACTAGCTGCTTGTCACTGGCCTGAAGAAGGAGCAGTGGTGTGCGGCAGACATGAAGAGCCCCAGGGGATGAGCAGAAGTACAGGACACCTTTCACAGACAGCAGTAGGCAGGTAGCCTAAACCCTCTGCTCCCATCGCAGGTGTGCTGGGCGCTTGGTGCCCAGCCCCAGGGGCTCAGGGACCACACCAGTCCATCTGCATCCTCTCCGTCTTCACCCAGTGGCTGGCGAGAGGAGTCGATGGAGATACATCAGGGCAGCGATGTCCTTGAATCAGACAAATCACTGGAGTTTTGCTGTTGACTTCAATGGTACCATGACAAGAAGGAAAGTTTGATCTATCTTGTGGAGGATGAATCTCAGCCCTTTCCTTAAGGAAGAAATATCAAGCCAGAGGCATGATTTATAACACTAAATGCACTGATATTATCCTGCCGAAAGCAATATCCTACAGAGAAAGAGGACAACTGATGGCAATCGTTTGTTCATGTGTCACTGGGCATTAGAAACAAGTCAGCATTAAAAATAAATCCAATTCATTTGCTCTGGGCTTATCTTTGAAAAATATGTTCATTCATCCATGATTTAAGTGCATTTGAGATCAGCCAGAGGAAGTCAATGACTTTGTAGTGTGTAATATAACGTATAGTAAAACTTCAAATTACTGGTTGCCAAGAAAGCTGTAGCTGGAGTCGTATATTGTGTGTGCTTACCCCTGACACGCAGCACTAAAACGAACCAAGGAGATCGATCCTGCGCCGAGAGGAGAAGACACCAAGGTGCAGCCCACAGGGCCCATGCACCAGGATGGGGCTGGTGAGGGGCCTCCACCCCTGGGGGGGCTCTCAAAGCAACATTTTGGCGACAAGCAAAGGTGGGAGCGCTGCGTGCTGCTGCTGCCGCAGGGTGCAGCCTGGTGGGGCAGGATCTGTGGGATACCGGAGCCCCGGGGCCAGCAGAGGGGAAACGCTGCTGACAGGTAGTGGGAAACCAGAGGGAACAACACAGTGCTGAAAGCAGCAGCCCTACAAATCATCCTTCCACTTCATGTGACTAATCAATTATTCACCCTCACAATGAAAAGAAGCCTTACCGCTTACACACCGACTGTGCCAGGCAGCCACCAGCACTGCTTCAAGGACTGGGGGATGGGGGTCAAATATATAAATAAATAAACACTTTTCTGTGGGTTTGAGTTTTGACTTTCATAGGGAATCAGCAAAGACCCCTCTCTCTGCCACAGGCCCTTGTTCTGTCCACTTTGTTCATACCTACACCTCCTACAAAAGGGCAGCTATCGCAGTGTGCCTAGGTGTGACCCAGCCAAACCCAGGCTGCCCAGCAGCTCTCACAGCACATTTTGCTCTAAGAAAGGTCAGAAAATAGACAAACATCCCCCCTGAAGGTGCGCTCCTGATGTCCCCAGCCCTCTCTGACGCTGCGCAGCCCTCACGTCTCTGCCTGCCTCCAAGCAGAAGGGAGGCAGACAGCTCGCACAGCGAGGGCTCGTTACAGCAGCCAGTCTGGGGCTTGCTAAAGGAGAAATGAAGCACCCTTGATTACAGTCTAATCACACCCTGGTTCCTCTCCAGCCAGCTCTTGTAAATGCTTTCCCCCGAAGCTGATCAATGAGCGACAGGTTTTGTAGTCCAGCTGTAGCAACACAGGCAGGACGGAGGAGATGCTGGAGATAAATAAATCGAGTTTTCCAAAGCACATTACAAAAGGGCAAGGAAGCCGTGGCACCAGATCCAGGCTGAGGAGCACACCGACTAATGAAATCACGTTGATTAATCTGGTTAAATATTTAATTAGGGTAGGAATGGTAAATTACCAGCTTCTTACAGCACAACGTAGCCAGAAGGGCGGTTCCCAGCACAGCCAGGCTGTGACAAGATTTTGCCTCCCAGTTATTTATGGGGTACTGAGTGGGATGTCTACCAGAACAGTTCTCTTCTGAGCCATTCCTTTTTCAAATACATGCTATTAACATCACCCCCAAACATTACCAGTTAAAAGAAATTACAGAATTTGGGGTGAATGCAGGCAGAGCTGTGGAGTGCTTCTGTCCTGAGAAGGTACTGACGGGAAGGCAAGACAGAAGAGAGAGGCAAGAAGCGTGGCTTTTGCACTCTTTTCAAAGGATAAGAGGCTTACGAGGTGTCGAGCAGCTGCTGTGGCAGATCGAAGCCCTTTTTGATCTGTCCATACATCATCTGCGCTGCGGATTTCCTGATAGCAGCCACACAGACCACAGGGCACCATGCTCCTTGTCTGTCCCGCTCCTCTTGGAGCAGGAGCACTCAGGGACATCGCTCCTGGGGGGACACCCTTGGTCATGTTACTCCCACTGCCATTGAGAATGCAGGGGATGAGACACATCTTTCAAGGCACCGAAGTTAATCTCCACCTCCTTTTGCAGGGCCCAGGCAAAGCCACTGAGATGTGTTGTTATTGACTCTCCAGACGCTTGGAGACATCGTTCTGTGGCTGCACATATCCCAGTTGCATTCTTCTTAATTTGGATAATCAGTGTACTGGTCTCAGAGCACCACAGCTCTTTTCCTTTCTTGCAAGCATTCACACAACACTCAGAGCACACAGAAGGCAGATCTCAGCCTATAAATGCCAGAAATACCGAAATAACCTGGCAGGTTGCATGCATCGGCTGGACGTTTTGCCACAGAAATGTGCAAACGCAGCTGCTGCGTTTTGCCTAGGAGGAAGAGCTGAACGATTGGGCACCCAAAGCAGTTGACTCTTGTCACATCTGGCCTTAATCTTACAGCTGCACGTAGTGGGACTGACGGGAGGGCTGCACCATGCCTGTTGTGGGCAGGACAAAGAATGAGAGGCCCAAAGGACAATGCGGTCCTCGCTGGGTAATATCTCCTGGCCACCAAGGGGAGGGGAGATGGCTGTAAATCTCAGGGATGGAAAATAAGGCTTTGTTTCAACACCGTGTTTTAAATGGCTCCTTGCACACCAGAATGAAGTAAATGTCTCCACATACAATCATGGAAGGTGGCCAAGATATCTCCTACTTGCAGACAAAATACAATTTTCATGGTGAAAGATTAAATTAGGCTGGATACCCCCAGAATTAAAGAGGGGATGCTGATTCTCAGGACCAAATGTCTCTGCCAGGCACAGAAGGAGGGCCTCTCCTATATGCATCTTCACTTGTTTTGGAGGAGTTTGGCTCTTTTTGACAATTGGGTATAACGCATCAGAACCAGCTGACTCCTGTGGCCCCTCACTTTTTTCCTTTGCTCCTCCTGGCATGTTACCAGAGGCTTTCCCACCACAGCCCAGTGCTTATTCCTCTCTGTCCTCCCTGGACATGGACATTTTGCAGCACTTTTTCACCAGAATGACAAATAGGTGAAATTTCCCTTAAACACAGGCAGCGTGAAAGTTAATTAGGACAAGTCTTATTCAAAGCTGGCAGAAAACCGAGGGAAACCAAGAGAAGAAACACCTAAACCTGGGCTGCATTCAAAGAGCAGTGGGCAGCAGGGGAGGGGGGCATTGTGCCCCTCTGCTCTGCCCCACCTGGAGCCCTGCGTCCAGCTCTGGGGCCCCAGCACAAGGAGGATGTGGGGCTGTTAGAGCAGGAGCAGAGGAGGGCCATAAAAATGATCAAGGTGCTGGAGCACCTCCCCTGTGAAGACAGGCTGAGAGAGCTGGGGATGTTCAGCCTGGAGAAGAGAAGGCCCTGGGGTAACTTTATTGTAGGTTTTCAGTACGTGAAGGGGACTTATAAAAAGATGGAGAGCAACGTTTTGCTCAGGCAGATAATGACAGGACAAGGGGGAATGGTTTTAAACAAAAAGTGGGGCATTTGGATTAGAGGTTAGGAGGAAAATCTTCCCTCAGAGGGCAGTGAGGCACTGGCACAGGTTTCCAGGAGCTGTTGATGCCCCATCCCTGGAGGGGTTCACGACCAGGTTGGATGGGGCCCTGGGCAGCCTGATCCAGCGGGTGGTGTCCCTGCCATGGCAGGGGGTGCACTGGGTGGGCTGTGAGGTCCCTTCCAACCCCAGCTGCTCTGTGGCTCTGTTCTCACACTGTTTGCTACAAATTCTGCTTGCTCAACCAGAAGGCCAGCTGAACCAGGAGGGTCAGCCCACAGGCAGGGCAGAGGCGATGCTCTCCTTGGAAGAGGGAGCACAAGCAAGATCAGCCCGTGATTTTTGGCTGTGCTGCTTCCAGCCCAATACTGGAAGTATCGGTATCGCTCCTCTTTTTCCACGTAGCGCCATGTGCAGTGCACACAGCCCTCGTTGCACACAGATTCCCCTCTGCCCCCAGCCCTTCCTTCCATGGCAGGTACCTCAGGAGGGGAGCGAGCCTCCACCAGCCGCCCCCACCCCCCCAATCTCCTCTCACCTTTACTTCAGGCAGCAGTTTGCTTGAAAATTGTTCATACGAGAAGTTTTGATGGAATTAAGCCTCTTGCAAATTCCTTGTTTCAATTGTGCATCGCCTGGTTATCAAAACAGGAACTGACATGAACACTGAAACAATAAAATGATCTGAAGTTGAGTTACTCATTCCATAACAATTACTCCCTTAAAGTTCGGTGTGATAAGGAGGCTGCAGAGAAAGGAAATTTCAGTGACTTTTGTTTCCATCTGGAAAGGTCAGAGTGAGCTGGACTTTGGGAAAGGTCAGCGTGGGCCCAGGAGCTACCCAAGGCGCTCGGCTGAAGCAGGCAGGCGGTTTTTGAAGGCTGCAACTCATGGCAGAGTGATTTATGGCCCCTTGCTCCCCCCAGCCTCACGCATCAGGGAATTGGCCTTGGTGGAAAGGAAACCCACCTAAATAAAGGACCTTCCCCGCAGCAGGCTCGGTCCCAAGCCACCCTAGAGCAGCAGGGGAGGGACAGGCACAAGGTACAGGGTGAGACCGCTCCACAGCACCCTGTGAATGCCCCGCTGCTGCCTGCAGCTGGGAACTGCCGGGGCAAGAGGCCAGAGTGGGTCAGGGAGGTAAATCTGCGTCTGAAAAGCAAAGAACAAGACTTTTTGTTTAGTTCAGGGCTAGGTAGAACCTTGAGGTGAACACCTTTGATATTATTTTTAATGGGCTCAAAGGCAGCCTCAAAGATCTCTGTGCCCAGGCAGAGGCAACCTCATCTGGGGAGCCCCCAGGGGCTGGGCTGAGGGGATGTTAGCATCAGTGAGATCTCCAGGAATCGCCTCCTGCTTTCCCTGAGGCAGCGGGCCCTGACCACAGCATGCAGTTGCAGCGGGTCTGGCTGGTGGTCGGTGTGCAGGAGCTGTTCAAGGGGCGCTGCCGTGTGCTGGGCCTTCGCTCTTCTGCTGTCTGCAGCCGGACGCCATCCGTAGGACAGAGCCGGTCCGGCACCGCTTCACCCCGGGTTTACTCCTGCTCTCCAACGCTGACCTTAATGGTGTGATGAGCTAATTGGCACTTGTGGGACATACTAATAGATGCTGCAGGCACGCTGCCAAGTTAGTGTAAAATGCAGGTCCTGATTTCTTCCAACTGGGTGTTAAAGTGACCAGGAAAGGTCAATTGGAGATAAGAGATGGCTAATAATGCATAGCTCTCAAATGGGACTTATAATTTCATATATAGTGCTCAAATTGCTTTGCAAAGGTGACCAAGCATTATTTTTTAACCTTTCCAAGTGCTAGAGAGCCTGTTTCCCTCCTGTAGGTTACTGAAGATGATCTGAGCACAATGATTAAGATAGCTGTATCAAGGAAAGCTGTTTCAATATTACTGATGCTTGGAGAATCAGACAGAACTTTGTATTAGAAGAGGTAAAGAAATGAAAACCAATATTGCTCCATTACAGACATCAGAAAACAGAGTTTCAGACACATACGAAGGTGCAAAGGTTGAAAGCTATCCACCAGCACAGGAATTAGGTGCTCAGAGCCTGGCCCCGCTGCACCCACACACTCCCAAATCCCAGGGATTGCCATAAGCACTGAGGGCAAGCGCTGAAGGTGCAGCCTCAGGGGGCTCTTCTGGGCTTCTCCAAGCACAAAGACACAAAACCAGTGGGTTTGGGGGATCTGGGCCTTGGTACCTTGCTCTGGCCATCCATTAGCAGCTCTGGCCCCTATCCCAAGCCAGGCATCCGGCCTGGTGGCACCAGCTCCACCAGCTGCACCCCTGTGAGCTGTGAAATCCCTGCACTGCTTTCCTGGGCATGGCTGCAAAGATGCTTAATGGCACTGTGTCGGAGGGGACACAAAGAAGAAATCTGCACAACACCACTGCTGGGAGAGGAGAGGATGGGGAAGAGCAAGAAGAGCGATTCAGAGGCAGGAGCAGATGCATCTCAGGCTCCCGAGGGCACAAAAGCACGAAGACGAACAGAGGTCACTGAGGGCCTGGATCATGGCTTACATTTCCATATCCATCCCTCAAACAAGCAGCATCCATATGCATTACAGCTCCTGAAGTTATTCAAACCCGAGGTGATCTGCTGTCACCCCTCCCTGTCACAGCCTGCCCTCAGCACCTCGCGGCTCGACCTCCCCCTCACCCCTGCACCCTGCTCCTGCCGGTGCCTGGGCAGCAGGAGGCACCTTAATGCTGGCCAGGTCACATCAGACAAAGAAGGACAGGCAGCACAGAGTGCACGATGCGACTCCAAGCACCTCCAGCACTGCTCACCAGCCCGCAGGGCAGCACTGCCCGGGGTTGAAGGTGCTCCAGCCATGGCACCCAGCTCCCCACAGCCCCAGGAACCTCCCTGTAACCCATCTCACCCTGGGGATCCAGCTGGGGACCAGAGAGATCCGCAGCTACCCCCGAGCCCTGGCAGTCACCGGTCTCCCCAGCAGTCCCTGCTCCCACTGCAGTGCCCAGCGCAGGCTGCAAACTGCCCTGCCAGGGGCAAAGCCAAATTAGTCACATTCCCAAGAGGGGCCGAATCTTTTTCTTGCTTTATTCTATGCATTTTTCTACCACCACCACCCCGACCTACATTCCACTCCTTTTGGTTGTTTTTCCCATTTTGTCCTTTTCCCGTTCTCCCCCTTGCCCCCCCCTCTGCCAGCCACCCCCACGGGCAGCCCCGCTCCTGGCTCCTGCTGCAGCCTGGGCAGCCTTGCAGCCACCGACCAAGCAGCCTGAGCCCAGCAGCAGTCACGCCTGCTCCCTCCACCACCCCTAATTTGCAGAGTTTGAGTTTTTCCAAGAGGGTTCACCTCTTGGTTGTATTTTGAAGACAAAGTCTGGTTTGGTTTTCTGAAAAGTACGTTTTGTCCTGCACCAGACCATAATCTGTTGTGTAAGGCTGCAGTAGCTGAAGTGAACAGGAGCAGGCAGAGCCCGTGAGTGGGTCCTCCCAGCTGCTGGCAGCAGATCCAGCCCCCACCAGGACCAGGGAGAGCATCGCACTGCACAGTACCTGGGTACAAAAAGCACGGGAACACAGAAACTTGGTGAGACGCAGCCCAGAGAGCAGGGGAGCAGCAGAGGTGGAAACAGAGCCCACAGCATCAGGGAGACCTGGTCCAGGTGCTACATCTGCGACAGGTCTGTGCCCAGCAGAAGAAAGCCAGGTCCTGCAGAAAACCAGCACCACTGACCTGTTCCCGTGTCACCTGCGCTTCAGAGCAGGTACAAACAGTGCCGAAGGAGCTGCGAAACACACCGAGTTTGCAGGAGGAGCCAGTGGCTGCGGAGGGAAGTCATTCTGAGGCAGCGCAGGGAAAGCAGCCTGTACGCATGACTCGACTGCCAGCAGCAATCGCAGCAGCTCTGGGAGCGGTTTTGTTAACGCAGCGGCAGTGCGGTTTGAGCGAGGTGGAATCGTCTCACCTAACACACTGAACAGGAAAATGATTTGTCACAGAAATTAGGTTTTCACAGGCTGCATTACAGACAGCTATTAGAATATACTTAAATGCAAAACAATTGCTTCGAAGACGTAAGTAGAGCTGACAGTAGCGAGCAAAACAGGCCTTTCTTACACGCGGAGTAGCCTGCAATTGCGTTGTTTTCTAGTCTGTTACACAAAGAAAAGAATGATTTTTCACTGGGAAAATGTTTCTAGGGTGTAATTGCTGGCACTACCCTTCATCAGGTGAATAGGAGCACTGGTAATATGGTATCAGGTAAGAAAGTCAAGGTCTTCAGGTCTCATATACATGCAAACCATGAACAAAATCATTGTCTCGGCACTACTTCTTCCTGCCCCAATACTCAGCACTTCAGGGTTACCCAGCCACCTGAATTTGCATCTTCCCCTTAACAGTAATCTTGGGATGCAAGCACTATGAGCTTATGAGCACCCTTACAGGACACCAAGGAGTCACACAGAAGCCCCAAAGAGGAGGAATCACCACCGCCAGCCCACAGACCTGCAGTGGGACCTGGAGCCCTTGCTCAGGACCACACAGAGCCAGGGCCCCAGGGCCGTGCCCCCACCTGCACCCCAAGGGCACAGCAGGGACAGCGATGATGGGGAAACAACTGCACACTGTGGATCCTCCCAGATCTCAGACCTGGTGGTGGGGAGTCCCTGGGCTGTCCCTGTGTCGCACTGGGGACACTGCTCCAGCTGGGAGCCTTCCGCTGGCTTCCATCAGCACCCGCTTTGCACTTCAGAAGCACAACTTTTGCTGCTGTGAAAACCGAGCTGGCAGCATGAGCAAAATAACATTAGCTGCTAGAAAGGCTTTTGCATTCCTTATTTTCTGTCAATCTTCTTTTATTATGAATATTCCTCGGAGGGCTGCGGAGCCAGTCATATAACGCGAATATATTCATAAATCATCAATTCATCAACTGACAGGGAAGGAAAAAAGAGTCCATCTCTCTGTGACCGCTACCCAAGCTGGCTGGAGATGCGAGGTGGGATGCCTGGTGCAGGCAAAGAGGCCGGGGCTGGCAGAGGATCCGTGCCCCCAGCCCCTTCCCCACGGGTGCCACAGGGCTCTGTGCTGACAGGCTGGAAGCAAAACGAGCACTTTGGCTTTGGCCAGCTGAGGTTTATGTGGTCACGGCCAACGTCCTCTGTCTGTTTCTCTCCTAATTCCCAGTTTGGCCGCTGCCATCCTTACCACAGAGGATGGTGAAGCCCCCACAGAGCCCATACAGCCCCCAAGCCCTGTGCTGCTTTGGTCCCACCACGACTACTGGCAGGAGGATGCACAGGCAGGGTGAGGGGGGGACCGGCAGCCTGTCGGGGTGGCACAGTGCACACACGGCCTTCCCTCACCCAGCTGTGCCTCCTCAAATGCTGTCCTGTGACCCGGCGTGCCTCTTTGCAACTCCACCACCAACCCGGCCTTGCTGCCTCAGCAGCCCCGTGCCTCCCGCCCCTCGCTTTATTTTCACTTTGAAATCCCAGCACTTGAGACAATTGATGTGAAGAGCCCCCTCCCCCTGGCTTTGCCGCATCCAACGCTGTCAGAGCAGATGCACCGTCAAGGTTGAGTTCTCCAAAACAGCTGCTTGCAGCCTGAGACACCACTCTGAAAGAAAAGCTGTCGTTAGCAGGGCGCCCACAAAACCCACTCCTTTCTGTGCATGTGGGCATTGGGGCGGGTGAGGGATGGGGGCTTGGAGCAGACCCCCCTTTGCAGAGTCACCTATCTGTTTTGCTTTCTCAAAATAAGAATAAAAAGAACCACACTTCCAAAAGAACCTGCCAAAAGCTCATTACAGTAATTACACTGCTCTTGACAGAGACCGAAGTTGGCTGCTTCCAAGAAAGCCAAGTATCATACATTTTGCAACAGTAATCTGTTAAGAGGTTTATTCCTCATCCTAGATAATGATTTCTAATGCACGGCATTAGAACGGGTAGCCCTTGTAATTATAAAGCCATCACAAAGCCTGCAGTGTCCAACCCGCCCTGGCGACACGACACGGGGCTCTGGCTCTACAGCTCCCCGCTGAGCTCCCCGCTGGCAGCAGCACATCCCGCACGGGTGTCCCTGTCCCCGCCGTGGGGTGGCACAGGGAGGCACGGCCTCTGCCTCCCGCTGCCCCAGCCACTGCGAGGCTGCACATCGAGGCTGCTCCAAGCCCCCAGAAGGGAAAAACAAGCTTAGAGGCAAATTAGGTCTGCTACGACTGAGTGGTAGGAAGGGTCTGTAGGGCACGATCCCATCGCCATGGCCTCAGGCAGCGTGCAGCCTTCTCCAGGCAGGAGGGAGCCCCAGAAGCTCTGGGGGGAGAGACAAGGACAATTTCAGCACTGTTGAAATTTCCCATTTCACACAGCAGCCTGGGGGACAGCATGGCAGACATCACTGGTGTGTGCTGAGTCCTCTGCTCTTCTCCTGTCCCACCCGAGCTCTGGGCAAAACTCACAAGTAACGGCCCCAGACGGTGTTTTCACAGCGTGGCACAGCGCAAGACAAACAGCATCCAGGTTGTCTGTGTCCTTGAGAAACTGGGAGATGAAAAAGTTTGTTTCCCTTTTAGCTCCACAATTCAAGCAGCCCCTGTGGCAATCAATTCCTTGGAAAAGAATAAGAGTTTTTACCTTGCAATCCAATTTACTATGTTTTAATAACCATGAGTTGCCAGTGATTGGAAGCCTGCTGCTGTTAGGAAAGAGAACAGCGGTAAATGCTGCTCAGATAAGCTATTTATAAATGGCACACTTCCATTTAAAATAAAAAATAAAAAAAAATAAATGTTACAATAATTTCATTTACAGCAGGTGGTGCTGCAATTTTTCTCTGTAGAAAATGAGAGGTACCTGTGCAGCACAGAAACAGAAGCAAGTGCCTTGGCACAACAGACCTCACCATCTTCGACTGCAGTTTCGCTCAGAATACAAAAGGTTAATGACAGCCAAAAGCAATAATAGCAAAAGAAGTTCAGCCCATTATCAAGGTGGAGCATTTGTGTAGATTTTTAATAGCTAGAACAAAAAATAAAGCCAAGAGTGGCATCACTGCTTGCCGTCCTGATCTGAAGCAGCTGCACGTTCGGTGCCGAGCCTTGGCTCCGCACAGCCCTGCCTGGGCTGCCTCGCGTTCCTCCTGCAGCACCTCCTGGGCGTCTGTCCGAGGGAACGATCCCCTCCCCGAACTGCTGGGCTACCCGGCAATCAGCCCCTCAGAGCAGCCTCTGCCTCCTCAGCAGCAAGGACGACCCCAGCACCGCTCCCCTCCGGCAGCAGGGACGAGGCCCCCAGCCCGTGCCCAGGACAGAGCCCTCCAGGCCGGGGCTCTCCATGCTGAGCTCCTGCACGATCCGCCTCGTGCTGCACAGCAGACACGTGTGCCTCCCACCTCGGAAGGAAAAGGCTCTTGAGAAATGCTGTGCCATCACTCACAGCTACAAGTCCTTCACCACAGTGCCTCTAGCCCGGAGAAAAGAGAACTGAGAGGACATTGCTAACACAGGTCGTGGGGACACCTCCACCTGAAGCTTCCCTTCCTGGGGAGGACGAACAGCAAGTCCCACCGCCAAGAACCCCCTTACAAAATGCTGCAATAATTCAAATGGGCTTTCAGATTGTATTTTAATTGGATTTGAGACAGAGAGAGCGCTGGTCCTCCACCGTCACCTGCCTCAGCGTCAGGTCTATGCAGGGCATCAAGCCCACCAGAGGACAAGGCAGAGCTGGTGAATTTGTTCACATCAGAAGAAAGGGTACTGAATGGGAAAAATAAAAATAAATAAATAAATCAGGAAGGACCTGGGTGTTAAACTTCACAGCATCACAGAGGAAAAGTAAATTCTCAATGCAACTTCAATCATACCTTTAATAGGGAACTGTCTTCTTGCACACATCTACTGCTGCCCAAACACTGGAAAAGAGTAGGGAAGACAGAGAAAATGCTACCACCAAGTGGAGGGAAGCGTGCAGGTGAAGCCATGGCAGCAGGGAAAGGTAGAGCAACATGAACAGTTCCTGTAAATCTAACTGCTCCCGGGGATTTATTCGGGAAGAGCACAATGTTGTATTTTCTGATTATCTTCTATATGGAAAAATATGTTCTCTTCAGGAGATGTTCCCCTCTACCTTGCTGATATCCATACATGCAGCAGCATTGCTCTGAAGTCCAGGATTACACACACGGGCACAGTGCAGGCAAGTACCTGCAGAGTGGATGGGTGGATTTATGACACAGCTGCTGCAGAGGAACGTTTGTCTGCTGCTAGGTGTTTTCCTCAGTCAGTGCCAGATGTCAGCTTGCTGCTCCAGTGTTCTGGTTCCTCTGCCTGGACATTTCCAATACAAGAAGCACTGCACGTTATTTTGCAGGGAGATGACGTTCTCCCATTGCAGCCTGGAGAGTGAGCACAAATATCCAGTGGCAGCAGAAACACAGCACACAGGAGCATGGCCCTGGGCTGCTGCTGGAGCCCCTGAGCCCACAGCAGAAGTCCCTAACTCGTGTTCAGAAGATTAATATTTTCCAAAGCTCACCTATAATTTGAGCACTCACATGTTTAATAACAGATCCCTGCAAATATTTTCTTTATTTCCTAGATTGCCAAATGCAGATAGATTCTATGGGGTGAGCTCCACATCATCTATGGCACGGCATTACTGTTATCCGTACGAAAGATTCAAGGAACTTGGACTATGTGGGTGATCTAACCCAGCAGTGCTTAGATTTATTTATTTTTTTGACTTTTCTTGCTTTTCAAGCATTTCAGGAAGTCCTAAGAACTAAGAGCAACAGCAGCTGCAGCAGCAATGTTTAAGAGCCCCCTCACTCATAAAGGTGGATCCTGACAGCTGATCAGAGAGGGGAGTGGGGAGATCTTCATTGAAATGCCATTGTGAAGAAACACCGGTTCTGGACAAAAAAAAAAAAAAAAAAGATTATATGAAAAATATAGCCAGCCCGAGCTCCCAAAGACCTCCGCTGCCCCTTAGGCAATGAAGTGAAATGCCAGGACTTTTCAAAGCACGCCTTGTCTGCATCACTGATGGCTATATCAGGTAAACACTTGTAGGAGGCATCTCAACCTGATTTATTAGACATTGCTCTAAAAAGCAGGGGTCTGAGGCTGAGGCAGGAGCAGGGGTGCCGATCTACATGAAGAAACCATCAGAGACTGCAGAGAAGAAAGGCTCTGCAAGCTGCCAGGCGGGACAAGGCCCCAAGCCGGGCTGGGCGACAGGCAATGGTTAGGGGTGGATGGGCAAAATGCGTGAGCGTGGAGGTGGAGAGAATGAAAATGGGGTGGTAGCTGAGGGGGCAGCTTGCCTGCAAGCCTGCTAACACTCACTTGGAGCTGGGCACCACACGTGTCAGCAGCAGGGCAGCGAGGAACGGGAGGAGAGGAGCGGCCTGGAGCGAGGCTGGGCTCCCTGCAGGGCTCCTCCTGCAGCTCTGGCTCTGCAAAAGTCTCCAAATTTCTCTCTACCTAAATAATTCTGACAAAATGTCTGTCACTATGGCAACAAGGGAAAACAAATTGATTCGAGAGGTGTCTGATATTCGTAATGCATAGAAATTATGGTTACCATGGCAACGTGATTTATAACTGAATTAGAATATTTAGGAAACAATTAGCAACTGAAACTTCTCGGAAGAGATGTGAGTCTCAGCATGGCTCTGAGCATCACCAGCCCTGCAGAGCCCTCTCACCTGCCTCTGTTCAAAGTACTCCAGCATTGAACTCCAAGGGATTTAAACTCGGTGGCCTTCTCGGAATGGGTGATTCAGGAATTTATCACGAGATTTGGAGGAAAACACCAAGTGATGCAGACCCACATGACACAACCAGAGGCTCCAGCTCTGCCACCCAGGTACAACCCCGTTTGGGGTTCCTACCCTCTGGTACATTCAAGCCCCACTGGTTTGGGGCAAGGAAACTTGCTTCTTCAGCTTGAGCAGCAGAATGTCGTGACCTGAGGGTTACGTCGTTAAATTCACTAAAAATGGACCTACCAAAAACATTAAAAGACAAAAATGTTGCCACACTCCAGAAGCCCCTGAGCTCCAGATTTTGCAGCATCTGCTGCGGGATGCTGCCAGGGCAGGGCTTGGCCAGCTGGGTCTGGCCAGGTCTGGTACAGCCTCCACTCCCAATAAACTGATGGAGACCTACCACAAAATGCCCAGTGTTGGAACCACGGATTCACAGCGGAGCAGTAGCTACACAAGGAATGAAACCCCTTCCCTGACCACGGCTGTCATGAGCAGCTGGGGTGTGGAAGGCACAGCTATACGGATTCATGCTGCGGCTTGTTTCCTTTCATTTCACATTTACCTCCCATTCCTCTCAGCGAGGCAGGTCAGCTAGCAAATAACATCTTTTTCACAATATTCCCATAACAGCCTAATGAAAAGCTTCACCCGCTGAAAGCAGGGGCCTTTACCACAACCAAAACACAGCAAAATGACCAGTGCTGCTCTTGCTTTCACAGAAAGCAGCCAGCAGAGCACTTAACAGAACCGACGGCAATAAATGCATTTAAATGCACTCCTAAAAACTGGCACAGAAAGCACTTCTGGGATTCAGGAATCTAATAATTGGAGGGCATCCACACTGTGATTAGTCACTGCTGCTAACACAGTGACAGGCCAATGCCCCATCTGAGGGATAGGCACTGATTTTGTAAAAAAAAAAAAAAAAAAAAACACTCCAATTTCTGACCCTCCAAAGCCCAGTTCAAGCATCCCAATTCACTTAGCACTTTGCAGGTGTAACTACAAAGAGCAGAGCCTCCCCCAGCCCCAGGAGATGCTGCAGGTGCCCTGCATCCATCGGCTCCTTTCCCAGGGAGACTTGTCAGTCCTGCCCCATGCCAGAGTGGCTCAGATGCCTCTCTTTCACCAAGGCTGTTTTTGTAGATGTTACATGGTTGGAAACAAGGATTATAAACATGGGACTGCAAGTCCCCAGCTTGAGATTAACACCTGAGTCAGAGAAAACAGGAACTGTGAGATACATTTGCAAGAGGGACACTGATGTAACCCGGCGATCACCGTAACTCCTGATCTGTATTACTGGTCTAACCCCCAGAAGATTTCCATGGATGTACGATCAGCAGTCTTACAGCATCATATCAGGTTAGATTGCAAGCAGATAACTTGTTTTTTTAGATTATGTACTGATTTTTAGGCAGTGCTATTTGAGAATAAGGGACAGACTGCCATGCAGAAAACTCTTCTGAATGCAATTATTGTAGGAAAACATGATATAAAATAAAACTAAACTGGCATGACTAAGATATAAATCCTCAGTAAGAACTTTTTATGCATCAGTAAGCAGAAAGGACTCTCTTTCAAGTAATTAAGATCTCTGTTTTTATAATCTTCTATACTATCTTTTGCTTTTGTATGAAATACAAAAGACAGCTTTGGGCTTTTGGAAGTGCAGAAAACATATAGATTTATATTCATAGGAACAGCAGTAGAGCTGATAATCTGACTTCTTTAATTTCCAGTTCCCCAAATCCCTAAAACTCCCCTCCATGTTAAGTTTCTCTTCCCAGATTCTTTCCACAGCCACACAGTTTTTCAAATGAAAGTTAAATTTCTTCCTTTTCAAGAAAAACTTAACTTCACTTTAACCTTCAGAAGTTACACTTATCACTGACCAGAAGTAACCATCTGGCAATATTTAAACAGGAAAAAAGTCATTCAATCACGACACAACCGTTTCAGTCCTATTATCAAACTGTGCATATATACATACATAATCATACCTATACGAGCAACCAGTTTATACCAAGCAACCCAGTGACGCTAGTCTGTCTGCTCAGTGAATACCCGTGATCATGGGAAAATGTGTTTTTAACAGCAGCTTACCAATTGTTATGCTCTAGATGAGTATCTGAAATATGTGCTTTGCTATCTAGCTGAAGATAAGCTATGTGGTACTTGCCGAAATGATTGGACAAACCGATAAACTCTTTTGATATAAGTAGTTGTGCATACGCGTTTAGAAACCTATTTTCACATTTTTTTCTCATAGTTGTATCATTTGTTTTCTGAGTGAAGCTTATTGTTGCATGCAAAACCTATTGCTGAAGCAGTTAGAGGAGGGCTGGGTTGAATTTAAATATCACAGTGAGCAGATAAGAAACTTCTGCATTCACGAAAATTGGCAAACCCAGAGTGATCACAGATTATATTTTCCAGGAAGATGGATTAAAATATTCTGATGCAGTTACAGCCAGCAGTTCACTTAATAGAAATTAGTAACAGCTTCTGCTCATTGCCGGATGCAAGTAAGGACAATGCTTCTTTATCAAACAGATTACGTGAAATGACAGATGACTTCATGTGCAGTGAGATTCACCCAAAATATGCGTGGATCCAGGAATTTCCGTAGCTGTCATGTCAGAGAGACAAATGGATGCAGAAGACACGTACCAGGAATTCAGACACATGCACTGAGGAGTGCCAGGCTGCAAGAAAATATCCCTAGTCCACTGTGAATATACAAATGGGCTCCAGGCTATATAACTATGAACATTTCCTTTGTATTTGGTGCGCTGCAGTTAAGATTGCATTCCCCTTCAAAACACACATCCTCAGGATGTTTCGTGTGGGAGCACCTCAATTCCCAGAAAGATGTTGCAGAAGGCTGGAAAATTAAGGAATGAAAAAGAGTGTCTCTTGGTGGTAAATATCAGCCCACTCTAACCCCGAGAACAACACAAGCACCATGATGTGGTGAATGCTGAGCAGAAATTGAGTACCAAAACCGAGACACAGGATGCCTGATCTGAGACACGGCTGGTCCTGAAGCCGCCCTGTTCTTGATCCTTGCAGACAATTAAGGCTTTGATATTGGATGAACTCTGAGTTACCTTCTACAACACACTTGCAATGAAAGGGATAGGGCGAAAAGATTGATGGATCTTCTCAAACTCCCCTGAAAGGATTACCAGATCCTCCGGCCTGAAGTCAGCCTGACGTCAGTGTGACACCTTCTTGGTCTGTTGGGCTGTAAAGAGATCGATACTAAACTAAAACCCAAATTGCAAGAATTGCCCTTCGATTGTCACCTCAGTTCTCCCACGTGCAGTTTAACTACCTAACATAGTTCAACTTGTCTGCCAAGCCATTTAAAGCTTTTGAAATGGAACCAGGCAGCAAGGCTCTCCTCTCGCCGCGCATTGTTCGTGTAAAGCACCATATTGGCAGTGTCAGCCTCCACCTGAACACGAAGCTGCTGATACAAAGCGTGCTTCCCAGCCAGCTCACGCGTCCAAGACGCCTGCATGTTAACAAGCCTTCTTAGCAGACAAACCGCCTCGAGGCACGAGAGGATCTGAGCTCATGCCCATCTCGCTGTGCCGGCACCTGCTATTGCTGCTGTCCTGATAAGAGGCATGACTTGGAAGGGAACTGTGCTGCAGCTGTTTGCTGGATCTGAAACACCACTGGGGAAAAACAAGACTGGGGTCAGCCCCAAAACCAGCATAAGGTTGCCTGTGCTTCTCAGGGAATGGGGGGGCTTCACAGGCAGCGTTTTCTTGCCAGTCCACAGTGTGTTTTCCCACAAGTTCTTGAGCATTTTCCACTGCTGAAGGACAAATTCCCTGAGTGTACAGCACTGAGAGTTCTGGCAGATTATTCTGAGATTGGCCCTAGAAAAGGGTTGGAAAGGCAGGAGGCAGAGAAGCTGGGGGCAGCAGAGGTACTCGGCAAACAGGATTGTAAAGCACATATTGCATCTTGGCATGCCCACACAATTAAAAAATATGCTGAAATGGCTGCTGAGAGGGGAATTAAAGCACAGGAGAGCAGCCTGACATCTCCCAGAGCTGTTTGGAGCTCATCAAAATGATGGACTGGATTATAAGAAGCAATCTACACCATTGCAGTCAACAAGACATGCATCTGGAGACTGTGCACTGAAAAACGACATCATCAGGGTTCCCTAATGTCAAATTATCTAAGGGTGCTTTTGCAATTTTCCTGGTGAAACCAGAGATGCAAACATCAAACTAAAAGATATAAATATATGCTGGAAGTGTGCAATTGTTTCTTGCTCTGAGCATCCTCCCTTGTGTATTCCTTGCTAATCTTATTAGTAGACAAATAAACCATCTGAAGATGGTTTAAGTATTAACTAATTCATGTGTGAAAGAAGAAAATCTGTGCCCGACACCCGGATCTGGCAGAGTGAGCCACTTGCTGAACAGGAGCCCCATGAAAGGCAGGGATGCACCAGGGAAACCCGTCTGGCTGCGGGTGGCTGGTTTGAAGAGAGGCAAGCTGGAGAGGCAGGCGCAGAGACCGTCTGAGAGGAGGACGTGGTGCACACTGCAGGGGGCTGGGTGCCCACCTTCCCTGCAGGGGCTGGTAGAAACCCTAAGAGTCTCTGACAAGGAGACTTCCCGGTCTTCATCCTTAGACTTAGAAGAAAATAGTCGCTGGGAGCTTCCCAAGGCAGGAAGATGGGATGGTGAACTAAAGGACTCTTGGCTCAGGTTTCAGGTACTCCTGTTGGGCTTGGATCTCTGCCTCCAGTGGGGCCAAGGACACTGAGAAAGAGGGACATGCTCCTGTCACAGGATGCGCTGATCCCACTGTGAAAAGGGCAAGGGCAAGGAGGGAGGAAAGAGGACATCCTTTGGCCATGCTATTGCACTGCAGAGGAGCTGCGACTTGTCCCAGCACATGTCCCACCTGGTGGGGCAGGAAGGCTTGGAGGTGCGAGAATGATCTCAAGATGAGGCAGACTTTGATGAAGAAGCCAAACTCCCTTCAGTCTACAAGGTGTGGAGGAGTTGACACACGGATTTTGCTTTCATGCCCAGATCCTCTCATACCAGGATACGCCAGACTACTTCAGGCTGGAAGATCAGAAGTAAGGAGGAAACAGATGTAGAAGCTACTTTCTTGTGCCACCCAAGAGAGGAAAAGTCCCCTTCTGGTATCACAGACATCACCAAAAGACTCTTATATCCAAAGATATTATATCTTATATCCTCCTATCCAGAAGGAGTCTGGATTGAACACAGAAATAGATCCCAAAAATTCAATATTTCTCAGATCTAAGGCAGAAAAATGGGACAGCTTCATAAATATTAGCAACCACAGCCTCTTCTTCTTGCTGCAGGCCTGAGGATTAAAGTCCCCACAAAGTGTGCATTTCTGGGTATATGTTCCTCCCCAAAGCAATAAAGTCTTCTTGAACACTCTTCAGATGACAAAAATTCTCTTTAGATGAGAGAATATATCTCTTGAAGGAGAGAGAGTTTGAAGACCATCTGCTTTGAGGAAGTCATTAAAGGAGAAAAAGAACATGGGGGGAAAAACATAAACAAAAATGGGAGCTGAAACACCTAAAAAGGTTTTTAAAGCAACTCAGGTCTAGAATTAAGGCTTGAGAAGGGATTCAAGCCCTTCAAGCTGCTGGTGAAAGCACCAATCCAGCCAGATGCAGAGGAACTGAAAAAGGGAGATTTGTTCCACCCACTCCAACATAGACACACTGCTTAGAAAGGTGGGAGATGGGTGCTCCCTGATGGGCATCACTGGGGTAAACGTGTCTGGGTTTGGCACATGGCTCACACAGCCCACACAGTCGTGCTGGGCAGTCACCCACAGCGGACACCACAGTGCAGCCACCTCAGATGATGCTCATCCTTATAGACGAGCTTTGCTAAAGGCTCGTTGTGGTTCGGACATCCTAAACCGGGACTTCAGTGCACTTCTTTTTGTCCAGTGGGGCTGCTCTCCACAGGGTGTGGTTGCACCAATGATAGTCTGTTCCGGGAACATCTACTAGCCCTTGAGAACATCTGCTAGCCCTTTCTTAAGGTTTATCTGGCGAAGTACAAACAGCAGAACTTCCAGCCTGAACAACTGATCCCGCACGCTTTACAGAGGCTATACACCCTTTTATTAAAATCAAGTCTCTTCTAAACCACAGAAGCCTATGTAAAGCCTTTTCCATCTGCATGAGTTTCAGTCACAGCCTACTGTTTTGCTTTGTTTTGTTTTTTTTTGTTTTTTTTTTTTTTCTGATCATGTTGAGAATTACCCTCCCAGCCTGGTTGCTGAAATGGTTCAACCATTCTAGCAGTGCTGGTCAATCCCATGATGAAACGCTGTGTAAGGGTCCTGATGACCAGGGCTCTGTATGATGTGCTGAGCTCACAGCAGTTATCTCACAGACAGGGCCGAGGCATGTTTTTCTGGAAGATCTGGATGTTTGTTTTAATCTTTAATTAGAATGAATCATGCAAAGATTCAAATTCCCCTAAGAGTAATATTCTGAAAAAGTGTAAATTTGGGACTGGACGGAGACAAATCAGATCTTTGTTTCACAAAAAATGTGTATATTATAAAACCCACAACAAACATTTATCAAACAACGCTCCAAAGATTTCAAAACAAAATTGATCCTGACTCAGTTTTCCTACCATTTTTCTTAGGTTTACAGCTACCTGACCATATAAAACTATTTCAAGAAGTCACAAAATTATGTGGCCAAAACTCAGAAGCCAGGTTTGGTTTTGCTTCCTACCAGTTTGTTCTCTCATTTTGATAAGCATTTGATCTCACAAAGCAGCAGGATGAGCCCTTGGTACAAGTGTCTCTTCGGAAGAAGTTCTGAGTTGCTCCTTTATATCTCTAATTGTTTCCCTTCTATATTCAGTTAAATCCATATGTGGTCACATATTCATGTAAGATACTTAATTCTATTTATCCACTTTTCATCTCTCCATTATTAAGGAGAAGTCATTATCATCAGGGTCTCAGGGATTTTACAAGTATCTTAGTGAAACAATGGGTGTTATTACAACTGTCATTCCCCTGACTAATGGCAAAAAATCTGCAACATTCAGGCTGCACACGTCCAACAATGAACACGTACTTACACTGCCTCTACCCAATTATCAGAAACAAATGCTCCATCCTTGTGAACAGTGCCTCATTCTAGTCAGTTCAGCTTCACAAAGCTAGCGAAGTCCCCAGCTGGCTTGTTCCTGCCCCAGCCTCTTCTCCTCACATTATTACAAAAAACTTGTGGGTGTGCAGCAGGCTGTGATACTTATGTGCTTTTCACAGCACTGTTTCCTCTACCTTTTGTAATAGCTTCATGAGACTACCAGCCATTCATTCATTCATTTCATTAACAAAAAGACCACAAGTCTATATTACTTCTCTTTTTTCTCCTGTACATAACAATATATTTTATGCTAGGAGCACTCTGATTTAACATTAGAAACTTATGAAATGTAGTCAAAAAGCAGCTTGAGAAGAACCCTTAATTTGCTGAGTCCCTTCTTCAGTCACCTTATAAAAGCTGTTTCTGTTTTTTGTTTTTTTTTGGTTTTACTTTAAAGAGAAGGGTGCATAGATGTATGAAGGTACTGGCAGGTTTTACAAGGTGCCTTACTGACTGCATCACACCTTCCTTAGAGCCACCAGGAAACTTTGAGCTATGATGTGCAAGGGCTGTATGTTCTTGTTCTGAGGGCAGAACTGGTTTTGTGGACCCTGGGACATGGCTTCTTCGCCCTTCCCAGGAGGGTCCCACCTGAGGACAACCGCCAGTAAATAGCCTGCAGCCAGCCATGCCAAGGGCCTGTTTACAGAAACACAGCTGCTTACTTTTGTGACCAGCAAAATGCCAAGACCCAGCGGCACAGCCGCCGTCCCCACGTGGCGATGGCAGATGCGCAGCCACGCGAAGCACATCGCGTTCCTCCCAGCAAAGGGCTGGCCCTCGCGTGACACCAGTGGGACCTCAGCAGGAGGAAAACACGGAGTTTAATTGCGGCACTGCTCTTTGTCTCTGTAGCAATTAGATATAATCTAAAAATGAGTAGACTTCAGAGATTAGCCATAGCAGTGTTACACACTCGGCTTTACTTGCACAGAAGGCATGCCTCCTCCTTGCCTGACTTCATGGTTTGTACATAACGAGCTCGTGCCCAGGCCATGGGGAGCTGTGCAGAGGGTCCTGAGCCACTGCCCTGCAGCCACCGAGCCTCCCCCAGGGGCTGCCCGGGCTCCAGGCAGCCGCAGAGCAGAGCACGTCTGAACAGAAATGAAAGTGCAGGCTTATCTTCCAAGGAGCTATCAGCTTCTGGCTAAGACCAGAAGGCAGAATCAAATCCCTTCACGGACTTCAGAGAGATGCAAGGAATCTGGAAATCTTATTCTTGGAGACATTTTCTTGCCTTCATGTTTATGATGGGCCTTGTTACCAGATATTTGTGCTTGCTGCTGTCATTTCACGGCAAACTCTTTAAAAGACGGGCTGGAAAGGAAAGCGAGAGAAGCAGATAATGGGATACATCGTGGATGTTTTTCTAACCTCTAAAGGTTCAAAGCCACTCTGACTCAGAGGAGATATTTCTGCCTAACATTACCTGAACCAGTTTATTTCTTCCTACTTCATTTTAGGGTTCTCCTTCATTTCCCCACTGACCAGTTCAGTTCAAATTTATTTCTACTGGAATCATAAGGAAAAGCCAAAACACTCATGGAAGAACAAGTCCCTTCTTTTCTATTGCTGGGCACATGCACATTGTGAATCCAGAGCTAGATTATTACATCTAGCAGGGAAGTTTCTGTAGCAATCATGCATTTAATTTTGATTGTGTTCTATAATCCTGTTTCTAAACTAATTTATGCTGAAAATATTTATGGTAAATAACTACAAAATGCTACATATTATTGCTATTTCCAGATTATAACTGAACTATTTACACTCCCTCCTCCAAAAAAAAAATGATGAAAAATTTTTGAATACATCTCAGGGACCACTTTACAAGTAGCTGCACAAAATCTCCATGACAGTGTCCAAATGTTTGATACACAGAACAGAATGAGAGGTCAGTAGCGCTAACACAGGCTACAGGAAAGTGAGGCCAGGGCTCCTCCCTGCTCTCCTGGCCCCTTCCCAGGCCAGACCCATGCCCAACTGCCCCACAGCAGGGGACATTTCCTGGCTGGGGGGACAGGAGCCACCGGCACGCTGCTGCCCAGGGAATCCTCTGGGGTGTCAAAAGCCTTCGAGCTCCCAGCCCATGGGGGAGGGCAGACATGAACCTCTCCAAGTTCCTGCCCCAAAGGCTAGGCAAGAAACCTCTCAGACTAAAAAAAGCACCTCAGCCTTGTGAATATTTCTGTGTGCAACAAAATTCTATTTTTTTGATGTTGCTCACGTCCCCAGCAGTAGTTATTGTACTGAAATGAAGGGATACTGAATACTAATAGCAAGCAACTGTTCAGGCTAGTAACATCACCTTTTTATTTTTGATACCATTTATATAACGTCTAGGCCCAGAAAAGAGGGAGCAAATTATAAAAAGTGAAAAAAGAAACCTCAGGGTTTCTTTAGACTGGTGATCAGCCAGCCAGCTGTACCAACCAGGCAGTGAAATTCTCCGTGACCGCCATGAGCACCAGGCACCAGCCCCAGCAGAGCGTGTCCTCACCAGCTGCGGAAAGCGAAGCGCTGTGCCAGCCACTCTCCCCCTGTATCACACCACCAAACACACACTGCTGTTGCACGGAGCTGCAAACCCAGGCTGTAGGATCTCATCCTGTGCTGGGAACCTGGGCACTGCTCCCTGTGCCCAGCTCAGCCCACGCTTCCCTGCAGCAGCTCCGGGCCCAGCGTTGCTTCCCCCAGGGGCAGAGGAACCACGGCCGAGGCGTCTCTGCCGGCTGCTCCTCAGAGAGGAAAGCCAAATTGCACCTCAAAGATTCAGCTGTTGGAAGCCAGCCCTGGGAGCCCACCACCCACAGCGAAGCAGTAGGAATCTGCCCCATCTTCTACCCAGAGCTGTCTTCCTGCCACAAGACACCCCTCATCATCCCATGAGGTTTTGGCTGCCTGACCTGCTCTTACTTTGCCAGAGTTTCTGCATTTTAAGTTAAAGGAAACGATTCCTGTTTCAGACATATGGTATTTTTGAATATTTTGGACTGATCTTAGGCTGTGGCATCAGGGAGCCAGCCTAATGTTTTATCTATGGAACGATTAGGGTATGAAAGCATACACTGCACAAAGGAGATGTGCTCTTGTCTCATCTCCCTTTTTTTTTTTTTTTTTTTTTTTTTTTTTATTTTCAATTCAGAAAAGGCTTTGAAAAAGAACTCCTGGTGAAGCAAAACACCCAAGGGGCATGCAAATCTGAACTGAGATACAGCTGCTGCTGGATTTCACTCCACAGCTATCCCAGTTCTAATTTATTACAAAACTAGATGTATAAAGATTATGACAGAGAAGGCACTGCAGATAAAGATTTAAAATTCACTTGCTAAATACATGTTTAGCTATAGTGAAAATGTGATTTAGTCCTGCCAGGATAGTTACGGTCTTGAACTAACATTGACTACTAATTAGAAAAGCACTGCAGGACATTATGATAATGAGTATTTTTCCAAATCTGAGGTATTCTGGATTGTTTCTATTAGGAAAAAAAAATCAAAATAAAAATGAGGGCATCAAATGAGTCTTTGAAAACATCCCTAAACAAACTGCATTCCACCAAAGAATAAAAATAATTAAATAAATAAAATAATGAATAAATAAGAGCATTTACCTTCAATTCCCCCTCACTCCTAGCTAGCCAGTTTCTAGATTTCCCTCCAAACGTTTTCACTCACTGCTGCCGTCCCCCGTGCTTGCTCCCAGCTCACCCCATGGTGCTGTCCCATACCCCCAAGCACCCCGGGGCCCAGCGGGGCACCCCTAGTCGCCCCCCATGCTCCAAGCCCTGCAGTGCCCCTAACTCTCATCTCTCCTACCCCTGGCTGCCATACAGCTCCTTGGGGAGCTGGTAGGGGAGCACGCAGCCCCTGCCCTGAGCAGCCGGCGGGCAGCTCCCAGCCACGTACAGCCCAAACAAGTGAGTGGGGCCGGGGGCTCTGCCTCGCCTCCTCCTGCTATCTCCACAGCTCCAATTTGCAAACACTTCCCACAGACTGCATTTAAAATGTATGAAATGCCACTGCTCACGCATTTAACAATCTCAGAGTGACTTGGTGACAGATGGGATGCGTAAGACTGAATTAGATGTGTTGACCAAAAGCATTAATCGCTTTTTCCTACTAATAAATAGGGCCTGTATTCACATGTGGAAGTTATTTAAAGCTCATAGATTTCCAGCAGCATTTGCTAAGCCTGGTCTAACAATTTTCTGTGAGCAAAATATTTACGCTCCAGACTCTGTTTTGATTAGAGGCGGCACTGCTGTTACAAAGCAGGCAGCCACGCCACTAGGCCAAGGCTCCGACATGGCGGCCCCACGCCCTGCTGGCACCCAGTGCCGGTCGGAGGGGAAGGCCCACGGCCCTCAGCGAGCACATGGCTGTAGAACAAATATTTGTGGTGCTACAGAGCTGCCTCCTTTGTCATGGAAACTGTCCTGTGAATGCAGCCTGGTTTGCCTGGGCAACGAAAATAGAAGTGGTTGGCAGACCTTCCCACGTGCGACAGAAAGCTGCCACAGGCGCGACAGACAATATGGTCCCGCCTCAGCTGCGTCTGGCACGAGCCAGGAAAACACGCTGCAGCCCACGGGCAGAACGGCACCTCTCCCTCGCCGAAATGTCTGCGCCCACTTCCTCGCCACAGCCCCAGGCCCTCGCAGCCAGGGGTTGCACTCACGCTTCTGGGAGCCTGGGCAGCAAAAGCTTGTGGATGGAGAGGACGTGCAGAGAGCATGACTGCCTCCTGTTCCCAGACTGTTCCTCACTCTGTCTGAATAAAGGTACATGCAGAAGGCTGGCAATCAGTTTAGCAGGTGCCCTTGGCGCTCTGTGCACGTTTGAGCTAGCGGCTGTACAGCACAGCAGGAGGGGGCTGCATGTGGGGGCACTGCCTGCTGCCAACATCGCCCCTCCGGCCCCATCAGCTCCCAGAGCTGAGCTCTCTCACTCCCCTCGAGCAGTTATTAGCAGCACACAGAGTTCATTTGTCTTCCGTGGTAGTGTTTGATAAGTACTTAATTGCACACAACTTTGGCAGGGCAGCATTTAGCATCGCGCTGCACTGCACAGCTCTGTGCAATACATTGCCCGTGGTCATCCATTTTCAAGCTACGAAAAAATCATCTCATCTTGACTTATTTCATACTATTTCACTAACAATGAGAAGTTATTACTGAAATAAAGCATTAACATTAAACACTTGCTGGCAGCATCTCTCCCCATTGTGTCCGTTTTCCATTCTTAGTTGAGTGAAAACTATTCAAGTTGCTGTTCTTCAGCTCAAAACTGGAATTATTTTAATAAAACCCATAAGCTGGTGGTTACGTCACTTGAAGGGGAAGGAGGCACATCCTTCCTGCAGATACAGGGAAGTTCGGTGTTCTCTTTTCCACCCCAAATCATGGCCATATCTCTAACAGGGAAGCATGGGCAGCTCCCCATTCTGCTTAGCACACTTGTGTGCAATGGTCAGGAAGCGGTTCTGCCTGCAGGAGCATCCACCTCACCAGCACCAGTGCCACAGGAACACCAGTAGCACCAGCAGTGACAGGGGCTCATGTCCCCAGCCCAGCACAAGGAGAGCAGCAGCAGCGGGCAATGGCGCTCCCAAAAGGTTTCAGCATAGCCCCTCTGGATGCACAAATTTGTCTGCAGGCTTCAAGCAGCAACTGCTTCTAAGTGTGTCTGGGTGACAAGCTTGAACAGGAGCATGGTGCCTTTGCAGGGCCCTGCTTCTGCCTGAGTGCACGTTTCCCCTGCTGAGAGCAAGAAACAGGGGAAACAACAGCAGGCAGAAACACTGTCTACAAGACTCCAGAGGCAGATTTGTATTTGCAGGCTTAATGCCTCCAGGGAGCAGAAAACTCCATTTTCCTGAAAGCCATCATTTCCTAGAAGTACAGCGGATGCCACAGGGGCTGCCTGGTGGCCAGGCACAGCGGTGGCACGTCCTGCATGGGGCAGGGCTGTCACCGGCTGCCATCGCCACCGCAGCACCCAGCCCTGGGGCAGCCCGCAACCCCGTCAGGAGCTCACAGGGTCAGCATTTGGAAACTGTCCTCCTTGTCAATCAATCTCTTGATTTCAGATTTAAAACTGCAATTGTTTGCTTTGTAAGTCAGAGTCTCCAGACTGCTCTGACAGGTTTTATCCTCCCCTGGGAACTCGCTCTGTGATCAAGTGAGTCAAATCAGTCTCTGCATCACACTGGGAGCAGAAGCCTGGGAGGGACACATGCACCGTGCACGTCACATTGCCTCTTGCGTACACAAGTGGCCGGCAGCCTGAATGAGGCTGTGAGCACAGCTGTGCCCGGCAGGATGGGCCCCAGCAGCCATCTTCTCGCCTCTCAGAGCATCACAGTGTGCAGGGAGAGCACACAGACATGGTGTGAAACATCCTCAAGATTAAACAAAATCTCAGAAGAGTGCAGGCACTTTCACTGGCTTCTTGATATTAAAACGGCCCTGTGTAGCACCCCACAGACATCAGCTGGTCCCAGTAGGATCTGCCACAGAGTCCTTGAAGATAAAACTTAGCACAAATCTTGCAGTCACAGCTTTGGGGATTTTTGTTGGGTTGCTTTTTTTTCAATCAAAACTAAGGCAACCACTTTGAAAACTGATTTCCAGAAATGATGCAGCTTTTTGTACAGATGTCCAAAGAACTAAACCTCAAAGCATATGGTCTGAGTGAAAAACTTCACATATCAAAACTTCAAACCCCAAAACATATCCTTTGTTTTTGCTTAGTGTCAGAAAGTCCAAAGACATCTTCAGTCTTTGGTGGCAGAACCATTCAGCCAGAGCAGCACTGCTGAGCTTCAACATGTTCTGCGTTAGAGTCAACCACTGAGAAAAAACCCAATGTCTGGAAAAATGACCAGAGCACATCTAGACAAATGGGGAAATAATTTCAGTTGGATTTCAATTAAATATAAATTGCAGGCACATTCATTATTTTTGTCTCATTCTTACCCAGTTAAAGTATAATTTCTTCCTGGTCTGGGAGGCTGTAATCCTGAAGAGAGGTGGAAGATTTCCTACTGCTGGCCTGGTCACTAAGTGCAGCACCCTGGCTGCCAAAGCATGTCCAGTTAAGTAACGGGTTGTGCTGGAACAAGGTCAGGATTTCCCGCTTTAAACTTCAATAGCAAAAGAAATATAAATGGATTTTCAGCTTGGTGAGCTCCAGAAGAGATGTCAGCATGGGAAAAAAAAAAAATAAAAACAGTTATACTTGAAAACAAATAGAGGGGCTGGATTCCAAACCTGATGGACCCAGTAGAGGGGTCCATGGAAATTTCCACGTGCCATGCTCTGTCCCCCCAGCCCCAGTGACCGTGACCCCACGTGCACGGCAGGAGCTGGGGCCCCAGCCGCGTCCCACCAGTGAGCCTGACCCAGGCACGTGCATGCCACACACCACCCACAGCACAGCAAGGCTTGTGTTTCCTACTGTAAGATTAACATTTTGTGCTGGGACCTTCTCTCACCAAGTTCCTTGTGAAGCTGAAGAGATCAATCCCTGCACCTCATCACAAAGCGCTCCTCGGGCCGCAGTGCCTTGCTAACACAGCGCTTCTGTGGGAATGGGGAGAGAGGTGAGAGAAGGTGAGACTTGCTTATGAAGTAGGTAAGGGTCACCTGGAAACAGTCTTTTGTTTAATATCACTGAAGACATCAAAATCCTACTTATGTTTTCCCATTGCTAAGCTGCTCGCATACAAATCTGGAGTTCGACTGCCACAGCACAGTGCTGCGTGCATACCGCCACTGTGCAGGACAGTTGGGGTTTCCTTTCATAACGTTACTGTAAGACAGGTGACTTAGGTTTCTTGGAAAGCATTTTTTTGGGAAAAAAATATTTAATCTTTTATTTTATGCGACTCCTACAACAGTATTTGCTGTTGTCTTTTTCAAGCGTGGCCATAAGAATTTTCATCTGATGGTGACAGGGAGGAGAAAGCAACATGCTTAAACCAAAGGTATATTGTAGTGCAGGTGGGAAGGGACCTCTGGAGGTCTGAGGTCCACCTAGGCTACCCCTGCCACAAACAGGGCTGACTCCAGCATGTCCTGACCCCAGCCAGGCTGCCAGGAGAGCAGATGCCCCTCTCAGAGGGGCAGGAGGAGTGCATCCCCCTCCCCTCCCATCTGATGAACGCGTTGGCCCTGTGCTGCAGGTAAAGAAACCTCACTCCAGCCTACCACCAGGCCAGAGCCACCCAAGCAAGTGCTGTGGGGTCAGAGCAGGGCCATCCTTCACAAGGAGGTGCAGAAACATGCAGAGGGTGCTGCAACAAGCAGCAGGGACCTGCCAGGACTGCTACCTCTTCAATGCAGAAGTCAGCCCGAGGCTCCCTGGACACGTGGGTACATCTCCAGAGGTGATGCCCCTCAGACAGCTCCATGGTGGCTTTGTGGTTTCATGTAAAAAATGTTTACAAGACACTGTAGTCAATAATTAAAGCTTTTGCACAACTCAGAGCTGTCTCTACAGCACTCCACACACATGCTCTGACATAAGGTGGGGATGTACAACCTGCTGCCCCGTCCCTTCCCCAGCCCAGCTGCTCCTTAGCCTCCATCCCCTGGATCTGCAGATGCCCAGAACTGATTAGAAGCAAGCTGACAGTAGCAAGAAGTTCCACATGCCAATCAAATTTCTGGTCTATCTGGAGAAGCACATTCGTCTCAGGGCAGCAAATGGGAAATACTGCACCTTCGGGAAGCAGCAAAAGGTGTGTTCAGATGAACTCGTTACCAATGATACACGGAGAATTCTCTCTCTACATGGAAGCACATGCATATCTGTCCACAATTATAAGGACTGAAATATAGCTGCAATCTATAGCCATAAGGTGAGATTTCCATCTTTATATGACATGAAAAATGTGCCAGACACAGGTTTGCCCATAAACAAAATTGCTTTTTTCAGCTCTCCCTTTAATGTGAAATATCAATCATTTTGTGGCTTTTATTACACAGAATTTAGCTTTTGTTTTTGACAGATGGCTCGCATTCAGTCTGAAGTACAACTGTATATCATCCCCATTATATACACATCTGAATTGCAGGACACATATCAAAAAGACAGTAATAAATGGCACTGAACACCTGGTGGAGCACGACTGTCCAGAGAGAGCCCACCCGAGTGCGCGGCTGTAAGAGGGAGAAGTGCCATCCTGCAGCAACGCACTGTGCTGGGTGCCCGTGCGGCAGTGCTCGCTGCTCGGCTGCTGGCTGCTCTCCGAGCCCAGCACACTGCCACACAGGTCACAAATATTGGGCAGGTCACACAGGCTTATGGTATCGCAGATCCTCTCCAGCCTTTGCCATTTGTGCCGCAGCTCCCCACACACCCCTGTGCCCCCAGGAGGCGCCGGCCCCGTCCCGCAGCCCCTGTGCACCTTGCATCAGCCCTCCCGGTGGTTCTGCATTTAGTCATTTGAGACAATTTGCTGCAGCAGCTGTCTGTAATCTGCCGTGCTTCTGAAACCAGGAAGAAGTTATTTCATGAAAAGATACACGTTAATCAGATTTTCCGTCCCATTTGATTTGTCAGTTGCTTTTCCCTTCTTTCACCGCCCACCATGGACATAGATGTTGAGCTGCCTGGGGTGTGCCTTCCTCTGCAGCAACCCCAGGTGGTGCTTCCAACACCTGCTGGTGCTCCTCTGTACCCTTTATCCCACCTCAGAGCTTCCCCAGGCCCTGCCAAGGCAGGCCATGTAGGTCCCACTTTGCCATCTGCAGATGTGCCCAGGTCAGTCCCTGCGGGCAACACAAGCCCACACACAGATCTGCCCTTGTCACTCAACTCTCAGGCCACAGAGATGTCACATCACTTCCAGGCATGCTGGAATAGCGACCAACCTCTGTTTGGAAGGTTTGCTATTGCCCTACCCCAACAGGGAGGGAATGCTGTCATGCAGCAGCCACCGGAGAAGCACCACAGGGAGTGAGCAGAGTCCTCGTGGGTACCCGCAGCCCTCGGCTCTGTGCATGGGGCCCACAGAAATCACAGGCCCAAGGTGCACTGTCACCACGACAGGCAAAATAAGGAATGTAAATTCACCAAGCTTAGTCAAAAAAATCACCGATTTAAGAGGAGAAACAGAAATCAGAGATGCAACTGCCAGACCTACTCCTCTCATGCACGCTCAGTAACGTGCGCCCAGGATCCTTCCTCGTGCATTGCAATACTCCAAACCTTCCTGCCCCGTTCTGCTGCTGCAGTGAGACAATCAACTCTCATCGGGTCAGAGCAATCTGCATAATCAGCCACAGAATTTGCAATTTTCCATTCACCTGCACAGAATAGTAAAGACATCTAGGGCTATTTTTAACATAAAACACGTAGCCGACAACAAACTGGCATTTAAAACCTTTACATTCCCCATGCATCCTGAGGCAGCCGTGGTGGGGAAGGTAAGCATTTGGAACATAAATGACTACGACAAATCCATCAAGAATGATTCATCCCCTTTTCTATTTAGAAAGTTTAATTTCTCTACAATAAAATAAAACAGCATCCATGTCAGATGTTACAAGCTGCTTGTCTGTTTGTACTAGCACAGCCATACGTGCAGGCCCTTTTCACATTTTTAACTTGCCTGCATTTTGCTATTAGCAGGACAGAATGACACCACATACAGCTAGGTAGGTCTGTTAGATTTCAGCAAGCATTTCCCACAGCGAACAGACCACGGGTATCCTCCTGAACACATGAAAGACGCTCCCAGCAGAGATGGCCCACGGGAGAGCCACCCCATGAGGGGTTTTGTAACCTGGCCAAAATGAGACAGAAGTCTCCGTAATTAACAACTTGGTAAGAAAAATGAAGGATTTCAACTCCATGTGAGGAAAAAAAAAAAAAAAAAAAAAAAAAAAAAAAAAGGAAAAGGATAATTATGCTTACTGGCATGACCTTTGGGATGTGAGAAATTCTCTCTCCCATGAAGTAACCCAAGGGCCCGTATCAGAGCCAGTGCCTGAACCCAGTCCTGTGCGGCCTCACCCCCATCAAGTTCAACTGGAGATTTAGCATCTGGCTGAAGAGCTTTTTCCAGACCCTGTTATACTAACAGAAACACTGCTTTAAGCCACTTCCTTTAGCTGTTTCTTTGGCCCCTCTTTTTAAGCATTTTTTTCATCCTCAAGGATGAAGAATTCTCTGGAAAAAGAGTTGCAAAGGAAACGTCACACCTAGTGCACGTACGGGAACGCTGGAGGACAGCAGCTGACACTGACCACACAACTGCCTCAGAGGACAGGGCATGCAATTTAATGTATAAATGCATTAAAAAAGGTAACATCACAAACCCAAGGTTTCCTCCAGACAGGAAAGCTGCACTTTCTGGAGGAGCTCCGATGCACCTTCCCAGCCCACCAGCACCAGCCTTGGCCAGTGGGACCTTCAGCAGCCCGCGATTTGGGGTGAGCCAGGCCAGCCATCTGACAGACACACAATATATCACCCTGCCCGAAGCTCTCAGGGACACCAGATTTATCAAAATAACACCAGTGACTTCAACAGCTTTTCTCTAATTCACTTCATTAGAAGAAAGTCACTACAAATCCACTTAGTGCTGCTGCAGCTTTCTAGCACAGGCTTAGTGTGCATGCAAGGGATATTTATTTCCCCCCAAATAATTTACATTATTCTCTAAACTCTTTAATTTATTTAGCAATTGTCTGAAATGTAATGCAGACAGTAATTTCCAGACTGTTCCATTCTTCATTGTCTGAATGCACACACTGGGGTTGCTCCATCTTTGCCCTCTGGCACATTCACAGGTTTTCATAAAAAGGGAAAAAAATTAAAACTACCCTAAAAGTAATTTTATGGCACTATTGCTTCCTTTCCCATACTGTTACCACTTACACTAAAAATAATAACCTCAGATTTTAGCACATGCATCATAGATACTTGGTTAAACCATGGAAAAGTTCATTAATTCCTGGTAATCGACCCATGATGTGCTTTTTACTGCCTTTTTTGAGCTGGGCGAAAAGGTCTGGGTGCTTGGGTACCAGCTTGGCATTGCCCACCTGAAGCAAACTCAGATGGAGCAGGCAGTGCCACAGGGCCACCAGCACCAGGTCACAGCCAGGTCCCTCTGCAGGGAGCCACCTCCTGCCAGCAGCAGCCCAGGGCTGCTCCTGGATGAAGCCCCAGGGCAGCAGCAGGCACAGTTCTTCAGTCTGATTAAAGGTTAAATGGGATAAACCCAGGGAGCCCTGCAAAGGGAAGTACAGATCCATGTTTCTGCCTCTAAGCCCCAATTTTGAGAAAGCCCTGCGTGCAGAAGTGGAATTTGTGCTGCACTTGTGATCTCTCAGCTCCTGCCACGCAGAGCTTTTATCCTACCAGAGGGCTCTGCCATCACCCAGGACAGCTCTCAAAGCATCCTCCAGCTGACAGCCGCCTCCAGCACCACCTCCCCCTGCATCTGCCTCGAGTGGGAGCAGGATGGGTGCCCCCTGCCACCCAGGTGGGCGCAGCAGGACCCCAGTACCACATCCCCACCTCCCTCCTGCCGGATCCCTTGGCACAAGCAGCAACGAGCACACAGCATGCTGCTCGCTCCATGGGGTCCTGCCAGGTGTGAGGGGCCTCTGCTCCAGCACTCCTAATCAAAACTCTGCCAGAAAGAACAAAACACTCCCCAGGTGCTTTGTCATTTGTTTCTGGGGTTTGTTTTGTTAAAGGAGCCCCAGACTTCTGGTCTGATGGAGGATTCAGATTTCATGATTCAGAGCAGTTTTACAGACAAACGTGTTTCTGAATCCTTAAGGAGAAAAAAAAATAGAGAACCATGGAATGGCTGCTGTTCCCCTTCACAGGGCAGTATTTAATGACTAATTAATTTAATGACATTAAAATTTCAGCAGCTTCCACAGGTACCAATGCCTCCGTGCTGGGCAGGCAGCTGGAGCTCACCCCAAGCCCAGCTGCTCCCCAGCACTTTCGGTGACACCAGCACCTTAAAAATATCCAAAATAAAATAAAATAATAAAATAATAAAATAAAAATAATCAAAAATGTCCTCTTAAAGGAGAGCCCCGTTTGAGCTGCTCCATGTCCCAGGGGTGGCAGAAGTTTGAAGTGGGGAAGAGGGGGGGCCTGGCCCCACACTTGAACTGCCCATGATAAATTATTCACTAGGTTGAGCAGACTTGTCTGTGTGTGCATTATTTCACATGTACAAAGTAGGAGACACACTGAATTGTCCTGCTAGTTCAGGCTAGCCAAGCAGCTGGCCCAGGTTAAAGCCTTACATCCCCAGCAGGTTCTGCCGGGGGCTGTGCTCAGTGGAGCTGCCCTGCCTCGCTGCCAGAAAGCCGAGGGATGCAAACCTGTCTGCTCCTCGACAGCTGACGAGACAGGCTTCAAAACACTTAAAGTTCTGCAGAGAGGAACAAGGCAACGACCGTGCACTTGTCTGCATTAATAAGGGCTTCCTTCCTGGTGGATTTGGAGTGCTGTGGGTTTATTATTACATAGCACAGGATTATTACAGAGAAACAGATGTCAGCGTGGCACTGCTTGCCTGAACGTGTCTTTGTTCATCTGTGCGTGTAGGAGGGTGCAGGAGCAGGCCCCTCACAGGCCGAGCACTCCCAAACCCCTGGGTCGTGTACCCCTGGGGGTCCCTGTGGCAAAGGCTTGAGCTTCAGTGCCAGCACTGGGAGCAGCACACACGTCCCCAGCAGCAGTGACCATGCACAGCCACTTCTCACCTTCCCTGTGCTTGCTCCATCGTCCACAAGCACCGCCTCAAATTCCTGAGTCCCTCCTTTAAAGCAGACACAGGTACCAGAAACAGAACTGCTCAGTCAGCACTGTGGGCGAGATATTTCAGGCCAAGAAAGAAAAAAATTGAACCTATGCAACAATGGAGCTGAAAACCAGAAATGGAGGGCTCAGAGAAGGCAGAGCTTGGCCAAAAAGCAGCTCGGTGCTTTCCGTTTATTGACCTACCATTTATTGATACTGGGCTGAAAACAGCCTACATCAACTAAGATATAAAGTCCTTTCATATGGAGATTGATTTAGTTCCACAATAAATTTGAACAAAATGCTTCCTCTCTCTCCAGCCCTCATCTCCCCAGCTGCCAGGGAGAGGTAATTGAATTTCAGATCTACATAGTGGACATTCAGCAGAGGCTTTAGCAGAGAGAGGAAATCATTTCTGGATACAATTTTAAATGATGTGGTGTGATTTTGGGCTTAATGAGTGGAGAGGCCAATGTACATTAAGCAGAAAAAAGAAATTCTCGATTATCATTAACTTCAATGGAACAATATAGAACTGAAAAATCTATATGCAGAAGTTATTTCTGGGGGTTAAGCTGCCTGGTGCCCTTGGGCTGCCTGCAGCACCCAGCCCTGACCACTCACTCAGATCTGCACTTTTGGGCAGGAAGCATTTTTCCACATATAATTTTACCCAAAGGTCTCCCGCTGTTTTGGCGGTGCTTCCTTTCAATTGTTATTTAAATGTATTACCCACCTTTGAATCATCTCTTTCCTTAATGAAGGAGATGCATCTGCTTCCCTCTCAAACGTTCAAAGTCAATTTTTCCTGCTGCACTTTCCAAATATGTAATTTCAGCAGCTGTGGCAGGGCTCCAGCCTAAAGCCAAAATCAAACAGAAATTAAGAAGTGTCTCCAGGGACTACTGAGACAGCAGGGCTGTGACTAGACATGGGCTTTGCAGGAGGGCTTTGGGCAGAGCAGGGTAAGCCAGGTTCTCCCCTGTGCAGGCTCTCAGAAGGAGCCCAGAGCCTCCCAGCAGCTCCCCGAGCTTCCAAAGCCCCCGCAGCAACCCCACTGGGTCTCACAGTTCCTGCCCCATAGAAATGCGGGGCCTGAGCCCCCACCCGCCCACAGAGCCACCAGCTGGGAGCTCACCCACAGACACCCCCTAAAAAATAAAGTCAAATTTAACAGTAAGCTGGAAGTTTGATCGGAAAAGCAGTGGCTGAGCTGTACTGCAATGGCGTGCAGTAAACAAAAATCATGAGACCAAAAACCCCTGCCAAAAGCTGAGATGTCAAAGATGTTAATTTAATTGGGAGAGGGAAAAAGCAGTAGGCTGCCCTGCTCCCTGCAAGCTCTCATGGTAGTTAGCAGGTAGTGACACCAGCTGAAGGACAGCTGGAGAGGATTACTTTGAGCATCACAGCTGCATGTCCTGTTAGAGCCCGAAACCTCAGAACCTAACGTGGCATCAGTTGGCTCTTCCTCCAGCTGGGAGGAGAGGCTCCAGTGATGCTGCCTTTCCCACGGTGTCACTGCAGTGCTGCAGGTAACGTGTGCCTCAGCCTGCTTCCACACCCTGCTCGGTTTCTCTTCCCCTATCCTTTTCTTTTTTCTCTCTCTTTTTTTTTTTTTTTTTTTTGTATTTACAAAGAACAGGAAAATGCAAATTCATTGCCCTGAATCCGTGACGCAAATAACAGTGCCTCACTGTTTGTAGCACAAACCTGGAACACGTCTTCTGATTCTGAGTGCTCCATGTGGTTAGTTACAGCAATTGCCCTGCTCTGGGCAGAGGCCAAATAACTGGCTGTTGTTGGAAAAATAAAGATACAGATGATTTGGGTTGGAAGGGACCTCAGAGCCCACCTGGCTCCAGCCCCTGCCATGGGCAGGGCCCCCTGTCCCAGCCCCGGCTGCCCCCAGCCCCATCCAGCCTGGCCTTGGGCACTGCCAGGGATGGGGCAGCCACAGCTCCTGGGGCAGCCTGGGCAGGGCCTCACCACCCACAGAGGGAATTGCTTTCTTATCCCTATTCCTTAAACCTACTGTCTTATTTTAAAGCCATTGCTTTTCATCCTGTATTCTTCTCTGAAACCTTTTCTATCTGTAGAGAAAGAGAACATGATTTTAAAACCCTGTTCTTCTCTATAAATATTTTGTAAAAGGTTTTGTTAACCTTTCCCACAGAATTAATCACCCTGAGGCTCTGCTGTCAAAGCCTGAAGCCACAGGTACCTGTCTGTCCTTGCACATGGGGACCCTGGCCTCTGCTGTGAAGACCTTTCATTTCCTGAGCCCATTTCTTTCCCAAGGTTAAGACATCGTGCCTTACCAAGGGCTCTCAAAGACAACAAGAAGAGAGAAGCAACAAACATGAAAAAGGCAATTTTACTCTCTACAGGGTAGAGACAAGTAGCATTTAGCTCCTCAGTGCCCTCATTTCAACTGGATGAGGAGAACCCGTGGATGGTTCAGGAAGCAGCTGGAGAAGAGCTTGCTGGAGAAAAGTGCCCTAAAAGCATGCAGACAGAGTGAGAGCAAGAGGCAGCCCTGGGGACAAACTGTTCTGTGCTCAGAGAGGCAGGAGAGGGGCACGGGGAGCGTCAGGAGGGACGCCAGGTATGACATGTACTGGTGAGGACCATAAGCACTGCAGCGAGGCGCTGCTGCCGATCCCAGTGCCAGCCTGGCATGCAGCGAGCTGCCCCCAGCCGAGCAGGCTGGCACTGCCAGGCTGGTGCCTGCTGCTTGTGCCCAGCCCTGCTGGGATGTTCCTCACCCTAGGTCCCCTGCATGGAGCTGCCCCGTGCCCATCCTGGCATCCCCTGCCCCAGGTACACACCAGCCCAGTGCCCAGGCCCCACACAGAGCTATGCCAGGGATGTGTGGTCAAAACAGCAGGGGTGTCTGACCCAAGGCTGTCACGGCCCCATGGACCTCCATGAACACAGAATCATTAGGGCTGGAAGAGCCCTCCAAGAGCATCTGGTCAAACCACCCCCCTACCACCACCATCACCCACTGACCCTGTCCCCAGTGTGGGGACATGCCCCCAGTGGGCACCACGTCCAACCTCTCCTTGAACACCCCCAGGGATGGGGACTCCCCCACATCCCTGGGCAACCCGTCCCAACGCCTGACCGCTCTTTATGAAGAAATGTCTCCTAATAAACACCCCGTGAACCTTCATGGACACATGCAAGTACATGCAGACAGGATTTGGTGTTTAAGCCTCATTAGTAAGACAATATGTTTGCTTTGATATGCAGAAAGTTTAATTCTCATCATATTCATGCTATTTGCACTGTTTGGTTATTCTAAACATTTCCCTAGCTCTGTTTGCCTGAAGCCGCAGTTTTTCAGTTGATGCTAATTTATCTTGAAACTCACGGTATATGTATGTACACATCTTAAGAAACACATACATGGGGACATCACAGTGTACTAACCCAAACAGCAAGGGCTAACGTGATAAGCTGGACTGAACTGAATGTTTCGGCCACCTACCCATAGAGCAGCTTGTTTAGGCTCAACTCTGCTGAGCTCCCGGTCTATTTTATACTCCATTTTTCTACATCACAAAATTCCTCCTGTGGGAATCTCATGTGGGAATACACCAAGGTGTATGATGTGCACACACAGACATTGGCTATTCCCAGCACTGGCTCCTGAGTCAATAAAATATCTACATTGCAAAATGGAAAATGTAGTCTTCCTCCTTAAAAGGGGGAGCAACAGGAAGAAAAAAAGTCCAGGTTGCAGCTGTGCATTCATTGACCACAGGACACTCCCAGAGCAGCAGCAGGCAGGTTCTCAGCACATCTTTGTGGCCACCCGGGCAGGACAGCCTTGGCCACCACCAGCTGACAAATTATCAAACAGTCCCCAGTGTACTCCCAGCAGCTTATTCCTTGTCCCTGTGACCTGTCACCAGGAGCACAAAACCCTCCTGCAGCACCACTGACCCACGGTGCCACTCTCCAGAGCAGATGAGCACTGCGGAAGGGCTTCACACCAGATACATTGCGTCAAGTGCTCTTAAATTCTTGTCATACTCCTCAAAAATTCCATGCTCTAAAGTTCCGAGTCCACCACTGATCCGAAGGTGGTTTTTCTTCTGCTTCTGACATTTGGGGTCAATCAGCCTGCCCATGCTTTAACAGGAACCCTCCCCACAACTCCTTGAGGAGCACCAGCAAGCAGCTGGGCAGGAGGAGATGCTCACTGGTGCAGGTCTGCAGGTGGGGGCCAGCTGTGGGTGCTCACCAGGAAAGGAGCTCTACAGAGCAATCACCAGGAGACCAGAGAGGCTGTGCATTTGGAGCATAGCCATGTCCTTAGTGGGGTTGTTTTAAAAGCCCCCATGAGGCAGCTCAGCGAAGGCAGCAGCAGGGACCTCACCCCACCGGTGCAGGCAGAGCAGGGAGCGATGCGCCCCGTGCCCCAGCACTGGAGCTGGCTGCTGGTTTGAGTGGTGCTGCTGGGGGCAGGAGGGCAGTACCCGGTGTGTTTTCATGGCACATGGCTAAATCTGCCCCAAAAAAAGAGAGATGTAAACAGCTAAATCAAAAACACATGCACTTGAAAACAATTAGGCTGGAGTGACAATAACAAGGATGCTTTTAATATTAATTTTTCTTCAAAAAATACGTTATACATCATTGCCCTTTCTTCTTCCCCACCAGACTTCTCAGTTCTAACCGATACTTCATTTTTTTAATAATGACTCAATACTCTAGCTCTAGTGCTTTTTTTTCCTAAGTCATGTAAGCCTCTCAGCTTAGTTTTTTTTAATTAAAAAAATATGATTGCAAATATCTGAGCTCTAATAGGTTAGTGACTGCAGTGACTCTCTGCAGAAATGGTGTTACCTTTCAGCAACACAGGGAATTTTTCATACCACTTTGGCTGTGATTTGAAACATTTAACCTCCTGCCACGTATTCCCCTCCCTTTTTATTAATAGAAAAGAACTCTGGGTAAAACTTTCAGAATACCTGAAAGAAATCGGTGCAGCTGGCAGGTCTCAGGTGCCAGCTGCACAACACAGCCGGGCACGTGCCCGGCCGCCAGCCCCGGTGCTCCCTTGGCCCAGGTGAAGCTCGCTCACGTGCACACATGGTGCCACTGCACCTCTGCACTGCAGCTTGTCTGAACACATTTCTCACTAAAACACCACGAGCATTTTAGTGAAGAGCACATCAAACATAAGCTAATATGAGGAAATGTGATATCATTGTGCAGGGAGGGTGAACGTGCTCCTGGACTGCAGGCAGAGTGCTCGGCCCCTCGCTGCCTTCAGAACTTTGTAATAGCTAAAAATATAACAATCTTCTCGGTTGTGGGTCTGCTTTGCTAGACCACTCTTATAAGTGCATCCAGCAATCAAACCATCTCACATCAGGACTGTTCTTCACCTCAGCCATTCCCTCCCTACTCCAGACACTGGGGGAAGCACCAGGGCAGCATGTGGTGCTTGGCACCGACCAAGCCCAAGCAGGGCTGGGCACTCACAGACCAGGGCTGGAGACCACTGACCTTACTGAAACCCCCTCATTCAGCATGCTGACCACCACCTCTGTTCTGCACTGCATTCGGTAGCATTCTGGGGGGAGGAGGAAGGAGGGGAAAAGGAAAGACCCAGCCTCCTTCCTTCTGCCCCCACAAAGCAGAAACCCGATGGTAAATCTGTCAGGTCACACCTGGGTTCAAGAAATATAGATTGAAGGCCTCGTTTAACACCAAGGACCTTTAATGTTAATGACCATTTCTCCAGCCCACCTAAATGCCCTGTGGCTGTTCTACTGTCTCCTTCATGAGAGATTATTACAGCTATTTGTTTCAAATGCTGTGAACAAAAAGCATTGAAGTCTAGAAAAGTTTAGAGACAGCACATCAAGCTTAAATCAGAGGCAGCTACAAACATTTTCTGGTGCTGTGCTTTGGATGCACTGTAAATCTTCAGCAGCAGGCAGCGTGTTCTTGTGCCATCTGCTGCAGGGTCACTCCTCTACTTGCTGTCTAAAATAAGATTTCAGCTCCCTGGAACGACTTTTTTAAAAGAGAAAGAATACCCTAAAGGTCTTCTGTGGAAATTCATGTACCAGCACTTCCTCAACAGTGTAGCTTCATCCAGGACCTTTGTTATAAAACATTTGCTATTAAAGAAAGTAATACTTAAAACCAAACACTTATTACTGTGAAGTTTGAAATATTCCTGTTAGAGGAATATAATATTAAGGCTATAAAGTACTTTTGGAATTTTATAACAGCTATTATCTACATAGGCTTGAGGTCAGCAGTGACCACACAGCATATGGGTAATGTCATGATACAAGTTATTCCATCTAGTCTTTGGCAGTAATAAAAAACAAAATGCATAAAATTGGCAATTTATTTCCTCATTTCCATTACAGCTAAAGTCTCTTTGAAGACAGCTGGAATTACGTTACGTAGCAAGCTGAAAGGACATGAATTTTGTATGCCTAAAAATGAGGCTGAAGAAAGTATTTCCAGATACAAGTCCCCCAACCTGGAAAGTAAAGATGCTCTAGTGGCCCTCAGGTCCTCCGTGGGTGGCTTTTTGTACAACCCAGGGCGCAGAAGCAGCCCGTTGTGACCCAAGTGTCTCTCCTTTCCATTATCAGGTACTTGTTCTTTACTCACTGAGATAAGGAACCTAAAGCCAGTTATCTCTATCCAAACTGCACCAGCAATCAGGGCAGCACAGGGAGGAGCTGGGAGAAGGAAACCCAGAATCAAACCCAGAACCCCACAGAGATATCTCCTGGCAGATGTCCCCTGCCACCTGCAGCTCTGTCAAATTGCAAAGGGCCTACTTTTCCCTTTCAACCCTCCTCATTTGGGTTAAAAGCAGCAAGAAGGAAACTCCAGGCACGAGACACAGCAGAGCTGAGCCGCAGCATGCAGAGCAGAGGGCACACCGCTCACAGCAAGGAGAGGAGAACCGTCATGGGCAGGAGACACGGGGAGCCAGGTAAGTTACACACTGCAAGCCGAGCAGTGACACTATGTGAGCTATATCAGCAATTACTTTCATCAGCCTATATGACAAAAGCTTCCTGCAGCAGCTCGGTGGTGAGCACACTCCAGGAGGCAGACACCACGCTCCCCAAACACTGAGGGGTTTCGCATGATTTCTGGTCCCCGTCCCCCCCCCCCTCCAGCAGGAGAGGAAGGGGTCTGTGCTGGGGAGGGGCAGATCCACACTCCTGCAGCTGATGCTAGACAAGCTCTCCAGTTCAGGCAGCCAAAGCCTCTCCTGCCTGACAAACTCTTCCTCCACAACAACCTCTGTAGTCACAGCACAGGGCTGGAAATGGCTTTTACCTTAAACAGCTCAGCATCCTGACCAGCAGCCGCATCCAGCATTCCCTTGGCAGGGCAGAAAAAAGCAGCCATAATCCCCACCTGAAAGCCACTTTAAAAGGCTTTGAACACATCATTTCTGCTCCCTGAACTCTGGAAAGAGCTGCTGAACCCATATAAATCCCGAACATGTTTGGTGGGCTCTGTGATGTATATTCAGAGCCCTTGGAAACAGCAGTGGCAGCCTCCTCCCACCAGCCCTGGCTGCGAGCTGCTGGCTGCTCACATCTCCCAGAGGGGCTGCTGAAAAGCTGGAGCCTCTGGCCTCCACCTGGAGGCTGGAGAGTTCTGCATCGTAGCCTTGTAGGAACATCCATAATTAAACGCTCATTTGAGTATTCGGTCTCCTGGGAAGAGCCAGCAGTAGAAGCAGCAGTCAGGAAGCACTGAGATGCCAGCTACACCACCAAGCTCACCCGCAGCTTTAAACCACTTCTCGCTCCAGTGCCATCGCCCAGCCAGTGCACTGGCCTCATCACATGTGAGTCAGCAGAAGCCCTCTGAAGAGCAGTCCGAGTGCCAGAGTTCACTGCACAGCTCTGAAACCTGACAGCTACTTTCCCAACTGACTTCACAGCTCAAAGAGGTCAAGTGCCACCAGGAAACTCAGTGGGCTGCAGCAAACGCACCCACACCAGCTCCGGTACTCCTTTAGTCACACCAGGAGTACTTTTATTTCCAGCCAAGTATTTTTAAAGTGTGGTGAGTAAAAAATGCTGTAAATAATATAGCATAGTTAATTATTAATAGTTCTGAAAGAGTTCTATCTATAGTCCCAGAAGTCAGCTCATTTCCCTGAATGCTGGATGATGGACTGCCAAAGCTGAACATTTGGGGATTTGCAGCACTTTGCAATGCCCTTTTGCCCATCTCCATTTCTGTGCAGTGGCACCTGACCCCACAGGACCACCGACACTGGGCACAGATTTATCCCAGCTCCACACTCACACTTTCCAGGAGAACAGCATTGGCCACCTGGCCACATCCTTGTGTGAGCACCAGCTCCACGGGGAAGCAAGATAGTGCCGTGCCAAGTGCATTACATAAAGAAAGTGCCAATTAAAACACCAGTGATGATGGATGCTCAGGAGGGAAAAGCTTTTCACCTCCATGCACACAGGCGTATTTTTTCCCAGGCATTTTCTGAGTCTTGAAGTTCAGAAGAACCCCCGCAGCTCTCGGTGCTGCGTGCTGGCAGTGCTCATGTCGCAGTTTTCCCCTGCCCCAGGGCCCAGAGACGAGTGAGAGTGCGGATGAGCTAGTCACCAGCCCAGCCCTGCTATCAGAAGTCTTCTTTAAAGGCTGCTCCCTCACCAGGGAGCCTCGCCCCTTCTGGGCTTGCAGCTCCAATTTGCATCAAGGCACAGGTAATAGGAAAATTATCCCAGCTGTCAGCCTGCTGGAAACCACCCACTGGCAGAGTCAGGAAAAGCTGCGTTCTGTCCTACTTCTGGACCTAAAAAGCAGCAGATGAAAAACAAGAGCGAGAAAACCATGTGTGCCTGTCCCAGCCGCAGGAAGCACGCCAGGAGCAGCGTGGCAGTGCCTGGGCAGCTCTGCAACAACACCTGGGGACACCAGTGCCAGCACAGCACAGCCCACAGTCCCTTTATTTTAAAGCTATTGTGAAAACAGGTCCTAATGAAATCCTTGCAACAAAAGCAGCTGCCACAGCTATTTGCAGCCTCAGGCAAAACCCTCACCACCAAGAGCAGGCTGAGCACCATGGCAAGGAGCAGTGCCCCCTCCAAGTAGAGGTGTTTGGTTGTGTCAAGCCCTGGAGGTCTCTTACACCTAGAAGACAGGTTTCAAGAGCTCCATTGGATTGGAGCAGTAAGAATTGTACCAGCACAGAAAGCCAGCTGGGTGTTGTGCATATGCAAACCAACACCGTACCCCCAAAGCCCAACCCCAGGCTCCTTGCTTTGTCTCTCACCAAAGTGTTTTTCTCCCCATCAGCAATGCTCCCGGGAGCATCAGCAGTGAAGCCAACGGGGCACAGGGACCAGAAGGAGACTTATATCACCCAAGGGATCACAGCTGCCATCAAGTTATTTGTGGCACTGCAGAAAGATGGCTTTTATCATAAAAGTTTAATTGGGCTATGCAGAAAGATGCCAAAATACAAGTATGCTTTTGCAGCAAAGAGTTCATGAGAGCTGACAGAAATTTCCCAAAAAGACCAAATGCTTTTTTCTTCACCATCTTTCATTACCACGTACAAGAGCATTCAGGCTATCAGTTGGACTAACAACAAACCAAAAAAACAAGAGCTCCTTTAGTGAAACACACCTCAGGCAGAACAGAGTCAGGAACCAGGGGCTTGTAGTGACCACAGCACAAGCAGGGTTCTCACCAACCTGTACACCCAGCAGCATCATGAGGGCTGGTAGCCCTAGGGCATCAGCAGCCAAAGCAAGGAGAGGAACCAGGTCTGGAGCCCAGAGCAGCAAAAAGACAAGGCCATGCAGCTCTGAGCTCCATCAGAGTGCAGGCACCCTACAGCAGGTCTCCAAACAGGTGTGGGGACCAGGCTGCAGCTTAAATGGAGCCCATGGGCGAGGGGGTGGGACCCCAGGTGGGGCTGATGGTGGGGCCCAGGTGGGGCAGCCCAGGATGATTGGAAGCCAGGAGCACCACACACACTGAGCTGCCCCATGCTGGGGGCTTGGGGTTACTGTTGCTGCCGCCAGCCCCACACGCTGTGCACCAAGGCAAACAGAAGGCTAGTGTGGGGCCTCAGGGAGCAGGTGCTGCTTTTAACCTTCACACTTTTTTTGGGGTCTTCCTAGGATCAAGCCCTCGACTCTGTCAGATGCCCTTGCCAGGGGCTCCCAGCCCTCAGGGCTGTCCCTCAGCCCCAAGGACATCACTGCTGCCCGTCCCCTGCTCTCAGGGGACACCGTGTGTGTTGCACGCAGCATCCCCAGCCTCCACGTAGCTAGAGTTGGAGACCTTTACAATTCCCTCCAATATCAGAACATGCCATCACCTCCCTTGCTTTTTTATGAAAATGAAAAAAGAAATCAGCGGCTGTTTAATTCTCCCGAGTTAGGTTACCAAGCAAACATCTCCCTTGATCTGTACCAAGCTCGCACTGCAGCCTCCCCCAGCACCCTTTATTTCCAGCCGTGAACAGTAACTGTGCAGGATTCAATCACATCGTGGTAAAAGTCAGAAGTAAAGAACTTCCCCGTGGTACTTAAAGGGACCTTTTGGTGCCTGTATCACACACTTGCTGCCATCAGCTGTCCTCAGCCTGTTGCTTTTTAGAGCCTTTTCAGGCCCTCACAGGGGACGTGCTCGAGCAGGGGATCGTGTCCCCCATGGCGGGGAAACGTCTGCCGAGCTGCTCAGCCCAAAGCTCCATGCAGTCGGGGTGGGCCGGAGAGGATGGGTGCAGAAAGGCACCCGGGGGTGGCTGCCTGGCGGACGGCAAGCCTGCGGGCCCTGCGGCCTGGCGGCTCTGGCGGTTCACTCGCTGCTGTTTGCTCGGTTAGGAACTCAACACCCTCATGCCCAGGTGGTCCCTGCCAGCACCATCTCCCCGCCTCGCTGCTGTGACCACGGGGAGGCCGAAGCTGCGTGCCCAGAGGTGTGCGATGGGGCTCAGCCCCTCCTTGTACCGCCTGCCTGCCACTGGCACACACAGGGCCACAGCACAGCAGTCCCACCTGGAAGCCCCCAGCAGATGTTGATGCATGTGCAGGCTAGCCTCTGTCTCTGGTCCTTTTGTCACAAATTATCTGCCTTGTGCAGGCAAAAAGAAAAAAACAACTCATACAAATGCTTAAATTCCTTAAACTGTAACCCCATTGTACAATCAGATTGGTATTTCTGAGTCTGTATATCCACCTAAAGGCTAACCCATTTTCAGGATTAAAGAGGAAAACAAAAATAACTCAGTAGCTTCCAGCTAAAATAAAAATATGCTATTCACTTCATTAATCAAAATCTAGGTCACTTGCCAAATACACACACTCTTAAGGAAAACAAATTAGATTTTTCTCTTAACAAAAGCCACTATTTGAGAAGCACATATTCATGCTTGAACACTGGCCTGCAAAGGTTTCGGTGCCATCACCCAGCTTGCTGCGTGCCTGCAGAGCGACTTCCAGCAGCGTGCGGGGCTTCGGGAGGTTTCTGAGAATCCCCCAGGTGTTTTCCCAACAACACGGCAAGATCTGCACGGCTGGAGAGCACCGGGGGAAGCGGTGCGGCAAGGCGGGCTGCTGCTAGCGCCCCTCCGGCCTGTGTGTCGGCACAGCACAACGTGCAGGAAGCACAAAAGGCGAAGAAAAGCCCAGCTCAGGCTCTCTGCTTTCATCCAACAGAGTTTTTCCCTGACTTCTTCAGAGAATTTGAAAGATCAGGCTAAAAATCCTAATTAAATTCGCATTTTTCAATATGCAAGTGTGCTGCCAGAAATTGCTCAGCTAGGTCCTTCCGCAGGAGCATGGAGAGGCTTTTGAAGTTTTCAGGACTTCTCTTCCTATTTGAATTCTTAAAAGGCACTTTCTGTTCTTCATTCTTTCAGATCTAGACTCCAGACACTCAGGTTTTGCAACTTGTAAAAGTTTTTTCCGGCATAGCTGACTCAGTCTTTAAAAAATAGCTATAATTCAAAAGTTTTTGTTTTTCCCTCAGCCCTTGTTTTTCTTAGCTGTCTCCTGGGCTGGCTATACTTTTTATGCAAATGTTATGTGATTATGCAAAAAGATCTAATTAGATTGATTGATATTGTCATATCAACAAAACCCAGACCTACTTTCAAATCCCCACAAAGAATGTGTACCAGGCAGGATTATCGTTTCAGGCGTTTTCTTTGGGGACCCTGTTTTGCATTTGTTATTGTTCCAGAACCTGTGGCTGCTCCTCATACCGCCCTTGCTGGAGATCGTATTTCTTTAATCAGAGTTTTCACCTGTGGTTGTTAATAAACTTGAAGTTTTCCGGCCAGCTTTGCCACTGCCGTGGTGAGGGTGGCAGTGCTGTGCCTGCACAGAGCAGCTCCGGCCATGCCAGGCCCAGCACCACAGCTGAGCGCACCCCAATTTTCACTAAAAATATGAATCCTGAGGGTGCCGTGGTGGGATCCACCCCAGCTCCTGGACTCCCTGGTGGCTCTGCCTGCAGCCAGCAGCACCATGAGCATGCCAGGCTTGTGGCTGCTGGCACAGCACCTTGAAAGTGAGGTTGTCCAGGGTGGGAGGGAGGCACCGGGTGCCTTTTGGCAGGCCCTGTGCACAGAGATCTGCCCCACGGCCACAGCGCCCGCAGGGGACCCACTGCCATCTTCAGCAGGCAGCACCGGCTGCCCCAGCACAGACGGGTCAAGCTCAGCCTGTGTCAGGGGATATGGGACGTGGGCATCTTTATTTCTAGGGCCGGCAGTGCCACCTGTGGTGACAGACATTGCCTCTTCCCAACCCACAACAGAAGCCAAAGGGGTGCTAATACTGCCGTAACCTCTCAGACCGGGCTGGAACCCATGGGTAGAAGGTGATGAAGTCAGCAATTACTGTTCATAGATTTCCTTGCTAATTCACACAAGTGGAAAGATAACTGAGACACTGAGTGAGTGCAGTGCTTGGTAATTACCTTGCAAGTAGAGGCACACAGTAGCTGCAGAAAAGCTTCTTAACCAAACACCAAGCACGTGTTGTGAGCCTGCTCGCAGGAGAGTACCTGCAGCTGCAATAAAGCCACCAGAAATCAACAGATTTCTGTTCACCAGATTCTGCTTCCATACTTAAATACACGAAAAATAAGTGCAGAGGTGAATTTTTGTGTTGGACAAAGAAAAGAAATGCCCAGACTAGACCGTGCAGAGTAAGTCCTTTCAGCTGTGCTGTACTCAGATGCATAAGGCTGAGGGAGATTTGGCAGCCACATCACTCACTCCTGAGAGCCTCTGCAAAGAGCAGGAATTTGCCCTGTTTCAGAGCTGTGTCTAGCATGAAACTCCAGCACCAGATTCGGTGCCCGATGCCCTCCGGATGCTCAGGACAGATGAGGGACGAGGACTGGCCGGTATAACAAATGACCACATGAGGGTAGGAGAGAAAGCTCTAATTTGTGGTGAGGATAAGAGACACGGAGGCTTGTGGAGATAAGGAGAATAAATGCTACCCAGTTTGGAAAGCTGCTAGTCACCCACCTGAGGAAACGCGGAGAATAAAGATCAATATTCTATGTAAGACAAACATCAAGCCATTAGGCGAGCTGATGTTTCCCAGCACGAAGCACGAGGAAAAGCTCCCGACAGAGGAGCTGGTAAGTGCCTGGGCTGGGGGCTGCCCGGCACCAACAGAGCTCTGTGCCTGGAGGGCACAGGGGCCCTGTTGGGCTTGGGGGGGCTCCCCAGGCACGGGGCTGACATACCTCCCCAGCCCCAGCCCCTGCCTATTTTGTGGTCTACCAGTATGTCCATTTTATCCCCCCAGTTGATGGATTTCTAGTTTAAGTCTGGGTTTCTTATTACTTCTTAAGATGCTAGTACGTTTTGTCCCATTTCTGCTATTCCAGTGCTGAAGATCATCCATCTCTTCCTCTCTTACAAGAGCTGTACTGATGCTTCCCAGTTCAGCATTACCAACACATTCCCTTGGCGTATTTCTGGGTTTTGTTCTGACATTGCTAATGAAAATATTAAATAAAATTGGTCCCTACTCTTGTCTTTCAGAAAATCCACTGGCAACTCCCTCCAGCCTACAGCTCCCACTAACACTATGTTTTTCATCTCTCCTTTAGGCAATTATTCATCTCCTTGGTCATATTATGGCTTTTCATTATTATCCATCTTCTCCAATTTAAGTCATAATATCCCATCTGGTACAGTAGCAACTGTTTTATTGCCTTAGTCCCTATGTTTAACATAAATCATCCTTATTGAAAACGAAGATAATATATATACTTTGTTTGGGGCAATGTGCAAATTACCTTTAAATTCTGTCCACCCTCCACACACAGAATCTCCACTTCTTCCTTTATTCCTTTTTATGTTAATGACTTTTTTATTTATATCAGCACTTAGTGTTTTCTATCCCTTGTGAGATGCGGCTGAGCCTGTCTTGAGGAACTTGTCATTTCTCTCCGAGTTTCCTGACCTCAGAACTGCTGGGTTTGATCACTGGCTCTTCCCTTCATTCACTGAAGATGCTGCTTATCCCTAATCCCTTTCTTGGGTAGATTTGCATTTGTTACCTTGAGACCCAATTTCACATAATTTTGGCACTGTGCATTCAAACCTTTGTTTTTTGTCCACATTCAGATGGGTTCTTCAAGCCACCTAACTTTACTAGCAAACCCACTGAATTCTTCAGTTTGTCCCTTTGAAATTCCAAGCTCAGTCTCTCCATTAACAACATAGCTCCAGCCAACCTTTTAATTCATTCAAATATGCAGTAATTTAAAGTGAAGTGACTTACAAGTGTTCTGTTCATGGTGTTGTTTTTTTTCAAAGACACCAATTTTTATAATGCTCTTCTCCTTGCTTACCCAAACACTCAAAATATCATTATCTCCCATTGATCAGCTTACTGCAAGGTAAATAAATCATTTGACTACTATGCTCTGAAGTATTATTGACTTGCCATTATTGCTGCAACTTTTTTTGTCTTACTTATCTCTGGGAAGATAAAGTCCCTTCTACTGATTTGATTCTCCCATCGGAGGGTGATAAATGTGAATTCTTTCACCCACCTCCAAACCCGCCCTGAGGCACAGAGCAGGTTGCTGTGTTACTCCACAGAATCACTTTATCCACTCTCATTTGAAACAATTCTTACCAATAAATGAGCTCTTGAGCTCTTGTCTTTTTTTTTTTCTCATTTTCCTCTCTTCTTGTTTTCTTAAAATGTTTCCTTCATTATTGCATGCACCTTCCCTCCAGCCCAAGCTTCATTTTAGCTTTCCTGAAAAGTCCCTACATCAGTAACTCTATGCTGCTGAGGATTTCTGTTCCCCTTGATTTATATTACTGCTGTAATATTTAGTGTCATATCTTTGGTTAGTTTGATTTTTTTAGTGCATTTTAGATAATTTCTGTTGTGATTCCAGCTCATTAGGAAGGATTAGGATCTTTCCTTTATTTTTCAAGACTTAACTTTTTTTTTCTTCTTCTTTTTTTACCTTATCATCCAACCATCAACCTCTTTTATTTTAGCCATTGCTGTTTGTTACTATTGCGTGATTTCCTGTGTCTCAGGATCCTGGAATCAGAGTCATACAATACCAATAAATAATATCAGAAGAGGGAATGTGAAAAAATAAAATGCTTAATGCTCCTTAAATATTTTGAAAGGAATATTCTAAATGGAGGGAGCAGAAGCTGTTAGCAATGTTCCTTTGAATTAATGCTGCTTAAATATGCCAATTTTTGCTTTGATCTTATTAATTTCAATTGCAAATGAAGCAGAGCTTTCACTCATTTTCTTTTCTTGAAAGAGATCAAAATATATCCTGTGTCCAGCAATTAAACAGTTTGTTTCTGAACTCCATAAACTTTAATGTTCCACTTGAAATGCGAGGGTAGGAAACATTAATAGGAAGTGTGTTAACCACAATTTACGCTGGGCTTCAAAATTTTGCAGCAATTCATCAATGTGATTTTGACATATTTGAAGGCTTCTGAGGAGTGAAAAGGCAGAACAATGTTGGCCCTGGCACAGAGGGAAAGAGCAGTTCGGGGCTTCCATCAAAACAGTCTGTAGGGCATGTTTCTGAAATTTGGGAAAACAACAGCACAGCAAACAGCACATGGCAATGTTTCTCTCCTCGCACGCTATTTATCTGTGCTTTAATTATGTCCTGAGTCCTTCGTGCAGCTACAGACATCGTTAGGGAAATCCTGACACTGTAATGCCACCTGGGGACAGCGCCTTGCCCCGAGAGCTCCCAGGGGAGAGCTGTGCCCCTGCGGCACAGGGCTCACACCTGTGGCCTGCGCGGGGCTCGCTCCTTAGAAGACGACACATTGAGCCCTTTGTAGGCAGCTAAAACACAGAACTGAAGGATATTCGTTCACCTTACAGATTCAAGTCCAGAAGCGAATGCTGGCTAATTTATCCCCGCTCCCCTGGCAGCCTCATCCAGGGGCTGTAATTTTTCTTTCCTACCAAGCCCTGTGAGAGGCCGAGTGAAAGCTGGCCTGCCAGCAGCGTGACCCCGTGGTGTGAGCACCGTGCAGCTCCCCGCCGAGCCCCTGCTCCCACCAGCAGCACGGCAGCGATGCTCCACGCCGGGCCCCGTGCCCCGCATCCAACACGGCCGTGGTGAGCTTAGCAGCATGCAGCTGGTCCCCAGTAACGTTCAGCAAGGACCGGCATTCGCTTTCTGTTTCGGCGTTTCATCTCGCCGCTGACTTTTATGGCATTCTCATAAAAGCTTAAAAGCTCATCTTGTAGTGTAATCAAGCTAAAAAGTCACGCTATCACAACAATGTGATTGCTTATGCAATATGTTAGAGGCGTTTTAAAAAAAGCATATGTTCAGTCTGCTATGGAAGAGCAACAGGATGCTGTAAAGTTGAAGCCTGTTGTTAAATCTGTCATAAACTATAATATTTTATTTAACTCCGGGTAAAACTCAGCTGACAAAAATACTTTATGGTTGCCTATTAATGTGAATAGGAGCCATGCGTCATCACTAATGCAGGAAACAAATCATGCGGGCCAACTGCTTAATAAGAAATATCTTCTGCGCTGTGCTTATCTTTGTCATCTATTGCTACAGCTTTATCTTGTGTAAAGGTGCTTCCCTTGTCTTGCTGTACGGAATACTCGATGTCGCTGCTAAGCGCATTAATTTCTGCCAAAGAGAACAGAAATACCTCCCTAGCTTTCTCCTGGTGCCAGAGTGCAGGCAGAGGGCTGGAACACGTGTGTGGAGCACAGCGCAGAGCAGAGCACCAGCCTCCCACCCACTCCTCCCGAGCTACTGGGCGGCTTGACTGCCCAGCCCTGCCCTTTGCCTCGTTGTCACACAAGTGGTTTTGCAGAGGCAAAGACCTCACAACCAAAATCCTCCTCTCCTCTTGCCCAGCTCCACGTGCCACGGGAGAGGACGCATGCACCCAGCGGCGGGCAGTGCAGTGTTGGGCTCAGAAATCCTGGTGTGAATTACAGCTGGAGAGGTGAAACCTAGACCCCAACCCTAGCTCTCCCTCGTGCCCAGGAAGCGTGGGTTTGGTTCATTCCGGCAGCCCACGGTAAGTCCATCATCTGGAGCTTGGGTTTCAGCTCACCTCTGTGGGGTGTCGTTTCATTTGCCTTGCAGGATGATTCCTAATGATAGGAGAACTCCTTACCCGTATAGATTATTGCTACTGCTATAACAAATTATGCAAAAGATACACAACTGCTGAAGATACACACGAAAGGAATTATCGGGAGACAATCTCAACAAGTAGATGTTTGACAGCACAATATTCAGAGCAGGAGAAGCGGTGGTTTGAGTAGCTGCCATGCCAGCCATGGTCAGCTTGATGTCCCAGGGGGATGTCCCCGGTGTCACCAAGGGGAGCGGCGGTGCCCCAATTCCCCCTCCAGGCCAGGAGTCATCAGACAGTAAAACCACAGCCTGCCCTCCTCGCCTCGGGTCATTTGTCTTGGCTGAGAGATTCTGCAAGTGAACAGAGATATGCAACTTATGGCTTGCAAGGGAGAAAAAACACTTTGTGTGAGAGATCATCAATTAAACCCAATGTATCAAATAATGGGCCCTGGCAGCAAGCTGCAAGGAATTAGGAAATGCTTACTTAGGGGCCATTAGAGTCAGTACTTACATACAGGCACACTCACGTGCTGTAAACAAACACAGAAATCCACCTCCAGCAAAGGAAGGCTACATTTTCTAACCATCACATTTTACAAGAACATAAATATAAATTCCTGCACCAGCAGACCATGCTGCTGCAGAGGAAAACATCAGATTTCCCAGTGTAAATGCAATCCATAGATGTTACTAGCAAAAACATTCAGAAATCGATGAGATTCATGCACGTCTGAAGTCCAGACAAGCAGTGAGAGGACAACTGAGCGCCTCTCGCATCTCTCCTCACAGTGCCTGGTTGGCTCAATAGTCACAGCACACATAATTTCAGTATCAGAAACAATCACAGCTTTACTCTAACCCAGAAATAAGCCAGGAGCTAAAAGAATGAGTGGTCACCTCTCGACCTCACGGCCTGATCTTTCAGCTCAAGCTGTGTAATCTGAGCACAATGATGTTCATTTATTATTCCTCATGATATGATGCATCGTGTCATACCAAAGTGTCTTCAGCAGGCTGTAACAGAGAAAAGCAGATGGAAGCCAGAGATGTTCTAATTAAGCTCGATAATAGAAATGTTAATTAAAAAACCTTGAAGAGGAAAGGACATTCTGTAATCTCCTGGTGCTCTCAAGCGATGCAAAAATGTCCAGTTGGAAGAAGCAACGTCTCGCTGGAAGCAGTCGGGCAGGAGTGGTGGGGACAGGCTTTGCTCTGAGCCCCAGCCCCAAGGGAGGGCAGGACCCACACGTCCCAGGGATGCTGTGGGGGAGGACGGACACTTCAGCCATGATGTTCCACCCAGTCTTCCAGCTCCCTTTTTAAACAATTGCAGAAATATTTTAGGGGGGACAAAAAAATACACTTTAGAGCCGATGGTTTTGGAGTGGACGCTGCCCCGAGGTGCTGCAGCCCCAGCCCAGCAGAGCCTCGGCTGCGGTCCCGTCCCTGTGCCCATCGGCCGTGCTCCCCTCAGCATCTGCCGGGCAGGGTACCTGCCTTCGTGCAGGGGAGCTTGGTTGTAGCAGCTTGTTAGCTAAACTCAAGCACAGAGCCATCTGAGAGGCATATCAATTAGCAGGGACGAGAGATATTTCAAAGGCCTTCTATAATTTATCTGTGTGCTGGATTAAAGCGGAGAGCAGAAATTAGCTGAGTCAGCAAGCCCCTTCACTGCCTCGGTGCCTCCTCAGGAGGAATATCAAAACCTTCCTGGGCTGCTTTAAAATGAGTTCAGCTGAAACGCAGCCTAATGACACCAAATCAACAGCAATGTACTTACCAGGAGAAGCCTTTGATTCTGTGAAAAGCTGCCGTGATAATTGTAGGTAATGACATCTGGGTGCTGCTCAGGAGCCAGCTCTGAGCCCTGCCCCTCTCCCACGGTGCCTGCAGCGGGCACAGGAGCGAGGTGTGCTCTTTCCACCTGAACATCCAGCCCTGCTTCATTGCATCATTTCATGCTGCACTGATAATGAGAAAAAGCACACTTTTTCACTAGAAAAGTGATGGGGGAGATGCTGAGGATGCCACAGCCCCAGCTAGGTGCCCAGGCACCACGGGGTTTCATGCCTCCTAGCCTGCCTTTTCCATCCTTTCTTTCTTTTCTCCTGCATCTTTCTTTGAGCCATATCAGTGCATAAGAAACCACTCTGCTTGACCCAGGACACAGCAGAGCAGTGAAGGTGATGCCTGCCCCTCCTCTCTGCCTCCTCTGCACCCCTCCTGGGGCTGCTCAGCACCACCACTGCCCCTCCGCCTGCTCACATCACTGCCCTGGCCGCCCCCTGTCCCCCACCACATCCTGCTCACGCAGGAGCACTGAGGCACCCAGCAGAGCACGTCCAGCCCCCCAGTCCCTATCCCACTGTTTGCACCTCCTCCCTCACCCTGACCCAGCACCAGAGGCTCTCCCTGGATCTCTGGAGCTCGTGCAGGCTATTTTGTAGTGGGGTAAAAATGCCCGACTTACAGTGCCCAGAGGAACACAAATAACTCAAACCATACAGCTCCCCTCAATTAATTCTCATGTAGCTTTTGAGAAAGTATCCAATCTTGATTTTATTCATTTCCAGTGCTGGACAATCCATTTCAGCTCTTGTTAAGATGTCCCAGTACTTCATGACCTGCAGTGATTTCTTGTTTCTGAGCTCAGTTTGTCTCATTTCAGCTTCAGGCACCAGATCTCATTAGACACTTATCTGCTCGGTGGAAACACTCTGTGCTGTTAGCGCTCCCACACTCATGTAGGTACTTGGGACAAGGACGAGGTTATTTCTCGGCTCAGTTGGACTGGACATCCTCTCCAGGATGCAGCTTTCCTGCCTGTTAGAACTGGGAATACGTCAGTAGAGACTCACAGGATGTTTCCCAGGTCAAAGCCAACACTTCTTGTTGGCTCTCAAAGCGAGAAGCTTAGCTCATCTTCCGTACCTAGAAACATTTCTATTTTATTATGCTGGATGAAAACTTCTCCTGTGACCTGGCAGACATTTGCACTTGATGAAGACAGCTTGTTACTGAATCCCTGGCAGACCAACACCAGCAGCACCTCCTGCAGACTGCAGCCTCCCTCACACAAAATAAAGCCATCTCCTTCCTGTGAGCTCTCGGAGAAGCTTTCGGACTGCATCCCTGGGTGAGATAAGCCCGCAGGCTCTGCCAGGGCTCAGCCAGCCTGCCCTCCACACTGCAAATTTACTGTTTGCTGTGCTGTCTCTTCCTCACTTCTTTCTATTTCTTTGCCTGTTACAAACAATATTCTAGATATTTCCGCCAGCAGAGCATGCTCTGCTGCTCAGAGGCTCTTCTTCATCCAGAAGGGATCGTTTCTGTGGTTTGTACTTTCATTAAGACAACAGATGCACTTACCTGTGGCTCCACGGGTGGAAATCGTGAGCTTTAGAAGAGACCACTGGGATGAGATTCACTAAATGGAGAAAATCTGGACTTATTGGGAGCGAGCCCCCGGGCTCCAGGTGTTTACTCAAGGAGCAATTAAAAGACTTGCAGCTGTAGGCTGTCGGGTTTCTGCCACGGAGCACGAGGCCTCTGCCAGGCAGCTGGGAGGCACGAAGCAGTGCCGGGGATGCTCTGCATCCATCCCCGCAGCCCCAGCTGGACCGGGGGCAGGAGGCACCCAGCCTCGGTTAGAGGGGCACGAACCCGGCCGCTGTGTGCGTGTGGCCACGGGCTGGCAGCGGGCAGAGGAGCCCCGTGCCCCCCTGCTCTGTCCTCCCCCCGTCAGCGTCCCAGCCAGCATCGATCCTGCCGCCTGGTTCCACATCGCCATGGCAACCGCCCAGTCTGAAATTAGCTAATAGCAGAGATAAGGCAGAGAATACTTAGGAAATTCTTATCAAGCCGTTACTGCCATTGCAGTTTGCTGCGTTTCACACTGTACAAGCATCTCCCTGTTTGCGGGGAAATTACAGGAGAATGCATTGCAAAGTGTCTAGTGAGTGCTTCGGCTGATTTCCCCGTAACAAACCTGAATGAATTAGAAAGAATACAGAGTGCTTACAGGCATGAGAAATTGAGGTTTTATTTAGGTCATTACAAAAAGCCTCTATTAACTCACCTTCAGAAGAGTGCATATTAAAACGAAAATATGTCTCTCCCTTAACTGCCTGCATCTACTCAGCGCCCAGGCCATTGTTCATGCCACACGCTATGAGCAGTGCAGTGCGTTGTTTAAAACACTTCTCGTTGTGCTCAGTCTGCTGGGCAGGTCCTTAGGAAAGCAGTGCACAGCACAAGGTGCAGCACGGCGCTGGGGGTGGCAGCCTGCAAGGGACGGGCTCGCGCTTGGCTCTCGGCCCTGCTCCCATCCCCGTGCTGGGCAGACGTCGTGACCACGGGCACCGGAGGGGCTGTGCTCTACCCCGTCACTCTGCAGGCACCATGCTGCTGGAACAGCTTTGGGGCTATTTGCTGTGAGAAATACTGCTACTCGAAGCATCAAGTCACCAAATTTCCCTTCACGTCGCTGTTTTGGGGGGTGGCTGCCCTCTCCCAGCAGCCTGGCTGGGAGGTGGCCGGGGTCCTGCCTCCCCCGCTGTCCCGTGCCATCCAGCCCTCAGGGGCTCCTGCTCCCACCTGTGGGAAGTGAAGCCCAGCAGCCCCAAAGCAGGCAAATCTGAAATCAATTTTCTATTTACTGCTGCCTTGATTACTTTGATTTGTACTTTGCTGAGGCAATTGAGAACCGGAGGGTTTCTGCACGTTGGGAAGGGTCGGTGGGAGTCACGGGGCAGCTCAGCAGCGGCGGCACACGGCAGCGCCACGCCACCGCTGGAGCCTGCAGCCAGGCGGCTGCGGTCCTCACCATGTCCCCCTCCTAAACCAACCCTCTGCAAACACCGGGAAAACACAAGTTATTTGATGAGAGAGGAAAATAAATATCTGTTCAAGCATCTCCTGTACTGAGAAGAGGCACAAACTGGTGCTCTCAATCCACTTCTGTGGAAGGCCGACGAGGTTTCCTTAAGCTCTCACGTTGCCCAAAGCAGCATCTCATGTACAGAAGCAACATCAAAAGAGGAAAAGTGCATAAATGTCAGACACAATAAGAATAACACCGCTGGGACACCACCAGAGCTTTGCTCAGCACTTGCCATCCTGCATGCCTGGCAGCAGTGATGTGGGGGTGCTCCCCCGGGCCCAGCTGCAGCTGCAGCACCCAGGGCGCAGCCGTGCAGTGGCAGCAGGCTCACGAGAGCCTGCACAAGCGGCTCAGCTGCGAGCCCTGGGGACGGGCAGCTCCAGCTGTGCTCTGCAGATGTGCCTGCCGCCAGCACCTGGCAGGACACAGCAGGGAAACGTGGGGCGGAAAGCTGACAGCACGGGCTGGGGGCAACGGCTGACCGGCGGCACGTGGCTTCCCCGCCTGGATACGTCCTTCCACAGGGCATGGGGAATGCATGAGGCTTGCCTGCTGCAGGGAGCTGCAGCACTGGAATATTAACTCCCAGAGAGAAAAAGTACCGACAAGGTGGGTTCTGCTGTCACAGCAAAAAAAGGAGGGGAAAAAAAAAAAACTACAGAACTGTTCAGTGCCATAGCAAGCTGAATAGAAAACAAGTTTTTTAAAGCCTGAAAGCTGTCTTTTTCACACTCCCTTTTTTTATCACAGAGAGCCTTTTTAACTCTGTAACATACAGACTAGAAATAAGAGGGACTCCGGGGTGGCATGCAGCCTCCTAACAATACAGCAACCTAGGTGACAGTGGATTGCTTTGAACATATTTTGTAAGAATTTTAGAGGGGCTGAAAAGGGGTTTTCTCTTTTTAGACTTTCTCTCACTTCTTTCCTATTTGGACTTACGTTTTAGCTCAGAAGCTTCCCTGCATTTGGTGGGATAAGCAGTGCTTGCTAAGGAAAGAAAGCAGAGGGAGAGGCTGCGTGCCCAGGCTTAGCCGCCTATGGAAAAGAAATGTTATTAAATTGTTCTCTTTCTTTTCTCTTTGTAGTCCACTGATCCTGAAAACTAAGATGACTGCTGGTGTATTGAGGCTTGTGCATCCCAGGCTGTTGTAAAGGAAATTGCCTCCTTGATCTAGGACGTGTGAGCCTGAGCAGATAAAAGGAGCTGGTGAGCGGTGGGTCAGAAAAGCCAATCCACCACCATTTACTGGGCTTCTGCAGCATTTTAAAGCTTGGCTCTGACTTAAAAGGAGATCCGTATTTAACTTCTGCAGTTAACAGCAGTGGATCTCCGTTCCCTTCCTCTAAGCTGGAAAGCAAATATTTTACCACTGTGAAATTGCAAGCAGGAGGCATGAGCGTGGACAGGGCATGAGTGCAGAAGCCCCGGTGTTCCTCCTGCCTGTAGCTGCTGCTGCACGGAGGGGTTCCCAGAGAGGTGCTCTTGGGGTTTGTCTCTTGCTGTATAATTTTCTTTGGCTTCTAAGAAAGAATGAATATATTACTTATAACTAAAAGAAAAATAGCAAGCTGGAGAGGTAGGCATCATTTATCCATCACATCTCTTTAAAACCCATTCTTTTCTCATTCGCAGTAAATAACCTGCAAAATTATATAAACATAAAATCCCATCACAATAAAAATGGCTTTTTAGAGGGTAGGTAGAGACAATTTCAGACCAACAAAAATAGAACACTGGGAAATAACTCAATACTCAGGACATCAGACCGTCCTTATCAACTTGTCGATGGAAAATCTTGATTTAGTGTTTTTTGCAGAAGCACTGTGATTTAGTTATTGAAAATTTCCTACAAATAAAGCAGTACACACCGACAAATCAGCAACTTCTTTTGAAATATTTGCTCATGGATTTAATTTGGAATTTGAATAACTTATGACATTTTTTATCAGATCATTGAATGACAAGTTTAAACTTCAGTTAAATATTCAGTCTTTTTCATAGGGCACTTTCACAGTGTATGGATAGCAAAGTATATTTATTAATCAAAGAATAAAGTACATGTAGATGAAAGTAAGCACAGATAGGAGAAAGAGTACTGAACATACTTTAGCTGTACTCCAAGATACTTTTGAAAATAATTTAATGCTAAAATAACATATTGGGAAAATGTTGTTAACCTAGAGTGCATGGGGTAATTGTGATGTGTTATCTTTCCTTAGGAACCCCAATCCTTGATAGCAAATACTTGGTCAATCTCCTGTGCAAAGACTTATCTAGAACATTTAATATTTCCATGGGATCATACCGCATGCTAATTTTCATAAAGAAATAAAATTTATCTTAAAGAAAACACTTTTTTTTTCCCTCTTTTTCTATAGGGAACTATTCTATAATTTATTCTTCTGAATGGCAGAAACTTTCTTCTGCTTTCCAGCTTAAACTTATTCATGGAAATTTTAAATCCACTTGTCCTTGTGCCAGCACTGTCCTTTAGGTTAAATATTGCTTTTCTCTCCCCGGGGTTTAGCCCTCAGTGCATTTCTCTGAGGCAGTCACGTCCTCCTCCGGTTCCTACTTTGCTCATCTAATTAAGCCATACTTTTAGCCTCTTATCAGGGGAGAAGTTCTTCATTTGAACTGGTTTCAGATAGTTTAGCAGTGGTTTAGCTTCTGCACCTCCACTGCAAAGCAAGCCCAGCGCACACCGATATCCATCTGCCGTCGTGCAAACAAGCAAGTAAATAAATAACTGGGGAGAGAACAAGCTGTCCTCGCTCGCAGCAAGTTCATTACTTCTGAGTGCAGATTGTGCCTCTCCGAGGCTCCTTCCCTTCACTTTTAATGAAACGAGCTGAATTCCTCTGTGTTATCTGCGGAATACATGTGTGTATAAAACAAAATAAGTACAAGGAGCCAAGCTGAGAGTCTTTAAAATAGTAATCTGTAAACATATTACTGAAGCAAGCCTTGAATAAAACCCACACCAAATCACAGAGAAAAAAAAAATACTATCATAGAAAAGAAGCTGCCCCAGGCTGAAAGCCCCCACTGCCAGCCCCAGGAAAAGGGACCCAGCACCAAGGCTGCCCCCGTGCCGGGAGGTCCAGGAGGGAGGCACTGGGGACTGGAGGTGCTGGTCCTTGTGCCTGCTGTACCGAGAGGGTGAAGAGCAGGGCAGTAAATAAAACAGACACGGAGAGGGCTGAGGTACTCAACAAGTTCTTCACTGCCTGTCAGGCTTGCCACGTCTCTCAGGTCCCCAAACCTCCAGGCAGGGGCTCGGGGGGCAGAGCCCTTCCCACTGTAAGTGAGGAGCAGGTTCGGGACCTCCTGATGAAACCGAACAGGTACAAGTCTGTGGGGCCCAATGACATGAATCCCACAGTCCTGAAGGGGCTGATGGAGCTGCCAAGCCTCTCTCCATCCTACCTGAAGAGTCCTGGCAGTCAGGGGAAGTCCCTGTGACTGGAAAAAGGTAAACATCGCTCCCATCTTTAGAAAGGGTGGAAAGGAGGACCCAGGAGCTACAGACCAGTGAGCCTCACCTCTGTGCCTGGGAGGGTCATGGAACAGATCCTCCTGGAAGCAATGTCAAGGCACATGCAGGACAAGGAGGTGATCCGAGACAGCCAGCACGGCTTCACCAAGGGCAAGTCCATGGCTTCACCAAGGGCACCTCGCGGGAGGGCCAGGAGCCAAGGCAGGAGCCCAGCTGCTGAGATCAGCCTCTGGTCACCAGACAGCTCAACAAAACTTGTGGTTTCTATAAAGTGGATAAAAATACAGCTTAGGACTGACATAGAAGAGGTAGAAGAGGTGTTTTTGCCTATGATCAGGCACTCACCCATCTCCATGGGTTCCTGGCCCAAGGGCTTTGCTGGTCCTTGGGACAGAAAGCTTTCCAAACTACCAAAGAGCCACCAGGACAGGGACACTCATGTGTGATGGTCTCAGCCCTGGGAAATGAGACCCCTGCGTGCCACTGCCTTCCGAACATGCTGCACAACTAGGAAGAGAATGAAGTAGATTTTCTCTTCATACCACAGGGATTTAAAGCAGTTGGAAAAAGGCCAAAAATAAATAAATCAGCATCCTCTGATCCTCTGAGCACAGAGAAAGGAGAGCATATCTCAGCTCCCTTGTAGCGATGATGGATTAATGGTTTTGTGAGCGTGTAGGAATCAACCCTATTGCAAAATGCATCTGTCACACAACTTGCAACACCTGCCACACATTAAACGCGACGTGCTAGCGTAAGGCAACATCTACCTTAAAATGAGCAACGTGAGATAATAGGAGATGTTTTTCATCAACACCCGAGTGCCTCTCACACAGGAGCTGCTGTGCCCCTGTGCTGGGAGGACTCCTTCAGGCACGGGGGCTGCGGGTGGTGATTCTCCCCCTGTGCCCTGCTCGGTGCCCAGCCAAAGGGGCAATGGGGACTGGGGGTCTCAGCACCCCACAGGTGCCCCATGCTGTGTGCTGGGCAGTCAGACAGGCATCCTGGCACAGGCAGACAGCACATCACATCATGTATTTGGCAGTATCGAGGGGAAAAGCAGCACATCTTTAGAGGCCAAGCACTGCTGCCCCTGTAGTCCTCACGGTTTGAGGTGAAACGTTGCATCTGGCATTTCCGCGCACAACTGCTTCAGCAATATCTGCCTCCTTGGCCACACAAAGCAATCAGAAACTCACCCTAAAACCGAGTTTGTCACACTCCTGCCACCTGCAGTTAATTTAGAGACCAGGGCTGGTTTCCTAATGGGAAGGGGAGTGCGGCTGCCACCACCTCACCAGCACCCAGGGGTGCTCTGGGCACTGCTCAGGACATGCCGTGAGGATGGATTTGTTCGTGTCCACCCGGGGTTTTGCAGATGGAAACTGCTAGCCATCATGATTTGTATTCCTAAACAGCAGCAGGACTGAGCACATCAGAACCAGGTTCACCACTCAGAGCAGTGATTAATGAGCTCGATGCGATTCCTCCCGGCCCTGAGCTTACCTGCCCGCCGCAGCAGGAGCCAGCAGCCCGGCTCCCCGCTGCTCACTGCCCCTGCAGCAGGGAGAGACGGCCCCAAACAGCAGCAGGTTTCAGCCCCGTTAAAGCTAACAGCTGCTTGAAGGCTCGCCAGAAAAGCAGGCTCTGCATTTCACCTACACAGCATCTGAGTGACCCCAGGAGAGTCCCGGCGGGCACTCCTGTGCACCCCCAGGGCCCCATCTCCCTCCCACGCAATGAGGGAGAGCCGTGGCGAGGTGGCAGTCCATGCCTTAGGAGCTAGTTTGGAAACACCGCTTACAAATGGCAAAACCATGTTAGTGAGCTTAAATACAAGCAGTTTATGACCGTACACAGACTGGGGCAGGTCTGGTTGCAAGCGCAGCACCCACAAGCTGCCTGGGGGCAGGGGCCCTGCTTGTTGGCACCCTGGGAGCACCAGCAGGGATGAGTGGGTCGGGATGAGCCCAGTCCCAGCCACATCTCCCAGGCACTGCACAAGCAGTGCGGGGCAAGCAGGCCTGCAGCACGGCAGGGGCAGGAGCACAGGGTGCCCCCTGAGCACCACTGCCCCCCCTGCCCCATCACAGGAGCAGCCAGCCTCATGGCTGAGCGAAGAGCAGCTTCAGCTCAGGGTGAAGATCAATATCATAACGCCCATCAGAAGGACAAAATAATGTGGTCAAAGCAGGTTTTTAACAGTGCATAATTCTGCCAGAAATTATGTAACTAAAATATATACACATTGACTGCTGTGTGTCAAGGTAAGTCCTCGCTGAAGCTGCACTGCATTTGAGGTCCAAGTCCCATGGAAAGCAGAGCACATAATTGTTTTATCATACAAGAGAGGCGGGCTGCAGAGGGAGGTCATCTATTTCACTGGTGCTGAAAATGTTCTATTTCTTCCAGTTATGCCAATTGATCTAATAAAATATATATTAAAAAAAAAAAAAAGTGAAAAAGATCTAATTAAAACAACTGTTTCGAATTGAATTCTGCAGAATGAGCAGTGGAATGGGTGCTTCGCAGTGCCCTCAGCCACTCAGCGAGTGTGTTGAGCTGAAGTTGTTGCCATAGGGAGAAAAATTCCCGTACATGGGGAATGCATAGAGAAGGCAGAAATGCAGCTCTGTCTTCAACGATGAACACAGCTCTTAGCCTGTCATGCAGGGAATTTCAAGCTCTTACCCGCAAATGAAAGCCCATTAGAGGAAGGATCAACAGCAGTAGCAGAACTTTATTTTTGTACAAAACGCCCTGCTTGGTTGCCAGCCTCGTAGCTGGGGCTGTCAGCAGGGAGCAGGCAGCACCGAAAAGCTTGGGAAACAAATGGAGAAGCCAAAACTGCCAGACCTGCTGCAGACCACTTCTTATTTACTAGGGTTAGCCTTTCTTGAGGGCATATCCATCGTTAATGAAGATTTGTCCTTCAGCTATAAGCAGGAGTCCTCTAAAGCTTCAGGGGAAAAAAATAAAAAATAAAAAATCAGAGGACAAGACTTCAAAAGGCTCACACAGATAGAGTTCTAAATTCCATCCAAACACAACCAAACCGCGTTTTTTCCTCTCGTTTGACTCTGCTCATATCCAAAAGAGCAACCCAAAGCCTGCCTTGGGAAGGAAGAGGGCTGCAGCTGATGTCCGAGCCAGAACCATGTGGGGCTCCGTGGGGACAGGGCGAGGAGCTGGGACCCGGGCCTGTGCCCCCGGCCGGGCTGTGCGCCATGCAGCTTCCCGAGGGACAGGCGGCTTGGTACGCTGCTCACGCGCCTGTACTGTAATTGCAATTCTACATTGCTTGCATTTTCTAAACAAAAAAATCAGGATGACTATTAAAGCTGAAATGAGGCATTATGAGAGCTTTTAGATTTATACAGCCAATGCCTCAAAAGAAATAGAAGGCTCCATTATAATGAGAAAGAAAGAAAAACCTTCTCCAGAGCCCATTACTAAAAAAAGGAAAAGAAAACCCTCAATGTTGTCTGTTCTACAAAAAGAAAAAAAAAATCTCATTTAAGCTTTATGACAAACATGACAAAACAAGTGCAGACTTCTCGGTATCATTCATGAAACACAGCAATATATTGAAGAAACAGCCATAAGTAATGCAGTAAAATTTTGTTAATTAAACATTTAATGTAACCAAGCTCGTGAGCTGGCATGGGGTTTCTCTGCAGCTCTATTTTTAGTGCTCACTGAGCTGAGCAGCAGTTCATCTACCCACACTTGGAAATTATGGACCTGGAGTTAATTATGAATTTAGAAGTGCTACCTGTGAAATTCATTTCTATGTCGAGCAAATGGTGAGATAGGTAGATGAGGGAGAAGTGTTGCTCATGCAAGCACACAGCTTCTCCGGAGCCCAATGAAGCCCTTGGTGCCTTTGCCTCCTCCTTCCTTGTGGTGAAATGCACCACACACCATTGGCAATTGGTCTTATTTCAAGTGGCAACCCCAGGGAAGAACAAAATAAAGTATCCTTCTCCTTATGACAGCCTTATTAGTATGTATGTTCAAATGTATCAGCCTAATGAGGCCATGCCATTACAGCAAACTGCTGTTTTGAGTATTGTTGAAGCCTCAGAATACGAGGAGAAATTTGGGGGAAAAGAAAGGCTATTAGTTAAACACAAATAGTCACAAAGTAATAGCAAAGACTGCCAAAAAATACATTGGTTTCACTAATAACTGCTGTGCAAAATGTAAAGGGGAGAATTTAAACATCCTCATATTTTATTTCGAGGCATGAATAGCTACAAGCTACTCTCTGAGCAACGCAGACCGTATAGCACTTCCACACTACAGGCAAGATCCATCACAGCCCTCAGACAGGAACATCTGAACCACACATTAAATTAGGCAAGATGAAAAAAGGCACATTATTCTAAAATGCCAAAGACACTCAGCTTCCTTTTCCCTTCAGCATTCAGCCAGTTATTGCAGATGAGGCTGCAGCTGAATTTGCCACGATGATAACAAACGGGCACCCACAGCACAGCACGGGGACAGCAGGTACAGCCCTGCTTGTCCACACCCCTAGGAATATGGGGTTGGAAACGTCTGATAAAGGTATTTACATATCTGTCCCTTGTAAGCTTTTGGGATTTTTGTTTGCTTTGCTATCTGGGAAGAAAGCCTGGGGGAAGGACAGTTCGTCAGAGCAGCACTGAAGCAGCGATCCCACCAGTTTGGGTCCCACCACCAGACTTCAGGGAGACCACTGCCTTTCAGCCTGCCCCTGCCTGCCAGCTGCATTTGTATCTTCCCGCGGAGGAGGTTAATGGGTATTTATTGTCTAATTCTTGTACACAGCCATAGTTACAGTCAGTTATAACCCAGCTAAGCAAAGCATTCCTCAAAGAACCTCCCAAGTGGAAGAGAGACGGGCTGTGTCTGCCAGTCCCCCTGCGGGAGCAGCCGCTGCTTTCCCACTATCCACACTCACTTAGGGGAGCAGAGCCCCCTCATCAGGTGCTTGTGTTAGTAATAAAATTTATTACAAAAGAATACAGCCCTGGTGAGGATGACCAGCATGAACTAGTAAGCACGACCCTGTCCAGCCTTTAAAAAGCAACAAGACCTTTCCTGAAACCACCACTTTACTGCAAAAACTTCAGTGAGGTGACCCCCAGTCTGCACTGAGGACAGTGAATTTCATCCTGCCTCTTACTCGCTCACCCTCTGCCGTTAGCAAAATGCTGCGCAGCAGAGCCAGGGGACCTGCAGCTCCAAGGGGCTGATGGATACAAAGCTTTGAAGGCAGCTGAAGCTATCTGTGAACCTTTATCTCAGTGACTGCATCACGGCAGCACCATGACATGTAATTTATTACTTGCCAAACACTTTGATGCGCTCTTAATAAAACATTGTGTAATGGCCTTTTATTTTTAAGGAGCTCAGAGATTCTTACAGCAGAAACCACAACCAGTCATCTTTTCAAGACCAAAACATATTCAAAAGCATTCACGCTGTGTGCTGGGTAATGTGTTTGTGCCTGATACTCCAGCAAAGCCGCCGCAGTGCCTCGTCCCCACGCCACGACGTCCTTCCTGATGCTGGCAGCAGGCACAGCTGGGTTATCTGCACCCACACAGCAGCCAGGGCAAAGCAGCTTCCACCTCGTGCTTTCAGTTCCCCAGCTCCTTCTGGATCCAAAATGTGATTTCAAAAGGATGTCTTTTCCCTTTGAAAGCTGTCCCCAGCCTCTCCGGGGCAGGGGGCTGGGGCAGCCCAGCTTTCTGCCACGGAACAGCACGTGGCTGCATTTGTGTGCTGGCTGTCACACAGCACAGGGTGAGGCACTGAATGCTGCAAAAAAAACCATCATTTGGGCAGCTGAAAGCAAGAGGCGGGTGCCTTTGGCGAGGCCCCCAGCCCAGGGGGAGCGCTTTGCCTACAAGCCCCAGGCTGCCACCGGCACCGGGAGCAGAGCAGAGCCCGTGCCCGGCCGCTTGCTGTGCACCACTCACACAGCAGTGCCACCTGTGAGAGCGGGGCTCCTGAGCAAGGCAGCACCATCTGCAGAGCAGCAAGCTGGAAACAGCAAGGTTTTCACTGGCACATCAGTAGGAAGGCTGTAAGCACTGCGTTGTTGAAGTTTGGCAGCAGGGTTCTGGGTCATGGGATTCAGGTGCAGCTTTTCTTCCCAGCCCCTTCTGCAAGTCCTCGAGCTCTGCCCCTTGCTCAGCACCTGAGCGGCTGTGCCCAGGGCACTCGGGGCTGTACAGCACCCCGGGAGGAGCAGCAGCAGGGGCAGAGCCCTGCTGGGATGGCCTGAGGGGCTGGGACAGAGGGACAGAGGGGGGCACTCGCTGCAGGGCCCACACAGGCAGCACTGGGTCGGGCACTCCATCCATCCATCCTTCTGAAGCTCTGCAGCAGTTTGCTGAGCTGGGAATGCTGCTCATTATACAGCAGTGCTGAGCATATGGTTCGCAGTTGTGAGCATAAGGAAATGCTGAACTAATTACTGCACAAGGAGCGGGAGCGCTCCCGGCAGCACGGAGCTCCAGACCTCTCCTGTCCCCTTTCCTCAACGCCTGCCGTGCAGAAGGCCCAACCTGGCCAAAAAGCAGAGGCTGTGCTGGAGGGCACAGGGGGAAGAGGGCGAGGGCAGGAAGGGGGCAGGCAGGCATCGAGCACATGCTGATGGCAGGCAGCAATCTGCAGCTCATGGGGAACTGAAATCAGTGTATGAAAAATACAGGCTGGAAGAGCTACTGTAAACCAAGGAGAGGGCTCCCACCTCGGCTTCAGGCTGTGCCTTTTATTAATGCAGGCTGACATCTTCTAGAGGTGGAGGATCAATAGCAGGGCTGGGAAGAGCCCAGCAGCAGCTGCCCCTGCAGGAGATCCTCGGAGTGCAGGTCCAGCTGCACCACCAGCCCCTGGCCACGGGCACAGCTCCACAACCTGACCATGCCACACATCCTTTCACCTCTCCGCAGAGCATTTTGCATGCACACCCCAAAGCCAGGTCTTACAAGCAGCAAGTCATCGTGTTGCGGGGGATACGACAGGGACAGAGGGCTCCAGCTGGGGGACACGCAGCTCCCGGGGCTTCGCATGCTGGTCCTCAGGGGGGTCATGCTGCAGGACCTCCTGTGCCCAGCACACAGCCCTTCTTAGCATGGTTGGACAGCTCCTTGGAGCTCACAGTCCTTCTTCTCACTGCATCAGAGCCTTACCCAAGTGTCCCCAGGTGCTGAGGCCTTTCCCCAACCCCGTGCCAGTACAATTGGCTGTGCTGGTTTAGGGGCCGCAGTGCCTCTGGGATCCTGCATTCAACCTGTGTTCAGAAATAGGAGGGGAAAAAAGTAATTCCCACCCTCACTTCTGGGCTATCACCTGAAATGTTATGAAAAGAAAACAAAACTCCTGGCTTGCCCTGCCCCCAGCACACACAGTGATTGCTTTCTCACTTCCATCCAGAAAAGTTCAAAGGTAGCTAATGAAAGCAATGCTGCACTTTGCTAGCAATCAGTTCACAGGAGAAATTGCCGGAGCCAGACAAATTGGCCAAAGTTGGATGCCTTTCTGTCACTTCTTCACGTGCCAATTACCACAAACAACTACAAAACCTTGCTCTGCAAAACAAATTGTTTGTCATTTCCCTACAAATACGGGAAGCTTTGCCTAGCAGTGAAATGAGCCACATTGACCAAGGAAACATGAAGAGATTGCTCCCATCCCTTTGAATATCCGGCGAATGTATGATGGAGAAAAAGAAAAAAGAAAAGAAAAAAAAAAAAAGTTGCCTCACCAAAACAGTGCTAAATTCTTATTCATTAATTTAAGTAACTGCAGCAGACCAGTAAAATATCTATTTCACCTTCTTGGCATCCTGCGAGTTAGATCCCCAGGTGGATTTACACAGACAAATGTAAGAGCTACAGACTCAAACCACTCTCCTGTGGCTCTTCCCCTCCAAGGGCACACCTTTTCCATGAGCCACAGCACCCTGCCCACATGCAGGTGTTCCCACCTTTCCCTATGCCCCAGTCTCTATTCCTTTCCAAAATAGAAATTACAGCTTGAGACCTGAAGGGAGAGAGATTTCCCCCCCCTGCTCTCTCTTACCCACATCCTCTTCCAGGCTGCATCCCCTTGCTGCAGGTTTTGCCCCTGCCCTCCCAGGTAGCCCCTTCACCTGCCGCAGGAGCGCTTTCTGCACTCATTTCCCTGCAGGGCACCGCGAAGCCGCGCTGCGCTCCCCGTTCAGCAGGGCAGGGCTCCGAGGCCCTCCCCGCAGCACGCGCTTCCAGAGGGCCGTCACGCCTGCTTTCACACACAGCTTGTTACCTCTCGTCAAGGAGCATTCTCCTGAGCACCAGCAAGGAGAAGAACAAGCGCAGGATTTCTCCTCTAATCACTAGCACGTAGGTTGCTTTTTTTGTTCGCTTTGTTTGGTACAAGACCATTGGCTATTACGGCAGTTGTACTTAATGAAATGAGCAGCCCTCCAGAAACATTTAACCATTGCAATTTCAGGAAATAAAAAGGGACCTTTCAAAAAGCTATTCCGCAGGGCTAACGTCATGCCCTTCTAACCATATAAACCATTTAAACACCACCCTTCACAGTAACCTGGGAGCTTACCAGCAGAATTACCAGGTGCACCATTCTGAAGCCCGAGTGCCCGTGCACTCCACCTATGCCAGTGTTAGGACTCAGTTTGGGGCTCATCGGGCACACAGCTCTCGCTCTCAGCAGGAGGAGCAGCTGAGAAACAGCCCGATACCAGAGAACTGGGAGCATGCTCCAGCAGGCACCTCTCCCCACCTGTGTTAGAAGCCTGGCTCAGGTGTGCAGAGGGAATGGCAGGGATGCTCAGAAAAGGCAGGGTGTTTTCAAATGGTGCTTGCAGGCATAGAGAGGAGTGGGGTCTGCCATCCTGTGTGTTTTGTCCCTGTGATACCCAGCTGACACGATGCAGCCTTCTTACTTTTGTAAAAATCCCAGTAAATAACTCCACGACTCCCAGTGCCGTGTCAACAGAAGCTGGAGTGTGCCTCGATTTCAGCTGCAAGAGGGCCCTCCAAGCAAAGGCTGCCGCACTGCCAAATAACACATTTCAGCTGCCAGGCGCAAAGCAGTAATTCCGTGGATACTTTTAATCCATCCCTCCGTACTTGGTTGAGCCGGAGCTCCTTGCTTTGGCTGCCAGCAGGAGACCTCCCAGCCGGGAGCAGGGGCTCTCTGCAGCGTGCGGCCGCTCAGCCACCACCGATCAGTCCCCTCCCAGCACAGGCTGCGTCCCCTCCTCGTCCCAGACAAATGTAGGACATTTTTCAGAGGCAGAGCCAGCTCATGGTTCCCTTTGCTGTTTAGAAGCAACTTTTTATTTCATGTATGTGGCCAACTGAGCAGGAGTTTGTCTGAGCGCTCACAGCTCCCCTGCTCACGCAGCTGCCTGCAGGAGGGCGCGGGGCACGTGCGAGCTGTGCCATGCTGGCTGTCACCCTGCCATGCCACTCGAGGGCATCTGGTGCCTCTGTTTCACAGCAGCTTGAGAGCTGAAACCTATGAAATGGGGAGCTTACTTAAGAATGATGTTTTCAAAGAAGTTTAGTTTTAAATGTTTCCAGTTATTTATAAAACGAGAGATCTGTCAGTAAACAGACGGCAGTCAGTGCTGCTCTTACCTAAAGCTGCAGCCCTCCTGATATATTCCGAGGCTATTACCTCTCATTGTCTAGGCTGTGGGGTTGTCACATTTGCACAAATGTGTTTGTGCAGAGCAGAACATCCCCATCCGAAGGCAACTTCATGCAGGGGCAGGAGGTGAAGGGGCTGAGCATGCCAAAGCACGGAGATGGCGCTGCCATCAGGAGGGGCTGGGGGAGCAGAAACAGCAGCTGCCTCGTCACCATGCCCCTGGAAACCTTCCTCAATCTGCTTTGCGAGCCACGGCACAGAAATAAAGCTGGACATACATAATAAAAGTATGAATTCCGGGTAACACAGACCTCAGCATGTGTACCGCATTGCTCCAGCAGCTGAAGAGGAGCAGAAGCTCTTCCCCAGCATCACCCACTTGAGCGTTTCAAAGCGCATTGCAATGACAGCCACACCAACCACTTCACGTCCTCAGAAACATAAAGCTAAGCCACCTTTTGTTTGTCTCCTAGCTGGGAGTAGACTTCACACAATAACAAACAAACCTCTCATCCTTTCCGGCTCCCCATTTCAAGACACTTTGCAACTCAGCCCTGGTTTGAGGTCAGAGTTTAGCGGGGCCGGGGGTGACCCGGCGCTGGGGAGGCCGCGGAGGGCAAGCTGCGCTGCCTCCAGCTCCCTTCCAGCAACGCCGCGTGCTCATCGCTCTCAGCGATGGCTGGTCAGATTATTTCCTCTTATTCTGAGTCTAGAAAGAGCCCGCAGAGCTGTTTTCTCACCCACAGAACACTGTGTGCCTCCCAGAGTCACTGTGTGCCAAACCTCTCCATAGCCCACCGAGAAGCCAATGCCACCAGCCCCCTTCCTGCTCCTCCGAGGGCATGAGGCGGGTGGGCAGCACAGCCCCTGGGCAGCAGAGCTCAGTGCCCCTGGCTCCCCGGCCCTTTCCTCACCTGCAGCTGCTGCAGGAGCTCCTCGTGCCTCAGGCATTTCAGCCTCCCCTGCCAGTAGCAAGCTGTTCCCCCAGATCCCATTTTCACAGCACAAAACATGACGGAAGTCCAAAGCAAATTGATCCACAGCAACCTTTGCAACACTTCATTGATAAAATCCCCGAGCTGCTTTGATATCAAATTGCCGTTAGCGTGCATTTTCCTAACTCTACCTGAAACCGTGAGGGAGACTGACCTAGAGTTCTGGCGACATACCTAGATAAAAGCCTTCCTAAAGACTGATCAAAGTCATTGTGCGTACGAGATAAGGCACAGAGCAGTAAGCTGATAACAACTAAGTAGTCTTATTAAAATATGTTTTCCAGTGACCACAACGAGAACGAGCAGACGGTGTTTCCTTCCCGAAGAAATCTGTCTGCAGGGAGCTGTCCAGAGAGCCTAACGCTGGAGGTGATGAATTTGGAGAGCCCCAGCCGACGAAGGGCTGAGCACGAGCACAGCTCCCCTGCCATTGCGGTCACATCAGCTTCAGTGGCATGAGATGGGTGTGACGGGACAGCCTGGATTTCTGCCCCAAACACTTGGCTGCACAGGCTGGCAACCAGCAAGGGGCTTCATCCCTTTGCACCTTTGCAGCTAGGCTGGCAGAAATTTGTCCAGCTCCAGGTGGAGCTGCACCTCCTGCCCCTTCAGCCAGCTGCTTGTAGTGCTTCCCCCCGTTTTAAGTTGAAACCATTCCCCCTTGTCCTGTCATGACCTGGCTGAGCAAAAAGCTGCTCTCCATCATTTTTATAAGCCCCCTTTAAGCACTGAAAAGCTGCAGTGAGGTCACCCCGGAGCCTTCTCTTCTCCAGGGTGAACAGCCCCAATGTGGAGTTGCATTTTAAAGTAGGATTCAGATTTCCAACACAAACTATACTTTTATGCTCGCTTCTCCCTGAATCCCCCACTTCAAAAAGTAATAGCTCAGTGTTGCTGTAAATTTCCTTTAAAATCCATAAAACATAAAAAATACAAGTTCAGTGAAGGAGCCAAAAGCTCTATGTCGCCCTTTAGAAATAAAGTCAGATGTAGTTCTGCCATACCTAAGTGTACGGAATGAAGTCAAAAGGCTGCCAATACTCACGAAATTGGCTTGAAGGCATGGGTCTGAAAAAGCAACAGCAACTCTTGGGACTTTCTGTTTTCTTCCTGGAATCCAAGTCTTTAGGATTTGTATTTTAAAGCTTGATGCTACAAGCCAAGGGATTACTCTACATTTAGAACAACCTTTTAAAATGAGTGTTTCAAGGTGAAAAGCTCACATCATCATAAGAATTTGGGGGCTGGTGCTTTGGGAAGATGCTTAATGCTGCAAGCCTGCAGATAAAGATGTAAAGATGTGCTGGGGAAACCGGAGCAAGCAGGAGGAAACCCGTCAGCATCTCCCAGCCAGCATGAGCGGGGCACGCAGCGAGGGGGTGAGCAGCAGACAGGGACCTTTCACATTGCCTGCTCACTAATAGAGCTCACTACTGCCCTTCTGCTCTGGTTTTGGCAGGAGATGTGGCCAGCAGGTCTTTGCTTCGGGGCACATTACCAATTGCGGGCTGTGCTGACCTTCCCTTCCCTCTAGGTCCTGCCCTGCAAACCCAGGAAGGGAAGCACTGTTGTCCTCGTTTATAGGTGGAAAAATTAAAAAGGAGAAGTTGAGAAGTTCTCCCAAGTGGGGCCATTTCAGGAGCCAAGCAGCCTGCAGCTCGGGTGCTGGACATCGGCAGAGCCTTTTCTGCAGCACGAACCACGCGGGCACGGGGCTGCTCGCTGCAAACCCGGCTGCCACCGCAGGGCAAACGCACACCATGCCCTGAGGCCTTGGGCTCGCAGACAGAGGTAATGAGCAAAACTTCAGTGACTACACAGGACTGGTTTTCTTTTTCTTACTGCTTTTCTCTTTTATGTGTTTTGTATTCCTTTTGACACCTTTCAGCTCAATATTTCCTTTGCTGTTATTTTCTGCTTCCACCTCTCTCCCCTCGCTTTTCATGTTCCAGATGATGGCTTCAGTGCGTACAGATGTGCACAGCAATAGGCAGTGCTTGAAACCTCTCACAAGTGCTTTAAGCCAGAAGGTGCAAGTCTCCTCTCTTCCTAAAGCATACCAAGAGAAAGCTGTTAACCGGGAAAAAGCGCGCTGACATGCTGATACTCTTTGTACCAGCACGGCAGCCCGAGCTACGCTGCTGTATCGCTCTGTGGGCAGCACTGCTACAAAACCAGAGGCACACGCGTGGGTCGGCTGCCCCGGCAGGGCACGGGAGAGGGAGCAGCTGCATACTGGAGGGAGTTATTCACGTTGTCCTTTCTTTTCAGGCTACAGATTGTTGTTCCAGCTCCTCGCTGGCCAAGCAGATGTCAGGTCTTTGGTGCTGGGTGCCCCAGTGCTGGGTCCCCGCAGCGCGGTGCAGAAGGTGCCGCTCTTCAGGCCCTGCCACCCTGCAGGAGTGGCCGACTCTGGGATTTCCTCCAGCACTGCCTGCAGTGGGAGGTGGCCCCTGGTGTTCCTGGGGTCCCAGCAGCTGGGTCAGGCTGGTGTCAGTGCCCTCTCGCTCCGCTGCCATCAGGGTCCAGCTCCCACCCCGCCGCAGGAGGACCCCGGTCCCCTTCACTCCTGCGCAGTGGCACTGCTTTCCTGAGGAGCAGCGACATTTGTCTGTTGGCTTTTGTTCTTCAGCAATTTGCCTGTCCTCCTCTTGATCCAGGAACCTTCGTCTAGAGAAATAACGCTGTATGTCTGCTGAGCCTCAGTGACCATTTCTGTGGGCAAGGCCGTGCTCTGCATGTCGCTGGGGATGTCACAGGCGACCACGAGCCCCGAGGCCATCTCTGCGTCTCTGCTCTCCTGGTCACCGTCCCAGGACTGGAATGCCACCACCTGCAGCATTTCTGCACCTGCTCCAGCACACATCTCGGCGACGTCGGCCAACACTTCCCTGCCTGCCTCATGGCTGTTCTGGGACTGCTGACTTCCAGGTGGCTGAGCTGTTCCATGAATTGCCTTAATTATGGTGTCGCCTGTTTGCTCATCAGAGATGACCAGGATTTTCCCCATTTTGCTCGTCCCCACGTCTCCCTCAACAGACATGTGGTTGTAAGTCACCTGAGTGTCCTCCAGAGCAGATGTGGAACACTGGAACAGCACTTTTTCTGCTGTTTCCAGACTTTTCATCCAGTTGTCACTTGTTTGCTCACCATGACTCCTTATTTTACTTGCTATGCTGCACAACAAATTCTCTCCGCTCGGTGAAAGAATATTGTATTTCTGCTGAGCTGTATCAGTCAAGCCTATAAGGAACACGTGGCTCTGTTCATTTTCCTCCACCATAAGCTCTATTCCCTGCAGATTGCCAGTCTGCAGCTCAAGCTCCAGGAACAGTCTGCCCTCCGAGACCAGCGCAGCCCCCTGTCTGTGTTCCTCAGCTTGCTGTGATCCCTTTGGTACCGGTGGCTGGGAGCCGGGCGGTGCCTGCTGCAGTGGCTGCTGCGTGGGCTGCCCCTGGGCTGCAGCCGTTTCGACACTTTTATCGCAACTTTCATTTTCAGCCTGCTTTAATGACTGCTTCTCTGCGCTGACGATGCTCTTGGATTTGCGGGTGGGGGACTTCAGGATCTCAGCCAGAGACTTCCTGCTCCACACAGCGCTCGTCTGCTGGCTCTTGTTTGTCACTTGTCTTTTCGTTCGCTTGCTTATCCAGGTGGCTCCCTCCTCAGCCTGGTACGTCGCGTTCCGCACTTGCTCCAGCCGCTCGTTGGAGTCGGCGCTGAGCGGCGACGGGCACCGCTGCTGCCAGGAAGCTTGGTCCCCCTCCAGCCCCTCCTGGGTGCTGTGGCAGGAGGCTGCCCCCAGGGACTGCCAGCTGGGCTCTCTGGAGACCCTTTGGGTGCTGTGCTGGGACTCCTGCCCTCGTGGGCTGCTGGCCTCCAGGCCGGCTCCACACTGCTCCTCAGCCCCAGGTGCCTCCGGCTGGGCAGCATCCCCCAGGAGCTCCTTCTCCTTGGTGCCACTGGTGCTGCTGCTGGCAGGCTGAACCCCTTTTTGCTCGTCTGTGCTGCCCTGTGAGCTTCGCCTCCCCTGGGCTTCTGGTGGCTCTGGCTCCGGGCTGTCCCCTGCGGGTGCTGGGCCCTGTGTGTGCTGCTGCTCCTGGCCCTGTGCCTGCTCGCTGTCGCCCTGAGGTGCCTGCCCGTCTGCTGCAGCCGTTTCAGGATGGTTATCTGAGATTTCCTGTTCAGCCCCATTTACCGGCTGGTTCCCAGTATCGATGCCACTGTCCGATTTTTGACCGAGGGGCTCCAGGTTTTCTGATGGTGCCATGGTGCTCGGCTCTAGCCCTGCCTGCGGGTTCTCGCGGGCCTCCTCCTCGTCCGCCCCAGGGCCGGCTGAGGCCAGGCCCTCCTGGGGGTCCCCTGCAGCCTCCGGTGGGGCCGGGGGGTCCTGGCTGCTCTCCGCCTCGCCCCCCGGCACCTCCTGCTCTTCCTCCGCCGCCAGCATCCCCTCGCAGCCCAACGCAGACCCGCCGAGCCCGGCTGTCCTCTGGCCCCGCTGCCTTGGTGCGTCCTCGCTCGGCGGTGACGATGGCCCTCGGGGTCAGCAGCACACCTCATCTACCCCAGCACCGCCGGTGTCCTCCCTCTCCGGGGCTGGGGCCCGGGGTGACGGCGTGGGGCAGCCCCTCCCGGGGTCCCCCCGGGGCCGGGGGTCCCTCAGGCGCGGTGGGGGGCACGGGGCGGCCCCATGGTGCCGGTGGTGGCCGCTGGTGGTGTGGGGCGGGAGGGTTCCGGGGGCACCCGCTGTGAGGTCACCAAGCGGCCCCGCCGCAGCGGGGACAGACCCCCAGGACAGCGCTGGGGGCGGCTGGGGATGGAAGGGTTTCTCCTTTACATTTAGTTGCAAAATTAATTCAGGTGTTAAAACCTGTCAGCTCATCGCTTGGCTTGTTTGCTTTGCTCGTCTCGTTGCAGAGAAAGCCTGCTCACAGAGTTTGGGCAGGGCAGGGATGGCTTCTCACCCGGCACCGCTCCTTAGCAGCTGTAAGCCTGTAACCGGGCTGGGGCCGGGGTTAGGGTTAAGCCTGTAAGCTGGTACAGCTGCTTAACAGCTGGCACTCTTACACACACAAAATGAAACGACAAAAAAAAGCACGCTGTGGCTGCCCACAGAGATGTAGGTGAACCGGGTGCCTCATTTGTGCTGCACATATTGCCAAAATTCCCTCTGAACTTGCTCCGTAGCTGTTAAACGTTACTGCTCATGCAGCATATAATGTCTTCTATGGCAGCGAGACAAGAAATAAAGTAATGTGGATAAAAGAAGTACAGAAACAGATTTCCACCCAAATCTCAGCACAAACAAACCCACACTCCTGGTCTGCAGCACACAACCAAGCTTTTATTGGCTCCAAGTCAGCACGTACACATAGAGGTGCAACAGTCACTGGTTAAAAAAAGATTTTTAGTGAATAAACAAAGCAAAACTGAATCACTGAAAAGAAAAACGCCCAAGGAAGCAAATGAAAACTTGTTCTAAGGTGCAGAAGCAAAAACTCTGGGCTGTAGCTGCTGTGATGTGTGCCCAGCAGGAACCTGGAAAACCCACAGCTCTGCCCAAGGTGACCGGCCCTGGCCTGGGGAAAGAGCACCCGTGGCAGTGCTCCCAGACACACCAAGCACCACGGCGCAAACAGCACCACATCCTTGCTCTTTCCTGTGGATCTATAAAAAGCCCAAAGCACCACAGTTTCCCATCTGACAGTTCGCTGTAAGCCACCAAGGCTGTGGACCACCCCTATATCCAAGAAGGTCAGGAAGAACCTGTCATTAGGAGAGGAAAAGGGTCATAGTCAATATTTCTCTTCTTAATCTCACAAAATTATTTCTTTCACTCTTTGAATTTTCTTGCAACAAATTGTTTTTCTTTCCGATGCTTTAGAATCAAGATTTAGTTATGTGTGCTCATGCAGGCGTCATCTGAGAAACACCACAGGGGCACCTCGCCTCTTCTGGTAAATCAGTACCTACACCATGGGTTTACAGCTTGAATGGGAGCATATGGAAGATTAAATGCTTCCAAAAAGGCTTTTGGAGAAAAATGTGCAGTTTTCTCTTTCTTTTGCAAGCCTCTAGTACTCCATGAGGGGCTCAAACTGCTGTGGAGGATTGGTCATAGCCAATTTTTTTCCTGCTTTCAGAAAAGCCTGGGAGAACAGGAACACTGAGTTGTTATCCAGGTGATGCAGTGAAGGAATCAGGGTAAGACAAAAAGATTGGGTGATAACACAACTAAAGACCTTATACATATGCAGATGGCAAAGCCAGAGCCTATGCAAGGCTGCCCTTCCCTCCTGCTGTGCCCAGCTCTGCAGCTCTCGGTGTGCCATGCTGAACTGTGGGTTTGCGCTGTCTTCTCATGTATTTATCCTTTGTCTCTTGTTTCAGATTTCAGAAGCAGTCCTTTGGGGACAGAGATCATCTCCTTGTTTGACATTTTGTGGGAATGAGTTTGTGTTTGCAGAGCACTAAATCTCTGCTCCTCGGTGAGGGAGTTCTGGGAAGCGCTTTTGCTGGGGACTGCAGTCCTGGGCTTGTGTTTGCTCCCTACAGGTAATGGATTAAACCTGGAATTGGTCCATCCTCTTCTCTCTTTCTGTTTGAGTTACTACTATTGGCTGTCTCAGATTAGAGCTAGATATGTGTATATATACATATATATGGATACATATGCATAAAAAATAAATAATCACTTTGAAATTTTGTTCTACAAAAGCAGGCCAACCACAATATCATTTTTTCTGAACTACTTACAAAATAACTCCAAGGTAAAAGTTCTCAAAATTAATTTCCTGCTTTCAAGTTATGCCAAGAAAATAAAATTTAATGCTTGAAGTAGCCACTTGGGTTCTCTCTCCAATAAGCACAGGAGAAACACACACCTGCAAGGATTAGGCAGGGCCTTTTTGAGGGTGTTGGGATGTTTTGGTTTGGTTATGTTTGGGATTTTTACCTAACACTCTATAAAGCATCTGAAAACAGTCTTAGATTTGCATGTGGAGTATCTTCATTATATTACATATTCATTATAGTACATCATATCACATCATATCATATCACATATCATATCATATCATATCATGCCAAGATTTTGATCATTATTTTAATTTCAATTAAACAATATGAAAACCTGCAAGAGAACTTGTAAATCAGTCCTTCAAATCTTTACAATAAGCTGTACCAACCCCAATGAGCAAAACAGATTCCTCAATATGATTGGAACTTAATTCTTGGCATAACACCGCGGTGTTAACTCTGCTCGAGGAGCCGCTGAGCCCCAGGCACAGGCTCAGCACAAACCTCAGCGCAGCCCAGGGCCACAGCAGGCACCCCCGTAACACTGCAGCAGGAAAAGGAAGACACCGATATTTGTACTGAAACAAAAATGTAGCCAAACATCTGCTTACTGCCCGAGGCCAGTGATTGCCATAGGGGTTAGGCACCGGGTTTGTGCCAACCCGTCCATTGCTCAGAGCACACAAAAAATGGATTTTAGCAGGAGGTTTCACGTTTCCATCATTCACAGGCATGCTGTTTCCAGCAGTTTGTAACAAAAACACCAAGGAATTTCAGTCTTACTGCAATGGAATGGGCTCATGAAGTTGAAAGATATCCAAGGGTGGGTGCCCCCACCCATCTCGGGGCCGTGTTTCTGACATTTCTGGACTTTGGCCATGGAGAACATCTCCAGTGGAGCTGTTGGGGCCATCACCTTGGAGTGAGAAAAATCTGCAGCCCCTGTTTCTGTGGCCAGCCCAGGATGGAAGTGACCCCTGAAGACAGGTTTCTGTGCTGCAGGATCTGCTCACAGGCACAGAGGCAGTGCCACGTTGTGTTCACGGCAGTGCTCCCTTGAGCAGGGTGCCGCAGGCACGCCCAGTTCTTTGGGTGTCTGTGTGCAGACAGGTGGGTGCCTGCAAAGTGTCACCATCTGCCTTCGTGGGAAGAAGCCCGATACATGCTTTGCTACCCCACTTCCAGTTTGCTCTGGCTTCAGTGTTGTGGCTGCCTGCTGAAGCCTGCGTGCAGCAACCTCCCCGCTCCTGCACGAGTTAACATCCCCGTGCAGTGCGGTGCCACACACCCACTCCTTCTGCTTGTATCTGTCATCCAGCCGGCTCGGGCTCTGGGATGTGGGGGATGAAAAGTGGAAAAATGATGAAAAAGAGAAATCTGCGCTCAAGTTGTGCTTCCCATAAACCACTGTAATTGGATTTGCAAATCCAATTACAACTGGAGTGTAGAAGGCCACGTTGGAGCTGCGCATTACGCTCATGAAGCTGTGCACTTGCATATGAAAAAAGTGGGCAGAAATAAGCTGACTGCTTTTACCTTGGAACAGTTTGAGAAAATACCTTCTGACCCAATTCTAACCTCAGTGAGGGCCTGAGGCTCTTCAATTAGAAATCCCCAACAGGTATCGAGCTGGGCTTTAAATAAGAGCAAGTTCTCTGTTAGAGCAATTGCACGTCTCACGTTGCAAAGGAACCAGCCCAATGCTCAAAAGGCATTTATAATTAGAGAAGGGAATTCAGCTGAGTTACAAAATTTCACTGCTGCAATAGGTGACGTAAGACAAATTATACGGGGACACTGGATGAACCGCTGGCCAAAGAAGGAAGATAGGAAAAGTGAACAAACACAGTGAAATACATGGTTTAAAAGGGACTGAAATTAGTAGGTTCGTGTTGCTATGGTAAAGCAGTCAGCACAGCTTTTCTAGAGCCAGGTCATGCCCCAAGGGCCTGTTGGGGTCCTTTCAAGGAGCCGATGTCCCTGTGCAGGAGGGTGGGCGGTGCAGCACGGTGCAGGGGGCACACCAACATTTTCCTCGGAGGGCTCTGGGCCTGTGTTAGGGCAAGAGGAACGGCTCTGTGGGGTGGGCACCTACTGGGGGACTGCAGGCGGGGGGCAGAGAGGTGGGTGCTACATGGGAACAGCCTGAGGGGTTCTCCTGCAGGGGGGCGAGCCCTTCAGTGCCGCCTGCAGTGCTCCAGGAAAGAAGGGCAGAGGTGCAGAGTGCTCCCCTCGCTGTGCTCCCCTGCGAGGCTCTGGGCAGTCACACTTTGCAGCCTGGAAAAGCAATGCTGTGGGGTTTGGATATGGCAGAGCAGAGGGACAGCTCTGGGCCTGGGGAGGCACAGAGCAGGAGCAGTTCTTCCTTAGATGGGGTATAGGTTATCCTGTGCAGTTATTAGGCATTAAGCCTAAAATAAAGCGTCAGGAGGAGTTAATCACATAGTACATAATTAAGTTGTGGAATCCACTCCCCCACAGAACACTGCAGAAAGCAAATTATAGGTAATTTCAAAAGGCCTAGACAAATCCATGAAGAATAGATCCACCGACGGATATTAAACATGATATAACCACTCTTAAACTCCAAGCAGCTGCGAAGAAATGCTGGAGGAAAGATCTCCTAATTCCATTGTTGCTGTTGTAGTCTTTTCCTACACTTTTCTTGCTAGAAAATATCCCACAAAGGATATTATCTGCGGAATGGTTGTTCTCATATATGTTTCCTACAGAAACCACTGCTGCTGTCCATATGGTTATCCTTCTTTCTGAAATTCAGGCTGTGTCAACTGCACTTACCCATTAGAAATGAAAATAACTTATTTGCCTGAACTTTGATGATTTTTAGTGTATTCAACACATTTGCTTTCAAGTCTATAGAGAATCCTAGTTTTCCAACATGAGCAATTACCAGGTTTTTGAGTGAAAAATGTGACATGCAAAAAATATGAGATTTAATGACTTGTTTCCATATGAAAAAATAGATTCTGCCTGAGCCGGGCTTGGACTTCTAGCCTTCCTCCCAGAAATCCGGTGCTTCCACAACTGGCCATGTCATGGCAGACACAACGGGAGCTTCCTCTAAACTTAAACCACCTGAGACCCAGGAGATAAGCAAAAGTGTTACAGTGGGACGAGGCTCCCTGCAGGACCTGCAGGAAACTCCACCATGTTTGTAACCTTAGCGTGGAGTCAATCTGCTCCCCCAAAGATTGCTGCGCAGGGGGAGGCTCCTGCGTGCAAAGACAATTGTTCCCGTGCAGGGGAGGTACCTGCTTAAATGCCTGGTAGAAAAAGCACTTCAAAGAGAAAACTGTAAAATGCAGAGGTTTTTATGGTACCTGATATAGAGCGTGTAGTTTATATATTCCTCGATGTATTGTAATTAGAAGGAAACATTTGGCTATATAACCTAGAGCAAAGAAAGTCACTTTCTGCAGGCGTATTTGTATTGCCAATACACGTAGGGGATTATGTGGGGCCCAAGGAAAATTGCAATGTGTTTGAAGAGATACACAGCAGAAGACAGACACTTCATTCCCTCCAGCTGCAAACCTGTAGCTGATGGCTACAGCAGAAAAAAGGACCTTGTTGTGGTCATGCTGGGGACGTACGCTTGGTCCCACCAAAACAAAGAAGTGTGTTGGAGCCATGTGAGAGGGTTGTCCAGAGCAGAAGAGCTGGTGGTCGAGGGGGATTGTATTTATCCAGACATTCCTTGGCAGAGGTGTTAGAAGGACACATCAACAGACCTCTTCCAAGGCACTGCAAGATTTTAACCTGTACGAAGGATGGCAAGGCCGAGCGACTGCAAACCAGACATGTCTTGAGCCGAGTGCACGTACACAGCTCCGCTGCTTCCCATGGGGTCTGCACAGCACCAGGGGTGCTCCTGTGGGTGCACTGCATGAAACCAGGAGGTTTGGGTTCCTGTCACTGACAAATGGCTTTTGCCTGATGCATGTTGTAAGTGAGAGCAGCTCAGATACTCAGCTGTAAATAAGGCAGGGGCAGCGCGTGGCTGCCAGCTCCGGCACCCGCAGGCAGGGTGGGCAGAAGGACACATCACCCTTTAGCTGTGCATCTCTGACATGGAGCAGAAACTTGCTGCAGCAAGGAGTCTGACCGTGGCTCTGCCCCTCCTGATGCTCACCACTGAGCCACCAGAAGCAAGCGGCCCCCAGCACAGAGCCACCAGGGCCCCATGGGGTCAGCACCACAGCGTGCCCAGGGCCACGTCCCCGCTCCCACCCTGGGGGTCACTGCCCTGGGCCACATGGGGGGAAGCCGTGCCTAGCCCTAAACTGGGACTTACATACACCCCCGGGGGAGGTTGTTCAGATCTCCGTGTTCCTGATGTATGATCTTTAAAGTGCATTCAGTACTCTCTGTTTCAGAAGCTGACAGACAAGGGTCAGGAATTCACAGCCGCAATTCAAATGTAGGTAGAAATTTGGAGAAGCGGCCCCTCGGCCGATGCCTCTCCTCGTGGTGCTGACCTGCATTGGCCTCCTGTGTCCACCTGGGGACACCGACGTTGTTTTAGGCAGCCCAGGTCCACCACCTTCTGACCATCCGCCCTGCCTGGGCTTCAATCCTCCCACAGCAGTACAGTACCCAAATTTTAGGAGCAGACGGAATACAAATAACATACAAAGATCAGGATTTTTTTTTTTTCTAACCCAAATTAATTGCTCAGTACAAAAGGAAATTCTTTCTCAACACAGTCACAACTCAAAGGAGTGGAAATCAGGTAGAGACACAGAACTTTGATTTGCACCTATATATCTGAATCTGCTAATTGTGCCCTCTGGGAGCTGAGTCTTTTGAAAATAGCATTTCTTTATACATACATGAAATAATTCCTAAATATTTCAAACATAGTCTTTATGTATAAAGTAAGCATATGTCGATCAATTATTTCTAGAATAATATACCATCTGCCATTTGACAACACGTTCCTCTGAGTGTGATGATTACTGATGGGTAGAAGTAGAAAACCATTTTCTATGAAATTTTGTTCGCTTTCAGACATTTTGTGCAATTAAGAGTCTAGAAATATAAATCTTTAAAAAAAAAAAAAAAATCAAGAGATTATTTAATCCAACCCATGGCACTGAGGAAAGATCACCACTGCCAGACATTTTCTAGCTTGTTCTTGCAAGCAGCCGCAACTGGACACCTGGTAGACCCCTTGCCAGCCTCTTGGCTCTGGCATTTAGGAAGCTGTATCCATTCTGAGCCATTTCTGTGGAAAATGAAATTTGCATTATTTTCCAGATTACTGTATTGAAATAATATTACAATGATAATTGTCTGGGAGATGAATGTGCATTTCATTGCATCTCTTCAAGCCCCGTCTGGGCTTTGGCATGCAACGCCTGGCTTTGCAATCTCTAGGCAAGATTTCTTTGTAGGGGGCTTTTTAGCCTGACATAATTGCATCCATCAGTTTTCATCCTGTTCCCGTGAGGCACAGGGTGGCTGTGTAAGCCCTCTCGCCAGGCAGCACCCCCAGGCGATGGACAAGCCTCAGCGTCTGCTCGGGGGGAAACGGAGTTGTCAGCGCTGGGCAAGTGAACAACTTGAATTTTGTTTCTGAGTAATCTGATTCCCCTTTTAGGCAAAATCTAATCATTTTGTGACAGGAGAGGATTATTAAAATACAAGTGCAAGAAATGTTGAAACAAAAATTAAATTCAGAGTGAAAAGATCTGGCATTTTGATACTAGCATGAAAATAACAAAAATCACAAAATTTTGCCTCAAAACTTGAGTTATAATGCAGAAAAAACTGCCACCGTCGCTGGTGTAGAACCTGTTGGCTTTCTGGGTGGTCTTGCAATAAATCTGTTAGGGCGAACACAAGCAATTTGGCAGGTACACATCTACAGCATCAATATTTAGAGCCTGCAACATGGCCACAAATCATACAGGAACATATCAACCTTTGAAAGGTGCGACATGACAAAATGAGGGCTAAATTGCATTAAGAATTTCAAGAGCAGGTAGAACATCCATTAATTATAGGCCCAAAAGATTGCTGCAAATTACTAAGATGTCAGCATAAAGTATTAGTAATTTTAGATATTTTTTAGCTCAGTTTACTTGTTTTCACAGCATGTAAATGTTCTGATTTAACATGTAATGATCTGCATACAAAAATACACGAGCAACACTTTTCTCCCGATAATGATACTTTTCACGTTTCTTACGGCCATAAGAGTGCAGCTGAAGAAAGGCTGGAATAATCACATTATATATTACAGCCATTTAGTTGTGGAAATGGAGCATGAAATAAACACTTTAGTTCATTAGCCCTAGTAAAGCAGCACAGTGTGAGCGCGCTCTCTGTAATCACTGGTGATCCATGCCCAACCTGGTGACACACTTTGTCACCAAACCCATGAAGCAGCTCAGGAGCTCACCCTAGAAATGCAATGGGCTCTGCACACCCCTGGAAAACGGCTTTTTGGAGGAAAATTGTAGCTGAGATGCTGTATTTCATGCTGCTGTGTGCTCATGCTGCAGTGGTGTGGCAGCCATCCGTCAGCAGCGGCTGCTGCTCTCCTGCAGCCCCGGGGGGACAGGGATGGGGACAGGGTGAGGAAGGTGGTGGCTTCATGCTCTGCCTGGCTGTACCCTGGGGAGTGCTGGGGAAGGAGATGTGGCTTCCCAGGCAGCTTGAGCACCACGATACATGAACGGTTATGTCCACAAGAGAGCATTTAATGTTTTTCTGGGATTGGGAAAATGCCCTTCTTGGGTTTGAAAAACACAGCTCCCTGTTTTTAACATGGGTAGGGCAAATCTCTGTTTTGAGGTTTGCCATTTGGAAAACTGAGACAATCCGTCTTTTCAGTCTGATTCAAAGGGCCGCTGGAGTCACCATAAAGGCCTCCGGCAGCACTGGAGCAGGTTCAGCAGCCCCAAGATGCTCAGGGAGAAGGGATGCAAAAGCTGGTGGTGTTCAGAAGAAATCAGCTCCATATCAGGTCTAAGTTCCTCTGCCCTGAGCTTCTGAGGTCTGAAAGCGGAGCCTCACAGCGTGGTCACTCCCTGCCAGAAGGGGATGCCAGCAATTTCAGTCAAAGTCGAATTTAATGACGAGATGGGCACAAAGCAGTCTCACTTCATTAAAAGCTAATGGAGTAAAATCGGCATGTAAAAAAGCATCCAGTTTACCCCAGCTGTCTAACCCCCCACCTCCAGAAGTTTCCCCACTGCCCCCCTGGTGTCAGCAGCTGTGGGAGCTGCAGGCCGGCAGCACGGTGCCGCATTAGGAACGGGGCCGTGTAGGGTCCGACAGCCCCACAGCTCTCTCCTGATCACTTAGGGCCATGGTGAGGAGAAGCCCGGCCCTGGCCAGCTGCTGCCACCTCTGCAGGAGCAGCAGCAGCAGCAGCAGCAGCAGCAGCAGCAGCAGCGCCTTCCCACCCCTTGGTACTGCTCAGCAGCTCCCGGTGCCAGATGGAGGGGTGGGAGCAGTGTGCCAGCACTGATGCTTTATTTTCTTTCCACAGACCAAAGCCTTTTGTTTCATATCCACCTCTATTTGTTTTCCTTTTTTTGCCATCTCTGCTTTGCCTCTGCCTGTGCTGCCGCAGGGGCTTTCAGAAGACCCTGTGCTCCCCCCAGCCCCAACAGGACAGTGAGCAGCAAAATGCCCAAAACAGACTTGACCAAAGAGGTAGTTTAACCCAAAAGCCTTGAAATTTTTTTTAATGTCTCATTTTAACAATAATCTGGCAACAATAAGGAAATTAAATTTTCCAAAGAGGAGCAGAAGGCTGTTGTAGGCTCTCCAGAACAAGAGAATATTTCAAAATGTGTTCAGTAAAATGTATGTGCACTGGCTGCAGCTTTTCTCTATGGCCCCAATTGCTCTTTCTTCTTTGAGGGGAAAAAAAAAAAAAAAAAAAGAAAAAAAAGAAAAAAAAAAAAAAGGTTTCAGTTGAAGAAAAGGAAATGCATCTCCTGTAATAATTTCATGCCATACTATGTAAAATGTAACTCCTGTTCCTGCGTTCTTTCAAAGCCTGCACCCAGTAGAGTAGCAAATGACAAAAAAAAAGTGTTTAGAGGAACTCATTTTCATGCTCTGCAGATTCTAACCTTGTCTCCAAAAGCCAAGGTTGATGCGTCCCATGCCAAATTAAATCTAAGATGTATGCAGTAATGAAAAGGGTAGCATTCCATGAAAATCTCCACTTTTCACTTAAAGAAGCCATGGTTTATTAGATATGCAAGCATTACAATGTCAGCGTAACTTTGCAAGTTAAGCTTTTTTCACAAATGCTCAAGTATCACGCTGGAAGACAGGAGCTAGCTCAAGTTTCTCAGAACTTGTTACCTGGATACTCCACTTTAAAAACAACATCACTCCAGTGAAAACAAACCATTCATCTCTTGAAAGGGATATGTCTGCCTGCAATAAATTCTGGCAATTTTCTGAACACAACCTCTCCCTTCCTGCAGCTACAACGCAGGCACCTGTCTGCAGCTCCTGGGGATCCTGTGGTGCTCAGCGAGCCCCTGCTTGTGAAATCCCGGAGGGGTCTCGGGCGCTGCTGCTCGAGGAGCTCTGCAAACGTGCCGGCTGTGAACTGAGCCCACAGACATGCAGTGTCGGAGACAACAGCACCCGGCGTGTCCGCAGACACCTCTTCTGCAGGCTCATACGAGGTGGGTACCTGGTGTGCCGGTGCTGTGGGAGCCCAGCCATGGATCTGTCATACCCAGCACCGGGTGCTCTGCCCCAGAGGCACAGGGAGAGAGGCCGGGTATGCTCCACGGCTGCGGACAGACAGGGATGGTGTGTGCAGGCTCGGGTCAGGACCGGTGTGACCGTGCGGTGTGTGGGACACCCGCAGTGACAGCCCCAGAGCAGCAAAGTTCCCAAAACCCAGACACACAAAGCTGCTGGTGGACAACCGGCCCGGTGATTTCCCTGGACCTCAGCGGTCCTGCTCACCTCCCTCGCCTGCTGCAGCGCAAAGAAAACCACCACGCACAATAACATGGAGAGGCATCAGCAAAAATTTCCATAACCTTAAAAGCTTCTGCTTCCCAGCACAGATCTATTTGTGATATATGACCTATTTACACAAATCCCCTTGCTATTGGCAAGCTACAAATGAGAACAAGAGCTCACTGCAAATCTGCATAGGTGGAGCAGCATCCTAGTGAAAGCGGAGGAAGGTAGATCCCTAGGTCACAGGGGAGTGGGAATTAAAGATTTATTAGCAGTGAGCCCCACCTGGCCCCGGGCTGCTGCGAAGCAGAGGGCAGAGAAAGGAAAAGGCAAATGGCATTGGATTGTGGCTGTGAGGTGAATCTGTGCACCAAGAAACAGAGGAGAAAGGAGCGGATTCAGACTCCTTGCAAACCACAGTGAACAAGAGAGGAAGCTTAACCACAATTTCCGTTCAGAAAGAAAAACAATATTGGAAATCTTCAAGGCTTGATATTTGCGTCTGGGTCTAATACACGTTCCCTTTCTCCATTTTCCTTAAACCTTTTCTAGGAGCTTTACAAAATGTTGAGCACTGTCACATAAGGCACAAACATGCCCATAAAGCAGCCTGCAGCCCAGCAGGAGGTCGTACAGACATGTCAGGGCCATGCAAAACAAACTGCTCCCAGCCGCAGCAGGGCCTGCTCCTCAGCCGGCCCCAGGGAGCACACACAATAGAGATGTGGATCAGTTTAAGAAGTGTTTTGAGAAGAGGCTATGAGCTGCAGTGGGTCAGTGTAAATCCTCTTTGCTCCATGCCAGGCCTGCTGGCGTTTGGTTCTCTCGCTGGGCTTGTGGGAATCACATTCATCTCCTTACTTCCAGTGCAGCCACAGCTGCTTCTCTGCTCTGGGCCAGGCAAATTGCAAACAATACAGTATTGCATACAAAATAGTGGGCCGCATTCAAAGCTCACTTTCAATTTTAATGTGCTTGGGGTTTGGCCAGCTCTTCGTGGGAAGGAAACACCCCAGAAGCACGGCGAGGCGCCCGGGCAGACCCAGGGCCGAAGGGCTGGGAGCTGCCACGAAGGCGGGCAGAGCTCAGCCCAGCCCCGTGCCCCATGCTGGTAAGCTTCCTGGTGTTATAAGTGATATATTGCTCCTGCCTGGTCAAACACCTCTTCAAGAGTACTGATATCTATCTAACCTATTGAAAAATTATTTTAATTTTCAGGAAATCTTTTTTTTTCTTCCTCTGTGGCAACCTGGCATAGGTAACAAAACAATGAACAATTCTCATTCATTTCATGCACTTCTGAACATCATGGCAACCACTGTCAGAAAATTTAATCATGTTGCTTTCATAGCGTTTATTTTGCATATTTCCTCAGACCCTCCGCGGAGCATGGCCATGGTGAGCATTACTTGCCTAAAGACATATGCAGAAGATGGCCCAGTACTTCATCAAAATTTGATACTGAAAGGACCTGCAGAAATAAAAGCTTAGAATATGAAAGGGAAACATTCATCGAACCCTTCTTGTGCTCTTCCCTGCACTTAATTTAAAGCTGGCTTGTGGTAAATAGGTCGCAGTTTGCTTTTCTCAGTTGCATAGGGAGAGGGTTTGTGCATCTCAAAAGCTGCACTTCATGTGGAACACTTAATTATCTTTAAACTAATCCCACAGATATCAGATGAGAAGGTTCCTCCTGGTTCATCCATCTCCGTTTCACTTGTCCTGATTCAGCAGATGATAACAAAGGAGCTACTACGTGCCAGTAGCACTGTCTGGTACCTGCACGGCTTGGCACCACTAATCGATTCAGCCTTGAGCAGCCTTTGGGACCAGCCCCAGGGACACACAAGTACTGGTCACAAGTCCCAGGCCACTCTTCATTCCAGTCAATTCATTTGCGTTTGACATTTCACAGCTCTCCAGCTTCATAAAATTTATTTCTGACTTGTTTCTTGTAAATCAAATTGTATGAGACTTCTGCCTTCAGATTATAAATGATCACATTAAACCAGAAGATGCTCTTGGCAAGAGCAAGTCTGAAAATGTGAATTTGTACGGTTGCTATTCTTTTCTTCCTTTTTTTTTTTTTTTTTTTTTTAACAGACATCTTTGTATATTCCTAAATAAAGCCGTTTGCACACTTCTCTAAGTACAGATTGCTAGCTCAGAGTGGGTCCGATTTCTGCAGTAAGCTCCCTGCCCAGCGGCTCCAACCTGCATTTTGCAGGCAGTGCCACCCCCTGCCCGCCCAGGCTGCCTGCGTGCAGCTCCAGGCCCATGCACGCTGGACACACTCACTCTTTCAAGGGCTTGGCTTTTAGGCTCATTTTTACAGTGGATACAAGGATGTGGGCTGGCTCTGCCAGCACTGAGCCTGCAAGATGGGCACAGCCCCATGCATTGGGACAGGTTCCTCCGGCATGTGTGACCTGAGCCCCTTTGGAAAACAGGCTTTGGGCAGGTCACTGGTTCACCGTGATAAATGCCACGAGCAATCCGTGCGAGCAGGCCCCCACATGGCTGGCTGGAGGCAGAAGAGAAGGAAACCAACAGAAACATAATTCTGATAGTAAAAATAAGTCGTAGCAACTCAATGAACAGTGACAATAAGGTTTTGCTTCCTCTCTCTGTTTCCCTTTATTATTTTTCTCCCAGCTGGCTGTTGCACAAAGCTAAGCACTGCAAAATGAAGCAGAAATCAAATGTGCTAACTTATCTCAAATGGCCTAGGGACTCGGCAGGGGCCTCCATGTAGAGGCCAATCCACTTAGTTATGCCAGAAGGTAATTTTTCTAATGATATGAAGATGCAATATGGGAAGAGATTAGTGGCATTCAGAAGGGCTGGCTAGCGATGTCCTCCCGTGGTTAGAACAGAAAATGCTAAAATAAAACCCAGCATCCGGGGAGCTCCAGCCAAGGGCACAAGCTGGTTTTTAGGTCACACTCAAGGAGGGAAACTCCTTCGGTCCCACAGCCAGACAAACTGCCCAGCCCTTCCCAGGAGCACCTCCAGACCCGGGGCCAGTGCTACGTGCTGCGAGCACCACCTGCCCCATGCGCTGCCCACGTTGGGCCGCAGCGCTGCTCTTCCCGTTAGTCAGCCTGGAAAAGCTCTGGGCGAGGTTCCCCAGCTCTGTGTGTGTACAAGCAGTTCCCAAGGTGAGGTGCCAGCGGTGCTGCCCCGATCTGCACCATGTGGGCACAGCCACGGTGCGACCTGGCAGCGGCCGGGGCATGGAGCTGCTGCGTCTCCTGCCAAGCTGTGACATGTCTTTGCAGCTACACGTGTACATGAACATGTGTGTGCATTGCTTACACAACAGCACAGTAATACAGAAACAATATTTTGGTCTTCTCTTACCGATAGCTCACAAAAAAAGACGAGTTGCCCAGACTGTGGGCTGGCTGCTGAGGGACCACCCCTGGGCACCCCGCCACGCAGCAGGGCACCCACAGACAGGGCACAGCGCACCGGGGCTGAGTTGCTGGGGTCTGGTTTCACCATTTAATTCTTCTTTCAACAAGTTTGAAGCAGAAGGGTCACTATCAAGTCTTTTGGTCAAGGACCACAACAGGGCCTCTCCTCCAGAAACACTATTTAATTATTTTCTGTGGTTGGTTCCCCCGGTAAGTGTCACCATCACCCATTTCTCATCTCAGCCCTTGGGACTCAGCAGCTGCTGTTTTCACCTTCCCTTCCCACAGAAACCAGACATTCCCCATGAAACCTTCAAAAACCTGTAATCGGCTTCAAATCCTGTGCCAATCAAACCGGTTACCTGAGGAGCCTCCAGAGAGAGGGCCTGACATCGCAAACAAGCGCTCCTTAAATATTTCAGAAACAGGAGCGGAGCAGGAGATGGATGGAGGAGAGCAGTGCGAACAGGAAAGCAGGACCCTGGGACACGCCGGGGTCACTCCGCACCCACGGTCCTGCACAGCCTCCTGCCTGCAGGCATTTGTTTGAAATTAAGCTTCGCGTGCAAGTTTATTAAAAAGTGTGCTTTATGGATTTAATTAAAGTGCTGCATATGAGACCTTGCTAATCCTGTTTGTGCTGCAACTGTATTAAAGTGCTAAAATCAATATATTTGAGTTTAAATATTTTATTATGGCAAGCTGTTAAATATTAATGATGTAACAAGTAATCAGTGTCACTGTTTCTGTCTTTTCTGTAGAAAATATGCAGAAATTAGAAAAAAAAAAAAAATCACTCTTCAGTTTGATCCCCTGTGAGCTATTTGTTTCTCAGTTGAGGAAACAAATATCTCTGATGATTTAGGTAAGTCACGAGAGCATCTTCATGTGAGCAATGCTCCTCTTTGCACAACCACGGCAAAGCCTGGGGCTGGGCGGGAGCTTTTGGGGCGAAAGTGCCAGTTTTCTGGCACAGTCTCGGGACATTTTACTGAGCCATTTCGACAGGCTGGAGGGATGGAGGAAAGTCTGGATGCCCAGAAATAAATGTGCCTTTGAGCTGGCTGAGCCTTGCCTGCATCGTGACTTGAAATACAATCGTGCACCTTGCTGGGGCAGAAGGCTGCCCTCACCACCCTCAATTTGGGTGGCACCGGTGTGCGGCCTGCTGGAGAAGCTGTCAGCTGCCAGAGGACACTGGAAGTTTTTCACCCAAATCTTCTTCCTGAAATGCGCTATTCTTAACGATGCTTCTGCTCTGAGAATGTCAAATTACATTGCACAAAATGAATCGCAAGCGAGGTTTCGTAATTACATTTTAGAGAGATCTGAGTGTATTAATATACATGATCTTGTAAACCTGGCTCCCATGGAAAAGCAATGAAGGAACCGATTTGTTTGTGATCAAATCCTAATTCCAGACTGAGTCAGAGCTACCCGTGCCCTGCCAGCCCGTGGCTCGGGGGCTTTTGGCTAGGCCGCTGCCCCAGCCCGGGTGCACGGTGCCTGCAGTGACTGATGCCCTTGGAGAGGGAAAGCAGGAAGGAACCCTCCCCAGTGAGGGAGGCAGACAGTCGGAAGGGCTGGCACAGCTTGTGGGCCCTGTGCAGCAGCTGCTTTTGAAGCACTTGTCCTGGCTGATCATCATTAGCCCCATTTTTAAGAAGTCCATCCTGAGCACAAGTGGGGTGGGAAGTATCTTGCCGCCTGAAGACACGAGCACAGCAGGCATCAGCATCCTCCCCGCATCCTCCCCGCCGCCCACCGCTTACCCCCGCTCCCAGGTGAAGTTATGCCCCGAGCTTCTGGCACAGACGCATCGGGCTGCACTGTGCGCCTCATTTTTAATCTGGCTAATAGGGCTGAGATGTCACACCGACAGCAATGCCTCTGCCTCGTGGTTTTCTGCTATCAACCAGTCCTTCATTAGCAGGCACCTGGAAATATTGAGCTCCTCACGCACTACGTGCTTTCCCTTGAACCAAACCTCAGCTTCCCAGGGATAAACAACGAGATTTCCCCTGCGCGCAGGATGCTCCCGGTGTCAGGGCCCATCACTTCCCAGCTCCGGGCATCTCTGGGCATCTCTGTGCTCAGTTCCCACCTCCTGCCCCTCACACCTCCCCACACACCCTGCAGCCACCGCAGCCCCCAGCCCCAGCTCCCCAGGCACCCCACAGATGGGGAGTGATAGGGGAGCCCAGTGTGTCCCCACACCTTCCCACTTCACGCCTGGGCTGCCCAGCGGGGCACAGCCTTCCTGCTGGGGGGTGGCTCCTGAGAGCAGGGATATGGAAAACATTCCTGATTAATCATCTGCTTTTAAATTGCTAACGACCGAGCGCTGCGGAGGACCGTGAGTCATGCGTTCAGCGCTTCTGGGAGGATGCGTGGCCTCGTTTTTCTTGACTTGCAAACATGATAAAATTTGGTCCAATGCACCATAGCTCCCCAGTGCCCATTGCTGCACTGCAGCCCGGGGCGTCAGGGCAGTGGGAGAGCGCGGCCGGCCTCGGATGGGCAGGGACAGGGTTTAACTCAGGAGGAACCTGGCCAAAGCCCTCCCCAGCACGATGTTTGGTGCTGTACGTTGGCACCCAGCAGCATTGCATGCCACAGCTCTGCCCAGCGGTGGGCACGTCCCTTCACAGCTCTGTTCACATCCCATGCCCAAAGAGGTGAGGTTATCCATGCAGTGCTGGTCCCTGAAACAAAGGCACGGCGACACAGAGCCACCCGTCCTGGGCACACACAGCTGGGTCCCCAGGCACGGTGGGTCCCCCACAAACATCCCACTTTATGTCCTACAGGTTTTTTATAAGGAAAAATAAGACTAGGGAAAAAGACCTTTCCAGGCTTCAGATTTCTGGGGGGAAAAAAAAAAATCAATTGTGTTTTAAAAGTCATTAAAATCTTCAGATGGAGAAAACTCCAGCATCTGTAATTATTACTGCTGGAAATGGTTATTTTTCCTGCTCTTGCTACAACCTTCTTTGAAATTAATAGCATCCTTCCTGCCAAATGAGGTCCTCCTCCATTACGCTAGCTTTTTAGCTACACAAACAAGCGTGCCTTGGTAATGCTTCTGGTTTTCAGCCCCGAACCGGTGCCCTCGCTCCTGGCGCCAGCAGCAGCGAGCCCTGGGGCTGGGGCCGCAGCCCGGTTCCTGCAGCACCCAGTGGGGTGAGGGAAGGGCAGGAGGCATCCAGCCTTCCCCCGGTGCTATCTACACCGACACGGAGCTACAAATGTTGAAAATCTCATCCACGGTGCTTGCTGTGGAAGCCCCTGGGGTGCTCAGACACGGGACGGGCACTGCAGCCTGCCCGCTGGGCGCAGGGCCCGGGGGTTGAGGTGCGACCCTCGGGGACCCCCGGGGACCCCCGGCCCCGCTCCCCCGGCCCAGGGCCGCCCCCCCCCGGTGTGTGGCCGCCCCTCCTGCCCGGCCCCAGCGCGGCCCTGGCGCTGCTGTGGAGCTCTGCTGCCACCCGCCGGCCTCCACCACCGCCTCCAGCGGCCTGCGGGATCCGGGCCGGGGCGACCTGGGCACGAAGCCCCCCTGGGGACCCTGTCCCAGCCCAAAGCCGCCCTGGGGGCCGTGTCCCAACACAAAGCCCCCCTGGGGGCCGTGTCCCAGCATGAAGCACACCTCGGGGCCCCGCTGGGGCTGTGGGTGGCCGTGGGGAGCCCCCCCCTGCTCGCCCCTCGTGGCCACCCAGCCAGCCAGCAGTGTGGGGGTTCAGGAACCGTCCCCTTCCAGCCCTGTGCCCTGAGCACTGTAGGGGCTGGGAGTGTTTCGTAGCCACATTTCCCAAGGGGCCATCAGCCCTTCTCAGCCTGCACGGCACCACATGGCCGTCGAGGCCTCGCGATATGGCAGCTCTCGGCCACGGCATTTTGGTAACGTGCAGCCGGCAGCCCCTGCACACCGGGCACCGGGGGGATGCTGAGGCTGCCCAGCAGTGCCCAGGCTGGGTCCCGCTCCCTGTGCTGCTGCATCGTTTGCCGGGCAAGCCCCCACACGGGCTGGCTGCTGCTTCCCTGCTGCTAGGAATTGTTCGACACGCTGGGGCCTGGGACAGCTGCCGCTCCCCCCAAAGCCTGCCCCATCCCTCCAGCACGACCTGTAAGTCGCTGCTCGATCGCGCAGAGGAATCCTGCGGCTTGCATTATTATTCTGCACAATCTCAGCAGCTTTTATCCTCTAGCAATGACCTTATGATAGCAAGTTAAGCCTACAGAAATAGCATTTGTAATTAATCTATTTCCATAAGATTAGCATGTCAAATGTCACAGGGATACATGTAAGATCCCTTCAGAGCTTAAAATCCTTTTGTCCGAATTGCATTAAATTGTGACAGCCCCACCAGTGAGAGAACAGCCCTGTGGGGCCCAACAGCGGGACAACTCCTGCAGGAGCCATCAGTGCCACCACCCCATCCGCACCGCTGCACCCTTTGAAAAGAGCAGAGAAGTAACAGCAGAAGAGCTGGAGGGATCTGTCTGGGCTTTCTCCCACATGGACACACCGCATTCAGACTCCTCCATACCCAGAAGGAAAATCCCAGTGTGATTCCAGCACAGGACACTTTCCTCATGTAATGACCTGTGTTCTCCTGGGGGGGATCAGAAAGCACCCCAAAGTCCCCCATCTCTCTTCGGGTGCTCCTCACGCAGCTGGGGGCTGCTGCAGGGGCTTCCACCACCACCGCAGCAGGACCTAAATGTCATGGCTCTCGGGGTTTGGGGGCTGGCAGCAGCACGGGGCTGCCCCACACGGACAGCTTTCTTCTGAGCTTGTGGGCTCCTGCAGGAGGGGAAGGCTCCTGTTTGCTGTGTGACCTTCTTCTCTGTCTAATGTTTTCACCTTTAGTTCAGTTCTCTGCTGAGTGAGGCTCATTCTCTTTAAGCAAATAAGAAAACACACTCTCCAAGTTAGATTTTTTTTTTTTTTTAACCTTTCTTGCTGCAGAGTAACATGTTTTCTATCATCAGATTCACATCAAAAGTAAGCACAGAAGCAATTTGCTGGGGGAAATGTTCCCCTGTGCTGACGGAGTTGGGATTGTCAATAAAACTATTTTCTGGCATCTCGCCTCTTCAGAGTCGATATCCCTGGGCACCCGCGGGACAGCGGGGCTGCCGGAGGAGACTGCCACACGCTGCTGCTGTCCTCTGAGCAGAAAGCTGGGTTCAAATCCCAAACTTGCTCACCGAGGTGACTTTGCAAAAGTCATTGTCTTACCTCTACAGAAACACCTTCAAAATATGTGTGCACAGAGACACAAGCACAGGCACAGACACCCCCATCGCTGCTCCTCCTCACTGCCGCTGGGGCTGGATCGCTGCTAACACCCACAGCCCTTCTCCAACACTTGTTCCTCCCCACCTCCGCCTCCCCTTTTCCTACCCTCATTCCCCACAACAAATCATGCGCAATTCCGAAGTCCTCTCCCCTGAATCCCATACCACATGAATGGCCTGTGGCAGTGACCCAGAAGCTGCTGCGGTGCCGTGCTGAGCCCCGCTGCTGGGTCCAGGAGGGCAGCAGGCTCAGAGCAGGGGGACACCGGCCTTGTTCCCCCACGGCATCCCTGGGGACCAGCACAGGGGAGAGGAGTTCTGCTCTTCCCTCTCCCCAGCATCACCAGACCCCTCCTGGGCTCTCCTGGTCTGAACTGAGCACGGGGCCAGAAGCAGGCACTGAGCCTGGTGCCTGCTGCACGTCCCACACATCTCCCCACATCCCACACATCACCCTGTGTCTCACACATTGCCCTACATCCCACACATCACCCCACAGCCCACACATCACCCCACGTCTCACACATTGCCCCACGTCCCAGCTCTGGCTGCTGCATCTCCGGGGAGCACAAAAGTATGTATATAATTCTTTTTTCATTTTCTCACTCTATTTCTCTTTTTCCTCTCGGAAATGCAGGGTGACACCATGGGATAAGGTCTGTCACTTGAAATTAAGCCAATGAGATCTTTTTTTATCCCGCAGTAATCTGAATGCAGATAACATGGGGCATCCCTAGGAGGAAAGAAGCCATCAGGAACAAGAAAGAGACAGAAAACCAGACACCCTGGCACCTCTCGGGGGAACTGTGGGCTTTTTGACTCCACAGCCTCCTGACAGCTTTTCATTAGCACAGCACTAACCAGACTTCATCATCCCCAGGTATTCGTGGTGACTGCAGCTTTGTGCTCCGTGGGGTGCCCAGGGCACCAGGCCCCATGGAAATGGTGTGACCTGTAGGGTGCATCTGCAGCCAGCCCTGCTCACTGCACATCCAGAGTGCTTGTGTGGCCATGAAAAGCAGCTTTTGGTCAGTAAAAATCCCAGCGATGAAATCAGCGGCTGCAGTTTGGGGGGGAAACCTGCTGCTGAGTGGTTTAACCCCTGCAGCCCTGCGCTGGACTGCAGAGGATCCAGAGGCACTGGGACAAACACCACCACAGGCCAGCACAGCCAGACAGGGCAGGGACGTCGGGAACGGGGCCCTGGGACTGCAGTGCAGGCCTTGGGATCCGGCACCTGCCTGCGGTGGGAGTCCCATTCCTGAGGCTGGGGATCTGTTGGGGGGGACAGCAGCAAGCAGATGGAATCTTACAAAAACTCTGTTAAGAGAGCAAAAAAAATCAAAAGAACACAAAGTCAGCAGCCCATTTAAGCCTGTCCCAGGAACTGCTTCCCATTAATCCCAGTCTCTGCCTCCAGAAGCGCTGCCTCTGGCTGCCCCAGCCATCCTCTCTGATCCATCACCCAGGATGCCAGCTTGGTGAGCACGCAGTGCCACGAGCAACCCAAAGCCCTCCGGGGCTGAAATGATTGCAGCAAGCAACAAAACCGGGTCTGAAGCCTCTGGGCATGTTGCATTTCCAGGCGCAGGGCCTGGTGCCCCTCGCACACGCTGTGCTCCCCCAGGAACCCGCCAGGCCTTCAGGAAACCTGGACGTGCAACTGAGTTCAGTGGTGGACTTGTCACTGCTGGGTTAAAGGCTGGATGTGGTCTCAGAGGCTTTTTCCAACCCAAATACTGCCATGATTCTGTGGTCTCCCCTTTGGGGCTGTCCTGCCGCCACCGCAGGCCCTGTCACAGCCCCACATCCCTCACACGGGGCCTGTGGAGCCGCCTTGCCGCTCAGTGCCCGGTGGCGCAGCACGGCCCAGGCACAGCTTTCTCCATGCTCACCCCTACCCCCACCAAAAATAAGACACGTCTTGGCCCCCTGACCCCATTTTCAGTCGCTTCAGTCCTGCAGGAGCTGTGGGCCTGTCCCAGCACCGAGCTCCTGGTGGATGCTCTGCGCCTGGCTGTGCCCGCACGCTGCCCTGCGTGGGACACGGGATGGAGGGCACGGGGATAAATGCATTTTCAGCTGGCTCTGTTCTTTCTCCCACTTTGCCACGGGCCTCCTCTCACTGGGGAGAGGTCCCTGTCCTACTCTGCCATACCCAGCAGCAGAGACAAACAGCAGCGATGGCATCAACTTCGGGCCTCACATCGCGTTACAGCCATAGCTCCCCAGCTGGGCTGGGAGAAGGAATCCAGAGGAATGGAAACTTTGGAGACAAATTTGTTGGGGACAAATCCAGCCCCTCGTTCCCTGCTTCGTTCCCGCTGCCGGAGCCCTGCCATCCCGCTACCCAGCTAATACCTGACCATGGCACAGTATTCGTCTTATCAAAGGCAGGACAAGTGTTTTAAATGCTGCAGTGGCAGGCCTCTTGCAAATACTCATTCTCTTCTCCTCTTCCTCTGTCCTCCCCACACTCACGTGGCGGTGCACATGGAGCAGCACTGCCAGCAGCCCGGCACTTGCCCAGGGGTGCCCTACAGAGCCTCATGAGCAGAAGGCGCACCCTAAAGGCCCAGCACTGGCACAGACACTGCTGCTGCTGCCCCTGGCAAGGCATCGGTGTTTACTCCAGTGCCTGCGTGACCTCCACGTAAACCTGGCAAACCCCGACCCTGCCTGTGCACGGCGTGCTCCCGGCAGTGCAGTGCCAGCTCTGCCTTGCCCTCCCTGCTGCCACTGGGGTGCAAAAACCAAAGCAGCGGAGCTCACGGCAAACCTGGGGCCTTGCTTCTGGGTACACTCAGCTTGGCTTTCAGGAAGAGCTGAAATAAGGGGGTTTCCTTCAACACAAACCTGGCAGGGGCTGAAAAGCAGAGGCAGACACATCCCAACCCTCGCCCCCTTCCCATGGGGCTGGGGAGCAGAACCCTGGCTTCTCCCTGCAGGCTGGGTGCCATCAGTGCATGAAGCCTCCCCCTCCACTGGGATCTCACCATTTCCTTCCCTTCATCGTGTTACCTCTTTTGTGCGGAGCTCGGCCGGCACTTTGATGGAAGAAAAAAAAATGTGTTTCCTATTTGGGTACTATTCCTGAATGGAATTAGTTTAATTTGAATAACTGCAAGCCCTTTGGGAAATTCACACTAAAATTATAAAATATTATCATCTCCAGCTCTCTAAATTAATCTGCACGAGTAAGTAAAGTGCTTTTTCATTTAGGACAATTCGGGATTTAAAATAAACAGTACAGCAGAGAGAGCTTGACACATACATTGTGTGCGCGCCTGCATATCTCCAGGTATTAGCTTGGATTTACAGTATCCCCTGGGAATGAATTAACAGCAGGGATGACATATTTAGGAGATCCTTGTTCGCAGCCTCCGTGCCTTGGACCAGCAGAGATGAGATGATGCTGAAGGGCGCACTGCTGGTGCCAATGGCCCCCGGAGGGTAGCTGGACTCCGGGTTTAGCTGGGGACAGCGCCTTCAGAGACGTCTCGCCATGCACTCTGCCTGCGGGCTGGCTGTGTTTGGGGTTTCTTAAAACACTTATGTCAAAGGGGTCACAGATAGCAGGTGGGGTTTGGAAAGCACAGAGAAGTGGAGGCCATACCTCTGCCTTGCCCCGTGGCCACACAGCAGCAAACAGCTCATGATTAAAAACAAACAAACCAAAAAGATGTTTGCTTTTTTTTTTTTTCTCCTCCCTGAAAGCAGCATCTGTATTTCCAACGTTCTCTGAATCCTTTTCCTCAACTGCAAATTGCTTTTTGGTTTTCTTTTGTGTTCCACAGTGACACTTGCCCGTGGTGATGCCAGCAGCCAGCCCGGCCTGACGCCTCAGCGCACCCCTCGCTCATGGGCTGACTGCAGGGCCAGCACCACGCAGCCCTCCAGAGACAGGGAGGGAAATTAAATGAGGCTTCCAGACCTCTGCCCGGCCCCTTGCTTCCTGCAGTGCAGTCGATAGGCACAGGCCAGTGGGTTCAGTTTGCATGCCCAGGAATTTTCGTGTACATGTTAATGGTGCAGAACTGGGGCTCTTTGCTCTGCGCTGTTCAACAAGTGTGGGGGAAGTCGGCAACGCAAACCCAGGTCCACATCAGAATTAAATACCTGGTGCATCCCGACGTTCATAATGGGCTCAACAACTGCTCTGGAGCCTGGAGGTTTTAGGACTCAAATATGTATCCAAATTTGCAGCTCAAAGCTATTGGTATTTGAATTTCATCTCCAATTAAATAGAGCACTCAAGCATGCACTTAACTCCAACTCTCAAGTAACATCACCGTCCTTCAGCAGAGCAATATCATTTTTCTACTTCAGAATGCACAGGACTTGAATTTCTATGAGCACAGCCTTCGAACACAGCCTGCTGTGTGCCTGGGTGAGGAGAGGAAAAAAAAAAAAAAAAAAAGCACCACATCTTTTCCTTCCTGGGCAGAACCAGCGGGCACTGTCTGTTTCCACCCTGGTCAAATCCTGTTCCACCTCTTCTGAAGACCTAAGTCCTGGAGCAGGACTTTCCGCTCTCCTTGTCCCCCCTCATTGACCCCGCTGGGTCACCAGCTGCCGTGCACCTTCGCCCCGCCGCGAGACCCCTGCTGTATTTAGGTACAGCCAGCCAGGATGTGATGTAGCTTCAGCCACCCCATCTTACACTTCTAACGGAAAGGGGTGCTCAGTGGTACTCCACATAAGCCACCTCCTGCTGTGAGATGCCCACTACAGCACGCACAAGGAGCTGTCCATGGCACACCGAAGTTACCGACCTGCAGTCCTGAGCCCACGCAGACATCCCTGCACAGTCCCTCTGACGCTGGGTCCTGGGGTTGGCACAGGAGCTTTCTGGAGCACACCCCCCTGCCAAAGGAGGGGGAACAGGCAGGCTGTGTTCTTCTGGTGTTACTGATCCAGCAGGGGCACTGTGCCTCCGGCTGCAGGGACAGATGGGAAACAGCAAGGCCCACCCTAAAATCCTCTTTCCAGAGTTTCTGCCAGCCAGGGGCCGGGCCCCAGCAGCCCAGCCCAGCCCGCATGGTGCCAGCCCCTCGGGAGCTGCTGCCCCTCGTGCCCAGGTGTCCTCGCTGCCCAAGGAGACCACATTAGAAAGCATTAAAGCTACAATGCATCTGTAATCCCCCCAACAAAAAGTGTAAAAGCAAGCTTTTCTCCAGGTTTATTTACTAAATCGTTTCACATTCAATGAAGTAGTTACAACAGTTACAGAGCATTGTCACGATAGCAACACCAGTGAAGAACAAGGATGCAAGTCACACATTTTCCTGTAGAACTCAAATACCACCTGTGTAAACAGTAACAAACCCAGAACATCGCTGCTAAAAAAGGTGTGCACATAAAAACACTCCACATACACGAGACTACGTACATCAGGGTGTACTCCCGACCAAAGCACTCCGGTAAGTCCGAGTACGATTTGGTATTCTCTGTACAATTATTAAATCCTGCTAAAAATTATACTTATCCTTGGGTTTAAAATACAGCACAGCGCGTAAGGCAAAAAAATAGGAATTATCATCCAGTTCTTTGCGTTTCAGTTAAATATCAAGAATTTAAGGCAAGCTTGGACATTTTGCATTGTTTCATACAATGAATGGGGACTTACAGATGGTGACTTCACAAAAGTAACACGCTGCCTCCCAGTAAGAGTTAACCGTCTGCACTGCGTTTGGACAAAGTTGCCCCTTCAGAAGATTCCAGCCAGGCTTCCTGAAGGAACAGCGTTCCTGGGAGGGGAGCCTACTGGGCCAAGCAGTCAGGAAGCTTCAGATGGCTGTCTGGATTAAAAAAGCAGAAATTCAGGAACTATGTGTACACACAAACTCATGCCTGTTTTAAAGTGCTTTACAGATCATTTTGAGTGATTAAGAAATAGAACTGGATGATAATTTGTAGTTGTATGACATCTTATTTGAAGGTCCTTAGTTTTTAAACTGCAAGACAGACATTGCAATAAGAGTACTGTACTGGAGATGCAGATTTGAACAAGTTGTGTCTGATCTTCCCATAACCAAGCACTTCAGTGAACAGGACAACAAGCACCCAGAACAGAAAAGGAAGATGGCATGGCTTGAACTGATGCTACCCCTACTTTCATACACTGTTCGATCCATTTCTAGCTGAACAGCTCGCCTAGTAACAGCAGTATATTTCACCGGGTATTCTTCCCATGCTTAATCCCAAGGCTGCGTAAGAACAAAAATTGTTTCTGCCTGCTGTGTTAGAATTTAGCAGGAGCCCATTGCACAACTCGGGGCCAATCACTGCGACCTAACTTCATATTGCTACTGCCTGGGTAAACCTAACAAACCGTTTTGTCATGAAGCGTTCCGATTTCCCAAAATGAAAGATGGGCATGTAAACAGTGAACAGCCAGTAACATCACCCTGCTGCTTTTGTTCCGATGATGTCAAAACAACTTCTCCATCTTGCACCACTTTCTGCTGACTGGAAACCTCCCTGACCAACACTGCCGCAGATGCATGGACGTCTTCGTTCATGGTATCATGCTGCAGTCCGACTCTACTGGCACAGCACGTACCGAGCAGCGTGGGAAGCCTCACACCACTTCAGGGCTTACGCCTGACTTTTAATGTTAAAAGAGAATTTCCTTACTTAATTTATCTTTTGGTGTATATTGGAAAATATGATAAGCAATGGCATCCGTGACACTGTCAGTGAGGAGTAAAACAGCACACGTAAACATTCAGCTTCTGCATTTACCTGACAGAAAGGAAGAGGCAATCTCTGCAGGCAGAAACATTTCCATCAACCACCAACCCCCAAACCGCTCCCCTGCCTCCTCACCCCCCCGACATGCAACAGGCAGTGCAGTTCCTTGTGTCCTACGAGGAGATTCACTGCAATAATTACCTCATGCTATTATTGCTATACGGCTAGAATCCTCAGTGGGTCAGGCAAACTGCATCGAAAACTCTGAAGCTGTTCATTTTATTTGCTTTTGAAGTCCTGCTTAACGCCACCAAACTTGAAGACCACATGCAGGATTTTCTAATTTGTGCAAACACCTGTTGTCCGTGAGTAATGTGCTATGGGGAAACGCCCTCGTCTCCTCGGCTGTGTAACGTCTGAGCGTCAGCTTATGGAAGAACAAAGAACACTGCTATCTGACCGGCTACAATTAGCTTCGCAGGAACTTAAAAATAAATTAGGTATACTCAGAAAACGTCCACTTAGCATACTTATAAAGAAATGGCTTTTAAAGCAACTATTTCAAATATTATTGCACCTTCAAAAATAATACTATACGGGCTTGGAAAACAAGGGGAAACAAACATTAATTTAACACGTTAAAACAAGGGCAAAAAAGGAACTCAAGGCAAACAATTTCTTAAGTACCAGGTCTGGCATACACACGAAGACATCAAAACAAGAACTCAAGATAATTATGATTCCTAGTTAAAATCAGAAGACAAACTAAAACATGCTAAATTAGCTAAAATTAATCGTTACTCAGTCCTTTAAATAATGGTAATAACCCACAGCATCACTTCCTATTGACCCACCCACGCTTTCCCAAAGGGTAGGGCTATCACAAAGCTATCACTTCTGGAGGCTCTGGGTAACCTCAGGAACCCCCCTGGGCAGCCCCGCCACACGGACACGCGCTCAGGGCGAGTAACCGTGCCCTGTGCCACTGCAACCTGCGGGAAAGGCAAGGCCGAAGAACCCGAGGGGGGATCTCACTGTTCCTTCCATAGCTGTGCATTTGGGAGAACAGGAACAATACACAGAGATCTTCTGAAAAAAAATAACAAATGTAGAGCTCGTCCAGTACACTGTGTTATTCTTGACAGATTTCATAGGCACAAATGGATCAAGCAAATAAACAAAAACACTAGGAGAATCGAAACGAGCATGCTTTATGCATACTGCACTACGGTGAATAACAGCCTTACCGTTAAGTCCTACATTTAGCACCATTTTTATATCTGAACACGCTGAGAAAGCAATCATACATTCTGTTAGAAAAGGAAGTTACACGGAGCATGGACACGGGTGCAGGTGCACTTTGGAGAAGGATGGGACAGATCCGTTTCTGAGCAGTTACTTTACATCATGCTGTCAATGCTGCTGTGACATTTTCCAATGCATTACTGCTGCAATTTTTCCTTGCATAACAATTGAAAACACACAGCAGATCAGCAAGATTAAGTTGCTGAATCTAGTACTCATTTATCCACAAAAAAGGGAAAGTTTGAAAACAGAAGATGTCTTTATCAGATCCCAACATTTTGGGAAGAAGCAATATAAATTTGCCTTCTAAATTTAAGAAGTTTCTAATTTATCATCCCAGCCCTCCCATCAGTAAATGGGTAACAGAGGAGAGTGTACAGGCAACATACTATGGCATTTATTATTTATAAACCTTGAGATACAGAAACAAGGCAGCCCTTTAGTTACTGTTCATTAAAAAATTATGAAGCACTGGCATTTTCTTAATATGAAGACACAACCAGACAGCTATCAGCAAACATCCAGTCACACACCACACTCACACGCCTCTCACTCCAAGCACAGTAAACTTCATGTTTCTCAGTAGGCAGGAGGAAGAGAGAAAAGCTCTAGAAAGTGAAAGGGTTAGATATACAGTAAGTTTTCTAACCATATCCTAGGCATGTACAGTACACTCTCTAAAATTCACTGCCATCAACCAGATGCTATCTAAACCCAGCTGGCTGTAAGCTTTCAGTTCCTTCTGCCCGCGTCACTGGAGTAACAGAGGCCAAAAACCGGAATAAAACAAATCATTCCTTGTTTCAATCGCAACTTCACCACATTCCTCCCATTTTCCAGCTTCTGAAAATGCAGCGTACGGTCTCCAGCAGCAGGGTTTATTTTCAAGCAGATCAAGTTCCACCTTTGCCTCAGGTCCGTGTGAAGTCCCGCTTCCCATCAAAGTGCAGTCAACCCGAAATTGCACCGACAATACATCATGCCCGCGGAGTCCAGCCAGGTGTCCGAGATGGGGTCGTACTTCTGCACAGTGTTCAGGTAGGACGACCCCGAATGACCTCCCACTACGTACAGGTAGTTGTCGATCACGGCGGCGCCAACTCCTATTGGAAAAAAAAAAAAAAAAAAAAAGGGTAAGGTGACCATTGGGTGCATGAGGGAACGGCATTTTTGTTCCTGACTGAACCCCCCACCACCTCTTCTCAAGGCACAGCAGCCAAGTTCTCCCAGCCTCTCATTCTTTGGGCTGTCTCTAAAGAAAACGAAGAGCCCCTCTGTGCTCAGATGTTAACCTCCCTTCCGACTCTTCTCGCAGCCTTTCCCGAAGGCAAAGCAGTACTCCTCAGGCAGGCAGCGGAGAAGATGCTCTATTGAGTCTCAACATCAAAGCGGAGACAATAAAACAGCAGGCACGGGACTGCTGAAATTCACTCAATGGAAAAAAAGAGGACAGAGCAGAAACATTTCACGATGCTTCTGGTACGGCTCAGCGTTAACAAAAGGAGACTGGACTTCATGCTTACATTATGTTTTACTACTAAATACTTATTCTTTCACACAACTGATGGCGTGACCTTTGGCCCAATGCAAAGATGAAGAACAACGCTCTGCAGACAAGTCCCTGCAACCCTAACTTCCTGCAGCTTCTCCCAGGTCACCCAGAAGCTCACCCCCAGGGGCACCCCGCTACCTGCTGAGCGCCGCGTGCCCCTACCTGTCCTGGGCTCCTTCATGGGCCGGCACACCGTCCACTGGTTCTGGTGCGGATCGTATCGCTCGATGCTCGAGAGGTGAGACACCCCGTTGTGCCCGCCCACCACGAAGATGAAGCCCAGCATGACACCAACACCAAAGTTTATTCTCTTATCAGCCATCGAGGCGACCGTTTCCCAGGAGTTCTTACTTGGGTCGTAGCGCTCCATGCTGCAGATACAAAAACAACTCGTGAGGCTTGGATCCCAGTGACATCAGTTTTACTGCACGAGAAATGTACATCTGTCAGATTCACCCAGTACTGTTACAGACCAGAACAACGTAACACACAGAAAAAGTGCTTGAGCTGATGGAAAAACCTGCAGCTCTGTCGCCTTGTACTGCCCGAGGCTAGCAGGTAAAACACTGAACCCGGCGGTAACACCTCGAGTGCCTCCACAACGGAGCTCGTGCAAACTCCCCAGAAAGTGGTGCCAAAAATCACTTCAACATCCTGACCCAGCAACTGCAGCTCAGCCACTCCTCCCATGTTGTCACACCCCTGCCATGCACCTTCAGGTTACAAATTGAAAGAAAGAAAGATTTTTCAACACTGGGCTCAGAACAGAAAGCTCTTTCAGCAGAGGACTGCTGCCGCGTATAAGGAAACTCATGGAAACCGAACAGATCGCAGATCTGAAGCGTACGTTTGGCTATCACAACACATCAAACCCTTCCTTGAGGCATGCCTGGAAAGTAACAGGAAAAAAAAACGTGGAGAGAAAATCCCTCAGCAAAAGCAGTAAAGGGGCTGCTGCTCAAACACTAAGGACAGAAGGGACCTTCGGGATAAAATGGAAGCTATCGGCATCGCTTTGTTCATCGCTGCAGCTGTACCGGTCAGCCACTGAGCGCTCCCTGCCCATAGCCATCCCCTGCCCATGGCGCAGCTTCAGTGGGACAACGGAGGTGGAAAAGGGGAGAACAGACAGTCAGAAGTGCTAAAGAGAAGGAGAAAAGGTGCTCAGTTACACAGCAACCAGCTTTCTATCAATGCTAGAGCTTGTGTGAGCCTTGAGACTGTGCAGCACGCCACATTACTTGCATCACTGAACAGTCGATAAAAACAAAATTATTGAACAAACAGTAAATTACATGTAAAGAGGCAATTAATGAAATATCCATTAATTTAATAACTCTGCAGGAGCTCTCAGCAGTTCCTTTTTGACTGAGGGAGAGAGCAAGGCTACTGCAGAACCCTAGTGCTGGAAGGAGCCTTCCCCTCTGAAGGCACCAACCCGACCCGGACCTTTCCCATTGCCCCACTGCTCAGTTCTGCATTTCCCAAAGGAGGCTGCTGCGTACACACGGGGCATTCATCTTTTGGGAAGCCCTGTCCTGAGCAAGGGCTCGGTTACCTTCCTTGGAGCATCACACCCCGGAGGTCCCCCGGGAACTCCTGGCACACCTGCTCCTTGCTGCTGCTGACTCTGCTTTGTTTACCCTTGCTAGCACGTCGGTAGCTCTGCGCAGCACCAGGAGGGCACACGCCTAAGGGGCAGCTTGCTCCAGGTCATCTTCCACGTGAAGAAATCCCAAGTCAACAGAAAACGTTTTTGAGACAGATTCTGTGCGGGCTGTGGCTGGGATGGGGCTCACCCTCCCCGTAGCAGCCCCCGCGTGCCCCCGGTGTCTTGGCCCTCCCCGGGCGGTGCTGGCACGGCAGCAAGGCTCTGCGAGCCCCCGGGGCCGGGCTGGGGACACAGCCAGGGGGACCTGAACCGCCCCGAGGGATGAAACGTACCCTGTGGTGTGGTGCCCAGCAGAGAGCTGGGGCAGGGGGCTCTCACTAACGCCTGGCCTCCTGAACAACCACTGCGCGTACCCCGCTTCCCAACACGTAGCTGAGCATCACTCGGTGATGGGAAGAAGAGAATAATCAGTTTTTCTCTTCTCTGCTTCTGCACAGCCTTTGCTTGTTCCCCCTGCCTTCTCTTCCTTCTTTTCCCTTTAATTGAACTAGCCGTATCTCAGCCCATGAGCCTTTCTCTTTCCAGCATACTTTCTTCTCCCTCTCTTCTGAGAGGGGGTGTGGGGAACCGAGAGAGCGCTTGTGGTGGTGTTTAGCTGCCCAGCAGGGTAAAACCACCAGTTTCCTTCTCTACTGAGTATTTAAACTGCTATTACAGCCTGTAATTTAAAATATGAGCTGTATCCAGGTGCCGGAGCCCTGGCACAGGCTGCCCGGAGGGGCTGGGGGCTCCTCGGGGACATCTCCAGCAGCCACCTGGCCGTGGGGCTGGGCACCCTGCTGGGGGGCTGCTGGGGCTGGGCCAGAGGCACCTGGAGCTGCCTCGAGCCCCAGCCAGTCAGTGATACAAGAAACCAGACCCAAGACATACCAAGCTTCTTAAGATCTTGCCACAATCGTACCAAACAATTTAACCTGTTGACACTGTGCCTTTCAGTAATTTACAACACTTTTCATTTTCCAAGTGAAAACTGCTTGGCTAGACTTTCCCATTTTGGAAGCACTTCTTTGATTCCCAAGCTGTTCACGTAAAGGATATAAAATACGAAGAATGAGTGCAATTAATGATTAGTGCAATGCTGTTATCCTGTCCTATTGAATAATCCAGCCTTACACCAAGATTTTCATTTTCTCTCTTTGTTCAGCTCTCCATGCCCGCAGTGTGCCCGTTTGCTTCCCAGAGGAGCATATGGCCGATCTGTTCCCGTTTGTAACGAAGAGTACCAGTACCAGTACCTGTCACTTTGCATAACCGAATACCCCGGCCTACCCGTACAAAGCAACATGGAACAGGCTGATTAAAGAACACGCCGGCACCAGGAAGCGACCCTGTGAATACCGGGGACACCAAGCATGCAGAAAATCCCACCCGTTTTTACGCAGCGCTTCCGACATGAGGGGCAACAGCCCGCATCCTGCGGTGCTGCAGATGGAGGCCGAGGCGCTGGCGCAGCAGCAGCAGGGTGCTGTCACACAGCTGCCCCCGAGCTGCCCCTGAGGGCACGCAGGCACAAGTACGGCACCCCTGGGTGTGCTGTGCTGCCCAGCTGGGGCACCCACACGGTCAGGAGCTCTCTCTGTCTGCCCAGCAGCACGCACCCACACCTCCTGCCTCGTCATTCACCCTTCTCAGGGATTCCTGAGTAGTTACAGCGCTGAGCTGGGGCACACGGATACACTTCAGCAGAGATTTCCCAGCTGAGTTACCAGGCTGGTGCTACAGGAGGCTTAATGAGGCCCGCTGTGGACTCACGCTGATTTCTCTCAGAACGGTTCTAGCCGGCTGCTGAACACGTGCTTAAAGAGTGGCTGCTGCTGCTTACCAGCTTACGGCACCAGGCTACACGTGAGAGGCACGTACCTGTTCATGTGGGCAGGCCCATAGCCCCCGATGGCGTATATCATCCCGTCCAGGACAGCCGCAGCGAAGCAGCTCCGCGTCTTGTTCATGGGGGCCACGAGCTGCCACTCCTTCACCTTGGGAATGTATTTCTCCACAGTCCGCAGGTAGGACTGCCCGTCGTAGCCCCCGAGGGCATAGAGCTCTCCCGCCAGGACGACCACTCCCAGAGTGCTGCGGCTCTCAAACATCCTCTCCAGGGACGTCCAAGTGTTCGTGTCGGGGTCCCAGCACTCCACCGAGTTCTCGTGCTTCCGATAGCTGATGCCTTGACACACGTGGGTGGCGATCCCTCCTACAACGTAGATCTTCTGGTCTAGGACACAAATTCCAAACTCGTAGCGGGGAATGCTGAGAGGTGCCAGGCCTATCCAGGAGTCATTCTGGGGAAAGTACATTTCAACACTGAAACAGAAGAGAAGAAAGATTGCATGAGCAAACCCAACTCCATGAAGCTCTGTTATGTGCAAATAAGCAACAAGGAAGGCAGTCTGAAGTGTGTGCTCCATATTTCTCATTCAAAGTTTGCCGTTTCTTCCAACTTCCTGAATGTAAGCTGAATCGAATGCTGCTCATTGCTCTAGAGAAAAAAAACCAAGGGCTTCACTGAGTGAATGCTGCACAGCCAACTGGTGGGTAGCCACGGCACCAAGCCCAAGACCTGAGAAGGTGAATTTTGAAAGTACAGAACAAGCGGACTGAGGAGAAGGCACGCCAGCAACACGGACAACGTGAGGGAAGACAATGGAGTGCTGATGCCTCAGCGGCTTTTGGAGACAGGCTGTGGGGAGGGCAAGCTAAAAATACAAACCAAAGGGTTATGGGGGTAAACTGGAAACTAGAAACACCCAACAACTCCAAACAGCCACAGAGAAGGGAGTCAGAAAAGGAGAACAAGAGAGGGATAATCACGTCTGATCACAAACACGTTTAGAAAGTTTGCAGATTTGTAAACAGACTTCTTACACATGCAGAAATATCTGTTTTCAAAATCCTGTGCATTTCCACTTTCCGATGATTAGACTCAGTTCTAAAATACGGTGGCTCCGGGCTAGCACAGACAGAATCTAGCCCATCTACCAAAATCTTTAACAACATACAGGAAAATAAAGCCACTGGAGAAGTGAAAACCACTGACTAAGAACCCAGAAGCAGGGACCGAACAAAACCAGGCTGGCTCTTGAAAGCAGTGGCCCCGTTAAAAAAGAACAGAACTACTTACAATGCATTTAGTACCCTTATCATGAAGCAGTGGCCAACTGTGAGCAAAAAAAAAAAAAATCAGCCTTCTTGCAAGTACAAATGAAAATCAAAATCAGAGTAGTGGAATTACACTTTCCCACTCCCAATTTTAGCTGTGGGAAGCTCAGGGACCTAAATTATTAGGAACTATTTTTAGCCAGTCTGTGACTTTTTTTCTGTACAGCAAGAACAACTGCAACTTGAAGCATGAGCTGAAGCATCCGTCGGAGAGACCAATACAAGTAATACATAAATTAAAGAGAAATTTTTGTATGCATTAACACGTGGTTAACAACAGGAAGGTGCACTTTTGCTAAAATCAGACCAACAAAGTATTCCAGTCCACATCAGTCCGTAATATTGACACCACCATTTAAAAACCTGTGCAAGAAACAGCTGAGGAATAGCAGAGGACCCACTTTATTCATTCACTCAATTTGTTTAAAACACCCCACCCCTTAGTTCTTAAGAATATACACCTAACAATTCCCAGTCCCAACGGCCAGTTCGCTATGGACCCCCACTGACCAGAGAAATGAACTTTACGTAACTTTGACAGCGTTTCTAAATTATTAGAACGCAGGAGGAAAACCCCAGAGACGCTTCCCCATATTTTTAAGCGTGCACATACAGATGTCCAGGCACAAAACCGCCCCGGAGAAGAGCACCTCAAGTACAGTGCCAGCCCAGCATTCGGCCCCAGCCCAGCCCCGGGAGGCTGCCTTACTGCAGCGAGCGTTCTGTGCCTTCAGCATCGGAGCACTGTACGTGTGAGCAGGCGCACAGCTGCGGGACCCCTCGCAGTTCACCATTTCTGAACGTGTTCCAGGAATACAACACTACAAGAAAGCCCAAGCAAGAAAGCTGTTTTCGTCTGTTACCTTCCTTCTGCCCACGTGATCAGCTTTGGCAGTGCAACAAAGCGGTGAACCAAAGAGGATGCTCATTTTGAGAAGCAGATGAAGAGCAAAGATGAGCACTTACCTTCTCTGCTAGCACAAACACGGATATTCACTCAGGAGCAGAGACTAAAAACATATTACATTATGACCAAGACCTTAATGTTGCTAAGAGTTACTTCTTAGCTTTTTTATGATTGAATCTGTTTTAATTCCAAGGGCTTTTGAGTTAGAAGTAGCATACAGACTGAAAACAGCCACGCTTACTACGAAATTCTCAACCACCAGAATGAAAAAGGTGAGATTTTCTACCTGCGTCGGCACCGACCACAGCCCCTACCTCTGCAGACTACTCACAAAATCAAGAAGCGTGTTAAAGTCATCGCTTGTCCTTGTTCAAAAAAAACCTCCTTGAGTTCTCATAAGGCAAGCAGTGACCACAGCCCTGCAAACTACAGCCCTCCAGTGCGCCTTAGTCCTGACCAGGGAGATGACAAACGTGCGTGAGCAGCACAACGCTCAGGCTCTGCGGCAGCTTTACCCTTCCTTACCTCTCCAGGCAGGCAAAGAGCCCGGCCTTCCCTCCCACGGCACAGAGGACTTTGGGAGCACAGCGGGGCCGCGTCATCAGCATGGTCTGGTGGGAGAGCCGGTGCTCGGGCATGAAGTGGTACTTGAGAGCCTCGTTCAGCAGGTGCTTGCAGGTGTGGTCGTCGCGGATGAGGTGGTTGGCTTCGTACAGCCGCGTCAGGAACTTGACGCTGAGCAGCGGCAGGCGCACGCAGTGCAGCAGCTGCGCCAGGTACTTCTGCCGCTCCTGAACGTCGTACTTGATCCAGGACTCCAGCGCATAAAAAACCGTCTCCTCCGTCACAACGTTCAAGCAGTCATTGGAAACGATTTCGTCCAGTTCGGAGTGTGAAAGCTCAAGGAATTCTTCAGTCTGACAAACTTCTTCGAAGTTCTGACAGATGTACTTGTTGGCAGCCAGGTAGAGGTCGTGGCAGCCGTAGGTCTCTGCGAACCGGGAAATCCCGATGCAGTTGCCGGGGTCGAGCTGGCTCTCGAGGAAGGCGCAGCACTCCTTCACCACCAGCTTGATTTGGAGGAGGTTTGCGGCTGGAAGGAGCGACTCCACGGTGTCCTGGGAGATGAACACGGTTCCCGTGTAGGCGTACTCCACGATGGCCTGCAGGGCTGCCTCGTCGATGCACTGGAACTCTACCTCTGAATTCTCCTTCTCGGAGAGGTTCCCCGTGAACATGGCCTTGAAATACGGGCTGATGCTGGCGAGCACCACTTTGTGGGCATGGATCTTGACATCGCCGACTCGAAGGATAATGTCACACAGCTCGTGATGCTGGCGAAGGAGGTTCAAGCCTTGCAGAAGCTGCTCAGAATGCAAGTGGGTTAAGTTGGCAAGCATGTAGGTTGGAGACGACTGGTCCATCTGTGACAAACAGGATTTTTACAGCATTACTCAGGGTTTCGCTTTCAGCACTTTCATTACTCATGGTACTTAGACATGCTGCACATAACATTTAAATAATATTTTTCCTTTTATGCTTTATCTAAATTAGTATATTGCTCTCCAATTTACTTCTCAAGTCCTTATGCTCTACGCTTTTTCATAGGCTTTAAATCCAAGGCAATCACATGTTTATTCATGGCGGATTCTATATTCATCTCTTACTAAAAAACACACAAACTTTTTTCCCCCATTTGGAACAAAATGCGTACTACCTGGCACACAGAGTGCCTGCCAGAGTTCTACATCGGCTACTCAAGAGAACTGTGCAGAGACCACAAGAAAAGCGGAGACAAATAAAGAATTGGCTTATCTGAGGCAGTTACCCAACTTCTGAACCTAGCCGTGCTCCTCGAGCCCCACACAGTGCTGCTATGGCACAGCCAGGCCCTGCCTCCCTTCCAGCTGCTGTGGCAGGTGGTGGGGGGGTTGTGTTCCTCATCACCCCCTTCCCTGCCCCTTCCCCTAGCAGTGCCTCGCTCTGAGCCCCAGGGCTGCAGGAGGGGTGGGAGAGGTTACTGCACTCTGGAGAGGAGCGCAGAGAAGCGGGATCCTTGCCTCCCCCCACGTGTGGCTTCTGTCAGGACAAGAGCTGCCCAGCGGTGCCCGCACAGGGCAGGGTGGGTGCCCTGGTACCACCACCTCCCCTCCAGGCCGCGCGGTGTTCGTAGGGGCAGGAGAGGGGCAGGCGTTGCCACCCTCAGCCCAGCACTTCTCCCAGAAATGCGTTCGCCCCCAGCACTGCCAGTGCTGCGGTACCCGTGGTAACTGCAGCTTGGGGACAGCTCCAGCGGTGCTGCCACCCCCAGCAGCGCCTCAGGTCCTGCTCAGCGCCTCCCACCAGTGCACTGCCCCGAGGCGGGGGTGTGGGGTGCCGGCACCTCGGGGGGCAGAGCTGCTGTGTGGTGGGGAGCCCTGCCACCACCCCGCCCCTGAGCGCAGCAGCTGGTTTCACTCTGACTGCACAGCCAGATCTCACTTCCTTTATCTCACTGGTAAGAAGTTTATTGTTTTTACAGCTCCTTAACCGGCACCTCGTTTGCAGTGAGCACCTTTACAAAGGGCTTCACCTGGAGGCGCAGAGGCGGCTGCCACCGCTCAGAGCAGTGAGGGCTCCTCTGGGAGGGGAGAGCCTGGCCCCAGAGAGCTCGGCCTCCTGCAGCCCCAGCCCTGCGCTGCAGGAACCAAGCGCACGCCTGAGGGGGACCCTTGGGCTGTACTTCGGGAGGCACCGTCCCGGTGCCGGCGTTTCCCGATGCCGCCTCAGGCCGTGCCCAGAGCCGCCCAGCAGCCGGGGCCGCGCTGTGCGCTCAGGCTCAGCTCGCGGCTCCCTCACACTGAGGCGGCAGCACCACGGCACCAGGCGCTGCCCCGGCCCCACCGCACGGACCCGAGGCAGCGCCGGGGCTGAGCCGAGCCCCCGGGACCCCCCCGGAGCCCCCCGGTGCCGCCCCCCCCCCCCCCGTTACCTGCGGGCGCTGCGGGTGCCCGCGGCCTCTGGCGCCCCGTCGCGGCTCGGCCCCGCTGCGTCACTTCCGCGCGCCGCCAGCCGCGGCCGGAGGGGAGGGGAGCGGGAGAGGGGCGGCGCTCCCACAGCGCCCCGCGCCCGGGCGGCACCACCCGTGGCATGGCGGGGGGGAGGCCGGTTCCTGATCCCGATCCCGGTCCCGGTTGCCACAGCGATGTGTCCGTTATTTCGAATTGAGGCCCATCTCCCCTCCGTACGCGCGGCGGTGAGGGCGAAGAAGCGCTCCCTGCGTGTGTGTGGTGTGTGTCTATGTCTGTGTGTGTACTCGCCCCCCCCCGCAGCACCATGGTCGGCTCCGCGCATGCGCGGCCCCTCAGGCAGCCCCTTGGCGACGGCGGCGTGCGGGCGGGCGGGGCGTTGCCGGGGGCGCCCCCCCCCCTCCTCCCCCTTCCCCGCCGCTCCCCCATGGCCGCCGCCGCCCGCCCGCGCCATGCAGCGGCCGCCGGGCCCCGCGGGTGACGGCGCCGGGCCCGGGAACGGGCAGGGGCAGGGGCAGGGGCAGGGGCGGGCTCGGGCCCTGCAGGAGCTGCAGCGGCTGCTGGCGGCGGCCGAGCCGGCGGCGCTGGGCCGGGCGCTGAGGCGGGAGCGGCGCCGCCTCCTGCTGGGGCTGCTGCGGGCCAACGGGCCCCGGCCCCTGCCCCTGGCCCTGCCCCCGGCCGGGCACAGCGCGGGGGCCGACACGGGCCGGCTGCTGGCGGGCAGCAGGGCTCGGAGCGCGCACGGCTGCTGCGGGCACCGCAACACCGACAGCCTGCGGGCCGCCCGCCCGGCTGCTGAGCGAGGAGGGAGCCCGAGGAGAGTCCTGAGCGCCAGCAGAGGGAGGAGCAGGCTGCCGTGGGACGGCGGGGAGGGAGGCACCATGCCCTCCGCCAAGGGCGTGCAGCAGGTGCGTACCGACAGCCCCGGGCAGCTCCGCTCGCAGGGGTGTCCGCGGGAGGGTTTGGCAGCTCTCAAAGGTGCGCTGGCTGACAGGCATCTCTGAGCTAGGGCTAACTTCTAATGTAGCCGGACTGTGACCGAAGCTGGCGCAGTTTGGCAGCGTACCTCTGGTACAGCTCGTGGTCTGCCAGGTGTGCCTGCAGCTCTCAGGCTGATTCGGCTAGGAAAAACCTCGGTGAGACAGAAACAGTGATTCTGACTGGCCCAGGTTCTGGTTCTAACACTGACCCTGTTGGCATCCACGCCTGGAAGGAACCGTTGATAAATTAATTCCCTTCCAGTTGGGCAGTGGCTCTGCTCTGTGACATCTGGTTTCGATATCCCCGCACATAAGAGCTGGGGCGTGTGCTGTTTCCTTTAGCTGCACGGGTTTAATTCAGCATCACTTGGTCTGCAGCGAAGGAGTTACTCTAGAATTACTCAAACTCTGTCACTGAGCAAGAGGCTCTTTAAAGAAAATTGGAAGTTGGCTCAGTAGATTTCCTCGCTGCCATGTTTACGTATTCAGAATTTAATTCTCAGTTGCTTAGTAACTTGCTGCTGTCATGGCTGAGATCACGAGCAGTGACAAACGGTGTTCCTGCGTGAAGGGCAGGCTTTCCTGAAGCCTCACAGCGCAGGGATGTGAGCTGTCATCATTGCACTGTGACAACCTGGAAGGAGTCTGTGCATTTCCTGGGGTACACCGGTACCAAAGGCAAGGCCTCCCCTGGCAGCAGCTCGCAGGGCCAGGAGGCTCCTGGGGAACAGGTCTGACCTTTTTTTAAATCTTTTTGCACACGTGCTTGTGTTTATCCATGTGAACTGGGTGGACTGCCCAATGTTTCACCCCTGGAGGGAGGAAGGGAGGGAGAGAAGGCGATTAATGTTTGGTTTGAGTTTCGCTGCATACGTGAAGTCGTTAGGAACGGTGTGGGCTCGAGTTTGAGCGGGGAAGTAGCCGCGTGTTTGAGGCTTCAGGCCAGGGACAGTGAGGTGGGCTGTCTGTGGGGTGACAGCCTCGACGCTGCTGCAGGAACGCTTCTTAGACCCTGTGAATGTTTGTAGCTGTAGTGGGGTCTTCATGGACCTAAACCCCACCTCGTACTACTGGGGTGGAAACCAGTCCCACTGCCAGGGAGCTGGCGTTTCTTTTCTTTCCTCCTGGGAAAACTTTGTTCAGTTGTGTAGCATCATGCAAATACCTCAGCGTAAAATTTACGCCTTCCTGTTGGGATCATCTTTATTCTTCCATCCTTGTGTGCAGTGCCGAATGTCTCGCCTTGTCCATCGTTATGAACAGATGTAGAACTTGAGATGGTGCCAGCTTGTTTTGCAGAATTAGACCTGAATCGGTTTCAGCCTTTCTTTGGTGACCGCATCGTTCTAAACTCAAACCAAGGAACTGCTGGGGAACTGTGCAGGTTGCTGGCCCCAGCCTGTTTTCCTCTGCGGCGTGTGGGGGCCTTAAGCCATGAGATTACCGACTCTCACTTTGCTTTCACTGCTGCCGTGTAGTAGGAGGACACAAAAGTTCTTCTGCAGGGAGCAAATAGTGTTTGTCATCTGCTGTATGTATTCCCTTGTAATGAGGTGGGGTTTTTGCATCTAATGACTTTTTCGAAGACATCCTGTGCCTCTTACAGATGCTGTTTGTTCTTGTCTCTTCCCTCTGCTTTCTGCCTTGTTCTGTTTCCTTCTCACTTCCATTTTATGTTGTTTTCTTACATATTTAAGTTGGTAGAAAGCAGATCGGTAGCTGTGAGGTGTCAGAATTTGAAGACTTCATCTGTTGCCCTCTGCCAGAGGAAACGCGTTAGTGCTGCTTTGGCACTTACTTGAAAGACGCCTGAATACCCAGAACCCTCCAGTTATCCAGAATTCCTTTTACCCTGACGTGTAACTCCTCTGCACGTAGCTTTGTGCTTGCCTGCAGGTAAGTACTGATGAGAATAACATCTGATGTCATGTCTGATAGCATTTGGAAGTTGCCACTTTTGACTTGGGCATAAAAGAACATGCTGCTGAAATGCCAGTAGCCTTACCAGCGCGTTCTCGAGGTGGTGGTTCACCTGGTGCCAAAACGTCAGGGGTGTTGTGCCTGTAGATCTGGAAAGTAATGCAGTGCCGCAGCTAATGTTCTCATTCAGTGGAAAAATTGAAAGATTTGGTTCAGTCCATGTGAAAATGCAAACTGCTTCTTCCCCAGCAGGCAGTTAGAGGAGCACCGTGCTGGCAGGCTTACGGTTTGGCAGTTACCCTTCAACGGGCTTGTGCGAGCTGTGATGTTAAAAACTGCAGTGGATTAACAGCTGCCCACCTGCGAAGCTCTTTCAAGACATACTGGGACAAATGTGAGTGGAGCGTGGCTCAAGGAGTGGCTTTGCCTCTCTGTCCAGTCCCGTACCAGGACTGCGGGGGCTGCCATAACCATCGTGCAGCTCCTGGATGTAAATCCCTTCACCCGTTGTGCAGCTCTCTCTCCAGCACCAGGTGTTTAGCTGGTGCTGGCAGCACCCACTGCCTCTCAGAAGTGCTGGTGGTGCTCAGATTGTCAGCTTCCAGGATTGCCTCGTACCCGGACAGCTGTGCAGGGAAGCTGTGGCTGTAGGGATGTGCCGGTGAAAGGGACAGGCGTCATTTGATGTAGCTGCTGCATCTTCCCCTCTGTGTGGAGGGAGCGAGCAGCCTTGTTTGCAGAAGAGTTCTGTGAGGGAGGCTTGATGAGGAGGTTAACCAGATGCCGTTCTTCATCGTGTGTAAGGGAGAGAAACAGAGTGGGGATTCATTGTAGTTACCTACACAGTAATTGCTTAAGCAGCCCCATTGTCAATGGGGAAAGTGCAATCTGGAGAATCTGGAGGGCCGTCTTGGTGGCCAAGGATGTAATTTAAGATGACATGAACTGTTTTCAAAACTTTATCAAGACCTAAATCTTATTGAGTGGCTCAATCTGCATTTCCTCTAATGGGAGCGTAAAGAACACCGTGGTGTCAGCACTGCGATACTTCTCTGATCGCTGCGGGTTCACGGCTTTGTTTCCCCGTCTTCACATCCCGATCATTTACCAATCTGACCCTGCTGTTAACCTGTCTGAATGGATTGTGAAACTCTCCAGGGCAGGGGACCATCACCTTATCTGGCTTTCTGATACTTTCCTGCAGTATTTGCTGGCTTCTTGACGGTGCTTGTTTATGTACGCCCGTGCCACAAAATGACGTTTGTCCCACGGCATGTGTCTCTGCGTACAAATAGGTGAGCTGTGCTTTCCCCTAAGCCACACTGGGACCGGAGAACTTGGGCAGTGTTTCCTGTACTTGAAGATTTTCCTCATTAGCTGAGAAATTGCAAAAGCTGTATAAATAAAGTCCTTTACCCCAGGGCATTTAATGAGCAAAGAGATAGAAAGGCAGCCCCGTGTCTCTTCGTTACTGCCTGCTTTTAGTATGGTATGTCATGCATAAAATGTGTGTACTTGTTCAAGTAAATGTAAAAAAAAAAAAAAAATTAATTATTAATTCGGACATTCCTTTGAGATGAATTTGTTTAAAAATTAACTTTTGGAGTCATTCTGTGGCTGAAAGAATGCATGAAATTAGCTTAATCTTTAAAGCTCTTTTTCTACTTGTATTTTTAAAGTCAGGTGACGCTGTGATTGTCCAAGGCCACGTCTAGACTTTGCTGATCAGATAAGATAGGGAGTTAAATGTGTAGGTTAATGTGTACTGGGCATGTGAGGTAGATAAAGCACACTGCCTCTGCCACTGTGTCTACACACGGCTTCCGTGGGCGATGTTAACTGGCTCGATGGGTGAAACGCTGCCCTGCAACCTCGGAAGTGCTCTGACAGTGCGTTTGTTTCATGCCTGCTGCGAACTTGGGGGGTCAGTGATGCTAGCAGGATTCACACGGCCAGTCTGACTGCGGTGTGCTGCCCACACAGCCCCTCAGGGCTTGCAGCTCTCCTGCACAGATCTGTACTGTGCGGGGCTGAGGTGTGAGCGCAGTGACACAGCCTGTTGGGATCGCCAGCTGAGGCACCACGAGCTAGCAGGGGTTATTTAACTCCAGAGGTGCAAGAGCAGGGCTTCTCGCTGCTGAATTTGCACGAGGCTGCAGCTCTGTGCAGCATTACAAGCCGGCAGCAAGCAGCTCGGGAGCCTCAGACGCTTCAGCTGCCGGCACCTCAGCCTCGGGGAATGCCCTGGTTCTGTGCTGAGAGGGGAGGAGAGGGGAGGGGAGCCTGCTCCTGGCCTGCGGCAGAACAGCACAGCAAAATGGGATAGCTCAGGGCCACGGGGCCTTCCTGGGAGCCCTGCTGGGAGCTGTGCCGCACGGTGCCTGGCCGTGGGACGCACTTACAGAAGGTGATGCTGCCGGGGGACACGCCACCCCGCTGGTAAAAAGGGCACTGAGTAAAGCATTTGTAGCGGTCTGTTCAGTCTGTGAGCCTCGTGCCGTGACAGCTGCTGCCCTGTGGCTGCACAGCCTGACTGCGCGCCTTGGTGCTTCGTGTGTTGGGCGTAAGGCTGACAGCCGAATCGCTGCTCCTACAACCCCAGCTTTTTGTTTTTCTTTCTCTCCGAGAGCAAAACCCAAGTTCATCAACTGAAGCATAATTACCTGTGTTTCTGTTTCTCATTCCTGGCAGCTGCACACATCTGTCACAGCTGTGGCCCAGACCGGGCCCTTCAACTCTACCCGCTTCTCAGCCCAGATTTTGGGTGGCCCCTGAGCTCCTGGTGCTCACGTTGGGCAGAGCTCATTGCTGGCACCACGCAGCTCACGTCAGCAGGCTGAAGCCTCTCTGGTTCCAGCTAAATCAATAAAGCTCTGTCTGGTTTGTTTTTGTTTTTAGCACCTCTGATTTTAGCTTCTGCTGCATACACCTCCAGGAGCCCTGTGACAGCAGCAGTGGAGCACTTTTTGTTTGCCAGAGATGGAAAATGTTTGGCAAAACAGGGCAGTAATAAAGAGCTTAGCCCCATGGATTGTTTCCTTCGTACTTCAGAAGGGTCCTGTTCCTTTCGAATTGCGAACAGGCAGAGCCAGGCTTGGGAGGATGGATGTGATCTGTAAATCCCGTGGGTAACGGTCTCTGGGTCTGTCCAGGTGAACGTTCTCTCTCTGGAGGTGCCGGTGCATTACGTCTGCTGCAATTCCGTGGTCTCCGGGAGCTGTAAACAATTCCAGGCTGCGGCAAGCCAGAGCCTACCCTGAGGGAAATGTTCAGGTTGTTTTCTGTGGGACTCAGCACGATCTGCTAACTGGGCTTCTGGGTGCTGGCTTTAAGAAATGGAAATTAACCCGCTGTAACAACACATGATACATTCACAAATCATTTCCCAGCTCCTCATGCCATTCCTGGGAGGTCACACACGTGAGGTCTGGGTGGCGTTGGCAGGCCCTCTATTCCCTTTTAAACTCGAATCTTGTATAATTCCAGTTTAAGCAAATTATCAGAACAGAAACACTCTTTAGGTTTTAGGTACAAAGTGCTATTTATAAACTAAAAGCGACAGCCCTGCTGACAGCAGGAATGAAACTTGCTGCCCCAAGGGAGCGAACGCTGCGCTGGGGGGTCCTCGGCAGTGTCTGGTCGCTGCCTGCTCCTGCTTGCCCTGCAGACCAAGTGTGCTGTGTGTAATGCAGAATTACCACAGGAGAAAAGCTCCCTTGCAGTTTTTCCCTGTAAAACCTACCTGCTATCTCAATAATATATCTAAATAATATCTAAGATTCCTAAAAAATATCTGCTGCGGGTCACCGTGCCCGCAGCTGACAGCAGTGCCCTCGGGTGGGGCACCAACAGCATCCGAACGCTTTGCTGAGGTTTTACGCCGTGGTGTGAACCACCCCTGAGCTGTTCTCGTGTAGCTGCAGGTTTGGCTGTCCGCGGGGGGTTTTGTTGGAGGTGTCAGCCTCTGGGAGGTGAGCTGTGGTTTTCCTGGGGGCTGGGGGAGCATTTTGGAGAAGCACTGCTGTACACTCGTGCTCCTGTTAGTGCATCCTCTTGCTGTGATTGCCCTTGGTGTGCGTCCAGCCGTCAGGACTTGGTTCCTGTTCGCGTTTCTGGCCGTGGTCTGACCGAGGCTTGTCCCTCCGGCTGGGACCCGGCTGCGCTCTCCCATTGCAGGCGGGATCCAGGCCGACCCCTTCAGTGCCTCGGCTGCTGGAGCCTTCCCTCACTGCGAGCTTCCAGCTGAGCTTTTATTTCCCTCAGCATTCCACGTGCGAGTCCAACCTCAGAAACCCAACTGGAATGCTCAGGCCTGCGTGAGCACCGTGTGTGAGGGCGGACGGTGAGATCAAAAGTTTTCAGCTTCTGAGCGCTTCGGTGGGGCTGCCTGGCAAGGGACCAGAGACACGGAGTCGCTGTGCCGATGGCCCTGCAGTGCATTACAATAGGTCAGGGCATGCCGTTCTGTCACCAACACCGGATTTTTGCCTATTTTTTAACCACAAAGACCTCCCAGGATCAGCGCCGCTGCTGGAGCTGGGGAGCGGTGTCCCCGCGGCCGTGCACCTTGGCAGCCAGCACGGAGACAAACAGCTGGGCTTTGTGAGCTGCTCGGGGATTTAAAGAGCAGGCTGGAAATACAGCCAAATTGCTGCTTTGCTTATTTATTCACTGCTAACAGGTACCGTGTGTGAGTTATTTTTTCTGGTTGTAAGGGAGGAGGCACTATGAGAGGGAGCAGAATTAGGAATAAGTAACCTAAAAGTTTGGGTTGTGGAGTCCTGCTTTCAAGAGGAGTCTCGTCGGTAGGGGGTGGAGAATTGATTTCTTTGGGCTTTTATGTGATTTTGTTGAAATTCAGAGATTTTTGTCTATGTTCCATCACCATAAAAAATCTATTTTTAGGATATTGTGTGACAGACCAAATGCTGTCATTATGTACAAACAGTTAGAGCATGCTCACAGCCACTCTGCTCGTGTCATCACCCTGCCTCCTCAAGCGCTGTGCCTGGCCCTGTTTTACTTTGCCATGCTTTTGTGAAACCCCATGGCAATATTAAACACATTATGAAATTAATTTTTAAGCTGAAATTGGAACAGCTGCTGCGGAGCTGACAGAGCCTTTTCACTCAGGACACGGTGACCTGGGCAGCTCCTCGGGGTCCCCCAGCGTGCCTGCAGCACTCACAGCTGCCCGCTGCTCCTGGCAGGGCCCTGCGGGGTGCTGGGGGCCCTGTGGGGTGTGGGTGGCCCCGTGGGGTGCTGGTGGCCCTGCTGGCCCTGTTGGGAGCCTGGCTGAGCCCCTCTGAGGGATGGGTTCGTGGGACGCTGCAGCGCTGGCAGCTGGCGGGGCCAGGCTGCGAGCCGAGCGCTCAGGAGCTGGTCGGCAGTCACAGCTTCCTAGGGAGAGATCGTGTGTTGAGCCCCCCGGTCTCAGAAACCGTCTTTAGGGTGAACTGAGACCTTCAGTAAAATCTAAAAAGAGCACTTTTTTCTTTTTTTTTTTAAGTGAATGCAGCTCGTCCGTGCTAGACTGCAGCGTCTCCGTTCGCACAGAGGGAATATTGAGCGGGGCGTCAGGCTTTCCGTGACGCTGTGCTGGCTGATCCTGGATAAATATTTCCTTTTGGTTCAGATTTCTGGTCTGACCTCTGGAGCCTTGGCTGCGAAAGGGGAGAACGGAGTTAATATAGCCCGGAGATGATTTTAATTACCGATTTTAATAATTAAAGCAGAGAACAAGAAGCCTTCAAAGCTTGATCTTTTCTTTCCTAAGTACATTACTCAGTTTTCCTTTAACTATAACTGGTTCTGATTGCAGGGTGCTGATACCACTCAGTGCAGCCTTCAGACTGAACCTGAAGCGTGCTTCTTGCACAGCTCAGACAGCCCTTGCCTATTTAAAAAGTTACATAGCTTAATGGAAACCAAAAACTTTATATTTGTTAACTCTTTTTTTTCCATTTTTTTCTTGAGTGTGAAGTGTCAGCCAGTATTGGAGTGAGAGCTGGAAGCTGACTAAAGGCTTTCAAACACTTCAAGTACTGGATGGCTGGGGAAAGAAAATGTTCATCCGAATGCTTTGCATTTAAAAATGAGCTGCCTTGTGTTAGCAGAGCAGCCCTGGTGGTTCGTATGGCTGGGCCCTGGGCTCAAGGCCAACTTTGGAGTTTTATAAACAATTCTGCCAGCCTTTCTGTGCGAGTGGCCTGGATTTTTGAGCTGTTGGCTTGGCCGTGCTGCTTCGTGTTTGGTTCCATGACAGTGAGAGGCTGTGCATCTTGCTTTTCTATCTTTATTAAAGGGCTAGGTGGGGCTGTTTAATGAGTGCAGACGGAATTGGACACTCTTTTTTTTAAACTTAGGTAACGTTTTGGGTCTAGGTGATTATTTCTCACTTTTTTTTTTCTTCCCCATTTTATTTTGCTGTCATTGTTTCTGTGTGCTTAGTGTACATTTTTTGGTATAGACTTATGTTTGTAAATCCAGCAGGTCTGGGTGGATGTACACGGCTGTAGCTCAGACAGCCTTTGCCATCTGGGCTACGTCTGTCACTGACCTGCTTTGGCTCTGAAACGGGGCCTCAAGCCACATTTAGCCAGCAGCCGAGGCTCCGGAGCTGTGTGTTTGGCCTCGGGGTGCCCGGCCTGAGCACTGGGGCTGTGCGAGGTGGGCACAGGGCATCGGGGTGACCTTCAGCACGTGTGTGCAGGGCAGCGGGGCTGGGCAGGCACCCGAGGCCCCTTCTGCCCAGGGGCTCTCAGTTCAGCCCCTGGTGGGGCCACAGCCCCCAGCACAGGCAGAGCGAGCGGGGGGCTCGGCTGGGGGGTGGTGGGAGCAGTTCTGTCTGTGGAGGGCAGAGCCGGACGCCTGTTCACACAGCTTTGTTTCTTTATTTTCCTTTCTCCCGCAGTTCCCTCCATCCAGTGACTTCCTTCATTCTCCAAAGCTGAGGCCCTCTCAAGGAACGCCAGGCAGTGAGGAGTTATTTTTTAGTAGAAAAAGGCCGCCGAGGAATTTGTTTCAGAACAGCGTAGATTTTAACTCTGAGCATTCTGCTGTTTGTGCCGGTAAGTACTGACAGAGATGCATGCTTGGTCTGCCACTTACAAAACGGATCTGTAAGAACCTGAGCACAAATTTATAGCTTCATGATATGGTTAACCATCTGCCGATTAGTGGGTTCGTTATTTATTTTCATTTACTCTGAAGAATTGAGTAGCAGGCACAGGGCTCTGCCTCCAGCTGCAGCAAGCTGCAGAAGCCCCGCTCGTGCTCGTGAAGAAGCGCGCTGCCCCTGACAGCAGGCCTGCTGTGCACAGAGCTGTGCTAGGTTACGTGCCTCCGGCAGAGTTCATGGGCCAGCCTCTTCCGCAGGTGGCACTGCGTTATTGCACAGTGAGACCAGACAGCAGTGGTGTGGTTTTGTGACCAGACGTGCTGAACAAGAGGGCTTGGGAGATCCCTGGAACAGAGAGCTTCCCGCTGCTCTTGCAAAATGAGGAAAAAGTGTCATTTACATCAGCAACACAGTAATTCAGTCTGTTTTTTTTTCACACTGTAAAATACAATTTGAATCACAGATAAAGAAGAAGTCACAAAGAGACAGAATTTTACCAACTTTTCATCAAGAATGCACTGTTGGCTAGAGTAGCACTGATCAAGAATCAGTTGACAGTGAGTGTAGGATATTAAACACCAAACCACAAACCAGACAACATGTTCAGAAGGTCATACTTACGTGTGTGGTAGGCTCTTCAGAAGACCTGAGCAGTTCATATCTAACATAGATTTACTTTTCTGTTGTTTTTGTTTTGTTTTTGATTGTGTAAACAGCTAAGGTAGAGAGCTGTCTGAGGAGTGAGCTTTGAAGGTGGTTTTAAAGGATATAAAGTGTCATGGTATTGAAACACAGCTCTGTAGAAGACTGTAGGTGTAGTGCTACACTTAATTCATGCTTAGCAGTGATTTGTGTTTTGATAGCCGAAGGCATATGAAGAGGCTGGGCAAGACCAGACCTGATTTATTCCCTTCCCTTGGCAGTAGGTTATATGCCCAGTGTTGTTTGAGGAGCGCTGACGTGTGTGGAATGCAAAGTTCACTCACGTGTTCTGCAAGGGGTGGTATCACACTAAAGAAATTCTCTGTATTTTGGGGGTTTAAGGTATTGTCCTCCCTCTGTTGTCACATATTTAAAGAGGTGATTGTTCTGTGTTTGTTTGTCTGTCTGTTTGTTTGTTTGTTTGTCCGAGTTGGAGGAGTGCCCTGAAGGACAGCCAGCCATTCTTCTCATTTGTGCCTCTGAGCAGCATTACGGGGTTGCTTAGGAACTTCTCAGTTCAGAACTCAGTGACTAGTTAGGTTTTACACTGCAAGTTAGACAGTGTCTTCCTTCCCTGTTACATATTACTGTACGTGTTTTGTTAAACACTGCATGTAAAGTATTTATCTAGTTTTTTGTGTTTTTCTTTTGAAAGGTGCTATGGGCTCTCACCAGCCGCATATTTCAGGGAAATGTGGAACACTTGGATGCACACAGACACGTGGGAAGAGTGGTAGTGTGGACTCTGATTTACAGTTTTTAGGATTAAATAACGGTCAGCAGGACAAAGGTATATGGATTTTAACTGTCATAAGTCAGTGCATGTCACTTGGGAAATGTCTCTTCCGTGCTGCCTTAAGAAATAAAAACAATTATCAAAATGTTGTTCTGTCCCTACGCAAACACATTCATGCCTTGCTCCTGTGAGGTGGTTTTCATTTGTGGTCATTTGCAACCCTTTGATACCTGACGGTGTCACTGTGCTAGATAAAACGTGGTACTGTAACAGAAACTGAACTTTTTGGGAAAATTTATATATATATATATAAATTCTCACTGTCATTGCTCTGATTGCCCCTGAAGCCCTCAGTTAGCTGGCACCTGCCTGGTGGGCTCTGGGCAGTTTTACTGGGCAGGTTTGCAGGGCAGTGCCACGTCAGGCCATTCTTGCTGCTAGTTTCAGGAGTGTGCCGTAACCCTGCAGGTGTAGGCTGGGGTGAGTCAGGACCTGCAACGTGCAGAAAATTGGCTGTTCATAAGTAGTAATAACAGTGAAAAGACTAGGTGAGCGCTTCGTGAAGGAATAGCCTCACTGTCCGGAGGAATGGGTGGCAGAGGTACCAAACTGTGGACAAAGCTGCTCGGAGGGGTCGGGCTGTCTGGCTCCGGCTGCTGGATGAGCGACAGGCTGGCAGCCTTCCTGCAGGATGTGCAGGAGCTTCATTCGCTGAGGTTACTGCTCACCGCTTACGGGCTCTGCATGCTGTGTTCTTCCAATGCCTATGGAAAGACAGGAGAAAATTTCTGTGTGCTGCTTGCCTCTAACTACAGGGCCGATCTTCTGTTCTCTTCCCCTCAGTCCTCACAAGGCTGTCAAGTACTTCGACGTACTTGCTGATTTATTCTCTGCAAGCAGATCCTGTGCCAGCAGTTATTGTCACCTGAGCCTTTCTCCACCCACACCGGGCTTAGTTTTCTTGGTGTCACTGCCCTGGGACAGCCAGGGAGTGCTGGGATGCCGCAGCCTGGGGAAGCAGCAGGCGCAGAAGACAGAGACCTTGGAGCTGTCTGATTTGTAAATGACATCTTTGTGCTGTAACAATAACTAAAGGCATAATTGAATGGTCTGCGGAGTGGCGCAGATCATTAACAGGTTCCCCAAACCAAACTCACCATCACTTGCTCTCTCTCTTGGGCTGTGCTTTCCCATTCTTGTTTGTGGGGCCGTGCTCTTGGTAAGGTTGCTGGAATTGTCCAGCTTAAAATGAGCCTTTCAGAAGCTGTCAGGAGCATTGTTAAAACTTGTTCTCTTACTCATTTGCCATGGGTAAAAGCATGAGTGTATGTGGGAACAGTTCTGTTCCTGGTATTTTTGAGGTATTTGCATTTCATGGAAAAGAATTAAAACAGCCTAGTTCTAAATCTACCTTCATCTTTCCATTTTGATCTACTGATTTCCAGGAAATGTAATTTTGGGGTTTTATTTTAAAAGAAGTAACATTTATAACATCTGTGTTTATTTGTGCTCCTGTATCACTGGATTTTGAAAGCTGTGTTTGTAAATTTTATGCAATGCAGACTTGCGATACAGAGCAGCAAGCAGCAGGGCTGCGTTCTGTCATCTTGAATGATTCTTTTTTAAAAATATAATTAGTAAAACATGCCTGCAAAGCAGCTTAGGCTCAAACTTGGTTGATCAAATGCAGAAAGAAGGAAATTGATATTTTGAGGGAGGATGCAAATTGCAGCATTAAGTTAGCTGATTTGTACATGACTGCTTGGGTAAAATGCTGACGTTCAATTCTGAATGTGCAGAGTGTATTATTGCATTAGAAATTACTATTGTAACATCTGTCAAAGAGGGCAATTACCTCAAATACCACTCTCTTTTTCTTTGCTCAGTCTGTGCCAGCCTAAATTTTTCCAGCAAGACCCAGAGAAGTTTTTGCAATCAAGCAGAACACACGTTGTCCTTCCAAGGTCCTAATGCGAGCCAGGGGGCCTTCCTTCTGCCGTCCTACCCTCTGTCATCTCCCAGGACCAGCCCCAAGCACGTCTCCTCGCCAGCTGACTCTCCAAAGAAGTCACAAGATAATACCATGAACTTCTCAAACTCCTGGCCTCTCAAAAGCTTTGAAGGACTGCCGAAGCCTAGTTCTCAGAAGCACCTTCGTAGTCAAAAGTCCAGAGACAATACAGGTAGGAATGCTGCCAATATGTTGAGAATGGATTGCAGGTTTGCATGTTGAGTGACTTCTAGCAGTAGTCAGAAAGCTTACAGGTAAATTGGGACTCATGCAACACCCCGAATGTAATTAGAAACGTTTTCTACCTGCTCTAGTCTAGTCATATCACTGGAGGCTTCTTTTTAAAAGCAGCATCTTTGCATATTGGTAGTTTGAAGTACTGAAATGTTTCATTCCTTTTGTCTTTTAAGTCTGTGGGATAAAAAATATGCAACAGCTCTGCTTTTTCTATTAGGAAAACAGGAATATTCCTACTCACTGACATCATCAGTGAAAAACTTACCAACAAACTAAAAGAAAAACAGATCCCAAAATCTAGCACTTTTAAGGAAAACCCATGCAGGAAGGCCTGCTACTTTTAATGCTCAGAATAATACGTGTACAAGAAAATACTGCTCATTGCATTTTGCTGATTTACCTTTTTTTATGCATTTGGGAACTGATGTCTCAAATTTCTAGTACTTGGAATAGCTCTTTAAATTCTGGCTACAAGCAGCTACATCTCCAGCTAGTGGAGTCTGTGCTGATTTCATCCCAATTTACACTGACAGCTAATGGCAGAGGCTGCTGTTTGTGGTCTGATTTCTTCCGTCTTTGAAGACCTCACGTACACATCAGTTACTGAAATAGTTTTAAGCTCATTTAGTTACAAGTACTTAAATAATTTAGCTGATTAGAGCAATGTTGACAGTTTTTCCAATTATGAATGTTATAAAAATAAAGTTGGGCAGGGAATCAATATTTAGTTTGTGTGAGAAATATATTTTCGTGTGTGTGTGTGTGTATTTATGCATACACGTGAATACAGGTATAGATGCATACGTAAAGGGAGTTCAGTGACATCAAGTTTTAAATACAAGAAAGTACTTTTTTAATGCTCATTGTGGAACTGATGACTGCAGGCTGCAGTAGAAGCCAAAACTAAGAATTTCTTGGTAAAGGAAGTGGATGTATGAACCAGGACAGTATGTCAGCTTGTGTCCAGCCTCTGCATGTCCCCAGATTCTGTCCAAATGCTCCTAGGTGTCCGTGTCTCACCTCGTTAGGGGACAAGTTTGTTATCTGACTCATATGGCTGGTTTTGTGTTCTTGTTGTTGTAAAAATTCACACACGCTCAGCCAAACGGAATGTTCTTGAAATGTATTTATAGTAGTAAATTCAATTAAGTGCATTAGTATGTTTTTTAACATAGCTCACCTCGTTTTCAAAGGTGTTTCCCTGTCCCACAAAGAAATGAGGCACGAAGTTTATTGTGGTCAGTGCTGTGCTCCTGCCGTCTCTCCAGAGGACTGACGCCTGCTTCTGTCTTATTCAGGGGACGATTCGCAGGAGAAACACTCCCCTCTGCAGCTGAAGCCCGCCTTGGTGAGACACCCAGCTTCCCGCAGAGGCCTGAATGGGACCAGACCCGTGCCCCCCATACCGCGGCTCGCCAGCCCGCTGCCCGATAAGATCGAGTTAAGTGTGACAAAGTGGAAAAACGAGGAGTGTGAGGACACGTGGGTGAACGGAGTGGGCAGGAAGCTTGCAGCTGATCTTTCAGAGCTAACTCTTGATGGCGAGGAAGTGGACCAAGAAGAGGTTTGTTTAAATGTGTTTTGACACACTTTTCCAACTGATAGATTATAAACTCTTTTTTTTTTTTTTTTTAAACAAGTGCCAGAAAATACTAAACATTTCTGAATTAAATTTTTGGCACTGTGATCAGTGCAGCAGGTCTTTAGAGAGATACTGTTGAGTTCTCAGCAGACACTAACTAAAGCCCAACACCTACAGCCCACTAACTAAAGCCCACGGTACTTTAAAGTACCAGCTGAAGCCCAAGTCCTGTCTTTGTTCCAGGCATCTTAATTTCACTTGTTTTCCTCCGAGCCAGATCATAACGCTTTCAGTTATTGCAGTACTGAGACAGAACTGCAGGCCTTTGCACGGCTTTTATTCTCATTACCTTGAGTTAATTTTAAATTTCACCTCAGCTTTAAATAATAATCCTTTCACCTGTTAGAACTAATAACTTCATTGCTGAAGGGTTCTTTGGACTCGCAGTTTCGTCAGCCTCCCGAGTTGGTTAAGGGGGCTGTCTTTGATACGCAGCATGTCTCAGCTCTCTTAGAATTCAGTTACTTTTTCCTGGTGTAAAATGAGAAAAACTGATGTGAAGCTGGATGAACGTGATGCCACCTGCCTCTGTGTTGCACAGCACAGACACATTTGGCATTAGGCTCAAAAGGTCCTCCTGTCAGAGGAAACCTGCTGGTAATAATTTGTGCCCGACGCGTATTCAGTGGCAGTTTTCTGAGCGTGCCAGTCAAGCGGTGACTTAGTAAATACCTGAGATATTTAATACCTTCAAAACCCTTTTCCTTACATGACCCATGAGGCTTGTTAAAGAGGCTCACCCCCGCATTTCCCTGTACTGGTCTGTTAAATAGTCTGCAGTGAGCAGAGCTGCGTGTCCCACACTGCCGTTCCCAGCCCCGTGGGCTGTTCAGTGACCCCAGTGACCCCCTCGTGTATGCAGGGAGCTGGTGCTGATCCCTGCCGCTGTGCCCGGTACTGCTAAGGCATCCTGTAGCTCCCTCTGCTGCTCGGGTGTCTGATGGTTGAAAAATACCAAATCTTGGGAAGTAAAACAATGAAAGGGATCTTTACAACACCGCATAACATATCTGAATCTTCAGTCACATTGCCCACTAGGGCTCATGTGCAATGAACTACTGTAGACTTGAATTGACATTCAGAACCATGCTTCTTTTTTGCTTAAAAAAGCTCTTTCCCTATGCAGTGATTAAAAACTCTTTTTTTAATCCCATTTAGATGCAAAGTTCACTTAGATCTCTACGAAATAGTGCAGCTAAGAAGAGGGCAAAGCTAACCAGCAGCATTTCAGATCTTGAAAGTCCCGATTCTGCTCTTAAACTCGACCTGTCTGGGGATTCCCCTTCCCATGCTTCCTCGCCAAGTGTGGGCTCCTGTAGCGAAAGCGGAGTCTACAGCCAGGAGTCTCTGACGTCTCCTATATCCACGGTTCCTCAGAGAAAGAGAATAATGTGAGTGGAACTTGTATGTTAGCTCTGCTTTGAAATTCTCACACAGTCTCTGCTGGTGTTAGTTAAATATTAACAGAGGTGAAATCTGTAATTCATTTTTTTATATGAGACTGCTTTGCTTAATAGCTTGATTTTTATCTGCGAATTACTTTTCTACCTAAAAATACGTTGTCCTATCCAATAACTGGTTAATTATATTATTCTGGTTCGTACTGGGTTTAATTTTAAAGAGTTCCATGGTGCAGTCACAGTAATACAGTGCAGTTGGTGAAGTCCTGGCAGTGGTAGTAAATATTTTATTAAGACTTCAGCCTGTCATAGAAGTTATGTGAACCGTAGCCTAAACAAATGAGTAAGAAGGAGAATGAGTTAAGAGGACGGATAAAGTTTGCTTGTTGCAGCCTGAACATTGAAGCAGGAACATTTTTGTTGTTTTTTTGGTTTTGTTTTTCAGTAAAAGGAAAACAGTATAGGTTTTTGTTGCTATTTCAAATCATGAACTGTTTCCATTTTATAAACTATTTTACAATGAAATGGGAAGTTTCTCAGACTTTTTTAAAGTCTGCAGTACAGATCCCCCTTTTCTGCTCTAGGATCCCATGATAAATCTACTTGTAGCTCTGATCGTAAGATACATTTTATTTTTGTGAATAGGATAGGAAAAGGAGGATATATAAAACAGAATTAAAAATAAATAAATAAATAAATAAACCAGAAAGATTATTGAGATGGAGGCAGACTGGAATGATTCAGAATCAGAGGGTTTTTACAGCTGTGCAGTCTCAGAACTAAACTATATATACTTAACTTCCCTATACGCATTACTGCCAAAACACAGTTTTAATTTAAAATAGCACATGATAATGCTAGAATATATAAAAAGTCAAGACTATAAAATGCTGTATGTGATGTTCTTCCAGGCAGGGTTTTAGCTAGAACACCTCTACACGTTCTGTACAACATACCGTTCTCATTTTTCAGTCATAAGCTTAATGTTTTACAGGATTCACAGAAATGGGAGTTCTGAAGTAGTAACAAAGGTGATGTCTGGCAGGAAGAATGATTTTGTAGATGTGACAAAATATATCCCAGAAGACTTTAAAAGCCTTGGAATGTTCAGAAAATGTTCAGACAGTTTGTTTCAGCTGCTAGTTTTCCAGTGTTGGAAATTGTCATTGTCTGTCCACAAAGTCGGGGTAGCTGGGCAACACAAATATAAGCTGCTTCTATGTATTTGCTTTTAGAAGTATCAGTTTAGCCACTGGTAAACTACTGTGAGCAGTGGGAGCATGATACTTGTATTAGTGGTATTTCAGAAGTATGCCAGGCTTCTGGTTGTGTGCGTTTTGGTACTGTACTAGCAGGAAGTGGAGGAGCTGCTGTTTGCCTGTGACTATTGTGTAGGTAAGCACAGTACTTAGCAGTTCAGAGTACTCGGATGAATCACTTTTAATATTCAAATGCATCATTTGAAGAAAAATGTGTGAAGATAATGCTGTAGGTAACAGCATTTTCCTGGTGAATATCTGTCTGCTAGAAACTGAGCTGAAAACTGCTCCTTTCTGATAGCCAAAGGCCAGTGGCTTTGGTCACTGTTTGCCGTTCTTTGCCAGATTGGATCCAGCAGTATCAGTCCCCTAGGCCAAATGATTCCTTTGCTTTTTGAATTTATGCTCACTGTAGTCCTCGTGTAAAGTTTACTTTTAAGGGTTGTCTTTATGCTGTTCTTCATAACAGACCTGCTCATCAAATTATTTCCACTGATTTCATTTTCCTTTTCTACTCAGTGTGAGCACTTGTAGAGGTATTCTGGAAATATTTGTCCTCCAGGTACACTGGGGAGGAAAAACTGAAATCTATTGATGTTTTTGCTACAAAGTATTGCTTAGTTGGGCTCTGAGTAGTGTGTAGAATTGTATTTACAAAATGTGTTTTGTATTGTAACAGGTCAGACACCTTTCCACTGCTTGGCAGTAAATCACAGCCTGCAAGAGTATCTTCAGCAAGAAATAGAGATGCAAACGTGGCAGAACATAACTCAAGCACAGGTATTTCACTGTGCTTATGAATGTGTATATCCTGCTTCAGTGATATGACTGAATAGTCAGTTGATTTGATTTTGAGTGTTCTTATTTGTTCAATGAGCTCGCGTCCCTTAAGCACTTAAGAAAAGGTCATTACTAGACACTGTCTGGTCAAAATGAGATTATATTGTGGTATAGAAAGAAATGAGGAGCTCAAGGTTTATTCTTTACTACGTCAAGATAAAATGTGTTAATGCAAACGCTGCCTGTGAGTACCTGCACTTCAAAATTCAAAATTGTATTGCCTGAAAATTCCTTGGACACCAACAGATAAGAGTGGGGAGGGTCAAAAGGTAAAAGGCAAGCAGTTAATTTCCTGGTAGGAAATTGAAGTTAAGTGATGCTGTTCCATTGCATGCTTATAGTGAACAACAGGTGACTGCAGATTCCTGTCATGGGCAGAAATCAATTGTTTATGATTATGTATGTTTAATCAATTTGGGTTCAACTAGAAGGAGGTATTTCCTTAGAGAAAAGGAATGGTGGGAGCCAGCTCCACAAAGTTCTTTTCTGACGTTTCTTCCCAGTGACTACCTGGGCAACCTGCTCTAGGGAACCTGCTTTGGCAGGAGGGTTGGACCTGATGATCTCTTGAGGTTCCTTCCAACCCCTACAATTCTGTGATTCTGTGACTACTCTGATGCACCCTCCTTCAGCCTCAGCAGCCATGATTTTTTCCAGGAAGCTTACAAAGCTTTGTGTGATTGAGACAGGAGGGCATCTGAATTCACAAAACATCATAATCAATGAATAATAGTCATGACTGATATTGATGATCCTTTTTCATTAATTTAAGTAATTGCTCCTCATTTTAAATAAAGTCACTCCTTTTTCTCGGGATAAATTAGAAAATAGGTTTGTCAGGTAACAGCTTACACCAGAAAGCAAACACTGCACGTACACAGTAATACATATTGTGGTTAATGATATTCATCATACAAAAGGGCTTCTGTGAGAAATTGCCATTTGGTGTAAAATAATGAGCAACACAGTTATTTTGCATACTGAACCAGTTAATCAGCTGGAATAGACAGCACTGGACCACTTGTGAAGAGCTGACAGCATGCTTTACTGATAAGGTCAACATCATAATGCATGTACAGCTAACTAGTGAAGAGTCCTCTGCTTCCACTACTGGAAGATAGATGGGCTTGGTCCATCTCACAGGACAAATCTCAAAAAGCTCAATTTTTTACACTGGAACTTGGAAAATTTCTAAAAATCAGGTTGGCATTTAACTGTTCTCAACAGATGAAAGATTTTTTTTTTCCTAATACTGAATCTAAACGTACCTTGCTGTAATTTAATCTCTTAACTTCTTGATTTTATTTCAAGAATTGGAATATTTTCTTAATTCAAGCAACTACCTTTTATGAGAAGATTATTCCTTTTTTATTCCTCCCTTTTGTTTTCTGTCCTCTAGACTAACTCTTTTTTTTTTTTTTTCCTAGCTTTCCTTCTTAGTTCAAACTTAGGTCTTAGGGCACAGTCCATAGTTCTCCTTGCTGGAAGAGCCGTACTGCCAAAGATCCCACAACATAACATTCCCTTTGGTTTCCATCCCCTAGCAGAACACAGCACTCTGTTCCAATCCAAGTTCTTAGCTGAAGAAGGGAACAGAGGAAAGCTTTCTAAGGATTTCAGTAGGGCTCTTGGTCTCATGTGGGCATGGTCAGGTTGACACTGACAGCCACCAGGGTAAGACTTCAGGACAGATGGGCATAAGCAGGAAAATGCATCAGTGCCTCCGTGCCAGCCACAGCAACTCTGGCCATAGAGAGCTGGCTGTTCCTCTCAAAGGAAGGGGCCTGGAGCACTCCTGATGCTGGGATTACCGAGCTGCATCAGCCATGCACTGAATGCTCAATTTCAACTGATAATGATTGCAACATTAAAATGTGTTTCATGACTTCTAGCATATGTAAATGGAAGGATTTCTTGTGGTTTTAGTTAGTATTTTAGTATTTTCACTTAGTTCACTTATGACTTAGTTTTGCTTTCAGTAATGAATTAACTAATATTCATTGTTCAGATTTAAAGACTTAAAAACAATTTTTCAGTCTTTGAGTTCGGTTTGGAACTTGGGTTTAGCTGCAATTGAAAAACTTTGCATGTAAAAGATGAACAGAGCCTGAGCATCTTTGTCAAAATGTTCATTCTGTATGCATAAAGTCTGAGAGTTTCTGAAAATGTAACTTCTTGAGAATCCTGTAATATACCAGAAGTATACTTCAAGTTTGTTTTTTTTAATACTTCAAGTATTAAATTTTTAATACTTCAAGTTTGCTTTTTTTTAATACTTGATTTTTTTCTTTTTGCATGGCTAGTATTTGATGATAAAGGGACTTCTAATGTTAGCATAGTTGGCCAACGCCTGAACTGTGGCAATGGATGTGGAGATTATGAGGACAAGAAGCAAAAAGAAGGGTCACGAAGTATTTTTAAAAGTCAAAATATGGAACAACAAAGAAGTTTTAAGCATTCAAAAGGTTTGTGAGTTTGCTATATTACTGTTCATCAGAGCTCTTGTTTATGGCAAAAAACTGAGGTCATGTGTAGCTTTTTTACAAAACAGCTTTTATAGAAAATGCATTTCAAGGTGTTTAATGTGTTTTTCTGTATTCTAGCTTTTATACTTACTCTAATGATTTTGGTTGATATTTTTGGTCATTAATTAAAATCAGAGTGCAAGTTAAATTAAAACTAAAAATAGAGAGTACAAACCATGAAAAAAGGGCCAAGATCTTATTTCAATATTAATACATGAAGAGCTCTAAAAGTTTGTGTTTTTAAGTTGCTCTGTTGTTCATTGGTAAAATTAAGGAACTTAAGTCAATATATTTCACATTTAACTGTGTCATTTCAATAGGCAGAACATACCAGAGTTACTAGATGTATTTTGCAAATATGAGCTTGTTAGAATAGAGCAACAGTGTTTTTGTGGTTTGTTTTTTGACCATCAAAACTAAAATTTGGAAGCTTTAGGAGCACATTGTTTTGCTCCCTTTTGTTCAGATCTCGCAGTGGCTAAAATAGACATCAGGTAACTATGTTTCTGTGGCAAATAAAAAATTAACTGCCAATTTTCTACGTATCAATAGACACTGAATAATGAAGTATTTGTCTCTATAAGATCTTTTGTTTTCTCCATCTCTTTTCAACATTAAATGTAGATAGATTTGTCTGTTCTCAAGGTTTTATAGAAATGGCAGAGTGCTACTTCATGTGAAACATTTAAACCTGAGCAGTCCAAGTAAAGTATATAATCAGATTTGTTAAACCACCCCCCTTCATTTTTTCTTGCCATTACCTGCTTAACCAATGACAATTGTGAAAAGAAAATTCATAAATTTTTTAAGCTGGAATCCAAGTTTAGGACAGAAGGTCCTGATATGTGGTTAGGTTCCAAAGAGGATCCAGCATTTGATGCACTTTTAGTTATGGTCTAAGAGAAAATAGCTTATGAAGTCTCAAGATTGTATTCAAGAAAACACCCAAAAGACCAATTTTGACAGTCTTCAAAACTTGGAACATTCAGATGCCAATGCCAGTCTTTGTGTGAGGACAAAATAGCACATTCAAGAGAAACCTTTTCACTTGATGTTATTTCTCATAAAGCATAAAGAGGAGAGCTCCAAAACCACTGAATCAGATCATTTGTAAGGTAAAGAGGCACCTGTCACAATCTTGCCTGAAATTACTTTTGGCAAATTAAAGATTGAGATGAGGGCAGAAAGTGGGACTCTTGAAAGGTCTGTTATAAATGCCTGAGCTGCACACCTGCCTGGCAGAGGGCTGTCCCAGCTTCTGTGTGCCCGGTGCTTCCATGGGCTAGAGATGTAACAGCAGCTGTGGCTGTAACGTAGGGCTGTCACTAACAGAACGTTCCTCAACTGAAGTTTTTCAGTGACCCAGTCATTTTATTTATGCACTTTCTAGAATGCAATCAAGCTTTCTTAAGCCATCTTTTCTGTTTAGAAATTTCAGATTATTCAGGTTAAATAGCAAAAACAAATGGAGATCTTTGTTTGTCACAAATGATCACGTTTTATTTGCAATTAGTGTAACCAATAAATATGTATATATAATATCCCATCCACTTCAGTGAAGAATCTGAGGAACTGATAGTTATATGGGAAACAACACTAAGTGCTGCTTGGAAAAAAATATTTTAGCAAATTCTGTTTTGATTAAGTTGTGCTGAATTAATTAAGAAACAGTTCTATACTTCCAATAAGCAATAAGTGAGTTCAAACTTTTTGTTTGTTTGTTTTCCCCAGTGGAACCAGCTGATTTAAAGGATTTAACCTCCTTTTAGAAACTTTGGTTTTCTTTTTGTCATTGGCAGAAATCTTTTTTACTGTATGCTTTTCAAGATTTTGTGGTTACTGATGTTTAGTGAATCCTGTTAACTTCAGTAACTTGAGAACAACCTGATTCTTAAAAATGATAAATTCAGGTATCAGTGAATGATGACATTTTAGAAGAATGAAACATGTACCAAAGGGTGAACTGCTGGATGTACAGTGGGTGATTTTTTTTCCTTTTTTTTTTCTTTTTTTTTTAGTTTTTGCAGGGTCAACATCTGGTTTTCAACAGATGAATAACCTAGATTTCATTTCGCCAAGTGTCTTGTCTGAAGATGCGGTTGTAGTCGTTGGTAAAGGTTGGTAAAATCCTTGGTAAAAAAAATAATTAAAAAAAAAATCTCCCATATCTCATATTATTAAAATGAGGGAAAATATACTTTCTGAAGAGGAAAAAAGAGAAATAGGTTCCCTAAAACATTTGAGATTGTGAACTGTCTTCAGTTTAAATGGAAGTAAAAGGGTAATGCTTGAAAGGTTTGCCTTTACTGGGTTCTGCAATTCCATTCCAACAAGAGAGATTGGAAGCATATTATGAAGGTTAGTTTTCACTTCTAGCCTAGTGTGCACTCATGTACGTGCATCCATCCTACATGGCAGAATAAGGTAAGATTACCTTTGGGGGGAAATTGGCACTAATAGGACAACAGCAATGTTTTTATTTAATGGAATTAATTTTGTTTTGCTTTAGTTTTTGCTCAGTTAGGATGAAAAAATAACTACTTTGGTAAGGGCACAACACAGTATGCTTTTCAGGTGTTTTTGGAAGTCCTTCTTCTGCTCAAACACATAGCCAGTCCATAGCATGTGCAGAGAACGGAGACGACCAGTCTGTCAAACAGGAGACCGAGCCACCCTCAGGGATCTGTAGGAGAAGCATCCAGCAGAGCAGTGCTTCTCATTTCCACGCTGAAAATGAAAAAGAGGTAAGATTTCAGGACTATTTACTGTCTCACTTCCTCTTTTAATATGTATGAATCCAGGTGAATATAATTTTGCAGTCTCTATGGTATGGTAAATGAGTTCAGTTAAAATGCATTAATTCATAGCTCAGGTGACGTGCAGCAGAATACAAATCATAGAATCTATCGGGTTGGAAAAGACATCTAAGATCATCTAGTTCAGCCTAAATCCTTTTATCCTGTTACTGATTGAGTTCCGTTACGTGGTGAAGACTAAATCTGGATTACAGTGAGAACACATTCGTGAACATCTGGTTAACTGTGTGCAAATTTTTGCTCTGACTGCCTATTTAACCATTTTGCAAACAGCAATGAAAGCACGTTTGCTTTTTCTGACATTTGCAGAATTTTATATTAAACCTAAAACGTTTCTTGTCATTCAGAGTTATTTTTCTATTGAATTTTAAATAAAAACTGTAACGTGACTTCTTGCTGCATGTCCATGTCCATGTGATGCCATCTGTTGATTGGTAACGCCATCGGAAATAAATCTGAGCTTGTTGGCTGGCACAGTCACTAGGGAACTTGTGTTCACATCTCAAACGGGCTATTACAAATGACATCAACTACCAATACTGTTGATACCAAGTCAAGTGAACTGCATAAAGCGTTTCTGTAATTCAGTGATATTTTAGACTATTTTTTTTTAAAGAGGATCTCTTTAAACACTGTACAGGTCCACTAATATTTTCTAGCAGCTCAGTAACTGCTTAAGGCCCATTTTCAAGGGATTGGAGGAGGGCACTTAACTGTGTTTTGGTATTCTGGATGAATGATTAACAATTAGACATTAAAATGTTTTGTCTCACTTATGGAAGCTGTTCTTCTTTGTGTAGGTACCTCTGTATCCACTGGGGATGCAATGACTGAAAAAAAATCACTTCCTGCCTAATTCTGTAGGCTAACGGTCTGAGCTAAATCTATTTTAGTGCACAGTGGTAGGCAGTAAGGCTCCCCACGTGTATGAAATGAGGCTGTAGCCACCAATGTGCTTCTCCCTGCTTTTTCTTTTGGTTCAACCTGGAAATTCTCTAGTGGCAAATTGCTGTGCCAGAAGCTTCCCAACTAACTTGAAGTCTCTTGGAGAAGGGCTGCAGGATGGAGTGGAGATGGAAAATGTCCTGTGCTCTCACTCCCAAAGCTCACAGAAATGTAGGAGGAGGACCTGGCTGAGTTTTATCGTGTCTTGTTTTCTGGATGAACATTTGTAGTGTTAATCTAGCTCCATTAATAGGACTTGTAAAACGCAGTGTCTGGGATATCTGTCCCATAGAACGGTTTCATTTGTTATAACATGGAACAAGATTTGTCTAATGAAGTAGTGACATAAATTTAAAAAATGAAATGACAATCACAAGTCTGTCTGAAAGCATTTAAAATAACATTTTAACATGACTAAAGCTTTAAGTCAATGAGAAAATATTTACATTTTCTATTTGCCACTTAATATAGGAATACTTGGAGAGATCGAATTCAAAAGTATTAAACGTTGTAAAGATTTAATGGGAAACTATGGGCATCTTAAACATACAAGAGAAAAGGATCAGGTAGCACTGCTAAAGACCGTTGCTTTAAAAAGCCTGTATGCTTAAATGTGAGCTAGCCCAGACTGTATATTTGTTACTTAATTTTTTATAAAACTACACCAGGCTGCCAGAGAAATGGAAGACCTGTTCTTGTAGACCTTAATTCTCCAATTATTCAGATATTTTAGAGAAAAAAAGATTATTTCCCTTAAATCTTTAAACATGGAATGTTGCTTGTCTTTGCCAATAGGGCTACTTATCATGCAGAAAGCACATTCAGCTCTTTTCAGGATTGCTTTTAGTATTCATGTGAACAATTTTCTTTGACTCTGTAAAATGATGGCAAAAATAGAAGTTGTCCATGCCTACCTTAGAGAATACCAAGAACTGGGTAATAAGCTATTGGGTAGTTTATGCATTACATTATATTGCATATCATAATGGGTGCATTGTTTTCTGCAGATAAAAGTGGCCTTGTCAAAATCTGTCCAGGATAAGATGCGGCAGAAGAAAAAAGAAGGAAAAGAACAAAATCACAAAGAACATCAGGAAGTCAAAGACCTTGAAGAAAAGGAAGAAAATTCTTGGGAAAGACTTAAACTAAATGAACCAGAGAAAACAACAACAGAAAGTGAGCATTAGTTTAATAAATAAATTTAAATAAAATGAAAGTGAAATTCTATGATAGTTACTAAAAATTATGACTGTTTACTGTGACATAAGGTATTGCTAGAATTAATTTTACACAGAAGTTTTTTTTTGGTCATTTGCGTTGTAATAAATGGTGGAGAGTAAAGTACTTGTAGGAAACATTTGAAACCCTGTAATTAATAAAAATTTCAAAAAACAAACTCGGATTGAAAACACTAAGGTTATTTTCCTATTTTCTGATTTGTTGTTGTGATTTGGCCATTTCCTTTTATTTTTTAGAGTTAGATCTCTATGGGGATATACTGGCATCATCAAGAAATGTATCGTTGTCATTAGAAAATGTTGCCTTGAATCCTTCATTAAAAAGAACATCCAGTTTGAAGAAAACTAAGTGTTCACCCTTGCTAGATTCTGGTAAGCTGTTACATTAAATTAAATGTAAAGACTGTTAAAATATTTGGATACACAGAGTAGGACAGTTCCAAAATACAATCAGGTTTAATATGACTTATATGTATGATTGATTCTCCTGAGATGATCTGGAAAATTACTACTGTGGGGGTGGATGTGAAGAGGATTTGAATTCATCACTGCCCCCTTGAAACATTTTTCATCTAAAATCTGTTAGGAAGATGTTTGCAACACAAGGGGCTTTTTTTTTTTCTTTGCTTAGACATTTAAATGATGTAATGTATTAATGACAAATTGATTCTCTTCCAACATCTTCTCTCTCCAAGAAAAACATTTCTGGGTACATTTTGTCTCTCAGCTGCCTTTAAAATAACGCCGTAGAAATCTTTTCAAAATAGACATTTGTACTGATGATGGTCAGAAAATTCTTCAGAATTTCTCAAGTGGCTCTTTAAGTTTTACTATACTATGTCTTACTGCGCTGTACTTCAGCAAGTTGTACATCTGTTTTTACATTTAAAAAAAATCACTACTAATTTGTGTTTATGACTGTGTGAAGTGGTAGTTGTATAAAAAAAAAATATTCATATGTACCGAATGATTGAGGATGTAACTGGGAAAACCGTCTTTTTGAAAACCTGGTCACTGATAACAGCAATGTAAATACACCTCAAACTTCTTTTATTTTTTTTATTTCCTTCCTTTGAATGGATCGTTTTCTTGAGATCATACAATTATTTGATACGTTTTGTGACTTTGCAGATGAAATTTCTCTTGGGCCACGAGGACGCTATAAAGAGCGGACCCCATCAGTCACTCATAGTCCAGAAATAATGGATCCGTCAGAACTGCAACCCTTTTCAAAACCAGAAACAGCACTGACAGAAGCCCTGGTACTTTTAGCTGATGATGACTGGTAAGTACAAACATCTATCTACAACCTGAACGTAATGAGTAAGGCATTTATTTTCATATCTTTCTTTTAAAAATACAGCAAAATGAAGATAACATCAAAAATGAAGAAGGGTTGCAAGTGATATATGAGAAAAGAAAATAAAGTGGTTTTTTTTAGTCCAAATCTAAATTAAGCTGTCAATGCTATAAATTGAGGCCTAATATCTAAGCTTTCAGAAACTTTTGGAATACCTGCTTGTCATTTCTTGTGAAATATAAGGCTTCACTACTTCTCTAACAGACAGAATGGGGTAACAGTACCATTGCCTTTTGTACTTTGTGAAGGAAAGTAATCCTTTAACTGCCATACTGCAAGCTGTGGACAGAATTAATGGGAATAATTTAGAGAATATTATCTTAAAATAGTCCTACAAATACATTAGAAGGTAGACTGACTTTGAAAGAATTTCCCATTTTATGTTATTGCTTTATTTTACAATCTCACTTACTATTTGGTTCCTTAGAATTCTGTTTGTTGTTTTTCTTTGTTTGTTTTAATGAGAAATTTGAAAGTGTTTTGATTTTAAATGTTTTCTTTACATAGGGAGAAGAAGATTGAAGGTCTGAACTTTGTTAGATGTTTGTCTGCCTACCATGCAGCTATTCTGACTGTAAAACTTCATGAAACAAGTCTGGCTGTGGCTCAAGAGGTTAAATTTTACTAGCAGAACATTTACTGGCTTATATGTGTTTATATGTATTTTATAGCTCTGAGATACACTAAAGTGAAATGGTATGTTCATCTGTGATCAGTTTTCCTCTGTTGGACAGTCTCAAAGGGATGACTTTGTAGTTCAGCAAAGCAGCTCTCATACTTCAGATTCCAACAGTTTATTTGATTTGCTAAGAGACTGGAAAAATTTACATCATAATTTTCAAATATTTTTGTACGTATTTTTATTCTTGCACATTGTAAATCACATTAGAAATGTATTGCTCAGTTGCTTGTAAAGTTATTTAATACTTAGAAAGGGAAACATTAAGCTTTACTTATTTCTAAATATATTTTATAAACATTATTCATTGTTTGTTTGGGTTTTTCCTGTGTGCAGGTCAAGAATTTACGCTCAGGTGTTTCTCGAGCTGCTGTGGTCTGTTTAGGGGATTTGTTCACCCACCTGAAAAAGAGCATGGATCAAGAACTAGATAATACAGTAAAAGTCCTTTTGCACAAAGCTGGTGAATCCAACACATTTATAAGGGAAGAGGTAGACAAAGCACTGAAGGCTATGGTTAATAATGTGACTCCAGCACGTGCACTTTGTTCTCTTATAAATGGAGGGCAAAGGTAATAATTACAAAGACTTTATAAAGAAATAACTTGTGAATAGATTAAATATGTCAATTATAGTCATTAAAAAATCCAAATATAACAGAAAATGTAGTAAGTCAGCTGTGCAAGGCTTCTGCCCAGGACAATGTTTGTTATCATAAAAGTAAAATGTAATCCCCATGTTTGTTTCTCTACATTAACTAAGAAGTTGGCTGTCAGTTTTGGAACTTGGTATGTTTTCCAGTGGTTTTGCAAGTCTTTAGTAATTTTATTCAATGTTAATATAATATTCTTAAGAAATAGAATTAAGAAATGCTGTTTGTCTTTCTAATAAAGCTCACCTAGCATTCTCATTTGCCATTTGTTCTGCGATCAAATGCCTGTCTTCAGTCCTTCAGCACTAATTTTTCTTTAGAAACCTGATCTACAGCTTAAAATTCTCGAGCTGCAACCATCCTGGCTGATTTCATGTTCTTCTCTAGACTTGGCTGGTTAATAAGTCTTTTTTTTGTCTGCATCTCGGTTTCCTTTGCAGTGGCGGTGACCGTTTATTTTCTTGTCTGCTTCAAACACGACAAGCTTCCATTTCTGGTTCCATGGTTTGATTCTAACCTCTAGCTGACTTCATGCTATGTTAGAAGTTAAATTCTTGTCTTACACTTTACCTGTTAAGTGTGTTGCTTTGTTCTTTTTATATCCTCATTGCTTGTAACAGAAATGCTTAATCAAGCCACTAGGCATTTCAGCGTACTAGCTGTATACCTACTTGTATCTGATCTCTTTTGTATCTGTCATCGCTTAGATAGGTAAGAATTTCTTGTAACCTATCCTTTCCATTAAATATTTTAGATTTTGCATTATAAATCAATCCTTAGATTTACTGTATAGCTAGAAATCCTGAGAGTGAGTCTGAATTCAGAACTGCTATCCAAAACACAGTTTGTTTCCTGTTTTGTTTCCTGGGAAGCTGGTTGTTCTGGAATGTATTGGTTCTGTCTTCTGAAAGCCAATGAAAACCATACTTCAGTTATGTGAACTTTAAACTGAAAGGCAAATGCTACCAGCCTTGAGATTTAAATTATTTAAGAAACGTGCCTGTATGTAGTTATTTCTGGGAATTTAAGAGCAGCAGACAGTAATTGTGCGTTGCTTTATCTCAGAAGCCATACAAAATAGTCCAGCCATTACTTGTTTAGGCACTCCCATCACTTTTTCATAAATCCTTGGCTAAGCAATACTCATGATCATAATTGGTGAAATCTGATCTCCGTATTTTCAGTGGCAGATCCAAACACACTGACTATCCTTATGAGACCTATACAAATTTGAACCCTCCACTTTGTGTACTCAGATACATTTTCAGATACATAAGGCATCAGAACGATCTGAACTCTGAGTCTGAATATAGCATTTGAAGCAGGGATTAATTTCTTCACAGCTAAGAAGCCTTCGGTGAAAACAGTGACTGAATCATGGAGTACAGTATGTTTTTAATGCATGACATCAGTGGATGGCCTAAATAGCACTGTGAGTTACAAATTCTCTAATACTGGCTTCAGGAAACTCTGGCCATATTAGCAGCAAAGCCCACGTGGCATGTATGGAGCTATCATCTCTAGAGGCTGTAGCAATGAATATGACAATTATCTTGCAAAGTGGAAATTTGGGAGAAAAGTGATACGTGTCCTCAGGACAGAATGGACAGGTTGTGATTGATACAGCTGCATAACTACAGAAAAGATATATGTTCTAAATTTGTCTTACACTTTTCTTCTATTCACTACAACTATTCACTTCAAGTTAGCAGGTATGCATTGCCTGTTTTTTATGGTTCAGAAGACCTTTTAAAATTTACATGTTTTCTCCTAAATACATTTCAAACCTACTGTGATCATAAGTATTATGCTTGCGACCCTGAGTGGGTCTATATACTGAGTCTTCATCACCTACAAGTTGTTTTTGTCATTACCAACAAGAATAATTAAAAACGTTGTTTGCTTTTATGAGATACTGGACAACTGCTGTAAACTCACCTCAAGGAATAGATTCTTGACTCATGATCATGATTCCAGGACAAGAATTTTTAACATCATGTTTCTATGTATAAATTATGTTTAATTCAGGGTCTGACATGCGTACAACACAATTTCCTATTTTGCATGAGCAGCAGGCAGTTGTGGGGAATGGGGACTTGCATAGTTTTGTTCAGTCAAGTCTTTAAACCTCATAGTTGTTGTTTTCCTGCCCGTACACACAGTAGGAGGTAGTCTGTTACTGTTTCCCTTCTCCCAAACTCATGAGACCTGTGGCTGCCACACAGACAGAACAGCAGGTACTGAACTCCAGCCAAAGCTAGTCTGAAACTAGGTAGCTCCGTAGCAGCTCCGAGCGTAGCACAGAGCTTAGCGTGCTAGCTGCCAAGCGACTGGGGAGCTTTTGTAGCCTCAACTGTATTCTGAGTTGTCACATTTTGCAGTTTTAATAGACCCAGATAGCCTTTGTGCAAATTGAAGCTACTTTGTGCAACCTAATCTAGTGATATCTTTATGTCTAATGAGGCCATGATAATCTATGGAAGCACAGAAAAATAAAATCTTGCCAAAACAGAACACAGCCATTCAGGAGGAATCCTGGGTGTTCGTGTCAATCTGAAAAGCTGGGGAGGCACTAGTGTGGCTTACCAAGTCAGTTCTTTTCCTTAGCTCCCTCCTTTAAACTTGTTTTTCCTTGTGAATGATAAGCCATACAGTTGCCTCATTTACTGTGCAGTAAAACTGCCCCTAAATTCCAAACATGAAAATAAAATTGGAAAACTCTGGATCTGCAGAACTGCATGCTCTGAAAACATGTGGGATCAGCAGGTACTGCAGAGTTATATACACCATTAGTTTGCTGAATGAGTTTGAAAATTAATTCCAGGCCTTCTCTGATTTTCATCAATATAGGTATTTAATGACTTAATTTGACAGACTTCTGCAAGGTTTTTCGAAGTCAGTAGAATGCTGCTTTATTTAATTCTAAATTGATATAGTAGATATGGGGTTTGCTTCTGAGCACAGGGATTTGTTTTTTGTAAAGTTGGTGGAAAGGACTTGTGGTGAGCTTTCTAGAGTATTTCACAATTATTTTTAAGAAAATTAGAAAAAAAGTTCTAAAAGCAGAAAATGACCAGTTTATTAGTTCAAAGGCTGCAGTATTCTGCAGTATTCCACTAGTCGTGGGTTATGCTAAAGAATAAAAAAGAATACTTGTAGACAGTATTTGGTAGAGCACATAAATACTGTTACTGACCTACTGTGAGGAGCTTTTACTAAGCAGTTGTGTTCTCTTCAGCCACCTGCACGCGGCGGTGAGGAGATGCACAGCCCAGCACATGTCGGATATTGTAGAACGTATGGGACCGGAGTGGATGCTGGCTGGAACCAAAGTTGTCACTGATAGGATTTTCCCTGCAATAGCCAGGTTTACACTGGATAGTTCCCAGCAAACAAGGTTAGTACAGTTGATAATTAAGATAAGCACGCTTGAGGTGGCTGAGACTTCTGCATAGCCCAGTGGGGGCCATTCAGCAGGGGCAGAGAATGGCTGTTAGGATAATGTGTGATGGGAACCACCCGAATGGCTCGTGCAGCCCTGCCCATCTTGGCAGTAGGAAGAAGGGATCAAAGGACATTCTCGTTCTGGCACCACGCACTATGTAGGCCATGCAGGGAATTCCAGCACTAGGATCCGCGCTGTCTGACTGGCAGGGCTTAAAGACAGCCGATACCTCAGCACTGGAATAGGAGGCTGTTCTCAGTCTTTAATTTGCTCAGTCGTTGATCAAGTAATGATTGTTGACCATAGTTTCTTTGTGGGAGGATGAAAGGGGTGTCTGGTTACAAACCCAGCAATCCTCCTGTGCTTCTGTATTTTGAAACTGCATGTGTCTAATTGTCCAAGAGCCTTACAGAACAAATCAGTGTTCACAGATATATACGTCACGGTCTGTTGCCCTGCAGGTATTATGGTCGAAAGATGCTTTTCAGTATGATGAATCATCCTGATTTTGATAAAACACTTGAAAAATATGTGCCAGCCAAGGATTTGCCTTACATTAAGGAATTTGTTAGCAATCTACGTCAAAAGGTATGTGGAAAGCTCTCGTTTAACAGGTGAGAAACGTAAACTTGTGCTAGTGATTGTTAAGCATGGACATTGAACCTACAGGGAATGGGAGGAGTGTGTTCAGAGGGAGACACGTAACACGTGAATACAGCACAGCAAGGTGGTGCTTGTTACCTGACCTATGCGTGCCTTTAATTGCAGAATCATAGAATCATAGAATCATTAACCCTTACAGATACACTGCGTCAACTGCACTTTGCTGCTATACTTTGCATGCCTCAGACTTGCCTCTAAAGAGCCTCCAGCACTGCAGAATGTGCCAGCCATATTAATGAACGGTTTCATCTTTGTGCAGGGTTTGGGGGAGATGCCATTAGACACCCCCTCAGCGAAAGGAAGACGTTCTCATACTAGTATTGTTGGGCATTCAAGGTCATCATCTACTTCCAGAGATGCTCTCAGCATCACTGACAGGTAATGATCTTCCTGAGTGTTGTATCCTGTTAGTAACTGACCGCCAGGAGAACAGTCCCACAACAAGAAGAGAGTCTACAAACACTCGCAACAGGGTTAAACATTCCCGAAGAAAGTGGAAAAAATAACATGTCCCAATAAACTCTTTTAAATAGGATAATTGCTAATATTAAAATGGCTTTGCACATTTGGAAGTTAATTTGTTTACTGACTGCCTCTGAAAATGCACACAATACAGAAAACACTTGGGATTCATGGTAGATCTGTGTCACCATCAGCTCAGGGTGTTGCCATCCAAACTCTGTACAAACAACATGCCAAGTACTAGCTGCAGTAAAAATGGTCTGTTTGTGCACTTGCCTGGAAAGTAAGGATTTAGTTAAATCCTAACTGTGGATGATGAAGACTTTAGAGCATACTCTCTCCATCTTTTGTTTTCTGTTTTGCCTTCTGATAGGTTTTCTATTGAAGTGAACAAAGAAACAGGAAAAAAAATGAAACCAGGCCAGAAAGTCTGTACTCGAGAATCTAGAGTTCATAGGGTCTGTAACTGCCTGCAGGTTTAAGAAGGTGTACCTGCCACAGAGTTCTTTCACACACCATCTGCTATTCAAAATATTAATCAGTTCCAGGCTTGATAGTGTATTTATGCTTTGGCATGTAAAACTACATGCCCATTTTCTTAGATGTCCTACTTGCTGCGTTCTGCCATAGACTCTTTAATTTGGGTGTGTTTAGTGGCCTGTGATACACTGGCAGGACAAGAATTGATGCCATCTGGCCTGCTCACAGAGCTAATCGGTTTGGACTTGAAAATGTAAGAAGGATGCTTATTGCCTTTTCCATCAAAGACTTCTCCTAGTGAATTAAGAATGAGGTAGTGAATCTACCCAGACTGGTCTGTGAATACAGATGGACACTCGTGGATACTTGTGGTTACTTCTCTGAAATTCACATAGATTGGATTCATCAAGCTCTCCTTAGTCAGAAAAGCTCATTTAACAGAGTGGGAGAATTTTTCTGTCCATTTGGTCAAGCTGCAACACTTTAAATTCTTCATCATTTAACTTCTGAAACATTTGAACTCCTGCTTAATTTATTCAGTGACACACAACAGTACTTCTCTTCCACATTACAGTCTTTCTGAAGAACTTCCAGCAACGATGAAATTCCTCCAGCATCAATTACTGGTTAAGTAATTTGTTCCTGCTTAGATCTGAAACCTCATCATTGCACTTCCATTGAATTTCAGCCTTCTACTAAAGATACTTTCTTTATGGGTGCTTACTTAGGCAGGAAAGCGATTCCACAGATTTCATAATCCTTTTCATGACTGTCTAATAAGATCAGGTGCTACAGAAAGTTTGTCTCAGAATCCTCTGTGAAGAGTTCTTAAATTTCCACCACAGCACAGCACACTGCTTAGCTGCCCCTCAGACTGGGGTCAGTGTTTGAAGTACTTGAGAAGGAAGAATTGAACTATATTAACTTTTTTTTTCTTTTTTTTTTTTTGACGTGTTGATGTGTAAGGGAAGGTCAAACCTTGCTGCTGTGGTACAGAGCCATGAGGAAGCACAGGGCTGCTGCATTTCCTGGGTGATACACTTCCATGCATTTGGGTGGCACTTATACTAAGACTTCAGGAACAACAATTGCTAGCAGATGATTTTTTGAAACAACAGCAACAAAAAACAAATTATGTGTAAAGTAAACCATGATCATCTGAAGATTTTCTGTTTCCTTTTGATATTTGCACTTATGTGGAAAGAGAATGTCTGAGATTAAAGACTCCTCTTTCAGCTTGGTTATGTGTTCACTGAGCAACCTGTTCCTTTTCTTTAGAGAGACTACGGAAGCCCGTGAAGTTACAAGAAAAGCAGCTCCTCGTAATTCAATAGAAAGTGAAGAGTATGTTAAAGACATTATAGGTTTATTGAATGCAAAAGACTTCCGTGATCGAATAAATGGAATTAATCAGCTGTTATCAGATACAGAGAACAATCAAGACTTCGTTGTTGCAAACATTGTGAAGGTAACTGTACAAAAACCTTTCATTTCAAAGGTTTTTAAAGTTCTGTCACAGTTTTCTGCTAAAAATCATGGTTTCCTCTTTCGATCAGAATATCTGATGAACAGGAAAACCTCGAGGAAAGGGTCAGGCATGCTTAAAGAGGAGATATGCAGTAAGCATATCTCAGAGCTACAAAGGTAGTAAAGGAAGAAAATAGGAAGAAGGTGAAAGAGGTTCATTAGAGATAGCGCACACGGAGGTATTTTCTGCATATTGTGTGCAGTTTTTCATGCCTCTGTGGAGGAAATATCAAAATACTGGAACAGGTTACAAAGAGAGCAGGATCCCAAGATCTGAGAAACTGTAACCGAATCACAGACAGTTGCAAGTTCTGTCTGCTTCATGTATCCAGAAGGTGGGGAAGGGTCTTTACTGCGATACAACAGTTTAAGTATCTGTAAAAAGAGCCTGCCTTTAAAGAGGTTCTTTCAGAGAAAAATACTAGGGTGAGGTGCAACAGTTGTAAATTGAGGATAGGCAGAATGAAAGCAAAAACAAGATTGTCTCTTAACAATGCGGTTTTCTATGATTCTATGAAATAACGCTGTGAAACTTTGTAGTATTTTAACTGCGAATGTTACTGAAATCTTGAAGATCAAATTCCTTTTGATAAGAGGTGGAGTTTAAAACTGTGAGCTTGATCTAGCAATTAACAGGAGATAGACACAGAATGAACAAATTTTAGGAGGTTCAGACTAGATCTTCTGTGTGAAGGATATCTATTCCTAATGCCTCTGAAGGGGAAAAAACAAACACACTTTAGCATGTTATTGCATATGTTGCGGTAACACTTAGGGTTAATAATATAGAGCTTATATAATAATTATGATAACTGTCACTGTGTGCTATAGAAGACAGAAATTAAACATATTTCAAAGATACTACTGGGCATTCTTTTTGCTAAATAAAACTATGTCTTGTTAAACATACTTGCTTGCACAAAATATCAGTCACACTGAAAGTTACAGATAGTGAGTATGCCTCTTACATTGCACAGAAATGACTGAAGTACAGAGAATGTTGGATACACTTCAGTTGTACACAATATAAAAATAGTGAGTGCTGGCTTACTTGCTCAAAAAATAATCCCAAGTATTTGCATATCAGAGCCATCTTTTGCTAAGATGGACAACTGAAGTGTAACAAAAAAGCAAGAAACATAATATCCACCTCAAGTATTAATTAATTCAGACAAATGTTGTTTGGATGCTTTTTCAGATCTTTGATGCTTTCAAGCCTCGGTTACATGACTCAAACAGTAAAGTAAATCAGGTTGCTTTGGAGACAATGTACAAGATGATTCCACTGCTGAAAGACAATTTATCTCCGGTGATCAACATGTTGGTTCCTGCAATGGTAGACAACAACCTAAACTCCAAAAATCCAGGGATTTATGCAGCTGCCACAAATGTTATTCAGGCTCTATGTCAACACTTAGGTAATTTTCTCCCTCTTAATTTTGAAGAGTTTTAATTGCATTAATTACATTTTTAATTTAAAGAGTTCTTCTTTCCAATAATTTTCATCAAATTGTTACATTGTGTAATGCATCATTGGTTTTATTCTCACACATTTTAAAGCACACAAGTCATCTTCATATTTCAATAGGTAAATGCAGCTAGCTGGACTTGTCTCAAGCACATAGGTGGGGTTGTTATATTTGCATAGCAAGTGTCTCATCATCCAGAAGCGTGTCAGACTGCTGAATCTCTTGAGCAGGTCAAAGGACTAGACTCTCGGAGATGTGTGTATGCCACAGCTATTTTCCATCTTCATCTCTTTTGTTAGTACTTTCAGTAAATGAAAATGCTATGTTTTACCAGACTAGGAGGAGCTAGGGCTTGTTAAGAGTATCTTTTAGGCTTTTATCCCCTTAAATAATATGTTGTGATTTTTGTAGTAAATACATCACAAGTAAGGTTCTTATTTACATTTTTCTATATTGTATTAATTTCCTGTGTGTTTAATTTTCTGTTTCCAATTCTTAATGTGTTTTGTTCTTTGAATTTAGACAACTATTTGCTTCTCCAGCCATTCTGCACAAAAGCCCAGTTTCTGCATGGAAAAGCAAAACAAGACATCACAGAAAAGCTTGCTGGTAAGGTGAAGTTTTGCTCTGCATGTTTGCTTGTTTTTCTACCATCCTAATTATGCAAATCCATTATAGGATGGTGGTGGCTGCATATCTGCCACAGTAGATTGTGAGTGTTAACAATGCAATAATTTTCAGATTTCACCCCCTTCTAAAGCAAATTGAAGCTATTACTGACAAAATAAAAGATTATATTTAGATACTCCCCCAGAAGAGGTGTAGACAGCTTAAGCTTATCAAACCAAAGAGAAAAAGGGTTGTTTTGTGGTGAATTTCATTCTCTTGGAAACTGAGCAGCTTTATATTAAATTGTGCTGTGAGTTGGGTCCCCTCATGTCTCCCTCTGTCCTGTGAGTGACCATTTGTGTCCAGGTAGAGCCAGGGGCCCAGGGCCTCCTTCGCTTACTTGCTGCAAGTCCTGTTGCCTCTCAGCACCCACTCCCCTGTACTCCTGCCAGGAAGAGTGACTGCTTTTTTCTCGTCCCTAAGGCTGTCTCCTTCCAGCTCCACAATTTTACTGCCGTACCTTTTTACTTTTCATAGTTGGTTTTGTTCTCATTGCCCCAGGGGCTTGGTAACACTTCTTGGTGTTCAGTCGTAAAGGAGACAAGGTGCAAGCTGAGCTAGAGGCACCACACAGATGGCAGACTTCGTGATGGTCTGCTTCCTAAGCAGGTGTCAGAAGTTTAAAGACAAATGTTTTAGAACGTACATACATATTTTAATATTGGGGATTATTACTAGGAGTAGTGTTGGATTTCCCTTTGATGTTTTAAGTGAACAAGAGATGTCTTCATGGGCAGTAAGCTTGAACTTGGCTTACTTTGAGAGTAGTTCGCTGTGTAATAGCCATAACATTGAACTAAACATTATAGTGGAAGGTCTATTCTTGAAATGATCCTAAATGCATACTTTCAGAAAGTATTAATCACCAAACCTTTAAATTCTCTTGGTGGGATTTTTCTGAGTAGCTTGCATTACGTATATCGGAAGAGTCCACAAAGGCAAGTACTTGCCAATTAAATAGCAAATTCATGATGTAATTGTCCAAGCAGAGAAAACGCTTCATTGAATACACATACATTTCTAGTGTGAGGTTACTTTGTTCCTTAAATTCAAACACCTATTGGGTATTTCTGAGATGGAGGAGAATCATAAAATACCAAATGCTGTGTGAGTGCATGGCGTGTTTATTTTTAGTAGAGAGTTAAACTTATCAACAGTTGTGCGAATTTTTGAGATGACTAAAGAGGTGTTTGTAGGGAAAACCGGCCTAGTGAGGGCCATTCATTCTGCTGGCAAACGGCCAGGTTTTTGTGCCAGTGGCTCTGAGGAGACTCTACTGTGTGACTCGGTGCTTTTAAACCTCCCTCAGAGCAGGGGGGTCGCTTCTGAACTGTGTTTTACAACAATTTCCAGCGGCTGCTGACGCGCTGTTCCTGTCACGCAGATCTGGTGGCGGAGCTGTACCCGCGGAAGCCGCAGGCCGTGGAGCAGAAGGTCCTGGCCGTGCTCTGGCACCTGCTGGGCACGGCGAACAGCGGCGGCCCCGCACCGGGGGCCGGGGGCAGCATCCGGGCGGCCACGGCCAAGCTGTCCCGGGCCCTGTTCGCGCAGATGGGCCCCGTGCTGCTGGCACGCGCCGCCGCGCAGCCCCCGCACGTCAGGAGGAGCCTGGAGGAGGTCCTGGAGCTGCCGGCCTGACGGGACGGGGCACGGACCAGGCACCGCAAGGGACACAGGCGGAGCTGCCCGCGCGGGGCCGGCGGCTTTGGCTCGGCGCGGGGCGGGCGCTGTGGCAATAAAGGGCCCGTGGCGGACACAGCGCTGAGCGTGGCGCCCCTCAGGGATTGGGGGGGGGAGGGGGGAGGGAGCCGCCATTTGGCGGGCGGCAGGCGGCGCGCAGCGCGCAGGCGCGGAGCCGGAGGGAGCGGGGGCTCCGCGCGCAGGCGCCAGGCTCCGAAGCGCCGGCGCAGCGGCGGGCGCGGGCTCTAATGCGCAGGCGCGGGCCGCGCGCTCGTCCAGTGGCCGGCGGAGCGCGAGGAGGCCGCAGCGCGGGGGCACCGCGGGAGGTGCGGGACGGGGACCGGGACCGGGACGGGGCCGGGGGTGTGGGGACGGGGCCGGGGGTGTGGGGAGGGGGCCGGGAGCGTGGGGAGGGGGCGGGCAGCGCGGGCCTTGCGCCGCGGGGCCGGGCTGGGGCCGTACGGAGCGAGGCGGGCGGCACGGCCCGGTCTGGCCCGGCCCCGGCCCAGCGCCGTGAGGGCCGCGCGGTGCGGGGGGAGGGGGGGGGCGGGGCCGTGCCCTGCGGGGCGCTGCCGCGTGCGGGGCCCGGCCAGGCCTGCGGGGGGCAGCGGGGCCCTGCGGGTACCGCCAGGCGCGGCGCAGGCGGCGGCGGTTCGGGGCCTGGCGCACGGGGCCGCCCCTGCGCGGTGTGCCCCGGCCTCCCGGCCGCTCCCGGGGCAGGCCCGCCGTTAGGGGGGGCCCCGCGCTGCTGCCCTGCCCTCGGGGCGTTCCCGAAGGCGCTCGGTTGGAGGCAAACTGCCGAAGAGACCTGGAGGTTGTGCTTGAAACGCAGAGTGTGCGTGTGTGTGTGTGTCCCTTTTTTTTTTTTTTTTTCCCGTTTTCCTTCTCCTAATCCGAGGACGTAGCTGGAGTTGGGGGAGGTGTTTTTTGAGCTGGAACACATCGCCCGAATCAGCCAGAAGTGGAGAATATCCATCACGTCTCAGAATAAGTTTAGGCCTTAAAACTCTTGTATGTGTAAGGACAGTTTTGCTAGCCTCCTCAGTTTTAGAACTACGAACAGAATCACCCAGGAAAACTGTATTGGCTTGCTTTTATACCTTGTTAGTTATTTGTTGTAGTTTTTTGGGAAAACCCACAAAGATTTATGTGTGTATGTCAAAACATACGATGGGTACAAACTTCTGTTTTAGCTGTGGATGAGACTCATGAGTGAAGCAGATGTGATGAAACACAGGAGCGCATGAGGCACGTGGGAGACTCTTGAATGGTTGAGAATCAGGAAACTGCTCGAGTGTTACCTTCTGCAGTCTAATGTAGGAGTAATCCATTCACACTCATGTTCCTAGTTTAACTAGAAATTTGCCTCTGGTTGTTTAGGTAAAATCCCTATTTTTTTGAATGTTTTAGGTTTTTCTGAGTCTTCCACGCTCTTATGTTAGAGCAAGAGAAAGATCAATATCAATGAGCTGTTTTTAAAGTAACACAATGGGATACATCTTAATACCCTCAGCTCTTTATTTGTAGCTTAACCAATCTACTCTCTGCAGCCATTAGAGAGGGTGGGCAGCTTTCTGATTTAAGTAACGGCTATTAGGAATAAAAGCTTCCCTCATCCCCTCCCTATAAGTAGGAACAGCTACAGCTCTCAAAGCCTTTTTCTGCTAGTGTTGCAGCTGAATTAGTGACTGCATGGGCTGATATTTCACAGCCCAGTTCTACTTGGATCTTCACTGCTGGAACGTTGAATGTTTTTATTTCTGTAGGATAGTACTGCAGGACACCTTTAACCTCAGCCATGGAGAACTCGGATAATACGGAGGAGGAGAAGACGACAACGACGACTGTAAGCAATGACAGCACAGGCAATGGCACCGAAACAGCAACAGAAGAACAGCATATGGACTTCAGTACAGAAATTATGAGTGTAACTGAGATGGAACAATCACCTGATAGTTCCCCTGATTTGAATGAAGAGAATGCACAAGAAGAGGGTGAAATTCCAAATATTGAAAGCTTACAGACAACAGATATTGAGGCTGGCTTCCCTCCAGATTTTGACAAGTTCTGGAAAGTAGTAGAGGACAATCACCAGGATTTCACAGGATGGGTATATCTCCTGCAGTACGTAGAGCAAGAGGTTAGTATGTGCCCCCTTTTTCCTTAGTCTTCCAGAAATAACCAAACAAAACCAAATTAGCTAACATATTCCAGTAACAAACCTAGAACAGTCCATCAGGCGTTGATACGTGCTGTTTTAAGACAGCAGTTATTCCAGTAAGGAATCTAGACCTGTGTGTCATACATACAGTTTCAAGACAGTCACTGTTACCAGTGTTGTCAGCAGAGATCACAAAACAAGAGCAACAATTTTGAAGGCAGTGTTAAAACAGTAATTGTTTTGAAAATGTTAATAATGTGGGTTTTTTTTACACTTAAAAGAACTTTGTTCCAGATTCTAAAGGTGAACCTGCCTGCTAGAACTTGTTCTTTACTAGAGATAACTCTCTGCAATTAGATTTTGGTAGTAAATAATCACCTATAATGCAAACAGAAAATTCTTGCTAGCTTTTTGAAAGCTAGGCACTTGGGCACATTCACTATTACTAAAAACATGTTGATCCCACTTGAGTTTTGTATCACCCTTCTCAGCTTTTGGTGAGAATAAGCTCAATGTGACCTCCCATCTGTTGCTTTCATTTGATTCTTAACCACGTGCCCAAAAGCACGAATGGATTTTTACACAACATAGGACTGACTTGTGGGACTTAACTGCAGGATACTTGAATACAGAAGTTTTGTTGCTTCTTGAGCCCATGTAAATTCATGAAAAACAAAAATTGCACAGGGCTGTAACAGGAAAATGACTCTGTCTAAGGAAGTCTCCAAGCTGTGAACTTTGTGGCTAGGAAAAAGCTACTGAAGACACTTCATCGTTTTTGTCCTGTTTTTATGCTTCTCCTGATCTGTCTGTGAGACGGTGGAGATGGTGTACTGCGCTGCATGGCTGCATGCTCTGCCTGCAGCTGTCGTTCCTGGACAAGATGCCGGCTAGGTGCTTGTTCTGTTCCTCGGGCTGTATGTTGGAGATAACATATTACCTTTCGCTGTGTGTTTCTTGCAGAACCACATACCGGCTGCCAGGAAAGCGTTTGACAAGTTTTTCACACATTATCCATATTGCTATGGATATTGGAAAAAGTATGCAGACCTCGAAAAGCGACACGACAACATTAAACAGTCCGATGAGGTACGTAGGTAGCTGGGCAAAGCAGTTGCCGTTGGTCCCGTTGGCCAAATAATGACTAACGCGCTGCAAGTCATTTGGCTGCCAGTACCTGCCACACGTGGTCAGGTCTGTAGGGATTTTGTTTGCACTTGTCACTTCTGTGGCATTTGTAGCTAATGTTTTCTCTCTTTGTTGGCAGGTGCGTTAAACCTCTACAGTTTGTCAAGCTTTGCAGTGCAAGCCTCTGTATTACACTGCAGCTTAACAAGTAGGGCAGGGCTTTTCTGTCACTTACATTTATTACTCATTTTCAAAGCAATATAGTTGGTTTGCTGGTCACAATTGCTACATCTTATTGCATTTTTGGTCAGACGCTGTCAATGATGCTCTAATGGGTCTGTGCCCTATGGTCTGTACCCCAAAGCCTGCCCACACAACCTGGTCAGAATGCAGGGACCGCTGCGCTTTGAAGATCAAGACTCTGCACGTGGAGATCAGAACATTGCCATGTTCTATCCAACCTCCACCCGAATGGTAATGGTAGATTATTTAAACAAAATTCCAGTAATTAGTATTTCTAAGGTTCACCGGATAACACAGTGTTGCCTCTCTCTTAGGACACCAGTGAGTATTTGAAGTACAGTTCATGTTCTCTTCATAGGTTTATCGCAGAGGGCTTCAGGCAATTCCTCTTAGTGTTGACCTTTGGATACATTATATAAACTTCTTAAAAGACACCTTGGACCCCGATGATCCTGAAACTAACAATACGATTCGAGGGTAAGTTGAAAGCAGCCTAAGTGGTCCAAGAAGCACGTGCAGATAGTTACATAACTTAAACACCTTAATCCAGCTACACTAAGGGGCTACCTAATAACGACCTATTTTAGGGAGTTCTAGGAGTTTATGGAGCTAAATGGAGTAGTGGTAGACATTACAACGTGGTACAAGTTGTGAACTTCAGACTGCACCTTAGAAATGCTTTGTGAAGCTCTAGAGTGGTATGCAGTGCTGGAACAGGTTCTCCATAGAAGATTTTTAATTTTAATTTCTTGGTGATTCTAGAATATCTCAGCTCATCTGCTGGTAATGGCCCTGGTTGAGTAAGAGGTTGCACTACAGTTTGAACTGAAATTAAATTTAGAAGCTTCTTTGCAGGATCTAAGTGCTAAAGACTGTGTATTTTCTTAGTGTTTTGTATTTTGGCTTTTTTCTGTTAACTTTTTTTGCTCTGTTGTAATAGTACTGGAGAAAACAAGGTAAGTGTGAACTCTGAATCTCTAGAGGTCTTGTGACAGATACCTAGAAGATACTTTGAAGAATTTAAATCATGAATTTGTGGGTTTGCAAGTAAATGAGGACATCTAGAATCTAAGCAAAATATCTAAATAAATAAAAACCAGAACTATTCCTTGCTCTGTCACCGCATCCAGAATCAACTGTAAATTACTTTTCAGAGCCTACGAACACGCAGTTTTAGCCGCTGGGACAGATTTCCGTTCTGACAGACTATGGGAGATGTATATAAACTGGGAAAATGAGCAGGGAAACCTGAGGGAAGTTACATCCATATATGATCGTATCCTTGGAATTCCAACACAGCTCTACAGTCATCACTTCCAAAGGTAAAGAGAAAACAAAGGAGTACCTAATGCCATGAATTTCTCAAGCACATGCAAACCTATTTCTGTAAATGTGAAAATATTTATTAAGAGCATTTATTTATTATTTAAAATAGTTGCTTAGCTTTATATATTCGTTTATTTACTCATGCTTTGACTAACTTTTAAGTACTGATACACATTTTCAGAATATGGCTTTACATTAAAACACAAATTCTGCTGTGGAATAAAGGAAGGCATTGGAAGCGTCAGTGAGAAGTAGGGATGTCTTTGGAAAAAAAAGCAGAAGAGCGATTTTTAAAACTTACTTCCTCATGCAGTGCTCGTTTGTGGTTAAACATTAATTTTGTTGAAACCCAAATAGCAGTACTTGGATAAGTGTTAGATAGTAGAATTCTGTGTTAGTACAGAGAGGTTAAGAGGGATCCGGAAGCTCTAGTTAAATTATACAGCGGTCTTGTAATTTTCGCAGACCTAAGTGCTCTGTTTTCACCACTGAATTTCCTTGTCCTTTAATTTTGCTTTCAAATGTAAAGCTTCTGAATATCTGAAAAATAGTGCGAGGTTTGTTTTGTGCACATGTTGTCACAAGTTGCATGCTCATTTTTGCTCTAGGTTGACAAAGTAATAAAGAATCCCAGTAGGGTTTATTGTGTGTTCTGGTTACGCAGAGTATTAAAACAGAAAACGTCAAATGTGTGTTGACTTGTTTCTAACTCTCTTAGGTTTAAAGACCATGTACAAAACAATTTGCCACGAGAACTTCTAACTACGGAGCAGTTTATTCAGCTGCGCAGAGAACTGGCATCTGCGAATGGCCACAGTGGGGAGGATGTGTCACCTGGAGATGATCTGCCCTCTGGTACTGAAGATATAACTGACCCTGCCAAGGTACACTTGCAGAGAGAGTTTGTTGGATTCCTTGCCCTAATCTGTGGCTAAGAGAAGTATATATTTGCAGACAATCTAGTATGTTTGTAGCAGATCTGTTCACCTAGTTTTTTGCATATCACTGCTCTTTGTCTGTAGAGCATACGCTTCCAGCATTTTCATAGGTATGAAAGAAATGGAGTTCATCATCGTTAAGATGAGACCAAAACTTCACACAGAAAACAAATTCAATTGGGTTGCGCTAAGAGCCAAGGTATCATCGGGGCAACGCCCCCCTCCCTTCCCAAGCTGTTTCGTATAGCATTTAGTGCATCTGTGCTACTTTGCCTATATTACTGTTATCTTAAAGTGCACTGTGGTATCTACCTGTTACATTTTTTTTAACAATTGTGTTTTAGCTAATCACTGAAATAGAAAACATGAGGCACAGGATCATTGAGATTCATCAAGAAATGTTCAATCACAATGAACATGAAGTCAGTAAGAGGTGGACATTTGAGGAAGGGGTAAGTTCATTTCTTTTTTCTATGTGAGGCAGCATGTGTCAGTTTTGAACAAACTGGGAATTAAGAATTTTGATTAACAGTTAGGCAGGCCTTACAGTTTAAACTGTGGTGTTTTGAACAAAGATCTAGCTTTACTTCTGTGCCATTCTTCCTATCAAAAAGCAGCTTGTGAGGTCAACTCTGTCATCTGAGGATGTAACAGTCTTCAAACAGTATTTGAAGAGAGGCAAGATGGTGTAATGTTATTTTACTGAGTAGTCTTTAAATGTACATGTATGAAACGCTATGCCAATCAGTATGCACCTGGAGTATTACAAAATCACTGGAGTTGCTACCTTCCTCCCTTCTTTAATTGAAAAGGTAGGCGTGTCCTAAAAGCAGAGTGATGTTCGTGTTTGCATGTGTATTTTTTGGTTGCACTCAAGTCTGAAATCAGTTAGTTTTGTTTTCCAGAAGTATCCATCATAACCTGCAGCTCCCATATATAACATGTTAGAAGTAATTAAGCCAATCGTTTATTTATCAAAATACTTTCTATATAGAATTAAGCTTAATTACTTTTTAAAAGCAGCCCAAGTTTTTAATTCTCAATTTGGCAAACATGTTATTATATAACATTTTGTTCTTGTCTTAAATTTACATCACACTCTTTGAAAAGATGATATTGAACAGCTGGGACAGATCTCAGAGGTTCTTTAATAGTCTGCGCGATCTCAGACCTGTTCTTACATTACTCACCATGCTCTGTTAGAGTAGGCAAGATACCTTATAAGCCACAGGAACTCAAAAATACAACACTGTAATCATTCCTAGCACAAAGTCAGACCAAAGCGATCTCCCCTTTCTTGTTATACAACAGCCTGAAGTGCTGTTGTTATCAGTTCTGCGTGTTGCAGGAACACTTTTGTACGAGATACCTGTCCTAGAAGGAAGCAAAGGATACCAAACTTGTCCCTAGAGGAGATGAGGGTCAAATATGCTGATGTGTTGTGTGAGTGTAGCTGTTATACTCACAGGATCAGTAAGCTACAGATTACTGAAGATTTGAAGAATGCTACAACTGCAGACATGCCATAGAATAACCTGTTTTCTGATGGGTTTTCTATATTGCTCTTGGCCAGAATCTATACCTGCTCTACTAAAAGTATTTCTTCTCTATAGATACTAACATGTTGGGTCTATAAAGAGTGGAAAACAAAACTATATAAGTCTTTACAATGGACAGAAGTGAGGTCGATACACAGTTGAGGTCAGGTAGCAGTGATGGAGGCCACTTAGACCTTCTTTACTATTACTTCAGTGGCACCAATGCATCTGTGAATTTATCAAGACAAGGACCTTACTGGGTTCCATACTAGAGCTCAGTAAGGAGCGTGGAGGGGATGATGGGCTTTAGGTTTTGTGTGGCCTTGAAGGATTGAATGTTTCTGCTTAATTATAAAATTTCTCTGGAGACTTGGATGGATGTCGCTGGGGTAGAAATGTACAGGAGAGAAATTATGAGGTGAAATTAAAACTGAAGAGAAGAAAAGCAAAAGATCTCTGGAAGGATGTCTTGCTATATTGAGTTCAAAGCAGTGTTTAAACTTTCCCTTCTGAACTCTGTCCATCAGAACTCCTCTTGTCAGGAGTAAAAATGCAATCTTGCTAGCTACTAAATAATCAGCTTAATGTAAATACTTCATCTGAAGTTCAATCCGATGCTCTGTCTTTCCTTGCCATGTTTCTCAACTAAATTTGGAACTTAATATGTAGGATGCGCACTAGTACAATGGTAAGTACTTTGATTGTATATTTGTATGTGGACAATAACTGTTATTTATAATGTCCTTGTTACGTTGTAACAGTAGGTTTGCAAGGGAGTAATTGTCTTGTTCTTCAAGTTCTTTGAACACTTGCATTCAAAAAGCTTTATAGGCAAACAAAGCATTGGTGTAATGTAACTGTCAGCAGTTTCCCAATCAAGTGGGATTATCCCACTTGACTGACTCGAATAGGTGATGAAGAAACACTCTGAAGTCCTGCTTATTTCAGTGGCATTACTTGAATGGCTTGGGGTTGTTTTCTAACCCATCTGGTTGTATGCTTATTAGTCATACGTTGCCAACCTATCACTCTTGCAGATAAAGAGGCCTTACTTTCACGTAAAACCTCTGGAGAAAGCTCAGCTGAAAAACTGGAAAGAGTACTTAGAATTTGAGATAGAAAATGGAACTCATGAGCGAGTTGTGGTCCTCTTTGAAAGATGTGTTATTTCATGTGCCCTCTATGAGGACTTCTGGATTAAGGTAAGGGAAGTGGTTTACCACTGATCTCCTACCGACTGCATACATTGATCTAGTGACTAACCTTTTGTACTCTTGTTGAATGTTGTTCATATATAACTATATCTGTTGCATTAGGAGATGGTCTGCTTGCAACCAGATTTGACTGCTGCATATGCCAACTTCGTTGCCTCTCTACGTCCTTCCTTACAGAAACTAGTCTAGTGGTTCAATAAAGGTGCTGAATGGGTTTAAACAAAAGAATTTTATCGTTCTGTCAGGTATTTAAAGACAAATATAAGCTGTAATATTGTTCAATCTCTGCTCTGTTTTCAACTATAGTATGCCAAATACATGGAGAATCATAGTATTGAAGGAGTGAGGCATGTCTACAGCAGGGCTTGCACAATACATCTTCCCAAGAAACCAATGGTTCACATGCTGTGGGCTGCCTTTGAGGAACAGCAGGGTAAGAACAAGGTTTTTACTGGGAGGGATTCTGTTTTGAAGAAGCTGTTGAATGTATCATTTTAAGGCATTTTCACTGGTGTTTTAGGCAACATCGACGAAGCAAGAAGAATCTTGAAAACATTTGAAGAATGTATTCTAGGTCTAGCTATGGTTCGCTTGCGAAGAGTAAGCTTAGAGCGCAGACATGGAAACATGGAAGAAGCTGAACACCTGCTTGAAGAAGCCATTAGGAACGCCAAGTCAGTTAGTGAATCGTCATTTTATTCCATCAAATTAGCTCGGCACCTCTTCAAAGTACAGAAGAATCTTCCAAAGGCAAGAAAAGTGCTGTCAGAAGCCATAGAAATTGACAAAGTATGTGTTTCCTCTTTGTTTTTGTTTTTAATACAGCAAACTGTTTTTTTTTCTTTCTGAACCCCTTTTATAAGTAAGGCAACAATGATGACAGGTATTTTGACTGTATGTAATGTTCCATTGCTGCATGGAGACACCAGTCCCTCTAAACTGATGTTGCCATATTTACAGCTTTCAACTCTGGAAATTTGCAAGCTGTAAGTCTCTTTAATCAGATGCATAACTTGCTTCGTACCTTCATGTTCCCTCTTTAGAACCGTAAACACTTACGGGAGTGTTTGTATCTCAAGGCAAACAAAAGTGACCGTGTAGGCAGTATTCTTGAAGCATTTTGTGTAACACTCCAGCCCTAACTGTTAGCTCAACATCACATCTGGTTTTGTAGTGTTAGCTAATTTCTGTTCTATTTGTGAAATATATTGGTCATCTCTGACCTCATTTAAGAACAAGATGTTTATATTGGCTGTCTTAGCATATGCTTGTGTTTCAGCACACATTGTAGACATGCATTCAGTGTTAAATATGATATGACAGATCTGCAGCTTCCGATACTTTATTTTTTCCCACAGGAAAATACAAAACTGTATCTCAACTTACTTGAAATGGAGTACAGCGGTGATCTCAAGCAAAACGAAGAAAACATTTTGAGCTGTTTTGATAAAGCTGTTAATGGTGAATTGTCTATAAAAATGAGGATTACATTTTCTCAGAGAAAAGTGGAATTTCTTGAAGACTTTGGTTCTGATGTAAACAAGTAAGATATAATCTGTGCAATGGCCAAACTAAGGTCACCAAAAGAGGGGTTGTAAAAGTAGTAGGAAAGGGGTAGCATTAGCTGCGTCCATAAGGTGTTTTGTTTTGTTTTTTGTCATCAGCTCTCTGAGGTGTAGGTGTTTTTCTAAACCAAAGTCCTATTTTGACTATCTTGAAGTAGAAATTTCTTCTCAGAAAGTTATCTTTTTTTTTTTTTTTCCTGAAATACCTAATGCCTTATAGTGCAAAATCCTGTTGCCTGTCACTTCTTACTTTAAAGGGGGATGCCTCTCAAAGAGAAAGTGAAGTGTTCTGCGACACAGGTGTAAAATATTTCTGTACCCTGAGTCACTGCTTCATGTTCCAAAACTGCATTTTTTTTGGTATTTCTCTATGTTTAGAATCATTAACAGTGCTGTACGCTTACATGGGAGGATCAGATATTTAAGTGAAATTTGCACTTCTATTGCTAATAGCCTTTTTTTCATCTTAATATTCTCTAATGTAAAATAAGGTTTTTTTTTGTTTATATTTTTCAGCTAATTAACTCGGAAAGTTTAACCATGAGTTAGTTTTTCTGCTTTGTAAGTTTCTTGAAAAATAGTTTCAACTTACGTTGACTCTGAACACTCAAACTTGCGTGGCAGCTGGGCATTGCAACTTTGGAGTCCTAAACAGTCCAAGCAAAATTAAATTTTAAGCTCTCAAATAATATGAGAGGGCAGAATCTGTACCAGAAACTTTTCACTGAGAGCAATATTGATAGAAGAAGCATTTTTCAACTGATATCTTGTAAACTGTTTTATGCAGCAAATGAACTTTATATTTAGCTATTCATGTGAATTTCAGTTAGGAAATATAAGTCTTAAGCTTTCATTCGTCAATAGGTGGTTATACTTAGTACGTGAATACTGTAACTCTTGTTCTGTGTTAGATACACTTGTTCTTTCCATACCCTTTGGGAAAAGGCAGTGGGTACAACTTCAGAATTGTTTTAATTCTGTCTAATACTCATTTCCAGTAGTCAAAGAAGTGCAGCTTCCTAAATATCAACACTCCTATGGATAGCATCAACACTTAGGTGAAGTAATTTAATTACTGGAAGGAGTAGTTGTATCACAGACAAGTTGTCTAAAATCTCTCTATAATGTTTGTTTATAAAGAACTGTGTGAAGCACGCTAAAAGTTGAGCAAAATGTTGGGAATTTTTGAGGTAACACTTCTGAAAAAAATTTTTACTCTGCATTATGGAATCCCCCTTTCAAATTACTTTGTTTTGTTTTCCTATCTCCATTGTGAATCACTGGAAAAAATATGGATTAGGATTGAATTTGTTCTAGAATGTTTTAGTATTTTTACATTTTGAACTAGACTTCTTAAAATGGTTGCTTATATTTAAAACATTAACATGGAAGTGGTGAACAAAGTGCTGTTTTTTTCTTTTGTCTTCTTCAGGCTTTTGGATGCTTATGATGAACATCAAGCACTTCTAAAGGAGCAGGATTCTTTGAAAAGAAGAGCAGAGAACGGGTAGGGAGTGTGTTCACCTGAGGTTATACACCGACTTGATTGGTTCTGCAATACTGGTAGCTGCAACATGTACTCCACTGAAATGTCTGATACAAAGCATGTAAATGCTTTGGAAATATTTTGGAGAACAATCTCAGAGGCTTTTTGTTTTGTTTAGTCTATACTAGCTTAAAACCTACTGTTAGAACAAAGTAACTTTTTAATTGCTTAAAAGTATATGCCAGGGCTATGCTATTGGCTTACATTTGGAAACAATTATTGGAAGTTAACTTTTAATTGTGTATCACAGGAATAACTAAATACTGTTAAAAATAACTAAATCTCTAAGGAGATGCATGCTGTAGGTGTCTCAGTTTGAGCACCGGTATAATTTCAAAAGCAGCCTGTTGTGCTGAGCACCACATACTACCATCTTTTTCCGACTCGTATTCCATTGCTCTGTTTGGACAGGATGCCAGCTTGGAAAATATTACTTACCCTTATCCATTCTAGTATTTCTTACACAGATATTTTTCAAAGTCTAAGATACCATTTACAAGTGTATAATAACTTTGCAGGTCAGAAGAGCCAGATGAAAAAAAGATGCTCACAGATGACCCAACTATGGCATCGGCACAGATGATGGATGGGGACATGCAGGTCAATCAGGCAGCATACAACTATAACGCCTGGTATCAGGTAGGTGTATGCTTTGATTACTTCTTTTAACACATGTTCTGAATATATGCAAATTGTTGTTTTCCCAGTCACTGTTCTTTGTGGCCAAGTGCCAGCTGGCAGGGAAAGGTTGGAATACAACCCTAGCTCATTTTAGTTGCTTGCTTTTCTTTCTGTTATAGAAGTGTAAAATATTTCTCTCTTAGCGTGGAGCAGTGCTAGCAGCTTGGTGGCTAGCTCTTCATGTGAAGGGAAGTGTAAGTGAAGGATATTGCTGCCAGAGGGCAATAGACATGTTCTGTGCTGCAAACTTTTGCCCCGGAAGATGACCTTGGGTTACCAACTTTTTCCAACTAGTTGTTATATCTCAGTATGGGTTGTGCTGCTAAATACCTAAACTCAGCTCAGATGGGTGCAGCTGGTTGCAGTGAGACCATGGCAACTATCTCAGTGATGGCTTCTGCTAGCTGCAAACTGATAGACTTATAGGAATAGTGTCAGGACACTTGGCTCTCCTTGCTTGTGGGGTTTGCTGTAAGAGTGGACACTTCCGTTATCTTCTGCTACTTCCTTTCTGTTGAAATGGAAATCAGGAAGAGCTGTAGGGCAGTTACCAAAGAGGGGATTTGAGGCACAAGAGGTTCACTTTGACCTGTTCTGTATTTGAAGACTTTCTAAGTGCATGCTGCTTAATGCATGCTTCTTAAGCAATTAAAAACACTGCAGGCAACAGTATCTGCTTCAGCACTGGCCTTTGCTAAAAATCTGATCATTGACTTTGCATCTAAACCACACTTCAGTTTTACCTCAGTAACAAAACTGATTTCCAGTAGATTTTGTAAAGTGGTTCAGAGCTTGTGGGCCTTATATTGAAGAGGAGCACCCTGAGTTGTTCCACACTTTGCATGCATCCTGCATCTCAATCTGATGTAAAGCCTCAAACAAAAGGCATTGAGACAGGATTGTTCTGGATGTGACATGGAGCATGTTGACACTTGTATCACCCATGTTGACACTTGTATCACCACAGCAGCTGGTCTGTTCAGAGCAATTAAAATTACAAAGGAGTGAACTTAGATGTGTCTTTCAGGAATGATAGATAGCTTAATCAGATCCCCTTCCAGGAACATGGCTGTTCTGACTTGCATTGTTGTGTATCTTTCTCTAGTACAATTACCAGAACGCGTGGAATTACGGACAGTATTATTCTCCTTCAACTTGATCAGAAGAGTGAATGAAGCTCACTGTGCAGTTTCGGCGAAGAAAGAGTAAAATATATTTTTCTAAATTAGGGATGTTAAAGAACTGTTGTAATACTTGCTTTTTGTTCTTTTGCATGTAAAATGAGCTGATGTTCACAGGGTATGTGTGAAGCAAGATTTGTGTGCTGATAACTGATAAATGGTATCTCTGTACAATTCTAGTTTACTATAAATGCATTTTTTTTTTTAATTCCCTGCACTAACTTATGGAGCTCTCTGGAGAATGTTTTTCAGTCTCATGCTGATTCCTGGGGTGGGTTGACCTGCGCTGACTGCTAGGTGCCCACCCAGCTGTGCTTTCATTCTCCTTCCTCAGTGGGCCAGGGGGAGAAGATATGATTTAATAAGGTGTGGGTTGAGGTAAGGACAGGGAGCTTGCTCGCCAAAAAATAATTAATGAATTGCTAATTCATAACAGAGTAGGGCAATGAGAACTAAAACCAAACTAAAAACACTGTCCTGATCCCCCCTCTTCCCAGGTTCAGCTTCAATCTCCATTCTTCTGCCTTCTCCTGTGCTAAGTGGCACAGGGGGATGGTGAATAGGGCTTGCAGTCATAATGCTGCTTCTCTGCTGTGCTGCTTCTCTGCTGCTCCTTCCTCCTTGCAACCTTCCCCTGCTCAAGTGGGGGTCCCTCCCATGGGGCATGGTCCTTCACCAAGTGCTGCACCGTGATCCCTCGGGGTTGCAGCTCACCAAGAGCTTCTCCAGCACGCGCCTGTACCATGGGGTGCAGCCCTTCAGGAACAGGCTGCTCCAGCGTGGGTCCCCCAGGGGCTGCGGTTCTGAGGCACATCCAGCTGCTCTGCCATGGGGTCCTCTGCAGGCTGCAGCAGCGTCTGCTTTGTCAGGGCACCCCCTGGGCTGCTGGGGCACCTGGAGCACCTCCTGCCCTCTCCGTCAGTAACCGTGGGGCTGCAGAGATGTTGCACACATTTTTCTCTTGTTGCTCCTGCAGCTGCTGTGTGGTGTGTTTTAGCCTTCCTTAAATGTGTTGTCACAGCAGTGCAGCTGGCACTCCTTGACTCAATTTTGGCTGGAACTGGCTTTCATCTGACTTGGAGCAACCCCCGCAGCTGCCCGCTAGCAAAATCCTGCCACCTAAGCCCAATACAATGCTACAGATTCAATCAATAAATCCAACCTTTTTCTTTTCTAAAAGCAGTTGTGATTTCTGTTAGCCCCAGTGGCTGCTATAGGAAACAAGCCGGTCTCGGCTGGCTGCCAGTTCAGGGCCAAGGCTTTCCTTTGACCTGTTCTGCTCCCCTTCCCAGGCAAATCATAACCTGCTTTCACCGTGAGATCTTTTTCTATGCCCCAGTGAGCAAATCTGAGACTACTTTGTTTGTAGTGTTATAACAAACTCTTCAGCTTAATATGGCAGCCTTTGAAAGCTGTGATATGTATTTTCTATTCTGTGTGGGGGGTCAAAAATTAAAATGCAGTGCAAAATGATGTTGCATTCTTTTTTAAGAAGCACAAACTGTGTTTGGGATGATTTTTGTATCTAGAGTTTTTCATGTACACAATGTGAGCAAACTTTTTTTCATTTGATCAAAGTGATCATTCTCATTTTCGTAATAAAAGCAAGGAATTCAGTAGTTCTTGGAGCTTTCTTGGGTTTCCTCATTCACACTAAGAATTCCAGCCTCTGCAGGTTCTACTGCTGTCTTGTTTAAAAAAAAAATCTGTACCTTTAGTATAGAATCACCTCAGGAACTTTGAGGCAGACATGGTTCTCTTTCAGGAATGGGTTAGTATCATGCCTGACACTTCAAAATATATTTAAAGGTGAAATCTAATATACATGTGTGTTTAAGAATTACGTATGGCATTACAAAGCATCACCTTCCTCTTCCCCTCTAATGTTTTAGATGAACTAATACCGTTGGTGAGTGCTGTTGTAAAACCTAACAGCTGCACAAAAGATAAAGCTGAAAGAGAAACACATTGCTTTGACTTGAGCGTGGTGTTGTGGTAAATACACTCCAGTAAAACATGACCCAGTACGAGAAGGATCGATAAAACCACTCACGGCAGGTCAGGATGGCGCTACTTCTCCTTCAGCAGTTTTAATGTAGTCTCAAGCATCCCCATTCCCCCCAGCTAAATAGTTTTAAGGTAAGCGTACACGAAAGTAAAATCAGTTGCAAGTATAAACAATGTTTTCTTTAGTGGTATGTTACTGTACAGCAATTGGGGGGAACAAACTTGGTTTCGATACAAGGCCACAGTTGTAGTTATACCCTGAAGTTACAAGAGCAAAACTGCAGCTGTCAGAAGCTTTCTTGCTCAGATGGATTCCCAGCAGCAAAGAAAATCTTCATTCAATATCCACCAATTCCACTTCAAAGAAAAGTTTTGCATTTGGTGGAATCCTGTTGACACAGGTTAAGGAAGCTTTAAAAAAGACAAGCACTACACAGTTATGTTTATAAAGCTTTGCTAAGTGATTTAGCGCCTGCTCCTTGCCAGTTTTACATTTCCCTGGCCTATGTTACCATACTGGATTTAGTATGTAGCCACTGCTGCTGTTTAGCATGAGTGCTCACAAGATGTTCAGAACCAGCTCTGCAGATACACCTGTATTAAAACGTACTGCTCATTATTCCAATTCCTCTTACGATGAACAGCTGAGTTTCACCTTAACTGCCTGAGCACTGGCTCTGTTTTTGGGACACTCACGTGTCTCCCTCTGAGAGGTTAGATTGTCTGAAGGCGTACTGCAGTGGGGAGAAAGGTGGGAGTTGTTTTAGCTGTTTAGACAACACTTCAAATTATCAGGACATAAGGTTAGGGGAAGAGAGAATAATCCTTTTCCTTATTCCTAATAAACGCCAGGAAGGGTTGGTAAAAAAGTGTTCTGTAGGACCCCTCCTTCAGTTGTTTCCCAGAACTGCTGCTTCCAGACAAGCTTTGACTGCTTTTTATTCAGTAGCAGCAGATGCTTTGCCTCTCACCCCACAACTACACATGTCAGCATCTCCCTTTGTGCTGCAGGGGTAAGCATTCAGAAGCAGCTAGAATAAAACCAAGGCAGGAGACACTAGCAAGTTATCAACTGGTACGCAGTCCCCTGCACAGGAGGTTTGCTTCCAAAGAAAGGGACAGTTGGCTCCATCAGCTCACTGGACTTACTGTATTCCTTAACACAGCCTGCTATAAGCAGCAAGTGACTGCTTCCCCATTTTATGCCTGCCTGCAAAGCACATCATTCTGCGAGGGGTTTCCAGGTTACTTAAGACAGCAGCCAGTAGTGGATTGTGAAAGGATACTTTGCATCAGGCTGCCCTTTCTTGCCGTACGCCCACTCAGGTTCAATTTCCAGTTGAGCCTTCTCTCCTTTACTCATCGTCAAGAGAGCTTCATCCCACTGAAAACAAAACAAAGACAAACATAAAACCAAAGTCCTAAAGCACTTAAAAAAAAAAAGAATGTACATTTTAGATGCATTTTTCACCTTGTTCCCATGAAGACCCGTGCAATATCGCATAATTTGTTTGGGTGCATTCGTCCACCCCAAGGTGTACAGTGGGGCAGTTCCATTCTTTCCACGTGAGGAAACATTTACCCTGGACACCACAGCTCGGGTTCACGCTTTTATGTTGTACAGCTCCGACTGAGCCGATGAAATCAACGTGCTTGCTTCAACGTAAGCATCCAGTTACAGAGCGCATTTACCACAAAGTGGATTGGTGCTTATTTAAGGCTGACTCTTAACGCCTACTTGTATTTTCAGTGCTTGTGCCTCTCCAAGACTCACCCACACTGCCCCAAGCTGCTGATCAGTTCAGCATCGTATCAAAGCTTCACAACGAACAGCTGCTACGCATTTCTTGTGACTGCCTGAGCAGTGTCTGGCACCCACACAAAACACAGGAGTGTTAAGCCACGATACTAAAGCAGAACCCAGGCAACTCCTGCAGTACTGGCCATGTGCCCAAGGCCATTCTCCCCTTCCCAGTGGTGCTCACAAGAGTGCCTTGCTATGTAGCGGCAGCACAGAGGGGCATGTGTATGACTACACAGAAAAAAGTCGTGTAGGCACAGGATCCTTCTTGTATTCTTATCTTTTGCAGGCAGCCACCAATAAATATCACCACGAGCTCAGCAGCAGCAACGTGGTGGAGTCGAGCACCACATTTGCTTTGTGCATACGCTGGTACCTCCCTGACACAGCAGGTTTACACCAGTTTCTGTGACTTAAGATTTACATGAGCAGGTGGATATACAGAATACTGAACTCTTGGTGCTTTTAGTCTGTCTGGGTATTCCTCTCACGCAGATTCTGCCTTTGCTTCCCCAACAGCCAGTGCTGGATACAGCAGAGGAATGACAGCACCAAAACTGCAGCTCGGTTCGGCACACGATGGAACTACAATTTGGGGTTTCAGCATACAGTTCACTTAATGGATGAGCTGAGCTATACGTGAGGAAGCACTGAGACAAATAAAAAGAGATGCTGACAAAACCCCATCTCCTGACTGACTGAAGCACACAATGCACCCAGCACAGAACCCCGGGAACCCGATAATCTTGCCTATTGTGCAGAGCACGACACAGACAGCAAGAGGCTGTACGTGTCCTGGGAACATGCAGCTGTCAGACCACACGCCACTTAACGAGAGCAGTGACACTGCAGATGGATGGATGCATCCATAATGAATAAATATTACATCCTGCTGATGTAAAAGCTTCCAAGGTGCCTTTTTACCTCACATCAAGAGCCAACAGCTTGAAACCCGCATCGCAGCCATAAACCCTGCAGTGTGAAAACTCTTTTTGGATTCTGAGGGAGTCAGTAACGATTTACTTACGCCTCTGATAACTTTTCCTACGCCAACTTTGAAACTTAAAGGCTTGGCAGCTTTTTTCTTCTTTGAACCTGAAAGAAAGTAGTATTTTCATTTGCTTTAACGCCGCTCCAACACATACAACACTTCCATTGAAACTTGCTGTTATGATCACGCTTTACATAGCTACCTATTCTTACGATATTACTTCTAGCACACTGACAGATTTTTAGGGGAAAAATTTAGTGCTGTGCACTAAAAACATTATCAAATGATCAAGGTGCACCAGGAGCTAAAGCTGACAAGCACCTTTCAGATATGGATCCACCGAACCTAAAAGAGCAATTTCTGAATGACGAGATTTCAGATGTCACAAATGGATTACTGAATCAAACAAACAAATGAAAGTCATTAGAGAACCAATTTTGCTTTCAATGCTGTAGAAAGATTTTAAAACAGGTAGGATGAATGACAGCCCTGCTGTTCCTCTCGATGTTGAACACCGCTGCTGGAAGACAGTTTCTAGCAGTTCAGACTTCATACGCATGAATCCTCTGATCAAAAGGTCAGATAATTACTAACATCTCTGCTGTAAATATTGTGGAAGAGACTACTTCAAACCACTGTCGCTCCAGGGCCTCCACACTTGGGGGCTTATTACAGAAATACACCAATTAGCGGATATTTAGGGAAGCTAACTCATTGCTGAGTTCCGTAGATAAGGACATCCCCCCGAGCAGGACCCGTCCTTCCTCAGGAGTAATTTCTGGGCTTATTGAGTCCTCGCATTTCACATTATTTGTGGCCTGGAGAATGCGAAACTCGAGGCCTGGCGAGATGCAGCAGTGTCACGTTACAGCCACCAGCCCTAAAATACCGCCCGGCCTCCCCTCATGGAAAATCTGAGCGCAGCGGGTGCAGGGCCGGCCTGGCAGCGAGGCGACAGCACAAGCCGTGCCTCTGGAGCCGGGCCAGGCCCACCACGGCCGCTGGACAAGCCCAGCTGCTTTCCCCTCAGTGTCTGGAGCAAAACCCCAGCGCTCCGCACGGCCTCACCCGTCTGCACGTTGGTGTCGAAGACCGTCCCGTCCTGCAGCTTCCCGGTGTACCAGCAGTGCACGGTGTCTCCCTTCTTCGGGAAGTTGGTTTTGTCGCCCTTCTTCAGCACGGACTTGGTGTACTTCGGCGGCCCCTGGGATCACGGGCACAGGGTCAGGGCTGCAGCGGGGCCCCGGCCCGGCCCCCGCCTGCCCCCGGCACCCACCTCGTCCCGGGCCTCCTCGGGCTTGGCCGCTCGCTCCTTGGCCTCCTCCGCCTTGCCCGGCCTCGACGGCTCCACCGCCGGCTCCGCGCCCTCCGTGCCCCGAAAGCGCTGCGGGGGGCGGCGGCGTCAGGGCCCCAAGCGGCCCCACACGGCCCCACATGGCCCCACACGGCCCGGTACAGCCCCACATGGCCCCGTACGGTACCATATGGCCCGGTACAGCCCCGGTACAGCCCCAGCCCCGCTCCCGGCCCCACCTGCGTGTGGAAGAGCTGCGTGTAGGCCGCGATCAGCTGCTCCTTGTTCGCCGTCTTGGCCACGTTCTTCACCTGCCCCAGCAGCCGGTGCTCGGCCAGGAACTGCAAAGACACGGCCGTGAGCGGCGGGGCCGGGAGAAGAAGGGGAGAAGGGGAAGGGGAAGGGGAAGGGGGGAGCCGCGTGCTGCCGGCCGCACCGCCTGCGCCGCGTGCTGCTGCAGGAACTTGATGATGTCCTTCTTGGGCAGCGCCTCGCTCCGCAGCTCCTCCGCGCTCCAGGGCTGCGCCGGCGCCGCCGCCGCCGCCATCTTCCCGCAGCGCCCGCCCCGCGCCGCCCCCGGCTCCGGCTCCGACTCCGGCTCCGGCTCCGGCTCCTCCGGCTGCGGCTGCGGCACCGCCCCGGGGCCGGGCCGGGGAGCGGCGGGGAGGCGGCGGCGATGAGCGGCGGGCGGCAGGGCGGGCGGCAGGCCCAGCTGCCCCGGGCATGGCGCCTGCCCCGCGGAAAGGCGGCGGCCGAGCCCGAGCCCGAGCCCGGTGTGGCGGCGGCGGCCGGGGAGGCTGAGGCGGAGGCTGAGGAGGATGGGGAGGAAGCCGACGACCTGCTGCTGGCGGCGGCCGCGGCGGCGGCGGACCCGTCCCCAGCCCCTTTTCCAGCCCCGTTTCCATCCCCAGCCCCATTTCCAGCCCCGGCCCCTTCTCCATCCCCGCCGGCCGCCGGGTTCTGCCTGGCAGCGGGCTCGCTGTGGATCTACCCCACGAACCTGCCGGTGCGCGGCTACCAGCTCCGCATGGCCCGCGCCGCGCTGCTGGCCAACACGCTGCTCTGCCTGCCCACCGGGCTGGGCAAGACCTTCGTGGCCGCCGTCGTCATGTACAACTTCTACCGCTGGTTCCCCTCGGGCAAGGTGCTGTTCCTCGCCCCCACCAAGCCGCTGGTGGCCCAGCAGATGGAGGCCTGCGCCCGCCTGATGGGCATCCCGGCCCGCCACATGGCCGAGATGACGGGTGGGTGCTGCTGGGCTGGGGGCGGCCGGGCCGGGGGCTGGCAGGGCCCTGTAACGCCACCGCCTTCCCTTGCAGGGGGCACCCAGGCCCTGAGCCGGCGGGACCTGTGGGCCACCAAGAGGGTCTTCTTCCTCACGCCGCAGGTGATGGTGAACGACCTCTCCCGCGGGAGCTGCCCGTCCGGCGACATCAAGTGCTTGGTCATCGACGAAGCCCACAAAGCGCTCGGGAATCACGCCTACTGCCAGGTAACGCCGCAGGCCCCAGCCCTGCTCCTGATGGAAAAACCCCCAAAGTCACCAAAGTGCTCCGTGAAGTGTGGCTGGTGCTGCTGGGAGGCTTTCCTCTAGCTCCTTCGCTTTGAAAGATGAGCAGAAAGCAAGCAGTGCTCTGTGCAATCAATTCAACCTGTATTAGAACTTGACAGGGTGAGATGGGAGCATTAGTACTGTCTGAACAACACTGCAACTTTTTTGTTTCCATATATTTTCTGAACTGAAGCCATAAAAACATCAGCGTGCTTTCCAGGAGTGTTCCTGTTTGCAGGTGCCCTCTGGTGCCTCCGTGCTGGGTTTGAATAGATGTGAAGTGGAGGGATGTGCTGTGTCAGAGAAACGTGGGGCAGCTCACTTGGGTTACTCCACTGTTAATCTTTTTGTGAAATCAACTGAAAAATCATTCAATAATTTACCGAGGTTACTCCACTGAGTGGGATTAGTGTAATACACTTAATGGAGATTACATGTTCATGGATGAAATCTTTATAAACTGAACACTTCCTGGCTCCTATGTGAGTTTAGACATATTCTTTTTAGGATGCTTTGTTGAGCTTTTTCTATCTCATAGGTATTTTTGTCAGCATAGTTATACAAGCAAATAATCTCCTTTAACAATGTTAACATGAAACTTTCCAATTCCTAGGTTGTAAAGGAACTAAGCAAGTACACGAATCAGTTTCGGATCTTGGCCCTCAGTGCTACACCAGGCAGTGACACAAAGGCAAGTGAAATTACTTTCATGGCTTGAATAATACAGTTTCAGTAGAAGCTGTGGTTGATAACAGTTGGAATAGTGCAGGGTATTGAAGTCGAGGAGAATTCCAGGTAAAAACTGAATCACTTCACAGTCTGTTTTTTCAGTGTTTGCCTTCGTGTCGCTATAGACTCTATACTATTTATTTCCTGTCCTTTCTCAAAGGATTTGATTTTCTTCGAGAATACAGACCTACCTGAACCAAAAAGAGCATACTTTTAATGCAAAATGGCTTTTGTATTCTATTCAGGGTGGTTTATTGGGTAGGCATAAGTACAGCTAAGGTTTTCAGTCTAAGGCAGGAGGACATCCAAGTTCGTTTTGAGGAAAAGCTATGTTGTTTAATTGTTTTATGGAGCTTTTCAAGATGTTAGGCCTTTTGTCAAGAGAGTCGTGTAGTGCTCGTAAAGCTTATTATTAAAGAGGAGGTAAATGGAGAAAACTTTGTTAAACTCAAGTTTTCTAAGCCTCTCTTTGTGCTAATCAGCGTGGCCTAAAGTGCGTGTTCCTCGTGTGGTGGTGTGTGGCAGGGGCTGTGGCTCTGTCACGGTGCCCATGGTGTAGACTTGGTGCCAGTGCCACCCTGCTGTGTCCCGTAGCTGCTGGAGGTCCCTGCTGCTGCAGCATTGTGTGCTGGCTGCCTGGCTGTGCCCAGGTCTGAAGGGAGACTTCTGTCGCTGCAGCCCTCCTGCAGTTTTGCATCCATGAGCTCACTGCGTTGGCTCTTTATGTGCTACTTAAGATCTTTAAGTGGAGAGTCTTCAGTTTTTCATTTATAGATACCAAGTACGTTTGCCTTTGTATTATATTCAAGGGCTGTTAAAATATGTTACGTAAAACGTGTTAAAATGGTTACTTTCCTGTGACCTTCATTCCATCACTGGTGTGTTAACAAGCCTCTTTTGTGGGTTTCCAAACAGGCTGTGCAGCAGGTTATCTCCAACTTGCTCATTGCTCAGATAGAGCTATGTACTGAAGATTCTCCGGAAATTCAGCCTTATTCTCATGAGCGACAAGTGGAAAAAATTGTTGTTCCACTCGGCGAAGAACTGACCGAAGTTCAGAATGCCTACATCCAGGTGAGTTGTTTCATTTCTTTGTTGTTACATATACATTTAGTGACCCTGTCCGTTTATGTGTGTGTGTATATACACACCCACCTTCCGATCTGAACCTCGCTGCCTAGACCAGCAGTAGCTTGTGACAGTAACACCTTCCTATGGAGTTAATTTTGCCAGTGGTGTCAACTACAGTAGCTGCTGCTTTGCTTTGCGCCACGGACACCTGTTAGCTTGCAGTAGCCTAAGCAGCTCTGATGCAAAGCTTACCATTGAGTTTTCTCACCCTCCTTCAGGAGTCCTTGCAAATTGGCATGAGACATGAACTGAGGGCTTCTTACTTTGGCTGGAATTTAGTGTTTATTGGGAGGATAAGAAGAGCCATGCTTGTGTTGTCTAGGTTATTGCCAGCCTTGTGAAAATTGTATATTGACTCAAATATTTCATCTGGTTAACAATGGCCTTTAGAGCTTTTACCCATCCGTGAGTGTGCTTCCTTCCCCTTGTGTGGGCTTGGTTGTGGTTTTTTGTTTGTTTGTTTTGGTGGGGGAGTTTGGGGGGAGAGAAGCTGGCAGTGGGAAATGTAGAACATTTGCTTGTCCTTAACCAGTAGGTAATATCCAAATACATGGCAGTAGTAGGCAAATAGTAGTATATAAGGAACCATTTTGATAAGTTCAAAATGTATGTTTGTTTTTTAGTAAGAGACATAAAAATAAATGGAGTTAGTTGCTATCTAGCTGTTGGCTGTTGAGTATGCTTTTGGTTAAAGTTTAATGATGTAGGTGAAGACCATGAAAGGCAAATTTGCACGTTCGTTTCCTAAATTAAGTTGGCTTTTTTAGATCTGCTGTTTTCAAACAAATGACATGGGATTGTGTTTAACTGAAGTTCCAGTGACAGGCTGGAAGGAACTTTAAGATAGATTTGGGAATGAATATGGATGCTCGTGTTGGTCTTGGTGATTTAATTTGAGGTGTTTGGCTTCAGATGTAAGCTGAAATAAACATGGGTTTGGCTGATCTGGGGTAACTGAGGAGTACTGACAGACCTTCGCTAACTTCAATCAGTCGATGGCTGTCAGTGTGGCTTCGGTGGTTTCCATTTCCTTTCTTCGATCTGCTGTTTGCCTTTGCACTGGTGCCCTAACAAGAAGGGACCTCTGGCACGCACAGCGCTGGCCCAGGCAGCAGCAGGGTGCTGGTGGCTCTTCTGCAGCCTCCTTCCAGAGCAGCACGGGGGGCCAGTAGGCTGTGGGAGGTCAAGGATATTTCCCAAAGGCGGCTGCATGTGGCTTCTGCAACGGGGAATGAGCTCGCCAGCAGACTGCTGGCTACAGCATATAGATGTGTAGCTCCCAACATATGGGCTTTTTGTTTGGTTGGCTCAAAGACGTATGCTTTGTGAGAGTTATTTAAGTATTTTGGGTCTTACAGCAACCATGTCAAATTCAGGGCTTAAATGTCTTCTGTAAAATCAGAACAGCACCTTCCGACTTCTGTTGTTTCCATTCAGAGGAAAAATAGAAATGAAGAGATCACGAAACACAGAATTCTGAAGGAAACGTTAACAAATAAAAATAATTCTTTATATGATACAAAAAGTGAAACCCAAGTATACTCTTTGCACAATAAAATCATTATCTTTAATTTTGACAAACAGTAACAGTAAACAAGACAACATTTAAGTGAAAATAAAGGGCAGTGTAAAGCTGCACAACTCAGCAATGCCAGAGAAATTATATTTATGCTTATATTTGCATACATACAATAAGCAAGGTCCTGAGTATCACAATAGCTGGAATAAACTTTTTAGGCACTAATGCTTGTTTGAAAAATACACAGTATGCAGGACAACGTTTATCTGTTAAGGCTACAGCATTTAATCTTCAAAAATATGTTTGAGTTCTGTTTTATTATCTCTTTTGAATAGTAGAAATCAAATAATTCAAATTAAAAATGGAAATCCTTTAATGGCTTACAAAGCAGAGCCACAGGTGGGTAATAAAATACCTATGCCAATAGCAGGAGTTAGGTAATTACGTTTGACATAAGGTTTTCAAACTTTCCAAAATGATCTATTTCAGTAACTAACATCTCCTTGGCATTCATGGGTGTAACTATCAGGCAAACTTTATTGTGTGAATGGAAACCTGCTGTACTTTGTGAGGGCTGGTTGCAGAAGCTGGTCGTGTTCCATGGCCATAAAGTGTATCTTCAAACTTCAGATTAATTGGTTCTTTCTCAGCAGCAGAAGCAGCCTAACACAAGTCAGAATAGGTGCTATCTGGAATTCACAGTTTTACATAAAACACCGAGCGCTTGCTGTTCGGATATCAGCACGTTCCGAGAAGTACCTTGGGTTTATGCTTTAGTAACAGGCGGGTTTCTATTACATACTCACAGGTAACTGAGCTGCAGAAGTATTTAGGTGAAGATTCTCTAAGGGAAGAGACATAGCATGTAGCAAACACTTTTTCAATAGACTTTGTACATAATTTTACATTTAAAAACTGATATTTCTGGTGAGAGAATTGAACTGCTTCCAGCAGATGTTTTATGTTTGTACTAAAATAATTCCTATAATCAGCAAAAGCAATCAAATTGCAGAAGCCTCTTTCCTTTCATGTAAAATCTTGTAAGAGTAGAAAAACTGTTTTTACTTGCCCCTATATGAAAATTGTTGGTGGGGTGAGGGCATAGGGAGAAGTGGGCAAAACAAAACCTGTCATTAATGCTGCTCTGGACCTTCTATGCAAGTCAGCTTTAGAAAAGTTTTTCTTATTTTCCATTTTAAACTTCCACTTTAAATAGTGGCTGGCAGTTCCAGCAATGCGAGATGTTGACAATAAAAAAAAAGTCAGAGATAAAATGCCTTCTCTAGCTAGTGCCTAACGTTAGGGGTACTCAAACAGGGCACGATTCCACATATTGAAAAGCAAGTCTGATTTTTTTCCCGTGGTTGTGACCCTGTGCCTTGAACAAGCTGAGAGCAGTAAGAGATACGAGAGGCACTTTCAGCACCTCACCCTGCTGGGTAAGAGGTGCCTGGGTGTGCATTAACCTGGCGCATCAAACTGCTCCCAGCTGGGCCACCGCTGGTGCAAGCACTGGTGCTGTCACCTGGCAGCTTGGGGTGCCTGCTGGGCAAACCAGGCTCGGTAGGTCTCTGGCTGGAAGGAGGACCCCAAACCCACGGCCTTTTCTGAGGTTTTGCCCTGCCAGCTACCCCCAGCCTCCCAGTCACTGTAATCACAGTCTGTCTGTAATCACACCTGTCTGTGCTGGGCTAGGGCAGGCTGAACAGCTGGGGAAATAGGAGACTGAGGAGAAGGGGGTGAGGACGGGGCCCCCAGCACTGTCGGTTCAAAGTAAGGCTTTTCTCTCGTTATTTATCTCCCCCAATTGCATCTCCCTGGTCTCTGCAGGCAGCAGCCACCCGAGGGCACCGTGCTCACGCTGAAGTGCCATCAGCAGCTCCCAGCTGCCCCCCCAGGACCCACTGCATGTTTCAGGTTAACATAAAGTCAGTGTTGTGCAGCACAGAGCCCTGAGCAAACAGCAGGCTTAAGGGTCTTGGGACCTGTTCGTTTATTCAGAAGTACCGCATCAATCCCCTCTGCCAGTTAACAACCACTGCCATAAGTGCTCAGGCAGAGGCTCTGGTTGGGTTGTGTGTTGCAACTGGAGAACACAAAAGCTCAGGTAGTTGATAAGTGACCCTGGGGATATACTCCATTAAATTTTATATAAAAAGTCATTTACTTAGATTAAGATTAAGCTCTATTATCATATCTCTAAGGGGAGACATGGAAGGGATTTCTGAGAGCAAACCTGTTTGCTAACTCGATTCTAAAGTGCGTTGGGTGCTCCCTAACTGGTGCGTAGCAAAGCCTGCGTGCTGCTCAGGCCCGGGGTGCTGGAGCTGTGCGGGCTGGGCTTCGAGTCCCAGTGCACTGGGCGCTGCTTTGAGACTCGCCACGTGGGTGAAGGCAAAGGAAATGAGCTGCAGCACAGAAAACTAGGAATTAGGAAGAGAAATGCTCACAGTGAGGGTGGTCAAATACTGGAACAGGGTCCAGAGGGGCTGGGGGAGCCTCGTCCCGGGAGGTGCTGAACGCCGGGCTGCACGAGGCCCTGAGCAGCCTCGTGGGTGCTGGCCCCTCCAGCAGAGGGCTGGGCCAGGTGAGCATCGGGGCTGTGTAGTTAGTTTACGTGGTTCTGTGCTAAGAGAAATACTGGCAGCATTTCTAACTTGGGCAGTGTAACACTGCCATAAGAACATAAAAAGTAGTGAACAGATTGCTGAATGTTACAAACGCTGCTGCCAGAGTAAAGATTTAAGATAAAGTGTTCAGAAAGCTGGAGCTGAAACGAACCGCTTTCTGTTTGGGAATGACACATTTAGTCATGGGGTTACTGCAAGTGGGTGATTAAGGTGAGCTGTAACTTTCCTACCAAAACATCAGTGAGCCTAAGCACTGTTCTGCTGCCTTGGTCTCTTCTCAGGGTCTAAAGTACTTTGGTTGAATGCGTGGTGAGGTAATGCATTAAGCATTGAGAATCTCTGCTCCACCAGAGATAAGAACAAAGCTGGTCAGCATTGGCCTAGTCTTGTTCCTTGGTTTAATCCTGGTGGTCTAACTCTGGTAATTATCTTCAGAAATAAAGACCCAGAAATTCTTTTTTCTCAAGCATAGTCTGCATGTGTGAATTGGTTTTAATGCATGTCCCATCGAAAGCCCCAGCAGTGCCTTTCTGTAGCTGGTGCAGCACTAAGTGCCCAGAGCAAGCCAGGACAGGGGCTCCAGGAGCTCCGTTAGGACAGTGCCAAGCCCCAACAGATCAGAGATGCTAATAAGTGGGTGAGGGGAGAGGGCTCTGCCTCCCTTATCTTAGGGGGAAGTGGGGAAGAAAAGGTGAACTAATTTTTCTCATTTTTACAGTGCTAAAATTTCCATAAGAACTATTTAGAACTGGTTTCATATGTTAGCTCTGTTTGCTTAGTAAGTTGGAGTGATTGCCTTGCTAAGCTGGCTAAAGCCACGTTTTTAGATTTCCTCAAGGGTTTGACATCTAGTCTCACACAATTCACTTGTAAAATTCTGCCAGTAAATCAGAGCTGATTCTTGTAACAGACAGGCATCAGAAACGGGCAGCTACGGTCTTTGGAGGAACCAGATCTCATTGTGTCGATTAGCAGCAGCTGGGTTTGTGTATCCTGCAATGATGAATGTATCCTGCAAACATAACTCTGGGCTCTCCAGAATTTCCGCCAGCAGGTTTATTTCTCTCATTATAGAGTCTTCATTGGTGATTCCTCTGAAGCTCCTGTAACAATCAACTTCATATCAAATTCTTTTTAAAATCCAGTTTTTCCCGAGCCTAGATGTGCCCTCTGTTCTAAGCTCAGCCATGATTCACAAATGGCACTACCTGACTCTGGTTGGTCTCAAGCAGGTAACAGTTTGTTCTTAACTCAGTATTTTCAGTGATGTGTTAGATAGTTTGTTGCCAGCAATACAGAATACTGTGTGTTTTGAGATGCTTCATATCTTACATTTACATATGCATTATTTTCTGAATATCCGAGTTTCATAAAGCAGGCAGCTTTCAACAGGTACTGAAAATCATGTCTTAAGTTTTAGAGGTTGGTTTAACATGTGCAGCATGCCTATGTTGAGAACTGCATCTTTTTGCATTTTTACTAGAACAAAATGAAAATGTTTCTTACCTACTATAAACGATAGTAGAAGGCCATTCTTCAATGATTATGTCAGAGTCAAAGGGATGAGGTGGCTGGTCCTGCAGCACTTCGGGCAGGTAGTACGCTACCGTCACCGACTGCGTCATCTCCGACTGAGACTCATTCGTGTGTACTATGGTGACGATGGGGATTGTTATCCCCAGGTACAGCCCTGAGGAGGCAAACATGACTTTTAGAAAATACAAAAGGAGGTCTTCATACCCTACTTGATTTCTGAACTCCTACTGAATTATATAGAGTACCACTGAGAAGAAAGGTTTGTTGTTATTAGAAGGAATTCAGCATACCTCAGAAATTGGATTTCTGTATTCCAAGTAGGAAGTAACATTTGATTGTGCCTTGTAATTCGTATGTATGTGTCTGCATGTCTGTATGTGCATATATACATATATAAAACCTCTGTGTGCAAATATGTTTGCACGTGTGTCTAAAACGTGGTAGTTGGCAAGCTCTCCTGTCTTATGGCACGTATGGCAGATGGTTTGACATAACTTCTTACCTCCACCTTCAGAGGGATGTGTTTTTGTGAACTGCCCTTGTCTCGTGTTTCACATATTTGGGAGCAAAGAATGTAGGCAGGACAAGGGGGCTGCATTGTGAATTCATTTAGGATTTACTGTTAACAAACATGTTGCTTTATTTGTGCAGTAAATAAAGCTTGTGGTTTTGACTGTGCAGATAGCTGTGATTATTAAGGGTGAGAAATCTGCCTCTGTACATGGCTTGAAAACAAAACTGCTGTTCTGCAGCCAAAATAACTTTTAAACAATATTTAAAATGTTAACAGAATTCGGGGGGTGGAGGGGGAGTGGGAAAATTAAGAAATTAAGACTTGGCTTGATCACAGCATGTGGTATTACAGAACAAAACACTGGCTATTGTAGTACTTCTTAATCATCTGGAGAATGGTAAAAATGAAAAGCTATCAAGGACATGGTGGATTTGCTATCCTTTTAGTGTTCTTGAGTTAAAATGGGATTATGTTTGTGGAAAATACTCTGACCACACCAATTTTTGGTGTCCATTCAGACATGCACAAGTTGAGTATCATGAGCTAACACAAGGCAAGTGTAATGCTACGGGCTCTCGGCGTTACACTGTGAGTAGGGGATTGCAGTACTTGTGTGACAACGAACCCACTGAATGCTGTAGCAAAAGCCTCGTTCATAGCCGACAGTCTACAAAAATAGCCAGAGCCAGTTCCCAAGCAGTTGTAGTGGTCAGGATGCCCTTAGAAGTCAGTTCAGCGATCATGTACCTTCAGAGGTTCCCTTCTAGCATGTACGTAGAGGGACCAGCATCCGGTTTAGATTATACTGGAAAGGCCATATTACAGGAGGATGGTGATACAGACAGAAACAGCTAATAAAAATATCCTCCTAATTAGGAGGGACTAGTCCATAAATATGTTTTCACTGTAATGAAGAATTGTGGTACTAATTACCTGAGGAATTCTGCTCACAAATGTACCTCATAAGCTTCATGAATCCAAGACAAATGCTCTGTTCATACTGTTTTTCTTTCATTTTTATACAAGCCCACTTGGCTTTTCCATACTGACGTTTTTCATAAAGCAGGTCTCCAAGCTGCAAACACAGTCAGATCACAATTTTGTGTTTTAAGTTAAATAAAAATAAAAATAAAATAAAAAAAAAAAAACAAACAAAAAACACAAGCAAACAAGAGTCATACAATATTCAGTGCTTTGATTATAACATGTGCCTACAGAAGTTGATTTCTTTATGAACAGGAGAATAGCAAGCACGAGAAGTTATTTTAACTCTCAGCGTCAGCTATACCTTAAGTGTTTTGTTTGCTACTCAGTTCACATGCAGTTTGTTTCAAGGTTCAAGTTGGCATATAATAAGTAGATAAACAAAACCAGTGCAATGAATTACACGAATAAAAGAAAAATTGCATCTTTTTTTCGACTGTCAGTGAAATGATTTTGAAAGGAACATGTAAGTGTCAATCCTTTCTCATATAAATCCAGGAGGGATATTCTAATGATCTTGGACCAAAATCTATTCAGCAGACCTACAGGCAGTTCTTCAAAATAAGGAACTGATAACTTTTGACCTTGCAATATCTAATATTTAGTTACTACAATACTACAGAGAAACTGCTTTTGAGCGTTTAATTACAACATGAAGAGTTGAGTCCCAAACCATTCAGATGAAACACACTCAAATAGTGAGATTTATAAATTTGAATTATATGGATCTGTTTAAAATAAATGGGATGGGAAATCTTCCTACGCGGTTAGTAAAGATTTCGTTATTTGTCATTTATTTAAGGTTAGACACCTGTTTGCATGCTTCCTGAACTGTAAAAAAAATTGCTGGACATTGAAGGTTTTAGTGGAGGATAAGATGTTTTCTATGAGATGGATTTGCAAATTGATGTTCTCTTTGTAATGACCCATGATACAAAGCTACAACTTTGGTTTTAAATTCAGATAATCTCCTCCAAGTACTGTTTCCTAAGGTTTAATGAACATGATTGTAAAGAAGCAATGATTTAGATGAAGAAAATGGGGTTTTATCTTAAATGTCAAATTATGAGGGGGTTTTGTTAAATTAATTCAAAAATGTCACCAAGACTGCCATTCTTGACTGCCTTCTGACATTCCTGCTGGTTTCTAGCTTACAGAAACAGAAAACGTCACACATGCATGAAAAAACAGTGAGATGTTAAAAAGAAATGCAGTTATCCAGCTATAAGGGGTATGTCCACTTAGGATTTTTAGTGCTTTGTATAAGTGGATGAGTTACTTGTATAAAGGAACGCAGCTTTGAAATCTAGGTATGAATACTGAAAAGACTGTTAGAAGCTCAAACGGGAAGGAAGCGGGTACCTTTTCTTTGCGCTGGATCAGAGTAAAAGGGATGGTCTGCCTCTCCTGGGGGCTGTTATTTCTGGTCAGCTGCTGAATCGGCTCCGCCATGTCTACAATAAAATAACGCGTTTCCAAGTTAGCTGTGAAGCTGCAGAAACAGGAAGGAAATGTTTCATTCTGCTTTCTCTGAGTTAAACTTCTGTGGACTGTGTGCCTTTAACAAGTTTCGTTTGCTTTTCAGTGCTAGCAGGAAAGGCTGGCTGGCTTTGGTCTCTGTACCATTCAGAACAGGTCTTGCCCTCCCACCCCCTCTATATTCCAATTACGCGTGTGTCTCTTAAAGGGCTTTTGTCAGTGCCCACAGGTGTACTGCCAGTTCTGGCATGTCTTCCATCACTGATTCACGTGTATCCACATGAAGAAGCAAATTGCTTTGGCTGCTCTTGCTCACAGTTCAAGGAAGTACTGCTGTGGGAGCTGTCACTCCCAAAGGACATTCTGTCTGATAGCTAGCCCCAGCCTTTGGTGCTACGCGCGTTGCCGTGCTGCTCGTGGATGCTCCAGCCTCTGTGTGCACACGGAAGCTCTGTGTCTTCAGTGATTCACCCAGTGATACCTTTTCTTTTTAAATGCAAGCCCTTCTAGTAAGGCCTCACAGGGCAGGACAACTTTAAATACAGAAGCCAAACAACCAATTTTGTTAAGAAGAGTGCTCCCTACCACCTCACAGAGGCGTACAGAGAAGGCTGAGTTGCCACGGAAAATGGACCGAGTTGCGACCTAAGTTGCCGTGGAAAATTCTGATGAGGTACATCAAGAAAAACACAGTGCCAGTGATCAAACAGCAGGACAGGGGCCTGAAATACTGAGGGGCCTCTGTCCTTGGGAAAACATCAGCTTGATGAGGCCCCGAGCAACTTCAAAGCTGACAGGTAGAAGCCTAACTTGGAAACCAGCTCTGCTTTTAACAAGGAGCTAGACTGCAGAGCTCCAGAAGCTGCTTACACCCTAAATTATCGTGTAGTTGTGTAGTAGTGTAAGTAGATTTTATACTTCCATTAAAAATGCTGAAACTATAGATGAGGGAGAAGAAAAGTGTTCTGTTAAGGTAAAGAAGTATAAGGTGAGTAAACAATTCCTCAATGCATACTTCAGTGAAGAAATGTGTCTTGAGAGGATGTGATTTTAACAAAGCAAATAGAAAAGATCTTTCTTGTGCGCTATCTTGACCCTATTTCTGTTTGGTGCAGAATTTTTATCAGTATGGGCTGTCTGATTACATGCTGGGCACATTAGATGAAAGTTTCTGTTCAAGGCTGGAAGGGGCAGAAGGCTGTTGGCTTGCAGTGAGCATGAACATTCCTGCAAAAATGCAACAACTTCACAAGGTGGGAGCAGAGCAAAGCTAGCTTCATGGTTTGTGTTCTGTTCATCAGAGGATTACACCTGACTGAAAGAAACACTGGGGTTCAGTGTTCTCAAATTAGTCCTTACCATAAAGCACTTTAAAAGTTAAACAGAACACACCAAGTATATTTGACTAACAGGGACACCGTGTTTTGCATGCTCTTCATGTCTGCCCTTTTCTTTCTTCTTGCCCTTTGGACCAAGAAGGACCCAAAGTATGGCCTAGTGCCATCGCTTCTGGCCTGAGCTCTGGCATTCTGGCAGCAGGTGATGTGAAGGAGAGCATTAATAGAAAATATTGTTGAAGAGCTCTAAGCATGCTTAGTACAGATGCAACTGAAACATGCCGCAGCTCTTTGAGTGATTCTCACATTTTGTAAAGGATTCTGTAGTGAACCTGTTCTTGAGTTCCAGCTGCAGACATAAATAAAGGTCCAGTCTGCAGCAATCATCACGCTTCCCAGGGGGATAGAAGGAGCAAGTGCTTGCCTATTTAATACTAGCATATTGCTGTACTCCTGCTCTCCCATGCTTTTGTAGTTTAAATACGGTTGGATTAGGTGTAGATGCAACTATGGTTGCCTCAACAACAGCTCTAACTGTAGTTCCTACAAAACTCTGCCTAAAAGTTAGCTCCTAGCAGAAGGGCTTAGAAGCTCTGGTTATAAGGCTAGTCCTAGCAATGGAGAACCTCTTTTCCAAAACAGCTGCTCCCTTGCACGTCAAACTCGAAGTAATGCAAGCATTTGTGCACTGTGATAGAGGCTTAGGAACTTGATTTTTCTGTGCAGTGTTTGAAAATGTTTGTGAATTTCTGCCATGCTACTTCATGCTGTGTATCAGACATGTTCCAAAGGACTGTATGTTCCAGCTGAAATAAGATCCCCTCTCTTCTGTGTTTTGAGTGCCTCAGAGTCTTAAAGACAGAAAAGACAGGATGATGGGGGGAGGGAGGAAGAGTATTATTCATCTCTGAGAGAAGAGAATTAAGATGCAGAAGAATTAACTTAGCCTAGGTCACTCGTAAATCTGTAGCTGAGCTGGGAATCAAACCTACATCTCCTGGCATCCAGTGCAGGGGGTTTAGTTTTAAGGCCATTTGGAACAGTAAAGATCCTTTTAATAAGGGGTAGAAAGATGCACTTCGGTTAATTTTAAACTTTTTTTTTTTTAAATGTCACTGGGAACTAAATTTAAAATATAAGTAGTGACATTTAAAATTGATTTCTTCAGATGCTGAGAGAAGAATAGTAGATGAGACTTCCAGAGTACCAAGGAGTTAGGAAACATTTCAAGGCTCTAGAAATGTTAGCTCTATTTTCATTCCTTTGCTGATAAATGTGATCAGATTTTTTTTTCCCCCGTGTTAATGCACAGGATAGGATTTACAACTAGTAAGTCCATTTAGGGGTTTTATTCTTCACTTCATGAATCTCTGCCTGTCAGGCAAAGCAGTATAGCATGGGTAATAAATGTTTTAGCCTGCACAACATCTAGATTATACAGCACAAAGCAAGGGAGTTGCTTGATGTACATACCCTTTGCCAGACCAAACTTGCAAACTTACATACTGGTGTGAAAAAATGAGGCAAGATGATAATGAGTTGTAGCAGTATATCTAGGTAAAAGCTAGCTTTAATTAAGTTTTGAAAACTACTAATTGGTAAAATTCAGTCTTGAAATAATTGTATACCTGCCTATGGGTAGGTATTATGAAAGAGGCAAGTCTTTACAGAGAAACGTATATAGATAATGCACACTTGACAAGACTTGTACACAGTGACAAGATGGAACAGTATTTGAAGTGTTGCACAACTTAACTGGTGTCTGATCAGACCTGCTGTGTCACTGGACTGGGATGTACTTGCAGCTGTGCCCTCAAACAGTGTGCATGCACACCAGGCTGCTGAGTTTAGGAGGCAGCTTTGAAGCACAAGGAAGCAGTCTTCATGCTGAGGAGAACCACGAGACCCGTGCCACGCACCTTGGAGCTGCTCACAAGCAGGCTCATGAGGCTATGCATGAGGTGGGGGAGGCTGCGTGGCCGGGACAGCCCAGCCACAGCGTAGTCCTGTCCTGGCTCCAACTGTGCTGCAGCCTCTGTACCAACAGAGCTGTGCTACCCCTTACGTGCTGCAACCTCAGCAAGGGAAGCATATTGGAACCGATGGCAAAATCTGGTGCAATTCAAGATCTAGATTTTGATCTGGGGCCAAGGTACTTGACCTCAGAGCATGCTGCTTTGTACACTGGGCACCTTTAGAACACTGTGCTTTAGCAAGTGGATGATTTTGATGAGTAGCAACCTTCCCAAGCTTGCTTGTTAATCTTGTATTGAGATTATTAATGAGAAATTTAAAGTAGCTGCTGAAGCATGCCTTCTGCTTCTACTGAGCATAGGTAGGTAACATGGAGTTCTCAAGCCAAGGTTAGATTTTACCATCCTATGCTTTTTCTTTTACCTTTTGGTTGCAGGGCTTGCTGTTGGCCAGACAGTCATCTTACAGGATTACAGTCTGGTTAATCGTAATAAATCAATATACCAGTCATACAGATGTTCAAATCTCACAGAATCTGTTGTTTTTAGAAGACTTGTTCCTGTTACCCAGGAAAGGTACTAACAAAGCCTACTAGCAAGGTATCTTTTTGAGAGGCATATTGTCCCCATAGAGCAAGACAGCTGTCAAAGCTTGTGGCAGCCCAGAGCTGTTGTCATAGGGTGGCATTGCCTTGATTTCACAGACTTTTCCACTAGACTACAGGAAATACATGAGCTGTTGTTGGGATCTCAGATGCTGTGTGCACAGCTAGCACTGTGGCAGCAAACAGCCAAGGACAGCTCTTGTGCTTTCCTGCACCAGGGCTCCAGTGCCAGCAGCTGCTTGGATGGGGCACACTGGTCACGAGAGCCTGCGTGCTCCCTAGTGAAATGAAGGGATTCTCCTCCCAGCATGTCATCTGCATTTCCTCTGTGGATGTCTGAGGCTGACTGAATACCAAACATGGATATTACGTTAACTTGCACTGTAAATAGATTGATGAGCTCTTCTAGCTGAGGTATAATCCTCTCTTGACGTATCTTGACTTCACTGAAGGAAGTCTTGCATTTCAATTTCTGTAATGCCTGCCCTAATACTACAAAGGAAGTGTTTTATTATATTGCAAACACAACATGGTAAAATACTACTTCTGATATATTTACCAAACCCGATCTCCTGCATAATAAATCTTAGTGAAAGAAGGCATTGACACTTCCACATCATTTTGTGGGAAGGAGTCTTGTTCCTTCTATGCAGAGCTCCTCAGAAGGGGCCATTTCACATCCGTGTGTCCAGGCCTTGCTTAATGCCTGAGACAGGGACCCTCTCTCGTTGCCCTCTCCCTTTGCGCCCCCAGGCAGGAGGCTGCCGGTCAGATCGGTGTGACCAGGACTGAGTGCTGGAGCAGCAGGACCTGTCAGACACCCCCATGGGGGCAAGACAGTGAATGCTGTTCAGACTGAGCTTGCTGGGCCTCCTTTTAGCACCCAAAGGGTCGTTGGTTTTCCTTGCTGAGACACTAGAAAAATGAGATGGGACTTGCAGATGTGGCTTGAAAAGGAGGCAGAAAATGAGGCTGTTCCCTCTGCTGTGTTGGAATCTAGGAGGAGTTTAAGGATCAAGGGATTCGTTTTGACAGTGCCCGAGGCAGTCTGTGCAAGGCTTCTGTGCTCCCCATCCTCTGCGAGGAGGATTTGGGAGAGGTAGAGCCCCTCAGCACCGCTGGAGCTCAGGACAGGGCAGTACCGAGGTGTCGTGGCTCTGGCTGCAGTGAGCCTGCCCTCACCCCGGGGACTCTCCCATCTCTCTCAAAATTTAAAACAAGCCACTTCTTAATAAGATAAGCCGCGGAGGCTTACCGTCAAAAGGCAAGGTCAGTGCTGTATTCGCCTACTCCCCTCAACCTGCCACCGCCAAGCCCCAACCGCCCCCATCCGTGGGACGGCACCGGGGGGCTTCCGAGCCGCCCCCCTGCCCCCGGCCGGCTCTTACCGCGGGGCACGTCCACCTGGTGCCCCCTGCCCACGCTCTGCCAGTAGCTGAGCAGCCGCTCCTGCTCCTCGTCCTCCATCCGCTCGGCCGCCTCCTCCTCCAGGCTGCTGCCGTGGCTGTGGTACGCCGAGTCGGGGCTCTCCTCCGCCATGCCGTCCAGCTCCTCCAGCGTGATCACGGCCGGGCCGCCCGGCTCCGCGCCGCTCATCCGGCACCCGCCCGTCTCCATCGTGCCGAACCGGGCCAAACTGGGCTGTGCTGGGCCGAACCGGGCTGAGGAGCCGAGCCGAGCCGGGCTGCGGGTGCTGCCGGCGGCGAGGCGCTTTATGAGGGCTGAGCTGTGCGGGGCGGGGCGGGGGCGGGCCCCAGGTGTGTGTGGGGACACACTCGGTCCCTGAGCGGTGGCTTTCTTCTAATTCTTCTTCTTTTTTTACTCCCCGCTGCTCTTCATCTCCTGTCAGTCCTTCCTTGTGACTGTATCTCGTAAGCCATGCCCCAAAGACAGAGCTTTCACGTTGCTCGGGACCGGCTGCAAGGTGTCTCGGAGCAGACTCCAGCTGGGCTTGCAGACCCCCTGGGTCGTTTCGTTCTGGAGGGTGGCAGCTGTGTAATTCTGGCATTGCTGAGGAAAGTCTGTGAGAGAAGGGTTTGTGAGCAGCCCTGTTTGGGGAAGGCTGTTGTGGGGCAGGATCTGACTGAATCTGGGGTGTCCCCGGAGCATGCAGCTCTGTTTCTAGCTGTCTTTATGAGAAATAAGTGTGCTGGTCCATTTTTCACAAGGCAGCAGAGGAAAGCCTGCAGGATTCAGAATTTTCAGTAGGAAAATAGATTGCACCTATACACCGCTGAGATGCCTGCAGGAGGAGGAGAACAAGGATTAGGGATGTAAGTGCTGACTCTGTGATGCGGCACCTAATTCCCCCCACACAAACCACCGTGTCTGATCAGTGTCTCCCAGGCTCACTTTTCTAATCCCAAGGGCTCATTGTGGTGTGCCAACAAAGTATTAATTGCCTTAGGTTAAGTAAAGTGGAATGCGTTGGTTGCAGTAAATGAGGCAGATGGTTCCACCGTGATGTTGTTTGGCCTCTTGTTTGTAGGCAGCATGTTGGCATCACACACTGCTTGCTGGTCTGAAATTCACCTACGTCCTTGACAAATGCTTGGAGATGATGCCTGCTTAAGTATTTTGATTGTGTGCTTGATGATTTGATTTCATGGTCAACTACCTAGTATGCAGAAGTGCAAGCCTCGTCGAGAGCATGCTGAAGTGGACTGCATTTTATGGCAGCTATCAGAAATTCCCTCACAAAGGTGCTGCTGAACTTCCTTCATGGGGCAGCGACATGGCTGTGGGTAGGCACCGTGAAAAAAGTCACGGTATGAAATGGTCACATCACAGGTGATGTTTCAGATGAGGCTTAAGTACAGTGCAAACACTAACTGCAGTTGTTTCGGCAAAGAACTTTCCACATAATTTGGGAAGCTGGATTGCTACTGCTAAGTGATGGCATCCCGGCTCTTGGTGATTTCTTCTGGGTAACATTATTCTTAAGAACTGACTTTTGGAGTCAGTGCATAGAGACCTCCTCTGCCTTTCCTGCAGTGCTGAAATGATTCTGACACTTTTTAACAGAATTAACGATTGCAACGATTTAACAATTCCAACTCTTTTGGTCAAGTACTATTTAGAGAATAAATAACTGCTGTAAGAAAGAGGCTGGTAGGAGTTTAAGATCCTGTTTTAAAGATCACCCATCACATGTAACTGCTTGTGGTTTTTATTTTGAGATATGCGTAGTAATTATGTAAAAAGTGCTGCCTTTGACAGAGCATTGAAAATGTATGATGCTCTGTGTCTAGACACTGCTAGAGCACTTGACTATTCCTGGAGTTGAACAAGGCTGATTTTTTTGTATTTGTTTTTTTCCCTCAACTTGTTAAGTTTCTGTGTAACTGCTGGCTAATAAGCAGTCACTCGTGGCAGAATATGATTTAGTTAGTGCTGTGTTCTTGGTGCTTTCCTGGCAGGTTGTATCTCTGAGTAGAAAAAAGAAACAAATATTCAGCCTTGCAAACTGAGGATACAAAGCATCTGTAGTCAGATGCTTCATTCTGTCATGTGGCGCAGTGACGATATTGACTCTTACTGAACTGCAGATTTGTATTGAAATGCCATTTCCTTTTATAAATTCTCAAGTAACAGAGGAAAAATGTTCTCAGTGAAATGAATTGACAAGTAAAGTCTGTAGGCCTTTTTTGTAACTTTTAAGAAGTGAGAAATGCTGTCATAGAATAACAAGACATTAAAAGACAACAAGATATTGTATCTTTTTTGTGAATAATACCAGCTTCCAAGGAAAAATAGTATATGTTAGATGTGTAGCCTAGTCCTGGAGAACGGCAAGACCACAAAGTGTTTGAATGAATCAATATTAAATTGACAAGGAAATTTCCAGAGGAGCCAAGATGATTACTGTGTTGATCAGTATTATTTTTAGAGACTTCAATGATTCTCTTAAAAACACTGTACCCCTCTGTGTCATCACTGTTGTATTTTCATTATTGGGAAGATAAGAATATGTCAGTGCAAAGCTTACACAAAATAGTGCTTTTCTCCCTTGCATTTAGAGCTCATTTGTCTGTAATTGCAACTCTGAAGCTGTACAGAGATAATAACCCAAATTGAGCACTCGTAGTAGCTCCTGATGCCTTTCTCACCCGTGTTCTCTGTCATAAATCCACTTGTTTTTTTGTGTGTGTGCTAGTCATTGTCCTCTATCTTCTTTCCTTGCATGCTCTGTACTGTTTTGAGAGGTTTCATCGAATGTTACAATGACCTGTTCTCACTCTGTGCATAGAGCTTATGTACTCTGTGTACCTAAAGTTTCTTTACAGTCAGCAGAAAGGGTCCATGTGAGCTGCCCTGGTGCTTCGGGAGACGCTGCTGCAGCTGCGGGACTGCACCTGGCCTCTGCGGGGCTCCGGGGCCTTTCTGCTCTGGTGGAGCCTCAGGACTCTTTCACTCAAACGTGAGGTACGGCAGGGAGATCAAACACAGCTCATTCCTGGGCCTTCCTCCTGGAAGGTATTTTGGGGGAATGTTAGGGTACCATGCTTACACTTCTTGAGGTAACACACTATGTTGAACCACAGCCCTTTTTAGTTTAATTCCTAAACTGAAGCAATGAATGTTCTAGATCTTCAGCTAACCTTCACTGAGGCTGCTCTTTCCTAAAGTTGCAGGAGGCCCTTTTTGCCTTCATGCCTTCCTGCCAAGTCATTTTGTTCTCCTCCAAGACAGTGCAATCACTACACTTTTCTGAAGCACTTCTTGAAGTTGGTTTCCAGCTACAGACTGTAAGGTCTGAGCCAGCGACAAGTCTCGTCTTTTCCTTCTTCCTTTCTTCACTCTCTGTGTTGAAAAATTGTTAATCCGGAGCAGAGAGTGGGAACAATATGACGTCCATGTGGTGCACGGCAACAACAAAAGCCTGGATTTGTGTTCTGGAGCTGCTCCTGGTTTCAGTGGTTGTGTGTTAAATGAAACCAGCGTGTTGGTGTGGGCCATGCTAACGGCCCCGCACAGCCGTAGGCGTAATGTTAACTCCGTCACACAATGCAGTCTCGTGTCCTTGTACATCAATTCAGTGTTTGCCACAGCATGTTTGGAAGTGGTGTGTGGCATATTGGGTATGGAACGTGCTGGAGCTGGGCGAGGTGGGAAAGCAGGGGAAGGAGAGGAAGCAAAAAGGCATCTCAGGTACAACGTGACTGTATAAAACTGGTGAGGTCTCTCTGTCGAGGCCTGGAGAGCTGTGGAGAACTTCGTGGCACTCGGAGATGCCTGCAGATGTGAGGGAAAAAGTACAAGTAGACCTTTTCTGTCTGTTCTGTGAAGATGCAGATTGCTTAGTCTGGTTTCTCTCAAATCACCCATTCTCTTCTTGGTAAGAAACGCAATACAAATGTTATTTATGCACAGGCGATGAAATTCATTTTTTCCTGTGTGGCAAAGAATGTTTGCAAATCTGCAGTGAAATAATGAGGCAGGATTGTTTGCTAAGAGTCTTTGTTTTTTATTGTGCAAGGAGAAAATAAATTAATAGCAGTTTTTAGCGAGATGTAACTGAAACAGTGAACAGCTCTTTGCCTTCTCCATTCAATTTACAGTGCACGGTGTGGTCCCCAGTGCATGCTGTAGCCCCAAACTGGAGGTCTTATGCCAACTTCAGGTATAAGATTTGGAAAGCAGTGTGATTTGCTGGGGTAGGTAACCTGTTCAGCAAAAACCTTTATCTTCTTGGCAAGTTTAGTGGGACAGCTTTACCAGCTGTCTTTAATAGATTGGTAGTAAATCTGCCAGCTCTTTAAACTGAATTTAGCAAGCTAGAAGAAGTCATTAGTCCTAGTAAAAAATCATTTAAATGATTTTTTATGATTTACAGTTCTGTTTTTAAACAGGTAATATAACGTGAATGTTTTGGAAAGATTGAGGAGACCTTCCAGGAGTATTTTCTTTTTAATTAAAAGTATTTTCTTTTTAATTAAAATAAAGGTATGGAGACAAGATAAATGTAATCACTCTGAGTAGTGCTTGTTTCTGTATCCCTTCTAAGTAGGTTATGTTTACTGTTCCCTATTAGTTTTCAAGCTCCAGGTGACTGGATCCTGCTGTCTTTCATAATAGTCTTCCTTGGTTTGTTTTGCAGAAGATGATTAAATCAGACAGGGGTGTACACCGAGCAAACAGTGACAATATAATTTTCTTACATGTTATAAACTAGGTCAAGAGATGAAACATAAAAATACAAGTTATGGAAATTAAAAAAAAAAAAAAAAGAAAAAAGTTATGCAACAAAAGTAGGAAATAATGAACCAGTGCTGAGATACTACACTTACGTGGGCTTTACTTTTTAATGAAAGCATTAATTTTGTTTTATAAAGAAACATTTTTTGTTCAGAGACTGACCCCATTTCCACCATTTGAGACATAGTTTAGGCTTGATCTTAAGCTCCTCAAGTGTCCTCATCACTGAACTGTGTAGGATTTGATGGGAGGGAAAAGTTCTGTTTCAGTGGTATCCCGTTAAAATAAAAAACACAGTTATCCCTTGCTGGGTAACCATTTTTTGGTTTAAGTACATTTTCTTATGAGCTGGCACAGACATTTCTGCCTTTCTCCTTGTAAAGTGGCTCATCAAATACAGGCCAGACTTAAAAACAGTAACAACAATCTGATAAAAGACAACGTTTTGAATTTTAAACTCTTAAGACTAAATCAAGTCAGAGAAGATAGTTTCTTGTGTGTTTGGATTTGGATTGATGTATGGTTTTGACCATATTTAAAGAAAAAACAGTTGATTTTTTTCCTTTCCTCCAGAAATTCTTGACAACATTGTAGTTTTACAGTTGGTCTTAGCTTGTCAGTTCAATACAGAAATCCTTTAGAGATGGATGTGGTGGGTGTAACCCACGAACCAGCCCAGAAAGGATGAGCAGAATCTCTCATCTGGGTGTCATATGGAAATTAAGAAACCCTGGGGAAAAATAAGCAGTAAGATGTCTCTTTTCCCCATACTGTTTTCTTTTTCACACTATGGGTTCCTGTAGACGTGTCTGCGGTAGTGGTTTAGTTGGTCAAATTATCCTCTGATGTTAATTAGAAGACACGCTCTGGGGCAGAATCTCCTGACTGCGCTTCTCGGAGACACCGTGAAGCAGGCAGCGCGCAGCCGAAGCCGGCCTGGAGGTGAAGTTGGCCCAGAGGCAGGCTGTGGCAGCGCCACAGGAGGCCACATCAAGCCTCCAGAAGCACTCCTTGGCACCCCTCAGCACTCCTTGGCACCCCTCGGCACCCCTCGGCACCCCTTGTGCCCCCTCGGCACCCTTCGGCCGTGGGGCCCTCACTGCACGCTCGCGGCATCTCCTGCTGCCTCCCGCCTGGGCCGCGTTCTCCTCAGCAGCACGTGGCACACTGCGTGAGACTTGGTACCCCGTCCGAAGGCACAGGGCAACCCAGGGTGCACCAGAGTATGCAGAATTTAGGCTTCATTTCTATTATTTCTCAGCAGCCTTTATCTGTTATAATCTGCTTAGCAGGCCGACTCCAGCGGGTTGTTTTTGAAAGGTCTGCAGGCGTGGAGCCCACAGTGTGGAAATTCCCTGCTGCATTGGTTTCTCAATGTAGCTGGTGCTTTCATGGTTTTTCCTTCACCCTTTCAAAGTTCTCCGTGCATTTTTTGATTCTCTTGGGGATTGATACAACTGTAGCTGATGGTGGCAATCGTTCCCACCCCCTTTGCTCAGGATTTACTGCTTCATGCCTTGTAGGCACCGTACACAGAGTAAGAAGCTGAAGTGGTACAAAAATATAAAAACAATCAAAGCAAGCAGAGAGAAGGAGTTAAACTAAGCTGCCACGGCACCGATGGAATATGAACAGACTGTGGGCTTTAGTAATATTTGTGCATCTAAACGGGCTCTAAAACCCAGCCTGAGTGACTGCACGCTGACTGCATGAGGAGGTTGTCACAGTATTGTTGCTTAGTGTTTAAACGTGCATTGCATTTTAAAAAATTACTTTTCTTTTCCAGCTAGGGCATTTTGTCTTCAGCAGCTGAAGATATATCATATTGTGTGAAGTCTGAACCTTAGACCTGTTTTTATGGGCTCACGTGGAGCTGATTTTCAGTAGGCTGAATCACAGCAGTGCGGGGTATGGGGCTTGTTACACCGCAGCTCAGCTGGGCTGGGGACAATGCCTGGAGACCTTGGGAAGCACCGTATGCATGCGAGCAGCTATCAGGAGCTCTCTGCTGTCAAACTATGTCAGGACTACCTTTGGAGAGGCTTGTTATTGTGCTGTGGTGGTGGGTTTGGTACTGCTCGCCAAGTGGGCCAACAGATTGTAAGTCGTTTCTGTAGAACAAATCTGATTACTCCAATTATTCCAGAGTTAGCGCTCAAGCAAAACTAAGACTGTGAAAAAAAAATCCCGACCACCTGAGGCTGAGAAACAAAGAGGAAAAACAGGATTAAGATGAATTAGTGCAGGTCAGTTCCCTTGTTTCACTGCTGTGGAAAGCAGGTACATGTGATGTATGAAAACAAATTGTCTCCTGGCATGGTGGCTGAGCCAGATGGGGCCCAGCTGCATGGTGCTCATCCCTCGCTGCTCACTTCTCCCACTCCCACCCCTTCCATACGCATGCCTCTAAGCCTGGCTGGTCATTCACTGTGCTAATTTGGACATCAGGAGATGCATGTATGCCTACAAGTGTGCTGGAGACTGAGGAGGCACAGAAGTCAGTTACCAGTACGCAAGGGAGCTGCAGCATGAACACGAGAGCTCATTACCTGTCCTGTTTGGTTTCCTTTCGACCACATCAGTACATGTGCCATTCCACAAGCACCGTGTGTGTTTCCACTTCTCAGTCATTTGATGAATGTAGGGTTACCTTGGTGTTTGTCTATATATAGCATGGGGGGCACAAATCCATAGGGAACCAAGTTGAAATGGCTCTGCTCTGAGAAAAAAAAAATCTGTAAATTAGCTGGTGCTCTGTGCTGGCAGCAGAGAACCCGATGGTGAGGCAGAGCACTAGCTCATCATCTGGTACAGTAACCAATTAGTCACAAATCATTACTGCCTGTTTTGAAAAAATCTATATTTCAAGTAAAATAAATGAGCAACTTGTGTTCCATTGTGCAAGACATGTAAAAACAAAGTTATTTTAAGGGGCTAAATGTTCTGACCTTGACATCTCTTACATATTCTGTGTTCTGTTCACAGGTGCTAGAAACATTTGCTGGACGCCTGATCAGAATGGGAGTTTTGGCAAGGCGGGATATTCCCAGCCTCACAAAGTACCAGATAATTCTAGCAAGAGATCAGTATAGAAAAAACCCTTCCTCACAAAACAAGGTAAATGTCGTATTTCATGTTATTAAAGGAGTGAATAAATAGTAATACTTCATAATTTACAATTTTTTATATATATATGTTAAGTTAGGTTTTCATTGTAACATTCTATGTTTAAGCCTTGGAATAAAATAAGCCTACTTGTTCTACACTTCTTGATGCTGATATAGGAGAGGTAACAAAAAAGTGAAGAACTTCTTTTCCAAACTGAAAATGTTTTGAGAATTTATAGTGTACTTAACAATGGCCAGAATTACACTTTCCCCTCAAAATTATATTAGAGGACCTATTTCTCTTGGAGAGTCTTGGAGTTTTATTTGTCGTGGAGTGTTCAAATTTTTTAAACTTAAAAATGAATATTGCCTTACAAAAAAAGTCAGTGTACCTTAAAGAAGACACTGGAGAATGCACTTCACAGCAGGCAAGCCAGTTTTCCTGACTTAAATTCTGTCACCTGTGGAGATGTGGCAGAAATCTCTCTCTTTGCCAAATACTGAGGGATGGGCCAGCTGTCAAATTCTGAATGCTGCTGTATCGGACAGTAGCAAGCTAGTCTTAGAAGATAAAACAAGTATTTTTGAGGTAGCTTGAAAGGTGGAAAAAGATTCCCTTCACTGATGATTAAGACTTCTGTAACCTGATTTGATAGGCAGACTACGTGATGCGCATCAGTTTGTTCTTTGGCTCGGTGTCTCAGATGTTAACCTTGATTTAGTCATGAGAATTGCAGCGTGGTTCCTGCTGCTTATCATCTCCCTAATTTACTGATGAGTCTGTTTTGTTTCCACAGGGGATACAGCAAGGCATAATTGAAGGAGATTTTGCACTTTGTATCAGTTTATATCATGGTTATGAGCTGCTGCAGCAAATGGGATTGCGGTCATTATTTATCTACCTTTGTGGAATTATGGATGGAACTAAAGGTGAAATGTCTTCAGAAACATCCTTCCTTTTGTCCCCACTCCTCCTCATTCAATTTACTTTATCTGTCTGGCTAGTTTTGCACAAAACAGCTAATATGGATTGCAAACATATTTGATTCTTGGTTTCCCTTCATTCCTATTGGAAATAACGTTGACTCAGTGTTACAGATAGAGTGTATTTGGGAAAGCAAATGTGTGTGTATGGCAGCAGTTTTGACAAAATAAGGAATGAACAGAACACAGAGTAAGTGGCAGTAATATCTTAGAAGAGACAGGAAAAACAATTAAGCCATTAATCCAAGAAATTGTTTGGTCTTCTGAAGCAATTGTTAGGTCTTGCAAAACAATTCTTCTGTTATTTAGCTCCCCCCTATAGCAAAAATAGTGTAAATGTGTGCATGAGATTTAAGCGTTTTTGCCAGATTATTACAAATTTAGATACATCACACTAGAATTTCTATCCCAGCTGTGTGACTTCTCACTAAGGAAGCTGTTATTGTCTCTGTACTTTTTTTCATTTTCGTGAATGAGATGATGGGAACTTCGTGCACTGTTCCAGATGTGGGTACATAATGACCTCAAACAGTGATGCAGTAATATTTTCTTTTCTGGCCTCACTTTATTTTTCTTAATTCTGCCACTGAATATTGTAATTCTCCAGTCATTTTCAGACCTGTTGGATTGTCACTGCTGTCTTGTAGAGCTGGTTTGGTACTGACAGCTTTCTGAGGGGGGAAATTTCCACTCAGCAATGTCAGTCGAACTGCAGGTTTCTTCTGAACACTGGATGTGGGAGGGGAACGTTTCAGCTGTTCAGAATATGCTGTGGTGTGGCTCTGAGGTTTCTTGCTTCATTTTGGTTTGCATGTATGTCACTTGGCTGTGTGACTGAGGGTGGCTTCAAAAACAACGTTGCCTAAAGCACTGCTTAATTTAAATGTCACTGTTTTGTCCGATGTCAGAACCAAAAGTGTACCATAAATGCTGCATATTCTAGAGTATCTATAGAATATATATTTACAGTTTGCATGTCCTAATAGTTTCTTGTGAATTTTATGCATCTGGCATTGCTACAGATTATTACTTCTGCTTGCACAGATTTTTACATTTCTGATGGTACAGAGCTCTCATTAGACCTGAGCACCTTCCTGTATTCCCTAGTTTCTCAGATTCTTTAAATTCACATTTGCTGTTGTAAGGTGACAGATGAATAAATAGTTTTTCTGTACTGTCATAAAATCGTTCAGGAACCTTGTTAATTTTAGCTTTTTGATTAGGTTCCCTTTTCTTTGAGTAATTGGCAGAATTCCTGCATTGGATGGCTTTTCTATTGCTTAAATGGTTGATGTAGAACATTTCAGTTTACCTATGGGACCCAGGCTTATGTTTATACAACTAGTTTTCATCTTTAAAATCTGTAAAAGAATCTTCTTTGAGAAAATATTGATCTAAACAATGTTTGTTACATTTTCTAAAGCTACAATGTACCTTTTAGCTCTTTAAACAAGCTTACTAATTTTGAGAAGCTGATCTTTTGGGTAGCAAAAATGAGATTCACTATGGAGACTGAATGCTAAAGTATTTAAACTTTTTACAAAGGGTTTACTCGTACGAAGAATGAACTTGGTCGCAATGAGGACTTCATGAAGCTGTACCAGCAGCTTAGAGACATGTTTGCAGACACACATCAGACTTCAGCAAATGGAAATCTTTGTGAGAGTAGAACAGGTCAGTATTTCCCCTTTAGGGACAGAATATTCACTTTCTATTTAAATGAAACAGCAAATAGCTCTGCATAACTTGTAGATGGAGAAGCCATGCATTTTGATGCACCTGGCTAATATTCTTTATACAAGATTGTTTTCCTCAGACTCTCTATTTTTTGTATTTATCACTTTTCAGTAATTTTAGCTACCTTCAAATGAGTTTTGTATCTTTGAAGTTTTTAATATGATTTAAAATGAAAGGTTAAAATAGTATTATTTGACTGCATACTTTTAACAATGTGACTCACAAAAGTAACAGCACGTTTTCACAAACTGGCTTTAACAAACATGCTTCTGTAAGTATGTCACTGAGGTTTTTGTTTAGGTGAATGTAATTAGATCTACTGTCAGGAGTTTGTATGCATAACTTGGAGAATTATGATGGGAGAAAACTAAATTCAGTGAATCTTTATACTTGTTGCAACATGACTTGTATCTTTAATTGCTTTATGTCTTTTTCAGTGTTTGAAAATAAAAAGGAATTTATTTACAGTCATCCAAAATTAAGGAAATTGGAGGAAATAGTAGTAGAACACTTCAAATCCTGGAAGATGAAATGTTCTGGTAAGTAGCGACAATTCAAAGAAAAAGTAGTGACCAGTTGGAAGTGTTAATGAAAATGAGTAAAAGAGCCTACTGATTTATGTCCTAGTTTGTTCAAGTGCTTCTTTTCTGTCTTGAATGTTTGTATATCCTCTGTGTGCAAAAGTCCTTTTTAGAGAAACTATACAATAACAATTTCTTTAAGACAAACAGTTTGTAAGTTGCTATTATTGATATAAACCTGTGCCAGGGCTCCAGCACCTGCACAGTAACGAAAGTGCTTCTACTGGTGCTGTGTCCCCTGATTTTCCTAGCCACAGAATTTGTTCTGGAGGTCAGCTCTTAGTGCAGTGCTACCATGAACCGTTCTCTCTTGCAGAGTTAGATGCCAAGTGTTTACGGAACTTAAGGATAAAACACTTAAGAGTTTGTGAAAGGACATAAGTTAGCTAACATTAAAGTATCATTTCTCAAGGAACAAAAATAAAATATTTGTTAAAGGAAAATATGCTTTTTGATCATTTTAAATTACAAAATTGTATTTAGTGAAATTAAGTTCTAAAACAACTGTAGATGAACAAAAGGTTGCTCTTTTCTATCCTAATTTGAAATATCCTCTTAAATATCTTTTGGACACTAATTATTCTTACAGTGTTGAAAAATTATAATAGAAAAGCAGTCCCTCTTCTCTTTCAGTCTTGTCCTGAAACTTTAAAGAAAAAAAAAAAAAAAAAGAATTGAATATTTAAAAAAGAAAACAAGAACAAAACAAAAAAACCCTCAGTTCTTATTATTTCTGGCTCTCTTACAACTTGTCTTTGGAGAAGTCTTGAAATTGACATTTATAAGGAATTTCATACAGATTGGTTTATAGCTATAATTTGCAGTGAGAGTGTTTAATTCGTGTAGTCATATGGACTTTGCATACAAGTGTTGCTTCTACAAACGGAATGTATTGTACATGGTATATAAATACAAGGATACTGCCAGTAATTCAGTAACTGTGCTTAAGATGCATTTTTTACCTAAGGGAGAAATACTGAAACGTCCCTAATCTTTAAGTTTTTCTGGGAATAGTGCAGCTGATAGCATGCCACTGACTTGGATGTGAGCATGGCTGTTGCAGGTAAAGCACACCGATTAATAGTGTGCCTAAGTAAATGAACTGGCTATGGCATAGTACGCGAGAAAGGGAGGCAGCTTCAACTGTGTCACAGTAGGCTGTGTCACACAAAGACATCATTTTTGTCTCGTTGTTTCTCTCTTGAAACACCTGAAACAACTGAGACTTTCACCACTACAAAAAATATGTATTACTACTGCTTGTATTTATGCTTATCTGAAATCAGAATGTATTATTTGGGGGCAAAAAGACCTTTAAAAGAAATTTCTCTCAAGTGTTTCAGTTTTTCCCTAAGCTTAATATTGTTTCACTGTTTCATACATGGTGGTCTTTGCAGCTCTTTTTGCCAGTGTTTCTGTCAACAAAACATCAATTTTCCTTTTATTCTTTATATAAAAAATAATGCAGTTCATCCAGGATTTTGTCTAACAGGATAGCAAAACAACTGCAGGGAGAAGTATAGAATCAATTTTTCTATCTGGCTTTGAGAATGGAGAAAATTAATAAGTTTGCTGCCACTTATGATTATTTTATTCTATCTTTTTATCATTTTTGTATATGCATATAGGCATGGGGGGAAAATATTACCATTTTCTGTGAGCTACAAGTTTTGTTTTTTTTTTCACATAAATGTGGAATTTTTTTCAATGATGTTCAAAACAAATGTTTTCACTACTCCCTATGTCCCATCTCTTCTATATGATGAGCAGTTTTATTGTTAAATTCACTTCCTTCTCTCTTTTAAAATACATGAAGACGGTGTAGACAAGTCAAGTATCCACCCTGTTGCTAAGAATGACAAACACAGAGGCATCAATATGAAATGGAAAACCTTCTACTACATTGATCTCTTTCTCATTCTTTTTCATCTTGACTGAAAGGGGAAACAAAAATATGCCATACTGTAGCAAGAGATTGTGAAGCAAAATACTCTGAATCATTCAAACCTCTCTGGTTTTAGGAAATTTCAGTTTCTTGATTCAATTGTTGTTTGGGGAATAATGACATCAATAATGATAATTTGTTTTGCTGCTTCTTTTCTTTTTCCATGTTTGTTTGTGTCTTTTTCCTCTGGGAAGCCCCAATAATTTCTGACCAGCTTTTAATTTTGTTTGTTTGTTTGTTTTGTTTTGTTTTGTTTTTATTTTCTGTCTTAGATAGCTGGTTCTCAGAATACACTGGAAATTACATTTACTTTATAGTAGGCAACATTAAGTTTCCTTATTTGTCTTTCTGTTTTTTTGTAATACGTCCAAATTAATTTTATCAAATTGCTTTATTTTTATGTGATTTTGTTGTTGTCCTTTCCACACTTCTGTCCGTTCTCCCTGCTTCCCTCAGTGCCTCTATATGGCTTCTTGTAACATCTTTTGCTATTTGCTGTTGCCTTTTCTTTTCAGGTTCTGTATTCTGCACTGGAGTTACTTTCACAAAGTTTTGTGTTTAATACTCTTACATCTTCTTTTGATAGCTTGGATTTTACTGTCATATGAATCCCATCATATATATTTTTTCTTGCAGTGTTGGTCAGATGTATGTCTTAATATTGCTAACAGGTAATTATTGCTAACAGGTAATTAGTGTTCAGCTGCTTTGATTCTGTGGTTTGTGTGTATGTGCCTGAACCTCAGAATTTAGTAGGCATGTTTCTAATGCAAGGCCAGAAAGCCCTTTACAGTTCACAGTCTGATCACAACCTTATACATCTCCAACCCAAATCCGCTGGGCAGCTGACACTGTGATTTTATTTGCCATGTTGTTCACTGTGTCATAGCATCTTTGATCATACATTCTGAGCAGTAACTCCAAACCTGTATTTCTACCCTTACTTTTCTTGGAAATAAACTCTAAATCCACATGTACACAAGTAGCTACACCCTAAATTCTGGACTCTAATTGAATAGGGTACACACCCGTGTCCCTCCTCCAGACAAGAATTTGTCATGAGTCTGTCAATAAAACAGATAAATTTGAGTATTTATCATGATTCCAATCATAATTGCATGTATCTTTGCTCCATCAGAAGGCTCTGAAATGTAAGCCTAAATCATTATGTGAGCAGTGGAAGATACATTCAGCATTTGTTTCAGGAAGCTTGTTCAAGTGCATAATATCTCTAGGGAAACAATAGGAGCAAGCAAAACTTCTGAACCCAACTGCTTCATTCCAATTAAGCATTATTGAACTACTCAGTTTCATAAATCGCTGTGATCATGCCTGTTTAATTTTTAAAACCAGTCACTGCTTCAGCAAAACATTTCCATTGAGATGTCTTGCATTTGAGAAGGAAAGGATTGGAAAGGAAAGGAACAACACTAGCTCTTATTCTTCCCTTTGAAATGAAGTCTCTCCTATGAGGACTCAGAGGAGTAGTGCCAAGTTGCCTGTGCAAATTCTCTGATCTGTTTCTGAGTAATGAAGCAACCAGGCTTAGTCTGAGCTTCTCGTTCATGTTGCTGTTATACCCCTGCCTTGTGAGATGCACACACCACAGTTCAGGTAAGTTCAAGAAGACATTCTGGCCAGCTCTAAAGAAGCGTTGGCTCAGCATAATGAGCTTCTCCCAGCTAATCTTCCATACCTAGATTACATATTAGGTTGATTATGGGCTGCTAGTATCTTGAATTTTCTCTGTCTGGTTTTGGATAAGTCAAGGAGGCAGTGGCAGCACATAAATTGTATTGCAATACAAGGACAGATACTATTGAGTGTTGTCACTGTTCGAGTCATGGGATTGTGCTAAAAACAGATACAGAACAATGGTGTTGGTAATAAAGCTAGTGGAAGAGAAGAATAGGGACTCATGTAAGTAGGGTATATGCAACCTGCACTTACTCTAGAATGTATAGCCTGTCAATTGCTCAGGATGGCAAACGATACAGAACACATTCCTTCAGTGTTGCAGTGGTCTGGTTTCTAGTTAAAAGTATGGCATCATGTGCACCATGCCATTTCTAGGCCTTCACTGGGACAGGTTGCTGTACCTGACAGATGGCCCCCATATCACCTGCAATATCACCGCCTTTGTCTTACTCTGGCCACTTCAGTAATATTCAAAATTCACCTCAAACCCTCTTTGAAAGAAGTCATCTTACACATTATTTCAAGACACATGCCAGCTTTTCGAAGTAACATGAATAATAGTACCTCAGATATAAGACATTCTCACTACAGCTGGTGTCAATTCTCCAAAATTTGAATGCTGCTTTGATGCCAGAGAGGAATTGTTTGAGCAGGTATATCTAGGAGCATTTTCTGGGGGTGAAAAGGTTTGCCTAAATAGGTTGAGGGGCTCATAATTACCAGTTTTCTCTACTACTTATACATATATATGTTTAGATTTTTTTAAATACATTTTAAAGAAAAATTCTTAAAAAAAGAAAAGCCATATACTTGGGTAAAATCTTCTAATTGTTAAGTCAGGTGAGAGCTGTGAATGTGTAACGTGTGGGATGACTGGTCCTCACATTTCTGTGGCAACTGTTTTAAAATCATGTATTTTCTGACCTTTTTTAACCTAAACAGATCAAACCACGACTGACAGTACATCTGTGAACACCGTGGATACCAGAGTGATGATCTTCTCATCATTTCGGGATAGTGTGCAAGAAATTGCAGAAATGCTTTCCCGCTTCAACCCAATGGTTAGAGTAATGATGTTTGTTGGCCACTCCACAGGAAAGAGCACAAAAGGCTTCACACAAAAGGAACAGCTTGAGGTAAAGAGAAGATAAAACTTGTATTAAGAATAGTTACAAGGAATATGAATAGTATAAATAATTATATGGGTATTAATATAGGTTGTATGGCAGTGACTGAAATTTCAAGTGTAGTTAGTAAATACGTAGTTCAGTTGCTTTCAGAGTATCCAAAGTTATACTCACTAAACAGAATGTATAAATAGGAATAGTTTATCCATTTACATTATATTAAGACATGCTAACTTTTATATATTTGAAAATCTATGGAAATATTTAAATACTTACTTGCTTTGTTTTTTTTTTTTTCTTGTACGTAGAAAAGATAAGATATATCCTTAAATTGTGATTTAGCAATATAAAAAAAAATATTGTAAAGTTGGGAAGATGACTTTTAGAAGTATGATGTAGTTAGAGTCAGAATGAGACGTGCTTTTTCCACTTTCTTTTAGAATTGAAGAGTCATATTGATAACATTAGTGCATGCTAGTTGATCATGATGAAGTAGTTGACAAATTTAGAAAGACTGGCTGTGTTTTGTAGGTTTAAAATACAAATTTATCTATTTTTCAACTTCTGGATACACCTAGAAAAAAATGCAAAGTGTGTATGTGAGGCTTTCTAGCTAACTTGTTGAATCTATTCTTAATCAGGTGGTAAAACGCTTTCGTGAAGGTGGGTATAACACCCTCGTCTCTACGTGTGTTGGAGAAGAAGGCTTAGACATTGGTGAAGTTGACCTCATCATCTGCTTCGATGCTCAGAAAAGCCCAATTCGCCTCGTGCAGAGAATGGGCAGAACGGGGCGCAGGCGGCAAGGCAGGATTGTTGTTATCCTCGCCGAGGGGCGGGAGGAGCGGGTGAGTGTGAAGCTTTCTTCTTGCTGGGAAACCAGAGGGACTTGTTTACTGTGTTCCAGAAAACTGTGTAGTGTGCATTAAAAGTCATGGCAATCGTGAGTGCTCTTAGCAACGTCTTAACTGTCCACAGGAAAGTATAATAGCCCACTATGACCAAAAGAAAATGTCTTTTTCTTCCATGTTGAGAACTCCAAGCTTTGCTGTTGATAGTGCTTATTTTGTAAACAATAAACTGAGATGCAGAAAAAAACATTTTTTGCCAAGGTTATGGAACAATCTGTGGCAGAGATGAGAATGAAGCTCTGCGAGCTGGAGGGCTGTAAGTGTCTCTCTCTGAACTGCTGACGACACTGCGCTTTCAGACAAGTACTTAGTGGTAGCAGGCTTGCGTGTGAGGTCTGAAGAGATCAGCTTAAGTGGAAATCTACTTTTGCTAAATTCCTGAACCTCAGCACTCAACTCAGAGTATAATTAATCTTCTCTGAGCGCAGGCTGCCCCTTGGGAAACAAATGTACCAGGGGAAAGCTAAGCTGTGAGGTGGGGGAACTGATCTTCAGCTGTACCAGCACACTGACCAGCTCCTCTGGATGAGATCCAAAGAAGATGACAGGGTAGTGCTAGGTGGGAGGAGGCACGGCAATCCCTTTGACATCCTTCTTTGGTTAGATGCCTTGCAGTATAGTATGCTACTGCATCTTTACATTTTCATCATGATTTTCATCAAGAAGTTTTGTTGGGAGAAATTGGAAAACATAGGTCTGGAAATGTTGAGTTTGACAAGAATTTTTGTCACAGAAGCTGTCGTGACTTGCTCCTGCCCCCATCTCCCCACACGTTGCCCCCCAGGTTGGGTTCCCCGTGGAAGCTCGCTGCCATCCAGCAGGCTGGCTCGTGCCACCTGACTGCTTGTGCTGTGTCAGTCCCCTGGGTTCCCCCCTCGAACTTTCTGCCTTCTCCCTTGTGTTCCCAGGCATGTCGTGTTTTGCTTGTTTGTTTTTAACGTCTTGTGACAGCTCAGCTCAACGTGCATTAGCCTGGAAGGGAGCTCCTAGCTGCAGATTTAAACCGATACAAAGGTGAGGGCTCAGGAGTTCCTGAGGGGCTCAAGGCCTCTCAGACTCCTGCCAGGCCAAGCTGACACTGCCTGTGAAACACAGCAAAAAGGAACCAGACTGATTAGCAACAGTAAAGTAACAATTCTGTAAGGCAATTAAATTGTTAATAGAAAATTTGTTCTATAAAAAGACTTTTTACCTGTGTTAGGATTAAGAAAAAACAAAACTTTATTGGAATGTCTATAAGGCAGTTTAATAAAGTTCTCCCTTAACCTCTTCCAGTTTTATTCAGAGTGTCTTCTTGTGTCTGCCTCTTCAAGTCCTTGCTTCCAAAGATCATCTGTCACAAGAATTTAGCTGCCACGCTGGGCATACTCAGAGCACTCAGTCTGCTCAACTTGGCGTGCTGTCTCCATCAATGACCTGCGACAGAGACTCAGGGAAATGTATTAAGACAAGAAGTGTGCAGAGCAGGGACCAGTTTCTTTCTGTAGTTTCTCTATCATCTTGGTTTCTCTGTTGCGCAATAAAAATGAGATGTAATTAAAAGGACTTGAGGCACGCGTGATATTAACAAATAACCTTATACCTTAATTTGTTTGACCTCTTTTCTTCCTGATGTAATGTGATTTACATCATCCCTATATCTATTGCAGATTGTGAAGTCCTCCAGGCAAGGGCTGTGTTTCTTTTTCTCTCAAGTGTCATGCCTCCTTCTGATTTACTTATGGGATAGAAAAATCTGTATATTAAGTTTATATTTTGTGTTATTTATTTTAAGGATTTTTAAGGCATGTTTGCAACTTAAAGGACAATCACTGTTCTTTAGTACCTCTTTGCTTTTTATTACATTTGCCTTGAATGTTTTACAGAGGCACAAAATGAGCATTCAAATTTCAATTGACTTAGATATGTTAGTTTGGAAGCTTCGTAAAATGGGAAAAAAAGAACTTAGAAGCTATTTTTAATGTAATCATGATCAGATTTTCAGTGCAACTTTAGTACTTTATTGTTTTCCTCTATATCCTTTTGCTCCTTTCTTCTCTGTAATTGATGCCCCCATCATGCCATGATGTGGGGGCATACTGCAAGTCTTGGACTTGCAGTTCAGGAACTTGAACATGCTGTTGTGTTGATCTTACTGACCATGTCCACAGAATAGGGCATGTACGTAGTTCTCTGGCCCTTGCATCATATTTTGTTTTATTTGTGTTTGGGAAGAAAAAAAAAGTGCATGACAGAACAAAACATAATGAAAACCCCACAGACACTCAGGCGTTCTTTTGCTTAGTCATGTGGAAAAAGCAGTTCAGCAACATATGACTTTTCCTTTCTTTTACAGACTTACAATCAAAGCCAGTGTAACAAAAGGAGCATCCAGAAAGCTATTTCAGGAAACAAAGTGCTTCATTTTTACCAGCATAGCCCGCGTATGATTCCAGAAGGCATAAATCCAGAGTTGCATAAAATGTTTATTACTGCTGAAAAATATGAACCAAACAATTCAGGAATGGTTTCCAGAGGGAGAAGATCTACTTCCCTTCAAAATAAATCTGCTCTCTTTTCCTGTGTCACTGGTAAGAGGATTATGGTGTTTCTGTAAGCGCTCTGTAAGCTGCTATCTCATGTCGTTGTATTACAGCATATCAAAACTGCGCTCCCACATGAGTTTGGGTCTCTAGCAAAAGTGTCCTTCCGACAGCTCTAACTTTTAAACTGTGATATTGAGCTGGCTGCTGCTTTGATTCTGCATTCTTTTCCTTTAACATCCTGAAATCACAGTTCTGTCCTTCAGTATCTGTACTTTGTATCAGACGTTTGGTCTGAACGTTCATGGTCTGAACTTTTGGGTAGACCTGTGCGGTGTCGAGAGTTGGACTTGATGATCCTTAAGGGTCCCTTCCAACTCAGGATATTCTATGATTCTATGATTCTATGTTTGTTTCATCCTTCCCCATAGAGCTTCCCATAGAGTCAATGACTGAGGGCCAGAAACTCCAGCAACAAACAGAAGAGGCCAATGTTAATGCCTTCTGAAGACTTCTGATATGCCTGTCAGCTGGCATACTTGTCACTAAATCTTTAGTGTTAATTCTATACTAGATCTGTTTTTTAGCTAAAACACCTAGGCTTGATTCTTGTATTAATGCAAGAAATGTGTCTTTCATACTGTTGGAAGTTAAAATAAAACAGGAATGCTTGAAAACTGAAGGATTTTGAGGGGAAAAATGGAGAAAGCAAACGTAGGATATTGGGACCAGATGACCTCCAGAGGTCCCTTCCAGCCTCAAATATTCTGTGATTCTTTGATTTATTGCACACGCTTTTGGAGAAAAATAAATCTTAAAAAAGAGAAATGGCTCCTCAGCTTGTTCACTTAGGTAGCCCTGGAATGAGCTTATAAAAGAGGAAGAAAAGGCTACATTTTACAAATACTAGGAAATCAATCACAATCTCTTTTGTTAAGTGCTTTCAGTACTTTAAAAAACAATAGCAACTGCTTGGAAGGAAGAAAACTCCAAAAAAAAAATTCAGAAGCTTCATATTCCAGTGTCTGAGTAGTTAGACTTAAAGGTTAGTGTTTTTAAACTCTTCTGACCACAGAAGTTCTTACTGTCACAGTCTGCCTCTGATCCCCTTCTGAACACCATCCAGGGCAAACTAAAGCCTGAACAGAGAAGAGGGGAAGCAAGCCACAAAATCATGCAGAAAAGATTCCTTTCCGTAAGCTGCAATTCAGTTCATGCTATTTCCCATTTTGCAGGGTAGAAATGTACTGGAGAAGGACTAGTATCAGTAGATCAGTCTGTACCTGCCACCCTCAGCCTAACTTCTTGCCAAGTAGCATGTGCTGCAGCCATAACCATGGTACGGTTGTGATGGTGCCCCTGATCACATTGCTTTTCCAGCACACCTCTCCAAGGCTTGCTTATCTGGGTTCTGTACACAATCCAGGAGGTGCCGAATAAGGAGAAGCAAGGGTGGTGTAAGAAGACACAACTTGGGAGAAAAATAAAAGTGGGGCAAAACATGGAATTAAAAAAATCATTTTAGAATGTTTGTAACTCTGTCCTGGAAAATAGAAATGAGAGGCTTGAAGTGCACAAAGCAGATAATACACTTGAACACATTTCCTGCTGAGGGAATAGCACTTCAGAGGCTGTAATTACCAGGTTCCTTTTGTGTGAAATAGGTTAGCAGCTGCCACACTGAAGTACACGGCGTATGTGGTGATCTATCAGTTGCTGAGGCTGAATGTGATTGACTGCCTATCTTGGAAACTGGTGTTACATCAGTGCAAATTGCTGACGCTTTTTTCATACTGAGCACCAGGCTTATGTGCTAAGGTCCCCTTCGTTACTGTATGAAGCAAGTGCCTGATATTCAAGATAAGACCCAAACAGAAGAAAAAGTTCTTTAATTTTTGCATTTTCATGTACTAATTTCAGTGCTCCCTTCCATGTTATAAAATGGACAAAGGTAGCTGTAATGAATAAGTTTTGTGTGTTCTTATCTATCCTTTCTTGCTTTTCATTTGTTCTTGAGGTTCGGTTGATCTTCAGATTTGTCCATGGAAGGATGTGTGAACAGAAACTGAATTATCCCAGGCAGAAGTATCATAGTAATTCCAAGCAATCTCCTCCTTTCCTAGCTAAATTTAAATATTTCCTTTTCTTAATCTTAATCATTGGGGGTAGCATTTCTGAACAGGTATCTTTGGAGATAGCTCAAGGTTTTTGTTTTGCTCGTCTTTTGTTTTCAAATTACTGTGCTGAAAGATCCAGATAATCATCTTTAATATGATATTTTCAGGTTCTCTGCCAATATCCCCGTTCTGCGAGAGATACACAACCACAATAGTCATGGCACGTAATAGCTAACATGCCTTAGATGTGCTCTTTCCATACCTTGTTTTTCCTACTAGCTGAATGTAATTTTAAGGTATCAATAATTTCTTTTGCTTTTCTTTTTATGTTGTATTTGTCCAGGTAAAATCTCATTTTGTGATGACTTCTTCCCCTGATTCTTCTCAATTAGTCTGCCTTTCCCTGCTTCCAGATGGTATCAGTCACTGAGTTGGATCTTATTGTGCTTTTTGTTTGATTTTAGAATATCACATTATTTCCTTAATTGCCATTTTTATCATAACTGTGCAATCTTTTACTGTCTTTCTATAATATACCTAAAATATGCCTTCTTTAGTCTCTCTGTGGATTTTTCACAGAATCACAGAATTGAAGGGGTTGGAAGGGACCTCGAAAGATCATCGGGTTTTTGATGCCATTCCAGTTGCCCATGCTTTTCAATACAGTTGTGGAAGGGCCTTTTGGATGCCTGATAAATTTTCTCAGCTCATCTCCTGTTTGAATTAAACATGCATAATTATTTGCACTGCTTTCAGTGGAAATACTGCAGAAAAACTGCTGTTTTCAATGTTTGTTGTCTCTGAAAAAAGCAGTGAGTCAAGGAGGTGTTTATGCATGGGTGCTCCAGTTCCCTAAGTTCAGATTTCTCACCCTGACAGTACGGGGTTAGCAGAAAGTCACCGTTTTGTGTGCTGCACCAAGAATGTAACACTTGGCATGTGTCTTACATCAACTATGTCTTGCTCTGCTTTTCTCAGTAGAGAGCTGTCTCCATCTAATTCAGACAACAGCTGGTATTTTGCTTCTGAAAATTTGATTGCTTTCTACGATGCATATACTATTTTTAAAGTGTTTTGACTTTGCCTAATAAGGTTACCTACATCTAATAGGTCGTCTGTTTGTTTGTTTGTTTAAACATCTTTCAGTTACACCTAAGATGCATTATTTTTTTCAGCCAGTGACACGGCCTCTCCAAAATACTGGTTGCATCCTTGAATGCATGCCCAGAACAGCTGCTCGTGCTGTTGGGGGGAGCGTGAGTATCAGCTATAACCTGCCCAAGAGGGACCTCAGCAGCAGCACTATTATTAAATTCCCTTTTAGTTTTGGGAATTCTTCATCCACACAGAGAGTTCTGGTAATCTCAGAATTGCGGCTCCAACAAATTGGAGCTGTTCTGTTCAGCCGTGAGGGTTCCCCATTAGTGCAAATAGACACCCATTTCCTGGGGCAGCTCGCCCTTGGCTGCAGCAAGCTATTATTTCAGAGTGCTCTGCAGAACTCGTAGTGACAAGCTTTTGCCTTTTGTGAAGAATGGGTTAATGAATTTAGAATTTGTGAACATTAAAAACAAGGTTTTTGTTTGTCCCTTTGTTTTTTGGCCAGCCCTTAAGAGTTAAATGGTATTTTACACACATGCTGACAGAGTCCTGTTTGTCTGCATCCCTGTTTCTCTCCATTTTAGTCAGGCTTCATTGCATGTCAGTGTAACAGCTTAGAAATGTGTGCTCGTCTAAGATGAGTAGAACAAGCATGGAGAGGGTACCAGTAGTAAAAAGTAGAAGTGATAACTTGAGCAATAGTTTGCTTTAAGACAATTGCCTTTGGTCTGCTTCACTTTCCCTCCATTTAACAGCAATCAGGCTTTAGAGAAGAAAAATAGTTTGAAAGTAGGCTTCAGCTCGTGCTTTCCTCCTTTACCCTGATGCATCAAAGTATTCGGGGCAGATGGTCAGGCCTTTCCCCATATTGCATGGAATTGATTCTGCAGAAGGGAAGAATTGAGCAACCTCTAAGTTAGGCATTAACCTAACTTACCTGCTGGACCACATCGCTCTTCTTTACAAGCCAAGGGACTCCCTTCCATTCCCTCTTGAGGAGATCTGTTGTGTCTTGTCAGGTACAGAGGCCATTGTCTTGACAGCCCACAATATTTGTTCTACTCAGGAACAGAAACTTCATAGCTCAGTTATTGAGCCCAGAGCTTCGGGAAGTGTCTGTTACTGCATTTTGCAAGCTGTTGGATGCCTTCCTGCCTGTGTAATGTTGGGCAGTACAACCACCTGATGGTATCAGAGGATCCTCTTGCCTTTGTTAGGAGGAGCTGTGTGGTGGTTTTACCCTGCTGGGGAGCTGAGCTCCACCACAGCCACTCCTCTCACTTCCCTCCTCAAAGGAAAAGGGGAGAAAATAGGATGGGAAGGGCAGAGATAAGGACAGGGAGATCACTCACCAGTTACTGTCACTGGCAAAACGGACTCAGAGTAGGGAGAGTAGTGTAACTTGCTGTCTGATCCCACTGGGCAGGAGTTGGACTAGGTGATATCAGAGGTCCCTTCCCACCCTGGCTATTCTATGAGGCTGCTGATATCAAAGCAGAGCAATGAGAACTACCACCCACCTTGGGGGCTGCAGGGCTGCTTCTTGCTCCTTGCTCTCCCAGCTCCTGTTGCCCAGCAGTTTTTTCTTCCCCCTTTCTTAAATCTGCTCTCCCAGAGGCCCAACCAACTTCACTCAGGGCTCGGCATCAGGTCCCTTTTGGAGCCGGCTGGAGCTGGCCCTGCTCTGACATGGGGCAGCTGCTGGGCTCTGCTCACAGAGGCCACCCCTGCAGCCCCTGCTACAAAACCTTGCCACGGAAAGCCAATACAAGTTTTCCTCTGGATCTGTAACACAGAGAACTGAAGTCATCTGTTGTTCTCACCGTTTCCCTTGGCGTGTCTGGATGGCATGTTCATCACCTGGACTGTCAGGGAGAGTTCTGGTACGCTGCCTTGATAACCATCTTCAAGAGCAAGAGAGATGTCAAAATGGATCTGTTTGCCTCTGAAGTTTTTTGCTGTTGTCTGCTTTTTCCTGTCTAGCAACTTGCTCTTTGAAAATGCCATCTTGGTTCCTTGGCAGACTGTCTTTCTTTCTTGTTGGGTATGAAGATATGTCTTAAGTGAGGCAGTAGAAGTCTCTTCGGACTGGCCAAGGCCATTAGGTTTTGACTACAACGGAGTGCCCTTCCTGGCCTTTCCTTTATGCCCTGTGCAGGTAGCAATCTCGAGAGCTCCGTGCTAATTCAAGACTGAAATATTCTGTCTTGGTGTATGGGTGCGGGTAGTTCCTGCTAGAGCCAACTTAACACTAAGCTCTTATAAACAACAAGAAAGGCCATGAGATACACTTTTCTTATAGATGTTTTTAATTTTCATTTTTCTTCAAGTCTCTCTTCCTCTTCTACTGAGTCCCTGACCTGTGTGTTAGCTGTAAATAAGTGGAACGCTTCCTAGACTCAGTTCAAACGTATTTAAACACTTCAGTGTTGGTTAGACTTTTCCAGCTGTGAAAGAGTTAGCAGGAAGTGAACCTTGTACTCAGGACTTTCAGCGATCTGGGTTTGAGTCTCCTGCAGACATTGTCACATCGTCCCTGGAGATGCAGCATTTGGAAACTGCAATGTGAGAGGACTGAGAGATGCAGGCTGATTCCTCTAACACGTCATTAAATCAGAATAGGGTGTTGGCTGCATATTCATCCCAAATCCTGTCTCAGAGCGATTTTCAAATTAACTTAATTATTTTTCTCCAAGCTTCACACATCCAGGCTGAAGGCAATCACACATTAACTGCTCCTAACAGTGATGCTTTGGATGTCCCTTTGCTATTTGCACTGACGGCAGTTTTGGGGGATCTGGCATTGTTGCTGCACACAGCTGGCACAGTATGTGGTGGTTGTGCCAGGGCTTGCTGTCAGACTGACAAAGTTACTCAATCTCTCAGTGTCACTGGAGCTTGCTCGCACAGGGCTGTGCAGCACCAGGGCCTTCTCTTCAGTGAACTGCCATATGAGCACATATTTTGTTTCTATCTATATGTTGATGCTCACGGATTCCCCATACTCACCATTTGGTGTTACGAGTCTAAATAAAACTAATGGGCTCTCCTTTTCTTTTCCCTGCTCCTTCAAAATTTTCATAATGCTTTTGTTTCTGTCCTCCTATTCATCTACATGTCCTGAGCAGTTTAAAATGGAAAAGAGATTGATTCAAGAAATGAATAAGAAATATTTTTGATATAGCAAAATGATGTTACTTTCCAGTACTTAAAGAGTAACTTAAAAATAAAAACAAACAAGCAAACAAACAACAAACTGCCAACCAACCAAAAAAACATGCAATTTATTTGTAGTTTGTTCTCCCTGGTGTCCCCCTGAGGATTACATTTACAAGTCCAAGCCCTGTGCTTTCCCTGTTTGCTGAGCTGTCTTCAGGGCCTGTTGGTGTCTGATAGGTTGAATCAAAATCTCTATTAATATCTGTCAGTGCTTCTTTATGTGAGGCCTTCCCCAAAGCAATCACTTAATAAATAGATGTGTCCAAAGTCTAGCATGTGCAACTTTGTTTTGATATTTTGTTTCTGACAGCAGATTCTCTATATCTGGTTCTGGTTGTGGCAGAAAGAAAATACGTTTCTTCTGACTGATACTACACAAAGTTGTTTTTTTTTCTTCTTCTGTGTGTCTTTTTTCTTGAAGTAGATAATATTTTCCCCTTCTTTCCTCTCCAACAGGCCCAAAGGAAATACACAGTCATGAGAATTGGTCTTTGTCAGCTGAGGAATTTGAAATATGGAACAGACTTTACAGGCTTAAAGAAAGCGATGGAGTAAAGGAACCGATACTGCCTCAAATTCAGTTTGAAACCTTAGAAAACCTGGAAGAAACATCAGTGAGTTTAACCTAAATGTAATGTTTTCTTTGACACGTAGTTTAATGGGAACTCTGGGTAAGAAAGTTAACTATGAATTTGAAGGATGTCTATCTTAAAAATGCAATTTGGAGAATGACATGCAGGTTTTTGAAGTTAAGAATTTAGGAATTAGATGTTTGAAATGAGTTTTTGAGGTTAGGTCTGTTTGTTAAAAATAGAAGGAAAAAATCTCCCAGTGTCCAATAAGTTCTGCTCCTGCTTCTAAGAATTTCAGGCAGGACACTGTATACATGATGGTATTGTATCACAGCTTTTTGTTACCTTGTTTATACAACTATAGAAGTGTTACTGGTAGAAAATTCAAGTTTTGCAAGCTCTTTTCTGATCCCAAGGGGAAAAAACGGAGTTTTTATGCCATTTTACTACTTAAAACAACCTGTATCTGATGAACAGCTCTGACAATGCAAAGCCTGTATTTTTAATTGTTTGTTTTAGACTGGACTTAAACATTTGCGATGATGTTCAGATACTGTAATGTTCAGATACTGTTCAGATACATTCAGAGTGTTTATTGACCCTGACAGAGAGGCAGGAATTGGTTTTGCTGAACAATTTCTTAACTAAAATCTCCTTGCCAATCTTAATTTTAAACTGCAGAAGCCTGAAGAGGAGGGAACTCATAAACTTTCCTTGTCTGAGTGGAGTATTTGGCAGAATCGTCCTTTTCCTACAAGTATGGTTGACCACTCGGATCGCTGTTACCATTTTATTAGTGTTATGGAAATGATAGAACTGATGAGACATGAACAGGTGAGGTATTTATATTTGTCTGTCTGTAAGCGTGCACGTGTATTTAATGCACAGTTAGAATACTTAAAAAATAATGAGTGCTCTACTTTTGTCTGGTTAGTTGAAATAAAAAAAAAGGAAATGTTTGTGTTGGGCTATGTTATTCATTAAGAAATGGATAATGTGCATTTAATTTTGTTTAAAAAATGTCTCCCACTGGTGTTCTGTAATTCTTACTCTTCTCCACAGAAGTTGTTTATAAACCCTCAGTGTTCTCCCTCCAGTTCTATACGTACTGCTTTTTCTTGTGTTGAAGTTTTCTAGGTCATCAGAATCTGTTGCTAAGCTGCCAGAGTTTCCTGAATAACTCCACTAACCAAGGAAGAGAATAGAGACGTTGTAGTTGTACTCCTTGCTCAGAAAGTGTATTAATAGAAGGTTGTAAATAGACTTTTAGAGCTAAGATAAGCTTCTCCATCACAGGACAGTGGCATTCTTGACTTCTTTGAGAGTCTGTGTTCTCTGGCTTGGGTCAATAACATATTGCCAGAGAGAGAGGATTTCAGAGGGGTGTTCAGGTGTAGAGGGCTGAAGGAATTCAATAGACAAAGGAACAGTTAAAAATTTTAGATTTCTTTTTCTGATGGAGGACTTCACTCCCCACCACCAAATCAGACATTTGAAGCATTTGTGACTTAAGTTCCCTTACTGAAAGTGTCCTGCTACCAGAAGGCTGCTCAGGTTCCCAAGTGTCTTCAGAGTTGTGGTAGATGCTAACACCTGGCACCTATAAAATAATCTACAGAGCAAATTGGTTAGTTGCAAGTGAGTCGTCAGTATTCCGTCAAAATAGATGCAGAAAATTGTAAGCAAAGCAGAGTATCTAACACTTGCTTTTAAAAAAACTTTTACTAGAGACGTGTCTGCCTGTTGTCCCTCACTGGAGCGAGGCACAACTGCCTCTGCTGTGTACTGAACAGTCAACAGAGAGGATGCTCCCTCATCAAGCAGGGCCCAACACGATAGCTTCATGGCCATCACCTTAGATTTTGCTTAGTGTGACGATGCCATAGCATAGGCATAGGCACAGCATAGGCACGGGGCACGGTGCTACCTGCTCAGAAGTCACACTGCCCTGTGCCATCATGGCACACAAGCTCTCTCCCAAGTATTTCAGATCAGTCCCCTGTACAAGACATGGCAGTGCAGCAGAGAATCTGCGAATAGAGCCTTTTCACATTCCTGGAAAATGCTGGAAGATCTGTGTCAGAAAGGAAGGGGTATTGCTGTTCATTGATAACCAGTGAGAAACAGTTGGCTTTCACTGTTTCTAATTTAACAGCTAAATGTTAGCCTAATCATGGTGTCTTGTAAATAATGTTCTTGCTTCCAAAAGAGTGGGACTGCCTGTTATCTCATTCACCTTCTTCCTAGCTCAGCATTTCAGGCATGATCTGGATTGATTTTCAGCCAGCTTCCTCTGATCTGTCTTAACTAGTCGTAGGTGGAGATGCTGAACTTTCTCACCAGTTAGAGGAGAAGTGCATAACTGGATGCCATCGGCAGGCTGAAAACACCTTCTAGTGACTGCTGAATATGAGAGGTTACAACATGAGGCATTGCTCCACCCTGTTGAATTCTTATACAGAAAAACAAAGCACTTGCAGTAACTCTGACTATATCTGGCAAGGTTCACGAGGCAGAAGCTGTAATCAGCACTGGCACCCAGTTTTCAAACATAAGTGGTTCTTGGTCTGTTTGTTATACCTACACCAAATTGTCAAGGTTCAAGGACTTCAAAGCTTCATCATATTTTTCTTCACAAAAACAAAGATGGAATGTTTTAATTTATTTTGTCATTATTGACAGTGGTTTCTTGCATTAAAGTTTTATTAATATTTTCTTAATTTTCTTAAGTCAGCTTTGGCTTCTCTGAGAAGCAGTAATAGTCTTCCCAAGACAGGCTGTGTTCCCACTGGCCTTCGCCAAAGAGAAGGGAAGTGCATGCTGTATGCTCTGTTTACAGTGGAATCGCCTTGGACCAGTCACTGAGTTGTGGCAGTCCTTACTCATCAGGATTACACCAGAACAAACTTGCTGCCCTGCAGTTTGAAAGAGAACAGTCTTCCGTACTGCTAACATGAGAGGATGTGTGAGTTTGCAGGAGGTTGTTTTGTTTTCCTCGGTACCAGTCTTGTCCTAGTTCAGTCTTCCTACAGCTTCAGTTCTGGTGCCTCAGAAAATGCACACAGAGGAAAGAGGGTTACAGCTCCACGGCAAATCAGACCAAAGAGCCTTGCTGTATACTTCTTGCATTAGATAATTGAAGGCAGTGTTAGGATTCTTCTCTTCTCAAGGTTGAGTTCCTTTGGCACAAGAAACTTGTTGCCTTGTACCTAATGTGGTCTAGCCTCTGACAGTCTTGATGGTATGGCTGGACTTGCTGCAATCTGATGAGCCATTGAAGAGATCTTGTACTGGGGGACTAAAACTGGATCAGATGCTGCAGATCAGGTTCCCCAGGTGCTCAGCACAGGAGAATAATCACTTCCCTTGCCCTGCTGGCAGCAGTCTTATCAAAGGAGCCAGGATGTGTTCGTCTTTGTTGCCACAAGGGCACACTGCTGTCTCATTTTTCTGTCTTGAGGTATCTGTCATCCTGCTGGCCCTGTCCTAAAGTGTGTCACCTGCTTCCCCTCTCCTGGCATCATCTGCAGACCTACCGAAGGTGCACTCGGCACCTGCAGTCGAGGTCAGTAATAGAAATGTTAAATAGCAAAGAACTCTGAGAAGGACTCCCAGCAACTAGCCACTGGCTGGACTCCATACCAGTCCTCGTCCTTTGATCAAACTGTATCCCAAACAGTTCACTGTGAGATTGTGTCAAAAGCCTCACTAAAGTCAAGGTAAACAAGGGCTGCTGCACTTTTCCTGCCCATGTAGCCTGGTAACATCTTCATAAAGGGCAGCCTTGAATTCTTCATCCCTATGTTTTGTGTGCTTGTTGGGATATCCCTTTAAAAACTTGTATTTGCTACTTTGATTTGAAGTTTGTACTCTAAATTTAAAATTGGACTAAATATAACATTAGCATGGCATTCTAACTTCACACGTTTAGATTTTCCTTATGACAGAGTGTTTTGCATCATTCCTGACACGGCTGCATATAAAATTGTTCACGTCAGGATCTTTAAAAATTAAGCAAGCTTTGCCAAAACCTGATTGTGCCATGTTGCCTATAGCCAGACGTGCAGGGAGGCAGGGTTAATTTACTTTGACAGTAGAAACTGCTATACTGTTTTTATTCTTATTGTAGAGTCCTTGTTTGGAGAATAAAATACTAATTAAAAATGTATAAGTAGAGCACAATAGAAGAAATTCAGATTGGTAGGCAATGTTTTGAATTTGTGCATTGCTATTAAGGCATGGTTTTGTAGGTGGGTACATGTCTTGGCCGTGTTCCTGGTTCTGGTACTGCGGAGGCTGTGCTGGGCAGCATTGCACCTGCCAGAAGAGCTGCTTGTGTTGGCAAGTGCAGGGCTGTCAGACGCCGGCCCCGTGCATTTTTCTGCCACTGTACTTCCACAAGCACTTCAGTTAAGCATAAGACTGGGAAAATTGTGAGGTTCAAAATAATGCTTTTCTGCCAGATTTGATTTCAACCCTCTTTAGTGCCCTGCTCCCCTTCACAGTGAGACCCCTGGGATGCACTGTGCTTGCTGAAGGCACAGGCAGTGCAGGGACAAGCGTGCTGCTCTCAGCACCAGTGCCTCCTGCCCCAGCACAACGTGCTCGTGCAGTGCCTGGGTTAACGTGCCCGCAGACACACTGCATATGCTCAGTGTGAGCACACCAGTCTGGATAGTCTTAATTCCAGCTTGCTGATTTCTACACCACTTGGCCCTAGGCATTCTTGGTGAAGATTTTTGCTGTAGCAAATAGAAAATTTCCTAAGTTTCACCTTACTTTAGTATTTGGGTGTGTTTTGAAATTGTAGCAGATGCTATTAATAAGCATGAGGAGAGGATAAAGGGATATTACATCAGCCTCCGGGAAATTGACCTGTAGCAGAAGTTACGCTTGTAAAAAAACTACCTAAAATGTTTGTCTGGTATGAAAATGAGGATAGAAACAATGATGTTTTAGCAGTGATTCACAGGTTTTTGCAGGCTCTGTGTGTAATGTGCATCCAAGTTCCTGCTATAAATATTCTGTAGCCAAATTTATCACTGCTAATCTCTCTGACGTTCATTTACGGTTCTTAATAGCAGAGGGATAAAGACAGATACAAGTCAAAGCTATTTCCTTAAATAACCAGGATATTGAACTTCAAACCACCATTTTATTGATTATTTTCTTACTTAGGTATAAAGCATAAAACCAGCCAGTTATTTTAATATGAATAACCCAATGATCTGGAAATTTCTGATGCACTAATTATTTCTTGGGAAGGATCTCATTCAGAGATTAGTAATAACACCAGCCAGCTCAGGAGGGGTGTGTGTGTTCTTTTTGGGTATCTGCTGTTGTGGAAGACTGCTCAGGAATTCAGCACTGTAGTTTTCTTTTCCATTTATTCATTCAGTTAACGTTTCCAAGAAATCTCCTATGCAGTTGTGTTTTGCGTAAGATTTAAACATTTGATTAAAAGGCTTAGATATTTTTAAATAGAAGTGAAAATGTTTGGAATAATTCTATTTGTATTGTATTTATATGCTTTTAATAACTTGGAGAAAAGAATGGCATATTGGAAAGCAAATAAAAAAAGAAATCCCAGAGAGGAGCCCTGCAAAGGCACCCCCCTGCAGAAAAGCCCTTAATGCCTGCATGGCTTTATCGCTACAGCAACGAGGACCGGGCAGATGGGATTGGATTTTCTCCTAACTACAAGCATGGATTTTTGTGTAACACGGTAACAAATCAAGTTGTCCTTATGCAAAATAATTCAATAGCTTTTAAGCATTTTTGAAAATTAAACTGTACTCTTTGGAAACAAGGTCAGGGCAAAGTAATCGCTTTTATTGAAATTGTGTCTGACCAAGATCCTGAGGATTTGTAACAGGAAATACTGAGGTGCAAGTGCACTTTTTTCTGGGAGGTAGGCAATTGATAATGACTTTTAAAAGTCACAATGTCATCATGTGTGGAACTATTACATGGGCATCCATTTCCTGCTGCAAACCTGGCAATCAGAAGTCCAGTCAGAGCAATCTAACACCCGGTAACGCTGATTATCAGCGCTGTCAGTGACAGGGACAGGGGACTGAGAAGGGGTCTTTAAGGTAAGGTCCCTTCCAGCCCACACCTGCCTGAGATTCATGAGGTGAAGTGCTGGACCAAGGGAAAATTCTCCTGGAATACCCTGGATTTCCGAAGAACCTGAAGATACTTTCCTGATTGTGAGGTTAAATCAAACATGTTTGGGGGAATACAGTGATTCCACTGACTTTTTACCAGGAGATACTGAATCAAAGTTAAAAATATTCAAATAAGGGCAATGAAAAGGATAGCTTTGTAGGCCCTTGTTGGCAATCCTATGTCTGGTTAAGAACCTGGTCCGAGATGTGCAGCACTTCTTGCCAGCCAGCAACAAAACCAGACTGCACGTGACGTTTGGTTATGGGGTTCACAGTGCACCCTCAGGCCTTTCTGGAGCTCTTGGTTTAAGCTGTGGGTGTCTCTTCACTATTGGGGTGCCAAATCTGTTTTACACCCCAGAGAACAGGTGAAGCAAGCACTCTGTCCCAGGATTCCCAACAAGGACTTCTGCAGAGGGGTCCCCGCGTGTCCTGCACCACAGAGACCCCAGGGGAAGGCGCCCAGGGGCAGGTGCGTGCTGTGCTGTGCTGTGCCGTGCTGTGCTGTGCTGTGCTGGCAGGCAGCAGGGCTGCCCCGGGGAGCCCGCAGACATCTCCACTCCCTAATTAAATGAGTTTTCCTTGTGCCATATTGATTCCTCTGATCTTGTTGCCAAATGGTTTGAGCCTGAACTGTAATTAAGCCCTTGTTTAGATGGTTCAAACCTTTAATTGCAGGTGTGCTGTTGTTAATGGTCCTGTAGGGTTTTATGTGCGCAGCGAGAACCCAGCAGAGCGATTTGGCAAAGGATGCGGGGCTGTCACCCGTGTGAAAGGGACAAGGGGACCGAGCACGTTGTGTGGTACCTGGAGGGGCTTAGCTGGGTTAATCTGAGGTAATGCTCCCGCTGTGTTTGGGGGCGGCTCGCTGGTGCTCTCACTGCTGCCTGAAAGTCTCCTCAGGTCCGGGCACGCCAGCCAGAAACACTCCTTCCTCATAACGTACATGGTCTCAGTTTTCTGTAAGACACGGCATAATGCTGCAGCTCAGGGAAAGCAACTAAATGTAAAGCATGTGAGAGATACATGGCTGTCAGCTAAAAGCTGCAGGCAGGAGCAGCTTGAACAGCAGCAGCACTGCTAGATGCATCGGTAACGTTATCATCAGGAGGAGAAACATCACAGCTTTTGTAGTCGTGGTTTCTATGTCCGTTGGGCTCCTCTGATGAATCAACTAAGGATGTTTTTAAGGGCTGTTTGGTGTATATAATAAATTTGAACTTCAAAAAATAGTTTTTGACAGCATTTCTCCCTGCAGTCTCTGTCAGAGACTACGCACTCATGGAATAGGAGGGATTGATTAACCAGTTCCTAAAAGGTCTGCCCAGCACTCAGATGGCAGACGTTATCAGTGAAATCACATAGGCATCAAAATTGTTTAACCTATCTGAAAATGGCCTAAAAAGGGAGAGGAGCACAGTATTTTATTATGTACAGCCCAGTTTGCCAAGCGTCTGTGCAGGATTCCCGAAAGGCAGAAGCCCTTTTTGTGGGAATGGAAGGAGATGGAGGAGAACTGCACACTGATTCCTCTGCCCTCCAGCAGTCTGCCATTACAACTGACTGCATGTCTTGGAGGTGTGCTTTATCTTCCTCAGCGAGTGTGTTAAAATATCTGTTTGAATTTAACAAATTCAAAGCAATAATTATATCCTAATAAATGTTTGTAAACCTTGCAAAGAAGTGAGGGGAGAACGGTCGTGGCTGCGAGCATTTGAGGCATGGTTTTGTGTTTCAGAATACATGACAGGGTCTTCCACATGAGGAGGAAGGGGTTTTCGCTTGAGTGTTAAGGGATCAAACGATCACCTGTGAGGATAAATGTGTAACCTCTTGTCATTCAAGTAGATTGCAATCTGCTGCTTTGACATCTGCTCTACCTGCTTGTGAGAAACGCTGTGGGAAAACCACCAGCCTTCTTGTTGTAATTGTTACTGGTATTCATGCTAAACCATGAGCTAACCAGAGAAGACACCCGTGTGAATACATTGGCAGTGTTTACTCATCAGGATTTAACACTCGGTGTAAAAGTTAAAAATCCCAAAGCCTTTCTTCCCTAGGTCTAACTAAAAGCAGTTCTGAAAATAGTTTTTTCTCTCTGGTGTCAGAGCAGACTTCAGTGCCAGTTCGTGCTGCTTTTGCTTCAGTTCTAACACAGGGCCCAGTTAGAGAAGTTGTAATTGTTAACATCTGTATCATGTCTGCTTATTGACTTGTCTTTTCATTTTAAAATATCAAAGTAAATATCACTATGGTTTGGGCAGACGTCAGCCTTACTAGAAAACACACATCTGAAGTAGTTTATTAGGAGGGAGAGGTTAATTTTAATGTTGACATTAGCAATGTATTTAAATTTAAGTGCTGGAGAACATACAGATATACATGATAATACATGTAAGAATGAAGATTTTAATATCTTGTTTCCTTTTTCCTTTTTATGTTCTGTATTAAGAAACCTATTGCTTTTTGTACTGAACCAGTCCTCTGAGCAGGGCTATTGGTTTAGTATGACAAGATCAGTGAGGTGCCTGTGTCTGCTCGCCCGTGACCTACTTGCTGACTTGCTGCTACACACTGGAGCTCACCAGTCTGTGAAAGAGCTGAACAGCAAATTTAAGATTCTGCAAGTTGTACATATCCCAGCTGCAATGTGGTAATTACAGCTTTGTCCCCTCACTCCATCAGTATTACCTAGACTTGCTGGGAGAAAGTATTTTGGATGACTAAGTTGAACTAGGCTGAAGCAGACCAGTTATATAACTCCGTGTAAGCCTGGAATTGGGTTACCAACGTTTGTCCTAGATGCGAAATTCATCTCCTGGGCTGCTGTCCTGACACACAGCAGTTCTGCTAGATGTTTGTGTTCTCTCTCTTTGTTTTTTTCCTTTAATTGCTGTGCTTACATACATTTGCAAGCCAGGAAATTTTGGAGAAAAATCTGCAGAAATGTGAATGCAGCTAGATACAATTTTTAGATATGGCTGGTTGTTTTCTTGTTGGTGTAGTTCATGTATAGAACATACATCGGGCTTCTAGTAAAGGATAGAACTCTTGTAACATACAAATTTAAGTACAAAAATGATTTTTTCTGTATCTTGAGTATTTTTTAAGCCTATCAAGAATAGATGAGGTGGGGTCTGAGTCCTGAAGACAGAGGCCTTTCTAGCAGCTTATATGGATATGACTGTTTGTTCTTGCTTCTGTTCTCTGAACTTTGCCAGTTCTATGAAATCATTTTGAGGAGTGGGACTAGACTTCTGTGTAGTGTTCACGTTATAGTGGAAGCATGAGGATAAGCAGTGGCCTAATAAAGTTCTTCACTGCAACAGCTCCTCACTCCAGCTCTCTGTCTTGTACACAATTACTTATCCATGCAAGAAAATTTCCTGTTTTGGTCTCTGCTGGTGGTTTTAAAGATTTCAGCAGGGACTTTTTTGGAAACCTTTTGGAAAACAGGAAGACTGTATGCATGAGAGCTTCCCAACTCTTGTGTTTGTTGGTCACTTCAAAGAAATCTAGTGGTCTGTATGGGTTTATAAGGTTGGTTGTTTTGTTGGTTTGATTTCGTTTTCAAAAGTAGTATTGACTCCTCTGAAGAGACTCATCCAGAAATTATATGTTAGAGCTTCTACTAATTTATTCGGTATACAGTTAGCAACCTAGAGCTTCCCAAATCTATCCCTGACCATTAAAAAAATGGCATCACATTTGCCACCTTCTAGATCCCCACGTATGTAAGCAAGAGATTGCATACCAACCATTATCAATCAGGAATTTTGTTTATGAATTTCTTTAGGTCCTTTGCATGACGTGACACTGTCCTTTTACTTGTTGCTACTCCTAAACCTGTAACTCTTTGTTTCATTGTGTTGACAGTTAAATGATTTGCTCTTAACTTGTTTACCTCTGGTCCAGTTGTGATCTGAATTACCATTTTGCCTACTTAGAACCCTCACCTTTTCCTGCAGGTTTAATTACTGTTTAGGTTGTTTTACTTTGGGTTACTTAAAAAAATGTGAAACAAAGTAGGGCCTACAGTGGTCTGAGCTGCATCGCTTAGAAGTGTGTTGGGCGGAAAAGAGCATCACCTACTTCTGTTTCAATATAGCTTAGTGGTTTGGCAGCTTATCAATCTTCAATCCATTTAATGTATGTTGTGGTTTTACAGTGCTTGGATACTTTAATCAAAATATTGTGCAGCATTCAGTCATGACTTACGTAAATCTAAACCATATCACTATCAGCACCGTTACCCTGTCAACCAAATACGTAAACTCCTCAGAGGATGTATGTAAAATTAATTGGACCAGGTCTTGTTGCTTGTTGTTTGTTGCTGCTCTTCTTTGATTTTATCTGGAGACCTCCATATCTTGATTCTTTTTTTTGGCTGAACTTGAGGGAAAATAATCATTTTGGACCTACAATATCAAAATCGTCCTCAAACCCTTTCATATTAATTGTTTCTTCACTGTTTTGACAGTAAGACTTCTTATAAGTCAGCATGTGTAGCCTGGGGATCTCCTCTTCTGCTCCTTGTGAGAAATCCTAACGTTTAGTTCCTTCGGATATCCTCGTTTATGAACCGATGGCCTAAGCACAGGCAGCAGGTGTGCAGCAGCTGAGTAACATCTTCTGTAGTGACAAATGGATTGCCTGTTCTGTGGCTCTTTATAAATGAAACTCCAGCAATTGACTTCTTCCCCCTGCTCTACTCATTCTCCTGTGCTGACCTTACAGAAATTGCGCACTATGTCACTGAGACACAGCTGTCATTGCTGTTAACAGGGTTTGTAACCAGCTGTGCCCTGACCCCAAAACAGCTGTACACTGATTTGTCCTTATTTATTCTGCATACGATCCCTTCTGTGGCCTCTTGGTGAAGTTAGTGTTAAAATTTAAAATAATAAATGCTGATTTGTTATAAAATGCTCGAGAGTGAAAAAAATACTCTTAGTCCCAGACAGTATGCTTTATCTTCTGCGTCCAGAGAGCATCCAAAGCTTGTTAGGGTGGGATCAGTTTTCAAATGCAGGGAAGGCAGCTTGGTACCTCAGTCGGGGCTATTTTCGGGAGTACTGCTGGGTAAACCAACCGGCAGTACGTGTAGGTGTTGATCTTTCTCCCTCGTGCAGTGGGATAGGCAGAGTGCCTACAGAGTACTTCTCAAACCTTGCTTTCCACGATTGCCTGACTCCTTACAGCAGCCAGAGAAGTCAGTAGCAGTCAGTTTAACAGCAGCCTCAGGTGTGCCGTCCGTGCTGCTCTGACGGTGTGATTTTGTAGAATCATCGAATCAGTTGGGTTGGAAAAGGCCTTTGAGATCAGCAAGTCCAATTTCTTCACAGTCTGTTTTGGAAGAGCTGCCCGAGTGGTCCCAGGGGCACCAGCTTTAGCAAGAAGTTGGTGTGTCAGCGTCATCTCTTAAACAGCCCTGGACACTTCCCTAACTGCTCAAGTGGGCAGAGCCTGGCTGTTGGAGAAAGGGAAAGTCAGGATCTCTGCGAATGAAGACCAGGGTTTGTGTCCACGGGAGAAGAGCAATTAGTATTGCTTTAATGGCTAATACATGCAGCTGGAAGACAGAGATGTGGGAGTGAACATCACGACCTGCACAAGCTGAAGAAGACCTTCTCTAATAATATTCTCTTGGGACAATGAGGAGGGTTTAGGAGCTTGGATTGCAAGGACCTTGTTCATTTACAGTTGATATCTGGGAAGACTTTGGAGAATGTTACTTGTTACCTCTTATTGTAATTGTCAGCTTTGTCATCCAGTGTGAAGGTACCTTGTTTTATTGCAGGGATTAAGGCATCTGGAGATTCATCTGACTGAACTGTCAGAAAATAATTGTACTTTCTGTTTTGATCTTATTTCTCCATTTGTAGTTGTTTTGTTTTTGTTTTGTTTTGTTTTTAATTTGTGAAGCAGACTGGAACTTTGAAAGAGCATTTCAAACCACTGCTATCAGAGCTTCATTTGGCCTTTACTGTTCCTTTCAGAGATTGCAAGCCTTAATTTTGCAAACTTAATTTAAAAGAGAGAGTGGGAAGGACTCTCTTAGCTCCCTTAGCTGTGAATGATGTCAGAGCCTACTTTTCCTTTTACAGCCAGTTTTTTTAAAGAGTTGGTTGCCTAGGTCAGTGAATTTTAAAAAAGAAGATCAGTAAGCATCCGTGGAAAAAATGAAGTTCAGAGTATGTAAGTGAGAAGTTCTTCATGTGCAATGGCATCAGTGGCAATAGCCAAATTGTGAACAGTAGTACGAAGAGAACAGAGAACTCCAGGCTCACATGTGCCTTGAATAAGGTTTTCTTCTGCTCCCACCACCGTTCTGAATTTCCTAGTCCTCCTAGAACTAGAGCCTGTTAGTATTAGGCTGAAGGGACAATACCTTGCACAGTTAGTTAGCAAAGAATTGTTTGTTAATGTTTTGAGAAAGGCACAGACGCACAGTGGCGAGTGCTGTGCATTGCAGCTCTGTTAAATGCAATTGATAGTTATGCATGAAACATTTGCAGCTAAGCTGCCAGGAAACACTTTGTTTGAAAGCTGTGACCTTAAATGCAAAACACTTCCTTTTTTTTTTCTTTTTTTTTTTTTTTTCTTTCTGATAATGCTGGGGAGTAAAAAAACCTTTGCCACTTGTTTTAAATATCCTCATGGCAAGTCCTTGAAAATGTTTCTGTATTTATAATCATTATTATGCTGTGTTTTTCACCAGGGAGATTGCAGCTATGAGCTGGAGCTTCAGCCTCACTTACGTATTGAAGATGTTAATGTTCAAAGGAATAAAAGTCTTCTTTCCATGACCAAGTCCACATTTGATCAGAAAGCACATTCATCCAGAAAAGACACGGCACACAGATCAAAAGTAAAACCATTTCTACCTGATGTAAAGGATGATGAGAGTGAATTATTTTCCATATTTAAAATAACCACAAAGATTCCCAAAAGAACTTCGGGGCTGAATTCAGAAGTGCCTGTGATGTCTACAGGTTTAAATGCTTCAGAGTCTTACTCAGCAAGGAGGCTCACTCAGGCTGAATACACTGACCAGGACAATCAAAAGGATGAGGAAATAGAGAAGGTGACGTTTGACTTAAATGAATTTATTGACTTATGTGACAACAGTGAAAGTACAGTTCAGAAGAAAGTTCATGAAAGTGCAGCAATAAAGGAATACGAAACTGTAGGTAAAGCCTGTTGTTCACCGGGGAGGAACCATGCGGATTTGGGCTGTAGCAGCTTCACAGCTGAGAAATCACCTGTGTCCTCTGACTTATTTTATCTTCCTGAATCATACTTGGATTTGTTTGTGCCTGTGAGGTCATCTGAAGAGTCTTCTTGGTTGGAAGGCGTATCTTCCTGTGTGGAAAGGCTTTTATCACACTCTCCTCCCCCTTTGAATAAACTTTGTGATTTTGAAAAAATGGAGAGAAGTGAAGAAACAATAAGCCCTTCTCAAAAAGCTATTTCCAATAGTCATTCAGAGAGACTGCAGGACAAAGACTTTCCTGCTTCGTCTGAAGTTGATCATTCACTCCTGCCCTCTGAAAATCCTGAAGTGAAAGCCACCAGTGACTTGTGTGCTTCTGTAAATACCTGTTTTTCAAAACCTGTATCATCTTTGCAGACTGCTGATGACAAAGTCGAGGGGCTTCACTGGAGTGACAGCTTTGATAGCCTGTTTGACAATGAAGAATTGACAGAAATTGAAAAGAAAACTCTGACAATAAATTACACTCCAGCAAATAACTCTTCAAGTAAGCGTTTGGTTCAAGAAGATAAAGAGTGCCTTGAAACAAACAAGAGAAGTGCGATTATTGATGAAGAGAAGAGTATACATTTATTTGAAGATGAACACATTTATGAAACAAATACTGAAATTTCATCTGTGAATAATGAGCCTTCTGTCATGTCAGCTTCAGGTGGGAATGTTAGCACGTCGGCTGCAGTGCAAGGCTCTGAGTGGCTTCCCTCACGAGATGACAAAACCTGCAAGGAACAGCAAGTAAGCAGTAAAATCACAACCGTGGAAACAGTGGATGATATTAGTGTGACTGAGCAGAGTCTGGATAATAACGATCTTTATGACACTTCTCAAGAACTGTTTTCTGTTAACTTTGATCTGGGATTTTCCATTGAAGAATGTGAGGATGAAATCTTGGAAGATGAAGTGAATACGAACAATACGCCAGAATTAAATGGTGGCTTACAGAGTCACACAGGTGTCACTGAAGATAGAGAAAAAATACTAAACGATAGCTGCAGATTTCAAACATTGCCAAAATGGGATTGCAAAAGCCTTGAGAGAAGAAACATTTCCACACCACTGCCACTCCGGAGTAGTAATGTGAGTCCTGCAGAAGTGGCTGGAGATACAACCCCTGCAGGGCCTGTCTCAAAGTCAGGGAACAGAAGGAGAAGTGGATCACATGAAGCCTTGGCTTCTCCCCTTTCTACCCCGTGTAGAAGGGTTAGGAATATTGAAGCTATCAGAAGAAATCCTATGAATGTTTTCTCACATGTCGTGGAGGAAATTGCAGGTGTTCGTCCTACAGATAAAGTAGATACAAGCTCACATGGACAGAACTTTGAGAGTTCAGCCTTGGATGCACTTGATTCCCCTTTAGGAAGATCTGCAAACCTGGAAGATACCAATATTCGTGCTTCCCGTGTGTGTCCTGCTGAAGGTAGGGGATGCAGTGGTACTGTTAGTTAATACCTTCATGTTTATGTAAATAGTCTTGAATTCAGTATCTTTTGCATATTCAGCTAGGTATTTTGACTTAGGTGGCTATGATATGAGGAAAAGAGAACAGTGGTTTTAATACTAGAAGGTAGCTCAACGAGGAGGCTTCCCAGAATCTCAGCTTCCTGCAGTGTACCGTGCATTCTAGCTTAGCCATCTGAGGCTGAGCCTCATGCATACCTACTGGAGAAAGCAGTCTGAATTAACCCCCTGATATCTCTCCACAAGCGCTAACAGTGCAACCATGGGAGACATAATTGTGTGAGCTACAGCTGCCTGTAAAGCCCTTTCCTAATCCTCTCAATGGCTTATTCATAATCATCCAGATCTGCTGCACTTCAGTCCCTGAGTCCACCCGCCACACCTTCATAGTTTTCCATCATTGTTCCTGAGGAATAGAACCTATACGGATGGATTTCTTTTAGTTTAGTTGCATGACAACTAACTAGTGCTTAACACTTTCTGGTTATAACTTCTGCACAAACCTGGATTGTCTTGAAAACATCAGCTGTGTGTAGGATCTATTCTTGTTTTATTTAGAATTTTCAGCAACACAGAATCATTAAGGTTGCAAGAGAGCTCTAAGATCATCTGGTCCAACCATCCCCCTGCCACCAATGTCACCACTAAACCCTGTCCCCAAGCACCACGTCCAACCTCTCCTTGAACACCCTCAGGGACGGTGACTCCACCACCTTGCTGGGCAGCCTGTCCCAGTGCCTGTCTGCTCTTTCTGAGCAGAAATGTCTCCTCATTCCCAACCTGAACCTCCCCTGGCACAACTTGAGGCCATTCCCTCTAATCCTATCACTAGTTACCTGTGAGAAGAGGCCGACCCCCAGCTCCCCACACTTTCCTTTCAGGTAGTTGCAGAGAGCAATGAGGTCTCCTCTGAGCCTCCTCTTCTCCAGCCCAAACCCCCCCCAGCTCCCTCAGCCACTCCTCACAGGACTTGTGTCCCAGGCCCCTCACCAGCTTCGTAGCCCTGCTCTGGACATGCTCCAGGGCCTCGATGTCCTTCTGGTACTGAGGGGCCCAAAGCTGAACCCAGCACTTGAGGTTTGGCCTCACCACAGCAGAGCACAGGGGGACAATTACCTCCCTGACCCTGCTGGCTGCACTGCTCCTGACACAATCAGGATGCCATTGGCGCCCTTGGCCACCTGGGCACACTGCTGGCTCATGTTCAGGCGAGCATCAGTCAGCACCCCCAGATCCTTTTCCTCTGCACAGCTTTCCAGCCACTCTGCCCCAAGCCTGTAGCACTACATGGGGTTGTTGTGGCCAAAGTGCAGGACCCAGCCCTTAGCCATGTTGAACCTCATCCCCTTGGCCTCTGCCCATTAACCCATCCTGTCCAGGTCCCTCTGCAGGGCCTCCCTACCCTCTGGTAGATTGACACTTCCCCCCAACTTGGTGTCACCTGCAAACTTACTGAGGGTGTGCTCAATCCCCTTGTCCAAGTCATCAATAAAGATATCAAAGAGGTCACATTGCCTCCGGTTGCCGTATTCATATGTTATACTTCAGCAAAGGCAGTCTTTTGGAAAAACAGAAAAGGCTGCAGTTGTTTGAAAAATTGAATCAAGAAGAGGACTTTTTGATGAGTTCTGGTTTTGTTTCGGGCATCCAAAGGCATATGTGCTACAAAATGTTTCCAGAAGTGTAATACTTACTCAAATTTTAAGGGCTTCTTCTCTAGGTTTCATTCTTCATTTTTCACCTCTCTTTTTCTGTGTCTGTACTGCCTGGGGTAATCATTTCCGCTCAGAGAACCTCCAGGAAAGTAGGATTTATTGTACATCTCAACTGGAGATTATTTATTTTGATTAACAAGGCTAAAGAGAGCAATATTTGCCACAAAGATCAATAAGTAATCTCCTTTGTAGGTACTTTTATCAGAGAAAGAGGTTTTGATTGTTCAGTTATAGCAATATTGTACTGTGAACAACACACATCCTTGTGAATGTTACTTATTATTTTTCTGTAGGAACCAGCAGTGAAAGTGAAGAAGAGATTGTTTTCCAGAGGAAAAACAGAAAAATAAATGTTTTGAAGTCTCCTGAGGTGAGTCTTAATAGAGAAAATAAAAGACAAGAGAAGCAAAAAGCAAGAAAGTCAAATGTCAAAGCAAAAATCCTCTTTGCATTTATTCTTATTTCTGTTCACATAGGTTATGAATGATAGTGATTTTGAATCACCAATTCACGCCATCAGAAAACGCCGACACCCGCTTAACATGGTTAGTAAGAGCTTTGGTAACGAAGAAGGAAAATAAAATAAACTTGGTTTTGGAGGATATTTGTAAACATTCACTATTTTTTCAGTTCGTAGGCAAGTGTTCTTATTAAAAATACTTTATGGCATCTGACCAAAGATGTATTAGAATGTAATTTTTTTTCCTTCCTTCAGTTTATCCCCAAGTTCTCCTAAGATGTGTCTGTAGGTGTTGTTTGGGAGTGAATTATTGTCATAGGGAAGAGAGCAGAGCCTCTCTCTCTGTGAAAGGCAGTAAAATAACCTTTCTTCCTCAAAACTTTGAATCAAAAAATGTTCATGCCACATTTAGCCAATTTTTCTTCCCAATAATGTGTTTTTCTGTTCTTTTCTGAAGAGGTGCAACTTTTGACTTAGCATTATTCCATCATTTTGCCATACCAAATCAATCAAAATTGTGTGTTGCTTAAGAAAAAAAACAGATGTTGAAGGATGACTGTGTAATTATAATGCTGCTTGCTTTAGCTGTATTTATTGAAGAGTTTGTGAAATGTTCCTCTAGTCAGACGTGTCCAGTGATGACAGCTTGGATTTTCACAAGAACTCAAGTAGGACCACAGACAGCAGCTCAGCAGCACATAACAAGAAACAGCGAAGAAGTGCAAAACGTCAAAAGGTCAAGAGTGATTTTACATGCAAGGTATGGAATTTCACATCTCTTAATGCTTTGAAGCTTACACGTACAGCAGTTTGAACTGAAGTTGTATTGTTTTATGTATGTACCTATATAAGTGTTCATGTTTGCAACACAACAAAATCAAGTTCAGAATAGGCATAGAATCACAGAATGGTTTGGGTTGGCAGGGACCTTAAAGACCATGTAGTCCCACGCCCCCTGCCATGGGCAGGGATGCTACCCACTAGATCAGGTTGCCCAGGGACTTGTCCAGCCTGGCCTTGAACACCTCCAAAAATGCTTCTTTGAACATGAGCAGCACCAAACTGAACTAAAAGAGATACAGAATTAGTAAGAGTCTATTTTGTGTCCAAACTGCAAGAGTGAACAAAATATTTCATAACTTGTCTGTATTTAAATTATTAAAGAAACATGAAAATTACAGAAATTAACATGAACAATTATAGCAATGATTTCACAACCAAAAGACAAAGGTAGGCTGTGTCAGAGCATTCGTTCTAGAGCTTGTGTGTTCATGTATTTTACAGGCTTACACAGGATCTCATGGTACAACTATTTTGTGGTAGGTATGCAGTGGAGCAGTTGTTTATTTTTAAGTCATTGTTTAGGAGTATTGAGGGTCATAGCTATTTCATGCAGGTTTGTAGCAAAGTTAAGGGAATAACTCTTGAAACACTGGCTAATGATTTAATTCTCACATGCATTACATGACCTTCAGAGTAGTCTGCAGGTCCCTGCGCAATCATGTTCTGAAGCGAAACAAGAATTTACATTACAAGTAAGGAGATATTCAAAGATCAGGCAGCCTGGCTCTGGCACTTTTCCAGAATTTACACTGTTAGGACTTTATATCATATGCATATATCACCTGCTCTAATGCTTTCAGTTTTGAATGACCAACGACAGCAGTACTCGCCCTACCCCAAAGCTTAAGTATTAAGGTAGTGTTTTACTCTTAATCTGCCGCTGCATTGGGAACTTGTGGAGAAGATGCCGGGCCAGAATCATACACTCATATTAAGTAGAAAAGCTCTTAAATATGCATAGATGTGTTTCCACAACTACAGTAATCCAGACTCCAGGGCACATTATGTTGCATATTTTTAATACTAGAATTAGAATTAAAATTAGAGTAGTTCGGTTGGAAGGGACCTACAAAGATCAAGTCCACCTGCCTGACCTCTTCAGTGCTGATTAGAAGTTACAGCATGTTAATGAGGGCATTGTCCAGATGCCTCCTGAACATTAACAGCCCTGGGGCATCAGCCACCTCTCCAGAAAGCCTCTTCCAGGGTTTGACCAATCTCATGGTAAAGAAATTTTTCATAATACCTAGTCTGAAATTCCCCTGGTGCAGCTTTGTTTTAAAGATAACCCTCATTATGGAGACTTTCCTACAGTATCAATACTTTATATTTTGGAATGAAAAAGAATTAGGGAGATTAAAAATCTATTTCTCTATTTTATTTAAATGTTTTATTGATGTGGGATCAAAAGGTTCATGAAAAGAGAGTACATTACCTGTATACTTAAGAAATTCTACCCTGCCTTCACGTATTATCTTAGATAAACATTTGTGGTGATGAACATGTCAGATTTCTAGATTCACAGAAGATCCAGGACATCACAGTCACTGTGATCAATCCACCCCCAGTTAGGTGTCGTGTCGCAGCTGCAGATAATGGAGCTGTAAGTGCAGCAGTGATCTGCAATTAACTGAGATCCTAGGAAGTCCAGGGTGACCCAAATAGCCAGCAGGCACTGAACAAGGGTCAATAGGCAATCTAAAAACCTGATAACTATTCGTTTCCAAAGTGTGACAAGACTCCTGGCTGTTGGTTTCTGGTGTCATAGTGCTATTTGTGCTGCAGGGTTTGTCCTCTGCGTAGTCTTCCCCCAGTAAGAAGGATTAAGCCTAATTGGCAGTAGCACTGAGAGGTCTTTCCTGTAAGCGGGTGACCTCCGATGCATTTTATAATAATCAAAACTCTTCTAGAAAAGGAACTGCTAATAATGCCTGTCAGTCAGGCTTATTACTTGGTGTAAAGAAGTAAGTTAACAGCAAGGAATTGAAAAAAAAAAGTTGAGAGATCTCTTATTGTAGCACATCTGTGTGCTAAAACAAAATGTACAGTATTCGTTCGAAATATTCTGAAGGCAAACAATCGTTCTTCTGGGGAAAATGAGATAAATGCTGATTTTTTCCAGGTTTTATGATAGCAGCTTTAGCTGAAATTTTAAGAGAAAAAGTTAGCTTAAAAAAAGCATCTCTGACAAAACATTGCCCTGGATAGTTTCCTTTTGTTCTCTACATTTTTTTTAATGTTTTGTTGCCTGTTACTATGAAACACAGCATCTACGTTTATAGCACACCTCTATGCTGAAGTTCAAGTATGAAGTGCCTCATCATCCACGAATGAGCATTTTTTAAGGATGAGTTTCATTGTCTAACGAATTTACCAAACAATCTTAAATCAGAGAAGTTCAAACCAGCATGAAGTCTGTACCTGAAGTTTCCAAGACTTTAGTTCAGAGAAATCCGGCACTTCTAAATCAAAAGAGCTTTTTGTGAAGAACTCCTAGCTGACAGGAGTGAAACAAGATTTATAAGTCACAAATAACCTGATGGTTTGGGGTAGGTCAGTCGGTAAGCCCTGCCTGCAGCCCTAGTTGGTGCTAACAGCGTCACGCAGCGTGCAGACCTCCGGCACCACTGCGGGATGGAGCCAGCCTCACTGGCGGTGTTGGTGGGACAGATCTTCGTGTGCTGTGCAGTTCCCTACACATCATGCTCTCTACATCACCTTCCTGTGTGATGGATTCTTACTCCAGACAGAAGCCTAGTGTCAGTGGTCACAGAACCACAGGCTGGGTTGGGTTGGCAGGGACCTCACAGCCCATCTAATCCCAGCCCCTGCCATGGGCAGGGCCCCCTGTCCCAGCCCCGGCTGCCCCCAGCCCCCTCCAGCCTGGCCTTGGGCACTGCCAGGGATGGGGCAGCCACAGCTCCTGGGGCAGCCTGGGCAGGGCCTTGCCACCCTCTGAGGGAAGGATTTCTTCCTAATACCTATTCTAAATCAAGTTTCTTAGTTTAAAGCCATTGTCCTGTCACCACATCCCCTGACAAAGTCTCTCCCCATGATTCCTGCAGCCCCTCAGGCACTGAAAGGCCACTGGGAGGTCTCCCTGGAGCCTTCCCCCCTCCAGGCTGAACACCCCCAGCTCCCTCAGCCTGTCCCTGCAGCAGAGGGGCTCCAGCCTCTGAGCATCCTCGTGGCCTCCTCTGGACTCGATCTAACATGTCCCTGTCCTCCTTGTGCTGGGAGCCCCAGAGCTGATCTGAGCAGCTGGGTGAACTGATTTAATCAGAGTTTTCATCTGTAACAATAGTTAATCATGACACTAATTAATGAGTCTAGCTAAAATTCATTTGGATGTGTTTTTTCCCTTTTTAGAATGCAGCAAGGCAGTTTTTAGATGACGAAGCTGAGCTGTCCCAGCAAGATGCAGATTGTGTTTCGTCTGATGAAGGTGAAGATACAGAGAATGAGCTGAACTCTTCACTTCGTCAGTTCCTGAATGATGATGCAGAGGTCACACAGGTGTTAAATGGTGAGTGATGGAGGTTTTTTGATTTTAAGATAAGGTGTTGCTTAGCAAGCAGTGTGTGAGAGGCACAGCCATTCGGTCAGTTGCTCTGGGTCAGCCAATTAGTAGCAATCTCAGCTCTAGTAAATCAGGTGCTTTCCACCTGTTTTACCTTTTCTATTTGTATTCCCCTGGTTTTCTTATGTAGCAAATCTTCACTGGAGTCTCTGCCATGCCATAGCTTTGTGCAAGCTGGAATGAGTTCTTTGGGGACCATGGAGGCCAGAGTTCCCCTCAGCCAACCCCGCATACACCAGTGTGACTGAAGGGAAACAGAATTTGCCATTTCACTTAGAAATTTCTGAAGCTTTCAGGTCTTTTCATACAAAGAGACCTAAAATTAGATGTGAAATATCAATATGAATTTTAAAGGTAGATTACAGTGTTGACACTGACAGAGCTGAGAAGGTAAAGCTCTTTTTTGGCCAAGATTTTCTTATTCCTGTGCTTATAAACCTTGATTTTCCTAGGATATTTGCATGATGGAATCATCTTAATACCATTTAAGAGCTTCCCAGGTGTTGTTGAGGATTTTCCTTCTCTGCTGAAAGTCTGAAATCCCCACACCTGTCTCATACAGACCCTGACATCAGTTGTCTGTTTTGGGAAAGCCTTGCCATGTGGATAACGGATTGATTTGAGTTTGCTGTGGCTCCCATAGCCCTTCTCCCTGCTATGAGCAGCCAGAGCTCTGCCTGCTGAGAAACCCTTTGTGTCAGCTCTTCCTAAATGCAAGCTGGGTAGAGTTACTCCTTTGCTTTGAGATAATCAGAGGTGTATAGAGAACTTCAAATTTGGAAGACTGTAAAGGAATTGTTCATGGAAAACATGATTTAATAATAAAGAAAGATAAATGTATCCTTAACAGTACTGTACTCTCTTATTCTATTTTCTGTTTTTAATTCAGACTCTGAGATGAGAGGAGTTTACCTGAAATCTGTGCGCAGTCCAGCTCTTGGGAATAGATTCAAAATGGTTCATCGTGCCTTCAACAGCACGGCCATCTTCTCACAGGTATGAGGCGAAACGACGGCTGTCCTTGGGAAGTTCTGCTTGTGTGTGACAGTAAAGCGTGCTGCTTCGTTCTCTCACAGCTGGTTCCAAACTGGTATTTTGGGAGTGTACGAGGTGTCTGGCAATGCACACGCACTGAGGTTTCAGTCAGGCCAAGTCCTTGGCTCTGTTCTCACAGCTGTGCTTCTTGCTGCTCCTGAGCTCTCTGCCGGGGTGCCTCTTGCTGTCCGATGCCCTCAGTGGGTCTGAGCCTTCACGTGGTCCCCGGGCACCAAGTTGTGCCGCTGCCCCGGGGGGTAACCACTGAGCACAAATGACTCCAGAGCAGGCTTTACCTAAGCTCTTGCCCCCTGGCATACGCTAACATTTATGCACAAATTCTCCATATTCATAGAAGTGCCAGTGAAACGTTGCTGGGTTATCATAACGACTTCTTTCAAACAGTGAACTCATTCTGGCTGCTCCCAGCTTAGTTTAGTTTCTTTCACAGTTGGCTGTGCTCACCCTCCATATGAACACTGCACAGCACTCAGATGAGATGTTCCCTACAAGATCTGTCTTTCTGGTTATGTTTTACTCTTCCTGTCTTTGGTAGGATTATTAGCTAGTGAATCTTGCTTCTATTCTGCTATTACAATTAGTATTCCTTTTACAAGCTTTCTGGTGATAAAACGTTGGCCTGATTGAAATCTCAGTGTGTGTGCATTGCCAGACACATCTTATGAGTACGGAGGGCCCCAGAGCCAGGCCCTCCAAGGAAGTAGCTCAGAACTACAGAGCATCTTCAGCTGGGCAGGGCTGGGGAGGTGTCAGAAGCCCGGGGCCCTGCAGTGCCTCTGCATGGGATGGGCTGGATAAATAAGAAACATCTATTGAGAGGAAGAGCAAAGTCATTACATTGTTTCTGAACCTATGGATTTGTTTTACCCCTCCCCCCCCCCCCCCCAGATTCCTGAGCAAGATGAGACTTACGCAGAAGATAGTTTCTGTGTTGGAGAAGAGGAAGAGGAGCCATGCAGGAAAAGTGAATCCAGTGAGGAGGAAATATGCGTTAATTTTGATCTCTTAAACAATGAGAGTTTTACTAGTGGGAGACAGCAATACCTCACTCGCTGCAGGAAAAAATTAAACCTGGCCAAGAAGGAACAGAACTGCTCTGTCCCAGGGCAAAAGAGGAAGCCGTCCCGGATTATTGTTCTCAGTGATTCCAGCGGGGAAGAAACAAGTGTCAGTAATGAAAAGCCCGTGAAAACAGATTGTATCAGGACAGAACAGGAAAATGCTAAGCTGCCCAAGTCATTGCCTTCAGTCTCTTCTGTGCAGCATAAAAATGTCACCGGGGAAAACAGTGTTCCTCAGCCTGTGGAGAAAAAGAGTGAGATACTGCTGGGCTTGAAGGCTTCAGTATCTGAAATGCTGGATTTTCAGCCAGGACGTGAAGCCAGGACCAGGCGCCCCTCACCAGCTGCTGCCAGTTCTGACTCGGGGAAGGAGGATCTGCAGGCTCCCGCTGAGGTGGGTGGTGATTCAAAGCAAGGACCTTCCTCTCACCTCACCTTTTGCTCAAGAGTCTGACGTGGGGGGAACCTGTCCTGTTGTAGTGTTATTTTGAGGGCTGTCAGCAAGAGTGAGCGTGCTCCTGATATGAAGGGGCAGGTCCGTCCCACTGGTCCTGCTTTACATTACCTCCCTCTGGTATCGGGAGCTTTTGCACCCGCAGGTAACTTGGAGGGGGTCTTAGCAGTCCATAAATAAAAATGGGGGACTAGATGCTGTCTTGAGTCTGACAGTCATGAAGGAACATGGATCTATTTCAAATAGCAGTTACAGAACAGTGTTCACTGTCTGAAATTAAGACAGTCTGAGGTTGGATTCCCAGTCTGCTTTTCTGCCTGACTTCTGTCATCTACGTTATCTGTCTTTTGTTGAACTTGTGCTACTGAAGGCCGCGTGCTTTTGTCATACAAACTCCTAAATATTTCGATGCTGAACTAATTGGGGAGATTTTGTGGTAGGGGATTAAAGTCTTAGTCTGAATTAATTTATGTTTTGCAACATCAAAAATATTTTTTACAGACTTTATTCATTGGATATTTCAAAAATCCATGGTACAAAGTGTATCTGTTAAGCATCAGTGTTGGGAAGTGTATCTTTTAGTGGCATGTCATTCTCTGGCGCTATGCTTCTGCACAATCTCAGAATTACTGTGTGATTTTCAGCATTTACAGGCGGAGAATTCTTTGAAGAATCCCTGCAGGAACACTTCAGTTGCAACCTCTGCTGCTTCCACAAAACCCTCCTCAGCCACGGCTCTGTTTCCTCATGACACTGTGGAGAAAAAAGCTGCGCTGTGCGTTCTGGTAGACAGCCGGGAGATCTCCTCCGGAGCAGATGTCATTTCTTCCCTGAAGGCAGTTCACGGGGTGAAGGTGCAGGTTTGCCCCCTGAGCAGCAGCGATTACATCGTGAGCAACCGCATGGCAGTGGAAAGGAAATTCCAGTCAGAACTGCTCAACTCTGTCAACAGGAGTAAAGTCACCCAGCGGATCCAGCGCCTGCAGGGCATGTTTGAGAGGATATGTGTGATTGTGGAGAAGGACAGGGTTAAGGCAGGTAGGTGTTTCCGGGGCAGTGGCAGGGGGCACGCTGCTCTCTGTTCAAGGCGTGTGTGGCCACTCTGGCTTTGTGTAACACAGGACCAAAATTAGATCAAAAACCTTTCTTTCAGCCTCTGTAGGAGTATTGTATTGTATTAATGAGGGCACAAGCTGAACGTTACAATTTGTTTTGCTTTTGAGCACTTAATATAGGCAGAGATGCAGAACTGAATCCATAGGGATACATTACTAATTACTGAAACAGGGAAAAGCTTATTAACTCAAACATTAATAACTGACCTTAATAACATGCAAAAAAAACCCCAACAACTCCAAGACAGATTTCTATGAAGCAGGTGAGAAGAGCAGAATGAAGGAAGCAGCGTAATCTTGTGTACGCTTGGCAATAAAATAGTGGAGAAGTCAAGAAAAATACTTTTTGTAGCAGTGACTTAGTGAGTGGTGTCTGTAAGTCGTAGAGAAGTTCTCCCATTGTAGAGCCAGCAAGAACAGTGGCTGGCCTGAACGCACCACACTCCATGTTAAATCTGCCTCCAAATGTAAGGACTGAAAGCTGCCATGGCTGCTGCTGGACTAAGCAGACGATAAGCAGCTGAACGAAATCAGTTTTTAGAAAAAGACAAGAGAGCACCTCTACAAAGAGTTCAGACTTCAGGAAGTCTGAGCTGTTCCCTCTGTCACAGAGCACAGGGTCGAGTCTCAAAGACACCTTTGTAATCCTTCCTGACCTGACTGAATGCTCATGGAGAATTCAAGACTCACTTCTTTAATTAGTCTCTATAGTTTGATCAGCAGTTTGTTTTACACATCCAAATTAGGCAGCTGAAGGATTTTACTAACGCTGTCTGTTCTCGGTGCCATTTGAAAAAAATGCGATCTCCTGCACCTGCTCCACAGATGATGAATCTGCTGCTCGCAGCTTCGATTAAATTGCAGGTGTGCCAGGAGGTAACACGTCAGGACAAATGGAACTGCTGCAGGTGGAGCTTTGGTTTTGTGGCAGAAACTAAATTATTGGTAGTTCAGATATGAAAGCAATGATAGAATTGGACCTGAAATTGTTGGTCCTCAGGGAGGGTGTTTGTGTGCAGTGGCTGTAGATAAGCTGTTTGGTTTGGGTTGCCTTTTTACACCACTGCTGTCATTTATTTTCATCATTTTTCTCCAGTTTTTCTCATTACACTGTTTCTAGAATGCTGCTCATTTCTCAGCTGACAGACCTCAAGTTTTTCTTTTTTTTTGTAGCTTTACAAAGCCCATTCTGCTTTCTTTGGCCTGTCCTGTTGCTCATCACATGCCATGTACATGTTCCTCTCAGTCCTTCGGCCTAAGGATCTCCGTATCTAACTTACATTTTCACTGTTAATTCCTAAGCTCTGCCTCTCAGATAACCAGGGAAACCCTGCTCCTGCAGCTCCTCCAACCTCCTTTCCTTGACAAGTTTTCCATCACTTTGTTTTTTGTGAATTCTCCTAGCAGGTTTCTTTGAGCTGATTTCCTTTGTAAATGATTCACGTTGCATTTCTGCATGGTAATTCAGGACTTAGAGACAACTCAGTGAGATTTATCTCTGTTGTGACTGCAGGAGAAACGTCGAGGTTTTTCCAGAGGACGCAGTACTATGATGGCGTGCTCTCAGCCTTGGTCCAGGCCGGGGTCCGAATTCTTTTTAGTTCTTGCCAGGAGGAAACTGCCAGTCTGCTGAAAGACCTGGCTCTGCTGGAGCAACGCAAAAACGCCGCTATCAGCGTGCCAGTGGAGGTGGAGGGGCGCAGACAGGAGCAGCTCAACTTCTACTTGAGCATTCCCAACATCAGCTATTTGGCTGCTCTCAACATGTGCCACCGCTTTCGCTCTGTGAAGATGATGATCAACAGGTAACAGCAGAAATGCGGGGCAATTTCATAGCCTGCTTTTCCCTTCCCTTCTCTGTGCCTCATACTGGGCTGGGCGAGCCTCATTCCTGCTGCAGCCCTCAAACCTGACGTGGGGCGAGCTGCCGCTGAGGTGCCCTCGCTGTGCTGCCTTACAGCTCCCCGCTGGACGTCGCCACGGGCGCCCAGGTCAGCCGGCAGAAGGCAGAGGAGATTTTCCGCTACCTGCACCACGGCTGCGACGTGCAGCTGCTGCCCGACAGCCTCTGCGCCAGGGGGAAAAGCCACGCGCCCGCCAGGAGCTGAGGAGTGAGACATGGGGGTGTCTGGGAGCCTCAGGCTGTTTTATTTCACTTGCACTTTACTGAGTTTTGAGTCACTGTAAATTTGTAAATAAATCCTCACAGACACATCGGGCTTTTGGCCTGCCAGGACCACTCCTGTTGCTGTGTGCCTTAGCACAAGGCGCCGTCCTTGCTGGGCCACTCACAGTGGCTGGGGGGCAGAACGGGGCCAGGGGCTCTGGGGGCAGGGCTGGTTTCTGTTTGCTGCTCAGCTGCATAACAAAACGCCTTCTAAAATAATTGTTGCAGTGTTTCAGCAAAGTAGAACGCTTTGGCTTAGGCAGACAGGCGGCGAGGAGGGGAAGGAGCCCACCTGCGGGCAGGTCCCATGCGCTGCGGTGCCCAATGAATCAGCACGGCAGGCGTTCCTCAGGCTGCTGCCGGGTTCTGCTTTCCCAAAGGTTTGACACTGAGCCGCAGTAAGTACGCCAGCTTCCAGGTGGCCTTGCAGCTGCCACCTCCTTTTCAGCTCTCCTGGCCCTGTCCTGCAACCGCTGCTGCCTCCTCGCCTCCTGCCCTGGGGCAGCTGCCTTGCGATGGGCACAGGGAGCCCCCCACACACGGCACTGATCCGTGTTCAGCCTGCTGCAAAGGCAGTGCAGCACACGCAGCCTGCTGCTGCCACGCCGTGGCTACTTGGAAATAACCAGTTTTTAATCCTTCCTGTTCCCTCCTGGTGCCATCCTCCTTTGCATTCATGAAGACGCCTGCAGAGAACCAAGGAGCTTTAACAGCAGTAAATCCCCTTGCTTAATGCATGCCGGGCTGTGTGGGGCCAGGATAGAAGGCAGTGTCTGTGCAGAGGAACTGGCTGCCAGCCAGCGGTGCTGAGCTGAAAAAAATAAAACCCAACCCCACAGCCTTGCAGCCCAGCTGGGCAAAGCACGGCGGCCTAGAGGTGAGCCAGCTGTACGCAGCGCTGCTATGGAGGGCCAAAGAGGAGCTGGGACAAGGCCAAACGCCGCAGCACACGGAGCTGCCATCAGCCTCCTGTGCCTTGGGGGCCAGGACATGCAGGGGACCTGGCCACGCATACGAGAAGGTGCTGCAACTCCTCCAGGCTGAGAAGGGGTAAGGTAAGCTGCAGCCCCTTAGCCTCCCGCCTTGCTTCCCTTTACAGAGCTTCCTTCCTCTCCAGGTTGTTTTTTTTTCCTCCCCCAGAGCAGTTTCCCAGTGCCCCTCCTCACTGTAACGCAGCCCCATGCCTGCCAAGGCCTGAAGTGGGTAAGGGTGAGGCCCACGGGCCGACGTGTTCACTGCTTGGACTAAGGCTGTGCGCCTAATCAGGGCAGAGATTCAGGCAAAGTTCTCTTACCTGCAGTTACCTGTGCAGAAATTACCGTGCTCACCAGTCAGCTTCCCAGCAGAGGCCAAGCTCCCCAGCCCCAGCTTGGCCGTGTCCCTGTGCCCAGCTCAGCCCCCCGAGTGTCCCCCACTTGCCTGGGCGAGGCTCAGCCTCTACTGAAGGGAAGAGCAAAGAGCCTGACAGAGCTCAGCGTGAGTTTTCAGAGTGGCTCAACCCAACCAGAAGTCTTTCAAGCTTCTTTCATACTGTTTGAGGGTTTTCTCTGCCTGTGCTGTCAGGGTTTTCCCAATAAGAAGCAGGAGGAAAGTAACACCCAGCATCAGCACTCCAGGCGTGGAGCCTGAGGATGGAGCCTGCAGGTCCCCTATGCTTCAGTGCTCAGAAACTCTCCGGTGACAGCCTGGAGGGGAAGTTCCTGTGCAGGAGGACAACAAATGATTTTTCCCCTACCTACTGTTCAGAGGAAACATATGCTCAAAGATTTTTTTTCTGTACTACCACTCAAAATATTTAGAATCCCTTGTAGGGGGCAGGAATTATAATTTTAAAAGAAAAGGGGAATGCTTACAGGACCGTGCCTAAAAATTTCAGGCAGTTGCTTTTCTACGTATTCATAGCACTGCTGTCAGACACTTGGTATCTTCTTTATTACATTAAGGTAAAAAATTCAAATTCTCAAGAGAGCAGAGTAAAAGGTGATTCCCATTATTTATAAAGAATGCTGTTTTAAAGTTACTGTACAGTCATATTTCTAAAAGAGTTTTTTTTCTTAAAATGAACTCATAAAATCTTGTAAAGAATTAGTATCAGACTACATTCTCCCTTTCCCCTTCACAAGGAAAAACAGGACAAAGGCAGGAAGGAGCCTAGGCAAGAAAGTTCCACTTTGTACACATGAAAAATTGCCACCCTCACTGCTGACCGGGCAGCCAGAACGTGTTTACCCCAGAGACACTGCAGGTCGAGTTTTCCAAAGCGAGCTCTAACATAGGGCCACAAGAACACCATGCCAGAGGCGTGGCTAAGGGCCTTCCTTTTGACTTTCTGTACAAGAAGTTTACAAATGTTGAACTAATAAAACCTCCAAAGTTCATTAAAGAGAAAAATAGGAATCTTCCTCCTCTTCATCTGATGAATCTGCTGCCTCAGGCATGAAGAGCTTCCCTGCAACAGACGCCTCTCTCACCTCTGCAATAAGAAAAACAGGGAGGAGATCATTAACGTGTGTGCCTGAGCTGAAACTGCAGTTACAGAAGGTCCAAAGCTAAGATGCCCACAGCCACGAGCCAGTGGCAATGTGGAAGTGAGTGAGCGAAGGAGGAGAAACAAAACTACTTACTTTTATCGAAAGTAAACTTGGTTCTGCTTGAAGCTGGTGTACCAAATGCAGCTCCAGCCTGGCAAAAAGGAAAAAGTCTCCACTTAAACAGCAGTTATGGCATCAGCATGAGGAGAATGTGAAATATTATGGGGGGGGGGGGGAAGGAACAGGCAAACGCAGTATGCCATTAGAGGAAAGTTGCCCTACTGCTGTGCTACATTTTCACTCAAGGTTTAAGCTACTAAGCTACCATAAAATGTTTCAGTGAACTAGTGACATGTTTCTGCTTCTGGGATCTCAGTTGTTCATGGAAAAACCAGGAGAATTACCAAACCAAGGACATCAAAGGAATAAATACAGAAATTCAGGGTGCACGGTAAGGAGCCTTGTTTCCACTCCCACTCTACAGGAGAAAGTAACGGGAACTTAACCAATCTGAAAATTCAAAAGCAGTGACAAGCCCTGAAAAAAGACATTTTGAATAATAATAAAAGTAACTTTTCTCCAAAATCTATGTAGATTCAAACCAGAATTTGGGCATGAATCAGGGCAGGGCTCCTGTTTTCTGTCAGTATAAGGACTCCTCTGTGATTCAGGGATTCCTTTGCCTGCTCAGCAGAGCTTGGCACTGCTCGAGGGGAACAGGGGAGCAGCGTTACCGGCTTCTTCTTCACTTTGTCCCAGGTGCCTCTCCTGCCCTGCGCGTTCTGCATCCTGAACACGTGCCTGTCGTAATCGTTCCTGTGAAGGCCACCAAGCAGGTTAGTGTCACTGGTGCGCTCTGCTCAGGGCGTCAGCAGGACACAGCCACAGCTGTGTTACACACACAGGTCTAATTCAGACAGAAATTAGCACGGTCATTAAAAACAGTTATTGGTCAATTCATTGTAACGAGCTCTGGGAGTATGGCTCAGTGCAGAAGTGTTTAAGTAGAGCACATGCAATAAACTCTTAATGCAAATATCAGACAACAAACCTTGATCATCCTCACAGATGTTCGTTTCTCATCCATTAGACAAAAATGCCACCTGTTTCAAATTTGTTTCAGTAAAGCCTGAAGCAATTGGGTTAACAGATTTAAGACTCAGAATGAGCAGGGAGACCTCTACCGAGGCTGAAGCCCCAAAGCATCGCCTTCTCCAAGAGTAAAGGCCAGGCGATGGGCAACGTTTTACTTGTCCACACTCAGCTGAGTAGCCCAAAGTGCACGCACTGCCACATGAAAGAGCTTTCTCCAAACAAACACCTAAGGGATGGCAGCATTTAATCCACACGCTCTAAGACTGGAAGTGAAGCGATCTTTCTCAGAAGACACAAAACAATCCATGGGAAGATGAGAAAGGAAAGCGCTAGCAGAGGAGCAGCAGTAAGAGCTCCTACCTGTTGATAGGCCCCAGCATGCCAGGGCTGATGTGCTCACACTCGGGGGTTTTCGCCAGAGGGAAGAGCACTGAGGAAGGTGTGATTGGGTTGTCCGTAAGCGCGAAGTCGTCATCGTCATCCTCGTGGCTTCCCGGGAACATTGGCAACTACAAAACCACAACAGAGCAGTCAGTGACCTGCCCTTTTCTGCAGTCCTCTAAGAGGCATCTCGGGGTTCTTTCTGCACAGCCATTGCAGACAGCCCGTTGGTGATGTGAGCCTCGGCTGCGTGCCTCTTCCCCACAGGGAGCAGTCCCAGACTCATTCTCTCCACAGGCAGCCACCCCAGCCCCTTGCTCCTTGGGCTGCTTTTCCCGAATCCACATGTCCCTCCCTGAACACAGCATACAGAGCACAGGCATGCAAGGACCCCACATAGCAGCCAAGTGCTGGCCTGGTCTTACTTTTAATGCTCCTGTGGACGCCCAGCATTTTGCTGGCCTTCTTTTGGCTGCTACTACACATCAAAAAAAGATCTGATTACTATTAGTTCAGAGTTGACCATCTCTACTCAGGAGGAAGATTTCTGGATTACTCGGGGAACCTGTGGTCCTTCCGTTTTGAAGAGAGAGAGAGAGGAGCAATGGAAAGGTTCAGAGAGGAACAACACAAACGTTCAAAAGCACAGACTAACTTCCACACAAGAAATGGCAGTGGGTGCTAGGAAAGGGGACGGGCATGAGCACAGCTGTGTGCCGTGTCCTCCCCATGAGGAGAGGGGACGAAGTCAGCAGGTGCAGAACAAACGATGACAATTTGTCACACAGCAAATTCAGCTCCCAAGCTTGCCCCATGGAACTGGCGGTGTGGGAAGTCTGATGGCTTCAGGGAGGGGTTGATCAGTTCACGGAAGAGAATGCCACTCGTGGCTCCTAAATAAGGATTTCCCTCTGCAGGGACACCTCTCACCACAAACCACAACAGGAGGCTCGTTTCGTTTGCACAGCTCACGCTAAGTAAAATTATTTGAATCCAGAAGAAGAAAAAAATGATGGGAAGTGCTTTTCATGACTGGCTGAAACTGTATCCTACCAAATGGCAGTCTCCCGGGGAATCCCTTTGCAAACGAGGATGGCTTGGCCATGGATGCACTGATTATTCCACACCAACCTGCCTGTGGTAGTCATGGGGACATCTCCACACACGGCACTCTACAGAATGCAATGAATTTACCAGTGCTTAAATAAGGACTTTCCTGTGAGCCACCGTGTTGCTCTACTTCTGGATATGTGCCAGACTAAGAAATGAAGTGTTGCTACAAAAAAACACACCAGAAAAGAACAAATGTATCAAAAGACATTCAGGTGCTGTTTGGAGTCCCTGCTGGAGCCAAGGACCCAGTGTTAATAGTTGGAGCTAGTCTGGTCAGACAGCAAAACACATCGTGAAATGTACTTGAAAAATTCTCTAGAGGTGTGTATAAATAAATTAATAAAATTATCTTGATAAGTGAGTGATTTCTCTTTAGAAAATAGAAGAATGAAATGAAGAAATGAAGTTAGTCTTAACATACAGGATGCATTGTTGTGCTTTGGTTACTGAAAAGGAGCCTAACCGAGGAAACAAGAGGGAGAGAGAAAACAACAGCAAAAAGCAAGGGGCAGGGCGAGAGGGTGACAGAGCTCCCACGGACAGACAGCATCGAGAGGAAACTGCTTTGAAATCTGAGATGTGCTGAGGGGAGGGAAAGCAAAACTTCCTGTCAGGTATCCCTCTGACTTCATGCAGGGCCCATTTCTACAGTGTAAGGATCCAAGAAGCATCCCCCAGACAAGCAGCATCGCTCTGCAGCACTGCGGGCGAAGCCCCACGCTGCAGGCTGGCAGCACTCGTGCCTTCAGCAGCACCGCTCAGCAGCACGAGCCCCACGCATCCCCACAGTCCTCCAGTACGGAGTCCAGTAAAGGAACCTCCTCTCCCAAAAACACAGGGATGTTGCTGGCACTGAGCCGGCAGAGTTGGAGCACAACCTTGAAACACGAACCAGAAACCATCAGTACATGTGGAGTTCTCCCAGATTTACCTTCACTCTTCTGTTTTGAAAGGGTGTTGCAGTGAAGATATCATCATGGTTGTCCTTTGGCAAATGGTCCAGGAAATCTCTCATCTGCTGTTTTCTTTTGAAGGTTCCCACTTTGGCAGTTATCATAACTGGTTCTTTCTTACCTACATGAATCAAAGCAGTAATTTTTCTAAGCCATTTGTTATGCAGCATGGTTTTAAAATTAGCTAACTGTAATCAATGCTAGAGATAAAGCCCTCTAGAGGAAATTTTTTAAAGCCTCTTTGTGATCCTTTGGATTTCTATACAACTTTCAAACAGGATTTCTGTGCTACATCTGAATCAGAAACTTACTCTAGAGCCTTACACGGCCATTGCAAGGGTCGTTATCATGATTTAACAGAATTAGCCATGCACCTGCATTGGGAAGACAAAAGACACTACAAATTAACACCACATCGAGGAGCATCAAGTACTCAGACACAAAGGCTGTGCTGCGCAGGCAGGTGGGAACCAGCTGGCATCCTCAACAGAGGCTTTGTGGAGTGCTCGTCTGAGACGCCGGTGCTCACGGTTCTGCCTCTGCAAATCTTAACCACTCGGAACTCCTCGCTGATGTGTTCTCTGATACAGCTCTTTTGTCACTGCTGCTTCTAATTCCAGTCCCCTACTTTCCATTCCTGGCTACTCTCTGGGCAAGTTTAGAAGAGCACCTTCCCTATCCCCTAATCTTCAAGCACTCAAAAACTAAAATGGCTGCTTACACAGATGGTCAAGTAAAAAATGAAAATAAAAATAAGTCTCTAGTTGCGATTTTCAGAAGAACAAAATAATATTTTGTCATCTGTGCTGAGATGCATCTTTACCAGGATATGCTCCCCTTCTGAGAGAAAGCCAGGGACCAGCTCCTAGCTGCCAGGCAGAATCCTTGGCTGAGTATTACGCAGAACAGAGCCAGTGTCAGTCAACGTGAGGTGGTTTCCACCTGTGCTCCAACATGCTTGAGAAAAATAATATCACCATCAAAGCTGAATACAATGTACTACTAAGCTGATGTCCAGTGGATTCTCACAAGAATTCTGCAACTGCCCCAAATGATTCAAAGAAATGGTCAAGAAAAAAAAAGTGGATTGTTCTGCACTTGAACTCAGCCTGCTTTTTTCAAGCCTTCAGAGTCACGATCCCCTGACTTTAAGGGCAGGGAAACCTGCCGTGACCACCCGGTCTGGACTCCAGACCAGAGGCTGCACAAGTGGCCTCAAGCACTCCTGCGTGAACTTCAGACTGGGTGACCTGGATCACCCCATTCGAGCAGAGAAAAACTGTCGGTGTGTTCCCTACACAGAGCAATGCACGAGTTTAAGCACCGAGAAGCAGCACTGGGGTCACCTCACCCACTGCGGGGCAAAACCTAAAGCTTCAGCTTCCAGCAGCTGAGCGACGGATGCTCGTTGGCTACAGGAGCTATTACCGAGCATGCCTCAGCTCAGCACTGCATCATTAGAACCTCGTTGGTGAAAGGACTGAATTCCAGGGGAGGGTCAGGCTGGGTGCTGGGGGAAGGTTCAGCACCCAGAGCTGGTCGGGCTTTGGCACAGGCTGCCCAGGGATGTGGGCACCGCGCCGAGCTGCTGGAGGTCAAGAAGCGTTTGGACACCGCTCTCAGACACGGTCTGATTTTTTTTTTGTTTTTGGTTGGTCCTTTGGGGACCCAGGAGTTGGACTCCATGACCCTCGTGGGGCCCTTCCCACCCGGATATTCTCTGATTTTATGAGCTTCTTGTGCCTTTCACCCCAGGGCGCACTTGCTATCCTTAACCACAAATTACTGATTCTGAACTGGACAGGAAACAGTGCGAGGCAGGCAGCTGCCAAACACAAGAGAACTGTTTGGTTGTTCTTGCTGCGCTCTGTCCCAGGTGCACTCAAGCACCCCGTTATCCTGTCTGGGCAGGGTTGTCCGAGCAGTTTACCACCCACCAGGCGTCCAGCAGCCTGTTGAGATGTGAAGAGCTGTTTGCTCTTAGGTGGCAAAGTTTAAGCCTTCCTGTCACAGCAGGAACTCAAAAACTCTCAACTGCCCTTTTTTTCTTGTCACTGCCGCAGTCATTTACGACATCCTTCAAGCTCTACAACAAACCTTTGTACAGGAGAAGTTCACCTCCTTCACTACAGGGCTCTGGTCCAAACATTAAAAGGCAGAATCTCCTTACTGCTCGTATATTAGGTGTGTGCTGTGGCTGCCTCTCCTACCGCACAACGAACACTGAATTGAAAATTAGGTGAAGAGAAAATTATACTCAGAACCAAGAGGTCGGTACCTTTCTGTTCTGCTTTTCCTGAAGTGGTGGCCTTTGTGGCACGTCTTTTGGAAGCTTTTGACTGTTGTTCCTCCGTGTATTTCTGATGGCATTCTTCAGCAGAACGAGACCCCACGGCCATCGCTACCTCCACCCAGAAACCGTTCCTGTGCTTTGGAAGTGAAGCGACCGCCCTGCCGAGGGAACAAAACCACAACCTCCTGCATGCCCAACAGTCTGCGCCAAACTGCCGAGGGAGCTCCTGCCGTTCCCTTCCTAGGAGGGGCACCGTGCACTGGATGTAAAGAATCTCGTCTCTGACGGCATCCAGACACTTTGAAACACGCACAACTTTATTGCAGTAATTTATGCTAATGGAGCAGTTACAAGATATATTTCATCCTTATTTCCAGCAGGTTTCCCCCCTGCCCCAGGTCACTAACTCATACCTTTTTTCAGGTTTTTAATCTAAGAAAAACAAAATGAAACACGGTTATTTTATAACCCAATTATATATTAAACACTGCCCAGTAGCCAGTAACCAGTTTAAGTCATTGGATTGTGCATTAATTTAACATTCTCGTGGTTATTCTCCCCTCCACAAAACTTAAATACATAAGCACATCTCTAATATTTTATTCCATTGGGCGAGAGAATCTCTCTCCTTACTGGCCAAATCATAAATACAAATACTTTGACAATATTATTTACCAAGTCATGATTTTCAGTTTTATTCAAAGAAATATCTATCACACTAAAAGTAAGTAGGTGGATTTGAGAAGCGGGTAGAGGAGCAGTGAATCACAAAATCCTAGCTGCTGTGTTCCTCTCGCTTAATGCTGCGGTAGGGGCAGCTCTAGGCTCACACATTACAGTTATTTTAGAAAACTTATGGGGTCTCCTTTATTTTACTATTTTTCAATTTGTGAACAAAATGTATTGTGTAAAAGGAAATTAAAGCATAAAGGAAACCCTTAAAATAAACTGAAAGAAACCAACTCTCAAAACCAAAAATCTGAAAAATGCAAATTCACAGACCATCCAAAGCACTCCAGTGTGTTATGCCTCCGGATGCCAGAGGGAAACTTTGCCCTTTGAGGACAAGGGAACCACTTGCCTGTGCAGCTTTTGTAATTCCTTTTCAGACCAGACATCGGTTGTCCTTGGAAGAAATCCGAGAGGCTTCTGCACCTTTTCCTTCTCGGGTTCTCTTGATTTTGCTGCTGAAGACCTGGCAGTATGAGCAGCAGCACGGCTTGGCTGCTTATCGGATGCTTTTGATTTCTTCTCCATTATGTGAAATTCCCCATCTTTGTTGTCAAACTTAGTGTCAAGTCCAAACAAATGCTTTGGGGCATTGGTTCTGCTTCTTGTCCTTATTGCCTCAGACAGATGGGAAGCACTGGACTCGCTGGATGTTTTTTCTTCAAGCAATTCAGAAGAGCTGTCAGTGTCAGGCACCCTTTGCCTCAGCTGCACACCGTGGGAGGCGGCAGCAGCAGAGCGTTTAACGTCCCTTTGTTCACATGGCACCGCATTGGCACCGTCCTCTAAGTTTTTACAGTGAGAGGAAGATTTGGAGTTTTGAGTCTCTTTTTGCACTAAAGGTCTAGTTTTCCTTTTGACAGACAATGGGACATCTTCACTGGATTCTTCCTCATCTTGGCTTGAGGATCCTTCTGTTAAAGGCTTGTCTTGATGAAGTTGTTTGGCTGACCTTAAAGAGTACTCGTAAGCCTGCCGACTTGTCGTCTCTTCCTTTCTCGTGGTTCTGCTGCTACTGTTGTACTTGTTCCTGTTTTCGGTATTTAAGCAAGTTGCCTCAACAGAAAGCTGTCTTTTAATTTTATTAGTCTTCGTTGCATGATCGCATTCATCGTCATCTGAAACAAAGCGCCTGGCTTCCTTGCTTCCAGTGGACTTTGCTTCTTTTTTGGAACTTACTCCTTTTTGACTGTTTTTCCCTGAAAGAGATGACATCAGTATAGCACCCACTGCAATGCAGATCATTGCCATACTCTCAGACGAGCAAGACCAGCTTGCTGCAGGACGCAATGCTTCCTGCATTTGTTAAGATCTGCAAACTCCTTTCTGGTACGCTGAGCGTAGTCTGCAGGAAGGCACAAGCAGCACGTCTCCAGCCTGAGCTCCCCACGCTCTGCAGAAGCCTTTCCCCCAGCTACCAGCACAGTGCAGTTCTTCAGGACAAGGGGACATTTCGTCAAATGGTCATGTTGGAACATGAAAATAATTTAAATACTGCTTCCCTCTGGAACACACCAAATGCTCTCTTATTAATTTTAATGCTCTTAAGGAGCATGAAATTAATGATGCTAAGAAACATCAGCCCACACTGTACTGTCCCTCCACCATTAAAGAGAGGTGTAAGCACAGGTACTCTGCAACCCACTTCCAAAGACCTGCCCGATGGTAGCTGCAAAATCACTTCTGCTTTTTAGGGGTGTCCATAACTTCACCAAACCTGACCGAGTAAAACCCGCACCTTAGCAAAGCTTCCTGGGTTCACTACCTCCTTTCCTGTAAACATCTCTCAGGCAGATTAAGTAAAGACCTTCTGCCCTGATGCACGCATTCCTATGTCTTCATGAAGAAAGTTTGCAGGAAGACGAGGCTACGCAATAAAAAGGCAGGATGCTGCCTCCCAGCAGCAGGCCACTCCCGGGCACTGCAGTCAAGAAGCTGTGAAAATACCTTTACACACAGCTTGTACAAAGAGCATGCAGCATGAAACCAGTTCTAAGCAGTGAATTCATTTGGAGCAAATGCTCCTTCCTCTGCTCAGAGGGAGTACGGCCAGCAGCAGGTAGGATTCCTCATGCAAAGGAGACTTCCAGTTCCTGCCCAGTTTGCTCCCATGACAGAATGCCTCCAGACTACTGGAAGAATTAGGATTATCAAGGCTACAAAAGAGAACGTTAAAGTCTTGAGCAGATAGAGAATCAAATAGTAAACAGAAAACATTACTGAAATGCTACAACTGAGATCAAGCAAACATTCACATCTCAAAAGCTTTATCTGCACTACAAATAGTTTCTGTAAAAAACATTACTGCTGCTTTTAAGATTGATTTCAGGGTGCTACCGCTTCTCAAATTTTATAAAAAAAATAAAGGCTTTAAAACTGTCAGTACTTTTTTTGTGTGTGTACCTATGTAGGCATTTCATTTCATCAAATTCATCCAGCTTGAGAAGCAAAGCCAGACCGATAGCTGGACTGGTCGGCTACCTTAAGTTGCATGTAATAGCCATGCTGAGAGATCAGGAACTTCAAAAAAAATCATCATAATCCTTTCATTTCAACTTCTGGAAAGAAATCTGCACGTTCCCTTCATGTAGTTAAAGAAAAAGTTTAAAAACATTTTGTGCTGTAAAACTAGGCATTAATGCTACTCTGATAATTCTTCATAGAAGAAACAAATGATCATTAGAAGATTTAAATAAATTTATTGCATTAACCAGACATCACCACACTGCCCCAGCACCCACCACATAATCCCATTGATTCCAGTCAATAACTTAAACAAAAAAAACAAAACCCATCTTTTTTTTTTACCTTTATCTTTGCTTTTTGATTTTTCTTCCACTGCCTTCGTTGCGTCCTTCTTCTCCGTCTTAGAGGTGTTCTTTTTGGATTTTTCAGTACTATACAACTTTAAAATAAAACAATTTAATCTAAACTTCTGCTAGAGTTTACTTATCAAGCCTACTGACGTCAGCTCTGAACAAGCCAAATGTTGACACGGTGGGGAGATTTAAGACACCTACACTGTCCCTTCTGTCTAGTAAGTACTGTTTGATGAGCACAAGTGCATGTGACCAAGGCAACTTAGCCAGACTCCCTCTAAATACTCTAAAAATTGGGTTAAAATCTCAAGATCTACAGCTGTTTGAGTTTGTGGTAAATTACACTGCCGGTGCTGATGACAAGTTTTAGTTCACTCCCCGTTCCACATGGCCACTTGATCTTAAAAAAAAAAGGCAGCTGCTGCAAAGAACGCCGCCTTCCCTCACACAAACTTCACTCCCATTATCAATGTGTTATCAGAGTTGGTGAAGTGTCACGATAAATAAAAACAGCCCACCCCAATCAAGAGAGGGGTCATCTGGACAGGTGATGATACAAGAAATGAGGAAATACCTAGTCCTAACGCACGTGAAACACAGGAATGGGAAAGCTGACAACAGCAGTGAGAACACAAGAACTTGCCTGCAGCAATCACCCCTTGGGTGATTAAACGTGGCAGAGGGACTCCGTGAGTGTTTGCCTAGGAGACTCTGTCACCCACCTGTGCCAATTTCCTGATCTTTCGAGACAGGTCGTTTTTCAGAATTCCCCATTATCCCCACTTCACAGATGACAACTATCTGACAATTCGGACTGTTGTTTTTTGTTTTTTTAACATTTTTATAATGTTTTCAAAATGTCCTGCTTCTTCAGGTACTTACTGGAGCTGGACTGTTCCCGTCGGTTAACTACATATGCAAGGTTATTAAATAATAATTCAATTTAAAGCAATGTGTAAGTAACAACACGCAAAAGACACTTACTATGCTCAGATAATCTACTCCTCCTTGTTCTATAGTAACGTTTAAATTCTGATCGACAAACTCACGCTGCCCACACCAGAAACTTAACGGTGGTTTGACAAGACGGCCGCTACGAGTGTAAACTCCATTTCTGTCGTTCAATATGGAACTGTGTCTTGGCACTATATCTACAAGAAAAACAAGGAATTTCATTTTTTTCCATAAATATTTTGTACTGAAAACTCACCATTGCACACTTCACAGGCACAGGAGCAATAACGTAGTTAAACCTGTTCATTTGCATCAACTACACAGAAAATAGGAAACTTACCATAAAGTAAGGATGTTCTGTTAAAGGGTTCAGGTTAGAAGTAAGGACACTTTAACAAGACTGAAGCAATAATTTTCGTGATTTATAGTCTGCGCTGCTGTGAACTTCTTAGTTTTAATTTGTTTACAAGGCTATGAATAATCTAAAAATCATACAGGGGATTAGAACAACAAAGAAAAGGTGTCACACAAAAAATCCCGATTGTAATTAGAGAAAAAAAAAACAGGTGTAATAGTATTAGCAAGAAAATCTGATTACAGTATTAACAAATAGTCCAATGAGATTTGGCCAAAGCCCTGCTGAAGCCTATGACAAGATAATAAAAAGAAGGCAAGGTTAAAAACCCAAAGCTCTTAGTGTCCTTAATGAAGCTAGGTGTGCAAGATTGGCAAGGAAAAAACATGTTGATCATCGGGTTATGGCTTCACAAACATTTCCTTTGGAAACAAAGAAAAAGTAACGAATTTTTCTACAATCCATTCTGTCCAAGTGAGGCAAAAACATTAAAGATGCCATAAAATAATCATGCTCTAGGAAAAGATTCAAAGGAGGAGTTCAAGCTAAGGCAGCCAAAAAAGAGGGGGAATGGCACTGCAGGGGAGGAATCCCAAGGACGGAGCCTCGGTGGAGAGATTATATCCCAAAGACATCCCAGAGGACTGAAAAGAGAGTACGATATGCAATATAGCAGCTGGAAAAAAATTAACTCAAGTTTGCTGTCAGAATAAACAGTTCTGGAGCCATTCCTTTCAGCTACTACAGACCAAAGTAGACTCCTGCTCCTTTTCCCAGGGTTCTTCCTCAGAACAGCACCTGAACAGCACCTCTTTTTTGTGCATCAGCAAACCAAACAGTGTTGGTCAGTGCTCTTGATTACCGAAGTTCAAGTGAACGTAAACAAAAGAACCCTTCACCCAATTAGTTACCTCTTACCTACAGACAAATTAACAAGGAAGAGAACAAACAGGTATCTTTTGCTGGGGAAACAGCTTTCAATTTATTTATTTTTTCTAGAGAATAGTGTTGTAAATACCCACAAGTGTTTTCATCATTCTTTGGTGTTACTTCATAAGTAGCGTTTCTCGCTTCAGATTTCTTTACATGTCTTGCTGGGCCTTTTGCGTTTTCCAACACATCCAAACCCACCACCGAGTCACTCTCTTCACTTTCACTCTCACCAATACTTTGTTTGCGTTCTTTCCTAATGATTTAGAGTTTAAGAAAAAAGAATCATAAACACCCGAAGCAGTTGACCTTTAACAACGCATTAACTGAGGTAGACTTGAAGCTTCTCCCCACCCCAGCAAAAGCCCAACAGCATGGTGCAGCTCTATCCATACTGACACCATTCAAGCCACTAAATTAGTGAAGCCCTGTGCCTGTGTTGATCCTAAGACTACGTAACTGGGTGGAACAAAACCAAACCAGTATAATGCAGATTACTAAAAGGGTGTTTTTCCAACCTGCTGACCAGAATTTGCCAGGATCGCAGTCTTCATACCTGCATCTGCAATCTTTTATCCTCCGCTAGTGCAATGTTCTTAAAAATCAAGTAATGCTTAAGAGCACTGCAGTGAAACAATCTCCAAAGGACTTACCTTCTTCTTTCCTCAAGTAACTCCTCAACGTATTCCTTCCATCTGCTGGAAAACCCATACGTAAATCTTTTGATGAAGCGATAAGGAAATCCTGTTTGAAAGAAAAGTAGCATTAATAACAGCCAGGCAATGCTTTTAATCAGAAAAGGAACAAATAACACCCTGTACAAGCAGTTTTGTAAGCACCTCAGAAGCTCACTGCAGCTTTAAACACTAGAGACAGATTTCCCTGGTTTAAGAGAACTGCGTGCTCCATGGCAAAGTGACCCAAGGGGCCATTAAATACAGATATCGGTACCTGGGGACATCGCTCTGGCTTCCTGGCAACCAGGAACGTTAACTTTCCCCTGCTCATCTACGCCAGACTGGCACATGGCTTCCCTGTGGCTGCTACAAGTGCCTCACAGAACATGAGGCTTTAGGGCCCTAGGAGAATCTTAGGTTAGTAACAGCAACTGGGGTTCTGCAGGGCTCCATTTTAGGGCCAGTTCTCTTTAATGCTTTCATAAATGACTTGAACACAGGACAAGAGAGGCCTTGCAGAGAGAGCTTGACAAATCAGAGGGCTGGGCAACCACCAACACCGTGAGTGTTAACGAGCAAGTGCTGGATTCTGCCCTGCAGAAAGGGATCCGGGGGTTTTGGTCAACAGCAAGCTGAACATGAGCCAGAGGTGAGCCTTGGCAGCCGGGAGGATTGACCGTACCCTGGGGTGCGTCAGGCACAGCACTGCCAGCGGGGCGGGGAAGGGATTGTCCTGCTCTGCTGCAGCCTCAGCTCAAGCACTGTGCTCAGTTTTGGGCGCCACAGTACAAGAAAGACATAAAGCTGCTAGAGAGTGTTCAAAGGAGGGCTACAAAGATGGTGAAGGGTCTGGAGGACAAGACGTGTGAGGAGCGGCTGAGGTCCCTGGGTTTGCTCAGCCCCGAGCAGAGCAGGCCGAGGGGAGGCCTCATGGCGGCCTGCAGCTCCCTCACAGGGAGCGGAGGGGCAGGCGCTGAGCTCTGCTCTCTGGGGACAGCGACAGGGCCCGAGGGAACGGCATGGAGCTGGGACAGGGCAGGGTCAGGCTGGGGGTTAGGGAAAGGGTCTGCACCCAGAGGTGGTCGGGCACTGGGACAGGCTGCCCAGGGACATGGGCACTGCACCGAGCCTGACGGAGGTCAAGAAGTGTTTGGACACTGCTCTCAGACATGGGGTCTGATTTTTTTTGGTTGGTCCTTGGGGGACCCAGGAGTTGGACTCAATGACCCTTGTGGGTTCCTTCCAGCTCAGGCTCTCTATGACCCTGTGACTATCACGCAGCCTTCTTGCTGAAAGGCCACCCCCTGTGCAGGAGCACAGCACTGAGCTGGTACTTCTCTAAAAACAGCAGCACTCATCCTCTGGTAGTGACACGGCCAGAGTCTGCAACATGTGATTAAAAACATGATTAAATAGGAGCCTATTTATGTGAAGTTCTTGGAAGCAGTATCTGTCCTAAAAAGCATTCAAGAGGCCCAGGGTAAAAAAAATGAAGTATCCCAACCATTGACTACTAATCTTGGGAGCTGAAAGACCACTGACGTTTGTTGGCTTTTGCCAACAGAGTTACAATTGAGCTCCTTTAGGATGGGAAAGGATACAGGCAGCCTTTTGTGAGTTTATTTAGTGCCCAACAAAAGGCCTACCTAGCCCCCATCAGGGAAAGGATCCCAACGGTAGTGGCCAAAGATCATAGGAGCCAGGCAACTAGACAGGAGTACCTCCCCATGCAGTCCCCCACCCTCCAACTCAGAAACCAACACTGATATCTGAGTGCTGAAAAACCTCCAGGGAATTTGGCTTCCAGGAAATAGCTCAGTCTCCAGCTGAACTCATGTAAAACTTCAGCATCCACAAGATCCTGTGCAGGGATTCCCACCTGAGAAGCACATGGTATGAAATTTATTTTTTTTGTAATTTCCCCTCTACTAGGTTTCTTTAATTTCCTTTACTCTGTTGCAACAGGAAACTTCACACAAGTGATCTTTATTTCCCATCACCATTCCCTTTATTCTTTCATTAACCTCTTACACACCCCTCCAAAACTGTTCTGTTTTGCAGGCTGAAATCCCTTAACGTGTTTTGGCCTTTGCCCTATGAAAACTTGAATAATTTTCCCATTTTTCCTCATGTTCTGCTGTAGTCTGTATTGTTTTTGAAAGGAGGTTGTTAAGATTTTGGGGGGTAGGGGGATTGGGCTGGTGGAAGAGAGGAAATGAGATGGAATTGGATTAAGTATTTAAGATGTTCATGGGCAAAAGCTATGGCGTTTACAGACAGAAACAGGTTTTTTTGTTCTGTTCACTCCCAGCATTCAAGTTAACTGCTACTGAGCACTAAGGTAGGTGCTTAGGCCTTAAATAAGTAACTTCGTCAATAGGTGAGTGCTTAGGCAGTGCTCTTACTGAAAGATAGAGCGCTGACACCGTTAATGAAGGAGTTCACCCAGCCGGGTGTGTTCCCTGGGCAAGTAGCTGTGTCCTGCTGCAGCTCTGTCCTGACTGCCGGTGCCACTGCAGGCAGCCCAGCATTCCCAGCTGCCATGGCCCCAGCTTGAAGGAAATCCTCAGGTCAGACTTCAGCTGCAGCCTTTCTTCTCCTCGCTACTTACATGTGCTTGTCTTTAAGTTCTCTTTTGACTCATGTATCAATATCGAATCTGTTCAAAGTACTTCCAGGGTATTTTCCATACCAAGCCTACATTAGCTTTTCTTCCCCCCACGTGTGTTAGGAGCGGAGGAGGAAACAGAAAGAAGGATGCTCTGCCATAAGTGCTAAGTCCATAGGATCAGAGGAATCAACCCAGCACATTCCATTAACGCTTGGGCTGAGGAAACCTCTGTATTACTTCAGGCACCCTGCTCAGAAGAGAGGCCTCCTGCTGTCACTTCTATTTCTCAGAACTTTTTCTAAAGAAGAATTTATTTAGCAGTGTAACTAGACAAAAATCCAAGTCAGAACAGCCAAGTCAGGTATTTATCAAAATGCACCCCAGTACTGTGAACAAGAAGAAAAAGATTAAACAAAGCCACAGACATATCTTTGGATGTCTTGTGCTGGGCCTGAGAAAGCAAAGCGTGCCAATCAGCCCTATTAAAAAGGGCACAATTGTGCACACGGGGCACGTCTGTGCTAAGGCAGGCGTGCTTTCCATCCATGCCAGACACGTTTTATCTTCCTAGAGGTGCCCTTGCCTGCTTAACACAGCAGCTCATTTCCTGGTTTCATGTACTAGCAGCCACATGAGAGGATGTGTGTGAAGCCTAGAAAGCCCAGCCCAACTTCACTTAGTGTGCAACTTTATATTCCTTTTAAAATTCCATGTGCTTCAAAACAATATGAAGCAAGAAGTTCTGCTGGATGCGGTATAACCTACCACTTAGACCCTAAAAATGGTTCAATTTTGTAGATTTTAAAGCACTGACTCCATAATTAGTCTGTCTTCAAACTGAAATTCCATGCAGCTTTGTGGAGCTACTGCTTCATCACAGACCAGTAAGCCACAAATAGAATGTGAACACCACAATAATTTCAGCAGCATATAAAAAAAAATAATCCTTATTTCAATGTCTTAGCATTATTTAAATGCCAAAACATAGACCAAAATCACAAAAAGGCAATCTTGGCAAGAAATGGTTTCTCTAAAGGAACGTACCCATTAGTCAAGCTCGTACTCCAAAAGCCCTCTCCATACCTGCAGCAACCTAAAGATGCCAGCTACGATTATCAGCCGCTAATATTTGCAAATCTGAAGCTGGAGTCACTTTCCTGTATGTGCTGAGTACAGCTGAGCCCAGTGGGCAGGATAATGCAAAATGTTCACTTCAGCAGCAGCTTCTCAGGAAGCAGTCCTAAGTCTCAGGACCTTCTCAGATAGTAACATTGCGTTAAAAATCATCTTCTTACCTTCTTTTCTCATCGAAGCAGAATCTATGTGCCCCTGGAGGAGGTAGATGTTGCCAGATGATGTCTTAACTTGGTTGTTTGCTACACGTTCTATAATTGCATTACTATGCCAACAGAGGTCTTTCATATCCCTACGAAAAGACAGATAACAGGAAGAACAGATATAAAACTGTTTTCTAAAAGGGAGGAATTTCAAGCAAGAATATTGATATTCCATATCAGACTAAGAGTGGTACATTATGAGTGATAGAGAAAACCTAGCACATCCTACCAGCGTCTTGCTTAGCTTGGAAGACTTCCTGGGCTAATGTAAGAGTCGGACAGGAGACAAAAGGAGCACGTCAGCTACTGCAATGTGAGTCACAGAACGTGAGTCTGACATTAGACTGCAGAAACAAAACGGCCTGAAGGGCTCCATCAAGCTCACTGCTGCAGCAACACCGTCACGCAAGTTCACAAAGTACTACCATACAGGTCAAATGCACATGCTCTCCAGGAACATTGTTCTGATTTCTGACCAATTTAAAGACCCTAAATAAACCCTATTTAACGACAAGAACAACTGAAGAAGGAACCCCAGTATGTGCAAAAATTAGAGGTGTTAAATATTTAAGGGACTTCTCCACCAGATAAAAAAAAAAACAGATGCAAGCATTAACATTAAAAAAATCTACATTTTTTAAAATACTCTTTTGTAGCAGTAAGCAACGGGTTAAGCTATTAAACGGGATTAAGGACAAACCCAAGAAGACAGCGCAAATGTTTAGCTGTATAACCTGCCACAAAACAGAACAGGCAGGAGTCCGTTCAGAGGGGCTATAGAGCAGATCAAGTACCCTGTGGGCAAGCAACGGATACTGGATCTGCGCCAACACAACACCTGAACGTGCTGCTAGTAAGGAAGGACAGGAAGCATGAGTGCCAGCTCTCACTGCACAGGTTAGGGTTCGGGCTGAGGGCCATGCTGCCATGCTCCCAGGGACTGGGGAAGACAGCCACACAAGGGTGCAGAACTGACTTTAACAGGTACCAAGGTACTTCGAGAGCACAAGTGTCAGAGCTACAGCTACCCAGTTAAGCAAAGGATGCTATAAGCCTTTTCAGTTCACGTGCTGAAAGCCCACCGACACGTTTCACATTGCATTTAAGTCACAAAATCTTTTCTTACTTCCGTTTTCCTTCCACGCATATTGCAGTGTTACCATTGATCACTCTAATGCTCCAACTGGTTAGGCAGATTTTTTTCTGTCACAAAAAAAATTAGATATGTCATTATTTTTAAATTAGACTAAGACATGTAACATTACCAAGACATTAGCAAAACAGAAATTCACTCCTGTATATCTTGAGAATCTATTTCAGCACCGTCTTCCAGACAAGAAAAAAATGAAAGCAATCATTAAAGACATGAACACAGAAGTATGACCGAGCTGGAAACCAATGCACTCCTAGGCCAGTCCCTGGGGAATCTGGCACCCACCACAAGACGCTGCGTTACTAGAGGTAGAATCAGAAAGCTGCAAGTACTACACCAAGCACTTACTGAAGTGAAAATGGTATCTGCAGGCTGGCCTGCTAGGAAAAGATCCCTGCTTCACATAACGTTACTTTGGATGTTCTGGCAAGAAAGCAGAGATTCTCACCAGGCACCTACAGAGCTTTGGTTAACTTTAGGACCTCCTCTCGCCCACAGCTAGGAAACAGCTCTCCTCCTCCTCCTGTTTTTGCCTAGACAGCCAGGAGCTGGACCAGCCAGGGATTTGTGACATGCCCATCACTCCAGCGCATAGCAATGAACAAACTTAAGTGATGACACAGAAGTCTCCTTCAAGCAGGGTATCTTGCAAATACTAAAAGAAAAGGTTGCCTTTAAAAAAAAAAAAAAAAAAGAACATTTTCACCTTGAAGTCTGGGAAAAAAAACAATGTCTTTTTGAGGGAAGAATGTTTACCAACACAATCTGTGGTGGTTTCACGCTGACAGACAGCTAACCTCCTCCATGCCACTCTCTCACTCCCCCTTCTCAAAAGAAGGGGGAAAAAAATACAGGGAAAGAAGGCTTACGGATTGAGAAGAGGAGCAGTTTAATTAAAGGAATAGAAAAAACAGGCAAAGGCCATGCAGAACCAGAAGGTGAGAACAGTTATTCTCTACTTCCCATCAGTGAGCGATGTTCAGCCACATCCTGGGAGGCAGGCTAAGTGTAGGGGCTGTTTGGGAACACAGACATCTTCACCAGAGCCCCCTGCCCCAGCTCTCTGCTGGGCACCACGCCACAGGGTACGTTTCATCCCTCGGGGCGGTTCAGGTCCCCCTGGCTGTGTCCCCTGCCCAGCCCGGCCCTGGGGGCTTGCAGAGCCTTGCTGCCGTGCCAGCACTGCCCAGGGAGAGCTGGGACACCGGGGGCACGTGGGGGATGCTGTGGGGAGGGTGAGCCCCATCCCAGCCACAGCCTGCACAGAATCTATTCAAACCATGGCTTCATCTGAGTGCTCATTGCTTTGATGAGAAAGAGTGGCAGCACAACAATAAACCACAAGCAGCCCACGGGAGGTTTTAGCCCGTCAGGAGCTCTAAAGCAGTAAGTTCTCCCACCTCATTGCCTGCCTTGGCAGCAAGTTGACCCGAATGAGGCTTATCCTGAGGGCCCTTAGAGTTTTCTTTCAAATTCTTATTCTTTGTTACGTGGACTTTGGGACTACAGAACATAATACTGCATAAGCACTGCAAGGGCTTTTGAGAATTAGTCTCTGGTGTCTTTGCTCTGTGAGCAGCTTGCTGATCACTTGGCTGCGGCTGCCCTTTTTCTTGCCGAAGTTCACAACAGTTTGCTTCTCTGCCTCCACAGCGTTCTTCTAACTGGTCCCCAGGCTTCGAAGGGGCAGAACAGACATTCACAGAACTGGTTATTGTATTCTGAGACATTTCATCATCAGCATCCAGTGATTCCACGAGGAAATTATCCCGATCATCCTTATCAGGGACCACACTCTCCGTAGGAGCACTCGTGACCGGCTCACCAAAAGTGGGTTTTAGCAATGGCTTTTCTGCAGTTGTGGAAGGAGGAATGCTTTGCTTGATTGGGTTTGAAGATGCTGTATCTGCCCATTAAAAAAAAAAAAAAAAAGCAATCAGTAATATTTGAGGATTAATTAATAAAGCTTTGTATCACTAGTTCTACTTTTAGTGAGTAGGTTCTCATGATTTGTACTACAGTTCCAGAGCTAGGCTTGTACTTGCTAACACAACAGCAAACCTTGCTTTGAATTGACTCGGACTAGCTTTCCCTCACCACGAGATCAACTTATAACCACCCCACTTTCCCCCCAAACCAAGATAGCGCATAGCACACACCTATTAGCAGTACATATTTACCATTCTTCCTGTCTTTACTTCAAGGAATCCTCCTTGTAAAGCAAAAGCCCCTGTTATTCACAAAAACCTCATATTTCCTTCTTTCCAAACTTCAGGACCTTGACTTCTAGCCATGCTGCTGTTATACTGGGAACTACCAGCACTGGTTTTTGAGCTTTCAGAAAAATTGAGTGCTGCTTTGAAGTCGAACAACATTAAGTCTTTGCCATGCATTATTTTCTTCATCTGTTTTTAAGGAACAGAACTATAGGACAGAAGTATATTCAGGGGCACTAATAAGAACCAACATGGGAAAAAATACAAGGGAATTTAAACTTAAGTGCCAAAGTGGCACACCTAGCCTGTAATGGACTCTTAGCCACAACACCAGGAGCTCAGGATGAAGCAATATGCACACACACACGCAACTAATGATGCTGAGCTTCAGGATCAGAAGCCAGTGCCCTAATCCAGAGTTTACACGTGGAATGCCATCTCCAGGCCTGAAAAGACCAATTTGTAGGTTTCTTGTGTCACTTTCCTCCATGCACAGGCTACAGAGAGCGATACCTTATGACACTCTGCCAAAGCATGAGAGGGATTACAACCAAAACCAGAGACCCTGAAGTCCAGGGAGTTTTTGAAGTGTTTTCAGAGCAATGCCAAGTACCTTTCTGCTGCTGCAATTTCTGCTTCATTCGCAAGAAGAACTTGTGAGGAGATTCCAACACACAAGGGTCTACTGCCAGCATCTGCACGGTTCGGTTCTGAGGAATCCAAGCACAAGGCGGTTCTAGAAGTAATGCAAAAAAAAATCTTTGACTTTGGGGTAGAAAAGCGTTTTCACGTGGAGGGTAAGCAAAATGCACCAGCCACCAGCAGATGACAATTGGCTGTTCACCAAGCGGGATGGGCAGCACAAGCCTTCTGCCCTGGGGTTAGGCATTGCCTCAGCTGCACCTGAGGCAAATGTACAGGAGGCATGTACAAGTACATGCCTTGTACAAATGTACATTTGTACAAATGTACAAGGCAAACGTCTTGGACATGTCCCAGGTTTTTCTGTGACATTTTAATGTCTAACCACAAACTTGGGTATCCTCACCCCGTGACAGCATGTTGCCTGGGCACAGACCCGATAACCTGCTGGTGCCAACACTGGCCTGTGGTGCCCGTGCTGCTGACTAGATAAGGCAGAGCGAGCGCTCAGCCCGGCCTCCTGCAGCCATGCCTTAAACGAGGCAAAGCGGGGGGGGTGCCGAACCCCTGGGCTAAATAACGGGGCAGGAATTTGGGAATTTGCCCCCCCCCCCCCATCCCACCCCATCCCGGTCCCGTCCCGTTACCTGCCCGCGGCGCCGCCTCCTGCAGCCGGTTCGGGCCCCGCCACCCCCCTCGCAGCGCCGCGGGGGTGAGGATGGGGTCGGCGGCGGGGCCGGGGCCGTGGCCGTGTGTGGGGGGCCGCGGGGCCCCGTCCTGCAGGCGCTGGAACACCTTGGCCGGGGACTCGCGGCCCGGCGGCCCCCCCGCCCGCCGCTTCAGCGAGGTGGGGAGGTGGTGGGGGGGGGGGGGGAGGGAGGGGGTCGGGGGGCGGCTCGCGGGCGCGGCCCCGCGCCAGGAGCTCCTTCAGCGGCGTCAGCGAGCCCGCGGGGAGGCTGCTGAGCGGCACGGCCCGCAGCGGCACCGCGCCCAACGGCGCCGGCTCCGCGCCGCGGCCCCCGAGGGCGGCCGCCGCCAGCATGGCGGCCCCTCACGGCCCCCTCAGCACCCTCACGGCCCCCTCAGCGCCTCGCTAAGCGGCGCCCCCCCCCCCGCCCGCTGCCGCCGCCCCGCCCGCCGCCGCCGCACTGAGGCCGCCCGCGCGCGCCCGGCAGGTTTGAGCTGCGAGCGCCGCGCGCCGATTGGCGGCGGGGCGCGCGGCGTCACCGGGCGGCGGGAAGTGAGCGCGGGGGAGGGGGGGGGCGGTGGTTGGCGGAGGGGCTCCCCCCCTGAGCCGAGGCAGTGGTTGGGGCGGGGGCTGAGGCGGCCGCTCGGGGCGGGCTCCCGTGAGGGGAGCGGCGGGAGGCGGGGGCTCGGTTACGATAAAATGGCTGCGGCTGAGCTGACGGGCTGTCACCGTGCCCTCAGGGCTCCCTGCTGCTGTCCTCACAGTGCTGTAGAGCCCCGTCAGGCGGCTGTTGGGAGAACTGACCAACCCCACCTCGCTGCAGCCTCCTTTAATGTATTTATAAAGAGCGATAAGGTCGCCCCTGAGCCTCCTCTTCTCCAGGCTGAACAAGCCCAGCTCCCTCAGCCGCTCCTCGTAGGACTTGTTCTCCAGGCCCCTCACCAGCTTCGTCGCCCTTCTCTGGGCTCCCTCGAGCACCTCCATGTCCTTCTTGTAGCGAGGGGCCCAAAACTCAGAGCTCACCGCAGCCTGGCCCTGTCAGCACCACCCCGAACTAATGCCCAGCCCCATAAAAATCTGTCCGGTTGGCTTCATAACCGTGAGAGGTCGGCTTCTCAGCCACCGGCAGCGCTAGGCTGGAGGAGGGAGGCCTCCCCACAGCGAGCCACGGGGCCCTGATCCCTCTTGGGGTGCTGCCATCATGAAGAGGCACACACAGGCCTGCTCCCGAACTGGTTCTGTAACACCCAAATTGGTTCCATAACACCAAAATTGGTTCCGTAACACCTAAATTGGCCCTGGAACATCCAATTTGGTTCTGTAACACCCGAATTGGTCCCGTGTGGCTGTGGGTGAACGCTCCCTGCCGGTGAATCCCTCCCTGCAGTACCTGTAGGGCATGAGTGTCAAAACCTGGTTTCTTTTAGCGGCATGGCACTGTTTTTCCATGCTGTTTTGGTACTCTACACAGTCCCTACAATCTGGAGCACTCTAAGCACAACGTCTGTGCGACTTTGCACACAGTGGGATTGGCAGGATGAGGCCCTGCTCTGCCCAGCCTTAGTCCCAACCAGAGCAGCGTTAAGCTCCTCTACCCAACACAGAACCACAGAGCCGCTGGGGTCAGAAGGGACCCTAACACCACCCAGTGCCACCCCCTGCCGCGGCAGGGACACCTCCCGCTGGATCAGGTTGCCCAGGGCCTCATCCAACCTGGCTGTGAACCCCTCCAGGGATGGGGCAGCCACAACGTATTTTGCACAGCCAAAAGAATTGCGGACCAAGATTTGCCACAGCACCAGATGATTTTCACTTGTTCCTGTCCTTGGGCATCAGAACCTGAGAGCCATTGCTGGCCTGAATTTTCGGGAAGACGCGGACCTCTTCTGCTGGGAGCGGGGCACATGTGAAGTGTCTCAGGTGGGATGCCATTGAAAGTCTACAGCTGGAGGGGGCTCTCTGGGGATGCTCTTTGATCATTTATTTATTTATTTTTATTTCAAGCTCTCAAAAAGAATTTTATGAACATTTCTGGTTCTTGAGCCCTTAAAGATAACTGGACCCTCTATGTCTTGTACTAACAGACAGTTAATTTGAATATTGGTCAGACTTCCTAGATGAAGGCCTTGTTATAAATTGAGTAAATCACATCAGATTTGAAGTTTCAGATGAAATCTGGCATCGATTAAGTGAAGTGCACCCATGGGCTTCTTTCCTTGCCCTTGCTCTAACTGCAATATACTGGTGTAAACCCCAAGAAATTGGTGGCCCTCGTGCTGTTGGCCAGTGGGCTCCTTTTGGTAAATGAGGTCAATAAATACCTTGTTTTCTTCTCCCTCACCCTTCAGTGCAGGAGCAATGTCGCTTGCTGTCCCAGTGCTTCTACTCCATCTACCAGTCGAAGCAGTGAGGTTATAGCTGGCTGACAGAGCATTTCCTCTCCCTTTTTTTCCCCACCAGTGCCACTGCTGACAGCCTGACGGAGTTCCTAGCAGCCTCGGAGGATGTCTTTAGACGAGATCTGAAGAGCGTGCGTGTGAGTAGGCTTTTAAAAGCTGTTGTGAGGACTCTGTCATACAAGTTTGTGATCTCCTGAATGCTTCCCAGCACAGTGAATATATTTGTCTGGGTCTGCATAACATTACTGTTTCTTTGCGGGAAAACACGAAAGTAGAACAGTTTCCACTAGCTGGCTTGTCAGCAGATAAACAAACTGCTTGCTCCTAGAGCTCTGAACGCTGCACTTTGCAGCAGTGTAACTTTTGACAGGATCACATTTAGCCTGGTTAAAATGGGGCTTCTGCGAGGGCCTGCTTGTCATTTTGGGAAGTGCGACCCAGATTTAAGAAGCCATTCCAAGCTTTGTTACCAGATCAATCCGATCTGTTTTTTTAAGTGCAACTGCTTATCAAATGTCTAATACAGTTACTTTTTCAATTTTTTTTTTTCAAAAGTTCAATCCAATACGGTGCGGAATTGCCCAGTTTTCCAAAACATATGTTGATTTTTTAGAAAAGTTCTGATGTTCCACCAGGACAAGAGCGTGGGAATAATTGATAAGTGAATAGCTCTTGCAGGAACACGTGGCTTATGAACCTAAAAAGCCGAAACATCTTTTGTGAGTCTGTCTGCCTGCCAGCTCGAGCAGTAAGCAAATATTGACTTTCTGCACAAACACTTCTGAGTGACAGCACCGGTTGTTGCTGACAAAACACAACCACACTTCTTTAGGTAACAGTGGGTGGCTGACTGCAGACCATATTTTTTTATTCTTTTTCCTCTCCTCTTCAGAATGGTTTGGTACTATTTCTGTTCTTAGCCAACAGCTCGGAGGGAGGGAAGGGGGAGTGGAAAAAGGAGGCTGTGATTTGGGGATATCAACATAATTGCATGAAAGACAAACTAGGCAGAATTGTAATTCTCAGCAAAATGCAAATGAAAAGGCAGCGGCTGGTTGTGAAGTACAGAACCAACTAGAAGGTCGGAGGCTGCAACAAGTCCTGGTATGTACACGTGCGTCCACTCCTCAGTCATCTGACATTGTGGAAAATAACTAACGTGTTTTGAACCTGGACCTACCTTTCAGTACCAGAGAGTGATTACTGTGTTTAATAACTAAGGCCCCTTAATTGCTTTTTGTAAAGAGTTTTTCAGAAGCCTGTAGGAATTTACACTAAAACATTTGGACCAGTTCTTTCTCTCCCATCTCTTATTCATGCTGAAGGTTGGTAATGTTTGCAGGGGCTGTAATGCACCTTTTTTAGTGAAATAAACTGGGTTATTCTCACACAGGAGAAATAATCTATGGGTAACTGAGGTTTGTTGGTCTGTGGTTTCCAGTGTACCTTTGAGATTTTCCATCGGTGTGGGATATAATACCTGTGGTGTTTGAGGTGCTTGGATATGGTTTGTTTGGAAAAGCAGTGGCTTTATAAGCAGGCACAAACAACTCCTAAAAACTGGCACATCAAATCACTGTGAATAATTTGCTTCCTAAAACCATGCTTGGAGCCTGTGGAGCAATTGTAGCTACTCTTATGTTAAAGGGTGGGGTGAGGGTAGGTGCAGGCAGTTCTGTGGTTCAGGCAGTGCGTGTGAACTCGGTTGTGCTTGCCCCAGAGCAACCCATGCCTGCTCCTCTGTGCTGCCCGTAAGTCTCTAAGGCTGCACATGCAGGAGTTCTTGGCTTAGGCTCCATGTGCTGTGCAGGGCCTGTTCTTATTTGGAAGAGTTTTCCAAAGCCCCTCTGTGCCCTTCCCACCAGCAGGCTTTGGCTGTACCATGTCATCTTTTAGTATTTGCGCCAAGTTTTCCCTGTGGTTTTGTCTGAAACAAAGCTTGATGTGTCAAAGCTGCTCCAGCTGGCCAGAATCCAGCGTGATGATCTGAGCACCTTCCTGTCAGAAAACACCTCCGAGCACCTCTCCATGCCAGGTTTGTCCCCATAGCATCTTCCTCTACAGTCCTGGTCTGCAGCTCCACTGCTTCTCTAGTGTTTTTCCCACTCTTAAAAATAATCTGTTGTTAAAATGCCGAGTTTCCAGTAGCCCCATAATTCTTACGGTTTCTCTCTTGTCATGTTTTCATGATGGTTTCTTCTTCTCGTGGTGTTTTTGAATAGTAAGTGAGATTTACATCCTCAGCAGTTCCACTCCACGCTGTGCTGGCTCCTGAAAACAGCTTCTAAGAAAAAGACTCAAGAAATGCGGTCTCATATTCATAGCATCACAGCTTCTGTGATGAATACTAATTGGACAGCACTTAATCAGTATTCTTCCTAAGTGTAATTACTTGAGATTTCAATTAAAAGTAGTGTGCATAGTCATGTTGAATGGGGCCTAGCTCTGGAATTAAAAGCAGCGGGAAGAGGATGTGAAGAAAATCTTTTGGAGGAACTTCCTTTGGACCTGCTATTTCTTTGGTGAAATGTCGTCCTGGTTTACAGGCTTACCTTTAGGTAAGGTTTGAGCGTTGTCAGCCTGTATCTGTGCAAGGTTTTCCTCCGTTTCACATAAACTAGCAAGTGAGGTTACTGCATGAACACCGGTTTAATAAAGCAATTGCAGGCATTGCAGAGCAGTTTGTCCACTTACGGTAAGTGAGACTCACTGTGAGATTCTGACTGTGGTAAATTACCAGGCAGACACCATAAGGGGACTTTGCAGACTACTGTTCAGCAGTGGATGGATGCAATGTATTATTTGGTGCATGAGTTTTGCTCTTTTTTATTAACAGTGAATGCATTTGCATTTGTCATGTTCATGATTATTTAGTAATTCTGGTTGGAATGCAAATATATTAGTGAAACTAAATTGTTTCGCTGTGAAAGATTTACTCTTTATTCCAGCTTTATTCATGACTGAAGAGATATTCGGGCATATAATGGACTGAAAACTTGAATGACATAGAGCTAACCAGTGTCCTAGCATGTTCTTTAGAACATTCTTCAGTGGGTGCACATAAACTATAAAAAAAAAAAAGAAGAAAAGAAGTGAGTCTGGTTTTGCATTGCATTCTCAGAAGGCTCTCTAGACGGAGTGTTGGCAGTGTTTGTCATCATTTGGCCATACCACCAGACCTTTGGGGTTTACCATTTTTAATAAATAAGATTTTCAGAAAATTGCTTTTATTCTGAACCCTTCCGGGAAGACAGATGGAGCTGTTGGAGCACTGATTGAAGTGGCACCTTGCTCATTTTTCAAAATCGAGAGTCGGGATTAAAGCTACTGGTTCTGGAGCTGCCGGAGGGATTGTCAGCAAGAGCTGCAAAGGTGCTACCAGTTTGTGCCACTGGCAGTCTGTCTGTGCTGTGGGCAGAGGTCTGTGCCTCCCTGCTGTGTAGGAACGGGCTGCCCTGGTGGCTGTGCCCAGCCTGGGAGGTGCAGGCACGTCGCAGCCCGGCCGGTCTGTGGTGAGGAGGATTAGCTTCTGGAGGAAGGCTGTGTGGGAGCACCAAAAGGAATTGGTAACACAGGAAAAAATCCAGGGGTACTGGTGCAAGTCAGAGCAGCCCTTGGGACAGGGAGGCTGGCATAGGGATATCTGTTACCTTCATGGGGAGCTTGAGGAGAGGCCTGGGCTGCTGCAAGGCCCGGGGGCCCAGCTCCTTCAGGCACGGGGATGTGAAGGGCTCAGAGGAGAGCTCTGAGACGGCACGGGAGCTGCCTGCTAAAGTCACCCTAAGATCATAAAATCATAGAATTACTTAGGTTAGAAAACGTCTAAGATCATCAGGTCCAACCGCTCACACTGCCGACTCTACCACCACACCATGCCTAAGTACCCCAGCCGCACGTCTCTAATAGCTCCGGGATGGTGACAGCCCCCTCCCTGCGCAGCCTGCCCAGTGCCTCACAGCCCTCTCAGGCAAGAAATTATTTCCTAATATCCAACCTAAACCTCCCCTGGTGCAACCTGAGGCCATTTCCTCTTGTCCTGTTGCATGTTGCCTGGGAGAAGAGACCAAAAAGGTCTTTCTGTTCCAGGCTGGGCATGGGGCGAAGGAGCTGCCCGAGGCGTGTGAGGCAGTGCTGCAGGCTCACCACTACAGCTGCACACAGAACCAGGCAGGCTGCCGTGTGTGCAAGTCCCATGTGCCTTCTGTGGCTTATGCCCTGTGCTCCTGCTACTGCATTCCTTGTTTAAGCATTGCAGAGCATTTTTTTTTCCTCTGTGCTTGTAACCAGTGCTTCCTGTCCTTACCACACACATGCTTTTCTTTTGCTTGCTGGTGTTCCACTTTGGGGCTGGACGTGTTTAATACATTCCATCGTCATGCTGGCTGTTTCAGATATTGATTGGCATTCTGGCCAGCTATTCTGCTTTTGTCCTTGCTAATTGGATTTCTGTGAACTCTTCTTCAGCTGATTTAGCAATAGTGCTCAGAGCCATATGCTTTTCTCTAGGGCTTTTATTTGTAGTCTTGTTTATTCTTGGCTTATCCATATCACCCGTTGCAGTGCCAGGTCTGTTTCTCTCAGTAACTACCCATTCACGTACTTTCCATTGTTATTTCACTGAACAATCTGTTTTTTAATGAGATTCTCCTAATAGACCCTGTTCTTTTGTTGTAGCTTGCTTCACTTTCAGGAAGCTCAAAAGAAAACTTGAAACTGAACCATGTTTTCCTGGAAGCCTTGGATTTAGTCATGGAGGACAGGCTGGGATTGGCTTACTGGTTGCATAAAGGCACTGAGATATCCTGCATCTCTGCAGGAAACAGGGGCCTGATGAGGAATCCCAGCCGAGCTGTGTGCAGTGGGAATCAAAGGTTAGGGACCAAGCAGGAAGGGGTTTGAAGACACAGGCCAAAGATAGCCACGGGCAAAATTAAGACCTGGGGTCTGAGCAAGACGAAGCTGGAGGACCTGACGGCATGGTGGATCAAAGGCAGCATGATCAGGACCCTGTTTTGTATGTCAGGGGACTGAAGAACCTGTGATTTAAGGTAAACATCGAGGCAAGGAGCCAGAAGGACTGCTGCAGGGTCGGTGGGCTGGCCAGGAACAGAAGTACACACCACTGAACAGAAAGGAGAGAGGCAAACCACAGACTGAGGACACCCTGAGCCGAGTGGCGCACGGAGCACTTTGTCTTGTACATCGGCAGGCTGTGCGTCTGAGTGGCAGGCTCAGGATTTTGAGGTGTCCTTTGTCAACACAGGAAAGACCTGAAACAGTGGAAAAGAGCTAGGATGCAACTGAGTGAGATACAGAAAAGAGAGGACTGGCCAACTACCTCAGAAATGGACTGGAACAGAAACGCAGTCAACTTTCAAATATACCAAATTGCTCATTCCTCTGAGCAAGGTTATTTGCAGAAAGCATTTCATCTATTAAGTAATTCCTAGCAGGGAAGAAGGGAGTTGGTTCTGTTTAATTCTGTTTCCAGTGATAATTACCTCTCAGGACTGACAAAACAACTGTGTGCAAAGGGATAAAAAGATGTAAGACTGACAGCTCTGTGACACTCGGAGGAAGCAGGGCGACTCCTCAGCCATAGCTGAATGCTGTGAGCCTGCAGATCAGCCGTGACAGCTGGGGACTGAGATTCTTACCTCCCTGATGTGGGGCACTCCTGGCTACAGGGCTGGGCTTCCTCCCTAAGGCAAGAAATCCCAGGCTGACTATTTTTTAGGAGTAACAGGGCACCTGTGCTGCATGGCATGACTTTCTTTTCTTGTTCTGTCCACCGGTGGGGTGTAACTCCCAAGGCAGCTGTTTTCCCTGCAGGATCAGGGCTGTGTTGCTGTGTTTGGTACAATCCCAGCACGTTCCTTCCTCCATTGGGAGGACAATTTGTGTGCATTGCTTCGCTGTTTCAGTCATTCACACCTTTCCCCACCAACACTTGCTTTTACAAAACCTTGGTCCCTTGCCACAGCAAGTGCAGACCTTCCCCCTCTTTGTTCACCCCTAGCTTTTCTCTCCTAAGGCACGAGCTTCCTCAGGCTGTGCCTGTCCCTGCAGGCAGAAGCCAGCGAGACACCCACTGAGCTTCTTGCCCTAGGTTTCCTTTACAGCTGCAGAAGAGGCAATCAAAGTAATCCATGAAGCCATGTGAAAGCAGGGATCTGAATACCTGCTTCTTTCCACTGGGCAAGGAGAGGTGAGCAGTGCAGGTGCAGGAGTCTGTGCTGCCGGCAGCTGAAGTGAGCTGAGGTGAATTTTCCCCTGCATGTGCTCAGCAGGGAGCCTGGCCCTACCGCAGCATTACAGCCCCGTCCTGGCCTTGTCTTGCTCCAGGAGGAATATCCATTTCATGAGACTCAGAGCCGAGTGATAGCGTGGATTGATTTCATAGCAGGGTCACACTGAGATCAGAAACATGTTTGTGTCGTAGCCCTGGAATTGCCTTCACCAGGTGGCTGTACCTTGGCGTTACCTGCGGGTGTGCATCACCTCACTGCGCCTCTGGGGCATCATCACGGGAATACTGATGGAGGAACAAACGTGACCCCTAGAGGAGTACTAAGGATAGCTGTGATTACACGACACAGGTCACTAACGAGCTCTAAAACCTGCAAATACTCTTGTTTGAAGGTGTCTGCTCAGCAAACCAGTGGCAGGAGAGAACGCTTCCTGAGAAACGTGAGAGCACACCTGCTTTAATTCTGTAATTCTGTCGGTACACCACATATAAGCACAGTTTGGATCAGCACTGGTTAAGCCAGGCGTTCCTGCCACATGGAAGTGCTTTAAGGGCACGGCACCCTGCAGAGGGCAAGGCAGGAGGTAGATGGGATGGATTTGAGGAAAGCAATGAGGAAGCAGCGTTGGTCCCATCTTGGTCCAGAAAAGCAAACCACCACCACCACCACCACCACCACCAACAACAACAACTAATAATAATAATAATAATAATAATAATAATAATAATAATACCCACAACAATATGGACTCTGATCCAGTTTTGCCTGGTGCATTGAAACCCCACAAATGATTTAAGTGTCTTCAGCTACAGTATTAAGCCATTAATGTGCTAATTTCACTAAACACATAAAAATAACAAAATGAATGCCATTTTTAACAAAACTTGTTTTATACTCAAAAGGGGCTCCTTCATTACTTGTTTGGCAAAGATACATTTGAGTAATGTATAGAAAATAGCTGTTGCTTTGGCTGATGTTACATTTTGCATAAGTAAGGCATTAAAAAAAAAAAAAGCCCTTGAAGTATTTTGTTGCTTAGAGATGATCCGCTTCACAAAACCTTTTGCAACTGGATTTTGTCGCATGGTCCTGCAGTCTGAGGCGAAGAGGCAAAACCATTTAGGCTGTGAGGATCAGCCCCTACGTGCCCAGCACTTCTTCCAGGCCTCCCAGGGCTGCACCAAGCCTCCTGGGATCTCCAGGCGCCCCGAGCCTTGCTCCCTGCTGCGTGCGGCACGCAGCCCTGCGCACTGCGGGCAGCCTGCTGCTCCTAACCGTGCCCCCTCTGTGCTTGCAGAGACACGGGCATGAGCCAGGGTTCAGGAAGATGTGCTGTGTGCGGGACAGCTAAAGCTTGCCTCGGGGTTTGGAAGCTGTGCCATGGCACCACACTGCTCTGCTGCTGCCTACACCCGCTGCCACTGATCCCAGGACGAGAGAGAAGTGTTATGGCCACGTTATGGCCACGTTATGGCCACTGAGTCTGAAGCTTGCAGGCCAAGAAATTCCCATTTCTGTGTATTCCTGTCAGTTCCAGACAGGCCCATCGGCTCCTAGGACAGCTCAGCACCTTCTGGAGCCTGGTTAAGAAACCGACCGCATTCCTTGGTCGGTTGTTCCAGTACTTGGTACCCTCGGTGTTAGACCTGTGCTGTACATCTTGGCTGAAATCGCTCGGCTTTAGTTTCCAGCCCCTGCATTAGGTCAGGCATTTCTCTGCTGGAATGCAGAGCAGCCTGAAACTTACACCAGAATACCAAAATACCAGAATACCAGAAGCTTTCACCCCATGCAGGAGGTGAATGGGTCACCTCCTTTCCCTCTGTAAAATAAACCAAGAAGAGCTTCTCTCATCTCCCCACGCAAGGCAGGCTTTCCAGGTGCCCCATCTCCCTGTGCTTTTTCAGTCACTGCGCAGTGTGACCCCTTGCTCTGCAGTGCTGCATGCGGCAGGAGCAGTGCCCCTAACCCCGGTTCTGCTGCCTGTGGATCCCACGTCCACCCCTCAGCCACTCCAGCTGCCCCGTTGTTATCTCCACGTGGGATGAGCCATGACCTTTCCGTAGGAACGTGGGCTGCAGGGACTGCTGGAGAGGTGCTTTCAGCCCAGCCCCATTAATTCCATACGCTGAGCTCATTTGGTAACGAGCTGCTCATTACTGCTGGTGCTATGGAGTGCAGCCCCAGTGCTCCCTCTGCAGTGGTTAGCTGCTGCCTTCTTGTGTCCAGTGTGAATTTATTCATAGCTGATTTATAACTCTTGGTTCTTGCACTGGCCCTGCCCTTTAGCTTTCCAAATTCTCTTTCACTGTTATTTTCTTGCTTGTGCATCTCTAGGGAGCAGCTGCAGTTTGCCCCAGCTGGAAGCATTACCCGTGTCACTTGCTGCTGCTTCTGGACAGCTTTGTCTGCTGTTCTGGAGCCGATAAGCAGAGCTGCTCTCGGCTGTCCTGGAGCGAGGTCAGCCCCCAGCCTGTGCCGACACAGCAGGAACTCGTGTCCTTGCTGGCTCTTTCTCTGTGTGTCCTCAGGTGCTTGATCGGAGAGTTTCCAGGTTGGTGAATAATCGCAGTTCAGGCGGAAGATGCTTCTAGAAGGCATTTAGCTTATTCAGGGCTAACTTTTATAGAAGTCAGTGACCTTCGCAGCATTCTGTTAATGAACCCTACCTCCATCACTCTCAGCCTGTCCCACCTGGCCTGCCAGGGCTACCAGATTCACCATTCTGGAGCTTCCCAGGCCATGCTGCTGGCCCCTTCCAGCCCCACACAGCCCTCTACATCTCCAGGCTCCCCCTCCTCTGTGATTTTCTGAGGGTGCTGAGACTTGCTGAACACATAAGCAGTTAGTCAAAGAATTGCTTTTTAAACCTCTCACAAAAATTGCTTTAAGTTTCTAGAAAATTGTCTGCAATTAACTTAACTTTGCTTGTGGTTGTTTAATAATCTGCTTAGTTAAACAGTCGTTGAGTAGAAAGCCTTTCCCTGTTACTGTAAGGAGTGAATACCCCATTCGGTGTCCTTACAAGCACAGAAGATAAATATTTGTTGAACGCTTTCTCTAACACTCACAGTTACAGAATCCATTCCCAATAATGCTTGTAAGCTATTACAATAATTTCCCCCATTATTGTTCTGTTAAAACCTCCATGTTGTCCTTTCCCTTATTGGTTTCTTTATTTTCACTGTCTGCTATTTCCTTATCTTTCTTGTGTATTTCATAAGTGATCACTTAGAGTAATTCCCATTGATTTTCCTGTTTGCCATTTATTTTTATTTTATTCTGTAGGACTTTTTGCATTTGGATAGTTTCCCTTTTATCTAATGGCACTCTCTTTTCAGAGGACTGGAGTCATGCAGGTTTGTGACTCTACTAAAATATGTTGCAATAACCTGATGTCATTTTGTTTTCAAGCCCTCTCATGTAGAATACCGTGAGCCCTGCCCAAACCCCTAACACTGCTTCACTGAAGCTTATTTCCACACCCGTGACAGAGCTGTGCTCTCCACACCGTGTCTTTGCACTGGGCAAACATCCCCCCACTGCTCTCTTTTGGGGGTTCACAGCCGTCCTCGCCTTTGTCACCACCCTGTCCCCAGCGGATCTGCTCTGCTCTTGGCATTACATGCCAAAGCTCCCTCTCCCCGGACAGATGCCACATATTTATTTTTTATTTTTATTTTTTTTTCTCTAGTAGCAGGCAGATACACAGGAAGAGGGAACTGGCAGGTGTATTCTCCTGGCTTCTGGTTATTTTCAGGCCTTGGGGTCTCCCGAGTTCAGAGGGATTTGGCTGTTGTGGGGTCTGGCAGCCCACAAGGCAGCGGCTGGCACAGTCTCACTGTGCTCCTCGGGCAGCAGCTCCTCCTGCCTTCAATGCAGAGGGACGAGGTCTTCCTCAGTCTGCTTCCCTTGGTTGTTGCAGTTTCCAACCTGCTTCAGCCCTGTGTGTTTGCTGCCCTCTGAACCGTGTCCCCGTGAGGCACGGCACTGCGTGTGCACAGGGTGAGAGCGAAACGACACGGTGCAGAGCTCAGCTCTGCCACTCGCTCCCTTTCTAAACGTTGGCTTTTAAGGGATTAGGAAAAACCCGAGTTTAAGGAGTGAGCCAAATCTCTGGTGCTGTTCCTCGAGGTGCAGTTGCTTTGCAGCAGCTGGAAGTCACCCCAGAAGCACCAAATATGTCAAAACTTATGCCCTGACCCAAAAGGATGCAAACTAGGACGGTGCTGTGGGCAGGCTCCTCAGTGTTTGTCCTGCTTTCCTCTTTTTTTGCAGGATATCTGCAGGGTGCTGAGCTACACAGAGCTGTGGCTCTCACCTGAGAAATATCTACCCTAAAAGCTTGCAGGTGTGAGGTGTTTGGGGAAGGACCAGCTGCACTGAGCTATTTGGCCATGCATGCAGTCGACTTCAGACTGACCTGGGGCCAGGGCTCATGTTCTTGGCTCCATCACAGCTGGGGGCCTGCTGCTCCAGCAGCTGCCTGGCCCCCAGAGGAGAATTTTCCTGTTAATGAGGTCCTGAAATGCACTCATCTAAGGTTTTAAAAAATGGTCTGTATTTTCATGTCTATTGTGAGGGCAGAAAGAGGCAGTTCCCATCACAGTGTCACTGCCTGTGCAGTGCAGGTGATGCTCCTCCCAGCCCTGCTACGTGGCGGAGTTTGCTGGGCAGTTTTGTTCGTGTGCTGATTGGTACAGACTGTGACCAGGTTTCTCCTTAATCCTATTTGATAAGATCAAGCCCTGAAATGTCTCACTCTAAGGCAAACTTCTACATTCCCTAATGGTTCTCCTGGCTCTGTGATGGACTCTGTCATCGATCTGACTCTTCCTGGAGCTGTGGCAGCCCAGGGGACTTGCCCACTCAGCGTGGCACCAGGCACCTCCTTCTCTCTGTACCTGCACACACACGTGGTGGGGATAGCTGGGGAGTCAGCAAGGACTAGGAAACGGGCTGAAAGTGAACGTGGCAGGGAGCAGGCAAGGCTAGGGTGTAGGCAGGGGAAGTTCTGTGGTTTGGGAGGTGTGGGCCAGCACAGCCCCTTGGAGCCAGGGGACAAGGTGGCCTCGACAGATACATCTGGGGAAAGAAAGAAAGAAAAAGAGAAATTAAGCAGCATGTTGGTGTGATTGCAGCTCACAGCGTGTCGCTCATAGAGCTGATGGCCAGGGGAACGGGCTGGGTGTTGCTGCTGGGGGGCAGTGGGCATGGGCTGCACCGTGGGAGCTCTGGGCACAGGGAAAGCTTTTTTCTTTGGCATGGAAAAAAGGTGCAGAGCAGGCCTGCCTAGCTCCAGCACCTCATGGGGCAGGCTTCATCCCGTCACTGGAGAGGCTGAAGTGTGTGTCCCCTTCCTGTGCACACAGCAACTGGATCCCTCTCAGCTGAGGGATGCTAACAGCTTCTCACCAGGGTCCCCAGCGTGGCTGCTGTGGGTAAATTCCCCTCTTGTGCTGTGCTCTGCGGCTGGGTGCAGACGTTCCCCTTCCTTGGTACTGCTCAGGCTGTCCAGGGACATCTGCCAAAGGCGTGCACTGAACGGACTGACTTTAACTAAAGGCAAAGTGCTTGGGTGACCTACAGGCTGCAAAGCGTGTGCATCTGCTCTTCAATCATGGCAAAGAGGAATGGCTTCGATAGGCACGGACGTTAACTGCAAATGTTCAACCACGGCCGCGTGGTGAGCTGGAAGGGAAAGCAGTGTCTGGTCAGAGGGATGAGCTCCTCCGCGCTGCTTTCTGGTTTTGTCACTTGAGGGAGGAGGTGTTTTAAGCCAGCTCTATGCAGGAATCCTTATACACGCTAATGCTCGTTCCTAGCACCACAAATTACAAAGCCATTAGCAGAGTGGATGTTGCCGACCTCCACATTATTCACTGGTGAGCACTTAAAGCAACGTGAGCTCAGTGTTACCATTTTTTAGCACATCATTTTACAAGTCCTTTGGATGTTTGCCAAATGAGTTGCCTTGCGCTTGAGTTTGCTTGGGAAAGAACGTTTTTCAGGAGGGAGGGCACGTACAGCCCATTCCAGGTCCAAATCACATTCGAGGTTTCCACATCTCTCACTTTTTCAGCAAGCTCCTGCTGCCCCGGGGCTGGTGGCTGCCGCTGCTCCCAGGGCACACTGCTGGTGCTCTCAGAGCTGCCTCCCACCTCACACAGGTTCCTGTGGGCTGGACAAACTGCGTATTAAAAACAAGGCAGAGAGGGTTTTTATCTCATCCACTGCTGCCGGGAGGCTGTCTCAGAATTTCCCTGCTACTGGGATTGTAAATCCTCAGGTTTCCAGCCTGGATTCATGACTGTTTCATACCATTTACTCTCGTGCAAGTTTTCTTTCCCTCTTAGTTTTAACACTTCCCCCTCCCTGACGTTTGCATCCCTCCGTACACGGAGCAAAAATGCCCTCGTACAGGATTAAAAATAAATAAATCTGACTGAAATAAGGAAACCCATTTGGGGACATTGTTGGGTGGTGCTGTGAGCGTGGCGCAGGACTCTCCCCCAGCAGGGCCCTTGCTGGCCTGGTGACATGCAGAGTGTCACTGCTCCCCAGGCTAACAAATCCTGGAAGCGCTGGGTGTGAAGCACCAGGCCTGGCGCTGGTGCCTTGGTGTGCCTCGGGACCAGCAGGCTGCTCCTTCCTGCTGCCTGTGCAAATTGCCCCACCTCAGGCCAGCCCCAGGTTTCTGACGTGTTCGTTGTTGCTTTTCTGACATCTGCAAGCTCTAAAGCAACTTGGTTTTGACAATTCTGACATTTCCTTGTATTTCTCCGTATGCCTTCTAAGATGTCAGGGGTCTGTATTTTTCCACCTGCTTTTGAAGTGGTAATTACCGATGCTGTGTTCCCACTGCCCTTTCCTGAAGAGGCTCATTCTCATAAACAGCCCCACTTGGTTTTCAGCTTGCTGTGTTAGGAGTTCTGGCATCTGCAGACCTTCATCTCGCCTCTGGCTATGAACTCCTCAGTCCAGTTTTCTCAAATTTCCTCCTTTGACTAAAATCCGTGAAATTGAGAGCCATACTTAGGGACCTTTTCATTAGGATGAGACCAGTGGTTCGTCGTTGTATCAAGCTTTCCTTTGACCTGCTCTTATTTTTTCCAGTACCAAGGCTGAAATACTGCTCGTTTTTGTTTCATTGTCTCTCTGGTGAAGATACACATTGAGTGTGTTATTTGAGCCCTACTGTTACTAATAAGACCTGTTTATTATTACTATTATTATTTTTTTTTTCCAAAAAAAGGTATTTTACATTATCTGCAATACCCCTCACTTCTGATTGTATTCCACTGCCTTGCAACCTGGCAGAAACTCCTCCCAGTCCAGTTTCATGAGCCTCTTCTTTGAAAGTGAGTCCTTGGCTCGCCTAAAGAAACCTCCCAGGCAAAATCCTGGGCTTTTGTGAGAAAAGCAGGGATCACACCGAGGGAGAGTGGGGCAGGGACAGGGGAGGAGGTGGATAAATCTCCCTCTGCATTACCCACGCTGGCATCCAGGAGTGGATTCAGCTGACTCCTGCATAATTCTCTGACATCTCTGCTCTGCTAATTGGAAACTGAAAAAAGATGTTTCTCCCAGTTTTTCAAATCAAGAGCTAGTAATTTCACTCTCTCTTGGAGTATTACTCTAGTGCTTCTGAAATTTAGCTTAATCTGCATTAATAGTGCCTTTTAACATTGGTGTAGGAAAGAGACCAAAAACCCACATCAAGCTCCAAAGAGCAATTATGGAGCAGTTGCAGGCAGAGTGCTGGAAATCCTTCCTTCCTGAAGAATAATAAGTGTTAGTGCAATCCTAAGTATTTCAATATCATGATTAAATATTCCAGCCTTATTAATTGAATATTTTATATTTGTGCAAATGGCCTTGATCTGCACGAAGGCACACTCATTCCTATGTGCTGTTGAAAGGAAAGGGAGGAAGAACAAACTCCAAGGAACCAGCGGAAAGAAGCTGACTTGAAACGAGGGCATTGATGTGCTCCCTGGCAGGCTGCTTTGCATGAAGCAGCTATGTGGAGCAAATGTAAATGTTTTTTATTATTATTATGATTTGCTTTGGTCCCAGAGTCATATAGATAGCTTGCCCCTGATAAGGCACAGAGAAACGATCAGTAAGGGAGTGTCTGAGGGGATTCAAATTCAGTGGCAGCAGTGGTGAGCCCTGGCAGTGCCGCCAGCAGTGCGGTTCTGTAGCGGTGGGTATTAACCTGGCCCCGTGTAACCCCTGGTACGATGTAAAGAAGCTTCAGGCTTCTACTTCCCTAAAGCAGTAAAGAGTTAGAAGAACTTACAAGCTCTCAAACCTCCCGCCGCAGGGATACGATACTCCCTTTGCCAAGACCTAAGTAGCCCGATCTGCTCTGAAGCAGGAAAGTTTCATTTCCAGCAAAAAATTGCTGGGTAGAAAAAGAAGGATGATTGTCACGGCTCTAGTGACAACGAGGTAAGTCCCTGTGCGCAGAGCTGGGCCCAGGACCGCCAGCCGGTGCTGTCAGTGCGATAGCAGCGCTCTGCTCGTGTTAGGTGTGTGTGGTGCTGGCAGACCATTTGCCAGGGAAAGCATTCCTGCGTGTTAGGTGCAAATGTAAAAAATCTTCCTGTTTCTGATAGAAAATGACACATTTCTTCCCTCGAATTTAATTAACTCTGATTGTACAACATCACAGTTTTTTGCTTGCCTGGCAGAACATTAATGCGGCATGACAGGGAGAAGGCATTATTGCAAACTTCAAATGAAGTCCTCTTGCTCTCCCCTCTGCCCCCCTTCTCCTCATATCCTAACAATAATGGCAATTAAATAAGTCATTAAGATACCGCAGGAGGCAGCCAGTTCTGACAGGAACAGCTTGCCTCTTCGTTTGTGAAGGTGAGGTTCATCAGGCCATTTGGGATGAAATTTACTTGCAGTTACCGCTTTGTCTTGCCCTCATTTTGCTCTAAATTAATCTGTTGGACCGTGGATCACGGCTGGCTTTTGCACAACGAGCCCTGGGACACGGCGAGGTGCCACCTTCCCACCGCTGTCCCTGGGGACTGTTAGCTGTCAGGGAGCGGAGGAGAGCTGGTGTTAGCCCTCTTTTGGGGTTAATCTTCTCTGTTGAGAAGTTTGCTCAGAACTAGGCTGGGTTTTTCTGAATACCTTAGTATTATTTTTACACCCTCTAGACAAGTTCCACATCACCCAAATGCTAATGGCAATAAAGTAATTTGGTAATAAAGCTGGTGATAAATAAGGACTCGTGAATTTGTCGTGGCACTCAGTTCACTGGTCGTGGGTTTGGTGTTCCACCTCAGCTAAGGGTGCTGATCTAACATCTGCCTAATGACAGGAGTGATGGCTGGGCAGTGTACCTGCACGCTTTGCTCTGCTTTCATTGCTCACTGAAATAAAGCACGGGATGTTGGCAAACGGGGCACAGCTGCAAGCTGTTTGGAACAGGAGAACCTTTGTGTCCTGGTTTGGGTTCCACATGAGCAGCATTAACACCAAACAAGACTCCTGTTGCTGCATCCACTCTGTGATGATGATGATTTACTAAGGAAATACTCTGCAGGAATTACATTTTTTAACATTTGGCTCCTTCTCTGTAAATGCAAACAAGGCACCTTCTGAGCAAGTGGTTAGCCGTGAGCACCTTGCAGGGCCGGGTGCGTTACGGGGGGCTGTCAGGCTGTCTCGTGCTGAGCAGAACGACGCAGTGCTGGGCAGTGGCTTGATTTGGGGTTATTCTGGGCACTAGGTGGAACAAAGCAGCACGTGTCTAAGCCGAGCTTTAGGCTGAGGCTGTGCAGGCTGGGACAGGGAAAGTGAGATGTAGGCGTGGGTGGCCACGGCACGGGGCCCTTCTACAGCACAGGAGTGGGGGAGTGGACAAGGGACACACTTCTGGTCACGGTTAAGTTCCTTGCTGAGCAGCCTGCAGTGCCATCCCAGGCCTCTCCATCCCATCACCTGCTGCTTTTGGTTGTTTATTTTTTGAGTGTTCTTGGTTCTCACCCTCTTACTGGACACAGCCAGCTCTGTCTGTAGGAAAATGATCAAAACAAGACTCGGAGCAAATTCGAGCATTAGACTAACTGTAGAAAGGTATTGGATTATTCTCTGGCTTATTTTTAAGAATTAACAAAAATATAAAAAACATTTTGAAATGTTAGTCTTTGAGATGCTGTAGACGGAAGGTTTCTATTTTGGGAAGCGATGAGTGATAATGTCTCGAATTTGCTTTGTTAAAACTTGTCTGTTGGTGCCCTTTCAGTTACTCAGAGTCATCTCTTCTGGCAAAATGAAGGCATGAACTATCAGCTGATTGATACAGATGCTGACAGATCAAAATCTCTGTGTCTTCCTACTGAGAGAACATCTCTCGCAAGATCTCTTTCCTCTGGGTTTATGAGTTAAATTGGGCAAACAGCATCCTTCAGGACATTGCAGCTCCATGGTGCATGGCTTTCCCTGAAATCACTGCTTTGAGAAGCCCTGAAATCTCAATTTCACCTCCTTTTCCCATGTCCTCACTCAGCTTGCATTTGCAACCTTCCTTTAACACAGAAAACCCAGCAGAAGCAGAGCTGAGGAGGCAGAAATGAGGCCCCTGTCCCCCTGCCAGCCCCAGGCTGCAGGCAGAAACGCCCTGCACGGGCAGTGCTGGCTGCCACCAGATCTGGTCTATTTTTATCCTCTTTCACGGCGCTCTGCCAGCAGGATTTAACGCTGGTGAATGTTACCAATCCTCCGAAGAATCTCCCCATGGCTGCCTCACATTAATTATGCTCTAAGCTGAAGTTTGCTTTGCTAAACGCTGTTGCTATTTTAGAGCCATCGGAGGAAGGCAGCTGCCAGAGACGGCTCTCTTACAGCAATGTACTGCTGGGATCTGGGGGCTGGGAGGTCAGGGGGCAGCCCCGGCTGTGTTCCGGTGGCTGCTTGGGACCCGTGTCCTTGCTGTCCTTGGGCTCTGCTGCCCCGGGTGCCATCACACAAAGGCCTTTGGAGGAACATTTCCCTGTCCACCAGGATTCCTGGGCCTGGAGGGAGTGTTTTCTGACTTGTTTAGATAGAAAAGTCAAAGCAGCCCATTTATGCTTCCTTTAAAGGGGTTCTGTGTCCCCAGGAGCATTGCAGATAGGCAGAGGGGGAGGCAGGGGCTGCAGTGAGTGCAGTGTGGGGACGTCTGAACCTCGGGCTCGGTTCCCTGCACTGGCAGAACTTCATCTGAGAGCGGCCAGGGAGTTTGGTGCTTGCTCTACGCATGTCTGCAGTCTTCTAAGGCAGAAGCAGGAACCCAATGCACGAAAGCCAGTGTCCTTTGGATGAATCCTCACTTTCTGCACGAGTCCTCTGTGAAGAGAATGCACAGACAGGTCAGGGTGAGCCCTCAGTGCCACAGTGCGGGGCTGAATCGGGGCTGCGATGACAGTGAACATGCTCTGGGATGGAGTAATGATGATGGGACGAGTTCCTTCCTCTTTGTTTATCCTTTTTGTTTATTCCCTGTTGTTTGTATTATCCTGTTTGTTATTCCCTGTTGTTTATGTATTTTGTTAGGCTGCCAGAGTTCAGACTCATTTGGACTGCACGCCTGAACCACTGCGCTCTGTGCACCTCTCCTGAGGGCACAGCACACGGAGGGCCTGACTGGAATTTCCCCAGGATCTCCTGTCGGCTTTTCTTATTGTTTCCTCAGCAAAGTGAACCAACCTTCATCGCAATGCCTTCGCCTGATGCTGGCACACTACTGAAAGCAGCGTCACCTGAGCTGCACAGCTGACACCTTTCCTTCCAAGGGCTTTATTCTCAGTGTCACATGCCATGATAAGGAGGTTGCTTCTTCTCATCTCAGTGTGTCCTCTCTTCCCAGACCGTTTGGGATATCTGTAGGAAATCATCAGAATATCAGGAGGATATTCAAACCTTAGGACTGGGAACCAGCTGTAAAAACAGTAGAAAATAAAGAAGCTTGGCTGTACTTACAGGGAGGAGAGAGAAGAGCAAAGAGAGGGCAATGTGGAGACTCTTTATGGTTGGCAGCAGCATTTGTGCTCTTCTGGACAGAAAGACTGAGTTCCTGGATGTGCATTCGGCAGTATTTTTATGGTTTGGGTTACAAGAAAGATTAAAGGAAGAGTCCGTCACACCGTGTTAGTGATAAGGAACATTACTGAGGATTGTTTCACGAACCCATGCTGTAGGTCATGAAATCCCAATGAGATAAGCAATGTCTTTGCTAACTACAGGGAAGGCAAGGTAAATACCACCTGACACTCAGTTTCTACCATCCCGCTCCCCCAGGTGTAAGGACTTCTGACTGGAATTAACAGACAGCAGTGTGACAAAATGACAGCTTGGAAGTGCTCAGCTGCTGTGCTCAATGTGTCAAAAAATGCATTCCTCTGCAGGCTGCGGTGCTGCCCTGGCCCACTGCTCTCCCTGGGAAAAGAAAGGCAAAGAACTTGTTCTGTTGCCATAAAGAAAAACAGCATTATTGTTCTACACATCCAGTAGGTTTCCAATTTGTTATATTAAAAGGCAGGAAGATAAATACACACTGTAAAAGTAATTTAATTTGAACTGGCAATAAAACTCACAGTAGTGCAAGGATCAGAAAGAAGCGAAATGAGCACAGAAAGCTGTGCTAACTGCGAGCTGTGAACGGGCAGTCATGTCCTCTCAGGAAGATACACATTGCCTGGGAAAAGAAGGATTTTGGCAATGCCAGGACACAGTACCTCATTTGTTGCTGGAAGAGCCCTGTGATACAGATACAGAGTGTGTGCAGGACTTGCTGTCAGTAATTCACACAGCGTGCTGCAACTGAATCCGGTGCCACTGCCCCTCGTTTGCTGTGTGTTTTAGAAGTGAAGGCTCAGATGGAGGTACAAGGGTGACCATCCCAGAGCCAAGTACTAAACCAGTGGCAGCACGTATTGCACGTATTTGGGCACGGCTTTGTCTTCCACTTGTTGAGGAAACTTCAGTTTGTACCTGAAAATGTTGAAATGCTTCTTTTCCTGGCTATTGCAAAGCGTGTCGGGCAGTCCAGTTTTACTTCAGAAGAAATGGAATGAGCCTCAGCAAGCCCAAGGGTTGGCATTTGTCCTGCTAGCTCTAGGAGATGGATGTTGCATTGGAGCTGACACTCCAAAATCAGACGGTGCTCTGTAGCAGCGGGGCATTACTGCATCTCCTTGCAGGAGCCAGGCTTATTGCTGGGACTAATTCAGAGAGCCTGCAGGCACTGCTGCAGTCAGCAACAGCCTTCAGGGGAAGGCAGCTTTATTTTTCTGGATGTCCACAGAGTGCCATTTCCCTGCTGATGAGTGACGTTGCCCTTGCAGGAACAACAGAAGGAGCTCATGGTTACTGGTTTCTAATACACAGTTGGGCAGGAGGCAGATGGAAATAATGTTTCTGGAGCAGGCAGTGGGGAATAGGTGTTGGGTCAGCTTCCACTGCGGTCTCCAAAGGCTACTGAGAACCTGCTGGTGAAGCAGAGCAGATTTTGACTTGCAGTCAGCATTTCCTGCAGATACCTGAGTCAAGAAGGACCTAGTCTGACCTGCAAACCCCAGGCATTTGGAGAGCCAGCAGACAGCACGGGCTTTTTAGCTTTATGTCTGGGCATTGCCAAGGCAATGGTGTTTCCCAGAGCCCACACTCTTTCAACTCTGGTTTGTGTTCCTATGATTTTCTGGGTTGCATTTTAGCAAAACTGCATCCCCAGGTCCTGAGATGGGCACAGTGGAACAACACAGACTCCTAGGTGGTACCAATCCATCAACCATTACACACGCAGCAGGGGGCCGGGTGAGTTAGCCCAGAGCATTATGTACCCTCACATCTCAACACCTGGTTTGTGACCTTAGTGAAGTTTCTTTAGTAGTTGTTGTGTTTGTGGGACAATGAATTCAGTTGTCCCCTCTCCAGGCACAGCCCTGTGACCTTTGCAGCCCCTGCACAGATCTCTGCAACTTCTTCAAACAGCTTTAATTACATCTGCTCTCTGCACGTGGCAGTCACTGAAACGCTGCTCTCTGAACGAGCCAGGGAACGCAATGTCTGCGGTGGTACAGCCTTTACTGAAGTCATGCAACAGAGCCGAGACACTGAGATCCATATACAGCTCTGTCACGGGCAGAGCTAGGGGAGCAGAAGGAGCAGAAGGAGCAGAAGGAGCAGAAGGGTGATTAGCTCGTGTGCATGGGCTGGGGGGAAACCTAGTGAGTGCCCAAAGCAGCGAGCTGCAGAGAGGAGCTGCTGCGTGTGTGTTAAACAGAACTATTTGCCCCTTGCCATAGTCAGCCGCGATTCATTTAATAGCAAAAGCTCTGAGGCATTTAATGGGAAATGGTACAAATAACTAAATGTACGAGTGGGTGCCCAATAAAGGTCAATAGTTGTTTCCACAGAGCCAGGTTGTGTGTTTCACTCTGTTGATCCACGCAGCACTTCTGCTTCCTGTATAAATACAAATAAGTAAAAATAATAATCCAACCCATGTATAATTCAGTCCTGTTCACGTGAGCTACATTCTGGCTTTCCGTAACACAAATGAGAAAATTGCAGCCCTGCTGTACGTTTGATGCCATAGCCTTGCTCAGAAGCCCACCCCAGGAGAGCGCAATCGCCCCGTATGCATTCTCTTCACATGAACTTCTCAAGGTCACTGACTGCCCGACCAACTCCTTTATGCAATTTCCTACCATTAAGTGCAGTAGAAGCAAGTCAGCCTTGGTGCTTTATTTATAGATCCTGTAGATGCACAGTTCTTGCATTCGATTAACAAGGGCAGAAATGGGATGAATTTTTTATCCATTACGGACCTTGTGCTGCATAAAATACTGTGCATTTCTGCTGGAGGCTCTCCTGCTTTAACCTTTGACTTATAATTAATGATTCAGCTACCAGTGTTTTACTGACATCTTGCATAAGGCTTGTGTGGTTCGTGTGTACTTACCCACTCCGTACTCATTCCATCTATTAATTTGACTTTGTTTGGAGCAATAAGCCACAGTGTGCAGCATCGCCACGTGTACCACGAGCTGGGAAACGAGCACTGTGCACTGCGAGAACACATGCTGATGTGGCAAGCAACATGAGGTGATGGGGCAGCGCTTCTTTCCTTCTTTCTTTTCATGTTCTTCTCTTTCTGTTTGCATTTTGGTCACCACTTTCATTTGCAAGACTGAAAGATCTTCCCTGGGCCTCCATCACTGCTGACCCCGTGGGATCATCTGCTAGTGATCACAGGAGAGAACGAAATGGGCTTTGGCTGGCCTTATTATTGCACACGTGAACTGCAACCTTAATCAGCAGTGTTCTGCTAACTCGTCAGTAGGATTTTGATCATTTTCATGAGGTTTCTTTCCACCCTCTGCTCCGTGTCACAAGTCTCTTGAACAAGCGTCGAGGGTGAGACCCAAGGCATCACTTGTGGTGCTAAGGCGCAACGCCAGCAGGATGGGAGTGCCAGCACTGCCCTGACCAAGGCCACCTGGTAACGCTCAGAGGGACCCAGAGATAGACATGCTCCGAGCACCTTTCGTGCACTCTGGAGTTGTTCCCACTGCAGAACAGAAGAGAAGGAGGTTTCCCTATTTTTTTTCCAGCGGACATATTTCCCTTTGGGATTTCAGCAGGTGCAACAGCCCCTGTCCAGCCCTTGTAGGGAAGCAGCTCCTCCCACTGATGTGATCTCTCTGCGTCCCCTTCGTGTGGGAATTGGGTGGGATGGGAGGACAAAAAACCTTCTGCAGGCACACCAGCTGAGCACGAGGAGGGCACCGTGTTGCCAGGCCTGTTGGGGAGCCGGGGGCTGAGGCTGTCAAGCAGCTCAGAGGATTGCTGGAGCAGGGCTTTTAGAGACACTCCAGTACCAAGACGTGTGCAGAGACTTGGGTCTCCTGGGATGTGAAAGCCATTAATCATGTGGAATTAAGGCAGTTAATCAAGTCTCAGAAACTGACAAAAGATTGTTCCTGAGGCTTTTTACCTTGAATATCTTTGGAAAATGATAGTTTCGGCTTTCCACTCCACTCCCTCTGCAAGCTAATTCGTGTTCTTCAGAGGCGGCCCAAGGTCAGCTCGGGACGGCGCTGCCCCCGCGGTGCGCTGCGGCTCTGCCGGGGCTGGCGCGGGTGGTCGGGGTGCTGAGGAGCTGCTGTCGGGTACCCTGGCAGGAGCTTAACTTAGGGCAAGAGCTGGTGCCGCAGGCCTCAGTTTGTCCTTGTTTAAAACTCGAAGTATTTCGGTCACCGAATGCACCACGTGGGATCTGCGTGCCGTGACGGAGGCGCAGACAGGAGCGTGGGCAAGGCGCAGGCTGCGTCGTGCTGTCTGCGTCCCGACTTCACACAGAAGCCTAATTTAGCTAATCTTTACATAATTTATGAAATTAATTTCGAATGGACTTGCTCCAGGAGCTGATTGTGCCCTCGTGGTTGCCGTTTGGTTCCTGGCAGCCTCAGGGAACGAAGGCCCCTCCGAGGGCTGCTCCCAGCACTGCTTTTTGGCCCCCAGGCCAGGTATCCGGCGAGCCCTGTGTGTGTTTCAGGGCCAGGTGCGGGCAGCTTGTGGAAGGAGCAGCGGCTGCCTCCTGCCTGCTCTGGAGGCCGCCCATGGCACTGCTGCCCTGCCGTTGTTGCTGCCCGGCGCTGAGCAGGACCCCGGGGCTTTTCGCCGTCTCGTACTGATGGCAATGAAGCAGCCCGGCTCCGGCTGCACCTCCCCGGGGCAGGGCAGCCGCGGGGGTCCCGTCCCCGATCTCCTGCCGTTCCCAGCGGCAGCAGCAGGTGGCGAGCACAGGCTGCGCCATGGGCACCGCCAGCACAGCGATGCCAGCAGCAGCAGCGATAACGCAGCCGGCCACAGCACTGACAGCAGTTGCTTCTGCCACCCGCATCTCCATCACAAAGAAGGCAGGGGACGTCTCAGCTCCTCCTGTGGATGCTGGTGCCGCTGCTTTCCCCAGGCAGGGTGTACCATGGCACTGTCCTGCAGCCTTTGCCATGTGGCAGAGAAACACTGCTCTGTGGTCATCCCATGAAGGACGAGGCTAGAGATGCTCTCAGGGGTGTCGTGTCGTGCTGACGAGCAGGGTTTGGGACGGACTGATCTCTGCTGATGCTCCGTGCATCCTCTGGGTGGGATTTCACAGCACCCCTTCCTGTGGGACACTGCAGTGCACACAGACTGCCCTGGGGCTTGGTGTGTGGAGGGTGGCATTAGTGCCTTTGGACAGCTGTGCCAGGGTACGAGATGTGTGATCACAGTATTGTGCATGACGTGTTCAGCTGGAGTGACGAGGCTTTTGAATAAGCAGTTTCAGCTTCAATCATTTTCCTGAAAGGTGTTTTTGAACAGAGTCTTCCATTAGGAAAAAGCAGTCAGGAGCTTGTCTCAGTTTCCCTGCCCATGTCACCAGTGCCCGTCCTTGTTGCAGCCAGCGTGGCAGCAGCAGCCCTGGGCAGAGGTGGGTGAGTTGCAAGCAGTCTCTGACCCCTCTGCTGCAGCTGCACGGCCGTGTGGTCTGAGCCCACCTGCAGGTCCAGCTCCTCAAAAGCACGTTGTTTTTTAACTCGGTGTTTTGGTTCTGCACACGTGGCTCCCTGAAGCAGGGAGGTGCAGCAGGGAGCAGGTACTGCCCGTGTGCTGCTCCTCAGCTCCCTTGCGAGTGCCTGCCTGCCTGCTGCTGTGCCCAGCCCGGGTAGCACAGTGACAGCACAAGACAAAATGTTCTGGGAAGCCTTTTGGAGGGATTTTAAACCCTCATTGCACATCAGTCTGCAATGTCCTCACTCCATTAATATTCTGCAGGGAGTAATGTAACCCAGCCCTAGCATGATTGCTCTGCTGATTAAGGGCCATCATTAGGCATCGCTTTCAGCTGGCTGCATGCTTTCAAGCTGAAGGCAAATAATGAAGGTGCAGGGCAGATAGCGCCTTCTCTCTTCTGCTTTCCAGGTAAAATACCTTCTTTGATTTACTTGGTTTATTATGACCACCCCTAAAAAAGCAGGACACCGATTAAACATTGCCAAACCTTTCTGCTCTCACAGGCGAGGCTATTTGCTAAATAGTCTGTCTGAGGCTCTTTTTGATGCTGCTGAACAACCTAGTAGCAATTTACTCGGCAGCCTGAGTTCTGGAGGAGTTGCACTGTTAAAATATACAGGAGTTTCTTTTCTCACCCAGAACGTGTGTTTGAAATGGAAAACACAGGGCAGGGTTTTCATCTGCAACCACATCGTACTCGGTGGGTACAGTTTGAAAAGGATTTATTAAAGGCATCGCAACCTCTCAGCTGCCTTCACTTACAGCGATGTGGCTGTTCCACGGGCAGGCTCAGAGCATCCCCCGGCAGGACGGGCACCGGAGAAGTGAGCTAAGTGCTGACAAGCGTGCTGAGGCTGTTGCCAGGCAGCGATCTGTGCTCTGCGCATTGCATTCACTTAATGAGCCCCACAGAATTAGCAGCCCCCTTACTCTTCTAAATTAGAGTGTAATTTTGGGATCCGCTGGAGAAGCAGAGCCGGGAGCCTTCCAGGGCCAGCATCCTGCTGCAGCTTGAAGGGCACCTCCCGGGGTCGCCCAGCCCAGCCTCCCAGAACATTTCTGATCGCCACAGCCTGCACAGGGCTGGGTCCAGGGGAGCCTTGAACACGGACAGAAATTCAGCAGCCTCTCTGGGCAGCCTGTTCAGCATTGTCCTGCAGCACCTTCCAGGCAGCAGGGCACCTGTCGGGTGCTGAGTGCGAGCACTGCTCATGCCTCATGCACTGCTGTTCATGGGACGGTCTGAAACAAGCGACGAACCAAAGCTGGTTGTAACGGAGGGCAGAGACAAGTCACACTCCCCTGGTGGCTAGAGGAGTCATGAGATGCCGTGCCGTGCTGTAACCTGGCCGCTGTGCTGCCCTGGGTATGCAGAGCCACACGGCTGAGTGAGGGGCATGGAGTGGTGCTGGGTGGGGAGGAGTCTCGGTTCTTCATCCTGCCTCTGCTCTTCATGGCCTCACGTGATGTTTTTAAGCCTATTTGCATCAGTTTTTGCCTCGGCCTACTTAGTTCAAACCAGGGGTGACAGGCACTGGTGTCATTCTGAGCTGCTGCTGGAAAGGAGAAGTTTGGTGTTCGGGAGGGTTAAAGCAGCCGTTGGCATTCTGCAGACACGGTCCCTGTGCGTGTTATCTGCAGCCTGATCGAGTCACAACTCATGCAAATGGCCTGATACTATATACGTAGGCTCAAAGCCTGGAGTCGGACTAGCCCTTTGTATTGAGGGGATATTTTGAGTGATTGAAGAGGAATCCATGTATTACCTGCGTACTTTTCAGTAATAGCTGAAGGAGCCGTGTTGGAAGTAACCTATCTGACAGCAGAGCACCGTGAGGAGAAAAATGCAGAGAGCATTTCACACGCATCGTGCTAAGACAATGTTTTACCCCTGCAAGGAGTGGTAACGATTTCATTTCTAAGTGACAAAAAATATGTATTTTGGATCAAAGCACTGCAGTACATTAACACTAAAGAATAATGCCTTTGTTAGCAGTACACGGCTCTCATCGCTGGAAACTGAATTATAAAACAGCGTTTGTGTGGATCGTGGGCAGATTGTGTCCCTTGGACCACAGCATTAAATGCAGTGTGTGCGTTTAAGGTGTTTCAAGTGGTTGCTCATCTCCCAGCAGCGCACACCAAGTGCTGCTCTCTGTAGCCTGCCAGCAGCAGGACAGCAGGACGGCATGACAGACAGGACAGACAGCAGGACAGCAGTGAGAATTTTGCCCTGCCTTCTCTTCCCCTCCAGCCGGCTGTGGCTTCGGGACCTTCTGAATCAGCCACGGTAGCTTTGTGCTTAACAATCTTTAAGGGATTTTTCTCCCGTGGATTTATCTAATTTGCGGTACAGGCAGTGAGCAGTGCCAGGAGTGGGCTCCTGAGGGCTTTTGGGGTGCTGGGGGCAGCTCGCAGCCTTGCTGCCAGGTGGGACAGCTTGCAGCCTGCAGAGCGGTCCAGCTCTGACCCACCCGCGGGGAACCCAACCCGCACCCGAGCTGCCCTGGGGTCAGTTATTCCGAAGTTATTGCCAGGAAACTTGTGCAGCTCTGCTTCCACGTGCAGCTATCCCCATTCAGATTGCACCCTCCCTGAGATGCGTTTGCAAACGGCCTCCTGATCAATTATTTTCTTCTCTGTAGAGAAATTACTGTCGAAATTGGAAATGTGTTTGATTTGCTAAGGGCAAAGGAAGGGGAAGACAAAACCTAAGAACTCAAGATCTGAATCTAAAAAAAAAAAAAGAGAAGGAGCAGCCCTTTAATGTCCCAGGCAGCATTTTGCTGTAAGGAAATTTATGCAAAGCCCATAAAATGCAAGAACAACCCAAATTAGCACAGAGACAATCAGAGTCCATCACCAACAGATGTTGGGAATGTGAAGACTCGGCTGCTGTGAGTGTCTGGTGTTCCCAAAAACAGAACCAAGCACAAACCCACTGCACACACAGCTGGACCGTGTCTGCTTCTGGAAGAGTTTGGGACAAGGCGGTCAAAATTTCTGGTGGAAAATCAGGTGTTGTTACTCACAGGTGACAGGGCAGTGCCAAAGGATGGGCAAGTACCCCGCTGTTTTACTGCTGTCGAAGCAGAGGCAGGCAGCTGAAGGCAGGGGATGTTTTACAGGTGCAGTGATGTGTTTGGGATCCTCCTTGGGGTGGCCCCGGTCCCTGAGGCAGTCAGCCTGCAGCCTGCGCCCTCACAGCAGGGTGCGGACTTTTTCTTCTCCAAAACTCTCCTCCAGTTGTGATTCCTTTGAGTTCTCGGCCCCAGGTAGCTTCAGGCTGCCCCAGATCGTCTCGGCTGTGTGCCACACATCCAGGCCGATAAGGGAAAGATCACATAGGGCCCAGGGGGATCTCTGCAGATCTCGGCGTGTCCCCAGGGATCAGGGATCACCACTCTCAGTATGATTTTCTGACTTTCTCCCTCTTTGCTCCATCCCAGCCGTGTTTCCCCAGCTTGCTCTGAGATGCCATGTAGAAGAGCCCCCAAGGCATGGCTGACCTCACAATAGAGGACATTTGCTGCCTCTTGTCCAGAAGCCCGTTAGCCAGTCACAGCAGAAAATCAGTCCTGCAGAGCCCGGCGGCCTCTTCCTTCCCTCTTGTGCCCCATTTCTCCCCAGAAGGAATTCCCCCGGCGTTTTGCTGGAATGAACAATCGCTGGGTGAATCCAGGGCTTGCTGCAGGGCTGACCAGGACATGGGCTGGTGGCAGCCACACCCCGTGGCACCCCGTGGGGACATCCAGAGCTCCCACAGCCCATGGGGCTGGCGGTGCTGTGCGAGGTCCTGTGCTCATCCTGTGCCCTGCTGCAGTGGGGGAGAGCAGAGCCCGACCCTCGGGGCAGCGCCAAGAGCCCGGGGAGCGTTCCCCTCAGTACCATCCCCAAATGCTTTTGGCTTGGCTGTGGCAGTTTTTCTCTAATCACAGAAATAGCAAAACACCTTGGGCGTATTTATTCACTCGAGTTTTATTTTAGTTACTTATTATAGAAGTGTTAATAACAGCCTGAAGGGAAGGAGCAGGATGGCATTTCAGCAATGGAGAGCCGAGGACAAGTTGGTTTAAAATTTTGCTTAATGGACCATTATGGCCTTGGTGGAGTTTTTTCTTTTCTGCTGTTTTCATTTCCCCTCCTGTCACTTGATGGCTTAGAAAGCAGACAGAAAAGGCAGCTGAGTTATGTAACACCGCCTGTCTTAGGAACTGCCGGTAAAAATCAGACCTTTGGGTAAATTGACTTCATTGCCAGCAAAAGGTGGTCTTGTTTTGGGAGCCTTGTTCCTGGTCCTGGTTCCTTGTTCCTGGTCCTGGGAGGGGTGGCATTTCCCAAGAGGTGCCTTGAGTCACTCCAGCCGTGTTGGTGAGTTAGTTTTTGGCAAGCTGCCTCTGACACGAGGTGGTGCAGTCCGCCCCGTGCTGTGCTTCCCCATGAGCTCAGCTGCCAAGGCATGGGCACGAGGGAGCACTGCCTGGGGATCCTCGTGTGGGGACTTCTCATGCAAGTTGTGTGCAGGCATCTCAGGGGACGTGCTGCACACCCGGCACCTGTCTGAGCCCAGCACCCCTGTGGGAGGATCAGCACGATGCTCTCATGTCCCAGCCTTCCCTCCTGGGGCAGAGTGATGCTGCATTTCCATTTAAACCCAAGTGTCAAGCTCGGTTTGTGAATTACGATTATTAAAACGTGGCTGTTTATCTTCCTGAAACACTTCCAAGATTATTTATGCCTATACAATTTGTCAGAGGGAAATTTCAAAGGAATTAAAATAAATGTGTAATTTATTTGTGGTAGTTCAGATAGTCGGAGGCTGTAATTTCCCTGCAGGTTAGAGGTAGGAGAAGGAATAAATTAACTCCAACCATCCCATGTTTTACAGTTCGTGGCAGATCATCAGCGCTTCTGCTGTTGTCATTTGGAATCTTTTTCTTTTCCTTTCCTTTTAAGTTTGCAGATTTTCCTTCCACCCCCAAAATAAAATACAGCTGTGGCGTTCCTTTGGTCGAGCATTACTGGCTTGGGGTTCCTCGGAGGCTTTCTGGAGAGCTGCACCTCAGCTTTGGACCCGCTGCCCCGTTGCAGGTGTGTCTCCCCGCATGCAGAGCAGCCCCACGGCCACCCCTCTGCCTCCTTGAGCCGTGCTCGCAGCCAGAGGGCAGCCAGGCAGGCAGTCAGCCCCCTGCCAAGCTCATCCCTTGGACAAACATCCCCCAGGGCACCTCCCACCGAGACAAGCTGGCATTTGAGTGTTAGTCACAGCAGTGGAGCTCAACGTGTGAGCCCCCAGCTTTTTATTTTAGCTGAGTAAAAGTCAGTCAGTTTTTTTTTAGCTGTGTAAAAGGCAGTTCTCTGTGTGTTGGCTTGAGCACACAACCACAGCAGTGCATTCTTCCTCAGGGGTGGCACACCAAAGCCAAGTGTGCCTCCTTGTACGGCTGGCCATGAGGAAGGTACGGTGAGTAGCAAGCTGCAAATTAACTCCCAAGTCGTGGCAATGCCCCTTGTGCCAGCACACAGCTCTGCTCTGAGCTCCATGGCACTGCTGCGTGGCTCCTGGAGCTCTGTGGGTGCATTTCTGGTGGCTGTGCAGGAGCCCACAGCAGGTCGGAGCAGTGCCGTCCTGGTGAGGTTCTCGGTGTGATTTGTTCGTGTCCGTGCACGCAGCAGGGGTGAACGTGGCTGTGCACGCTCACCAGCTGCAGGGGAACTTTCTTCTTTGGTAATGAACTGACCTGCTCTGCTGGGAGGGGTGGAAGAAGCTCTGCTTCACATCGCTGCTGCTCTGTGCAAGCTCACAGAGCTGGTGGAGATGAAGATGAGATCTTTAATCAGGCTCCCTGTTTCCCTCCAGGTCTTGATGATTTTGCTGTAAGTTTATTTATTTATTTATTTTTAAAGCGTTTCTGTGTTCTTTACAACTGATCTTGAAGTTGTTCTGGCAGTGCCTTAGCCTTGGCAGTGTTCTGAGAGCTTCTAGGGTCTGACCTTGTTGCTGTTCATTTCCTGAGGGACTCGGTGGCATCCCCTTTCTCTCCCAGGGTCACACTGGGGAGCGTCCCCTCGCCATGGATAAGTCGCCGTTCATCAGGATGGCTGATACTCCTCAAACACAACGAGGTGGCTCCATTAAGAAGCAGGTTTTTTAAAGCAGGTGAAGAGACAGAAGTGCAGAATAAAGATTACATGCCGGCCAATGTTTCGTCTTTACAGTGGTCATTTTTTTAACTTCAGGTGCAGCAGCCAGGCTGGATGGCCGTTCTCTCCTGCAATTAGCTGTTCATGTTTTCTGCAAGCAGCAGTAGGAGCATCACAACCGAAATGCAGGTGGGATCTCCACTGATGCTTAGCAGCCTAGCATGGCTCCCCCGGTCCCAGCAGCTGGGCAGTGGGGCACCACCGGCCGCTGCCCTCCTGCCTGCCAGCTCCCAGGACTGTGGGGTCGCTCCTCAATCGCCCACTTTTGGGATCCTGCCGTCCTGTTCTGCTGTGAGTGCCACCCCTCTGCAGCGGAGGAAACGGGCAGCTTCAGGTGGCTGCTGTGTGCTCTGGGCAGCTGCCTCCTCCCTCCCAGCCGGCCGCTGTCTGTGCCCTGGGAGCTCTGCTCCTCCCTGGCCTCACCCCGCTGCAGCCGTGGCCACTGCTGCTGCCTGAGGGCCACTTAGCTGTGCGCCTGCTGCTCCCTTGAGCTGGGCTGCTGGCTCTCTCAGGGAACACTCACGCAGCTGCATTTCCCCTGATTCCCCTATTTTTTTGCTCACTGCTGTACCAGCCCTGCTCCTGGTGAACCCGGGAGGGAGAGGAGCTGCTGCGGGGCCGTGTGGGGCTGCATAATAATTTCACAAAATTACTATTAGAATAAACCTTTGATCCAAACCTGCCACAGCTCATTTCTGTAGAGTTTTGATGGAATGAGCAGAGCAAAGATCGAGGAGCCTGTAAGCTCCTTGCAGGGGAATTAAGGCTTCCATCGGAGTAAAGTTTCATTCCAAGAGCAAGGTTTTGATGGGCCACTTGTTGTCTTGCATATCCGGAGTATAAAAAATCAAATTCCTCCTTATGTAAAGCATTTTCTGCTCCCTTGCCAGAGCACTGAGCTGCCTTTTCAGCGAGCCCTTACCTTGCTGAGGCAATGTTGCCCCAGTTGCAAAGCGAACAAAATGGAGCAAACCAATTGTTGCCAGCCCCTTATTTTCAGTGCTCTTGGTTTCTGCTTGTAATTACAGTGGTGCAGTTTTCAGACACATCTGGGAATTTTCATTTGATAGTATTCAATTACAATGATTATGCTGTGTCTCCTATAATAAAATGTTTTCCATATGTTAGACACAATAAAATCATAATATCCCCCAGTGCTTCCCACGACGATCTCCACATTAATACAACTCTTAGGTGGCGTAAAGTGCGTGTGCCTGGGCTCCAAAGGCACAGCCACAAACACTTCATGTAACATCCCCAGGAAGCGTCACAGCTTTCAGTGGGGCTGCTGTTAAACAGCGTGTGTCCAGCTGGTTGTGCTTCGATCTGACCCTGCAGCTGTTTTTGGACCAGGCACAGCTCGCTTCTGTCCTGCTCTGGGTACGGCTAACAGCCCGCTGCTGTGACGTGAAGCACAGCTCTGGAGGGGACAATTTCCTTTGTTTCTCTGAAGTCCCCACAAATCACAACCAAAGTGTGCATCCCCCAGCTAGGACAGTGCTCGGCTGTTTTTTTTTCCTACTTTTTTTTCCTACATGCTAGAGTAATAACTAAATCCCCTCCAACTGAAACCGCTGGCTTTTATCTGCAGCTGGGGCTGGCAGGATTGGGGGCAGGAAGAATTGCTCTCTGAGCCTCATACAGGTTTCTTCCTTGCAGCTATGTCAGGAAACCGAGAAAAGCAATGTATTTGTGCTTCTTCTGCCAGAACTCCTGTGTGCAGAGCTAGGACTCTCTCGCCCCGCTGTCCCTCTGTTAGTGTCACGGTGCCGTGAACAAGAAGCCAGGATACTCAGCAGAGAAATGGGACCCCGTGTGCTGCTGATTTTTAAGGAGTTGCTCTCAGTGTTGGCACTGTTCGTCCTGCTTTTGGAATATTCCGTGCCATCAGTGCTGGTGCCACGGACTGACTGCATGTGCGACATCTCTGCCGACAGCAAGGAACGAGGCTGGGCCAGCTCGGGGCGTGCCTCTCTGGGAAGCAGCTCAGAGAGAGGAGCAGGGGCACAGCCGGTTGTTCTCCTGGCAACACCCTGATAACACGGGGTTTGGGTGGTCCAGGCATGCAGAAAGACCCAGCTGCTGCTGTCTGGTGGGGAGATTTTAGGAGATGAGAGCCAGAAACCAGTGCTCTCGTATCCAGTCTGCCCACGGGCTGGGTCTGGTCCCCGTGCTTCTGCCAGATTCCTTTCTCCTCCCATCTAACAGTTTCCATGAGTTTTTATTTCGCCAGCCAGAATATACATGTCTCATTACCCCTTTAAAAGTTTCTAAATAGTCATTTTAAGATGTTAAATTGGCAAAGGAGTACTAATCTCTCCTTGGATTTTGGTTTGTTAATGTTCCCTATTGTGGATCAATCTGGAACGCCGCATCTGGCGATCCCCGGGTTAGATGATCATGGTTATTATTGTAAGTGTTCCCCAGAGAATCCTAACAACTGAAGTGGGCAATTACCTTATTTTAAATTTAATTAAAAAATGATCCACATAAGGAGAAAAGTTTCAATGTGATCAAAGGCTTCGTTTCAATAAAAGCCACCAGCACATTGGTGGCAGTGGTGATTGATGCCCGCAGCCTCCGACATCTATCAGAGCCACGCGTGCATCTGCTGTTGGCAGCACACGACATCAGAAAATGCTTCAGTGTGACAACATCCACCCGGTCCTTCCAAAAATTTGTGGGATCTCTCCGGAACTGGAGCTGTGCTTTTGTTGCAGGAGTTCCCCACGAGGCAGTGACCAGGGCATTGCTGATGCCGAGGTCCTTTTCTGGCTCTGCTTTCCAGAGGCAGCTTCCCTGGGTGCCAAAGGAGATGAATGCCGCGTGTACCTGTGGGGTAAGCCCTGCCGAGCTCTGGGCAGATCTGGGAGAAGTCTGGGGGTGCTCCCCAGCCTGTCCTTCGGGGCTGGGGAGCCTGAGCCCCTCGCTGCTGTCCGAGGGGTGAGGACAAAGGCACGCCAGCGTTGCTGGTAAAGCCATTTTCAAGCTTTTTGCGATCATTTTGTTAAAGAGAAATTCTATTTTCAGGATTTAGTTCGCATCACGGAGAGCAAGTTAATGCTGTGAGATTGAGTTTAATTATCGCTCCGGTAAATTACAGCAAGGTTCGGGGCCCTGCTCTAATGGCCTGGCAGCGCGTTTGTGTGAAGGAAAGCCTGGGAATTACTTCATGTACATGTAGCTTAAATGAACCCCAAATTAAAATGATGGGCATATCGTGGCTGGCAATTATTGTTCTTGGCTGTTTAAATGACACATTTGGAAGTGAGTTAAATATAATCTGGGTTCCTGTCTGCCTCTGTCCTTAGCAGCCCGGTACTTTCCATCTTCTGAAGGACTGCTTCCACCGGCATTTAATGGAGCTGGAAGCAAAAGCACAGTAAAATTCTGTATACGAGAGAGCATGATAAGTGCAGAAATGGATAATGGGGTGGTTAATGCTGTTAAATACCTTGTGCTTAATGTTGGCAGGTCATTGGTTTAGCCAATAAAAAGTTGTAAGTGGTTGCAGGTCTTGACTCTTAGCTTTCTCTAAAAATAATCCACCCAAGGCACTGGAGTGTAAAGCAGACTTCTAACAAATTGCTGGCGTGATTTATTGCCCCTTTTGTGCGGCTTTTTGGGAAACTTGTATTTCAAAATGCTACGTGCATTGTCAGGGCTAATCCCTTCTGCTGGGGCTGGGGCTGCAGGAGCAGAGAGGCACGGGCAGTTCCCAGCACGGACAGAGCCAGCCCCGGGCTGCAAACCCAGGCACTGGGACGTCCCTTCCCCAGCCTTGCCCGGCTGCCCCGCTGGCTGCCAAGGGGCAGCCCGAAGGTGGAGTGCACCGGTGACATCCACGTGCCACCAGCCAGCAGTGCTGCAAGTCGTGACACTTTTAAGCTCTAATCTGAAATAAAAAGGCACCCTGTATCCTGTAGACCCTGTGGGCACGGTGCTGCGCTGGGGCTGCCGCTGGCTTTAAGGCGAGGGTTTGGACTCGGTAATTTCAGCTGGGATAAATTTGATTCCAGGTTAGGCCCCCACGAGCTTGCTCTCTGCACAGGAAACGTCCCGTTCTTGGGGGAATATCCACGGTTATTTTCTGTGTGTTATAGGATAATGTAATTCTTCATGACTTTCGCAAAGGGGTTGTTCTGAAGTGTGGGGAAGCTGCTAGGATGTTACCAAGTAATGGATTCCCGAGCTGATGGCAGTGTTTTAGTTGCAAATACATTGGATAATAGCAACCACAGGTAGCACCAAGTGATCTTGTTTTATTGTACATTACTTGTTTTATTGCTCATATTAGGAGGAAGCCTGTGCTATGGAGGCTTGTGTTTAGGTACCTGGGATGTACAATCATACCTCGCAAAAATATGTTGTTTCCAGCAGTGATTTAAAAAAGAATCACTGCAAATCAGTGGAAGAAGACATCAGCTTAGTGGGCTTTCAGGCGAGGTTATAAAATCAGAAAACTGATGTGCTCGTTGGCTCTGCTTCTCTGTCCCCATGACCTGGTTCATCTCTCGGGTGCTCACAGGCTCTGACCAGGTGTTCCCAGGCTGTGTCAGTGACTGGTGCTGTCAGCACCACGAGCTGCCGTGTGTACAGCTGCTTCTCTGCGTCGCTGTGAAAGAAGCCAAGGCTGCTTCTGCCTGGGAACATGAGGCTTCTGGAGCTAATTGTCCTTCTGCCTTCAGCTGGGAAACTGCCTGCGTGCTCACGGCCAGGAGGAGGTGCTCTGCAGCGCTGGTGTGTGGCAGCTCTGGCAATTCCCTCTGCTGAGGCTGATGATGGTAATTTAGGATTGAGGCTGATGGTAATTTAGGATTGCAGGACCAACTGGTGCTGGGGGAGTGTGGGGTTCTTGCATTCCCACTGCTGGCACCGCACTCCTGGCTGCCAGGACGTGATCCCTGGGCATGGCTCTTAGTGTCCCCCACACCCAACCTGGGCTGAGCAGCAGGGTTCGCTCTTGAACTCCTGGGGGGCAGCACCCAGGCAGCAGCTCCAAACAGCTGGACTTCTTCAAAATTGTCTCGGTTTACAGCCAGGGTGAGTTTACTGGTAAGCAAGAAACTCATTTTTTCTGTGAGAAACAGAAGATCAAGCCTGGCAGCAGGGCAGAGAGCAAGGCAGCCCCACTGACGGGATCAGGTTGGGCTTGGGGACTGCTCAGCTGGCAGAGCAGACTGTACTATATATATATATATATTTTTTTTTTTTTTCCAAAATGAGTTGCATGTTTAGTACAGAACATTTTTTCTTGCCTGCATTGAAAGAAAGGGAAAAGTTTATTGAAATATGGCCGACAATTCCCCAAATCAGTACACTGGTGGCTACTGTTAGCCTTTGTCTGGGCAACCAGTGATTCAGTGATTTCACTGACCTACAGGTACAAGCTTTGCTTTGTGCCAGAGGGGGAGTAAGGGCTGGGCTTGGTGAGGGGACAGGATGTGCCCAACCTGCATCCTTATCCAGGGCAATGGGTTGTCCTAAATGTGGTGTTCAGCTTTGCTGACGCTGTTACAAAGCTCGGAGGAGCCCAGCACAAGGCTTTGTAATGACCTCGGTTGAGCGCCTTTGCGAAATCCCTGAAAGAATAAACAGCAAAGGAGGCAAGAGAAAATAAGGAGATAAAAGGTTGAAATATGGATTCAGAGGATTACTCTAAACATGAACTGAGAGCACTAAAATACCCGTGCGTGAGCAGATCCACACAGCTACTGAGAGCACCTCAATTTATTCCCTCCAAACCCACATCTTTGCAGGGCTCGGCTTTCGTGCACGCTCCTGTGCAGCCGAGCAGCTGCAGCACCCCTGAACCCCCTCTGCCAAGGGAGAGGCAGCAGCCAGCTGCCCCGTGCTGAATCTGCACATCCCAGGCTGTGCTAAACGCTGCTGTGAGCTGCTCCTGCCTGCTGCCGCCCGGTGCCTGCCCCCTGAACGCCGGCAGTGCCCAGTGTGCCCCCTGAAGCAGCCCTTTCCATACCCACTGGGCTTGGGAGATGCAAAATTAATTATCCTGCGTGCAGGTTGTTTGCACAATGGGCTTGTGGAAAGGCTAAAGCCATCAATACACGTCAAGTTCCCAAAACTACTTTAAAAGTGTACTTGACTATTTCTTAAAGCTTAATTAAAATGTGTATTTTCCTGGCATGCGCTTCGCAGTGTGACCAAATGCTGCTTGGTCTTTGGATAGAAATATCCATAAAGTGTCCAGACTGTTTTTTTTTTTTGAAAAATCACTGCTGTGTGCACCAACTTGAGTACACGGCGTAACATTTTTACACCTACCGTGAGCAGCGCCTGCACGCTGCGACGGGGGAAGCAGATTTATAATCGTCTCACCAAAGAGGTGATTGCTGTAGTTACGCTGTGGCTGAGTGACAAAAGCAAAAGAGGAGGGGTGTAACTCATCGCAATAACCAGAGGTGTGGAGAGCGAGCCCCAGCCCCGGCCGTCCCTGCTGCTGGGGCTGCTCCTGCCCTGGCCAGGCTGAAGAGCTCGGCAGGCAGCGCCGCTCTGCGCCTTCCCTCGGCTTCTCCGGGGCAATAAGGCTCTGAGAGGGCCCTGACCCAGCCGAGCAGACCTCTGAGCCCTCTCCCTGTCACACACCCCACCAAGGGACATTTTTGTTCAAGACGAGTGATTGCATGGTCCCGATGCAGAGAAGCACATGAGAAGGGTGGGAGGGGAATATCATACAATAAGGGGCTGAAAGCTGCATAAAACAGAGCAAGGGTATCCGAGTAAACTCTGCATTACCCCAGCAGCTTGAGCAGGGGCTGTGCAGTCCTTGAAGCATTTTGCTGAGCCGGGTGTGCAGGGCCCGTGCCTCTGCAGGCTGCGTGGCTGCAGCACGGCTCGCTGCTACAAGCGCCTCCGAAGCCCTTCCTGCTGCTGCAGGCAGCCTCTGAGGGCACACAGGTAGAGAGATCTGATAAATGGAGCTGTGCTAATGTGTTTGGAGAATAAAGCGAAATGAGAAGTGAAACCAGGCGGTCTCCACTTACAGCTATTTAAGCAAAGAACAAAATCTAATTAAGTAATTTGAACAGGTACAATATAAAGGTGTGAAGTTTGTTGAACACTTGGTTAGCTATTCAATTAGTCCGTGGCTTTGTGAGCGGGTGTAATTCTAATTCATACGAGGATCAATTACTTGATTCAGAAGACAAACGTAACAAAATTTTAATTCCAGGAATGGCAGAAGTTAAGTAATTATCATTTTATTATTCCAACCAGATAAATATTGCTTTAGAGATTTGAAAATATTTTAGGATCTGCCATTAAAATAAGCTTTGCTTTCTCTGAAATTAATTTTTTTCTTTGAAAATGGTAATTTATGGACTTAAATAAAAGTGGCTTAAACAGCCAAGAGTGGTCCTTTAGCAAAACCCAACCTTCTCCTGTGTTTTACGGCGTATTTCTGGGTGTTGAGGCGTTTATAACTAAGACGTGTGCTGTGACCCCTCTGCCTTTCCCGTCGGTGTCCCCCCAGCAGCTCCTTGTCCCACAGGGAAGGCACAAGCAGCAGCACCCACATCCTTGCCAGGAGCTTCTCCCCAGTACCTGCACTCGGGAAACCCAGTGCCAGGAGCCTGTCCTGCCCTGACATGGCCCAACCGATGGCATCTCCGTGCCATCCCCCCTGCCCCGTGACCTTCTCCAGTTGCTGCCTTCTGTGCCCAGCAGCAGAAGGTGCTCTTCAGGCTGCCCACAGCACCCAGTGCAGCAGTGAACCAGAAATACCAAGACAATAGAGCTACCTGAATAAAGGTTGGAAGACCTGTACCTCGCCCAGCTGACAGAGCTGACTGCCAGGGCCCAGGGTCTCACCAAGACTTGAGAGGGGATCTCACTGCTGTGCTGCTTCAGCCTGACAAATGTGAGACCGAAGCAAAGCAGCCTCCAGAACCACCATTTAAAGATGTTTGGCTGTTGCAGAGCTGCAGGGTCAGGGGAGTTTATTTTAAGTGCTGGAAATCTCAGGGTTATGGGGGTGACACGGAGCAGCTGGAGCGCTGCCACACACCTAGGCAAAGCCTGAGAGAGAAACAGTCTGCAGATGAAGAGCTGCATGCCCCGGGAAATGATGAAATAGTTCACAAACCCTTTAGTAAATGTTTCTGTATCGTTGTTATTGTGGTTAATGGGTCATTAAAAAGCAGTAAAATGCAATAGTAACGACGCTGAAATCCTTTCCTGGGAATCAGCCTCCCCGCGAGGAGTGGCTGGGCGCTGTGCGGCCGCGGCTGTTTGCAGTGTCTGGGTCTGCAGGAGCCGTGCCCTTGAGGCTGGGCTGGGCGCTCCTTCTTTGGGCTCGGCAGAGGGAGGACGCGTGGTGCCAAGGAGACTTCTTGGTGTGCCAGGATCCTGCTTCTTGGGAGCTCCTTGGTCCCTGAGGAGAGCACACAAGCTGGCTCCACGAGATCGGGAGAGAGCTTTGTAACACCAACAGTGTCTGCAAGTGCTGCTGGGGTGAGCTGCAGTGTACAAACAGGGTTTTTTTTTTTTTTTTTTTTTCTTTTTTACTATTAGCTAGAAGTACTTGAGAGTTGCCTTCATATTGTGTTGCAGCTAATACATTTTCCAGGCCGGTATACTCCGTAGTCAGGGGAGAATTAAGTTATTTAATGTGATCTCCCCACAGTCACAGACAATTGAATTTGCTCCCTGCATGGAGCCCGGTAACTTTGTTGGGAAAGCACCTTTCCTGAAAGACACCCAGACGTGGTTTGAAGAAGTCACGAGACAGAGAAATCACCTTTCCATTGAGAGTTTATTCTAATCATCCTGGTTGTTAAAAATATCTGCCTTGTGTGATTTGAACACTTCTGGCTTTACCTCCAAGCAGCTGGTTCTTCACGTACTTCTCTTTGTTAAGCAGGAGAGGCTTTAATTACCTGACATTTCCATTCTGCAGTGGCAGTAATGCCTCCTACCCAAGGTACCTTGCAGCCTCCCCTCTGGGAGTCCCCAGTTATTGTGTGTTCAAATTGAGCTGTTGGAAATGGTTTCAGAAAACTGCTTTACCCACTGCCAGATGGTGGTTCATCAAAACGCTCCTCTTCGGAGAACGTCTATTGTCTCACAATTATTTCTCGTGTCTTCCCGCAGAGCAGGGCTGCAGGAGGGGCTGTGGCACGCTGGCGGGACCCCCACCACAGCCCGCTGCGTGTCCCCTGGCCATGGCACTGCTTTTCATATGCAAGTATAACCTCTGTGTCTCACCCCAACACATTTCTGAATGTTCCTAGAAGGCACAGGCCCCTCTCACAGAAGGCAGGGGACATACACAGGTTTAGGGCCGCCTCGCCAGCCCATGCTGCATGGCACAGCGCTGTTCTGCAGGCACAGAAACCATCTGCAGCTTGGAGCACAGCTTCGTGGATTTGTGTGCTGAAGTAAGCACCCGGGGCTTGGAAATGCAGGTGGAAGGGAACACCCATGCAGGTGGGCTATGGCACGCAGTTCCTTGGGGTCAGTGTTGGGGGGACCTTAGCAGTTTGTGCCACCCTTTCTGGTGCTTCATCAGGGTGTCCTGGGCTGCAGCGTGGCCAGGTGAGCAGCAGAGCCCTTCCCGGGCCGGTGTATTTGTGTACGGAGGCTCCTCTGCTGTCAGCCTGGGGTTCCTGGACTGGAACTGGTGCCAGGATCCTCTCGTGCACTCACAGACACTGAGAGGCTTCCAGCGCTGGTGGGGGGCAATCTCGTTAAGCTTTGAGACATCAATCTCTGAACCGAATCCTGACAGGCTCTGGTTTACCAGGGTAGCTGGTGTGACTTTGGGCGATGTTTTTTCTGTTCAGTTCACTCAGACTGAGGCAATGTGCTGCTGGGTTCTCATTCCTCCCACAGGTGACACAGCCGCTGCAGAGGAGCTTCCCAGCCACCACGGAGAAAAGCAGACCCCAGGCAAGACCCGGGCCTTTGGGTGGATTTTCCTTGCCTCTCGCCCTGCCTGGCTGAGGGCTGTGCTGCAGGTGGCACTCGTGGTCCTCTGAGCACCAGGGCCCGGCCTGCTGCGGCCTGCTGGGGCTGGGGCAGCACCCAGCACAGGGCACAGCCTCTCTGCTTTGCAGCCTTGTGGCTTTTCTTCACGTTTTGTGCTCTGAAAGTGCTCCAACACTAACAGCATCACTGAAAACTAAAACAAAACAAAACAAAAGTGTTTAAAATGGATGCTGTGGAGGCCTGGCGAGGCTGCACCGTGCTCGCCTTCCTGCTGCGCCGTGCCCAACACCAGGCCCTCTGCCCCACCTGGGGCCCTGCCTGTCCCTGTGCTGATGTCCTGCACACCCATTAACTCCTCAGTTGGCATTTGTGTTTTACACATCGCCTCAGCTGTCCCCAAGCAAACTGCTGGCTTGTCCTCCCCTCCTGCTGTCCCTGCCTGCACCTCAGCTGCACCATGCTGTCCTGGTGGCACCGAGCGCTTTGCCTCTGCCTGCGGCTCCTTCCCCACACGGGTTCAGCACGGGATGGGGAGCTGCTTCTTGCTGCTGCCGGGCTGTCCCCTCGTGCTTTCTGGAGCAGGCTGCAGAGGCAGGAGGGACCTTTCCGAGAAGGGATGCCTGCTCCAGTGTGGAGCAAGGCGGCTCAGCCACGGGCAGTGTGAGGATCCTCTCTTAAGGGGGTTGGACATGAGCACTGAGAGCTCCGGGCAGGAGTGCCACCTCTTGCTGTGCTGCAGTGCGATGAGGAAAGCCATGCATGGAGATGGGGCACTCCGATTCCTGGGGGAGGATTTACCCAACAGGAGCTCTCCTGGTGACCCTTCTGGCCGTGACCCACTGAGACAGCAGGCTCCTGAAGCTTTCCTGATACTGAGTGCCCATCTCAAGGGCTGTCCAGCTTCTAATGCTTTGGGTTCAGATGAAAAGAAAGCAAAGAAATTATTTATTAAGAAAAAATAAAAGGCAAAGAAATTGTTCGTTAATGGAAGAAGTTGTCCCAGGTCTGTTCCAGCAGCATGTAGAAGCCCTGAAGCATCAGATTAACACACCAAACACAGACATAACAGTTCAGGCACCTTACAGCCTTTACCTGTATGTGCTGGGCTCCCTAGGACCTGAGACCCAAGCTTGCATTTCTCTCCCTGGCATTCCCGCTGCCCTGCTGCGGAGCTGTGCGCGTGGGCCTGCCGACCTGTCTCCCAGCTCCCTTCCTGCAGGGCCTCAGGGCTTTCTCATCATTCACAGTCTAAATTAACTCGTGACTAATTTATACCCACATGAGTCCCGGTATTGTACTTCTTCTGGCACGCGCTCCCTCACTCTGCCTTCATTCCCAGAAACACGTTACATTTTTCCCAGCCATGTCACCAGACAGCACACATCAAGGTAGGATAATCTTTCCTCAAGCAGCTTTTCCACTGTTCCCTGCCCAGCACCGATGGGCAGAGTGCTCCCAGTAGCACAGGTGATGGCTCAGTGCAGCCCTGGTCTCTGGCTGCTCCAGCAGCGGTGCCCATCGCCCTGGGAAGGAGCCTGCGGTGCTGGGACCTGTTGGGCCCGCACGGGCTGTGCTGGGGGAGCTGGTGGGTACCCATATTAGTGTCTGCTCCCAGCCCAAACGCTTCCCCAGGGACAGGATTAATTAACTATGTTGTGGCCTGAGAGGCTAAATTGCAGACAGCAGCCCCATTTAAGAAATGCTGCAGCAGCAGCAAACAAACAAGTGGGTACCGTGGCAGTGAAGGTTTCCAGCAACTGGACATGATTTTCCTCTATTAATCTGAATACAGAACTAATCATAGTTTTATTGTGCTCTAATGGAAGGAACTGCCTTAAGCGAGGCCCTCCTTGTTACCACAGCGTTAGACCTTGGGCTGTAAGCCAATGAACCATCCCTTCGTTAATGGTGCTAACAACACGGCGCTCAGCTGGGGATTGCTCCTACGAAGGGATTGCGGCTCGGGCAGAGCAGCAGCCGGGCAGGACAGTGGCTGTGGGGTGTGCGAACACTTCTGCCTGGACTGAGGGAGAAAAACACGTTATTCTTCCTGGCAACTCTCATCATGGCCACATCTTCCAGTCATCAGCATTCAGGATGCTCTCCTGGCGCGTGATTTATAGCGCAGTTTTAGAGAGTAGGAGCAGACTTGGCAGGCGCTATTCTTGGGGGCATCTAGTGCCATATTAATAAATTCTAGGAGCCAGGGCAGCAAAGAAAACACAATCTCTTTATGTTTGTGTAAATTTACTGGGCTGCATGATCGTCTCTGTGGCTGCTGGCACCTGGAAGTGCCATAGGAAGGTGGAGAAAATGTGCTCACCGGGCTGCAGGGAGCTCACAGCCCTTCTGGGGTAGCACAGCGCTTGTCTTCCAGGTGGGTAATGTCCTTCCCTGCCTCAGGTGCTCATAACCAAACACAAAAGCCCCAGCACGGAGTTGATGGGGCTGCCTTCTCTTTGTAAAACAAAAATTGCCACTCTGAGGAAACAACTGCCTGAGATTAATCCTGCAGGAGCTGACTAGCTGTGAGGGATGGGCCATTCAAACAGTTCATTCTTCAGTTTCAGTTTCAGCACGTTCTGGGAGAAGTTCATCGCCTTGTGGTCTGCAGGAAGTTCATCTGCACAGGGAGCTCTCTCGGCTTTTATCTTCACTTCTGCAGCTGTGGCTGTGCGGTACCAGGCAGCATCAGCACAGCACTTCTGCCAAGGAGACGGGAGAGAAAGACAGGACCGAGGGCTTTGGCCCCTCTCCCAGCCCAAGGGGCAGATCTCGGAGCAGCCTGGCTGTGATCCCGAGGTGAGGGCTCTCACCTGTCAGCAGTCAGAGGGAGGTAACTGAAAGCCCGGATAATGAGGTGGTTTTGTCTAATGCCAATATTAACACTTCTAATCCTAAGTGGCAGCACAGCCTGGTGTAACAGAGCTCTCTTGCTGTCCACTCTCTTTTCCTGCCACGTTGGCTCCTGCCGTCGGCTCTGACAGCTTGTTTTTCTCCCCAGCAATTAACCTTTCTGCACCCTCGCAGTGCGAACAGGCTCTGCCTCCGTGCTGCAACTTCGGTTGTTTTAAAGGACTTGAAATCCAAGTTCAGAGCGGTGCAGAGAGGGTTTCTCTTGAGGTTAGGTTTGAGAGTTTGGATCCAAATTCCACATTCAGATTCATCTGGGAGCGTGTAAATCCAAACGCCCGTCCCCAGTCTCCAGAAGACGGACGAATGTATTCCAAAGGCAGCAGCAAACGCTGGAAAGAGCAGCACGGCCTCCAAGGCAGGGAGCTGGGAGCTGCCACAGCATCACAAATCTCTCAGGGCTGCAGCATCATAGCTGGCATCACCCACGCAGAGGAGCAGCCTGTGCTCTCCTATCTCTGTCTGAGCCCCCTGATGGTGTGCACAGTGCCCTGTGGTGACATTGATGTGCTGGGTGGCTATAAAAGCCAAGTAAACACAGCTCTCATGGTGCCAGAATTAATGTGTCCTCAGTGATGCTGTACTTAGCAGCAATTACAACATTTAGCATAAGTTTAACATTTAGGGTTAATGCATGTTCGTATCTGAGGAAAGCAGGCTCGAATGGAAGATGAATAAGAAAACACATGATTTGGGCTTGAAGAGTTAAAAAGGGCAAATACAAGAGCTAATAGGGCACTCCTGAATGTGGAGGATGGATGTGAGGTCCACTATGACCAGGCAGGCTTTTGTGAGATGTTCTGGGTGATGGTGATGGGTTCTGCCATGGGTCTCACCAGTGTATCCATCTCCAGTACTCAGTGCCATATGGGGAGGGAAATAATGTGGCAGAAGCTTACAGGAACCCCAGATTTGAGGCTGTACCTACCACCCTCTGGCCCACCGGAGCAGGATCGTGCTCTGTTGTCCTGAAATATCAGCGCTTCCCTGGGCCAGGAGGGGCTGATAGGGAAGGTCCCTGGGAGGCAGGGGGAGGCTGTGCTGGCACCAGGCTCCTACCAGGGGCTGTGTGTGCCGGGGCGTCGTGGGAGGCTGCAGGCTGCTGAGCCACCACGTGGGGAAAATTCACCGCTGATTCTTACAGCCAAAGCACACGCACGTGTTTGGAGTGATGGCTTCTTGCACAGAGCTGGCAGATTAGTAATTTGCACGTTAACACTCAGGCCCTGGCTTTGGTTTGGCTTTAGTTGGGTGTGTGTCCACTGAGCAGTTTGCTTTCCCATAGCTACTTCTACTCTCTTGTTCTAACGTGCAGAAATAGGCTTTAACAAGTTAATTACTAGAAGGGCCTGATCCGCCTCTTACCAGAGTGGGAGCAAGCTACCGGTATGCCTTGCTCGGCATAACGAGGAAATCCAGCTGAAAAAATCCAGCTGGAAAAAAGGTGAATCTCAAGCTTCCCCCAGCCTGGAGGCAAAATGACCAAAGTTCCCATATTCATCTGTTACAGACCCTGCTCTCAGCAGATTGGAGTGCTAAAATTTAAGAGTTTGGTGAGCGTTTTGTACCCTGGCGATCAGTTAACCAGAGAGGTGCTCCGGTACCCCCACATGGTGCAAGGCTCAGCCCCCCATGGGGCCCCCGGCAGTGCCCCCTGAGCTTGGGCCTGCTCCTGCACGGCCGTCAGGGTTTGGGCCCCGTCACAAACCAGGAAAAGACGATTTCCAAATGCCGCTGTGTTTATAAACATCACCAGCAGCTCTTCTAATCACGAGCCTGGCTTCTGTTCACCCGTTGCCTCTCACGGTTAAAATTGCCTTGCAGCTAATCAGTGACAGAGAGAGTACTGAAAGCAGAACCCAGCAGATACCCCGTTTTTAGGAGGCTACCTAGAGTAAATCTGATTACATTTTGTGAGATTGGTTTTGGCAGTGCACCCCGCATTTCTGAATCCATCCTGTGGGCTGGAGCCAGGCTGCGTACTGAGCGGGGGCTGCGTTACCTTACTCTGCCCTTGAAGGTCAGTAATACATTAGTGAGTGTGCTCTTCTGAAAATAGGCCTTAATTTTCCCCTTTCAACCTTTTGATTGGTTTGACATTTAAAAGGGTAGAAGGTAATTGGGAGGTTTATTATATATTTCTGTTAAGTACCAGATGAGAACATTTAAATACCTCGGGTAGAAAGTGCACGCAGGAAAACAGACAGCTTGCTCGCGAAGAAGGAGACAGCAACCTTTCTCCCTACCCCAAATAAAGAAAAGCTGGATGTGATTGACAGGAAACTGGAGTCAACAAAGGAAAAAATGAATCATAATGTATGAAGATTTTTTTTTTTCTCTGTTGACTGTAGTTTGCTGTCAATCACTTGCTGTTTCTTCTTCTTTTAGGCCGGGAAGTGATGATGGGCTCTCTTACTCCATATTCTGTCCATCTTTGTGCGGTGTTTTTGTAACCTAAAGATTTCTCGTTTTGTTTTGATCTTTCACTTAAAAGAAACCCGTGACAAATGCCTTCCTGTTATATCCGAAACTTCTGAATATCCATAAATTAATGAGAGCTTGAAAGAGGAATAAGAGAACCTAGATTTCATAATAATTGCATGCCTCAGTAGTTTCGTTGAGTTGTATAAGTTAAAATTCAAGTTATGATTACAGATGGATGAGAAAAAAACTCTGAAGATCTTTCCTTGAACTTTAGGAAATAAAGTACCAGGAGTCTGAAACTTCCCCACCTGATCTGCATGTCGGGGATGTCCCAGGTTGTCGAGAGGGGGAGCAAGTAACATGGCTTTGGCGTAGGTACTTGAATTTTGAGGGCCAAATGGACGGTCTGCAGTGCTCTGCTTTGAGAGTGAGCGGCTGGCCAGCAGGTAACGGATCAGGATAAAAAAGTGGATTTTTAACCAAGCTCATGATACATGTCCCATTTCCATGAACCTCTTGAACCTCCTCTGTCCTCTGGCAGCATTGGTGGCTGCTCCTATTTAAGCACAGAGCATAAATGGCATCTGCAGCCCAGCCCATGCCGGAGCAGCAGCCCCTACGCTTTACAGGCCACCAGAAGCAGCACCACGTAGGTGACGTTGCTCCTGGCAATGCCAAATTTTGTCCTCCCAGTATGAAGAAGCCAGACACTGAAAGCAGCACTGGGTGTCTCTCACTGCCAGCCCCATGGATCGGGTGTGGGGACTGCTGAGGGAGAAAATAGCTGTGACCGAAGAGGCTTGTCCTGACCTCCAGCAGCCTGTTAAAGGCATCCCTGCTGGGAGCTGCCCTGCGCTCTCGGTGGCTAAAGGCAAGTGCCACCCGTCCTGGTGGCTCGGAGCCGTGGCAGCCTCACTCAGCTAGACCCAGCTCCAAGGGGAGATGGTGGTGGCGTGTGAGGGCCTGGGAGCATTTCTTGATGATCAAATAGAAAATGTTTCTTAAATCCTTTTTATGTAAACTCTGTTCAGCCTTGGATCAGCCATTTGTCTGACCGGGTTCCTGTCTCCTTTCCTACCCTGCAGCCCTCTCCAGCTCAACTCCCTCAGGGCCCCTTGCAGAGTCCCTGGGGTGACTTTTGCAACACCATTTGCAGGTCGGGGAGATCATGCTTTAAGGCCCTGTGACAAGCCCCTTGCCAGGAACGTGCCTTCTGCAGAGCTGTCGCAAGCCAGCAGAGTGATCTCATGCTGCTCCGTGCTCTTTTTGATATCGTTGCTTGGAGGTAACGCTCCTTCAAGCACTGACCTTCACTGCTGGAGCTGGAGCTGGAGCTCTGAGCCTGCCAGCCCATTCCCTGAGGATGCCGTGAGCTGGACCGACAGTGTCCTGAGCACACAGCCTGCACCGCCTGCCTCTCCCAGTGCCCCAGTGCTGTGGCTCCTTGATGCCGGCTGCTGAGCACGGGGTGATCTCGGCCACCCTGCTCACAGCCACAGCCCTATCCTTTGGGGCTGTTCTTGGCAGCAGGGACACCCTCATTAGTTTCATCTTGATTGTCTTGAAGTTTGGCTTCTCTGACACGGCTTCTTGACTCCAGTGAACCTGCTTTATTTGCGTGCCTGTCGGGGTGTCCCCGATCTCACAGCCCCATCCCTCACTGTCCCCTCGTGTCCATCCATCCGCCGGGCCTGCCACCGCCGCGACAACACACAGGGCGATAAAAGTAAGTGATGGCATGAGTCATGCATTAGCAATATGAAATAGCGATGAATTGTGAAATGCTCTGCGTGGTTTTATAAACACAAAGCACATGTTTCCAGCTCCCTGCGTGACCTCTGCAGCCTGGCACACCTGCTGGCTGCTCTTGGCCTCTGTTCGGGGGTATCCGACCCGTGACCTGCGGGAGGGCAGGCGGCACGAGAGGTAGGGGAAGACAGGCAATAGGGAAAAGCTGACCCAGGGGAAAGCAGAGTAAAGATGTAGGTTTCTTTGTGATATTGGGAACTTCTTAAAAAAAACAGGAATAAAAAATTTAAAAATAAAAAAATATTTTTTTTTAAAAAAAACAAAAAAACAAAAAAACCCAGGAATAGACTCATGCTGGGCAAACCTTTTCACCTTCCCTCTTTTTGTATTCCTCCACCTGGCAAATGCTTTCAGAGGAAAAGAAAAACAGAGTTGTGAATAAGTCCCAAGCAAACATCGCTCATTATTTGTTGTACAAAGTTATAAGACATGTTTCAGGAGTGTTGTTTTTTTTTTTTTTTTTAAGTTATTATGACAGATCTTTTACTGGCCAACAAGATTTTGTCACATGCAGAGTCTGTCAGAAAGCTACAAGTCCCGTTTAATGCAGCCAGTGCTCCCTGGTAACTCTGATGCCTCTTCCTCGAGTGGTTTCCTTCATTTCTGAAAACGAATTTTATCCGGAGTGCCACATGTTTCAGTTCCCAGTGGGCTGGGTGTGCAGGAGAGCCGTGAGCAGGTCCTGGCACACTCCTGCACACTTACGGCATCCCCATCATGCAGCATGAGGTGTGGGGTAATTAGCCACCCAGCCTTCCCGGGTAACGAGGGGAATTTTTGAAGGTAACCCATGCTCCCAGAGGAGCTGGGGAGTGCAAACAGAGCATCCTTTCTGCTAAACTCATCCCGGAGCTTAAATGAGCGATTTTGTTGTACAACAGTGGGATTTGGAGGTAGCCAAGTGCTGCAAAATGAGGTGTGTTTGCTTGCTCCATTTCCACATTGCCCTGCAACTTCAGCTCATCTCCCGTCCACTGCTCGTGTTTTGGAGCAGCAGAGGAGGTACCGCAGGACAGGGCTGGGGAGCGCTTGGTTGCTCGCGGAGCTTTGTGCTGAAGCTGGGGTTTGAAAGGCAGCTTCAGTTCCTGACCGTTCAGGTACAGGCCCTGCCTTTCTGTGTGCTGCTCAGCTCTGTGCCATTTGGTCTTGTTTGCCTGCCAATTCTTAAGAAAACATTGATTTTGCTTCATGTCCAAGGTAACGTATTAATGCCCACTTACTGGTGAGTCTTGCTTGTAAAGGAGTCGGTGTTAAGGGCTTTGTGCTAGCTGGAAACGCGGGGAGCTTAACTGACATAAAGGGAGAAGGCTGCTTTTGAAGCGAAGAGAGGAGATTATAGAAGGTACCAGCAACTTCAAGCGATTGTTGTTTTGCTAGTTTTAACCTTTAGAAGATGATTTGAGAGTTTCTATCCTAATAAATAGGCATCTGCCGTGGTAAGAAAAGTAGAAATAGCTATTGCTGTTATTACACGTTCATGTTGTGCATTGTGACCAGGTAAGGGAGCAAACACACTGGGCGATGATTTCGCAGAAGGAAATCCAGCGAGCCCTGCTTAGGCTGCAGGAGGATTTTTAAGAACACCTTCGGCACCGTGCCTTCCTCGTCTCCTTGGCTTTGCACGGTCATGGCATGGGCATGGCATGGGCATGGGCACGGGCACCACACAGCACCACACAGCAATGCATCTCTGTGCCCTGGCCCTGCCCTCAGCCCAGGCACTCTGTGAGCAGCGCCTCAGAGCTGGTCCTAAGGGCCAGAGGGGCCAGGTAAATTGGAAAAAGCAGGAAAAATCAGGACTGTGTAAGATAAAGTCTGTGGCCAGGCTCCTGCAGACTTCATTGGCACCAGGACCAGCCTGCTGTGCTCTGCTCAGGCTGCAGGGAGGGCCTGGGGCTGTGGCTGTGGTGGGGATGTGCCCTGCCTGGTACCTGCAGCCTGACCTGTCTGCAGCCATCCATCATCCCACCTGCCCCACATCACTGGCCTCATTCAGACCTCCATCCTTTCCCCCCCATTTGCCTGACATCGTGTTTTCATGAGAAATGTCTCACCTCGCTTCCTCCCAGGGACTGCTTCTGGGGCGATGCCCAGGGCAGGCTGTCCGGTACAAGCCTGGGAGGATTAACCAGTTAATTTCAGGAAAAAATATAGTTTGGGAAAAAATATAGCTGGCCAGCCCTCCCACGGTAAAGTAGAAATAGGGACCTTGATGGGCTGATGTGGAGCGTTTTGTTGGGGTTTGCAGTGCAGCAGGAGCCTGGCTCTTTGCAGGAGCCGCCCGGTGAGCCCAGGGAGCAAAGCCTCAGCCAAACAGCAGCAGCTCGCATCCAAAGCTACATGCTGGGACCACCAATTGGTAGCTGGTGCTGGTGCTACCGATTGGTGGCACCTCCTCACGCTGCCCCGCGTGCTGCTGGGCTGATAAGGACAGACAAAAGGAATCAAGCAGTGATTGGCTTCACAGCCGCTCCCGGTGGAAACAAGGTTCATAAATTAAACAGTGCAGTCTGTTGGATTTCTCTCCTACAGTACATTACTTATTGAAGTCACTTACACAGGCAGGCTAGATCTTTGTGCATTTGCCAGCTTTTCACATGCAAATATTGGACGTGTCAGCTGCGGGCACCAGGACTGTCCCACCACGGTGTGGCGGAGGCTGTGAGCCACAACTCCATGGTGTGAGTGTGGGAAGAGGGCTCCTGGAGCTGCAGCCGATTGAACTCACTGGGACTTGACTTTGACCAGGTTATTTTTTTAATTTCACCCCTGTGTGATCCAGAGCTCGTTCTCGTGCTGTGTCTGCCCAGAGGTGTCCTGAGGAGCAGGGGGAGCTGTGAATTCTCCATAATGAGCAGAGCACACTGGAAGAGCTCCCACTTCAGGAGTAGGTAAATTCAGCTGTATGCAGTTGATACATTAATGAGCTGCTCAGGCTCCAGAGGTGACTGGGCACAAGGTTCCTTTGGCTGCTGACCTGAAGGGCAGGCGTACACCAACGGGTCAACTCATGAGTCTGCTGCTGGTAGGAAACGCTTTTCATGAAGGGAAATAATTTCTGCTGGGGAAAGCAGCGTCCTCGTATCTCACCCTGCGAGTACCTCTCTTTTCTTTTCTTCCTTTGAGTACCTGCAGAAGCAGCCGTGCAGTTAGTACTCTTGTACAGCCTTGTTTGATCTGCGATGCGAGTTAATATTAATACATGTGGATTTGGCATTTTGCTTTAAAATCGTTGTACATCCAAAAGGTTAGTTGTTGCTTCTGTCTGGGAGCTCAGTGACGGATTTAAAAATTCATTGCATAGAATTGCCTGGCAAGAGGCCCGCCTGCTGGCTGCATCTGCAGAGACTTCAAAGGGACGTTGCTCTTTTTAATGGAGGAACACTAACTTTCTTCTGACCCTTGTGGCTTTGTCACTGTTTTAGGGCTTTATTATTGAAAAATAAATATATTCTGTCTCTTCACTGCAAAGCTTTCACTTGCGTTCCTGGGAAGTTTTCCCTCTTAACACGTCTTTTTGAGGAATTTGACAGCTGAAGATTTTTTGGAAGCGGATTTAAAACCGAGTGCTCCCGTGCTGGGAATAACCTCCTGAAGTGCTGGAAACGGGAGGAGGTGGAATTAATAATTAATTCCCTTCCATCCTGCCCTTTCGAGGTGAGGCGAGGCGAGGGAGCGGGAGCCACCTCGGTTTAGTCTTTGTATCGAGTCCTTTGGCACCAAGGTGAAACTTGGGATAGCTTTCACCATTTTGTTCGGCATTAATTGGTTTCTAGTCTACCCTGGGAAGCAAAAAGAACAGATTAAATCCTGGAAAATGGCTGGCAACAAACCCTCCCCGTTGGAGGAGAACAGCGCAGAACAACGGGGTCTCTGCTCGGCCCTGGCTGTGGCTCCGCGTCTGCTTCCTGCCTCCTGCCCAGCTGCTCTCCGGGAATGGCCACGAATTGTAGAAAATTCAGGGCACACGGGGCTGTGGCACGATCCCACGGCGGGCTGAGGAACACCCTGCACCCGGTGACACGAGGGGAATTGGCACAACCAGCTGTGTGTGCTGGCAGGCGGCGTGTTGCACCGAGAGGGAGGCCTTCTGGACTGCGTCCGAGGCCTGGTGTGTAGGGTGGGAAGAGCTGGCTGTGGACAGCGTGCTTCGTGCTGGACCTGCAGAAAAACAGGCGCTGTAGGTTTTGCTCCGCTTCTGAATACTGCTCCGAGGTTATATTTCTATACTGAAAATACAGGACTGAAATTAGCTTTCATCGTTTTCATACCTGGCAGCCCCTCACCGCTGGTTATCGGCGGCAGGATGCCGGCCGCGTGCAGCTCTGCCCCACACCACCACCAACCTCTGAGGGGGCCTCAGAGGGGCTGCAATGAAAACTTTTTTTTTTTTTTTCATTAATGAATTAGTAAAATGTCCTGAAGGTTCTCCCAGAGCACTTACTGAGGATAGATATATCCAGGCATGTCACCTTTCCTGATAGCTGCCTACAGCTGTGGGAACCACCTAAAGCTGCAGCAGAATTGGCTGGGAGAGGCTTGGAGTGCAGCCTCAGCTCTCCAGGCTGGGCCTGATGGATGAATGTTAACGAGTAAATTAGTTAAGGAGCTGACCTCAGCTTCATTTAGGAACTTACTATGAATTTTGATGTCTAATTTCAGCTTCTCCAGTGTCAAGTGCTAGTTGCTAAGGGCTCTTTTCGGGAGGTGTTGAATTTCCCAGGGATTCACTTGCTTCAGGAACTCAATTGGTCATTTGGATTCTTTGTAGTGTTTAATTGATGCCTGAGAACCCCGGGGAATTCTTCTTTGTGAAACTAGATTTATTCATTAAATTATTTACTTACATTAAATAAAGAAATTCAAGTGTCTCCCCGACAGCCATTTTGTGCTGCGATTTTTCTCCAGTGGGGATTTCACTCGAGGAGCGTTATCTCCTCCTGCTCCTTGTTTGCATTGTCTGAGGGTTTATCAGAACCCTCGGGAAGAGGTGTTGGAAGGAGATGCGGTGTAGCAGGGAGCTTTACCCCCACCTCCCTACTTTGCAGGGACCCCAGCAGCCTTGTCTGGGTTCTGCCTCTGCCTTATTGTGCTGCTGTGTTCCTGCAGCACCGGCCTTGTTGCGCTGCAGCCGTCAGGGAGCAAACCTCTCGTTGTTCCTCTCCTGCAAGTAGTCTCCCCTGCCCCACTATGCTCTCCTTTGTCTCCTGTCTGAGCTGCTGTGCGTACACACAGAGCAGCTGCTCCGTAACTCAGCTAGCCTTTGGCTGGTGCAGCACCTCAGGACACGTGCCAGGTTGTAGGGCTGCAAATATCTCGAGAGAGAGAGTCAGAGCATGGCTTGAGAGATGCGATCCTGCTAGTCCGCTGTGCTGTGTGAGGAGGCCTTGAAGCCACTTAGATCACGGTGAATGCAAGGCAGAACAAACCTCAGCTCCCAGCCTGCTGGTAATCGGGAAAGTGGGATTTGTCTCAGGTGAGAAACACTGCCAGAAGTCATCGGCCTGAGAGTTACTGCAGAAGGGACTGGGCTTCGTGGAGTGGGTCCAGGGGAGCGGTTCTGTAGCTGCAGGCTGTGGCTAGTGGGAGATCTTGATAGTGTTTAAACTGATGCATGAGATTAATGCTTGTGAAGCTTGGGTTTGTTGGTCCATTCTGGGGTTATTCCAAGTGCTTTGAATCAAAGGTTAAGTTCCGTGGTCTCTCTGACAAGTAGCTGAAAGACCTGGACATAATACAAATAGTCGTGTTACCAATGACATCGTGCAGACATCATTGCTTCAACCTTACAGCTCTGTTCATGTTTGTGTAGCAGCTGTAGCCTTAGAGGTGTCAGCAGTGCTGAAGTGCCCACATAAAAACTCATGCAGAAAATGAGTGTTATTGGGCTGCATTATACCTCTGCGGTACAGTAATGCTTCTGTTGCAGGTGAGTTCACAAATAATTTATTCAAGGCCTAACCAGGGATACCTGCCAATCCATGCCCTACGACACAAGCTTCAGTGTGAGGGACGGTTTTGTGCCAGGCCCTTGGCCAACCAGCACAGGGTCTCGTTGCCCAATTTACTGGGTACTGTGCAGGGCAGTTAACTCCGTGTTATTTTGTTCTTTAATCGGGGCACGTAAGGTGCAGTGAAGGGACACTCTGGTAAGCACCAACGTGGTTTCTTTCTCCTAGCTTGCCTCCCACTACCCTCATCACATCTCCGAGGAGGGGACTGCATGGGGGTGAAGACCCCTTGCACATTTTGGAGCAAGCAGAGCCAAGCCATGTTTACTTCTTTGAAGGAAACACCACGGTACCCCTAAGCCAGACCCGTCTGTTCCCTTAGGAGGGGGGCATGACAAAGACACTCTTGCTGTGTCTTTGTACAGAAATTTGTGTACCAACACGTGGGCAGAGGTCCCGGTGGCTCACAGGATCAGGTGCTGGGACCTTTTGTTTCAGGCAGCTCTGGCATCCTGACACCCAGCCTGCTGGGCACGGCTGCACGAAGCAGGTCAGGCTGCATGCACCCAGGCAGTGTCAGCATTGACCCCCCCGAGCCCCCACATCGCTCACCTCACAGCCTCACAGCCCAGCCCGGGGCAATAAATGGGGTCTCTGTCATGGCCCCGTGGCCAGCCAGCCCTTCCTGGGGGGGGATGTTAATGAGAGTGTTTACTTCTGCATTAATTCTGACAAGATTTGCTGGAGCTTGCTGCTCTGCCCATGGCCCAGATGTTGGTCACACAAGGGTGGGAGCCTGGGAGGTGGCTGCGTCGATGTCAACCCCATCAGTGTGTCTGAATGTCTGCCTCTGGGTGTCCAGGGGATGGAGCTGGTCGCTTTTTGGTTGTGCCCAGTAACAGGACGAGAGGCAACGGGCACAAGCAGAAGCCCAGGAGGTTCCAGCTCAGTATGAGGGGCACTTCTGTACTGGGAGGTGATGGAGCACTGGGACAGGCTGCCCAGAGAGGCTGTGCAGTCCCCTTCACTGGACATATCCAAACCCCGCCGGGGTGCTATCCTGCAACAATTTTATAGGTTGTCCTCGTTCACAGGGTATTTGAAAATGGTACTTTGAAAAAAAAAAATCGGACAGAAAAAAAGAAAAGCACCAAGTGTGAAGATGACAGTGCTCTTCTCTGGGCTGTTCCTGAGGGGCATGCCCCACATTTGGCTTGTTTTTATTTTGAGCTGCTATATGAATTTAATTCCCTTCCTCTCCCATCTGCGGGGTGGAGGTGGCTGGAAACAACATCAGATTGCCTTCGACGATCTGCTGCACGTATGCCAGACAGGTAAGGCTGTGCTGTTGTAGAAAGCTGAAATATCAGCTTCCTCTGTTAAAGAAAACAACCACCTCCAGCAAAAAATGTACACGCTCTGCTTTCTCGGAAGATATTTATAAAGCAGAGATCTGTGGGACCGTCATGCAGTCCGTACAAATTGCATGAAGCCAGATGTCAGTCCTGGTGTGGCTGAAAGGAGGAGTGCTGTGGAACTGAGAGGCGTTGGAGGTACCACTGCCAGCAGCGTGAGCTCTCAGGAAGGCAGCAGCAGGACTGCAGCTGCAGTTTGTTAGCTAGGAACATGACTGAGCCCTCGTTGGACATCCCCTGGCAAAGGATTGTTTGATTTGGAGGGGAGTTTTGTAGTGTAAGGAATACATTAGTACAGGCACGGAGCTAAGAGGAATCAGCAATCAATCAACTTGATATGTGATCAAGTGGACCAATTCCATCTGATTTAAACAACTTCCTTGCGCGCTTTTGTTCCTTTCCACTCCCGGCTATGTGACTGCCTGTTGCAGAGCAGTTATTTTTCTTTCACCAGGAGTAAGGGCTGTATGTAATACTCTGTCAGGCAAGTCGTTGGAGGTTTAGGACTGAAGCAGATAAAGAACTCAGTGGTGTGCATTAAAGAAATAAATCTAAACTGCTTATGCTTTCTGTCCTCCCACATTTAGCTTTCAGCTCACACCTCCTCTCCGCGGCGGCACTTTTACTGTTCACTCCTGTTTGGCACCGTATCCATTCCCCGGTAGGTAACGGAGCCGTGTGCTCCATTACACATCTCAGCCTTTAGAGATGCGTCGGGCTGGCTGTTTCCCTTTCTGGTCTGGGAATAGTAAACTTTAGGTGTACTAATAAAAGGGGGTTAGATTTAGTTGAAAACCATTATGTGCTTCTGCTGTTTGTGGGTCTGCTTTACGAGGGGTGAGCTTGTCATCCGAAGCCACGTTTTAACCAGGAGGCTTTTGGTGATATTAAAGGTAGTCATCCTGTCCCCAGTCAGAGAGATTGGAAATGAAAACTGCAGCCTGAATACACACCGAGTACAATTACTACCAAAGCTGTGCTGTAATTTCAGTGAACTGAGCAGGTAGTTTTTCATGAGGTGTTCCAAATATCAGGCAAAGGTTCATTCAAGGCCGGCTTGCTGCAGAAGTGAGGTGCTGTGGTCTCCTTTGCAAAGATGCTGTAGGAGATGCACGGTACTGTTCTCTGGTTTATTGCATTCCTCAGCTTAACACAAGCTACTGAAGTTGCATCTTATGTTAATTTTCTGCAAATCTACATCACCATGAAATAAATGAGGCAGATTTTGGAATAATTTGTTCAGCCGCTGTGATTTTTAGGTTTCTAGTTTTCTTCACTGAACAAATTCTTAATTATCTCAGGGCAATTGAAATGCTCTACAAATCTTTGTGCTGTCAGGGTTATTTCTGTGAGTAACGTACACCCCTGTCTCCTGGGAGGCTATCTGTATTTGAGAGGTTTACTAATAGGTCATCTTTTCCGTTGCACCTCTGCAGATTTATGGTTTATGGCAGCCTTTCAGGACGTGTGCCTGACTCCAGAGCACTCCGAAGTTTCCCTCTCCCCGCAGGGGCTGCTTCTGCCATCCCCTCGCCGCGTTCCCCTCGCCTCCCTGCGCTTCTGCTCCCTGCACATCTGCTTTGGGAGCGGGGCCCAGCGCTGTTACAGAATCACAGAATCACAGAATTTCTAGGTTGGAAGAGACCTCAAGATCATCGAGTCCAACCTCTGACCTAACGCTAACAGTCCCCACTAAAACATATCCCTAAGCTCTACATCTAAAGCTCTACATCTACATCTGCCAGTCCCTGCCAGCGCTGTCCCCAGAGCGAGGTGTGGAGATGTGGGGTTGTTCCTCTTGTGAGACCCATCTCGAGAGGCTGTATTAGAAGATGAGTCAGTCAGGGACCACGACGATGCCCCGTGTCTGTAAGATGCCTTTGCATGCCACTGGTTTTCCTTCAGTAGGAGCTGTCAGGATGTTTTGTCCATGTATTTCAGCACACCTGAAAGTGGGAACCAATCTCGTTTCCTTTAATTAATGTAACTCAAAACTGCTGTTATTCACACAAATCTTTCAGACAAAGCTCTGCCTGTCACTCAGAGAAAAGTTCTTATGAATATTTCTGTTTTGCACCGCTGGCTCTACATTTTGCAGAGGGAAGTGTTTGCCAGGAAACATAATGTCCTCCTTCTCCACGCTGCCCCGGTGAGGAGGAAGGTGAACCCTGGTGAGTGCTGTGGCTCGGCTGGTCCCGTGTGCCCATCACTGCGTGCCGGGGCTGCTGCCCTCTGCTCCCAACCGGGACGTTGGATTTCGGGTGTTGCTGTGTTCCTCTGGTGCTGCAGTGGCCGAAACCTTAGAGAGCAAGACCTTGGGTGGTCTTTCTTGACAGGGCTGTGGACACCCATACTGTGCTTTAGGCTGCCCAGCTCGTGCTCGGGTGCTGCTTTGGCCGTGCCTGCTCCGTGTCCGTGCTGTGTGAGTGCCTGAAGGGCATGGCTCGGAGCTGCTGCAGGGCTGCACTAGGGCTGGGCAGTAGCGGTGTCCGCGGGGTGCTCCAGGAGCTCAGGAGGCAGCTCCAGGTGTTTTCCAAAAGTGGCTTCCCCTGTTCAGAGTAAACCTGGATAGGATTTTTAATTGCTTTTGTGCGTGTGTAAATCATTCTTCTCTTTTAACCAGCAGTTCCTGGATATATCACTCTTCAAAGCATCCTAATGTCACTAAATCCTGTGAGCTGCCTACCAGCAACGCAACTGCTTCTCACACAGCGCCAGTCCACACGAGCCTGCCTAAAACCACCACCAAGAGCAACAACCAAGCCCTAAAGAACCACGCTCTGACACTGGCATGTCTGCTGCCCCATGGAGCCCACCTCTGGTACAGACCGGGCTGGATTTAGTGTCCTCTTTTGATGCCTGTGTGATTCAGTGCCGTGTCACTCACAGCCCGGCTGGCTGCTGTTTCAGGACAGGACTGTGAGCAGTGCCCTGGTGTGAAAGGCAGCCGCTCACTGCGTGCCGTTCCTGCCAGCTTCAGAGAGCTCCATGCCTCAGAACCTCCCATTTCTCTTTTCTTCTCGTTTCTGCCACTTTGTGGGGGGTGAATGAGGGCTTCCAGATACTCGTTGAGCCTGGGGCAGCGCTGCTGGCAAGGAGGCTGCAGGCAGGGGACTTGGTTTGGACTTCACAGTTTTGTCGTTCTCACCCGGTTTTCGTACCACGTGTAAGCCCAGGTAAGGTGCCCAGCCCCTCGAGGGGAGCGTGCCCTGGTTTTGGCTCTGCTTTGTGCAGCCCTGAGCCAGGAGAGGCCCCGTTACCCCCACACCTCTCCTGTGCGGCGCAGAGCGAGCAGGCAGTAAGGCTCTCACAATGCTTCTTAATTAAAGCACTTGGTGTAATTTAAGTAAAGAGGAGGGTTATCCTTTGCTGAGCTCTCTGCCAGTGACTGCAGAGATCAATGGGGCTCTGTTGTCATGCTAGATGAGGGCATTAAACTGGGGGAAAAATTACTTCTGTGCTCCATTCACCTTGCTGTGTCTCTGCAGATTTAAGAAGCCATTAATGAGCGCACATACGGAATGAATCAGCAGATGTAGGGTGTATATTGTCTTCTCAATGGGTTTGCCTGTCATTCATTGAGCAAAAAAACCCCTGTTTGGTCTTAACAAAATAAAAATAAAGCTTCTATGATCCCCTGGCTCAGTCGGGGATTGACAGACGTGCCGGAGGGGCAGATGCACTGGCACATTTGACCCGTGAGGAGATGCAGAGGAGCTTCGCTGTGCTTTGCTTTCCATCTCAGACTTGTTTCATTAATTCCTGAGTGGGGAAAGCTTTGTCAGGATGCACTTGTGGTGGTCTGGTGGAAGCACTAAGTACATAGCGGGTGGGTGTGCTGGCCAAAAAGAGGGTGGTGTTTAGGGTGAGCAGCAGAACAGCCTCAGACAGGGTGGGACGGCACTTGTGAGGTGCGGTGCGAAGCCTCCCTGGGCTGGAGCTCTTCGAAGCGGTTCCTTCAGCAGGCACCAAGTCAGGGCCTCCAGGAAGCTGAGGTTTCACCCGGGTGTTCCTGCAACCTGTGAGAAAGTCTGCAAGGAGGCTGGAAATAGGTGGTACTTGCTTACCTGTTGGCTGGTGCTTCTGCTGCAAGGTGAGAGCCCGTGCAGAGAGGATGGGGCTGTTAGCACCCTGCTCAAACCCCTCTGTGCCCTGGGATGTGCTGGGGGTGACAGGCTCTGACCTCACAGCTCGACACCAGAAGTGCCCTCGTCCTGTGCCTGCCTGGCTTTGTGCAGTCAAGGTGACTCAGTGATGGCTGAAAGACTGTTTTTTCTTGGAATAAATACAAGGAAAAGCAGCTAATTTTACCAGGTTTTCTGGCTCGCCTTGTAAAAACAGTTCAGGTGTGTCTGATGTGTCTCAGGCATCCGTAGTTGACCCACACTGCTGGAGGAGAGCCCTCTGCTTATCGCTCTGGGAAGAGGAATTGTCTGGGACCCGTCTCTGCCAGGCTCAGGAAGCTATTTGTATGGCTCACTCTGCTTTTACACATGGTCACCAATCTGTTTTTATCGTAAAAGTGTCTTAATGTTGTAGCTGTTTTCTTTTTTCAATTAATTTTGGAGCAAGAAGAAAATATAATTGCCTGATTAAGAGTCAAAGCACTCCGGAATCCATCCCCATCTCTTTCGGTGTCAGGTGTGAAGCTCATTACTTCCTGAGAGGGGACTCCTGTTTGGGCTAATCCAATGCAATTAAGTATGGATCTAGGTGTAATTTAGATAATGTAAGACTGACACTATTTTTTAATGAAGCTCTCCATCAGCACGCCGGCCCCCGCTTCAGTATAGATCCTGTTAATAAATAAGGTGTGGCTGGCTCTGTCAGTCAGATGTTATAGATCGCTCCCTCCTAACTCCATTAATTTCGGGAGCTCAGCGCCGTGTTTGCTGTGGCCAGCATCCTGCCATGCAGTGTGAAACACACAGCGTGTTAATTAACCAATTACCTATACTGTGTTTTTCACAAGTTCATTAGGTTTCTGGGCTGCTTGCAGTGGGTCTGGAAGAGTATGGGTACTCGTGGGAGTGTTTTCGGTTCGACTGGGTTATGGCATTGTCTGGGACCTGCTCAGAACCACATCAGAGGTGCATTAGTGGCACGGACAAATTCAAGCTCAGAGGAGCAAGAATTAAATCAAATTAATGCAGGCAAGGACAAACAGAAATAAACGGCCAGAATTAAATCCCATCATGTAAACCCCTGATTTAATCTGTAGATGTTTCTGTGAGTTTGCACGACTCCTGGCACACAGAAGCAGCAGCTCTGCAGGCGGCCGCTCCTCCCCTCGCCGTGTGCCCAAGGGGCTCGGAGCCGCCCTCGGCACTGCCCCACAGAGCCACCTGCAAGCCCGTGCCCGTGCTCATCCTACAGACCCACAGGGATGGGAGAGCGCCCAGGGAGGTGTCAGGAGGACACCAGTGTGCGGCTGTAGGACTGGGGAGCCTGGGGACAGCACGTCACGCAGCTGGACTGAAGGGCAAGCAGTTTTTTCCTGTCCCCTGAGACCTGCAATTTGGCGAATCTGAGATTTTCCAGCAGGCAATAGCTAGGTGCTATGCCTAGGTATACAAATCTTGCCCTAAAGCACCTTATGCTGGGCAATAACACTTTAAAATATATAAAAAATAACTCAAACTGCTATTAGCAATACTGTTATGGGTAAAGTGCATGAATGAATAAAAGCTCAGAGAGGAGCAGCTCAGCCTGGCCAGACACTATTTGGCGAAGTTCACACGAGTGAAGACAGGCAAAGGTGCTGCTAGCACCGTAAGGCTTTCTAAAACAGTGATGCTGGCCTTAAATCACTAAATCTAGCAAAAGAGATTAAAAGCGGGCCCAGAGGGAATACATACATGTTAAATTTGTGTTGGGATTTTATTTGGATTCTCTGTGTGACTGAGGGACACGTGGACTTGCACACTGCTTTTGCAGCCATTTGATAATGGGCTCATCTAACATCGTAAGGCCATTTAACCCCCAAATTATATTTGGAATATTAAGCAGTTAATTACAATCATCCTTAGCTTTTATCAATTATCCTTAGCTTTTCATTAGCCTTTCTAGGTAGGGATGATCTCTCAGGAAGCCTTGGTCGCAGGTTCCTGCGGTAACCTCACGTGCTGTGTGCCGAGGGGCGCTCATCGCCTCGCCAGCGCAGTGCTTTACCCGTAGCTGTGCTGGTGGCCTGCTCAGTTTGGGTGTTCAAGGACTCAGAGTTTGCTGCTTCAGAGTTCTGCAGGCACTATGGATTTCTCTTTCACACAGTAAATATCTCCAGCCTCTGCCGTGCCTGATCCCGGTGTTGCTTCGCGTGTGAAATAGCTCTGTTGGTCCTCGGTGTATCAGCAGGGACGTTGCTGGCAGCCGGAGGGCTACCTGCCTCCAGAGTGTTACTGAGAGCACAGCCCTGTGTTGGCCACAGCCACAACCATCAATCTGCCAGCAGAGTACTGCAGGCAAAATGTTTCAAACCCAATTTTCTGAGAACTACAAACAAAACAACCAGCTGAGGCTGCAAGGGGGAGGCTCAGTGTGTTTTAAAGCGGTGTCAGGATGGTGCAACCCCACCGCCTCTCACTGAGGTGGGAAGACAGAAGATGCTTTTCCCTCTGCCATCCTCTGCATCACAGAAACGTGGGGTTTGGCACGTGGCTTTGGCAGTCACCGTTGGGCTGAAATGGGTACTGAGGCTCTTGCCTTGGGACAGCCGGGTTGAAGATGCGAGGAGAAGTCCTGCTTGCAAATCGATCTCTCCTTGCCTGGGAGAGCGCAGCTCTGTGTCTGTAGGAAGGTGTGACCCGAGGATGTTCCCGTGCTGCCCGGAGGTGGCTGACAGGCAGCAGGGTGTGGAGAAGATCTGGAGGAGCGTGCAGCTTCAGCTCCTTGCCTAGTGCTTGTTAGTGCCTGTGAAAGCATTTCTGAGCATTTCACTGCAGATGACCCTAGGGATAAACATAACCAGGAAAAAGCAGCACTTACAGCGTCCTGGGAGCCCACCTCCATGTGGAGCTGGACAAACTGCTCTGCTCCTCTTCTTCTCCATGCCTGTGTGCTTGGCACGGGTCTGTGCGCTCTGCTCTTGCTGCCCAGGCAGTTTATCTTACTGGATGCATTAACGTTGTGGCATGTTTTTAGAAAGTGCCTCCCCAGAAGATCCTTGCAGCCTGTCAGGATGCCAGGAGAGGTGCGGAAGGACCAAGAGACCCTGCCTCGTGCCTCAGGCCAGCAAGCTGCCCGCTGCTTGGCTGGTGCAAGCTGAAGCGTCAGCGTGTGCCACCTCCCCACGTCGTGCGTGGCTGTGGCTGAAGTGGCTCTCAGCTGCCTGCCACACGGGCTGGCCACCAGCAGAGCGCTGAGCTAAATACAGAAGTGCACAAAACTCCCATTGAGAAATTGGGTTCCTGGTGTTAGCCTTACTTACGTACCACCTCCTCTCTTCACCTGTGCTGGGCTTTGCTTTGAGGTATCGGCTTGTGTAGCTCTGCTGTTCAGCCTGGCTGCTGCAGCGAGCCCAGGAGCTGTACAAAATATCAGATGTTCCCGAGGCTCCTGTGCCAGAAGCTAACCCCGTGCATGCAGCAGGGCGAGTTGTGATGTCCCAGTGCCTCCTGTGTTTCCAGAACCCGGTTCCCAGTGAGGTTTCCCTCTCTTCCCCTCTGCAGGCAGTTTGATTTTGCGGCTCCGTTCACTCCCGGACCATGTGTTATTTGGAAGCCAGCTACCAAAATCTGCAGGGCTAATGTCACGCAAGGGCCTGAGGCATCTTTGCAGTTGCAAGCCGTATTTTCTGCTTTGTATCTACACAGCAGTGAGTTAACAAGGCAACCACAGGCTCACAAGTCTTCTGAGGAATTAATATTTGAATACACCTCAGATCATCACCTTGCCCTAGTGCACGTGCTGCCTTGTTCTGCGGCTCCCCCCGCTTTGGCACTGCAGCAGGAGGTTTTGTTCTCGCTGTGCTCGTGCAACCTTTCTGCCTGCATCCTCCTCCCGCTGGAACATTTCCTCCTCTGCCGAGGCGTTCACAGGCTTTGGCTGTTCAGATCCATCCTGTCCCTTCGTGCTGCTTACAAACGGTGGCTTTGGAGCTCCGTGCAGCTCGGGAGCTCCATGAGGGCTGCAGCGGCTGCCGGGGATGGCTGAGGATATTTGTGCCTCTCCCCCCCGAGGCTGACAGCTCCAGCTCAAACCTCTGCTCCTCACTGCCGCGAGGAGGCAGCTGTAAAGCAAAACGGTGCCTTTTGGGTGAGCAAGACAGAGATTTTTTAAAGGCAGGCTGTCAGGTGCTAACGCCCCAGCACAGTGCACCTCGGTGCCCCCGCTGCCGCTTAGAAGTAACCTGCATTTCTACACTGTCACATTCACTGAGGAAGCAGCCCCAGGTGAGGAGGTATCGGGGTTGCAGCATGCAAGGACGTGCAGCACCCGTCCCCTCTCTGCTCTCCCGAGGAGGCTTTCTTACCCCAGGGCCCACGTTCCCCACCTCTGCCTTCCCCGCTGGAGCTGGGGGCAGGAGGGCTCACTGCTGCTGGGGGCCCAGCCCGTGTCCCCCAGCTGGGGGACCCAATGCCTTGTTCCAGTCTGGCTTCATTCTCTTTATTTTAACGGGTTTGTTTGTTTATGTTTTCAGCTGGGGCCGTAGGAGCCTGATATTTGTCATATTTCATCCTGGGTTTGGGCCGAGCCATTAGGCTGGCTACGTTAGAAGGTCAGTTTGTTCAGCGATGGGCTGTGAGGTGGGCAGCAGCCCCTCTGCAGCACATGCTCAGCACAGCTTGTTCCTGGAAGGGATCAAAGCAGAGGCGAGGAATCACCTCACATGTCCTGCTGGGTTCAGAAATCGTGCCTGGGTGTGAGGCACAGCACTGTGCTGTCTCTCTGGGTCCCTCAGCAGCACCACCCAACACGGGCTCTTGCAGCTGGAGGGGAACCAAGAAAACTCTCCTGGTTTTGTCTCTGAAACCCTTTTCCTTTTCTCCGTCCTACACAGCAGTCTGGTTTGCTGGTTGCGGGTTTATACAATGGACTTTGTGATTTCAGGGATTTTCTGAGCAAACAACTGAACTATCAATATTGTTTTAACAGGACATCAGCATTTATCTGTGCCTTGTAGGAACACAGATGAGAATTTCGGAGTTTAAATAAAATAGTGTGATCTCCTCAAATACCCCCAGCACGTGTGGTTGGTGTTATGGGTGGCACTGCTGGCTCAGGACACACTGCTGCTGCTGCTGCTGTGTGCCTTTTGCAGAGGGGATTCGCCACTGCTCGTCTCTGACACGGTGTTGGGCCGAGTTGGCTTGCCTATGCAGACGAACATTCAGCACTTCGTGTAGCATCTTGTAGTCTGAGGGAGAACAAGAGAGAGAGAAACAGAAACGACTTAAAAAATAAAGAGTTATACTGCACCCTCCACTGACAAACTAGAGGTTTGTACACCTGGAAAGCAGCAGTGTCCTCGCAGAGCAGCTGCCAGCTGGAATAATGTGGCGATGCAATTATTCAGTGCAGAAGTTCTTCTTTTCCCTAATTTCTTCTGCTCAAGGGGTGTCTTCATTTGTTGAGCTGGGAAGAAAGACAAGTTAAAACTGGGGCCAGGAGGACGGCTGCCTCCACTGTCGTTTCCCAAGAGGCTGCAATGAGCCATGACACTGTTGGGGCTGTCATTTGGACTCAGAGAGAGGTCTTGACACCGCGCCAGGGAGAGGGACCTAGCGGCAAGCAGCCCCCGCAGTGAGATTTTCTCTATCTGACCTCAGGACCATTTTAATATCATCCAGGAGGCTGTCAGTGGCTTTTTTTTTTTCTTTCTTTTTTTTTTTTTTTTTTTCCCTCTAAAGCAAAGGTAGTGAGGTTTCAGCTGAAATGAGAGTTTGACCCAATAGTATGCACATTTTGCATGCTTGGGCTGTTTTTAATCTATGCCTTTTTTGTTGTTAGTTTTTGAAAGAAAGTAAAGGTGATATTGAATGGCGCTTTTTTGCCATGTGATTAAGCAGTCCACAGCCTTTTCCAAAATCACGTGTAATTCTGTAAAGCTGCAGGGTCATGTCAATAATATTTTTCGTTTTCTGGGCCTATTTATTTTGCTGATGTTTATAAAATCAGCGTAATGGCTGATTTCCATAGTGCATAGGATCCTGTGAGATGTTTTGACGTGACGTTGTGGGTGGTAGGAGAGGAAGTTATCCTATGAAGAGGGTAGAGCCATCCTTCTGTTTGTTCAGCTTTCTTAATATCTGTGCAGGTCAAAACATCAGGCAAAGCCGAAGCCGTTTGTAATCACCTATGGGAGAGGCAGACGGATTTTCGATTTCTGGTCCTTGTTCCTATCTGGAGGAAGAATAAGTTAAGTTCCTACCTATCTGTTTTGGAGTCAGGTATACGGAGACTCTCCTCTTGGCTTTAGCAATTAGGATTTATAAGCAGAGTAGGATTCATAATGATTATTTATTATCTTAGCAGTTGGATTCACGATAACTCTTTGTGTTTCACACAGCATCTCTGCCCGACGGCAGCCCCTGTCTAAAGGAGGTGCCTGATGCCCCGTCTGGGGGCAGAGGCTGCTTCCACCCGCTGGCACTGCTTCTAACGGAGTGGAAGTCCTGTGTAGGTATTACATAAATACAGGTATACGTGTGTAAATTTGTAAATTTTGGTTAGGAGGCAACTCCCTGTTCATGCCAGAGGCCCGGCCTGTTCCAGCCAGCGAAGGGCCGGCAGCACCCGCTGAGTCCCGGAGGCCTCTCGCCCGGTGGCCGGGCCTGTGTCTGGGCATAAAGCAGCTCCTGTCACCACGGGGCTGGTGACAAACACTCATCTTTTGTACAGCATCCTGCTTTCGTGGCCATTTTTCACTTTGTCATGCCGTGCCCAGAAGCAGCAAGCAGTAAGGACCAGGTCGGGTGGGTTTCCCCCTCCGGGGTCTCTGCCAGGCTTTGTTGTTTCCGTCAGCCGGCGCATCTCTGGTTTGATCTGAGATTATTAACAGGAGCTGACATCTTGCCAGTGGATTTGCAATGACTGTTCCAGCTTTTTTCCCTGTTATTTCTGACAACTTGCTACAAGCAGGAGGTAATTGCTAACAACAGTCTCTGTTGTACATCAGACCAAGAAACGGGGTATTAAAAGGCCGGGCAGGAACCTGGTATTTCTAACACAACACTGAAATTCACCGTGGGTAATGTTAATACAGGTGATTAGCTTCATATGAGGAAGCATTTTAATTTTCTGAATTGTGGTCGTGTTTTAGCAAGCTGTGAGGCTGCCTGAACAGCATTTGTGTCAAGGTGAGGCAAATACCTTAACGATTTGAATTGAGCCAGGGCTGCACGCAATATTTGATTTCATTGTTCAGTGTAGGGATGATGGCTCTGCAGCAGGGACAGATAAGACGTGCTTGCTGGTGCTACCATCCACTTTGTAATGTTTGCTAGCATCCCAAATAGATGGCTAAGAGAAAAGCAACATCTGCAGCGTCCTTTATCCCCCCTTAGTACCAACACACCCTACGGCTTTACGTGAACTGCTAAGACAATTTTGGCTTTGTTCTCTATCTGTACAGTATTTTCAGTATTTTTTTCCTGTTTCTTAAGTGCTTAGAAAAGACTGAAATAAAACTAACAGTGATATGAATAACACAATTTCCAAGATCAAGTCTCTAGCAGATGAGGCACAGCACACGGCGGAGCTGTAAGGGCCTAGCTCGGGATCCACGTGCCGTCGGGAAGGTGACTCCAAGTCGCACAAGCATAACGGGGAGTTTCACTAATAAAATATGAAGAACATGCATGTTATTACAATACAAAAATGAGCAATTATGTCTTGATCGCAGCTCAGGGATTACATGTTTTTAATGAAGTGAACATCATCAGTGTGGGAAGCAGTAAAAATGAAAAAAGTTACAGAACTGAAAATTTAATATATATGATAATACACATAAATCTATTAGAAAAAGTAAAGCAGAATTAATTATATTTCAGTACCCAGAGGGCGAACAAAAGCGGTAAAGAATTAAGAAATAAAAAATTCATACTGTAATTAGAATTTGGCATACCAAAATTAGAGAAGGTGTTTTCTGATAACTTCCAGAATCTTTTCTAAGAGAAAGCCATGATGGAAGTGGGGCATGTTAATTATGTGCCACAGCCTGAAGGTATGAAACCTATACACAAGCTTGCAAAGAGGATTAAATATCCAGTTAAATTTATGTGTAGAACTTTCTAATTTTTCAACTTTTCAAGTCCAAATTAGTAAAGAAAAAAAAAAAGAGCACAGAGAAGCACAGCTGTTCATCACTTATTTATACTCCCAATGAATAGCAAAATAGCAGTTTTATACAAGCCACCACAGCCTCCTGCCCCCACGGCAGCAGGTAACACGGAGATGTTAACACGGAAACCTTGCTGCATTCCCAGCCAGGCACCAGCCTGCGGTTTGCCGGGTGCTGGCTCCCCAGCCTCTCACACGGGATCAGGACGGGGCAAAAACCAGGCAGGTCTGTCAGTCCGTATATGACTGAGCAGGAACTTATCCTCTCTGATTGTGTTTCAGAAATACAGGCCATCCTGAAACGCTTCAGGGTCGCTCTGGGGGGAACTCCTTTAAAGTCTCGTCCTTGCAGAGGTCAGCAGGGAAAGGCTGGGGGAAGAAGAGGAGGACACCACGGGCTGCTGTGGGCAGGAACAAGAGAACATGAAAGCAGCTGCTTTGAGACATCTTGGCTTTTGATGTAATGCAGCTCTGATTACTGAATATTTGCATGCCCAAGCAAGACATGGGTGACAAGAAGAGTTGAGGCGACAAACAGCTGTGTTACTGCTGTTCTTCCAGCTCCTGGCATACATGTCAGAGCCTAACGTGTAATGGACCCTGTGCACGGGGAGGAGTTTGCTTTAGTGTTTGCATAGCTCTGCGTAAAGCTGCTCAATTGCCATCGCTGGAGCTAATGGGCACCCAGGATGAAGATGGTACTGCTGCACAGCAAGCCTGCTACGTGCTTGGGGAATCGTGCAGCGATGGTAGTGCTGTTAGCACCAGTGCTACTGACTGCTGCTGTAAGTAAACCTGCTCCTACACGAGAGGGACAAAGCCTTCAGGATTATCACAGACACTAAGGGCAGTGGCTGGTGGCTGTGCTGTGAAATGCACGACTCCTGCCGGGGTGTTTCCCTCAGTGTTTTGCCTCGGTGGCAGCACCAGGCCGGCCAGGGGAGCGAGTCCCCCTAATGCTGCCTCCACCCGTGCCAAGTTTCTGGCTGAGATGAAACACTTCTGGGCAGGTTTTTTCAATGGCAGCTCTGGGCGTTGAGGTACAGTAACTGGTTGCATGTTACCGGGCACTCAGGGACGGAGGTGACTCTGCTCAAGCTGGCAGCATTTAACCATTAGGAACAGAAACAAATGTGAGCCAAAAAAGCGTCTTCAGCACAGCTCCTTCTCTGTTTAAAGGACTGCTTAGCACACTGCTGTAGCTCCTGGAAAGGATCATCAGTACAAATGAGTTTTGCTCTAATAAGCTTTCAAACGAGAGTAATCTGTCAGGGGAAGGGAAGAGCAGCAGCTCCAGTCCCATCCCACCTCTCCCCTCCCACCCCGGCCAGTGCTGGCTCTGCCCCTGCCCAGGTCCTGAGCACACCAGCGGGTGCTGCCAGTCTGTGTGTGTGTGCCCCTAAATCAGGGCTGGGCTCCAGCTCCTCTTGGAGTCCCCCAGCATTTTGCTGTGTTTCCGTGGTGGGCACTGAGCTTGACATGGTGAGCAGCTGTGTGACTGTCACACCACACCTGGGGTCAGGGTGTCCGAGATCCCACAGTGAGCGCTGTGCTGGAGAGACACCTGGATGTTTGCAGGGCAGTAAGGGTGTTCAGCACTTCGTTCATTCTTTCTGCTTTCCACGTGGACAACAGCACATTTTGCTCAGTGATAGTTTTAAAGACCAGAATGCATCTGGAGAACATTTAGGGAAAAAAAAAAAAGAGTGAGCTGTGATATCCTTGCAGTGCCTGCTGAGATGGCATTTGAGGACCATTTAAAGAGAATAACGCCCGACTGATTAGGATTGGAACTTGGGAGGCAGAGGTGGCACAATTGCTGTGCACGTTTGTGTTTTCCTGTTTCAGTCAGGGTATTCCTGGTTATCTCTGCTGTCTCTCCCCTGTCCCCGTTATCACAAAAATAATGGGAAGAAAAATTCCCCGTAAAGCCTTGGCACCTTTTCGCCCTGCTGCCCGTAGTGCAGTTCAGCTCTAACCCCTGTGACATTTCCCCTGTTCCCAGTGTCCCTGCTCTTGCTGCCCGTGGCCTTATCACAAGGCTTCGTCTTCATCCCCCTGTGACCGTGTTCAGCCTCATTTCAAAGGAGCCCTTCTCCTAAAGTGCATTTTTTCCTCCTTAGCTTTAGCTGGGAAGAGGAAGTGGGAGCCTGTGGTGGGAAGGGGAAGGGCTCACACATCTCCTGCTCTCATGGTTCAAACGGGGCTCTGCATCTTGCTGTGGTGGCTTTTTGCAAGGCTCAGTGCCCGTGCTGACAGCCCCTGCCCTGCCCTCCCGCGGGCTGGCCGTGCCTGAAGGCTTTGAAGCAAACAGTGAAACCAAGAGGTACGTCCAAGGAAGCAGTCCCTGTATTTTCTACTGTCTGCAGCCAGGATTTACCGTGGATGATCAATGAACAGACTCAACGTGCAAATCAGGGACCTTTCTCTGCAGCCTTCATCTGGCTGCTCTGTCCGGATCTGCTGATTTATTTATTTGCTGCTCACCCAGCAGTGTTCCAGCACGGTACGAGGCACAACAAAGACAAACATCCAGCATTGCTCCGGGAACGCAGAGATCCTCTGGGTGGTTCCCCTTCGCTACAAGGAGGGCTGCTGGAGCTGCTGCCAGCCTGCTGGAGAAATATGTCACGAGATGCAGAGGTGAGAGGCATGCTCCTGTGCGTGTTGTCTGGATGCAGATTTGAACAAAGGCAACACAAAGGCAGCACCTGCACCGAGCAGGCAGGGGCTGAACCTGCACGATAAGGGAGAACCTCGAGATTACAGCAATTCAGTCATTCTCTGAAGAAAAGTCGGTGATTGCTGCATGCCATTCTGACATCCAAACCTGCTGGCTTGCTGCAAGAGGAATCAGCCTGAGAGCTGCCCCTGCAGCGCTGAGCCTGGTGGGCTCTGCCCGAAAAGTGAAGGCACGGCCCCGCATTTCCAGAAAATGGGAAGAGAAAAGGAGCTGCTGAAGGTGGGCCTGTGGCACAGGGCAGAGGGATGGGCCTGAAGCTGAGTTCCTGCAGGAAGGGGGACGTGGGATGAAGACCAGCACTGGGCAATGAGGAGGAGTGACTGTGAACTTCCCTTTCCAAGCAGCTTCTTGAGACACGGGGCTGGAGGATGTATGGAGCTGGGAAAGCTTGTAAGCTTCTCTGGTGATACAGCTCCATCTATACAGACACCTTAGCTGAGAACAGCTAGATTCCCGGTGTCCTCTCTCTGCAGTTCGTGGTCACAATTACCTCTCAGTGAATGCTCAGTGCCCCGCAGGGAGCTGACCTCTTCCGCCAGAGCCTGCAGGCGTCCTGCACAGAGCAGTAGTTTCTGTGCATCCATTCCTGTCCAACACCCGTAACTGAGGTGTCTTTCCTCCTAGAGAGCGGTGTAAACCTCCGCCTGTGATCTGCAGGAGGCTGCTCCCACCTCCCGACCCAGCCGTTCCTCTGCGGGGGCTGCTCTGAAGGCTGGGGAGAGGGGAGGGCGAGAGAAGATAAAAGAGAAAAATTAAACAATTTATGAAACTTTCATCAAAGCGCTGTTTATCATGCTGAAGGGATGCTGTCCTACCTTGACACAAACTTCATTCATAAACGAGACTTCATTATTTTTCAGCGTTATTTCTGAAGGACTTTGTCAGCAGCTTGGCAACTTCTATAGACAAGCTCATGATTTGCTTTCTTCTGTGACTAATCAAAATACTAAATACGGGCGTTTATGTGCCTTATATCATCCCGAAGTTTTGTGCATGTAATTTAAGTTTGACTGAGTTGAAAAAAGTAATAAATAGTAATATTAGTCTTGTGATTCCTTCCCTTTTCGGAACATGAAGCTTCTCAGACATTATAGGCTCTCTAAAGTACTGCTGAAATGTGAGCAAAAAGCCTGAGATCAAAAAAATTCAGCAGAAGCTCTTTGAGTGATTATGAAAGCTAAAGATGCCTGTTAACATCATTAAATTCAGTCTGGGTTTGATTCACGTCCCAGCAATGGAGATCCAGTCTCCATCTTTTCACACAATTTGAAAAGCGAGTGATTACCTTTTGATTTTTAAGAATAAGTACTTCTGTTTACTTGCAGGGAGTGGCATTGCCCGATCTGACTCACACACGGGTCCATCTCTGTTTGCCCCTTGGAAATGCGAGCGGGATGGCTGAACCCTGCTCTGCTGAGCTATTGCACCAATTGCTGCTGTCTTTTTTTAATGCTCCAGTGCCAAGTAAAATACATTGCGTGGCTTAAAAGGATGATGTGGAGAAGTGCGTGGTCCAAGTGGAAAATACAAACAAAAGATGAATGAAAGAAACGAGCCTGACCCTGTGGCCTTGGGGGGAACCCCCTGTGCGGGAGCCTCCCTGCAGCCCACGCTCACTGCCAGCTGATAGTCCCGTTGTTATACGGGTGCCTTCCTTGCTGTAGGTGGTTAATAATCATACAGCGTGCCCGATCTGCTCTTCACAGAGCACTCGAGGTCGTGTGTCAGTGGCTGAACGAAGACTGGAGGCACAAACACAGAGCTGTCTGTAAGATCAGCACAGGGAGACCTCCTCAGGTGTGTGGAAGGAGAGTTTGATGTGCAGCACAGCCCTGAGCAAGGAGGGCATAACCTGCATCAGGTTTTATTTTGGAGGGGTTGTGCTGCAGAGACACCCTCAGGGGCACAGCTCTCATCTCGCTTTTTCCTGGAGGCGCTACCCGTCCTGCCACGCTTTGTGTCAGCAGGAAGCTGAAGTTTCGCAGGCAGGTTTTATTTTGGGAAGGGAGTACAAAAGGAATTAGAGGCCCAAATAATCTTGTGTGAACTTGGCATCCAGGTACCATAAGTACAGGGATAAGGACGATTGACTCCCTTTTATAATCCTGTATAGATATGTCAGAGTCCACTGGGAATACATGCTGGTAGACATACAGATACGTGCCAAAGGCACACACCCTTATTAGCTAGCAGAGTGCGTGGCTATTTTCTAATTCCTTTATCACAGAATCACTGAGGCTGGAGGGAACTTCTTGAGATGATCTCGTCCAGTCCCCTGGACAGCAGCCCAGGACCGTGTCCTCTCATACCTGGATAAGCTGACTTCAGTTGCTGTTGGCATCTCAAGCCTGTATCTGGTACTGGTTCCCAAACCTGGTCCCGTGGGAGGTTTCTGCTTCCCCAGACTTTTTATTTCCTTTCTGAAAAGGAAGCCAGTAGCAGTTGTCAGGCCAAACTTCTTTTGGTTCCCAAAAGCTGAAGCCAGAGCAACTTTCTCATTCTCTTTGATTAAAATTAATAAATATTTATATGTTCCATCCTAAATATTTGATGGAATTCATGTTTTCTTAATACTTACATTAGTAGCTAATACTGGCGTGGCAGTTCTGTAACCCACCTGTCATTTCCCTCTTTGGAAGTGGTTTTCATTGCTGGAAGAGCTGAAACAGCCTTTGCTGTTGCATTTCTTACCCTCCTTGGCTGCCTTCCTCAGGTGCCTGGGCTGCCCTTAACGCAGCCCCGTGCTGCTCCTCGCTGCCAAATGGTGGCACAACGCCTTTGTGGAAGTTTGCTGTTTCTGCTGTAAAAAGGAGGACGTCTGAAATCTCCCCTCTGGTCCCGTTGGGTCTGGCTTTGTCCTCTCCAGCAGCTGCCTGGCGGTGTCCCCAGCACCACGCCGAGGGTGCGCACAGATAGGGGTGCATCCAGAGCTCCCCGTCCTCTCCCAGAGAGGCTGGGCATCCCCCGAGGTGTCATCGGGCAGACTTGAAAGGCAGTCCCACGGCTCCACCGGCTCTGGAAATCTGCAGACATTGCTGTTAGAGCCGTGCTAACAGTTCTGCAAGGCTGCACGCTTTTGTGCTTTGTACTTTCAGACTCCTTCTGCATAAAGGCTGGCTCCAGCACAAGAAATAACAAGAAATTGCTCCTTAAAGAAGAAAAGATAAAGCAAGATGAGAACTTCAAAGCAGATACCATTACGATGTATGCAGAAAGAAACAAGAAATTACGAGCTGGAATCCGCTATTAAAATCCCCTAACATTTTCCAGCGAGAACACATTTATCTTACCGACAATGGGGCCGGGCAATTTCCTAGTTAATGCAGGTGAAATATCCAACAAAAGGCAGGGCTTTAATAGGCAGACTTGTTGCTTGATAGTTTTAGATCTCTACATGGGTTCAGCAGAAAAATATGGTTTATTGTAAAATATATAAAATAGAAAGTTTTATGTCACCTTAGGAAACTTTTTAAAACACTTTGCTTCTTCAAAGGGAAGCTGGAAGTTCAATAGAAGTTTAGAGATGACACAAGCTCTCATTAGGAATTGCCCTCAAAGTCTTTTTTTCATCAATAGTTTTTAAGACTCTTTGGTTAATAGAAAACCTTTAATAAATTAATCTCCATACATTGTAGTTAGAGCGGAATGAGGAAATTAATCTAATAACTAATCAAAAGCCCTTTGGATCGGGGGAAGGACACTGCTAGTCCAGCTGTAAAGCTTTTTTCCTCTTTATCAGTCTGCATTTTGAATCTCCCAGAGTCCCTGAACTGGCACTTGCTGGAGCAGGCGGGCCCAGCAGTGCAGAGCCAGGGGCTGGTACCAGTCTCTGAGCTCAGCACCAGCCTAAGCTGGGCTTTGTTGGAGCCAGGCATTTCTGGGCTTTCTTTTTGCTTGTTTTTAGCACCAATGCATGCACATACACGAAGGCTTGGTAAGCTCGGCCAACGTATCCTGACACCACCGCAAGGAAAGAGATCAAATTTAGCAGCATCTGCTGAAGGCGCGTTGTGCTGTCAGCTTCATCTCTCCCCTAAATCCTTCCAGGGACCTTCCATCTCCTGGAAGAGAGATCCTCCATCTTCCTGACCTGTCTCTGCCGTGGTGCCAGGTGTGTGCAGCAGCCTTCTTCATGCTCTCCCTGCTAGAGTTGCCCCTGTCTTTTAGTCACGCCGTCCCCATCCTTGTTCCCCACAGCAGTTTGTCCTCTCTTTGGTGCAGACAGGAGGGGACACGTCTGCCGTCTGCCGTCAGCCCCTGCCCGTGCCGCAGCCCCAGGACGTGGAGCTGGGGAGCCCTGGGTGGCCCCAGCCCCAGCCCCAGGCAGCCAGCAGCGCTCCTGCCCCCTGCAACGCCACGCCTGGGCTGCCAGCTGCAGGTGAAAATCTCTAGCTCCTGCACAGCATGAATGGAGGCAAAATAACTCTGAACTGCCCTTGGTTTTCTGCTTTTCCACTGAATTAGAAAATTCCGGTATGCATTTTCTAACGGGAACCAAAGACTTATTAGTCCTGCCCAGCGCCTGGGGCATGCTCCAAAATCTGTCGTCTGCATGGGTTTTCTTTTGCTTCATTCTTTCCTATACCTGACTTAAGGGGCCTAACAGGGCAGGTAACCCTGAAAGGCAGCTTCTGGTGACTGGCAGTGCTCGAGTTCTTACCAGGAGCCACCAGCTCTATCCCGCTGGCACCTCCAGCCCTGCTAGCTGCACTGTGCTCATGGTGCTAACTCATGGCACGTGCTGGGCTTGCACAGCAGCAGCCTTGTGAGCCCAGCTCCCGTCTGGCTCAGCCTCGCCAGCCCCAGCTCACGAACCACACACAGCAACAAATCCAGGCTGCAGCACGGGCAGAACATCAAACCGCACTCGGTACGTGGAGCACGAGGCAGGGCGCTGTGGGAGCAGCTCTGTCAGCAGGAACCATTTAAAAGTTTTATTTTATTTTATTTTATTTTATTTTATTTTATTTTATTTTATTTTATTTTATTTTATTTTATCTTATCTTATCTTATCTTATCTTATCTTATTTTAAATTTTCTCTGTCTTTTCTGCCCAAACATCTTCAGTGTGTGGCTGTGTGCTGTGACCCATGCTCACAGTACCAGCGTGCCTTCGGACTTCTCCAGTGCCTGCACTGTGACAGCTTTCACACCTTGCAAGCATTAATTTGTTGCTGTTATTACAGCGCCCAAAATGTGCCCGGCATGTTCACAGCACGCAGTCAGATGCTCCTGCCTCCGGGGAGTTTGTGGTTGAAGGATGCGGCTGTGCTGTGGATGGATGTGCTCCTGCAAGGTGAGATGTTGTAAAAGCCTCTCTGCCATGGGCTCCTAAGGACGAGGTGTGAGGATGGCGGACTCAGAGGCTGCTCCCACACGGATGGACGGGAGCGGATGATGAACAGGCAGGGCTGCGGCTCCATTACCTGTTAGCCTGATGGGTAGGGTACATCATCTGACATGAAGTTGTAATTTGTTTATTTTAGGTCAGAAAAAAAGATTTTCCTCCTTTTTTTTTTTTTTTTTTTTTCTCCATGTTGTTTGGCCATGCCCAGCTTTTCCAGTAGTTCTCAATGTCTGTCACGATACCTTTAATTTGGCAGTGCTAGATCCCTGCCTCTTTCAGACAGCCACCCTGAATATTTTTCAGCATTTCTATCCCTCCCAAAGCACAAAAAGCAGTCCCTTCTACAGTGGAGGTTCTGGATTTCCCTGCCAGCCCTGCCAGCATCAATTACTTTTTCATCTAACCAGGCTCCTCTGAAATCCTCTTCCCGTGCAAAGCTTTCACACCTGCTGTTAGCAGGAATATGTTTGCTAGCTGGAGTTCAGGGAAGTGAATTTCGGTTTGTTTTGGTCTTGCAGTTTCTGTTGTCACCTGCAGTCCTTCAGCTGCAGTTCAGGGTGGTGACGTTCTGTATTTGCTTTGCAGGATTATTGAGAGCACTGGGAAGTGTTGGCGACCTCCTTTATTAAACACTTTCCTTCTTGTACTTGGAGCAGTAAATTGCTAAAGCAGCTTCTTTGAGGTTATGATGATAATAAGCAAAATAGTGGTAAAATGTAGGCAGAAGGCTGAATCTGCAAAATGCAAAGAACCACGAGCTTCAGAAGCCGAGTTGTTCCTCTTCCACCTCTTCAGGCAAAAACCAGCATGATCCCACAGCTGTTTTGAAGGTTTATGGTGCGGTGCTTTTGTTTTCCATATTTTGGGGTTTGTATATTTGTATTTCAGTGTGGTTTATGGGGCTGCTTTGAACTCTGCTTAGTTTTCCACGTCTACTTGCCTTGATTCATTTTCCTTGACACTGACACAAATCTGCTGTCACTCAGGCTAATGCAAATCCGGGGATGCGGAGCAGAATCAGATTTCCCAAATTTTGCCACCGTTTTGATTGAATAAATTGGTCTTTCTTTGAATTATTCAACCAGCTTGAATAGTGTTGGAAAACTTGTTCAGATGAGACTTCTACAAATGAATTATGAATTAGATTTTTGTTTTCAGCCAGCTTCCACAATTTTTCTCAAAAATTTCCATTTCCATTTCTTAGTTGTCCTTATGATCAAGTGTTTCAGAGAAAAAACGGGTACAGATAGGTCTGCTAGGAAGAATAAGTTTCTCTGATCAGCACAACTGATGCGATCTGCTTTTGCCTGGCTGGTGTCTCTTCATTTCTAAGCCCCAGAGACCACCACGCCCCAAGCTTTCCCCATGTCCTTGTGCCCTGGGCTGGGAAGAACCCCATTGCCTGGTGAAGGCCACAGCAGGTCAGGTCTGCCTCGAAAAGACCAGTTCCCATCCCCTGTGGAAACGCCTGGTGTGGCTGGGAGAGGAGTCTGGGACTTACAGGGGGCGCTTGGTGCTTCCCTGCGGTTTGCCTGCGGTAGGAAGAAGCTTTTATTTTCCCTTGCAGACCTCAGTGAGAGCCCCAATTTATCCCCTCTGCGGTTAATCCCCGTAACTCAGTATCCACCTGCACATCGCCTCTCTGGGTTAGTTTGTTCACATTCCTTGTGACAGGGTTTTGGGGAGATGGGGCGATTTGATCAGCAGCTTCCCTGCGGTGTGGGCAGGGAGCTCACATCAGAGAGGAAAACATCTGCATTGTGCCAGGGCTAATAAAGGAGCAGAAACCTGGACCTCCTACCGAACCGGACACGAAAGAAAGAGGAAAGGGTCTAAAGAAAAAAGGAGTCATCGCTGGGGATGTGCTAGGGGAACCCGCTCTCGTTTTTCCCGGTGATATACGACCAATTCTGCTGCTGCCGTTAAGTGTGTGCCCGCAGATTTACAGCTCTCTGGAACCATAACGCAATTCATATCCTTATTAGAAAACGCAGCCTTTGTATTCCACTAAGCGGATGTCAGGTGCTTGCTGCATAAATGAATGTACAAAATATTTAATAAGGCAGCTGTAGTTAGAAGGTGAAGTCGAGGAAGATATTGGGTTTCATGCCAATCAGTCAGGCACACTCCTAGCGATGTACACCCTGCGCTGCTCGCAGAGGAGGCCTCCTTGTGAGATGCAATTAACCTTGCAATCTGTATGTATAGCTCTAATTTTTGTACAGTGGGGTTAAATATTAATTTGATCAGTTGCATCAGAGTTTCTCATAAATGTGCCTCCTCTATTTTACCTCATTTATTGAATTTGTAGAGATAACAGGTGTGAAGTACCGCAAGTATTCAGAGTAAGCCCTGAATGACCTCCAGGTTAAATTTACATCGTGACTGCACGGGGATTTTAAACGTCAGTAAAGCTAAAATAAAGCATAAGTGCCACATTTGGAGTGACAGGGCCGTCACCATGTTCTGCCTGGGGGCGGTGGAGGGGAGCCTCCTGGGCTGCCAGCCACAGAGCGCTGTGATTTCAGCCTGAGCAAAACACCCGAAACCAGGGAGCAAGGTTAGGGCATCAAAAACCTAACGAGACATATGTGAGCATGTCAGGAAGAGCCTGCAGCTCCAGATTGTCCCTTTGGCTCACGAACATGAGTGTAGGAAAAGCACAAACTCATCATAATGCTGAGAAAAGGCAAAATATTTTGTCACTGTTTTGCTCACAGAGGATGACAGGCAGAAATCCTGAAGCACCCCTCGGTGCCTGGCGGTGGGTTGTGCTGTGAACAGGAGAGTGAAGGAGGTGACGTTACGGGAGGAACAGAAAGCAAGCAGAGAGGCATTTGTTAAGGAAAGATTGGCGAGCATGTCAAAGAAGGGGAAGAATTTACTAGAAAGCTGGCAGCAAAATGTCACTGTTAAATTTAAATGGGGCATCCTATTCCATTCACCGCATTCAACTGAGGATGCAAAAAGCAACGTGACGAGTTGCTGGATGGGCGTGTGATGTGCTAGGAAAAAGGATTAGCGTGTAGAGTTGATGAGCCAATATGCAGTAGAACGTTTTTCATCAGAAAATGCTGGTTTTAAATACATACATATATAATTGAGAACTGGGTTTGTCATTTTGTGAGTCAAATGTGTCATATCTGAGATGAATTTTCAGAAATGGAAAGTAATGGACCCCTGGGCAGATGCCTGAAGGTAGGGAATGGAAGCTGCAGACTGTGCAGGGTGTTTGGAAGCCCCAGCCAGCCGGTGGGAGATGGGAGCCCTGCTGTGACGGGTGCTCCTGCGGGGAGGCAGCCCCGGCACCACGGGGAGCTCGGGGTTCCCCTGGGAAATGGATCGGTGGGTGGGTGGAGGGAGTGGGGCAGAGGCATTTTCGCTTAAACTGAGAAGCCACAACTGTTGTAAGTCAAACCGCATGCACTAAAGCATCTCACATGTTGAGGTGCTACCTAGATGGGAAACTAAAAATTCTGCAGGCAAAACGAAAAGAAAAAAGGGAGATGAAACAGAGCTGCCCAGCTCCTAGTGGAACTTATGGCCATCAGTGGAAGCGAGTGCCTTATGTTCAGGGTGGAAAAAGCCCCACAAACCTGGGTTTTAATTGTGTGTGGCCGTGGAAACCCCAACAGACACACTTTGTATTCAGAGAGATCTATAAATGCTGCTGTTTGTGCACTTGTTTTTTTTTTTTTTTTTTCTTTTTTTTTTTTCTTTTCTTTTCTTTTTTCTGTAAGGCTTTAGGGAAAAACAGGCATGTGCAATTAATGTCTGCGTTACTGAAGGTGCACTTAGATGGGTAAGTGTGGCGTTTTCCAACGGGAAGCGATAAACGATGAGGAGCTGCAGCCTGCCTCTGCTTGTGCCGGGTGTCACCGATCTCTGCCCGTGGGTCACCCCCGACCCACCTCACCCTGGTGCAGCCCCCTCAGCCCGTTTGTCAGCGGCAGGCCATCAATAGCCACGTGGAGGGTCTGTCCTACCGTCGTTTTCTCTGTAACACCAAACCTTTCATGTTCACTCTGCGTACAGTAGAATCATCACAAAGGTTCAAAGCTTGCATTTCAATTGCTGTGCTGCAGTTAAACAGTCTGCTATTCCTCATGAATTGCTCCACAAAGTGATTAACATGAGCATCTACCACTCGGAACAAGGAGGTAAAAGCAGTGCTGGGCCTGGCTGGGGGAGGCAGCAGCGTGCTGCACGCGTGCTCCGATGGCGTTTTGTGTCTTTTTCATGAGGAGACCTGTAATCGAAGAGGTGGAAACCAGGACTAATTACTATGGTCTTTTATAATGGCTGGGCCGCTGAATATATAATGACACTAATGAGATTTCTTTAATCCAGCGCCTCCCTGGACAAAGGGCAGGACAACGTGCTCCCCTGGGAGGTCAGCCTGGGCAAGACGGTCCTGACAGAAAACTCCCACGGGATGGGTTTCCTGACGTCTCAGCCTGTCCAGCTTTTGTGCCTCGTGTGGAAGGGGAAGAGGCACCTGGGGGGCAGGGGAACACCCGCCGGCCTCGGCAGCTTTTGCATTTGCTCCCCAGAAAGCGAGTGTTTTGTTTCCACTTTCCGTTTGAAAGAAGTTCAATGAATTATTTACCTCATTCTGTAATTAGAGATGTTATTGCTGTTGTCTGGACGAATTCAGGCTCTGTCTGTGAGATGAGCTGTAGGTGCGCTCGCCGCCTTGAAGCTGTCACTGATGCCAAGGTTTATATAGCCACGTAAATAACCTGGCCCTTTTCAATCACTGCACTTGGCTGGGCTTTGAAGGTTGGGCTCTGATGAGCAGTCTAATAAAAGGGCATGGGGAAATGTAATTCACTTATTAATAATTTGTGATGTGCTCTGCTAAGCATCTAAGGATCAAGATCCACAGAAAAGTTTTGCAAAAGAGCCCAAGCTGTCGTTTCATTTTGATCAGGAGCTGAGATATGCTCCAGGGTGCTCTATGAAGAGAACAAAACCCACATGCTTCCTGTCTCCTGCATTTCTTTCTGAAATACCACGGAGAGACCCAAACTAAACCCTGCTCACTGCGAGGAGCCCCGAGGCCGCAGTGCGCACCCAGCGCCGTGTTCGTCCCTGCCCTCGTGGCCCTGCGCTGCCCCTGGGGGGTGTCGGGGTGGGAGACACTTGGCCTGGCCTTGCTTTGGGTGTGCTTAGCTCTGAGGGGTGCTGGGGGGCTGGCCTGCCCCAGCCTGAGAGCAGTGCTGAGCCTGGTCCTGCGGCACGGGGAGGGACGGGCCTGGCACCCTGCCTCGGCTGTGGGGCTGCACCGTCACCCTGAGGCCAAACCCCTTGGGGAAAGGAAATCTGTTCCCCTGGGGCAGAACAAAACAAGCTCCTGGGGGCTTCTCAGGCTGCTTTTCAACTCATTTTTCATTTTGGGTTTTGGCTCTGCAAGTATTTATTGTTATTAGTATTAATTTTGACTCCTTGGGTCTGTGCAGGCAGAAGATGCCTTTCCATGTGAATGGCTTGGCTGCGGTGGGAGCACACGGAGAGGTTGTGGGGTCAGCACTGCTCTGCTGCTGCTCGTGAGAGGGGAGGGAGCACTGCGAGGGCGAGGTGAGGGACGGGAGACTCTGGAGAAGTGCACTTGGCTGCGGTTTTAGGAGGCTGAGTTTGCATTTGTCAAGGTCCCGAGCAGGGTGTCACAGCGATCGAGGTGAGAGCCGTGCTGGGAGTCCCGCTGTGTGGGTGGACGTGAGGGGCTGTGACTTGGAGAGAGCACTCAAGGGAAAAAAGAGTGAGCAAGGAGGAGACGCTGCCTGCGCACGGGGGCTCAGCTGCAGGCACCAGCTCCTGGGGGAAGCTTTCTGCAGGACCTGCCAAAGGCATCCAAGTTCAAAGGCTGGCTGCGGGCACTCCTCGCGTCCTGCCAGGAGAGATGAAGCCTGGAGAAGTGCAGGGAGCGTTACGAAGTCCTTCTGCACCATTAGCCCTTTTCCCCAGGACATCCTCAGAAATGACCTGAGAGGCTTCTGCTGTGTCAGCCCGACCTGCAGCCGCGGGGCACGGGGGCGAGCAGCCGGACTGCTGCTGCTGGAGGATTTTTCCTGTGCTGGGGATGACCGTGCAGAGCCAGACACTGCAGTGGGTTGTGGTAGGGCTGCTCAAAACAACCTGTAATTCCTGAGGTTTGGGGTGGGAGGGCTGGGCAGCGGTGCTGTCTCCCCAAGGGAGAGCAGAGCAGCCGCCCGCAGTGCCAGGCTGAGGCTGTCATGGCCGAGATGAGTGTTTCAGCCCTAATCCCTGTGCTGCCAGGGAACAATGCTCAGGGAACACGAGTTGCCACTTCAAAATTAAAGTGGAAGTTAATAGCCTCTTTCTGAGTGAAGTCGGGTATTAAAGAGCCCCTACTAACCCCAGCTATCATTATATTCAAAGTGCTTAAGCAACTCTATTTCTGTATAAAAATTCCGCTGTCAGCTTGATTGCTCGTGTTATTATTTGTTGTTCCTAAACTGTGCAAATGCTTCCTCCAGGCACTCGGGGTAACCGCGCAGTAACCTGCCACAGCGCCGAGGCCATAAACTTCAATGCTGCCTTGTCTGCCTGCTTGTAGGCTTTATTTAGCACCTGAGGAGCAGCAGGCAGGGACAGGCAGCCCAGCAAACTGCGAAGGCGAATTACGCTTCTCCTTGTGCAGACACATGCGTATGGATCCAGCATGACACGGGGGGAGCAGTCATACAGCGGGGCTCCTCGAGCAAACGGGGGCACGGTCAGACCCAGAGAGCTGTTTGCAAACTGATCTGCGACACGCGCGTTGGACTTAATGAAGGCTGGGTTCATAACATATTTATTCATCTCTTGCTAGCAAATTTCTACCATGCAATCTGCAGGTCGGCACTCGTTGCCCCCTAACTGCAGCCTCCTGAACTCCAGGCCCCCTGCTGCCGCCCCGTTGTTGGAGGGGGCCTCGAGTGCCAGTCCCAAGCCGGGTGTGCTGGGGAGGTTTGGGACTCGTGGAGGGGTGCGTGGTGACACGGGGCCTTCCTCCCCACACCGAATCACAAGGGCTGAGTGACCGTGTGTCTGCGGGCACAGTGCCAGCCCCGGAGCTGTGCGGGTGGCTCGGAGCGGTGACCGCCGGGTGCCGCGGAGGAGCAGGGTGTCTGCGGGCTGTGGCTTTCTGCTGGCTGCCCAGGAGGCCGTATCTCAGACCATGAATACCATGTTGAGGCAAATGTGACATAACCGAGGGCCCCTGAGCAAACGCCTGCCCTATATATTCCATGCTAACTCTGAAGTAGGCTTTTTTCCTCCCTGGCAAGTGAGGTAGCTCCTGCTCGTCCTCACTGGGGTGTTGGGCAGTGGCTCGGGGTCCCTGGGCTGTCTGAGATCCAGCAGCGTTTGTGCAGACAGCGAGGAGCATCCTGGCACCTGGGGCTCCCACCTGTGGCTGGGAAAGCATCAGCACGGTACCACCAAGGTACTGAGCCGTGCCTGGCTGTGCTGGGATGCAGCTTCCATTTTCCATCTTCCTGCAGCCACATCTCTGCTCCTGGCATTAACTGGGGCAGGGGCAGCTGTGCTTGGCCTGTGCCTGCCCCTGCTAGCCATGGTCGGAGCCCTACTCTCACCCAGCCCTTACTCTGGGGTCAGGGCTTCAACACCTCCGTGTCAGCGTGCCACCCTTTGCACACTCGAGTTCCTGATGTGGATCTATTCCCAGCGTTGCTCATAATAAAGCACAATTAAAACCGAGCATTTGGTGAAGGACCTGGTGAGCTTGCATAAAAACAGAGACTTCATTTACTGCTTGTCAGTTTTACTGCAGTGTCATAAAACTTTGGCAAAAATGATGTGCAGGCTGCTGTAAATAGGCCGTGTGCGGAGGAACATGTTTCGGTCAGCCGTGGTTTCAGCTAGGCACTGAGATATGCGTTGAGTGTTGCTGTTAGAGAGCCATAACTCTGGGGTTTAACATACGGGAGGTTGTTATATGTAGGCAACTGCCAAAGCTGAATTACTCCAGTTGTTATGTTTCTGATAAGAGAAACGCTTTCAGCAAATTTAATTAGGGAGCTGCAAACTTTTTTAAAATTTAAATTAGCTCGTTGACAGTGAAGCTAGAAATTACAACTGAATAGATTGCAGCTTGTTTTCAAGTATTAATAATTGTTTTACTGATCCAAAAATAATACGGCTCGCATTCTGCAGTCTGGCTAAAGCCCCCTGCACCACGCGTGTCGGACCCAGCCAGGCAGCAGCAGCCCCGGCTTTCTGTGGGCAATGCCCTGGGGGAGCAGAGCATCGGGCACGGGTTCAGTCTCCGACCAGAGCAGCCCCTTCCTGGTCCCGCTGGCTGTGTCTAACACTACCTGCTGCTGTCTTCTGCCCCATTTTTCCCCCCAAAAGGCTCATAGGCAAGCAGCCCTGAATATAGCTATTGCACAAGGTAACACCAAGTGATGTCGGTTCTTCTGTCTCCTCTGTGAAATGAAAGTAGGCTTTCCTTATGACTTTTCTCATGATAGTCAAAAGTTTTGCATTACTGTAATTAGTGGCTTAAATGTGTGTTTTAAGTTAATCATTTAACAGCCTATTTTAAAAAGTGTTTGCCTTCCGAATTCTATATCAACCGCAAGTTCCAGCTAGCTCTTATCATCACTAGTAGATAATGGGCTAAAAATTAACAAATTATATGCTTATGTAGTCCATTCACTCACTCGGTGAGTCAATTATTCTCCCCCGTGGATGCAGAAGGATAAGAATACTAAATTGAATCTGTGACCTGAAGGGCAGAGGGAAAGGAATTTGTTTGTCTAATGTTAAAATAAAAACCACCCCGTCCTTCTGCCAGCCGCTGCCTGGAGAGGATCAGCATATTTTAACAGGATCATTTCATGAGGTTTTTATGTCTCTTTCCTCAAATCTTGCTCAATCTTTTCATTTTGAATTTTATACTGGCTGGAGAAGGTCCTGTGCCTGAAACGTACGCAGAACCAGAATTTAGTATGCACAATGCAGTATGTACACATGCACATTTTGTTATCTACGTGTAGTGTGTGTTTTGGGGAAGGAATTATGGCCTGAGGCATATGGAGAGAGGCGGTCTCCACATCCTGGTTTGGTCTGCTCCTCTCCTCCTGGTTCCTGTTAGAAGACTCACTCAAACTCCCAGCTGTGTTTTAGGTCAGACCTGTTCCTCTTTCAGGCCTTCTCTTCCCCTCTGCACCAAACTCCCCCTCTCGGCAGTCTCATCCCATCTCTGGGTTTTCCACGCGGTGCTGGTGCTGTGGTTTTGCCCTGCACAGAGGCATCGCCCCCTTCTCGCTTCGCCCTGCTCAGTGAGGGCTGTCCTTGGCTCGAGGACCGGGAGATGTCGGCCTCCTTTCTGCACCACCACCAGATGTGAAACAGGCTGGCTGTGCTCAGCAGAGATGCGACAAAGATGTGTGTGCACAGAGGGGGACAGGTTAATATTTCCAAGTCAATTAGCGTGATGCCTTAGGATTACTTTTTGCTTTGTGTAACAAGGCACAGAAATTGCAGCAGGACTGGGAGGCTGATTTTCCTCTGTGTGGAGCTTGGCAAGGCTTGGACTGGGAAAACGGACATGGAAAACCATGGGGGAGATTTTCTTCGTGGGAGGGAAGGGATCTTCCTTAGCTGGAAGCTCTGTTCATTGACAGCTCTTCTAATTTTTACCTCGGACCACTGCAGTACGGGGCTCTGCAGCACACCACTGAAGTGTGATCTCAAATCCGTGCTGACTGCGTGAAGAAGAGGAAGACGAAGGAGGAAAAGCAGCACTGGCATCACTGTCTGGGGAGGACCGGCTGGGGAATCCACCAGTCAGAGCTTATCATGAAATGGTTGACGTGAGGCACGTGAAAATCCATGAGCACCTACACTGACGATCAAGAACGGTCCCATTGTAGAGAAAAGACCAAAAGATTTTATTAAAATGTGGCTTGCAAATTGCAAATGTACTGGGACAAAGTAACCTGTAACCAGAGCCACAGTAACAGAGCACTGGCCCCTTTCTTCAGCAGAAGACAGATGAGTGCTTGAAGTCCGCAGTGCTTCAGACACGTGAAGGGCAGTTCTGCTGCTCTCTGCTGTGTGCTGAATGCCACAAACACAATTCTGTGGGATCTGCCTGATGGTGGGAGAGGCCAGAGAGGTGTCAAAGCCGTGATAAACCCTGTCGGTGAGAACGATCTCCGGCACAAGTAAGGACAATTTTGGCGATCCTTAAAAAGCTCCAACAATAAGGGTTATCTGTTGAATAGCTGTTGGAGGTCAAAACTTTGGCTGGCCCAGAGGAAAGAGGGATTTTGCTTTTGTCCTTGCAGAAAGAACTAATTTATTGATGTATGTCAGGAGAAGAAATGTCTTTTAAGATTTCCTGCGGGTAATAAAACGACCAGAACTGAAAGCTGCTGAAGCTGTGTCTCGGGCATGCCGTGCCTTGTGAGTGTTGGAAGAGTTCAAGAAGTGAAATACGGGCACCTGCGTCACCCGAGCACAGAAGGAGATGGAGAGGGGACATTCTTCACCGAAAAGACCAGAATTGCTGCAAAACACTGAAGGTGTCAAAATATTCTCCAAACACCGTGTCACCAAATCAAGAGCAGCAGGTTCTTGCAAACAAGCGCATTTATATAAACTGGGGGAACGAGCTGCTGGGATCAGATTGTGCTGGAGTTGCCGTGCCCACCCTGTGTGCCCCCTGGGTTCGTGCAGGACCGGGTGCATGGCGGGGCACTGCAGCACCCAGCTGTAACAGCGCTGCAGGAGCAAGGCTTCGCCCAGCGATGTTACGGGGCTGATGCCATCCAGAACTGGCCAAGGTGCTCGGTGCTCTCTGTTGTAAAACAGCAGACGACTGCAGACACTGCTCGTGCCTCCTTGCTGACGGGTAGTCAAGAATCAAAGGGCTGAACAGAAATTGGTGGTGCAGGAAGGTCTGGCGTGGCACCGGGTCGTGCCTGCAGGGAGGTGAAACCAAAAAGCCCTTTGTTTGCGGGCATTATCAGCTGAGCAGAGCCTCAGAACGGGATTTTGTGACCTGCTGAGTTTCAAGCAGTGACTGAGACGATGAGAAGAGCAAAGACATCCAAGTATAAGAAGGAAATTACGGCTTGCTAGTTAGGTGTTATTGTAGCTCTCTCCGCTGTATTTGTTCCCAGGCGAGTAGTCACCGGAGTTACTCAATGAATGGCTTTGTGCTCAGGACACAAATTTCTCTCAGAGCCTCAGGTGAGCTTTTGGCTTTACCCCACAGATCTCCTAGTGGCTGGGGGAGGAGGGGGACCTGGTGGTGCTCCAGCTCAGGGCGCCGAGCAGCGTGGCTGAACAGCCTGTCCCCAGGCAGCCTGCCTGGCTTCAGGACGAGATCCCCTCTGCAAACAGCTCCGTGTGTCGTTCTGCCTGCTGTAACTGCTGCAGCAGAGGTCCAGTCTGGGGTGAACCTGAAGGCAGGCTCTCGTGCAGAGCCATTACACAGCAGGCTGGAGGCTTTCGGGGGGGATAGGCACCAGTTGCCGTGCCCTTTGCATCAGTGTGAGCTGAAGGGCTCCTTGTGAGCACTCCTGTGCTGCGTGACTGGTACTATTTTCCTCTTGAACATAAGCAATTTTGAAAAAGAGCTCGAGCCTTTAATGTGGCTGCAGCAAACACTTGAGAGCGATTAAGTCACACAGGGCTGCGAGGACAACCAGCCCCATGCCATGCTGCAGCCCCTCCAGAGAGGGGCAGCGCTGCTGCCTGGGAGTGCTGCCACAGAGACGACGAGATGACCGGCTGCTTGCCCTCCCCCACAGAACTTCGAAGCCAATAATCCTGGAAGTGCTGTTGTAATTCATTGTACCATATTCTCCATTTTTTTCAGGCCTTCGATTAGCAGTCCGTTAATAGATCAGCTTAGAAATGGCTTAAGGTTTCATCATGACTTTTCTTTATCCAAAGAGCAAACATGCATTCAGCTAGAATTGTGTTTGTTATAGGTTAAGGGCAGTATCACCTGAAACAGTAATCATAAAGTCTCTGCGGGACAGAATATAAAGAAAATAAAACTAAACTAAACTAAACTAATCACCAGATTGTGTGCTTTGGTCTGTGTTTGCACTGCCGAAGTGCTGGGTTTCTTTGCCACCTCTCAGGTCAGAGCAGTCTTGAGGCTTCCCAGCTGTCCTCCCAGCCAGAGCATGAAATGTTGTCTGCCACCCAGCACCCCATGACACGAAAGAAGGAGGTGATGGGATCATAAAGAGTTCAAACAGTTCCTAAAGTGAAATAGTCCAAATGGTTCCTTAAATAGGTTCAATAAGGAGAACATCGGCTGGAGGCCTGGTGCCGTCAGTGACATTTATTGTGTACGGAGGAGATGCAGGTAAAGGGCTCAAACGCGGAGGTGATGATTCATGTCGTGAGCTGCTGGAGCCCAAGCACACAGCATTGTAAAGCCTCGCGGAGGGTCGCAGCAGCGTGTGTGATCTGTGCACAAATCACCAGCATGCTGGCAATGTCCTGACCACCTGAGATTAGAGATAAACTAAATATCTTTGATTAATGACGTGACTGAGGCTGAAGAGCTCAGGGCTGTGGTGTGCAGGCACATAAGTTATGAAATGAAGTCCTTTTAGGGCTCTGAATGATCTAGAGTAGTTCTTAGACTCAAAAGTCAAGATTTCTGGAGAAACACCTAGACTTTTGCTCACAGATGCTTCCTGGTTTGGGAATGAAGTTTTCATTGAATTTTAATTTTACTGATAAAATACTTGCTGCAGACGGGCCAGCTCCATCTCTGGGACCCGACAGCCTGCCCTACAAGTGTTTGCAGAGGCCTGACCTGTCTGAACTGGGCACTGAAGGCCGTGAATCTTCCTCAGGAAGCCTTAGGCCATGGTTTGGGATTGCTTTCTCTGCCCCGAGGAGGTTTTGGCACCCGGCCGTGGGATTCACCAGGCTGCTCGGGGCAGGGCGGTGCCTTTGTTGGGTGCGAGCTCTGCGCTGCGTGCACACGTACAGGGGCAGGAAAATCCAGCCCATCGATCTCATTCCCTTGCTCTTTTGTACAGGAATATGTGTTTGTGCTGGAGCTGCCTGCGTTGGCCTCAGTCACTTCCCAGGGCACATAAAGGCTGCAGATGCTCGCAGGAGGTGTGTGGCTTCAGAGGTCTGACTGCATGGTCCTGAACCCCGAGTCCTCTCTGCACCGACCCCTTTGTGTTTTAAAGCTGCTGAGCCTGCCGAGTGGCACTTGTTCTCTGGATCCTGCTTTCCATTCAGCCCCTATGCCTGCAGTTTTTACCTCCAGCTCCTCGCTCTGGGCCCCGGGTGCAGGCTGGCATTGAAGTGCTGGCGGCTGGTTTGGGGAGGGCTCCCTCTAACGAAGCATCCTCCGGGCAGGAGGCTGCCGGCACCTCGTGCTTCCTCTGAGCTATCAATCCCCGCACTCCCGCGTCTTTATCTCGGCTCTGTAGTCCAGTGCTGAATCCCACTCCGTCTCCAGGGAGCGTTTTACGAGAGATATCGACGTTTGCTGGCGTTGACATATCGGCACAGCCTGCAGACGGTGTGAGATGGGCACCATCGGGCTGTATTTCAGCCCTCCCCTGCCTTCTGCAATCAGGCACCCCTCTCCTCAGCGCTGCGACAGAAATTCAGAGTTTGGAAGCAGAGTGGGCTTGTGTGCAGTGTGTGCTGTACCGGGAGGCAGCAGCTGGAGCCGGGGGGGGCTTGGGCTCAGCATCGGTCCTGCAGGCACCCCGAAAGCATCTGGGGGGCTCTGTGGAAAGGCAAATGTCCATTTGGGGATGTGGAGAAGAGCTGTGCTTGAAATCCTCTTGTTTATCTCATTTCCAGATAACCGGGACTACCGCCATTGATTTATATTGGCAGGACAATCTAGGCTGCATGCTGCGGGTGCTGCAGAGCTGTGTTGTACGGCCACATTTTAGAAAACACAGGTGACATTTAGGGATTTTCTTGCACATAATCACTCTGAGCAGAAAACAGAGCATGAAGCAGAAATTGGAAGAGGCTCTTAAAGGGCGAAGCCGGGGCACACGGCTGACTCGGTTCCCATGAGTTTCACCCGCGCGTCCTTGGAAGTATCAAATAAAAAAATGCACAAGCACAGCTCCGATTGCTCCCGCTGGCTAATCAGGTGGAAAAAATAAACTGTAAAACCACGGGATTTTAGCTGCTCATCCCTACCTCCAGGACTGGGGGCTCACGGCACGGACAGAGGTGCCGGGGGGCTGCCCGTGCCACATCCGTGCTGTCTGCCTGTCCTCCTCATGCTCCCAGCAGCTGCACCCCAGAGTTTGTTCCCTAATCTTTGGGCAATTACGCTGGTTGGACACAGAGGAAAAACATCTGCCAGTTCTGTTCGGATTAGCTGCTTATCATGCTGTGCTTTAAATACCTTCAAATGATGTTTTCTATTTCCATCTTTCCACTCTAGCGAAATTATAGAAAAATTATAACTAAATTATAGGAAAATCAAAGTCAAATAGTTTCATACATGCATTTGACCTTAAATAAGGAAAATTTGCTTTTTCAAATTTGATTTAAATACTATATTACAAGTACAAAGCATCACCAACAACCTGTTACTGCCAGTCTAGCACTAGACTGTCTGCCCATGGTTGCTTCATTTTCTGTTGTTTTTAGCTCAGATCTCTAAGGAAACAGGACGTCTGTGGAAATGTAGCTTGTCTCCAGATGTTGCATCTTCTGGATATTTCAGCCAAACTTGACAAGGGGGAGAAGGATCAAATGTTGTCTTAGGAGAAAGTGTGTGCTGAGAGCTTGCCTTAGATTTCCTTTGCTCACAGACTGACTTATCTGAATTCTCTTTTCCCTTTCCAGCATCCTGCACTGCACAAACCATTGCCAAATAATGTTTGATGGCTTAGTGTTGAAGGGAAAAATACCCTTTAGTTAAAAATCCCCGGGTTCATTGCCAACCTTTAGAAGGCTCAACTTAATGTCCCCAGGTGTGCCTTCTTCTAGCAGCAGGTTACCTGCGTTTCAGTGAATTGTCCAAAAAATATTTTCTAGCAATCAATTATGACTTGGAAGTGTTTTGGAAGTGTTTGGGAACTTTTTTTTTAACGTAATGTAATGCCTTCCTACCATTGTATGTAAAACCAAACACCTTTTCATCTCTCTCTCTCCTTCTCCCTAGAACAGGGCAGTGATTTTGAATGCATTCAGATTTATTTATTTATTTATCTATTTATTTATTATTATTATTAGCAGAACAGCTCCAGATTAAACCACTGTGTATAAAATGAAATCTTTAGGAATAAGCCTGATATGCAAAAAAAAAAACAGTGACGGTGGATCTAGAAAAGAGCGGATTTGACTTATTTTCTTATTTTCATGATTTCGGCAGAGCTCAGATAATTCTGTGTCACGGCCATCATAAGTCTTGAACAAAGCCCAGCCGCAGTTTTGTGCTCCCACTCGGAGCAGAGCTCAGTAAAAAGAAACAGGGGCTGGGGAACATTGAGGGCAGCACTGGGCCCAAACCAGTCTCTGTGGGATCCTCCTGCAGTGAGCAAAGCGACACCGGGGACGAACGTGGCCCCGTTATTGAGCAGACACAGCTTGTTGGGAGCGGGGCTGTGCAGAGCTGTGAGCCAAGCACTCCTGCTGCCCATGGCCCCACAGTGTGCAGGTTGGATGCAAAGAGGAGCAGCGGGAGGGCGCCCGTTGGGGCAGGGGTGGCGGGGTACAGGCAGAAAGCATCCCCTCTGCTGGGCAGGTGGGGGTTAGAGGAGCCTAAAAACGAGCGAGGCCAATGCTGCTGGCACTGCCTGGAACCTGCTGCCAGTTCCCCTGGCCTCCTCGGGCAGCTCCAGCCTCACCACGTACCTGTCCGGGCTCCTAACACTGTTCCCCCTCAGCCCCCATGTATAGCTTTGTGAAAAGGGGTGTAAATAAACCGCTAGAGTAATAAACACTTGGTGCTTGTTTTATTAGAAGAAGCCAAAGAAATGGATACCCAGAGTCAAGGCAAATTGATTTGCTACTGTAATTCTTACGGGCTGAGAGATATTGTTTGGAAAATTCAAAATTCATTGAAATCCCTGCAGTGCCGGCGCCTCATTTGTTTCCTTATTAATGAATGTTGTTTATGCTGTCAGTACCAGGGCCCTAAATGAACAAACCCAGTTACAGAGAACAGTGTGAAATGCACGATGAGATGCCGACGTTACGAGGTAACGGAGACCTGGTCCCAAGCCCACCGAGAGCAGAAGCCCCGTGTCCCCGGATCCTGTAAGCTCGGACCTGCTCCCGGCCGCACGGCGCTTATTGCTGTGGGATTTCGTCCCTGATTACCAGGTGTTCATTTACGGTCTCCTGCTGTTTCGTGGAGTATATTGCGGTGTTGTATAGGAGCTGTAATCATGTTATATTGTAATCAACAAATGTTAATCAGGCAATTCTTGGTTTACTGGCCCAAAATGAATTCCGTGTTTCACAGCATCTTCACAAAAATTGTTGCGATAACCTTTAAGCCTTTACCAGCACCCCGAAGGTCTGTGGCATTTAAAGCTTTTCTCCAGCGGCCAACCCATCCACAAAACATTCAAAATGAAGATCTTCCACCCCTCTCCTCAGTCCGTGACACCGTGACAGGTTATCCCATGGGGCTGGGTGCCCTCGTGCAGGGGGTGCTGACTCCCCGCGGTGTCCGGAGTACCGGGGGCTGCGACTTCAGTGCTTGGGCACGAGGAGGGGGCACTGGGACAGAGTGGGACCGCATAAAGGAGACACCCAGTGTAGGGTTCCTGTCCTTTCTAGAGAATTGTGTGGTTCTCCTTATGGTGTTGGTGACAGCAGGTACTCCTCCACGTGGTCCATCACGGAATGGCTTTGGGCATGGAGCGCAGGGGAGGGCTCCCATCTCCCGGCGTTATTCCTATAACAAGTGGTTTTCCATCACGCTTTGCTGGTGCGGGCTCCTGCTGTCTGATTGCTGGTTTGTGATACGGGGCTGGTCCCTGGTGGGCAATCAGGCTGCGAGCACTCCGTGGAGTTTGGTGATCTGTCCTGGGCTTCTTGCTGCTGGCATCTGGGGGCCTCGCTGCTCCTTTCTGTCCCAACCCAAGCTCCTTTCTTCCAGCGCTGTGTGTTTGTTACTCGGGGCACTCAGGCCACATCCCGTGCAGTGAGGCAGTACAGCTCACCTTTCATCCCCACACTTGGCGTAATTGTGCTTTAGTTTTGTCCCTCTCAGAGACCTCGCTATAAAGGCACAAAGGCAGTCATCATGCCGAGGGATCTCGGCAGATCCAGGCGCTATATCAATATGTGAACTAATCTGTGCTAAGCTTTCAAGGGTGTCCTTCGTGTTGTACGTGGACACGAGGTCCACGGCAAGGACAAGAGGAACATAATGTGGTAATTGGATTGCACTAATTGGATTAGGTAACCGGTGCCCTGGCCAGCCAGACTGCAGCTCACGCAGATCACACACAAAGGAACCAAGCGGAGCCAAGACAAAAGATCAGTCTGCCGCTGTTAATGAGTAAGGAGATATAAAAAGTTTAGTTTCCTAAGTGCATCCATTTAAAAACTTCAAATGAGAGCTGCACAGTTGGATGGAAGTGTAAAAGTGTTGTAGAGCTTTGTGGAGACTTTGTAAAAGGATAGCACTAAAAGCTACGGCTCGTCGGAAAAAACTTTGGAAGAGTGTCGTATCAGAAAATGCATTACCTGTAAACGAAAACAGATTGGGGACTGACAGAGCATCCCCGTGTGCTCCAGAAGTGTCAAAATGTTTTGACTTCAAAGCGACTTTTCATCCTGAGTGACACGATAAGAAAGACATCGGTGTTTCAAGGTTGTCAGAATGAAATGTTTGCCTTGATCCCCAACAAGTGTTTATCCCTTTGGTCCTGAAAACATCGGGAAGGTTCCTGGCAGGTTGTAACAAGTGGCAAATCTCCATCCAGCGGCTGAATTTTCATCCCCTGTGGTGCTGATTGTCACGCTCAGGTCCACACCACCGGCACTGCTCATATCCATCCTTTGCCCACATCAACTCTTCCGTCAACGAGGAGTTCAGACAAAGAGAGCAAGAGACCCAGGATCACTCTGCTCACATTCTCAAGGCTTCGTCTGCAACCGCAGCAGCCATAGCCTGGTTTTTATTTGTCTGCTTGACGTTCAAGGTTGCTGTTTGTTGTTCAAGGTTGCCTGGAGGTTCCATTAGCACAGTTTACGTAGCACCATCAGCACCAAGTCACAGCTGTCTGATGTCAGAGAGATACCATTAAGCTAAACAGCCTAGCAGGAAAGGTTGCATGTGTTTAGGAGAGTGAGCAGGTGCGTACAGGGAGCACTAGTTACTTAGTGCAGTTAATTTACAGCCCGATTCAAGTCAAGGAACAAAAAGGTCACATAAATGAGAAAGTGCTCCATCTGTTTTTATTATTCTCCAAGTCCAGCGCTGTGCTTTGTCGTGTTAAATTATATGCAGCAAGCCCCTGACAAAGGAGATAAAACAATTCATTTGCCATTTGAGGTAGACTGTTTTTGTTGTAAACAGTTTGATGGGCTGACATTGATGGCTTTCCCGAATTTAAATCTTACAGGCACCCTGAGGTCTTCTCAACATGACTCAATTACTAAGCCTGAATTTTAAGCAGGATCCCTTTATGTGACAGTTGCCACTGAGCAGTGTCACGGGGAGGGCTGGGAGCTCCGAAATGTCAAGTCGTCCCTAGGAAGGGCTCTGCCAGGCAGGCAGGGTGGGACCACACGTGCCTCCCCTGCACCCGCAGGGAGCCCAGCGCAGCCAGGAGCTGCCCGCAGAAGCCAACATCCACGCTGCTGGTTCGTCCCTTCCTGCTGCCCAGATTTTCTCCCTTGAAAAGGAGAAAAAAACAAACAAAAAAAAACTTAACACATGAACTGGTCTTCTGGCAAATTCTGACTAACTCCTTATTCCAAGGGCTGTGATTGATCAATACATTAAATTTGCTGTGGTCATAACGCTCTAAGAAGGAGGACAGCCCAGGTGTGATGGTGCTGTGCAGCCTTCCCAGCACCTAGCTGGCAGCAACAGGAGTAAAAAGCAAATGTTTCCTGCTGCACATCCCCTGCCCCTGGAGGGGGTTCAGGGATGGGAACGGGCTCTGGGCAAGAGGGAGCACGAGCCCCAGGCTGCTCGCAGGGCCCCAGGTGCTGATTAGGGGGACTGTGTTGTGTTAGTTGGCCTTCTGGCAGCTGCCAATGTAACGAGAGCATTTTTCCATCCTCCGTCTTTGGGGAAGGGAAGGTCCTTGTGAGCTCTGCCTTCTTCAGTCAGTGACTTCCAGTGAGTGTGCCTGGGCTTGGTACCTTTGGTTTTCCTATTGCCCCTTCGTGTTTTACCCAAACTAGTCAAAAGTGGGGGTTGCCAGCTGGGCAGACGGCCACATCTGGGCACCCTTGGTGCTCCGTGCAGCCAGAGGTGGCAGCTCACACCCGAGCAGCTACAGCTCCCAGTTCATAGCAGCAGCCTTCTGCCACAGACACCGTTTTCATTTGGTTTATCTCCTCCCTCTCCCTGGCCTCGCTGATGGTCTGTCATCCTCTTCTGTGATGGAGGTTGTTACCATGGCTGTTGGCAATTTTCAATCTGTCCCGCAGTGCCCTAATAAACAGTCCATCTCCGTTATCTCCAGCTCTGACACATGAGTTGCTCCTCCTAAGCCCGAAGTGGTGCACTTTACCCAATCTCTATAACCAGCCGTTCAGCCCTACTCATTGCTGAGATCCAGATGTGTTTCGGCTAAATCCATCATGTCGCAGTCATCCTTGGCTGAGCACTCAGTCCTTCCCTCACTGCCATGCCCATCTCCTTACTGATCCTTTGGCCTTTGAAATGTATTTTTCCATGTAGCTTGCTATGAAAGCTTTCCTCCCTGATTAAGGTTCCCATTCAGTCCAGCTGAGGGCAGCTTTATTTTATTGATTCCCACGGAAATCACTGTGAGCGTTCAGCGGCCACCATAACAAGTGCATTACGTATGCCATCAATCTGCAGCGTGTACCTGGGGCAGGGGGCAGAGCAATGTGAAGCTGTAAACTTTATTTAGGCTGTAAGCAGTGGCCGGTGATTAAAGTCACCCAAGTTCTGCAGAGTTTTGTCTCGCTGAAAGCAGGGATTTGGGTCCCTTCCCTACCTTAACTTACAGGTCTCGCTGCCCTGTATGAGACCATTAACCCTGCTGCACAGAACGCACATTCCCATCCCCTCTGTGGATTCCCCACACCAGCAGCCAATTCCTCTCTCCTCCCTCGTCTGTGAACCTTCACCAGATGTCCTTTCCCAGCTTTTAATCAGTTCTATCCCCGTACCAATGCAGCCATTTCCCTGAGAGATTTTGTAGGTGATAGATTTTCATGTTAAATATTCTTACAGGTCTTGGTGTAGCAGATTAGCACCTGTCAAATCTTTCTGCAGGTAGCTCACATTTCAGATAATTGGCAAAGATCTATCTTTAGAGGTGTCTTGCTACTGCTTTGGATGCGTTTCACACTGAGTTCTCATACAAGAATTGATCATCAGCTGGGCACCACTTGGAAAGGAGTCCCAGCATCTGATTTGCCAAGGTTAAAGCTTCCTGAAGTCTGTTATCTTCTGGGTCTGCCCCAGCTACTGTATTTACAGTAAGGAACAGTATGGTAAGGCTCTGGTTTGGTTTTTATCCAAACAGATAGCAAATGTCCTCAAATAATATTTCAGAATCATACAAGATTGGAAGTGATTAAAGACCCCTTAAACTGGCTATATGGTCTGTGAACACACATGTACCTCTTTGTCATTGAATAGACTGTGAAGTTTAAATAAACGCTGTAGCTTCTTATTGGGCACTTTTCTCTTCCTCAGATTAATACCACAGATAATGTAGGTGTGTATATATATGTATATATTAAATAGACAGGGCATTTATTTCTCTTTCCAGTGGCAGAAATCCATTAGGAGTAAACAAATTCCTTACTCTTATCAGAGTGCTTTTTGTTGTCTGCATTTAGAGATAAAGCTCCCCTGTTTTATCTCAGCACGTGTGCCTGCATTTCCAGCAGCACTAAAGGGAGATGATTTTGCACGCTGAGGTTACAGCTGGCCACGGTGGGCTGAGATTCCTCTGAAACACGTTGTGTGGTGGGTTGTGGTTCGCGTTCTCCTTTGTACTTCCCCTTCACACATTTGTAGAACAGCCGCAGCTTTCTGAGAGTTTCAGCTTTTGTGACTTTGTTGTGAGTGCCAGGAGGTCAGAGGGGCTGAGCTGGGCACGTGGCGACTGCTGGTAATTAGTGAGCGCTGCCAACGAAGGCACTGCTGGGGCAGCCCCTTGAAACTGCTCCGGTTATATCTGGGGATAAACCCATTAGGTTTGCAACGCTCTGAGATTTTCCCTGCAGTCCCCTGTAGTCGTGCAGTCAATTTGCTTTCCTTATTTCACCAGGTGATTGTGATCTTCTTTTCAAATCCACTGAGAGATGCTACCCCCCGTTAAATTGCTTCTCTCGGTCTGTCTGTTGTTCAGCTGCCGTACCGTGTGATGCAGGGCACAATGAGATGACTTTCAGAATGAAATATTTATACACAGGCAGGGTGCGGTGGTCATCAGAGAACAAAGGGGAGGATTGATGTTTGTAGAGAGGACGAGAACCAGCACAGAGTGAGGACTTTCTTTCCAGCATCCCCGAGACCTGCACATTTATCCAGAGGTCTCTAAAATTAGTATGATTTGCACAGTGGCACATTTATTACAGCTTAGCTTCTGGCATCATCTAGTGTCATCTTTCACCAGGGAGTTTATACGTATCAGTCAATCTTGTCACTTTGCATTAGGAGAAGGGTTGAACTCTAAACCAATTCCTCATGAAATACTCAAAGTATGTTCCTTAGAAAAGGGGAAGAAAAATGAAAAAAAAGCACAAACCCCAACTAACTGTCAAGTAAGCTCTGAGAGATCTGTTGGATGATCACAGAACCAGAAGCTGCGGTGCATGCTCCAGGCTGGACCTGTTTCAGTGGGTGGGAAGTCACAAAGCATGCAGTGACCTGGCTTCTGCAGGGGGACAGGGCTGAGAGGCGTCAGCTGGGGTGTAAAAGAGATCAGGAGGAAGGGTTTGAGACCTCAGAAACAGGAGGATATTGCAGCTGGGTGAAGGTGGTGCACGGCTGGGACAGGAGGGGCACCTTGCAGGGTGTTTGGCACCACGGAGCTGGGCAGGAGGTTGGGGTCCGTATGGGAGCTGTGAGTTCAGGCATCCTCACTGGTAACAACTTTCCTCCCCATTGCCTGCCTTGGCCTGAAGAAAAAGGTGTATGGAGCAGTATTTTAATATTTAATATTTTAATATTTCAGTATTTATGCTTTCGAGTTTGCCGATGTCATTGAATATGGTCAACACGGATGAGTTTTTTTCAACTTGTAATTAATTGGCTCCTTTGGTAGTTATTGACCATTAACAAAGTTCATTCTGTAGCTACAAAACCCCCCAGAAGCTCTTCATTAAGTGAATTCCTCAAAGAATACGAACCACAGGCTGACTGAAAGAAATAATTACATGCTGAACTCATTATTGGCTTTAGCCTGCGTTTGAAAAATGCTGTCCAGACGTGATGTGAAGACAGCGATGGCTTGCAGCAGCTCACAGTGGAAAATCTCCTAGGTGTGGTGTGGCTCCTGCTGGGCCTGAGGCTTGCTTTTTAGGCAGGCCATAGCAGAAAAATGCCCTGACCCAACTCTTCAGATGATGCACGTTTACATTAGCTACATTTAATTAGAGCTGATCTCCATATCTTTCGTTCTCAGAGTGGTTTATTGTCAGCCAGCATGGTGTGCAGGTAACTAAACCCCAGAAATCACCAGCCACTTCGGGTCAGTCAGCTGGGATGCACCTACAGGAATAGATTAAAACACTGATGGCTCCAGACCTGCTTCTCCAGGGCAAGGACAAAAATGGACAATTTATTATAGGACCCCGCCTGTAGTCCCTGCAGCTTTTGCTTAGGTTTCTGTCCCATCCCTTCACGTCATTCACGTTCCCCCAAACCTCTACTTCCCGTAAGGCTCCTGACTGTGCATCCCAGCCCGTGCCCCTGTGTCGGCAGGGGGATGGTGGCACTTCCACTGCCTTCAGCACCTGGCAGCACAGCATCTTCCAGGGAATCAAGCTTTGCAGGATTTAAGCTTTGCATTGAACTCACTCATCTTGGGCCCCTGAAGCCCTGTAAGACCAGTTTATGAATGAGTGATGGCACAACAGGAAAATGGGAAATCCTGATGTTAGCAGGAAACCTTGCTGCACTTGGCCAAGAGCAAGAGTTAGGAAAAGTTGAGACACAAACTTCCTCCGTGTTCAGAAAATAACTTCAAAGGGGTTACTCCAAACAACTCTGATCCTTTAGTCAATTTTCAATCCCCTTGCCATAGGTGATGTACGGAATATGAAGGAAACAAGGCACCATGGTATTTGTCTTTTGTTTTTAAGTGTGTAGTAGAAGATTTATGTCATCCACGGTTAATAGAAAGAAACTTCAAGGTCATTTAAATTGTCGGAGCACTAAAGAATATTAGCAAAGTCACAGCGTGGATTTTGGCATAGCCGAGCCCGAGTGCTTACCCACGTAATGGAAAAGAACCAATGTTAATGTGTGTGTAAAGGGGACCTATCTCCTTTCCAAATGATAATTGTGGCAGTATGTAATGTAGCCTAACTGGCAGGTGAGAAATAAATGCTTTCGAGCTGTGTTACTTCATGCATGAAAATTTAAAAAACTGATCTGGGAGAGTTATTGTGAGTTGTCAGGAGCGGGAGCGCCTGGAAGACAAAGTGTGTGCGGGCCGGGGCCGGCGGCCGCTCTGTCTGGAGAGATGCACCGTAATGGAAAATCACAGAATTCCCTCTTCCCCGGTTCAAACAAATACCATCTTGTTTTACACTCCAGTGCCTTCAATTGCCTAAGAGAACAGCATTTTTTAACATCTAATTTGAATCATCTGACCTACTGTTGTGCTGCTTTATGTAGTTTTACTGAGCAAAAAATTAAGTAATCAGTAATGTTTCGAGCTGGTGGCGTGGTGTTGCATGCTTAAGTCTGGCATGGTAATCTTCCTCCTTCCCAAGATGTGATTTTCAACTGAATCCCTGACAAAGCCTGTTGAGATATTAAATTGATGGAAAACTCCAATATCTAAAAGCTCCCGTCTCCAAGAATTGCATTTACATTTCTTCAGCCTCCTGTGGCGCACTATGGGACGAGCGCCCTCGTGGTACTTGAATGCCAAGTCTGAAATGCACCAACATATTTCTCCAACAAATACAGAAATCTAAGTGTAGTTGCTTAAACTTTAATGCACAGTTTATGTTAAACAACAGAATTCTCCTCCTTCAGACTCGGAGCCTAATCATGTCTGTCAAATTCGGTATGAAAGCCCCACTGACTTGAATAAATGGGGGTCACAATTCATTTCCTCATAGAGAACTGAAAATCCGTTAAAAGATCATGAGAAAAAAAAATAAAATATTTTCCATTTTCAACTGCAACCATTTTTAAAAAAGAGTTTTGATGGGTTTCTTTGCACTGAAAAATGTTCTTTAAAAGTGTGAGCAGTTGTTAAAATGACACATCACAGGAATTAATGGCTTGTGAGGAAATGTTAGCCTAAAGAGGAGCATGGGAGGGGGCGATAGAAAGAGAAGAAACAAACTTCCCTGTTCATGGCTTTATGTGACACCTTTTTCCTCTTCCCATCCCAGCTGTGCTCGGTGAGATGCAGTCATCCTGTGCTGACAGCGCCGTGCTCTCTGCAGGTGCTCTTTAAGGAAATCTTCACCTCTCCATGAGGACCATCAGGCTCATGTGAGGAGCAGACATTTACCTTCTGGGTCCATATTTCCTTAGGAATACTGGGAACACAGAGACCCACGTCTTCGTGGAGGTCCTGGTGAGGCTGCAGAAATGCAGGAAAGTGCTTCGCTGGTACCTGGGTGTGCTAGTTCTGCTGAAATTGATAAAAAAGCTTTGCTGAATCTCCATACTTTACTGGAGGTGTGGCAAAGAGACACAAAAACTCACTGTACTAATGATATTGAGACTAAAATAAGCATGCTCCATTTTGAAGTCTAATTCTCTTTTTTTTTTTGGTTGGAATGAATCACAGAGTCATAGAATCAGCAGCTCATTTCCCTGTGAAGCTCTGGAAAGGGTGAGCACCTGCAAAAGCACTGGGAACCTCAACACGTTCCTGAATTTCTCCTTTGATTCAATTTGGTTGAAATTAGTCAGCTCACGTGGTCCTAGAAGGAGACTGGGAGGTTCAAGGTCAGCTGTGGTGGATGTGCTTTGCCTGGTCTGCTCATGAAGAGCTGGTTTGTGCTGGCTAAGGAATTGCAGTTATGCTGACCTGGCAGTCCTCAGGCCTTGGGGTTTCCATCGGTAGCTTCTCAAGTTTGTCTCCTTGCTTCTTTGGGAAGTGCTGTGTCTGTGCTCCCAGGCTGGCTCTGCCCCAGCCTCTGTCCCCCTCAGGCCGTCCACTCGCTGTCCTGAGACATGGCAGGCAGTCACCGAGATGCACGTGGATCAGTTCTTGCACGTGTGTTTTGGCAGTGTTCAGCTTGGCAGGTGGAGGCACATGTGCTTAGTTCTGCAAACGCATTAAACCCCTCTGTGCTGCACATGCAAACACAGCGTGCACCCAGCTGCTCAGGGCGAGAAAACCTCTTTCACCAAGGAGCACTATGAGCCATGAAAAACATCCCCCAAAAAATGGGCAGTGGGATTGTGTGTTTAATAGGCTTCAAATACCGTGTGTGAGGGTCTCTTCTGGTCCGTGTCACCACTAGCTCCTGTATTCCTGCTGCTGGCCTGATCTTCCAGGGAGAAGGGCTGTTTTTGCTGACCTTTTTTACACAGTCCTTTCGGTGTAGAACACGGTGATTCTGGGCTGAAATGAGAGAACCTAGGAGTGAGACACACTGTTTCTGCAGAACTTGCTCCCCGTGGGGTTAAGCAACAGCCTTAGGCTTGGCACTCAAGTGCGTTTTGGAGCAGGCATTAAATCTGTGTTTCTGGGAAGGGGAGAAGGACTTAAAAACACTAACTGCAGCCTGGCAGATCGTATGAGGGTAACCAAAAGCACGTGCATTCGTTGTTCAGGCTTTCTGGTTTATGAAGTCAGGCAGGAAGGACAGTGGGGCTGGGTCTGCCTCCTAACGGATGGCATTTTGGGTCCGCGTCCTGGAGCCGTGTGAGCGGCGCTGATTGATTCCAGCAGAGATTTGCAGCTGGTCTTTTGAATGAATCAAAAAATGCGAAGCAAAATCCACTTGGCTTCTGAGTACTCCCTTTGTTCGTCGTGACAGCATGTAAAACAGCAGGCTTTTCTTGTGTCTTATGCAAAACTCCAGATCACACGTATTGAACTGCTCTGCAGTCACCTGGTAAGAGGAGTATCTGATTAGCCCACATTGCCTTGAAAGGTTTATTTATATTAACAAAGCTCCTAGCAAATACTGTCTGACATTTACTTTGTAACCACGATAATTTCCTGTGATTTAGCATTGTGATTTTGGCTTCCTATTGTTTTGTTCAATACCTCCTTCATCAAAAGCCCGTGAGTTCTGCCAGAGCCCCCCCTGTGGTCACCAGCACCAAAATTACATGTTAGGGGGAAAGTCTCTTCATGCAGCTGGTGATCAGTGTTGCCCTGAAATGGGACTGATGACTGATGGTTGGGAAAATGGAAATTATAGGAGTGGGCTGGAAATTACCTACCCATTAAAAAAAAAAAAAAGAAAACACCAAAAAAAAGCTACATTGGGATGACCCTTGTGGTAGCGATTTCATGTAGGATGAGGTAACTTCTCCTGAATTTACTGACTTTTTACCAAAAGATCCTCTGTTTGTGCCTGGGTAGGAAGTAAAAGGAGACAATCCAGTGTCCTGGAGATGCTGTGTTCCTGCAGCAGTGGCGGGCTCCCCAGCTAGGGGTGTGTTATTGGTCTTTATCCCTGCACCCGGCTGCATCACGTCCTGGGAACACAGCCACTCTTTGGGGTGAGAAAGGGACAAATCAGACGAGCACTGTGGCAGTGCAGGAACGTGTGAGAAGTCACCAGGACAAGGTACTTCGGTCTCACCTGGGACTTCTGAGCATTTCTGCAGAACAAACTTGCTCAGGGGTACAGCTGGGGCTGAGCAGTGCGTTGTGTTTTAGGGCCGGGCACCCAGAGGCAGAACGGAACAGCTGCCAGGATGAAGGCAAGTCCTAGAGGAAAAGTGAGACAAAATGGTTACTTGGAGAAGTCAGTCTGATGAGCTTAAAAAATTAGAACCGTCCCTTCTGAATTTAGACATCTGGTCATTTGAAGTTGGGTAATCTTTGCTTGAGTGTTTAATCATGCTAATGCTACATGAGTTGTTATCTATTATTAAACCTCCTGGAGCTTTTAAGCAGCAGGCAGCGAGAAAGCTCGGCAAAGTCACAAATGGGTCCACGAGAGGCATTGCTGGACAAATACCAGGAAAACCAGCTGTGCTGCGGTGCAAGCGGCATTACCCCCACGGAATAAGTACCTTACAGTATTTGCAAATGAGAGAGAACATCTAAAAAGCATATGTCTCTGCTAAATGTCTCCCGTTAGAAATGCAGGAATTTCCATTAGTCCCAGGAAAACCAATTGTATTTCAGTTGTGAAGTCAATATTGCAGAACTACTGAGTGGTAATGGCTTTAATTGTATTGCTCAAGAACTTTTAAACCACATTAGTCTCATTTAATTCAACTTAAAGGAACACAAAGAGAATTGAGTTCCCTAAACTTGGTTAGGTCTATTTTCCAAAATGCCCTTTTGAGTACAATTAATGTTACACAGTAGATGACAACAGCAAGAGGAAATTTCCCTTAAGTAGATGTAGGAAGCAAGCAAACCCAGACGAGATTTCTGTTGATGTTCATCTAGAGTGAAGGGACGAGTCCTCTCCCGAGGAGTTTGTCAGAGTACAGCTTAACCCCATTTGTAGGCTGCCCGGCCATTCACTGCGCTGTGCCGGCTCACACAAGGGCAGGAGAAACCCTGCTGCCATTTCCCCATCCTCTTCAGGTGGGCTGCTGTGCTTCTAAAGGGTAATAAAGCCACCGGTGAGATACCAGGGCAATATCTGTACCCACATATAACCCTTGTGGCAGCCCATCAGTAGGGTTGCACTCAAGAAGGAGTCGGGCCATGGGGTGCAGGAGGCTCCTTTTTTTGTAGGAAGGGCCAGAGGTGTCCCTAAGGGACTGGGACATCTTCAGGATGGGGAGAAGCCAAGGGAGCGAGGACTGCTCAGCCTTGAGGAGGCTCAGAGGGCTCTCCCCGTGCAGCTAAACACCTGATGGGATGGAAGGAAAACGGTGGAGCCAGGCTCTTCTCAGGGGTGCCCACTGACAGGACAAATTAAAAGCCACGAGATTCCACCTGAACACAAGGAAACCCTTTCTTTCTGTCAGGGTGGACAAATACTGGAGCAGCGTGCTCAGAGCTCGTGGAGTCTTCATTCTTGGGTCTTTTCAAAGCCTGACGAGACACTGCTGTGAGCAACCTGCTCTAGGTGACCCTGCTGCTGGACGGGGCCAGCTCCAGCTCTCCAGGGCTCTCTGCCAGCCTTGGCCATTCTGTGACGGCTGAGCTGGTGCACCCGGGCCAGCACGTCCTGATCCCCAGGTCAGTTCTGTAGTGATATTAGTGGCTGTTCTTGTGCTGGGACAATAAAGAATTAGTTGAGAATTAGTTGTTCACCTTAAAAGAAAAAAAAAAGAAAAAAAAGACAACAACAAAAAAAACAACAACACTGTATTTGCATTCATTTAAAGGTAGGAAGATTTATAACTTGAAACGTAACAAGAAAAATTCCTAGACACACAAAACAGCTCAACAACTAATTTTCTTTTTGTAACTTTTTAATTTTCTTTGCACCATATGGCTTAAATTGTGTGTGAATTAATATTATTCATAAATGCAGTGCAGATAGGAATAAGACCAATTATAGCAAAATATTCACCATCTTTTTAATCTCTATGGCCATGGGAAAGGCTGTTCTCTTGAAAATTTAATACCTTAAAAAATCACACGATATGCAATGTTTGACTTCTGCCCCATGGTATTTGCCAAGTTTGCAATATTTTGCCAACAAATTAACAAGGGGTATATTTCAGGGAATTTTTTGTAAGCCAGAGGGAATCTGCCACTTGGCTTCAGAGCATTTGCAACATGCTGCACGAGTAATTTGGATCTGGTAGGACTCAGCTCAGAGTTTCTGCTAACTCAGCTGGCACAGCCCTTTCTGGCATCTATTTTGAGAAGCTGATAATTGCTTTGGGCTGGCTGCAGTGCCGCACTTTCGCGTCACAGGGGACTTCTCTTCTGGAGTCAAATGTACAGTTTGGATATTGCTGGAGAGCAAATTACACTGGATTTTCCGGGCCTATTTAGAAATGAATAAACACAGATCTGTCACTCGGTGGTGATTCAATACCATACCTGTTGCAGTGCTGTGCACGGCTGCCACCCGAGCCTGACACCACCTGTATTTGTGGCAGATCCCACTGCCAGCCCCCCCAGCGTCCTCGCTCCCACAGGGACTGGGAGAAGACGAAACACAAACAAACTCAGGTGATATTTCCACTACTTGTGCTACCAGACAAAAAAAAAAAAAAATCTGTATTTATGTCAAATATGGTGAAAAAAGAGTTAATCAACTTTTTTTTTTTTTCTTTTTTCTTTTTTTTTTTTTTCCTGCTGGAACACGAGATCATTTTTCTTACAGTTTTTCACCTAGATGACTGTAAATCTCTTCACTAATCTCTCTTGATATTTGCAGTTTAGTTCAATAAGACCATTCATTTCCTTTCTTGTAGCTGGTATCCTCACCGTGTTATCCTGTAACATCTGCAGCCCAGAAATGTCTTCTGAAGCTGCAACTGCAGCAGCAAAAATCAACTGCAATTGTGCGTCCCTGCCTTACCAGTGCAGCTGGCACCAGCTCACGCTCCTGCCCTCGCCTGCTTGCTCACCTGGTCATCTCTGACACTCGTAGGCCATTGCTTTTTTCACGTGAGTGCCAATGGCTTGAAGTTTGCTGTTTGTGCTGTTTGGAGCTGTGTCAACCCCGATCTTCCATAAACACCCCCGTGAGTGCGATGAGCCCTGCTCAGCTGGGCGAGGTTTGCCCTGGCTCAGCGCTGACCCTGCAAAACAAAGGCAAAAGTCAGAGGATGCTGCCCAGAAAAGGACAGTGGACAAATCTGCTCTTTTTCCCCGCAGGTGGTAGGAAAGCTGGAGGGTGCCCAACTTCTCATTTTCTCCCTCTCTCCAGGAAAGTAAGCTTTCTGCAGGACCTGAGACAGACTGGCAGGAATCAGAGTTCTGCCTAACGCCGTTCAAGATCACGTTGCAGATCCAGCCCCACTTTTGTTTAATCATTGGCTGTTAAAACAAAGTCTCTGAATCTAAGAGCGCCTTGTGGTGGGCCATTATGTCCAGAGACCAGGTTTCAATCCACAGAGCTGATTTAATGAAGTCAACTTGACTGAAGTTGTGAGGGACATCAACAAAGTCTTTCTAGAAAAGAAAACAGTTTTGCAATAAATTAATGCCATCTGGTGCTATGTCAGATGAACTCTCTGCATCTGTTACAGCCACAGGAGAGGAGATGTAAAAGAGAAGAATGAGAAGAAAAACAAATAACACATTGCTTCTGAATTGTACTACAGCCTAGTCTCTAAGTGACCATTTTTTCTTTTCTGGCATCGTGAGAAATGGGCAGTGATGCCTGAAAATGTATCGCTGATTTAACTCACAAAGAAGACTTTTGTTTATTTTGTTGTACTTTCTGTATTTATTTATTTAATTCAGGACCTAGAGGTTCATGGGCAATATTTGAGGTAGTTTGGTTTAAAATGTGCGGCACTGGAACAATCCATGGCTGCTTCCATAAATTGCAGTGTGCTCCTCGTGGAGGGGATGTGGCTGAATAGGAGCTTTCATCTCTCTCCTCTCCAGCTCCCGTTCCCTGCAGCTGGAGTTTTCATTTGCGCTCCTGTTCACTCCCAGCCATTTGGATGCTTTTTGTTGTTTGATCCTGGCTAAATGTAAGGGGTTTAGCTGTGAATGTTCAGCCATGCTGACCTGCAGCACAGCACGGAGCTGGCCCAGGGTGCAGGCAATCACAGCTGAAACCTCCTCAGTCACGGCATCCTCTGACATTTATCGGTTGCATTTGTTAGTTGTGCAAACACACGGTGAGGCTGTAGGCTAAAATTGATACTCATATTCTATTGGATTCCCACCACTAGTTAGTTGATTTCCTCCGTACCTTGTCCACATTTGGCATGCAAATTCTCTAATTCCTATCCCAGAGCGTAGTACTGAAGTTGTGACTACCAAGGAGCTACCAGCCTCTCATTCGCCTCCCTCTTCTCCCTGCTGTGCCTGCCGTGCAGCTCCCGGGCCTGGCCCCAGCCCTGGCACCCAGCGTGTTGGAGGGCACCCTGCAGGGCAAGCAGCAGAGGGGCGGGCTGGGGGAGTGCCAGGGGAAGCACGAAGCATCTCTGGTTTCTAGAAAGGTTTGAAAGGTTTCAAATCTCTGTCTGAAAGGTTTTCCTGTCTTTATCAGTCCACATTTGCTATCTGCCTTTCCCAACCCAAGCACTTCAGGAGCTGTTCTGGTTTTGCTTTACCTTCATTTCCCACATTGGGAGGTTTGACCACATCCACGTTATCTGGTCTCAACAGCCTGTCCCTGGCTCGCTGTCTGTGAAAAGCATCAAGAGAGGGTGCCATCCAGCCTCTGCTTTGTTTCCATAACTCACGTTTCATTTTGGCTGGCAGGCGCCTCTCCGCTGTCACGCGATGAACACCTCCTCTGGCTGCGGATGGCTTGGAAACTACCCTGGTTATCTCGACGTCCTTCAGGCATAAGTGGCTCATCTCACTGTGACAGACAGAGACAAAGGAACTGTGATTGTGACAGAGAGACCCGTTTGTTAGTGTGTGCTTCCTCCAGAAATCTTCTCCTGCAGTGCCTGAGGTCTGCTGACAGGCGTTGGCCTGGGGCTGACAAGGCGTGAGGGACACCTGCGTCAGGCCAGGCACGCTCCTGGTGTGTAGTCTTTGTGCCATCTCCTTTCTTCTGGCAGCAGACTGCAGCTCCTGGGAGGGGAGAGGCAGCATTGCCTGCTGTGCTGGAAGAAATCCCGTGGGACTAAACTGCAACTCATTTGCAGGACTGCAAATCCAGCGGCAATTGCTTCACTTCTCCATCAGCTCACAGGTGTTGCAGTCTCTTACCTGGGGCTAATTCTGGCCTTGCATTTTTATTTCTGCTTTTGCCCTCATGGTGCATGCTGCCTGGGGCTGATGCTGGCACCCCGCCGTGCAGCACCATCCCTCGGGTTTGCATGGGGGTATGGCTTTTTGTTCTCCCTGTGCCTCAGCATTCAGGTGCTGTGCTCCCCCGCGTAGGATGGGCTGTGAGGAGCGATGTCTATAAACAGTGGGAGGCAGAGTGGGTGCTCACCCGTCCCATCAGCTGCAAGTGCTCTCCCTGGAGGATGCTCTGCACATTCCTGGCTTCATTAGCACGAATGCAGCACCTCCGGGACAGCTGCTTATCTGCTTGTTTGTGCATCTTCTGAAGTCTTTGTTTAAGCTTTAATGGTGTTTGATTCCAAAGCCTTCCCATGGCGTTCCACATTGACCACAGAAAGTCAAAACCCCACTGAAGTTAGCGTTTGCTAGCAGCTGTCCTCCACATGTCTGTGGCTGTGCAGCAGTCTGGGTGTACCTTTAATTGCACCAATGTAATTGGTATTATGGAGGCAAATTAGTATTATACAGGCATTCCCACTCTCTCTTTCATATATGTACAAGGACATGTACTAATTATTTTCATAAATAATTCAAGCTCTGTAGCTTATTTTATTTCTACTTTGCACCTAAAATGACTTTCCAGAATGTTAGCAGCAGATCTGTGTCTTTCTCTAACCCCAAAGCGTTAACACACCGGTGGATGTAGAAATGCAGTGGCAGTCACAGACCAAGAAATTCTCATCTCCTTTGTCCATTTTTATTTTCTCTCATGCACTGACATTTGGACTTAATTATAAATCCTGGGTAGAGCATGTCATCTGTCATTATTCAGTAGAGTCGAGAGGATTTTTCTGGTATGGGGAATTGGAAAGACATCCACTTTGGAAATTGTGAATCAAATGTGGTTTTTAATGATTTTCCCCAAAGTCTTTAGAGTTTCAGTGAAAGTTTACAGTAGGGAATATCTAGCAAGTACTTCCAGGACTATCCAGAGGATCATTTACTAGAGCTGTCTCCATAGTACATTTAATAATGTGAAAGTTCAGTATAGCCCTTACTTAAAATTACATAAGGAGAGAAGCATGTGGATTTCAAGGCTTGATTCATTAGGGAGCAGAGCAGCGTTAATGGTTTGATGGATAGCTGCACTATCAGCTCTTGAAATAATTATATTTTGTAAATGGAATGCATAAAGAACTCATCAGCGATGCTGGGGCATGGTCATGCACCAAGCAGAGCACGCGCTGTGCAGCTTCTTGAACGGTAAAGTTATTTTTCAGTCTGAATGATAATGGCACAGCTTCTGCTCTGAAGTGCACGTGGTAATGCCGAGGCTGGACGTGGGATGGGCTTCTGTCATCCTCTCATGCTGGGCCTCTCATTCTGCATTTCACAGCCATGCTTTGTGGAAATTCATAGTGCAGGGGGCTTTTGACTGAGCCCAGCAATTTCCTATCAAAGGCCATTTCCTAGGAGTGGTGGAGGCAGACTCTCGAGGCTGCCAGTTGAACAACTGCAGTGCGTGCAAAGCACACCGCAGGCTTCACAAAACACCTCACAGCTCTGCAAAACCTCACGTGCCTCCAGTCCTGCCACTGAGAGCATTAGCAGGGAGATTTGAGAAAGCTTTCCCACTTCTTACCTCTCAATATAAAAAAATAGCATAAATAAATTCAGCAATATCACCCGAACAAAGGGAGATCAAGAGGTCGTCTACTGCAGCTCTGGTGGCAGGAAGGCATTAAATGGCCCAGCACAGCTGAGGAAGTGCTCTGCCCATCTCAGCAGGGACTCACGGGGGCAATAGCAGGTGACTGTTCCTTAATTAGTGTTTATGCATTGCTTTGTCTATTTGTTTGCCTTTATTCTGCTGCTCCAGCAGAAAAGTCTTCCCTGGAAGAAGAGGCCATTACTCACGGTACTGCGTGTAGAGACGCCGCTGGAGGAGCCTGGCAAGCAGGACCTACCAGGGCACCAGCAGCGTTACTGCCTCCTTTTCTCCGAGGGACATGTCCTTATTTTCTTCCTGGGACCTTGTCCTGAAGAGTGGTGAAGAATCTGGGGGGGTGATAGCTTCTTGCTGCCAAGTCCCAAGGCTTTTGCCTCCATCTGAGTCTCCCGTCCCCACATGCCGGTGGCAGAGGCTGCGGCGCAGCCAGGAGCGGTGGCCCCAGCTCCTGTCTCGCCTCATTTAGTCAGCAGCGTGGTACAATCAAGGAGGATATTAGGAATTTTCTGTGAAGTGCTGTTTTGATGACACTACCTATCTGAAGAGGCAACTTCTGGATTCGTATGTACATTATCAGCATGGATGTGTTCATTACGGCATTAGTGCTGAGGAGCTAATGCATTCTGCTTAGACAACATTACAGCTCGGAGCCAGTGTGTAACAGATACACATCAGAGTACTGTTACTCGTTTGTGTTCTGCAGCCCCCCCTAAATGTGTGCACTTCTCCCTTTCAGAGGAGACAGTTACCATCTCTGCTTCTCCTCTCATTTGGGTTTTAACCCATTGTAATTGCATTAAGTGGCGCCGCTCCGTACTTGCAGAATGGCAAGAAGCAAATGAATCATTATTTTCACAGAAATTCCATTGATTGGAACGGCCAGGAGAAAAAACAATACAGGAAGGATAACCGGGTTTGCTAATAGCTGATCCTGTATTTGTAGTTATCTCTTTATGAACACTATCACAGCCTGTAGAGACAACCAAGAAAGAGGAAAGCTGAGAGTCTCTCCTTGGTGGCAGCAGCGGCCGGGAACCGAGCGGGGCTGCGGCTGGAGCGGGTCCTTGCGGTTCCTCCAGCGCTGTGCCACTGCACTGGGGTCTGCCCCTCTGCAAACCCCTCCTGCTCGGGGCTCTGGGTGCTTGCACCGCCCGCCCTCCTGCTTGTTATTTCCTTCTCGTTGTGCATGTCCTTTCTGCTCTCTTTTGCAGTCTGGGCTGGATTAGAAATGCTCTGTTTGCTGTTCAATTAAAGTGGCCTCTCAGACACTGTAAAGTTCAAATACTTCTAGTTTTCCCTTTAAATATATCTTTCTGGATTTAATGGGCTTTGCAGGCTACAGTTTCAAAGTGGTTATTAATGAGATTTGTTGGAGGAATTCTTGCTTTGATCTCTTAAAAATAATGTAAGAAATCCCTCCACTGGCATTTCATCTCACCAATTCGGGCATGTCAAGGAGTAGCTGGGTGTCACAGCAAGGCTGGGCCTGCACACGAGTCTGCAGCGTGAGGGCTGCACTGCAGCTGGCACATTGCACAGCAGCCTGCTAATTAACTGAAATGTTTGCCTTTTGCTTTCTTTAACTCTGTTACTATTATCATTATTATTCCCCGGAGAACGTCACCACTGCCAAGCTCACAACGATGTGAGAGGTGAGAACAGCATTGGCAGCCGGGCTAAACTCCTTGGGGTATGGCAGCGGTGCCCCCATGGTAATGCTCTCCTGAGCCTGCCGTGGCCCTACTGCTCCTTTCAAGGAGCTGATGATTCTCACAGCATCATTCCTTCCACATCTCTGGGGTGGGATCACACCCCCTGTTGGAGATCTGGGGACATAGGGTTTCTGTGCAGGCTTTGAGGACCAGTTTAAATCAGACGGGTTCGTTCCCTGCGGTGTTCTGTTTTGGGATGAGATGTGGTCAAGTGCCTTTGGCTTACCCGGAGTGAGGTGCCAGCCAGCAGTGCTGTGAGCCATGCGTGCAGGCACAGGCACCCTGCACCGGTCACTGCTTTGGAGAGCCTGAGCTCACGTCTCTGGGACGGCCGCTGAAATCACGGCAGGGAGTGGAGGTGATCCGGGGAGGGGAGCGGGGGCTCTGCACGTCTGCATCTGTACCCAGTGAGCCCCATCGGCTCGGTCTCTGCTAAAACACGGGGTGCTGTTAACATGCAGACGTCCTTTTATTAATGAAGAAAAAGCAGTGACATGCTCCTAAATGAGGGGAAAGCAATTATCATTTACTCAGATGAATCGGCTGGCATTCCTCCCTGCCGCTGCCTCTCTCTGTAGCTAATGAAAATGTAATGCGTGTTGAAGTCATCAGCAACAAATTTTTGAATTGCACATTGTACTGAGCTCAGCTTTAATAGCATCTTCCTGTGAAGTGACAGGCAGGAATAAATGTCCTTCAGAATGATTTATACCCTGGATTAGGTGCGAGTTGTAAAAATACACCGAGTTTAAATCACTGTCAACCTTGAAACAACAGCAGAGGAGGTGATGACCCCTGTTAAAAAGTAAACAAAACAACAGTGTTCCTCAATAGATTGAACCGCAAGCTGTCTTTAAAAATAAGATCTGTGGCTTTAATGTTGTCTGCTTTTAAATTAAATTGGAAAGGGGGGTGGGGTGTGCATTTCACAATTACAATTCAGAACAGCTGAATGGGAAGCCAGGAGCCACCGTAAGGAGTTGGAGCTGGGCTGTGTCAGTAACACCTCCAGTACACTGCGGGTAGCTGGGAAATGCAGGTGAGTCAGGAAACACAACCTGCGAGGAGGTGTTCGTTTGTTCGTTTGTTTTGAAGGGGAGTAAAAAAATATTTTTACTCTCTTGCCATTTAGAGATTATTTTTGTCTTTTAAAAGCCAGTCCCGAATCCCAGCAGGTGCCCACTCCTCTGGCAGCAGCCGTTTGCTGTCAGCCCATGGAGCCTCTGCACAGCTCAGGCCCCTCTCCTACACAGCTCTGGAGGAAGCCCATGGGAAGTTTATCCCAGAAACAGGCCCAGTTGTCTCTGGGTGGACACCGAGCCCTGCCTAATTGCTGGGGTCAGGAAAGGTGCCTGCTTCCCCAAGCTCATCTCGCAAGAAAGGATCAGAGCAGCAGCCAAACCTGTGTCAGCACAGCTGCAGGTGATGTGTTACCATCCCTTTAGCCCTACCTGTGCACTGCTGTCAGGAATTGCTTTGCCCCCTGGAAGGCCCCATCCCCTCCTGGCACACAGATCCACACCAGCGGCCCAGGTGGAGCTCCCGGGTGGTTTCCCTGGTTGTGCAGCCGCCCTCCAGCACTGGGCACTGCTGAATTAAATATCCCCTCGTTATGTGACAGGGGCCATCTCCAGCTTTGCCACCACCTTCAGCTTGATACTGTTTCACAAATTTCATTTGTGTTCAGCTGAATGAAAATGGCCTGAGTACGCAGCTCACTGCAGCCTGAAATTTCCTCTCCTTTTGTCTTCTTGGAAAAGAAGAAAAACCAACCAAAAACCTCACCTAGCATCGATGCCCTAATTCACACACCACAGGTGGTGGTGGCCATGGCAGCCCACTTGGCATGGGGATGTGTTTGGTGGTGTGTGCTGTGTTAGGGCTCCATGTGGGGGTTTTGGGGGCAGGCTGTGGGGGCTCTGCAGGGGCTGTGGGGTTTTGGGGTGGGATTTTCCCTGCACCACACACACCCAAGGGTGTTTGCCCTGCTGCCTCTCCTTCCTGGAGAAACCCTGCCTGTCTGTAGGGCACTCGTGGTGGGGGGACTGGCCTTTTTGGGGGGATGACCCATTCCTGGCACTGACCTCTGGGCCCCGAGGGAGTCCATGGGCAGCAGTTTTGGATGCAGGCACACAGCATGGCAGCCGCTGTGAATGTCAATACAGACACTGATTTCCCCTTTTCCCATGGCACTTCTGGGAATTGTTTAAAATTAATCTTAAAATTACCATTCCTGGTTGCCTGTTAGCAGTTTCTGTGCAGCATTACGTTGGTTTTCCTGACGGGTTAATGCTTTTGGGAACGCTAACCTGTACCTAATCTCAGAAATGCAATATTAAGCGTGGTCTCTGTCACTGGATGATTGTTGTTGTATTAAACAAGTCCTCGCCGCTCGCTTTGCAGAAGTGGGAGACTCCACTGCCGTCCTTTTCACTCACACGTGGCACTGATTGCTGTGAGTGGCAGGGGGGTTGATTATGAGGCCATTTTTACATCCGAGTGCCCTGGTGGCTTAAAGCCCCTCGGCCAAAGGGAGGCGCGCAGTGCAGCCCGGCTGTGCTATGGGCTAAAATATTCTGCTTTTCTTTTCCACTTTTTGGGAGCAGAACCAGTGCTGCTGCGTGTGCATTGGAGCTGTCTCCAAGGAGCTCTCTAACATCCCGCTGCTGCTCGTAAGGCACTCTGGGCTGTTACCAAAAGTTTTTTTATTTTTTTATCTCAATTTATATGCAGGAAGGCTGCCAAAGTGTAAATGAGTCAATACTACAGTGTAGTGTCACAAATGAAGTTACTATAGAGGATAATTAGCTAATTGCAGTTAATTACTTTGAAAACATAACACCCAGACCAAACAAAGTATCATAAAGAAATTATTTTTGTCACTTCACATCTAACACGGTAACAAGGACCCGGCTGTTTCCCTACAACGAATTCCTTGTTTGCTTTACAGGCTGATACCTGCTGATAAGATGCTTTACTTTCAAGTGATAAATTATCTTAATTAACTTTAATTGTTTGCAGACAGTTTTATGCAAATCGAGGCATTTAAGGAACAGAAGCAGAGCTGTGATTTGGGAGGTGGCTAAGGAGCCTAAACTTTTCTGGTATCAGTGGGCCTTTTACTAAAACAAAAACAAACAAAAAAAAAACAACCTGTTTTTATCAGCACTCTTCTATTTGAGTGTAAATCAGGACTTTCCTCTTGCTAGGGATTCTGCTGACACGTTTCCATCCAAAGCAAAGTCAGAGGTGCCAAGAGTACCCACAGAACAAACCCACCTGTAGTGGGTGTGTTCCCAGCCATTAAAATGCTTGGTGCTGGCTGTCCCAGCTGGGATCCCCTGTGCCAGGAGGGTGCTGAGCTGCCTGCAGCACCCAGCTGGTGCCCGGGGGAGCCCTGTTCAGCACCCAGCAGCTGCACGGAGCTGAGATTGGAGTCAGTGTGAGGGCATGATGAAGGCAGGTGTCTGCAGTTCTCATCAGGGATCCTTATAATTGTGGTGTGGGGCCACGAAGTGGGTAAGGTGGGTGTGTGGCTGGAGGCTGTGGGGGCTGGTAAGTGCTGTGCCGCTTGCATTTCTTATTTTTATTTCTGGTTTAGCTTTTTACTGCTCTTTCTCTGGCGTTTCAGCTTTCCCCAATGTGTTTACGTGTTGGGGAAAAAGGAATGGCTGGATTTAATGAGGGGAGGCTGAGCTCCCCAAGAACTTGCTTCTTGCTGCTGAGGGTATTGTGCGCTGAAGTTTTTAGTGCCAGATTAAATGCCGTTTGGGTATTACAGCTCTCTTTCTCTGGAATTAAAGAGAGGCATCTAGAAACATTATATTCAGTGCTTTCTTTTTTTAATGTAGGATCTCAAAATGTTAATCAGATGAGCCTGTAGCGTACAGCAGCCCTGGGACTGGCTGCTCACTTCATGAGATAAGTCTCCTTCTAATAATAACTTCAGCAGAGTGAAAATGTATTATAATTTAATAATTCAAGAGGAAAGTATGGTGCTAAGATGGGGGGAAGAAAGGCTTTTTTTTTTTTTTCTTTCCCATCTCCTAGAAGGAATGGCACTGAGCGTTTCGGAGGAGCAGCGCTGTCATCTTGCTGTGGGTAATTGGCTTGAGCTTGCAGCTGGGGGCTTGCTCGGTGCTGGGGCTGTGGAGAAGGCAATGAGCTGGCCAACTGTTTGTGCACTTGAGCTTGGAATGAGATGGTAATTTTGGTACTTATAAATATAATTTAAGGGAATACTTTCTTATTGCAAATCGAGTTGCAGTAGGTGAGGGGCGGTTTTGACTTAAATGAAGGCAGCGCTTGTTTGCTTCTCCTCTGGGGAGTAATTTGCCATAAAAGATCCACAAGAAGCCTTTGTGGTGCCAGCAGCAAAACAGAGTACTGATGCAGAGAGCAGTTCTGTGCTTTCTGAAGCTGGGGACTTTTCAGAGAAGCCCTGCCCTTGCAGGCAGGCTTTCAGATGCCCAATTTTTGCAGGTAGCGTGGGGCGTGCTGACAGAACAAGCCCCCAGCTTGTTTCTGACCAGACAAATCCCTTCGGGAAACCAGCAGATCTGGAAAGAAGGGGAGGGTGGCACACTGGTATGGAGAAGTATCGTGCATTGCTCTTTTTTCTGCCCTGTGTGTGCCCTTCTGCTTGCTGCTGGAGCCACAAACAGCATCTGGACCACGGCCCCAAGCAGGAGGTCAGCCCCTGTGGCCCGGAGGGGTGTGTGTGCCCCGCACACAGCTGTCAGCTTGCTGCTAGTTGGAAATGGAGCCCAGTAATAAAACCAAAACCTCTATTTTATAGAAATGAATGCAATCTACTTTAGTAAGAAGGTAGGAGTATTGATTAACGTTATCAGCCTCTATTAATTTCCTTTGTTCTTTGCTTTAATGAGGGAAAAGCTTAATTTAATGACAACCTGATTATGCCTCATGGAAATGAAAGATATTGACATTTTAAAAGCAATGCATTGGGTTAGTCAATACGCAGAACCTGAATATTTATTTTTTCAAGTTTCATTTGGTGTAACCGTGGGCTTTGCCTTGTCAATACAGCCAAAGTTTCCTTCAGTGCTTTCCTCTTAGTCAAGAGCTGTTAAACAATCAGCCTTCCCCGATGAATTCCAGCTATCTCGTTTTAAAATCCTTGCATTTCAGTTGTTGTTTTCCTGCACGCTGGCTTTACCTTATGTGCACAATTGCCACCAGACCATGTACACTAATGCACTGGAGAAGCATGACAGAGCTCAGTGCTGTTTGCTTTAGTACGTGTCTGGGATGCCTTAGGACTTCTCCCAGCACAGCAGAACTGGCTGCTCCCCCAAAGCAGCTTCAATTGAGTGAGACCCCCAAAGGTTGGAATGTGCTGTTTTCATAACTAGGCTTTGCATTTATTTATATATAAATGTGTGTGCACAAACAAAATGGTGTCAATTTGAGTGAAAATTAAATGTCTTCAATTCCTATCATGACCAACATCTTTTCCTGATCATTTCCAGTAAAAAATATTTCCGTTTGAACTGTGATCTTTTCTGGCTGCGATTACATCTCTGTGGCCTTTGTGCTTTAAAGATTGAAAACAATTGAAAACAATAATAGTTTTTCATTCTATATAGCTCTTAATCTTGCTTTCTGATTCAGAAAGCAGAAACAAGAAACTGATTTATTTGCTGAGCAGTTACAAGGGGCCAGGGATGCTTATTTGGACTATTCTCTCCCATTTTCCTGACCTAACATCTCAGAAGTTTACCTTGTTTCTGGCTCTCCAAAGGAGCTCACTGACATGTTACACTCCTCTCTCAGCTGAAAGGAGGCATGGATGATCCTGATGGGAATAAAATGGGGTGTGTTATAACAAATATCTGGACACTTCAGACATGGACTGAAACTGGGAAAAACTCAGTCTCTTCAGCATTTGTTTGACTAAAATAAAAAAAAGCTTCCCTTGAAGGGGGAACTTTCAGCTGGGACAGGTATGCACGTTGCGATCCAGGTTTTAAATGTGCCAAAGTACCAATAACATATAGAAAAACTGCTTGCAGTGAGTGAAGAAGCATCCTCTGATCTGCAGGGGAAGCTGCTGAAATAGAATTTCTCTCCACTTTCTGTTTTGGGTCAAAAGTAGGTGTTATTTGCAGTGCTTACACAGAGTGCACGTGGTGCAGGAGTGCAGCTGCTGGGGGTCTGGGATGGCATAAAGGCTCGAGCAAGGCAGATGCATCACAGACCCATGGCTGGAAGTGGCACTGAGTTACAGGCAGGCAGACCTCAAAGGGGATTGCTGCAGCTGCTGACTTACTGCCTCACAGCAGTACGTACATCTTTTGAGGAAAAGCGCAATCCGTGCAGTCCAGTTAATGTATAAAACACAAGTTTAACTCCCCAGTAGGAAAAGCAGAGGCTCTGAGGAGGTGAAGCCCAGGCAGGAGGGGCTGGGGACCCGTGCATGGTTAACGGGTGCTGCTCCCCAATGCACACGACGGTCTGGTCGTGTTGCAGCCCTGCTTTTATGAGCTGTGCCCAGAGCAAAAGGAGGGTGGTGCCTTCTGCTGTCTGGTCAGGGCAGCTGTCGTGTTGGCAGCAAATCCTTTAAAAATGGTGAAACAGGCTGAATTTGTGAGGTGTGGCTGAGAAGTGGTCCCTGTGCTTGCAGTGAGATCCGTAAGGGGTTGGGTGCTGCTGGGTGCATGGCTCGCAGGCTGCAGCAGCCAGGCTTGTGTCTCTGCTTCACGCTGCAGCTTGTCCCTGCTCTGATAAAACCCAGGCAAAGTAAGAGTTCTGCTTTGGCTTCTTAGATGGGATTAAACTTCAGTTCTCACCAAAGCCACTGCTGTTGGGCAGATGACCTCAAAGAGTAAGGGATGCTCTGTAGGCACAAAGCCACCATCTTTCACTGTTATGTTCTGTCCTCCTTGCCTAGTTTTGGCTGGCTAGCTGCTAATTTAGTGGAAATTTGACTTACTGCTTAGCAAATTACGCCTGTAGCTGCCGCTGAGGTGATCCTTGTCTCACAAGTGAGGTATGGCAGAATGAAAACAAGCCAATAAAGGATGGGAGTTCAAAACTCCCCGGGGGGGCTGCTCTGCTCCGGGCAGTGTGCCCTTGGGCACGGGAAGGCCAGAGCTGGCTGGTGGCTGGGGGCCTGCCTTCCTCACAGCCAGCCCTGAGGAACAGCAAAGCTGCTCCTCCCTTTGCTGCTTTGAGGGATCTGGGTGGATGGTTCAGGGGTGAAGAAAGTGGCTGCTATTAGGGAGGTTTCCTTAAAGGCTGAATTGGAACTGAGAAGTGCTCTGATCCGCCTGGGTGTGCCCCAGTGCCTGTGAAGGTGGCTGCAGTTCAGCTTCTAGCTGTCTTCTGAAGCCTTTAGGGAAATGGAGAGGAAACATCCATTGAAAACCTGTACAGGGAATTCTTGAAACATGCTGATCACTTGAGACTCCCACTCATGTTACAGAATTGTTGTGCACATGCAGATAGGTTTCTAAATAAAAACCACTGGAATAATTTCCCTATGCCAGGGTATTTCTTCTGCTAATTTGGAATCAAAGAACTTCAATATAATTGCTTATCCAAATAAGAACCTAGTTGCATATAAATTATTTATATTAATTGGGGAATTAATTGCTTATCTAGCAATGCTGAAATAAGTTTTGTGAATCTCAAAGATGAAAACAGATTCTCTATGGACTTCTAAAATAAAGAGACAACTTCCTCTTTGAGGTTTGCTTAAGTTTAAAGGCTCTCTGTTTAAGAATTATTTAAGAAAAAACAAAACTATTTTAGAGCAAGAAGTCTTTTATGCGGTGACTGGGAATGTTTGAACACATTCAGCTTCTGTTAAACCTCGTGAAAATCAAGACTTCAGAAGAGTGAACTGCGTGAAGGAAAGTCTGTGTGAGTCCAAAGTCTGGAGGCTGTTCAGGGACATCTTGCAGCACAGAACAACAGCAGAGTGGCAGCAGAGTTTTGGCTTGCAGCTCCTGTGCTCACATTGCAGATGTGTGACCGGCAAGTTTGCAAGCTGCTGCTGTACCGAGGCTGGGAGTGGGGACAACAGGCACCGACTTGCTCTTAGTGATCTGTAGAAATAGGAGTTTAGTACCTTCAGGGAGATGATGCAAGAGAACTGTACGTATCTTTATGGGACATTGGTGTGGCACTGCATTTTCAGACACCGACGTGCCCCATGGTTATTGGTATTTGGGTCCCTGTTTGTCTGCTGCAGCCGGGGGGAGCAGTGCAGGGCGAGGGGCAGCCTGGGGCCTGGCCTGGCCTCGGCACTGATCTCAGCAGTGGTGCTGCCAGGGCTTTCGGCGTGGATCCTTCCCACAGGACAGAGAAATGCTGTTTGTGTGCTGGCTGCTGAGAGCCTGCTGCTAGCTCCGTGCCAGCCGGTACTCGCTGCTGAGCAAGTCAATGCTGGCCAGAATTAAGATGCGCCCAAGCTGATGTGGATGAATATAAAGACTTGCTTTGCTTTACATTTCAAAGCCTTAATGTATTTATTTCCAGCCTCTTCCCCCAGCCTCAAGACTCTAAATAAAATGAAGAACCTCACTGCATGAGAAAGTGTTGTTGGTTTAAGTCTAGCTTGCAAATGACTTCTTTAAAGTACCTGGGGTAAAAACTGCTTTTACCTTTACTGGTTAAGATCACTTGTAGTCTACCCGTCTAGGCACTGTGCAGTATGTTTGTGGCAAATCAGACAGGGTTAATGAAATAAAATTCCTTGGCAGATTTAGTCATTGGTGATAAAGTGAGGGAAGAATCAGTAGTCTTTCAGGGATAATGGGCTGAGAGAAAAAAACAAGCAAGGAGCTTAATGTGTCTGTTCCTGAGTGGTCTGGTCATCTCCTCTCCACATTTCTGAAGGAATTTGTACATCAGTAACAAGCTCAATGGAAGTTTTCTATAAACACTTTGGCTATCTTAACAGCAATACAATAATACAGGAATGGAACTGTGATCTTGAAGGGCTGCTAATATGGTACCTCCATTTGAGGAGGGGCAAGAAAAGGCATCAGTCCAGCTGCAGGCTTTCCAACTGACTTCATTAACCAAGACTCAAGACTTCATACTTAGTCAAATTCGTGTCATTTTCCCCTCTGAGCTTACCAGGCCTGGTCAGCCTTCCATCTCATGCTGGCTGTCTGGATGTCTGGAGGGGCTGGGGGCTCCTTGGGGACATCTCCAGCAGCCGCCTGGCCATGGGGCTGGGGGGCACAGGGGCACCCAGAGGTGCTCCAGCTGTTCTGTGGCTGGAAAGTCATGCAATGGTAATGGATCAGGGTGAGCTTTAACAAGAATAAAGAGAAGGGGCACCCGGCTGTCACAGCAGTTGTAGAAGCATGGGCCAGGTTATGAACAAAGTGTACTCCTGGACTGCAGGGAGCAGGAGGAAAATAGACTTACGGGGAAATAAAGTAAAAGGTTATTTTTTATGTGATCATTATGGAAACATGTATGTGGCACCTCAGCTGCTCAAACCAGAAATTTGTTTTGGGCAGTCTTGATGTTTTGTCTGTAATAATTCCGGGAAAAATAAGAGTGTGGCTGCAGGCCTGCCTTTAGACAGGAAGAGCTTGCTGCAGCGGTGACAAATTGGTGTGGGTGGTAAATCAGAAGAGTGAGTAACATCCTTGGGAGCTGCCCAGGTCTGGCACTGGGAATGGGTGGTGACGGCATGGCCCAAGTCAAATATCTGGGCTGTGTTTCCTCAGACCCTGACCGTGTGATAGCAGGAGTCCTAGATGGAGCTGGGAACTTTCCTGCCTGAAGCGTATCCATTTCCTTGCCTAGAAATGTAGGGAGCTTCCTGGCAAAGCTCCTGAAGGAGGAGAGGAGATTATTGAGCACAATCAAGCCTGTAGTGTGGCTGAGGGTGGTGGTGACTGAGGGGGACCCTCTGCAGGGGTGATGCCGGGGAGCACCTGCCACGCTGGGTGTCGTATCGATGGGCACGTCAAACAGCAGGGGGTGAGTGGTGATTTGAGGAGGGGAGAGAAGGGGAATGGGGCTGCCTCTGGGGCGCTGTGAGGAAGGCATTTGAGGAGCCCCCTGTCTCTGCCAGCCTGCTCTCTTTCGCTGGCGCTCTGTGGTTTTAGCGCACAGCCTCGGATGCAAACCCATCAGCCTGCTCGTGGCATCCCCATCACTCACAGCACACTTCAGCTAGAAAAGGCTGTTCCTCGCTGCGCCTCTAACTCACCGGGAACTGATGAGTCTGTCAGGGAGAAAACAATCTGCATTTGTCATTTCTTATCTGCTGGGCCTGCATTTAGCTGAGTCTGACACCGGTCCCCGTGCTCTGACAGGTCAAGGACTAGGCATGGGCAGGGACAGCTCCTGCTGCAGCACTTGGTTCGTGCTGCGCTCCCTGAGCTCGTAACATTTATTTTGGTGCCAGAAGTTTTAAATCCCAACACCCCCCTCTGCACCCTTGGTGCTTGCTATAGAAATATGGGGTTAGGAGTAATATTAAATCTTAGTTATTTAATCTTACAAGACCGTGTTGTCCCGTGCTGTCTGATGGTGAATGTCAGCTCAGTGTGTCTGGCAGGATTAATGCCATCCTGGTGCATCCAGTTGCTGGTGCTTGTCCTGGAGGCTCTGGCACTTGCTTCTCCTGCCCGGCAGCAGATGCTTTGTGTCTGGAAAAGCCTGGGAACAACTAAAGCAGGTCCAGAGAGAAGAATTCTGTACAAATCTTGTGTCTGTTCAGCCCAGGGGGAGGTGTGCTGCCTGGCTCCCAGCAGGGCTTTGGGTGGGTTGGGTTGGTGCTGTTTGAGGTGAGCAGATAAGAGAAGCCTCTTCTCCAGAAAATGGAAGCAAATAAAAAGAGCTTTCTGATAGTTTCATTTGGTGTTGTACCGCTCCTTCCAGCTGCACTTTTTTTCATGAAATAACAAAAATATGATATTGAGCTCAATTTTTTTTTAGGTGATAGGTATTGAATTTCAGAGAGGTTGACAAGGAGGTTTGTGTACCCTGCTCAGGTGCAGCTGCTGGTCTCACCATTTGCTGTCTCCTGACCGCACCTCTTTAGTCTGCAGTGTTTTTAAGTGCAAGATGTTCAAGTAGTCAGAATCATGAAGAAAAACTCAAACAGCAATTTTATTAGCTTGCATGTAATAAACTAACTTTTTCTTTTGCAAAAAGAACATCAGGAAACCAGAGGAGAAATGGGAATTGCAACAAAGACTGCTTCTTTGTCATGGTGTTACACTTCTCTCGCTCTGAGACAGACCTGGCAGCCTGAAAAACGCCATTCTGCTGGGGTTTATGTTCTGTAAACACAGAGATGAAATGGAGGCCTTCATTTAATACCTGACTAACTAGGTAACACTTGAAAACTTCATAAAGAGGCATTATCAACTTTAAAATGTTCCTCCGAGAACGTACCTTGTGCAGGTTCCAGATGCTGAAACCAAGTGCACAAATGAGATCCACATGGAGGCATCTGAGTGAAGGGGTACTTAATGCTGATGTGGCTGAGGGTGGTTGTGTGACAGGACCTGGTGTAGCAAAAAATCTCCTCCAATTCAATATTCTCCTAACTGCTTGTGCTTCTGCCTCTGTTTTTGCATTTCGAGCTGTTTCTCAGGACTTTGGGCTTGGTTGAAAGATAACAATCAAACCGCAGGATAGATAGACTTCAGTGGTTTCAAACAGCAAGTTCACCTTAGGGGACAACTGAAGAGTATTCCTCTCTTTTTGGGGTTCTTCCAGCCCCCCTGGGGGCTTTGAGTGGCCGGGGAGCCCGTTCGTTAGCACGCTGGAGCAGGGCGGGGGCACTCTGGGGGCTGCTGGCAAGGCTGGCTGAGGCTGTGCAGAGGCCTCTGTGCAAAAATGGGCAGGACAGCAAATGTCAGCATGCTGAAAGACACCACGAGTATGAGAAGTATCTATAAGGCAAAGATTTATGGCAAGGGACTGGGAAGCAATCATTGGTTTTCTATCTAATATAAGACTGATTTTAGGGGGCTGGGAGTGAGAGGAATGAGAATAATGTAAAATAACTGCAAGGAAGTTCGAGCTTTCCCCACCTTCTTTAGCAGCAAACAATTTTTCAGCAACTGATTCAAGCTGCTTTTGTTATCGAAGAGAACAGAAAGCAGTCTTATGTCTGGAATAATGTGTAATTCTGAGGATGTGAAAAACTTTGTAAACAAGAAGGAAAGCAGAGCAAAAATTAAGTCAATCAAAAAATAGCCATAAAAAGGCATAGTCAAGAAATCACTGGTGCATTTTAATAACTACTAAAGGGAAGAGGATAAATACAATATTTTATGACTTATTTTTTTACACTCCAGTGAACATAAATTTTTGTAATTGTATTTACTGGGTTTGGCTGTGTTGAAAGATAAGGGATAATTACATTCCTGCCTGATGGGAAGGAGCCTACACAGTTATACCTTTTTTTTTTTTAATATGTTAACAATACTGTAATATTAGGGAATTCAATCAGATATTAATTAATATGATGAGAAAACATTATCAATGAATGAGTTTCTTGAACTTGATCTATGTTGTGAGAACTGAAAATCCTTCTGTTTTTCCACTGTAATTAGCTGTTCAGACCTGAAAGCCTCCAGCTCACCACAGCCGTGTTGGCTGGGGGGCTGTTCCTTGTGCAATGCTTGGTGTGACTTTATACCAGCCCATCACCGAAACCCTGAACCTGGGCATAAGTCCTCTGCTGTAACCTCCTGCTTTGAAAATCCGTGAAGAGTTGCTCAAGCTCTACAAGAAAATTATGAACCTAGTTTTTGTAGGGTTTTAAATGATAGCGGTCAGTGTGATGGAGACGTAATGCTTTAATAGCATTCCTGGCATTTATTGGCACGTTGGGGTAACCTGTAGCTGTCACCACTGTACCTCCATGAGTAGGGGTGATGCCTGACTGAGAGAGGGATGAGCAGGAGCTTTGGGATGGAAGTTTTATAAGTGTCTCTTTGCCATATTCATGTAGCTCTGGTGTTGTGGCTGTATCTACTGAAAGCAAAAACTTAATGGGATTTCTGATTCCCTTAAAACTTGAAATCTGAGTCGTGACCTCAGAGATTGTCCTCTTTACCTCATCCTTCAAATCTGGGCTGAATAACACGATGAAATTCATCTGTCCACATGCAGGCACGTTTCCTGCACTTTCATAGCAAGGCGTTTGTACTAAAAGGCTGCAGAGCAAAGGGACTGGGCAGTGCAGAGATGTTGTGTGTGCCTGCTGCATCTTCTGCACCCACCACAGGGCAGGAACTCATCAGGTCTGAGCAGCCAGTTGTGAGTCCTGATCTTCCTATAGCTGCCACAGCATTAGCTCCAGGGTGGGACGTGCCTGCCAGAGTCCAGTGCCAAAACAACTGCATCTGCTCTACCCATCTGCACTCTTCTGTATTTTCCTCACTTCTCTCTTGCCTTAGGTTTTTGTGTTGTGTGTTTTTTTTTTTTTTTTTTTTTAATGCGCCCACTGTAACATCAATGTGTTGTTTATACCTTCACTCAAATGCTGTTTACTGATCTTCCAGGAAAACCACAGTATCAAGCACTTTGTTCAAACAGCCATAATTCCTGCTGGATTTCATAATTTGCTGTTGAACTTAGCTCTGATGCCCCTGGCATGCTGTGTTGAACTTAGCTCTGATGCCCCTGGCATGCTGGCACGTATATGGATTAAAAACAAAACAAAACACACAATTCCATGTTATCTCTTGATTTCTGGTGGGACTTTACATGGTACTCAAATTTATTTTCCCTTATTTCAACAAACATTTGAACCTAGCTTTGAATTTCTCTCCTTTCCCATTTCTTGAAAGCTGCATTATTGGGTGTGCTTAACTGATAAATCCATATGCTGTTCATAAGTGTTTAGAAACAGCAGTATATTAGGAAGATCATTACTGGATGATGCCTTAATTGCAAGGAGGAGCAACTCATTCAAATGTTTCGGTTACATAAAATCTATTTACGTGTGCTATAACAACAGACCACATGTGGGAAGATGTCCAGCTTCTCTAAGAGCCTTTGGTTCCAGGTAGAGACAATGCAGGCTTGGGAAGGAAAACAATTTCAAAAGTAGCTGCGAGGTCAGGTGGGGGAGGCTTCAAATGAGGTGGGAGCAGGAGGTATGAAGGGAGCAGCTTTACCGTTCTCTTTCTTCAAGACAAGGGGTGGAAAGATGCAGGGGGCCCTGACTGCTGCTTCCTCTGTGCCACCAGCTGCATAACTGTGATGGGCAAACTGCAATAGGCTCTGACAAAGATCACCTTTTTCAGCCTTTCTGATACTGTTTGTGGTCCCTAAAATTGTGAATAATGGAAAGAAATACTGGTAGAAGCTGCATTAGAATGATTACAGTGCACTGCTTGGTGTACATGGGGAAACGAAGGATGACCAAGGAGTGCTGAAGGGTGACCAGGGATGACCGTCTCTCAGAAAAATACTGAGGTGCTCCACCAGGAAATCACTCAGAGGTCTGCATTTGATCTTTTGATCTGGGTTGTCTCCTTTTTGCTGGAGCTCAATCTTCCTGTCCCAGAGCTGTAAAACCTCTCCCTGCATTTACTCTTTATGGTGTAGCATTGCCACCTCAGGTCTGTAGTGCCCTGCTGGCATACAGCAGGGACTTGGAACTAAATCATGCCCATAAATGCTTGTTTAATACTAATTTTCATAGCTGTAGTGTGCTCCTGTTGCTCCTGCCAGAGATTGAGGGGTATGACTGAAGGCTTCCAGCATTTCTTCCTTTCCTCAAGGAGACGATCAAAAAATATCCCAATTAGAGCTTTGTCAAGCTGCGAGGCGGGCAGCTCCTGCCCTACGTGGCTCTGATGTAAGTCTTAAGTAAGAGATGACAAGGCATGCAAGCTGCAGATGGGGCATAAAAATTAAACGTGCCTCCTTGCCTGGGCAGCCACTGCATGGGACTGCTGTTACTATGTCGGGGTCAGCTCTTGCACTGGTGTTTGTAGCTGGTAAGCCTCTGGTATTTTGAGAGTCTATCCTGAATGAAGGAAAATGATTAACCTAAGCTATTTGAAGGCATACGAAGGGGCCTCTCTGCCAATTCTGGCTCTGCTACCCGGCTCCTCCTTGACTTTGGGTAGGTCTTTTCTCAGAGGTGGTGACCCATCTGTGCAGAGCTAACAGCTTGGCCAGCTCGTGGATAAAGCAGCAGTAATACCCCCAGCACCTGCTGATCTGTTTGGGGCTGAGCTGCAGCCATTCAGGGCCTGTGGATGTGAGGAAAAACTGCAGTGGCTCCTTGTGACCTGGATGTCATCTCACCGCTGGGAGGCAATTCTGGACCCAGCCATCAACAGGCAAAGCTGGAGTGAGCTTGTGTGAGCTGGTCCTACTCACCAGAGCCATCAGCACCTTCCAGGGTGGTGAGGCAGAAAGCTGACAAGATACAAACATTTGGAAAGTAAGAGTTATAATTGAATACACTTGAGAAAGGGGAGCTGCTTCAAACCGAGAAGAGTTCATGGAGTGTAATAATCACCTCGACTGCTTGGCCAGAGTCAGGGGAGGGTTGGCTCTTTAACTCTGCTTAAATAGAGTGGAAGTTGTGTGATTAATGCTCCATAAAACTCTCTGGAAATCCCTGTCTTAAAGTTTAAACATCTTGAAAGAGGAGATGTTTCCTGTTTGCAGCCTCTGGAGAAGGCAAGTAGCATTGGAGCGTGATCGTTCAGAGGGCTTGAAAAGGTGAGGGCTGTACAACATTTTTCTGTGGCTCCCGTTGAAACTATTAAAACCTCCAGAATATAAGGCCTGGTGGGGCGTTTCTGAGCTGGTGTGCTATTCCTCCTCTGTGGCATGGGAAAGGAGCCTGGGGATTTGGCTGCATGCAAAACAGCCCCGTCTTTTCTTTGTAAAACTGCCTTCCAAGTGGGCACAAACCTAAATTCAGTAATGGAGCCTTATAGCAGGGCACTGTTGGGGATGTTTTTGAGAGGGGGAGGAAGAACAAGTTAGCTATAATTTGACAAAATAAAAAAGGCAGAAGACATTTGAATGCAAGAAAAATGAGCGTTGACACTAGCTAAGAGCCTACCATTTGATGTCAGGAAGTCAATAATAAAGTATAAAGAGCAGCAAGCTTCAGCAAACTCCTGCATCCTTTTGCTCTTTAGAAAAGGTAGTGAACTTTATTCAACTTCCTCAGAAAGTGCCGAGGTAGCCTTCTTCCGTAGCCCGGCTGAGCAGAAGGTTGTGGTGGCTGTCCAAAAATCAACAATCTCTCCAGGCTTGACCTTTTAAAATCCTAGCTTTATTCTCACTTGTCTTCAAATTCATTTATGTGCAAAAGAGCACTTGGAGTTAATCTTGTAGTTTCCTCTCCTCAGGTTTATCTCTATAGGTTGCATAGGTAATTAGTAATCAATAGTGCTCACGAGAGCTGCATTTCTAAAAGAGAAGCAGATCCACAAAGAAAAAATTCTGTTCAGTAGTTTTATCTGATTAACTAAATGTTGTTAGATCACTACCAGCACAAAACAGGAGAGTTATTGAGTAAGCCTAATGGGTGCTCTGTCTTTATAAGCGATTGAAGCTTGCTCTGAAAGTTATGCTGCAACAGAGTTTGAATAATTTTAGCTAAAATGAACAGAAATGAAAAATGTAACTATTGCTTTTCCAGAATCTATATGCTGCATGTTCCCAGGAGGATATAGGAACATTATCTATGCTGATTAAATTCACATCAGTGGTTTTGTAAGTGTGACTTACGATAACCACATAGCAGTGCTTCCCAGCAGTGCCTTATTTCACCAAGTGCCATACTCAAATCCTGCAGCCAGTGACAAGCTGAGAGTAACAGGCACGCTGGAGCAGCTGGCAGTCCTGTGTCCAGAGGTAAGCAAAGCAAAGGGGTTATAATTGCCCCCCAAAATCATAGCGCAGGAGGTCACTTGGTTTCAGCTCTTCATTTTCCAGCTCCACCCTGGCAGACCTGAGCCTGTGGTGCTGAGGACGCCACCCGTCTCTGCACCTTGCTCTCCTGCTGAGCAGGGAGCTGCTGCTGGTACTCATCCTGGTAATCAAGATCGTGCTGCCTATTTTTATCAGCAGGCCTTTCATTAATTCAAATTAATAATTTTGTTAACTCAGATTTGTCAATCTACCAACATGAACTGGCTAATCAACAACTGCGAGACCTCGTGGAGGGAACTGAGGCCTGGTGTTTTTTTTCCCCCTTTCAAAGCAATGTTGGTTTGACTCAATTAAGTTTGTGAGGTGCAGATTGTATGCTGATCCAGCATGTGTGTCTCTTTTTGGAAGAGACATGACTCGAGCAGGCAGTGTATGGACTCAGCAGAGCACTTCAGGGAGATAAAATATATATTTCAGTCAATAAGATCTTAAGCGTGCATAGAGCTGCTTCACTGAACCTTAACAATCACTGGTAGCGTGATAAAGGCTCTAAATAGGGTACTTATCTACCAACTTTTTAAAAAAAAAAAAACTTGGAGAACTGTTCCAGAATGACTTGTGGGGTGGGAGGTGCTCGACCCCTCAGCCCAATGCCAGTGGGGAGGTATTAACTCCACAGAGGTGATTGCTGATGCTGGCACTGTGTCCTCTGGGACGTTGTGCATCAGCCTCACCTGCCTTCTAAATGGCCCTTCCCAGAGATGGGTCTGCTCCAGAACAATGTCCCCTAGCTGGTGTTTCAGTCCGTATCCTTGAACCTTGGTATGGGTAACTGGTGTCCTCTGAAGACCACCACTTGTAGAGACTGAATAATCTCCAACTCCATTGTGTTTGGTTCCTGTGTTACTTTTTTCTTCCCAGCTGTTCCGTTGCACCATTATTCACTGGCATCTTACAAGCTGCTTCATCTTCCTACCGTGTGCTGGGAATAGTCAGCTGCAGTCCTTACTGTCAGCCGTGCTTGGTTCGGGAAGGGAGTTGTCAATGGCAGCGGGCACAATCCTTGAGCCTACATGGAGCTGCTGCTGTGGCTGTAAGGGTGGGGACCCCAGGCAGGAGCTCTGAAACCAGATCAGTGTGCTTTGTGGTGGGACCCATGGACTTGGGTATTCACAACCTACTAATATGCAAAAAAATCTAATTACAAGTCAGCTTGCTTGAGTTCTCTGTGACCTCTTGTCTGCTCCTGTAGTTTTGAGGCTTTCTTTGCTTGCTGACTTAGTTTCTTATTAAGCACTATGCTGGGAGCGAAGATGTCGTGCGCATCTCACTTGGCTCAGCTGCTGCTTCTCACACCTGGTGGGATGCGGTTTTGTTTTGCACTGGGTGTGTTGCAAGTAAATACTTCTTAGGAGGGAATAAAAATTTGAAATTAAAAAAATAAAATTAAATATTAAAGCTTAGCTGGCAGTGGTAGAGTGAAATATTTTCACACTGAAAGAGTTGCAGGACTATTAAAGTCCTTAAGGTATTAAAATGATATTTTTTCCTATACCTTTACAGCAAGTTAAAGAATAAAATAGATCAGTAAGAGATGTTATTTATAGAGTCCAGCAGGTTGTCAAATAGTATCTGTCTGGAAGACAGCAAATTAAGATAGCATAAAAGTGTATAAAAAGAGATACAATCTTTATTAGAAGTTTCTTTCCTGGCCTATTATGTTAAATCAGATTCCCATATATCAGTGTAAATTCAAAATAAGATCAGAAGTTCTATAAAGAAAACAACCTGGAGGTCTCTATTTGTGTGATTATTCCTTTCTCTCATCGAAAATCCTTATGAACTTCTTCCCTCTAAATCAAGTCGAGTTTCCAAATCCCTTTAATTTTGTTATGAATTATATTCTGTGAAGATTTTTTTTTCTATCTTGAAAGGTTTTTCTGGCAATGATTTCCTTTATAGCGTGAGAGAAAAGTAACAAATCAGATGATAGTATGGTCTAAAAATACCTCTCTTAATTTCCTAAATCTCAGTTACTAATGAACCTGAAAATTCAGTATAAAGAGTAAACATTTATTTAAGTCATATTTGAATATGGTTTTTCTTTGTTTGGAATTTAACATGTAATTCTTAAGGCTATCCTTTTATTTCTCTTTTGTTATCACTTGCTACTTTATTATGTAACTTAAGGGAGAATGGACATTTTAAAAGCATTTTGTATTATTTTAGCTTTGACATAAAAAAAAAAAAATAGAAATTTCTTAATATAGAAAGATCTCTACCAGGCCACTAAACGTGGTGGTACAGCTGGTTGTACAGCACTTCCTAGTTCAGATCTTTATTTTAACACAATTGTAAATGACAAGGAGTTGTAGTGCTGTGCTGCTTGATTCCAGTATTCTGTAGTTTTGTTATGAATTCTTTTTGGTGAGACTATTTTGGGTGCAAATAGAAGTGAATTAGAATATACATTTTTATTTACTACGTATCTGTATGTGAGAAGGATGTGATTTTTTTTGGAGCAATATGTACATGCTGAAGTTTTCTCAGTGTTAATGAAGTTAGTGTTGGAGAGAGATGTTGGTGCTCGAGCCCTTCCTTTCTTTTGCAGCCGCACTCTTCTGACATAAGATGCTATTTGCAAAGTCTAATTTATTATAAATGTGTGTGTGGACTTCAAAGGCTTTTTTTTTTTGGATAAGGGAAGTATTTTTGTCTCTTCATGATAAACATTTTCCAATATTTGTGTATATCCCTTTAGATATGTCAGTCATCTAGATTTTTTTTTCTGAAACTGAACTTTTTCTACTGAATGAGAATTCTGGAGTTCTTGCTGGAATTCAGAGCAATACTGGCACATGACTTTCAGTGTTATTTCTTCTCGTGCTGTCCTGATTGCACATATCAAAAAGTCCTTTTCAACTATCAGACCAAATCTATCCAATATGTGCTAAGATAAAAGGGGAAGGAAAGAACAGAAGACAGACAGAAGGACGTGACTTGCAGCTGCCATGCCTGGGCCTCAAGCTGTCAGTGAGGTTTTTCTTTCTCTTACTGAGAACATGCAAATCAATTAGGCCACTTTTGACCTTCAAAAATTAATTCCTGACCTCCCAAATCCTCAGTTTCTGCAGAAGTACAACAGTGCTGTGAAACACTTTAATTCTGTGACTCTTTATTAGGAAGTAGAAAGCACTGTACAGCCCTGGGTTGGCCTGATCATTAGAAGATCAGCTCTCAGAGGCTGTGATAATCCAGTCCCTCACTGTGCCTCTTAGTCTTTAAAGTGTGCTAAATGGGATGTACCAATTACTGCATGAAAACCTTTGCTTTTATGTGCTTTAGGCCATTTACTGGCACAGTGCTGCATATTTTAAGGCCCTTCTCGATGGCCTTTGTGTACTTATTACACTCAATCTTGAGGAAGGTCCAAATTTTGTTGTTTGTATAGTTGAAGTCTTAACAGCCTAAATCAAGAATCGATAGATAGCATCAGATTATACATGTATATATTATGGGAAAGAGATATACATCTGTCCAGGAAAGACTTACATAATAGTGCATTTAAGATACTTATCCACATGTAGTTTCTACCTTTTTTTTTCTTGCATTTTGCTTTTGCCTGTGCTCTGTCTCACACGGGGTGGCAGTGGGACCTCATGGTGAACCTCCCCATTGAGGGACCTTTGCCAAGAGGAATGAGGTATCTATGCAGGTGGTCGCACCAGGACCCACCTGGAGGCATGTTTGCTAACATGCTTTTGTATCTCTTTCTTCATGGGTCCTCTACTCCACATCACATCCCAGTTTACAGCGGCTCTTAGGAAAATTAATAAGAAAAAGAAGAAGTGTATTACCCTGAAAGCCTGCTTTGTGCAGCTCTAGGTCTGTGTTATTGAACTGGCTGTGGGTGAGCGGCTTGTAGCCAGGGGTCTTCTCTGCTAGCCTCTGCCCATCTCTTGGACCTGCACCCTGCTATGCCACGTCCCAGATCCCCCCCTTCTCACTGCTTGTCTGCTGGCGCACCAGGTCTGTATTTCTCTGTACTGTGTGGGAGTTGTAAATACTTCATCGTACATATAAAAATTCTTGTTACTGCTATTTGTATGAAGCAATGGCTGTACTGCACAGAGCAAAACAAATGACCTGTGAGCAGACTCCTGGTCAGTTCGTGTGACCATAACTGTAGTTTTTCTAAGCAAAACCAAGCTGCAAGGTTAGGCAGAGCAGCCTGACAGCTCCTCCTGCGGCCTTACAAACCTGTTACTAAGCTTATGGCAATGCAGGGGTACGGGGCTGCTTGGTTACACGTGGTGACGTGCCTCAGATCAGATGTAATGTGCAGAGCCACAGGTGTTCCTGTGTGTGAATTCATAGCGATGTTTTTGCTAAAAACAATGGCAGAGATGACACTGCTAGAGTTGTTATGAGAACCTGCAATGATTTGTGCTAGTAATAGCAGCTACTGCTTCACTTTGTAATGTACCACCATTATTTCCTTGGAACAAGGAGAGGAAAAAATACTCTGTAAATTCTATTGATTTGTATATATTGGTTAAAAACTGCAAATTTCTTTCTGTAAACACTGCTAATGCTATCATGGGTTTCTGATACAGATGAATGGCACACCAGTATTCAAATGTACAATATACTTTAACCCTGGTGTGAAGGAGCTCTGGCATTGGGATGTTTTCATCCCAGGCTTTTCCATTTAAGATGTGCGGTGGTATCGAAGCTGTCATTAGCAGTACAGCTTAATATCTCTGGAGCAGCTGAGGAGGTGGCTCTGTCCCAGAGGTTTTCGATGCTCTGCCATCGCTGCTGGCCAGGCAGCTCAGCACAGTGTTTATTCTTTCTGCAGTAAGCACAGTCTGTCATGCAAAGGATTATGACTTCAGGCAGGGCCCTTGGTACAGCTGTTGCGTGCTTTCACCCCCCTGATCTGTCTGGGATTTGCCTTATCGGCCTTCAGCTGCCAACAGCTAATTCAGGGCTTAAACTCAGCCAGTGTCTGGCCTCAGCCTCCCTCTGTGCCCGAGGGGGGTCCCATTAATGCAGGGTAACAGGGAGATCCTTACAGCCTCTCCAAAATGCCTCTGAGGCTGTCACCCTTTAGAGCGGCTGATGGAGGGCCCTTGGGATGGGGGCACCTGCCTTTGGCGGGTTTAGCCTGTGGGTTATAAAGGGAGCTCTAATAAGGAACTCCAAAACCTTTCACATCCTACTGTAGCTCAGGCTAGGTGAGAGAGGTCTCATTCACTCACTTCCCAAAAATTCCTGCAGTGGTGCAGAGCACACAACTCAAACGTGAAGGAGGTTGTGCTCAGAGGTACTGGGTAAGTACTCTTCCTGAGGAGACCATTACATGGGCAGCAGAGATGAAGGGACCCTTTGTTTTTATGTGGAATAAGGCATTGCTGTGTTCAGCCAGGCTGTACGGGGTAGCAGCAGAGCCTGGGAGGTTTCCACAAGTGTGCCAGGAAAGCTGGGGAGCAGACCTGGAGCAGGATCCTTCCCAGGATGGGTTTTACAGCATCAAGATTTATAATAAATGGCTTGATGATGTGTGTGTTTTTTTCTTTTTTAATTCTAAAGTTGATTACTGCCAAAAGAGGGATTACAAAATAGCAACTAATGAGGTCTCACGGGCCAAGCTGATACAGTTTGAGCCCCTTCAATGGGATCCCAGGGCACACTGCAGTTGCCTTCCCTGTACGTCAGTCCATCCTGCATGGGTGTGATGAGGGTGGGAGCAGGCTGAGCAAAGGGAGCTGAGAAGTGTGCTAACACACAGTAACTATGCCGTTAGAGAAAACTCAGGTTAGAGTTGCAGCATGTGCAGTGTCCCTGCTAGACGTGCAGATCGATTTGAGGCATAAAGCAGCTGTTCAGCACAGCACAGCGCTGTTTATCACCCGCTGGTTCCACCCCAGCTGGCAGTCAACCTTTTTGCACTGTGGTGCTGGGGAAGCACGGAGCTGTGTTTTGCAGGGTTGTTTTGATTTCTGTTGCGTTGTTCTTCCAACTAATTGCATACGGTGCTGCTACAGTTGGTTTATGGAAAATGCTGTAGAAGAAAATTGCTGTAATGATAGAAAACCATTAGGAAATGGCTCTTATGATAGCTTTCTATGGGAATTTTCAGGTATATTTAAAGGCGCCTGTGTTCTGCATGGCTTAAAAGCTTTCTGAGAGGAGAGCTTTGCAGTCATTAATTTAGAGGCTGGAATCTGGGCTGAGACTGCAGCAACCCTGTTTGTAATCCAGCAGTTTTGGTAGTGTCAGATACTTGTGTGAGAGGTGTCATTCAGCAGGTGATCACGATGGTGAGAGAGCCAAGGTCTGCAGGAAAACAGTCCTCTCCTGACAAGACAGGAAAGAATGGAAGAAAACTTTGGCATTTTGTCCTGAACATAACTATTTATTTGGGCTGGGGATAGTTGTTCTGGGGCCATGGGTCAATGGTGCAATAAACCAGGCTTTGGTTTTTGCACTGCCTGATACAGAGGACCTCCTGCATGGAAGAAAGCAGTGGCCCCATATAAACTCACAGCCACTTTGATGTTTTTGAAAGCTTTGCCTTCGTGCTGGTGAGCCCTGTGCAGGATCGGGTGCTGCCTCTCCTTTAAGGGGACCACTTTTACAAGCAGCAAGAACCTTGTTAAATCCCTCCATTTTTGTGCTCTGACTAATTCTGCAGAATTGGGACCATATGCTCACATCTGAGGTGGGTTGTGTTGGTGTTAATAGATAGTCTAGAGAAAAAATTACCAGCATTGGTATATTCTGTAGCCTCAACTTGAGTATAGCATAGTTCTGTTGACACATGGACACGATATTGAAGGAAACAAGTAAAAGAGGGTTTCATTATTATTTTTGTCACATCCCACCTTTTGCAAGCAATTCTAATCCCACAAGGGTTAATACATCCCTGCATTCCCTCTATTCAGCCATAGTTCTCCATCTCCTTCAAATTCTGATCAAATAACTTCAAGTTATGCCTGGAGGAATTGATCCCACCTTCTGTGCGGCACGGGTGGCACTTGTGGCCGAGTATTTGTATATCTGAAAGCTTGTCCAACTCTTCCAGTTAGGTTGGTCTAATTAAAGTTTCTGCCTCTTCTAGGCACAAGCAAAACAAATCAGTTGTTGCTTAACTAGAAAGCAGGTTAGTGACCTGACAAAGGAATGGTGTTCCTGAAACTTTGCTTATATTTTGCAACTCATCTCATTGGTCCAAAAATACTTTTATTTATAAACTTTTTTTCCTATGGGTTTTCATGGTTACAACAAAAATACATTTTGCCATTATTGTAGAGAGCTTTGTGCTCCCTAATTTCTCCACTTATCCCAGTCAGGATGGACACCCACCTCGCTGGAGCAACTCTCCATTTCCTGCTGTGCCCCTGTCCTATTGCAATAAAGCAGAGGAAGCCAAAGCTTTTATAGATGTTTTGTGGTTGAACTGAGGGCCTATAGCATATACCTATTTTAAAGAAATACCTGAGTCCTTTTTATTTCTGGTGTCACTTTCATCCAGGTGCTGCAGAAACTCTAGGCAACTGGGCATGCTATCTTATGTAACACAAGGTGAAAGCCAGTTAGCGTAATCCAAGTTAATGTTTGTTCATTTCTGTGCTGTAGCTGCTGCAGCAAAGGAAATGATAGTAAGCAGAGGTCTTCTTTTATTAAAAAAAAAAAAAAAAAAAAAAAAAAGAATAACACACACAAAAAGAAATTTATAAGAATTTTTTAATCAGTGGTACTGAGTTTTGGGGAGGAAAAACCCACCACTCACTATGTGTTCTGGCTTGTTCAAGGAGAAATACCCCACCACCACCCCCCAAAAGCAACACACACAATTCTATGTGTTTGTCCTTGTGTGTTGGGTCTGTCTGTAATGCAATGCCTGCATTGGTGCAAGGGCGAGGACTTGGTCACACTCTGTGCCTCTCCTCTGAACAGGCAGGGAGCAGACGCTGCTGTTGTGTAGGCTGAAGTCAGATTTATTTCCAAGGAAGAACTTTGCTCTGAGGCTCTCCTTGTACCTAGAAGCTGTGAGTGCTGCAGGCTATGCTGGTGGGGAGATGAGCAGCTGTGCTGGAAAACACCACCCCAGGCACTACTGCAGAGAAGAGGAGTGAAGGAAGCTCACGTGTAAGAGGAAAAGGGAAGAGACAGACCAAGCACGGATTTTGCAGCTCTCAGTGGGGGAAGAAAGGCTCAGCTCAACCCATGTGTGGAAAATCATAACATCCTCACCCTGCAAAGTGAGGGAGATGACAAACTGCATTGGGTCTCCCAGCACTGCCTTGCAGTAACCTGGAGCCAGGGCAAACCAGGGAGGAAGGACATCCTGGCCTGGGAGTGCCTCTTAAATGCATGCTAGTGCTCGAGAGATGTCCAGATCCTTTTGAATTGCTTTCACATTCCTGTGTAAATTAAGCCACTGAAGATGCAGAAATCAGGAAAAATAAATGTTGCTGTGCTTTTGGGGGGAGTTGGTTTTTTTTTGTGTGTGTGTGTGTGTTTTTTTGTTTGTTTGTTTTTTAGGAGAATTCAGCTTCTACTTCTGAAATATCCAGGCTTTCAAAAGAAGTTAGTAACTTGGATGCTTGAATATCTAGTTCTAGCTTCTCTTTGGATGAGGTAGGATGTCAGTTTTTGTGTATTTTGAACTCCTTACGGGTAGCTAAAGTGTGTTTAAAAGCTTCAGTTATTTTTGAATTCTGTGGATACTGTAAAGTTCTTGAAAATTTCAGCATGTCTCTCCTTGGGTTTGCTGGTCTGTTCCTTTGAATCACATCCAAAATGCTTCTGCATTCATGGGATTTGATTTGACCTGAAAAGTTTATTCTTACGAGGTGGTACTTTCTTCAGCCTGCTGTTGTTGTTTAGTTTCATGTTTTTGCACAAAAACTTTAACTCAGTTTTACTACTGTCCTTGGTAGGAGCTGGAAATACAACACACAGTACTAAAATGCTTGAAATAATTGTCACATTTTTCATATCTCTAACCTCCCCTACCAATTTAAAGCACTTCTATAATGGAATCAGCATCTTCTTCATCTTCATAAAATGACATATGAAGAAAAAATATTTAGAACTGTGTGAAATTATGAGCTCAATCATTGTTATACTGTCTTGTGGCTCCTTCCCCTCTCCAGATGGTCTTTTGCTTCTCCTGCCAAGTTCACCCAGCCATCAGGAGACGCCAGATTAGATATCTTTTGCCAAAAAAAAATATATTTTTGATTATAGGCTTATTAAAAACACAACAAAAAAAAAATCAAGAGCAGCAACAAGAACAAAAAGGAGCTTGGCACACTATGGTGTGGTGATTATGTATCTATTAATGAGGAGGAAGATGAAAAACAAGAGTGTTCCTGAGATCCTGTAAAATGCTCCGTGATGAAAAATAAGCCAAAGCCAGCCCAGTCGTGGTAATAAAAACAATAAAAGATATGTGGAAAAGAGGACTGTAGAAAGTTTGAATTAATTTAATTTAGGAAATCACTGTGCTGTTTAAAAAATGTAAATGAGAAACGAATGGCTGTATAGGAATAGAACATAAGGAAAAATGAGGAAGGGAGCTCCCAGGTTGGATGATAGCTGACTCCTTGTTATGATGGCAACAAATGCCTAGCTGCCTTTCGAAGCCGATGATGTGCCATCACAGCAAGCAGGCATCCAGCCCCTGCTGTCAATTTCTCCTATTCCTGGGTATTCCTGAGAATTGTTTTGCCAGAGGCAGGAAATTGCTCTTTGGCAAGCATTAATCAGGAACGCCTGGTAGATGCTGAACTACCAGGTTGAGGTAGGGTGTGTTGAGTGCATCACTAACGAGCTGTTAGGGGCAACTGAGGACATGGGCCAAAGGCTAGATCAGTCCCCATTCCCCTGGGGCTGGTGCCATTTGATGTGAATAGGGCTGTCTCGTCCAGGTTTTTGAAGGACATCGCTCCTGCTCCGTGCCAGCACAGGGCAAAGCCCAGCGCCCTGCTGCCTGCTCCCAGCCCAGCTCCTCGTGGGTCCAGCCCTAAAGTGGATGGCCTGCCTCAGTGTCCAGCTGTAAACTAAGTCAGTGTCCCCTGTACTTGTGCCTTGCTCCCAAATCCTGCCCCGCTTTTGCAAAAATCATGTATCGACAGAGAAGGTTATTTAGAGAGGGGTTAATGAGATATGGCCCAGAATGTTCCAAAATGCAGCCTCCAAACCAATTGCTAATTAGGCACTGGAGCCACTAATCTAATTTTAGCCAGTCACTGAATTTATTCCTGGCGGAATAAAATGCACTTTAAATCTCATTTAAAAGCCACTGAGATACTCTTGACAAATTAAAATATGAAATTAAAAATATATTTAGTTTGTTTCTGCATCATTAAAGTAATCCTTGCTGCTGCTGAATCAAACCCCATGCCTTCGCATTTTCACTTTGGAGCCTGTGTTTGCTGCTGAAGTTATGAGCTGTGCCCTGTCACCCTTCCCACATCTTGTAAAATGTGTGTGCGGGGCTGTGCGGCTGCCTGGGAGCAGGGCAGGGGGATGCAGGACCAGGAGGGGTGCAGCCGTCGGGCAAATGTGTGTGGGGTAATATGTTGGTGAGAGAGGGAGATCTAAATGAATAGACATAAAACAGCATGGAAACAAGAAGCATAAAGTGGCAATCTTAGTGCCAGCTAAGCTTGTAGTAGAAGAAAACTGTAAATAAAAGGAGAATAACTCTTCCTATCACCTACATACTTGACTGGCTCTTAGTAGCAGCTTACCTCTTGGCCAAACTAACCTCCTTTGCGTGCGTCAATCCCAGCGTGGCACGGATGGGATAAATGCTGTGGTTTCTGTCTGCAGAGCAGCTCAGCATGCTGTGTGCTGGTGCTGTGCTGCAGCTAGATGGCACAGTCACCTCGCCTCTGTGCTCGGGCTGGCAGCCTGGTGTGGCACGAGTAAGTCTGAGGGGCTCAGGGGCTGTGCCCTACCTGGGCACTTTACCCATAACCTAAAGTATAATTCAGCTTCTGGTAAAGACAGCAGGGGGCTGAAGAGTCCTAAGCTTTCCCTGGGCTGGATGCTGCTGCTGCATCCTTCTGGTCCTAACCGTTACCGAGCTCTTGGCTTCAATTTGCATTTGGATAATGATGGCAATTTAAAAATTTGCAGTTTCAAGAATTACGATAGGCGGAGTTTTCATCCGGTGTGGTTGCAGGACTTGCCTGCAAGAAAACAGGGGGAACTGTTGGTAAACTGCTTTTGGTGGGGGAGAAAAGCCCAAACTGGGCACCCCAAGTGCTGAGCTGGGAAGGCACGTGTGGCTGCTGCGTGTGCTTCTAGCTTGCTGGCGTTTCAGCCGTGGCAGCGATAAGCTGCAGTGTGCTCAGGGCCAGACCTGTTTGATCTGCCCTTATCATGAAAGGAAGAGATGTCCGGGGGGCGAGGGGGTTTGCGAGGGGTCAGCTGGCAGTGGGAGAGAGGAGGAGACAGGGTGGGGGGACTAAAAGCCATCCACTGAAATACCACAAAAACAGTGTAAAGAAAAAAATGCAGAGGAGTCTGGGGTCAAAAAGTACTGCTGGATGGATCCTGTCTACTTCTTTTTTCTTACCCAATGAAGAAAAAGGTGGCAGAGAAGTCTCACCTGTGCAGCAGAGGCAATCTTTAACTGGAAGAAATTCATAAAAAGTTCTGCCAAGAACTATTTCTGTAAAATCTTGCTTTCCCCTATTGCTGGGGGAGTAACAAAACAGCTTTCCTGGTAAATCAAAGAGCTAAATAGAAACATAAAACCATGCTTAATGTCTGTTTTTTATATATATAATATATATACACACGTGTGTGTATATATTTAAAATCAGACCAGACGACTGAAGTTCCCTGCTGAATGTTTCTTGGGGAGGCGGGGTTTATTTATTTATTTTAAGCTGGTTTGAGGGAGAAAATCAGAGTAGCAACACTTTTGATATTTGCTACAATTCAGCTCCATTTAATGTATGGTACAAAGATCTCGTGAAAATCTCATAATGAACAAGTACAAAATGCCTTCTCTGTTGTGCTAGCTCCCAAAGAAGGTTACCATGCATAGATGCACATTTGAAAGAAGCAATCCATTTAGAAATCGTTTTCCCAGCGATATTAAGGGTCGGCTGAAATTGCCCTCTGTGAAAACTGGAGAAGTTTGGCCATTGCATATCTTGGTGCCCAGATATTCCTGTAGTGGTGCAAAATAAATAAAATGGAAAGCTTATGGCAAGTGAAAGTGAGTATAAAACATCAAAATATTTCCCAGGAATGTTCTGCAATCATTTACTATTTTTTAGGCTTGCAGTGCTCTTTGAAAAGCTGCTGCGAGGCCGGGACATCTGTGGTGGTTTTACTGTGCTGGGCAGCTAAACACCACGACTGCTCTCTGTCCTCCTCCTTAGATGAGGAGGGGAAGAAGTAAAGCAAAGAACAACTCACGGGTTGAGATAAGGATAATTTAATTAAAGGGAAATAATAATAATTAAAGAAAGATTATTATGAACTAAACAATTTAAAGGGGAAAAATAGGGGGGGTAAAGGGGAAAAGGGAGGGGGAAAGGAAAAAAAAGGGAGGAAAACAAACAGACAAAACAAATGAAGGCTATGTGGAAGTGCAGAGGAAAGGAATTACTCTCTACTTCCCACAAATGAGCGATGATTGACCACGTCCTTGAAGCAAGGCCTCAACGCACACAGCCGGTGTTCGGGAGGAGGACCGAGGTTTTCCCAACGAGAGCCCACCCCTCCCCTTCCTCCTGTTCCCACCTTGTATTGCTGAGTGTGACACCGCATGGCATGGAATATCCCTTTGGTTGGGTTGGGTCAGCTGCCCTGGGGATGTTTCTCTGCTCACTTTTTGCCCACCCCTAGCAGGGTCAGAGCAAGGCCCGGTGCTGTGCCAGCACTGCTCGGCAGCCACACAGCCCTGCTGTGATCCCACTGCTGTTCCAGCTGCAAGTGCAGAGCACAGCACTGTGTGGGCTGCTGCAGGGACGGGTAACATCTCAGCCAGACCCAGTACGACATCAGAGCACAACAAAGAGTGAACACATCTCCTGTGGCTCCATGCCGATGGGAGCTGTTGGGCAGCACACTGCGGGGGCTGTTGCTTCTCTGGTAAGAGCAGAGGAGGAGGTGGAGAGGGAAGAGGGTGGATGTGAAGATGTTTTGCTGTGGTGCTAAGAGCGTTGCTGGCTTGGGTACAGCCCAGATTTTTCTCAAAAACATGGTGGCAGAGCAGTTGCTTTCAGTGGAGGCTGGTGGTGCTGGTGGATTTCAGAGGTGGTGAGGCAGTGGTGGGGAAACCTGGAGCGTTTTGGCTGGGGGTACCAAGCCTTGGTCTTGAGGAACACTCCTTGCAAAATGCCTGTGGGATGTCTGTCTCCTGTTTGGTGGTTCCTCCAGTGCTCACGTCTGTTTGCTTGGAAGGTGCCACTGCCCAGATCGTCTCTCCCAAATCCTCCAAATCCTGACTCCTGGTTTTACTATCCAGGTGCAAAGCCCATCGACGTTAATTAATGTTTCTTAGAGCATAAAGAATTAAGTCCCTTATGTGGGAGATGTGAGGAATGATAAACTCTCATTTCATCCTGAATATAGTTGTATGACTTTACATTATAATTATATATATATACATTAACTTGCTGAGCTGTTTTGCAGCAAATGGGGTATAAACTGCATTAATTAGATGAAGAAACCTCATAAAATTACTTGGGATAGCAGAGAGCAGCAAGATGACTGACTGTCCCGATGGCTGCACTTTGAGGAGCATTTTATACGATGGCGAAGGTGCTCACAGGGCAGGGTGCAAGGAATGGCTGCAGCTCTGAGTGCTGCCCCAGCACCTTCACGGCACAGTCTGTGGGGTGCAGAAGAAATGTTCCTGTACGGCCATGCAGCCACCTTGCCTTTGCACAGATCTTAACACAGAGCAAATGTGTAACTAGCAGAGAGCAGCCGATTAGTTTGGATAATTTACAGAGCAAAGTAAGTAGCTATTGATGCCCTGAGTCTGGAGGACCTGGGCTTTTTTAATATTGATTCCTCCACAGCTGCGGTATAGCTGGCTCCAGGCATTAAAAAAACCCCGAGTCAGGTCCAAAAATCCATGAAATTACCTTCAATTGTGAAATTTAAAATGTTGTTAATAACTTTGAGTTCTGTTTTTACTTGCTTTCTGGGCTGCGAGCCTCCTAAATGTGCTTGGGTTGGGGTTTTTAAGCCTGTGCAGCAGCTGGTGCTGAGGCAGCGCTGAACTCGCCTGCCCCGAGCTGTGGCCGATGCTGCTGTGTGCCGGTGGCTGTGTGTGACAAGCTGCCTGCAGGAGGGGAAGATGTCATGCTGGACTTCTCCAGGATTGTTTCCTAAATAGGGAGCAAACCCAGGCAGTGACTGCCCCAACCTGGTCAAGATGAGTTGTGGTTCCGAGCTGGGTGAGTGGCACTGAGATGGCCTGTTGAGCTCCTCGTCCGGGTGCTCTTTGCTCCTTCAGGCCGGGTGCAGCACCAGCATGGCCAAGCGGCTTGCAAAGCAGAGCAGGCACACTTCTGCATCTCACTGCGTGGGCTGGGTGTGAGCACCCCCGGGGCACCCAAGTGGAGCAAGACCCTGAGAAATCCACGTGGTAGGGGTGTGCACTGACTCGATATTCTGATGCTCTCCTCACCTGTAAAGCAAACATCCTTTCTGTGAGACTTTTTTTTTCCTCATTCTGTACAGCTTGCAGCACTTTATTTTTTACCAAATCAGTAAAAATCTTACAATGAAACAAATGTACACGTGAAGGTTATGAAGCAGCGAGTCTCGCCAGTGTAACTTCTGTTGCAGTAATATCTCCATTTAATTTAAAATTTACTTTGGATGGAAACTAGGATTTTTAATTGCAGTAATCTGGAAGCATTTGCATTTCTGTCTTCAAAAAGACTTGCTCTTCCAGGACAGTGAAAACTATGGGGGGAGAAGCCTTATTTTATAGAAAAGGCTTAATACCCATGTCTAAAAATGCTGACTTCACTGTTCACATTAAGATCTTTTTGTGAGGAAAAATTAACTACTGACTAAAGGGTGGTCTTTTTTTATTACCTTGAGTGACCTTCCTATCCTAATGATAGCTTTGCATTAGGTGATACTTGGAAATCTATTGTGACCTTTGTAATTTGTTTCCAGTGCTAAAACTGGAAAATATCCATGGTGATGACTTAAGGGAGTTTTCTGGACATCGTGAAGATTTGAGGTGTGTTTTGCCCCTCCATTTTTTATGAGGGGCTATCTCCGTGCCATTCACCAATATGCGTTTTAATTTGAGGTTCTATTAGAATATTTTTTCTACCAACAGCCTTGGAAGCAGAAGGCATGAAGGTGATGTGTCTCGATGCTCGTAGGCCCTTCTCTGACTGAGATCCGAGCATGAACAACCAAATGGTTTTTAGCAACTATGACAGCAAAGTCCTTCAGTGAGAAGGTGATGACTGGTGGTCGTAAGGTGGAGCACAATGAGCTTGTAAATGGGATTTGATGGCATAGGATCCTTTACAAGAGAGGATTGGATTTAATTACCTAAATGACCCATGTATTCCTAGAAGAAACTAATTAAAGGATTTTTTAGTGAAGTGTGGTAGACATAAGGTGGCAATTACAAATGTATTGATTTTCACTGCTTGAGTGTAGAGAAGACTTCATGGTCTGCAGATGTGTAGAACAATCTTGTCCCAAAGCATCCTTGGGACCCTGTGGGGATCATCATGCTTTGGGCTATGAATAACTGAAAAGTTTAATTCCAGCGCCTGTAACAGCATACAGCAACGTGCCCCTTTTCTGGGCTGAGATGTAGGTTAGAGACACCTGAACTGCTTCCAACTGCTTAGGTGAGCAGGAGCAGGCTGGTCTCAGCTACACTGGGCTTGCCAAAAAGAACAAACCCAACCAAACTTTGCTCCATGCCAGACAGGCACGTTTTGTCACCCAAACAAGGCTTTGAAAGTTTATTCCAGTTTGCTGTATGCATTCACTTCTAAAACGCTTGCTACTTTTTCCATACTCCATTGGTGTTCCAGGTCCTTAATTTAAAGCTATCACAAGAATCACTGGACTCTGTCAACCTGATATCCAGATTTATTATAGTGGGTGGAAGCTCAGGAGAAGCCCAGGCTTTGATTAATTTCCCAGACATCTGCAAACAGTTTCTGGCACAATCAGCCCCAGCTGCCAGCTGGCCAGAGGAGTGCTGGGTGAGCTGGGTCTGCCCTGGGGCTCCAGGATTTCCCAGTACCGATGGTACTGCTACCAACAGGGTGCTGGAGCGAGCAGAGCACCTCTGCTTTGTGGTTAGTTTGCAGCTAGTTGTGACTTTTGGTGAAAAACATCTATGGTGAAAGGGAGAGTTCCTTCAAGGTGGTTAGTGCTGCGAATAGTGACCGCTCTGCTGTATCTGTTCCTTGCTATTCTGTGCCTATCACCGTGCTTCAGGCTGGATGACACGACCGTATTTCATTTTCAGTGTGGTTTTCCAGTCATGCTCAGGTCACACAGACAGAGGTGGGCCATGTTGGAGAAGTGTGTGCAAATCTTTTCACAGCGCTTTTCTTTCATTCTCACTTGTTTGTCCTCACTGGAACACTTGCTGGTCCCCTTGGGAGGAGTGGATGTGCACCTTGTTTGCTGAGGTTTCACGGCAGTTGCGCATCTGGATGGCATAAACAGCAGAGGTCTATGATGGTCCTATATGCCAAGGTATATTAAAAGTCAAATCTAAAGAATATGCATATATATATATATTTAACAGCTGGAGAACTCCCTGAGGACTTCACTCTTGGTTGTCACTTACAAACAGAAGTTGCGGTTCCCTATTACAAGCCTGCCAATGACTTCTGATGACTCTCAGGTCACCAGGAATCTCTGGGGATCTCAGCGGCCAGGTTACCCAAGGCTTGTTGCCCCTCAGTGAGACATTCCAGGAGGAGTTGTACAGTTTTGCTTTTCTAACACAAGTTTATAAACTCCATTTTCATCAGCTTAGCACAGACTGGATTTATTTTTACTTACTGCATTGGAGATTTGTTACCTGCTGTTAATTGGTATCAGTATAATTATCCATGCTTTGTGGATCGTTAATTTGTTGAGATTGTCCCAGTTGGAGAAAAGAAAGTTATTAACCTGTCATGAGATTTTGGGGGGAATATTTGCTATTAGTTCTGTAGGCATATGTGTATTCAATGGCTCTTTGAAGTCTCTCATCTGGAGTAGAGGACTTATGGCATTGCACATCACAATACAAGGGAATTAGTTGTTGTGGGATGGCACTGAGAACATATCTTTTATCTGCATCGATAATAAGCACACAGCCTGCTGATGTACACTTCTAGCATGTGATGATCCACCTCCAGAACATGAAGTTATGGGTGGGAAAGTCTTCATTCAACATCTGGGAAGTTCTCAGTCACATCTGGTTCTTCTGTTCCTGGTAGCCGTCTGTACCAGGATGTTAACGTTGATGTACCTCCTGCTGTTAACAAATGATACCTCGTCTACCATTCTCTCCAATTCTTTCTCTTCAATGAGCATATTTTCCTAATGGCTCAATTAAGCCTTAATGCAATCATGTGATTAATTCCACGTAATGTCATAGTCTGAATAATTCCTTTCCTTAATTTAATTTCGAGATTCTGAAATTCTAATCCACGTCTTTCCTGTGTCCTTCTCTTCTCTCTCTCTCTTTTTTTTTTTTTTTTTTTTTGGTGGTGGTTTAGTATTTTGTTTTCTGGGAATTCTTAATCCATTCTTTTTGATTGCAGTGCTGGTAGCAACGAAATGAAGATAGAAAGATGCACTTTCTCTAGTATGCAGGTTAAGAATAACCAAAAGAAAACTAATAAAAGGGCTTCAGAAATGATTGAAACTTTGTAATGAAAGAATTGAAACACTCATCTTATGTTTAGAGAGTTCACAGCTGAAATGATTTGTCACAGGAAAGAGGTTTTAGGAGGGAACATGTTCCCATACAAGGAACAAACCTGGACAGCCAGGTATTTGAATAGCTGCTTCTTTGAGAGATGGAAATGTGCAACTCAGTCAACACGGTGATAGGAGCAGTACAAATGAAGAGAGGAGGGAAAAAAAAGAGTCACTACCAGACTTCTTTCTGAGATTAATGGAGTTCTTTGTTTACATCTCATCACTTAAGCAAGGACACATCTCTTGAGTTTTCTCCCCCAGTACCTGCAAGGTGCAGCTTCTCAGGTGGGCTCTTCCTGCAGCAAGCCGTGAATTCCACGCCAGCTTCTGCTGGTGGCAGGGCTGTTTCTGCATTCAGTGATGAACCATTTAAAGTTCAAAAATATGCATTCTTTGTTCCTAATCTGATCGATTTCCATTTTCATAGGCTGGAAGCTCATCCTAGTGTTTTGATGGCCACTGCATGTCCTCATGCATAACAGAAGCTTGGTGCTAGTTAGCAGCTCAAGCAGGAAAATGGTGTAATTTTTCTTTTCCAGTATGTGTGTCAGGGTTGTGCACCCATAAATCATTGTGACTGTGGAGGACAGTCTTTTAATGTAATGACAGCTCTAAGTCACTTTTCCTGTAACTCATGCACCAGATGATGCTTTCCAAAGGTCTCTCCAATTTGTACTGTAACGTTTAAAATCTAGGAGTGTGTTTCCCTTAATACTCCATTTCATATAGTTTTCACCTGTTTCTTCTGTTTGCTGTGAAGTATGTCCTGGAACAATTCAAAAACCAACATTTAAGAACCATTTTTTAATCGCTTTTCTGCAGTCAAAGATTTTTAAAATGCTCAACATGCTAATAAGTAAGAATACACTTTTAGTAACTACTGTGTAAACATTCACAGGCAATGCATTTTAAGGCATGGATTATAAAACATTTAAAAAATCCATTTTATTGGATTAGCTATGCCACTGTTATTGTCACACATAGTCACCAGCTTTTGTCAAATCCATGTGACAGAGGTGGACTCAGCTGCTCTGGGACTTGATATCCATCGAGGACTAGAGGACACCAGTGGGTAATCGGCCTTCTTGTGGCTGAACAGCTGAATGCTGACAAGCAATAGGGCCAAGCGCTTATAATTTTGAAAGTGATTTGCAGTAGTTGCTACTTTAATCATCTGTATTTTTCTCCCGTGACTAACAGCAGTCAGAACAGCACAAATACTTCCCCACTGCATTAATCTGAGTCTCTACAGAAGCCTAGGGTTCAGATGCTGTTTCACGACATACGCTCTCCAGCTGGGTTTGGGTTGCTTATTCTGTGACTCGTCTCTGTCTGCAGGCAGTGCCTTGTCTAGATGCTGAGGGGTTAGAAATAGTGCTAATGGGAGGCAATTATTGAAACATCAAAATGCTAGGAAACTTCTGGGAATTTGTCTGAACACGTTAAATAGCATCTTCCTTTGGGGAGAGATCTGACACAAAATGCCTCTCTTTATTGCCAGGGTACTGCAGCAGAATCCCCAAAGTTGTGCCTTGATATTTGCTGAAATTCTTGTGCGGCTGGAAATGTCAGTAAACTTTGGATACTGTTAATAGATTTCTTGACTCTCCCAAAATGCTCTCTTTGGCTTTCTCACAGATTTAAGAGAGCTTTTTTCTATGTAGAATGGAATCATCTTGAAGACTGAGGAAAAGATAGATGTCTTCTAAAATATTTCTAAAATTATTCTAAAAGAAGACTTAAGCTCTTGTATTATTAAGTGGCAATGTTGCCACAGTTTCTCCTGCAAGTAGTCTCATCCTGTCTTCCTTGATCACTATCTCAGAATCATAATTTATGGATTCCTTCTGTGTGCTCTCAGTTCACCAGTCACAATTATCTTGAAATGTGTTTGAATTATGTGCTATAATCTGATCTGTCTTTCCATAAACTGAAAGGTCACTAATATAAAATTCAAATCCTTCCAGAGATTGGCTTATGTTGCCAGGAGAGGAAACAAAAACAGCATCTCCTCACAGGTGTTTTAAAAGCTTACACGTAGGGGCTGCTGGTGAGGGGCAGAATTCAGCACCCACCCCAATTCAAATGTAGATGTAGAAAATGGGTAGGTCAGATTTCCCAGGGCAAAGGAAGTCTCTCTCCTTCCTCAAGGCTTCGCTGGGGCTCCTTAGGTTTCTGTAGATGTGAGTGTCACACTTGTTTTCATCTGTACGTACCATGGACATGCCAGCATGTCACCCTCGCAGCACGTCCTACTGCTGTGTTCCTTCCAGCTTCTCCAGTTCTTCCTCTGCACTGGGGATGAGAGTATTTAGGTTGTGCTGAACACTTGCTGTGAATTCTTCACCCGCTGTGCTCATGCACAGCTATACCTCCTCCATAAAGGACCTCAAATCATCAGGTGCTTAGGATTTTGATTCTTTCTTTTGACTTCCGTGTCGTAGCTTGCTTGAAAGGAGAGATGTTCTGCCCATTGGAGGTCATCTGGCTACTTCATGCAATTTGGGCCTTCTGATTAGTAATGATTGGTTCTGTAGCAAAGAGAGTATTTGGCTAGAAAAAGGAAAATTATCATAAATATGCATAAAGCACATGGAGGCAAAAAAAGCAATTACTTTGGCTTTAAAAGCTAGAAACTGTTTAGCAGAACAGATGGGTTGCATAAATCTGGCAAAAATGAGGGCATGAGGGATTTGTGTGTGTGTGTGTGGCATTCAGCAAAGGATAAGAAAAGGGTTTGTAAGAATTTATTATAGTTTGTGAATTGTCCATTTTCCTACCCTTTCAGAGTAAAAGTAGTGACTGGGGTCATTAGATAGAGCTCGTTTTGACAGCGTATGGCAACGTGTAGAGTTAGCTATGAAGCTCCCATCAGTCCAGAATAACCAAATAGTTGTTCTTTAGTACCATAAAACTCTCATCTTTTTCAGAAATGTTCTGCTCCCAGCAACATTATGAACAATTTCCATTTCTTAGTCGTAGTAATACAGACAGTGATAGAAATTTTGGTAACTTAAGTGCTTTCATTGCACTTTCCTAGTGTGTTTCTCTATTTTAAATTTTGTTTAATTTCTGTATACGAGCAAGAGCCATTAATCAATTTGTATTCAAAAGTGTTGTATTCAAAAGTGTTGTAAGTTCACTGAGAAAGTGCAGGCAGTTGAATAGCAAGTGTTGGGCGTAAATCTCATCTCTGTAGGCTCTGTCAAAGAGACAAGTGAGAATAGGTTTGACGCGATTGGTGTGTGCCATGCAGCTCGTGCTCCTTCAGCAGAAGTGCTTACAATAACTGTGATGTCTACATTTTACCCAACTGAAGCCCGCAGTCCCAAAGTCTCAAATTCCTACCGACAGAGAAGACCACTGCTGACCAGCAGTAACATCTGTCGGGTTCTGTGCTCACTGCAGGGCATGCTTTGTGCCATCTTGATTTGAAAGCCTTGTGAGAGTCATGTTTTATGTAATAAAATCAGAAGTCATCACAGCTGCTCAGTCTCGTGTTGTATATATGTGCACTTCGGAGGCATTGGCACCAAAAAACAACAACAATCAACAACACAATGATGAAGGACTGGATTCTGTACATCTGAATGGAACATACATGGACCACATTGGTCCAATCCAGCCCTTCTTTGGGTGACATCCAAAATGCAACCTTCTGCGTTGTTTTTCACTTTCATTGCCATGCATCTTTCCCAGGTCAACTTAAAGATCTCTTGAGGAATTGCTCTGTAATTTAGGTGGCTCACAAATAATCACAGGCTTTTTTGTAACTGCCAGCATCCAATATCAGAGCGGTCTTAGCTGGCAGAAACTGCTTCTCTTATGTCAGTCCGCAGTTGTATTTGGGAGATGCAGCATGAACTGTTAAGGTTATGCATTGATTTTAAAAATCTTTGCAATTTTCAGTTTACATTTTTATCCATTTAATTATCATTTGGTTGCATTGAAGTATAAGCGTATAGAAGTTTAAGAGGGCTGTAATTTAATCTTAATTTTATATCAAACAATTAACATTCAATTTCATAGCTAGAAGATGCATGTGCTTTACATGTGAAGCAGGCTTTATAAGCAGTGAGTCTTTGTGTGACAAAATCTAATTCTGCTACTAATAAGCAAATAGGTGGATTTTGTGTCCTATTGATCTCAGAATTACCTGACTGATGCCAAAAATCAATCCAAGACCTCTTCTGAGCAGTCACAAGACAGGATTCTTTTTATTAAGCCTGTCCATGATTTATAGTTTTGCCATTAGTGTTAATGTAGACTTAAAATATCAATACTTCATTCTAACACTTCCAAAGTGGCATCGATTCTTCCTTATCTCAGCTCCTCTTGCATGGACGCTGCCCAGAAATTTTTTTATGGACACCTGGGTACATTTGGTTCAGTCAAGTTACAAATGCCTAAAACTATCTTGTCTGTATTGAAACTTTAATGATGGGCAGCATTTTCTGCAACCATAAGAATGGAAAGATGAAGCCTTTGTGTTTATTAGGTGATTTCTGTTGGAAGTGGTGAGCACAGCTTTCTCTAAGCAGCAGTGATATTTCCGAGGTGAGTTATTGTAGTACCTCATCAGGGTGGGCTAATGTGGAAGGAAATGCACAGGACCACCAAGTTGACAAACAGAAATGCAGCACTAATGAGTGACATCTTAAATGGCCTCTGTTCTCTTGCTACACCAGGCATGTGTTATGTTCGCTCCAGACAGAAAGATGGGCAAATTTGCTTTATAGATAAGCCAGAAGAATGAATAATGATACTCAGAGGAAAAAGTACCTCTCACACAGGCAATTCCTCTGCTGATTCCACTCCCCTTTTTCTGACAGACTTATGCCCTTGCAAAACCTGGGGAGATGGCAGGGAAATGAGTTTTGTTCTTGGAAGTTTATGAATTGTCTCCTTTCAAAATTGCCGAGAAATGAAAAGCCTGCAAATCGTGGCAGGTCAAATGTAAACAGGAAATTCAGATGGCTGGAAAAAAGTATTAGAAGAGCACCCTCAAGGGATGGTCGAGCTGTTAGTAAAACTGGGAAGTCAGAAAAGGAATTGGTGTGGACAGAAAATGTGTAAGAGGTGTTTGGGAATGACACAACCCGCAGAGGAGAGGTCTGAAAGGGATTATATAAATTCATGTGCAGGAATATGAGAACAAGCAGTGTCTGAGGGGATCTCCCATGGCCAACGCTGGAGACTTGCCTGAGCTGGGTGGACTCTGGCTTTGACTCTTTCTGGTTTTTGTCCTTGTGGACTGTTTGTATTCCTCTGGAGGAAGTGAGGATAAGCTCTGCAGGACCAAGCACTGGTGCGGTGCTGTGTGGTTGCTTGTTGACTGAATCTCATGGGTTTATTTCTGGAGAAGCCCCCATAGTGAGCCCAGCACCTTGTCTGTATTCTGTCCGATGGCAAGGGGAATTACTCGGTTTAGTCACGCTAGTGAGTGCTAGTGGTCCTGAGCCCACTAGCAGGTAGGAAGAAAACTGCTAAAAATCCATTTTCCCTCTGTTGTTCCTGTTACCTTTTGTTTACTGTGTTAAAGTTTAAACAACAAAAAAGTCAAAAAAAAAAAAAAAAAAAAAAAAAGTTCACATTTTGATGTGACCATGAGGGATGCTCTGGCCCTTGGAGATTCTGCAGCCAAGCCACACTTCTTTTAAGAAAGACCCAGAGGAGGAGGAGGGACAGTAAATGTCTTCAGGTTTTGCAGTGCAACGTTAGTAGGGACCTGCTGTGAGTAGGGGTCTGCATCAGATTATTTTAAAATCCAGGGTTTCTACACAGAGCTACAAACAGCAGTGAAACCAGGCTGCTTGTACATTAGGTAATGGGGTACTGTACAGCACCGGATGGGAGAAGTTCTCTTCTAAAAGCCATTAATTGGAAAATGTGAGAGGTATCATTGATATTGCTTAATGATGCACATTCGACTTAAAATATTTAGAATCTGTAAAAGTAGAATTAGATTATTTTTTACCCATGCAATTTTACATCTAGTGTTTCAGGCATAAAAAGTATTTCATGCGTCATTTATTTACAATAAATTAAAAATCTCTATTAAGTATTACACTGCTGGAAAAATTGTTATGAATACAAAATTATTGTTATTGCTGCTTTGATGTGCGGCTATCCTGCAGCATAGCATGCATGGGCACTGAGTGATTAAGATCAAAAACATTTTGTTATGGCATAGTCAAATATTTTACTTTAGAGTTATTTACAGTGGGTTAAAATCAACTATTCTAATTAGCTAATGTCTGTGTTCTGCCATGGCACTTAAAATTAGTGTCTGGGTACCAGGCAGTGGTGTAACTAATTTAGTCTTCTTTTGCTACAGGGTACAGTGGAGGGATGGAAAAATATGTTGCAGAGGATGAAAGTAAGAATGAAGGAAGAGAGAAACAAGGGGGTATGCAATCCATGGCTTACCGATCACTTTGAAATATAAATCAATTCATGTGCCACTGGATATGACGGTTAAGAATAATATTTATAGTCCGAAGATGTTCAAGAAAGTTTGGCACAGCAGGTTTTACAATCATGGTAGTTAGGTAGAATAGAGCTAATCTGAGTTAGTGCTGTAGCTGTGAAACTTGTGGCTCAACAAATTCAGAACAAATGAGATCACAGAACTGGCAGAAACGAGAACACTGCAGAATTAGCAGTCTCCAGTGAACTGAAGGCTGTGGTGGAGTTAGGTGCCTGGTGATCATCAACTTTGACGGTGCCTGTCCATTGCTTAAATGTAATTCCTCTATGAGATGAACTTAGACGCCCTGTATTACATAGGAAGGCATGCTCATTACCAACTGTTACTACTTTTTTTCATTATTGTAGTTGAAGTGACTGAGAGGTCATTACATAGTTCTCATTTCATATACAATAGAAGTAATGTAAAAATAATTTAATCTGCTATAAATTATATTTACATTTACATTCTTGTATTTCCTTCTCAAAGATTTCTTTTGTTAAAAAACAATAAAATAAATTTTAAGTTGTGCAGCTCCGAAAATCTTCATCATTGAACCATCTTGTTTTCAGAAGCAGAAAATCACTATTGCCTAAGAAAAATTGTAAATAATAAGTAAGAATGGAGTGATCTTTCCACTGGTCCTAGCTTGTAAGGTAGGATTTGTTGTTTCTTGTATGGCAGTCAAGGATATCCAAGACACTTGCCTGAGATCAGCAGATCCAAGGGTGATTGACTACATCTGTCCTCACACAGCAAGAGCTGCAGGCCAGGCAGGGCTCAACTCTAAGCTGTCTCAAGTGGCTCTGAGCACTAACATATATGGTACCGAATCAGAACCAATCTGCTGCTAATTAGAAACTTTGGGATTTTCAGAATAGAACCTTGTATTTAGCCTGCTCTATGTGCCTGAATTGACATGTCATGCAGGAACTTATTTTCCATTTTCTGACCTTCCCAGTATGTATGATTCCATAATCTTCATACCTTTGTGGTCACAAGAAAATTCTGTGTCCTGTTTGTTTTAATGTCAATTTTAGAGCCACCTGGTAGTTTCAACGTATATGCTTAGTTGCTCTGTTTGGAAGAAGAAGGAATAATTGTTCCTTATTCAATCTATGCACATCTGTTAAGATTGTAATGGTGTCTGCCATGTCTTCACCCACGTTGCCATCTTTCTTCCAGCTAAGGGATCTATTTAGTCTCTTGTCCTGTAGCTCTTTCAGCATTCTTTGCTCTACCTGATCTAAGTTGTATTACACTTGTATGAAGAGCATTGGCTGCCACTGAAGGAAGAACTCAAGATGAGGGCATGGCATGTAATTTTTCTTTTTTTTTTTCTGTTCTTTGGTCCCTTTTGAGGATGTGAGCATGGCATGTATTTATTTTTGTTTTCCTTTCTGTTCTTTGGTCCTTTTTTTTATGTTCTAGTTGTGGTTTTTTCCTGCTTCTGAGTTTTGAGCTATGTTTTTGAACAACTTTCTACAATGCCTCTGCAGTCTCGCAGTCTCTTTCCTGGAGTAATGGCTAATTTAATACCTATTGTTGTGTAAGAAAGTTACAGGCTTTTACTCCTCGTATGCATTTTTGTAATGACAGATTCTGCATTTCATCCACCATTTTATTGCCCCTCAAATCTTCACAAACAGAAATAATTTCATTATCTTGAATAAATTCCCTGCAACCTTGTAAGCTCAGTCTGCTCTTTCTTCCAGATCTTGTCTAATGATATCTAATGTCATTTGCAGTACCTCATTTAATGGGTTGGTACATGCCAATATGCCATGCTTCATTGCTGGAAATTCAAATGGAAGTATGGGCACTGTTTGTTTGTGTGTGGTACAAACTGCGTGTCTTACACACAGACACAGCTATGAATGCATCCTTGGGAATGTACAAAATAAAGTCCTTAGCAAATAAAATAAATAAATAATTCCCCCCCCCCCCCCCAAAACAAAACAAAACAAAAAACACAGAAAATGCGTGAGTTCTAGGAAAAACAATCAATACATTTCAAGCACATGGGTTGTATTAGGGAAAAAAAAAGGCTGTTTTAGACTGAAAAAGTCTGACTGCCTAAATACATAATGTAATTACTTAGAATAACTCAGAAATTTATGACAATATAATGGTGTAGAAAAGGGGTGAAATTAATACTGGTAATGAGGTAGAAAAAATGGTAAAAGCTAAGCATAAATAGGTAATTTGCTGAGGTTAGCAAGTACTTTGAGTGCTAGGTATTAGTATTACTAGGTAGAATACTAGGGATGATTATAAAATAAAGAAAGATTGCTCGCAATTCATAACCACTTATATGGTCAGCATTATTGATTTTAAAAATGCATAATGTAGCTGCTGAGAAATCTGTTATCAGTGCCTCAGCATAGTTGCTTTCTTTGCAAGAGGTATATTGTGGACTTCAAGGTGGGGAAAATGCTGTGTCGAATATGGTTGAACCTTGGGGATGTCAAGGACATCGAATATTCGGATATGTTTGAAATATGATTGAAAATATAAAAGGAAGGAGCCACGGTTTCCAGGTCACCAGGAAAAAGAAATGTCCACCAAAATGTTGCCTGCTTGATTATTTTGCAAGGAGAGACTTGAGAAAAGGGAACTGGATTCAGTAGCTCTTTACAAGAAGAGATGGTGGCAGTTTTCTTCTCTCTTAGCTCCAAACTCAAGAGGTAATGTAAGCTAGTGTTAGTAGGTAAAGGAAAAAGGATCATCACATGCAATAAAATCAGTCCTGAAGTATCATCAACCTGGCCAGGAAAATGTCTATAATCAAAGCCTGTTTGGTACCTTGAATATTTGTTTTGCCTTCCTTAAAGTTATAGACCCAAAGCACTGCTTCTGCCAGCCAGCCCCGGTGCCCATAGTTTTAAGCGTGTAGAACTGGGAGTCTTGATGTAACATTTAAGAATGGGGAAATTCTGCTCAAAACATATTAAATCTGATTTCATGGTTGCAGTGGGAATTATATTGTAGAGATGTATTCATAATGCCATATGGCAAATAAAAAAGGCTAAAATTCACCAAATGCTGAAAGCATGTGATATAGTGTATAGGATAATTAAAAAAAAATCAAACATTTGTTATATAAAATTCACCTTTTATAGGAAAGTAACTTTTCTGTAGCAAGTTTTCTTCATGGTTCAAAACATTAAGTCAAAAGAAAAATCCTTTAGAAGGTTATAGTATGTAGAGTGAGTTGTGCTTTCTTGTATAGCTGAGAATTTCACATGCATTTCTGCACCCTTCTTCTCTAATCCCATCGATGCATGCTACTTCTGTAATTAGCCTTCCAGTACCTGCAGAGGTTTTAGTATTCCAAACAAAAAATCTAGATAGTAAAATAACCAATTATGCTGTTTTTGAGCATCCTCCTAGCTGTGGTTTACTGTACTATCAATATCCTGAAGGCATGGGCAGAGACCGTGGGTGGTGGGAGGTACACGTTTTTAAGGTGTCAATAAACAGTGATGCCAAGGAAAATCTACAGCGGAGAGTAAGAGAAATCATATATGATTTATGGCACCCATACATATATTTTTTTCATTTTCTGCAGCACCATTGTAAGGTACATCTAGAGGTCTTCAATACAATGTCCTGTTCAAAGCCAGACTAACTTTAAGGAGGATCAGGTTGCTGAGGACCTTGTCCCATCAGTTTTGGAAAATCTGCAAGGATGGAGATTATTGATTTATTTATTTATTGGCCCTTGTTCCAATGTTTAATGGCTCTCTTAGTGAATTATTTTCTCTAACGTTTTGTTGGATTTTTTTTTCTTATTGCAAACTGTCAATTATCTCTTGATTTATTTTATTTTTATTTTTAGTGTGTGTTTTTTCATTTTAATAAGACCTTCATATTGATATTAGAAGTTAAAATTTTCTTCTTGCTCAGCTTTGGCCTCTATGGAGGACTTGTGGTAGAAATGGGGAAAGAGTTTTCATCTTCTGCTAGCTCCCTTCTCTCTAAGTGACAATTTTATCATCAAATGATGTCTTGGTTTATTAAATATGTACCTTTCTCATAACATCCTTGTAAGCTGTGCTAAGCAAAGACTGGGAGCCATTGAAAGACTTAGAGAACAACTCTAAAGTCCCATAGGTGCTAACATTGCTGTCTTTAGACAAGTCTGCTACCAATTTTAGAGAAAATTCTGCGCAAGCACAGCCCCAGGGAAAATGGCCCCTGGGTGGGTTTGAACCTGCGGGAACTGCTGCTTTCAGTACACCAGAACGATGCTGCTAAGCTGCAGATGTTTGAGACTAGAAATAGAAGACCAGATTTAACTCTGAAGCAGAACCAGGCAATATGTGTACCCGTAGTTTCTTACCTGCATTCATTGCTTCACTACAGTCTTGCCAGAACTTTGTGCATCATTTTTAGCTGGATGTACAAGCTCAGAATCGAATGTTTCAGTCCAAATATTCTCTTTGTCCCTTATTTTTTAAGAGAGCTTTATTACAAGGTGGAAGAAGAGCTGCAGGGGAATATGGTATTGCCTTGTCAGCCAAACAGAAGGAAGGGAAAGAATAACTTAAAACAAAAGTTACTCATTCAAGATCAAAAGGGTAGAGCTCAACTTCTAATGCATTTAGACTCAAAGGTTGAGCAAATTTTTCTTGTTGTCTGAGCAGTAAAATTCTAGAAGAGTTTCCAGATACTGTTTTTGGGACCAAAACCTGAGTAGGTTTAAGAAGGATTGTGGTAAATTGGTGAATCTGGTTTTATAATATAATAATAGCTGAGGCCTGGAGTTGTTAATTTAGAGGTCTCCTCCATTCCTATGTTCCCACAGCTATTTTGCTGTCTACACCTGATTATTTAAAAGTATTAAAAACCCCACATACTAAAAAATATACTAATACTAAAAAAAGCAATTATCTTAGTGCAGTGGAAAATGCATAGGTTGAATCTTAAAGAGAGTGGCTATGTGCTGTGTCCCCCCAGTTTGTACATTTGTTCATTGAGAAATTCTGGACACCTGGGAGAGTTGAGGCAAAGCCTGTGAATCCAGTGCACATTATTTCTACTTTTGGTAACAAGAATTATGACAGTACTTTCCTAGCAAAATCAATGCCTTCTCCTCCAGTTATCTTTCAATTAACCAACTGATGTAGAAGATGCTTCAGCTGGATGTGTTGATTTGAGACAGCCACTGTTTGCATAGAAGAGGAGCTCTCCAAAGATCTTTGCATGTAGACAATCCAACCTTACATCTGATGCTTGACAATTGAGATGCAGTTTTATCTGGGCAACTGCATAACTTTGGAAGAGGGAAATTGCAGACAAATATTGTATTATCATCAGAAAGAGGGATGAAATTCATTTTTAGTTCTCCAAAGTATATAGTCTGGCTGTCTGTCCTGGTTTCAAGTACCATGATCAAGGAAAACATTCTAGAAATGTCTGGGTATCTCTGGGAAGGAGGTACCTAATCATTTTTAGTGGGAAGTTGCATTGATACTTGGTCAGTTTGCTACTGGTTTTCTACCATTATCCCAGGCTGGTGTCATTTTCCATCAGGGTAGCCTTTAGGTTGGCTGGCTTGAGTGTCAGTACTATAGGGCTGGTGCAATCTGCCTGTCCTTTAACAAATTCAAAACCCCCGTACTTCAGGTACTTTACATCATGGATAAAAAGTTCCTACAAGAGAAAGTATTTAATGTATGTCATATGTCCTCTTTGAATTTACACGCTCAAAATAAGTAAAATCTTAAACAGTTGTTTTGTGCTTTTGAATTTCCTGCTGTTTTCTCATGGTTATAGGGGCAAAGCTTTCAGTCTGTGTTAACATAGGAGAAGAGATGGCCTGCCCTGTCTGCTGGCAGAGCTCACAGCTCCTGCCAACGCATAGCAGCCTGCCTTGAGATTTTGCCTCTGACTTTCTGCAGAATGGGAAGTCTGGTTCAGAGAATTACTTCTTGTTGGCAAGGGCCCAGTGGCCTGGATCATTGACACATTCTTCTGAAATAAAGCATGGTACTGCTACTACTTGCATCTTTAGGGATGGAATATGAAAATAATCAATCCCATTGTTTAGTGTACTGTTGGAAGGTAAGCAGCTATTACAGTAATGAACTTGATAAAAGAGTGCATCCACTAGTCCTCAGATCAAAATAAATCACTAATACCGTATTGTTGTTATTAAGCTGTAATGCACAACAAGCACTTTATCACCCTCAAGGATGCGTTCTGCATCGTTTGTAGCTCAAATATACCCTAAAACCTTTTCAAAGTATTGAAAAGAGATTAGTGATTGGCTGTCAGAAGACTACATCCAGATGAGAATGTAAAGCTTTTCGAGTTATATTGAGCACTTCTAATGGTGTTTTATTGTGTCTGTGAAGAGCACAGAACTGCCAGAAACCTTTATTTTCTAGGCATGCCAGAAAGTAATCCCAAGTATTTCTGAAGTGTGAACAGGCTGTCAGCGTGCTGGAAGATCCCTGGTTTCCTCCTGCTTGCTTATTCCTTAAGTGATTCAAAGGTAGCTCCAAAGGTCATTACACATTGCTTCAAAATTAACTTCCTTGACAGGTTCCTCTCACCAGGTTAATGGCAAGCGTGGCCCTTGCAGTAATGAGCCATTTCAAGTAGCATTACGGAGGTAGCCAAAGAAATACTTAATCCTTGAATTAGGTTTCCATTTTTCAGGAAACGTTTTATTGGTTTATGGCAGGTTGGGAAACATGCCTTCACTGGGAAAGCCGTTGCTGAAGTTGATGACCTGCATCTCCTAAAACATGCTGCAGCTCAGTGAAAATCCTAGCTGAAATGGTAGGAATCGGACCGTTTGCAGGTCCATCATAAACAGCACCCAAGGCTGCTGGGAGCAGGAGCAGGAGAATTGATGTGACAGAAGGAGGAAGAAAAAAAGAGTGCAACTGAATTGCTTAGAAATAAGCAATTCATATAGTTAGGAGTTAATGGTGAAAAGAGTAGCCGCGAGGAAAGGATGCTTTGCAGAGTGGTGACACGAGTGACCTGATTCTTGCTGGGGAGTGGTTGCTTAGCAAGGAGAGCACTCCTTTTAGACAACTGGATCTGTTTCTCCTTCTGGAAGCATGAAGGAAAACAAATGGTTTCCAAAGTGAAATATTTATTTTGCGGGATTAAAAGCAGATATTGAAAGAGGATATGGAGAGCAATAGAAGAACAGGAAGGGTGCACCCTGTGTTGTAGTGACTCTTCAGTCTGGAAGCACAAGTCAGCACACTGCTTTATTGCCGCTCCATCCCGTCTATTGCGGGCTTTTACGACAATATTTAGATTCCTATCCTTGGCAGACTGCATTTCTCCTTGATATTAGTACTGTCATAGCAGCCTTCAAAACTGCTCCTTGTGGATGAAGCTTTTCTTTAGGTTATTATGTCATTTGCAGCAAATACAGGATTAAAATGTCAGCTGCTTTTCCTGGGCTACCTATTGCTCAGTGTCTGCAAAGATTATTGGAAAATTACTCTCCCTCAGAGAGAGGGAAATTCTGGAGGTGCGTTATCAAATATTCTCCCTGTAATTAACTGTTGTGTAAATGGCTTCCACCATGCCCATTTGAACTCTCATAATCCTCAGGTTTCATTTTTAAATATACCCAGGTTAACTACTAGTTCATTATAATTTCTTGAACGAAATCCAGACAGTTTATGATCTCTAACATTTGGAGACAGCTCAAGTTATGCATTCCAAATTGTTTTCTTCCGTCTAGCACTTTTTTTTTTTTTTTTAATATTTTAGATGAATTCTATCACATCTAAGCCTGAATCTAAGTTTAATGTAATCCAAAAGGAAAGAAAATACTTTCCCTTAAGACATAAACTCTATTTCAAGTATTTCAAAACAAAACTAGTCTATTATTTTAGAATTATGTTAAATGCATTATGTAAAATGCAATTTTTTTTACTTTTTTTGAAGATACTTTAAGCTCAAATAAAATTATTTGGTTTTATCTAAAATTATTAGTAATGTTATTGCTACTCTAATGCTACTATTGCTACTCTAACTGCTTTTGTTATTGATTTTTGTCTTCATTAGACCAAAACAATATTTTAGTGGAAATGTTAGTGATTTTACTGATTGGTCAGTATAGAGCCCTACATTTCAGTCTTAGTTCCTGCTTACTGAGCTACAGTTAGCTTATTATTACTTCTGCTTGAAATATTTCTGTAGACTCTTCTTCACATGGTGCTTTATCATTTGCTGTTCTGAACTCCATGACTTTTTTTGCTAAGGAAGTTCCATTTTATGTGCATGGCAGGATGTGGAACAAACTAGGTGTGATGTCGGAAGGACCAATGAGATCACCTGCTCTGATTGCTGTGACAGGAATGTTGTGACATGTTGTGTATTAATCTTTGTATCGCAACCAGTAGCTTGCTTTTGGCTAAGACAGAGTAAATAGAGAGAAATCCTGCTTTGTCCTGAAGATGCTACCACTTGGCAGCCTGTTCCAACAATTTGGTTTATTCTTTTATTTTGTCTCAAAGGCTGTACTGGTTCCAATAAGACTCTTAGAAATGAAGTATGTTTTTCATATAATGAATTCCGTTGGTTTTAAGGTCATAACCACCTCACTTTTGTTCAGCTTTCTGTCCTGGACTGTAGATCCCTTTGGAACTTAATATTTCTTCTTCCTTTGAAAGTACTTTCCCACTTAATTGTGTTCATCCTCCTTTTTTCAACAAAACATACTGGTGTTTCTAAATACTTTCCATGATAACACACCAAGCATAACAGAGATATTGTCTTGAATAAACACCTGTTTTACTCTCTGTAGTTGACAATAGAAGAGGCATATTGAAGTTTTATTATCCAATACAGAAGTTGTCAACAAATAAATATTCTCAATCTGACAAATTTAGGAGAATTATATCTATTATGGTATTGTATAGACCGTTTACAGGACCTACAGAAATCATTTAAAAAATATGTTCCTCTAAGATTGTTTTCTTGCAAAACTTCTTACTGAAATCACTCTTTATAACTACTCAATTTGCTTGAGCTTATCATCAAGAATGTTCTCGGGAAGTCTGTTGACTCATGCTCACTTACGAGCTCTTTGGTGCATAAATTATGGTAAAATAATATTTTAGTAGGCTAAGTAAGTTCTGTAGTCCTCACAGCTCAGGACATAATTCCACTGACACTTCAATTTGTTGACCTCCACATAAATAACATCAATAAAGCAATGGGACTTCTACACCAAAGTCCAAGAAAACAATCCAGAAGTCTGTTGCAAAGATTGCTTAACACGTGGCTGATTATAGCTCCCTGAGCACCTCCCTCTTGTGCTGCCTAAATTAACCTAAATTGACTTAAATTTTTTTGACGTGTTGTTGGACTCAGAGGTTGCTGCCCAGTGACTGAGTGGAAGTTGAAACCAGTTATGAGCTGCATTTCTGAAAGGTAAAATACTGATAGGAACATAGTGGCCCATCAATACATCCTCATCAGGGACATGGATAACAGGGAGCACCCTCATCAAGTCTGTGCATGACATCCACGTTCCTTCCTCATAGCTGGACAATTTGAAGAGATCTGACTGCCCTGCTTAAAGCCGAATGGTACAGAAGGTGGAGCCAGACTCTTCTCAAAGGTGAACAGTACAAAGAAAAGGTGTAGCAAGGGAAATTCCAGCTGGATGTGAGGAAAAACCTCCTCAGCTGCAGTTGCCCAGGGAGGCCGTGCAGTTCCCATCCCTGAAAATGTTCAAAATGACAGGGCAAGATCCCAAGCAACCTGGTCCAGCTTTGAGCAGGGGTGGCCTGGAGACCTTCACAGGAACCTTGCCCTGGAAGCCTTTCAAGGATTCGCTTTCTATGCTTAGATGTGTACACACCTGCTTGAGAATACCCAGCTCAAGGAAATGACTGATACTTACTTCCCAGGATCAGCTGAAAAAGTGTCCAGAATTTGAACTTTCAGATTTCAGCATTCAGATTATAAATCTGCCTCTTAGAACTATGTTGATCTAAGAAACTGTTCCATGGGACCATTTTGTTTAGTCCAAATTAATCAAATGAGCAAGAATTTGGGGAAATGACAAAGCATTTCAACATACAATCACCACTGTTGAGCAACTAAGATTGGGCTAAATTAAATTATATACAATTATTTACATTTTCAAAATGTGAAAAATATGAAAAAGTCAGTAGTCACATTTGCTTAATGCTATTCAATGTATGGAGTAAAGCTTGTAAATTTGCTGCTGAAAACACTGAAAATCTAGGAAAAACAAGGAAAATCTGCTTAGGACAATTTAAGAGAGATCTTGGTCTACAGAATGGTAAAACTGCAAGGACCATATCTGAGACTGCAGTGGGTTAGGAAGGGAGAGATAGCTGAACAGATCTCTGAATCTGATTGAGATGTAAAGCTTCACCCGCAGTCTGCTGAAATTTCTGAGAATTTCTGTTTCCCTCACTTCATTTTGGATCAGGTTTGTAATAACTATATGGCTGCAGCGTGCCATTCTTTTGGAGAAAATAGAGGTGGAACTGTATTAAAAAGGAAAAACTTGCTATCTGCCGGTATTGAGAAAATAACACTCCAGGTTTCCTGACAAATATCATGTGGGAATGCTTTAAATTGAAAGCCTTCTGATCTGGTGTCAGAAAATTGATGTTAGAGTTATTACCAGGATCTATTTTAAAATCCCTTTCATTATGGTGTTAGCAAAACGTCCTGCTTAACTGAAATTAAACCAACAGAGACGCGTGGGTAGAATTCACATGGCTGCAGCTTGCAAATGTGTGCTCCGCTCCAGTGGCAAAACCAATCCAAAACAAAAAACAGGAAAGAAAGAGAAAAGGGTGAGGAGGACACTGTAATGAACAGGGCCATGGAAGCAGGTCTGCCACTGTGGTCGTACTGGTTCCTCTGTCAAAACTTGCTGCTGCTCTTGGTGCTTGTGCTGGATCTGCACAGAGGGGAGAGCACCTGCCTGGGGGAGGTGAGAGGGCACAGGGGCCTCACCCCTCAGTGACTGCTGCTGTTTGGCTTGGTACTTTGGGCTCGTCACCATCTTAATTAAAAAAAAAAAAAAAAAAAAAAAAAAAAAAGTCTGTCTTCCACTGAAAAGTCTGTCCTCCACTGAAAGATAGCAGCTGGAAGCAATTTAGGTGGCATCTTGAGTCTTCCACCAGCTATCATCCATCTGCATTACTGCTGTCAGATAAACACCTCTCTTAATTACTAATATTCTTTCCTCCATAAAGCATGAAAAGCCAATGTGGCAAAGAATTTTGGGGACTACAGCACACACCAGACACTCCCAAACTTTTGGGCCAAGCTGGCCTATGCCTCATTCTAGGTTGCAAGCAGCAGTGCTCCCCTCATCAGCAGGGCTGATGATTTCTGTAAGCATCAGCCATGCTCTGTGTATGCTCCCTAGCACAGGGTCATGGGGAATTGCCTGGGAGAAAGGAGGCTCCAAGTAGGAGCTTTCTGTGCTTTTGGATACCCTGCAGAATGTTGTGGGTGTCCTGCACAGATTAACCTGTGGTTGTTTCCTTCTCTGTTGTGGTATTCAGATGGAAAACCTTTGGATAAAAATAAATTGTTGCCATATTGCCAAGGACATATCCAATGCTCTCCCTGGAAGAGCGAGGCACACGGAAGAGATCTTCCCAAGGCCAGGCTGTGTGACTGTGCCGGGGCTGATCACATTCCCCAGCCTTTATCATTTACCGTGGTGTGCAGTGCCTGGGCTGTGGGACGACCCCACCATGCTCGGCTGGTGCTAGGGTGGAGAAAACCATGCTGGCATATGGTCCAAATATGCTGGTGATGTGAATGACTAATTTTCTGAAAAGTTTCAGCGGGCTAAGGGTAATTTTGTGTAATAATTTGTATTTGAGAGTTGTCTCAGTATTTCACATCTCTATTGAATTGGCTGCAATCCATCACTCTAATTGCCTCTCCCTGGTCAGCTGGATTTATATGCTTGTCTCTATCATACTTAAAAGATTGTAGGTACAACCTTTCTTTCTTATTTAGATTAGATTTTTTTTTCCCTAGTTTCTGAAAGGTCACCACGTCCCTTTTCCCAGCGATGATGCTCTGTATCAATTTCAGAGCATTAGGCTGGGAACACGGAGCCTTTTGCTAGATGTAAATTGTCTTGGTCCTGGTGCGCGGGGCCCAGCGAGTGTTAACGTGGAGCCGGTCCCCTGGCATTACAGAGCAGCTTTGGTTTCTGTGGAGCTCGTGCAGTTTGGTGTCATGCTGCCTGCTTTTGGGGGACCAGGGGAAGTGTCTGAGCCTCGCCAGTGTGAATTTAGTAGGGAAGAGGAGGGAACAGCTGGGGCTTGCCCTCTGAAATTGTACTCTTTTGTAGGATGCCCAACAGGTTGATTGCATGGCTGCAGCACTCACGTGCCTGTTCGTGAAGGGATTTAATGCTGGCTTATTGATGCTGCCTTCATTTGCCCACTGTATTGATATGAGCCACTCAGATGTGAATTGATTCAACCATTACAGAGGTTGGATTGGTTTGAAAAAAAATAATATTAAAAATGATCTCCTTCACACCAGTGAAACTTGCTGTGCACACAAGGTCTGGACAGGGGCGCAATGCCTGGAAAAGGCAGTCATTTGGGCAGTCAAATGGCCCGACCAAATTAACATTGGAGCTTTAGCAGGACTCGTCAGTCTCTCAGAATTAAGCCTCGCAATAAAGACAATTCTAGGCTGTTACTGTAGATACAGGAGTAAAATCATTGTCCCTGCTGTAATAAGACAACAGTTCAGGTAACAGGTTTCCTGCTACGTGTTATCATTGCTTTTGTATTTTAAATAATGGTACAAACTTCAAAACCACAGGAGCCTTGCACTTGTCTTCCTTTTCTAAATTTATTTTAAACCATGTAAACAATTAACCTGTGCTGACTTATTAATGTACAAATAATTTATTTTATATCTACTCCATAGGTAAAAATGAAATCAGTAAAAATATAGTATAATTTTAACGTATTACTGTCAGGAGAGTGAAGAAAACCTCATAAATGCTTGGTATTTCTCTGTTGTTTTGCAAATAACAGATGCATACAGGAAAGACTATGATGTAGTATTGGCTTTCTGTATACCTGAATTTAGTAAAGAGATTTCTCATACACACCCAGTTCAAACTGGTAGAACAAATAAATCTCATTGTGGGCTTTGTTCAGGACTTCATTCATCAAAAGTTTGCCTAGGAACTTTTTTCAGAATTGTTGACATTTTGTATATTGAGATTTTTATTTAAAGTTAAAAGCAGAAGAAATACCTCTTTCCACTCTTCTGTTGACTTGTTTTTTCTTTCTTTATTTAAACAATGTAAATGCTGTGACCTCCCACATACACGGTTACAAATCTGTACGTGCATATTGAGAACAGTTTATTACTGCTGTCCTTGATGACACGTACCTCTTGAAATGACTAAAATGAGTTGCAATGAGTTGGCTGAAATTAGGATTATCGGGGGGATTGGGGGCAGGATAGCAATTAGTGCATAGGGCTGGGACAGTTTAGCTGCTGGTTAAGGACAAGGAACATCTCTGCACTTTGTGTTTCTGCCTCCGTGCCTCCAGGCGAGGCGGGCGCGTGGCCGTGCAGGCACTGATGGTCCTTGGAGGCAGCTGCTGGAGTGACTCAGACCTTCCTGAGACATGCTAAAAGACAGTAAAACGTGTAATGAAGGGGAATTACGTTGTCCCAAGGCAGCTGTTCCAGTGTTTTACTGCCTTTTAGTTAGAAAGTTCTTGCCATTATTGCCTCTAAATCTTCTATGAATTTTTTTCAATTACTTTTTATCTACAGGCTGGGGGGTACGGAGAAGAGCTGATGACCCTTCTTCTAACCGGGCTGTTTTGCATGTTGGCAGTCTGTTTCCTTTCCATGTTCTCTTACTTCTCCCCTCTTGCCTCAAAATTTGCATTCAATAAATCTGTCGCCTTCCCACCACTTGACACTTTCCAATTAGTTTGGATTTTTTAAAGAGCAATGCTAATGAGAGGAGCATGTTCTCCAGGCCTCACCAGGTCTGCACCGAACTGGGGGTTTGCCTCCAGTGTTTGCTATCCAGCAGTCCAATTAATAATGCTCAACATGATATTTCCTTTTCCTTTGTGATTTGTTTGATCTCTCTCCCTGCAATCATTTCTAGCACTGTGGCCAGCTAACCAAATGTTCTCAAGCCTCTTTCTCCTGTGTATTTGAAGTTTACCTATGCATAGAGTTTTTGAACTTTCTTTTGTGGAATTTCACCCCAAGACTGTTTTTTTCTTTTCTTTTCTTTCTTTTTTTTATATATTTTTTTTGAGGGGTGTGTGTGTTTTCTCTGAATTGCGAACAACTGAAATTTTTCTCCTGTTCTACAAAACACCTGTGATATGTCCTGCTTTCTTGTCTTGTAGATGCCCTTTTTATTCTTTCATCTAGCTCATTTAGGACAGCAGTAAATTGAATCAGAAAAATTGGGAAAATTATTTCTTTGCTTCCTTTCCTCTGCCAGTTTAACAATGCTCAAGTAGTCTTCTCCCAGACTACTTTGGGGAAGGAGGAAGCAGTTGCTGTCATGAGAGGTACTGTCAAAAGTCTCTCTAAAATAATGAAATATTCTCTAGTCCTCTGACCACAAGGCTCATTGCCATGGTAGCAAAAGAAATCAGATCAGTTAGCCAGTCTCTGGTTTTGGTAAGTATGTGCTGCCTGTGCCCTGTCAGCTCTTCTAAACTGTTAGATATTTCTGTTGGCTCCTTGGTGATTTGCTCTAGTGTTTTCCAACAAACATTCGTGTAATAGATGTATTGCTCCACTCTTCCCCATACTGCAGTGATGTTTTGGAGATCAGCAGACAAACGTGGGTCTCCCTGATTCACAAGATGTTGGAAAACATCCTTTGAGCACCTCTGAAACATGGACTTGAATCGTGATATAAAAACTATTTATTTTCTTTTGCCACAGAACAAGTACTTCTAGGCATATAATCAGAGAATTTATAGAATAGCTCACATTGGAAGGGACCTCAAAGACCCCCCAGCTCCAGCCCCCCTGAGGCAGGGATGCCACCCGCTAGATCAGGTCACCCAGGGCCTCATCAACCTGGTCTTAAACAAGGGCTCATCCAGGATATAAATAACCATGGTTTCATTTTAAAATTTAGTTCTCAATGCAGTAGAAGCCAAACGTTGCAGCAATAAAATTTAGTAGTGAGGAAAAGGATAGAAGAGAACTGTGTGGACACGTCCCTGCTGGCAGTGACCTTGCAGGGGCAGGGTCTGAAGGGCTGGGGGTTGCTCCTCTGCCTTGGAAACCAACACCAGTACGGAGTTAATGAGGAGACTACAGAAACGTGGATGAAATAGAGTAAGATACATGCTGAGCATTTGTCCAACCATAAAAGGAGGAGCACTGCACTACGGAGAGAGAGGAAGAGGGGAGAAGGATACGTTTCGGGAACAGAAAAGCAATGAGTGAGTGTCTGACAGGAGGGAGGCCTGAATACGGGCTGCTTTGAGCTGCCCTGTGGTATCCAGCCCAGGCTGTGGGGCAGAGGTCTCTAGATGTCTCTACCATATCCCACAGGGGTTTATGGTAGACTAAGGTGCCTCAAAAAAGCTCTAAACACCTTCATGTGAGCAACATATTCAGGTTCTGAGCTTGTTCGAGTTTAATGAATTTTGCCTCTAAGAGTAATTCTGGGAAGCTATTTACTGCAGGCAGAGTCATTATTGTAACTGATTTGCCATTCTTCTGTCTCTTCTGTTTGTTTTACTGTAGTCTGTAGGTTTCCAAAGCAAGCCTAGGATATGCTGAGGATAGGCACTGTGCAAAGCTGTAATGAATATTCTTCCTCCAAGAAGAGTTAGTTCAAAGGATAAAATGCCTCTGGCTGAAGTAGTCTGATCTAATGATGTGCCTTTAGGAAAAGTGCATGCTGCTAGAGAAGCAAAGGAAAATTTTAAACTGAAGCCATTTTACTTTGTATTTAAAGTAAGGAGTTGATAAGGAACGAGGGATGTTTTTCAGAGCTGCAGACTGGTTCTGAGTTACTCAGTCTGACGCATTGGGGTACCACCCTTAGGTCACTTTCCTGAGCAAGAAGGAATTTGTACAGCTCTCTTTCTGGAAAGAGAAATTAATTTTACTTCTATTTGCAAGGGCTGTACCTCCTTGTTATACGTGTCTTTGTGTGATCTGTTGTACGCTGCGGTTAAGAGGCTGCTGTTTCGCAGTAATGGGAGTTGTGTTCAGGTGACATGGCAAGAGCTGGCACGTATGTCAAGCTGGTCCCTTCCCATTTCTGAAGAATGATGAATCAAGCTGAAACAGGATTTCTCTTTATGAACAGTGAGGTAAGGTGGCTGAGGAGCTTTCCAGTTAGCAGCAGATTGTACTTTGTGGGCTTTTCCTGGTAGAACGAGGAGGGGATAGGAGAAAATGGCTAGAAGAAATCTCTCCAGCATGTTTCTCTGTTCCTCACGCCATTTCAGCTCTCCTACTGAAGGACTGAGTTGACATCTGCTGCACCACCCCTGGTTTTGGCAGACTGAGGTCCCACACAGTTGGACCTTACAGGCGTTTGCTGCAAGGAAGCCCAGACTACAGGAGGATGTGTACCATGTGTACCACTGTCTGCAACCTCTGGTTTTAAAAATTCTATTCACCTCTCAGCTCTTTGCCAGGCTGTGCTCTTTGCAGCATTATCGTCTGCCTGTAATTGCTTAGTTGAATGCAAATTTCACGCAGCTGACCACAGCCACATAAATAATTCCATGGCTTTCTCCCACCCATCCTGCCCACTGCTTGCCCTTGCTGTCTGCTCACTGCCCACCTCCCAAGACAATAACTACAGACGTGGTAAAAGTGTGCTAACGAACACAGCTGTTATTGCTGCTTTTTCACACCTTGGGCAAACGGATAATTTTGGACTCATTGGGGATATCACAAAGCATTTTCTCCATCAGCAGGTTTGGTGATTACCAGCTGTAGCTGCCAGGCTGCTGCTCCTGCTGGGTGTCACCACGGCTCTCCTGGTGCTCGTTGCTTGCTGGATCTGCTCGGTGCCAGGTGAGGGGTGTGCTGCTGGCTGGGCACGCTCCCAGCACGATGGCACAGCCACTCACAGAGGTGGGAGGGAGAATGAACGTGCTCTGCTGCTTTGGATTCACTGATTGTGGGTACTTCTCTCCCATCCACTTCCAACAGCTAGCGCATGGCTGCCGGATCTGCTGCATCCCAAAAACTTGATGAAATTGCATTTGCCCTGCTGCAGGGGGATGCAGGGGAGGATTTTGGGGAAGGTCTCTGCAATGTAAGGGCAGTTGAGCAGTGTTAGCTCACAGCACTGACTGGGAGCTGTTCAGCCAGATATAGAAATAACCATCAAAGGGAGGAAGCAAATGATAGGAGAAGAGGAAGGATGCACACACATTCTGTGAGTATTGCTGTAGGAAGGATTGCAAGGCAAGACCCCCTCGAATGGAGGAGCAGGGCTGACTCTCAGGAGACGTGGACACACTGGAGAAATGGGATGCCAGGAGCCCGATGGGGCTCAGCCAAGGGAAGAACAGCTCTGTCCCTGGGTGAGATAACCCTGGGCACCAGTATGGGCTGGGGACTGGCAGCTGGAAAGCAGACCTGCAGAGAAGGACCTGGGGGTCTTGGTGCACAAATTCTCAGAGGTACACAACGATGGGATGAGATGTGGTGGACACATGTTTGGAGAAGTGCTAATTAGGTATTAGGAGAATAAAATCCACTATGGCAGTGGACACCCAGGGGTACAGAGATGATGTTTGATCTCCATCCTTAGAAATCAAAACTCAGCTGGATGAGGCCCTGAGCAACCTGACCTAATTTTCAGATTAGATCCAACTTCAAAGTTGGCCCTGATTTGAGTGAGGGCTGACCCAGAGTTCTCTACAAGTATTTCTGGCCAGAATTTTGTGCTTCTGTGCCTTGTGCAGAGACCTTCCCATGCTAAAGGGCTTATAGCGTGCATGTGAGTTAAGCTTCACTGTAAGATGGTTCAATATTTCCTTACAGTTACATGTATTGTTACTGAATATCAGAGACTATAATACAGATGTCTGTGCTTTAGTGCCTCGTCTCCTGCCCTGGTGCTGGCATCCCTTTTCTAAGCAAGACGTTTCTCCAGCTCCAAGGTCTGCTGACTATTACACTTAGTTTCTCGATGCTAACACAGTGCAGAAGCTTGTGATGATCTGCAGGGATTCATGACGCTTGAATTTTCACTCTCTTCCCTCTGTTCTCTACAGAAGAGCAGTGGGTTGCTACTGAACCTGCAGAGGCTCCGTGCCTGCTAGCTCAGCCCGTGAGGCTGGTTGCTGAACCTTTTCTGCTGTCACCAGAGCAGCAGCAAGAAATCCATAATGAACATGTGAAGACCGGGCAGGGAAAATGCTGCCCAGCAAAGCACCTTCCTGAAGTAGTGATGAGTGCTGTAGGAGAGTGAAAGCACTGACATGGTGCAAAGAGTGCCAAGCAGCAATCCCAGGGAGTTTTCTGCTTAGCTTACTACCAGGAGAAAGCTGTTGTTGTGTGCTGCTGGAGGCTTTTGTCTTGGCAACTGTGAAGGGCTCCAGGAGCCTGAAATGGTGTGCAGCCAACACAGCGATGCAAAAGGGTAGAGGGGGTTGGCTCTAAGGAGCCGTGGTTGTCCTGATGCAGCGCTGAATTTGATCTGCTTCTCTTGCATTTCTAGCACTGCAGCACAGCTGCATACAGTGGCTATAGGGTTTTATTTGCGGGATTACTATTTCTTTTATAGTCTGACTTAAGCACAAAAGCAAAATTGGTGTCTGGCTTTGGGAAAGTTCACCTCTGTGCAGGAGGGAGGTGTAGCAGGGCTGGCAGGAGCTGTAGCTTGGTGTGTCACAGCCATCTGCTGCTCCCACCTAGAGCAGTTTTCCATGTCGGGGTACAGATGCTGAAAGTGTTTAAAAGAGGATATGAAAAGGTGAAAAAAAGGGGAATTCTGACAGCTAAACCTGGGGCTGCCCTCGTCTCATACAGAGCTTCCAGACCATCATCTTCATAGCCAATGTGGGCTGGGGTGAGAGATGCTGCGACACTGCCAGGTTTCTTGCGAGCAGGCAGAGCCTCCTGTACCCATCAGTGTCTTTGTTGGGGTCAGGTCCTTCACGACGTGGCAGGTGTGGGCAGGCTTTGGGGAGCCAGGAGATTCACCCAGTTCCCAGATACCTGGGGGTGGAAGCGGAGCCGTGCTTTGGGGACTGCCAAAGCAGAGTTTTCGCTGACCTGACTTGAGTGCAGATGCCCTCCTTTCACATACGAGGAGGGACCCCTGGGCCTTCACAGTTCCTTGGGAAGGCGTCTGGTGGGTGGGGAATTTTAATCCTGGCTCCAGCACCTCTGTCCTGCTGAAGCCCCTGTCCTATGGTCTTCGTCGGGGTGTGCCGGCAGACCTTGTTCTACTTCTGCTGCAGTCTTTCTGGGTAGATATTTAATTATGAAACTGATTGTTTATGCAGTTATGTTTCTGAGAGCCTAGCTGAACGTTGTTTGAAAACAACAAAACCAAACTCCCTGAAAACTCGGTGGTTATGCAGGCAGCGTAGCCATCGCATCAGGTCAGTCCTCTAATTAAGCAGGGACTTTGAGGATACGATGGATTCAAATGCTACTTTTAAATACATTACTCAACCAACAGGGTATTTGGTTTGTTATTTGACTGCTAATAATATATCTAGAACTTTGTCTGTTCAATCTACTTCTGTGCTTTAGGTAATTATCACACTTTTGTAAGAATGGCTCAGGTATGTTGGGAATTGCCACTGAATCCCACGCTGGGAAGAGCAGGACAACTTTCTCCGTGTGTGCATATGCAGGTTTGTCCCCCACCATTATTAGCAGTAAGCAATATTAATATAAGGAACAGGCTCAAGATCTCAGACAAAAATAAAATTAAGTATTTATCAGGTGTCATGATTTATGGAAACTTTTTGAAAGCGAAGAAGCCTTTTTGAACCACATATAATCTCAAAAGTATCAGGGGATATCTTAGAACTTAAAATTAAGCACAAAGATAAGGCCGTGTGGTTGGATGGATCTGGTCTCCAATAATTTCATAAAAACTTCATTTCACATACTGGTGTCCTGATTGGAAATAATTTTCTCAGTCCTTGGATTTTCTACCTCAGACTGGTTAGCTAGACCTTTACGTATACATCAGTTTGTTGCATATGGAGTCTTCTTACAGCAAAACTGGCTGGGGATGAAGGAAAGGCCTTTGGGGGTAGATAATTCCCAGAAAAATTCCTTTCATTTTTTCCTCTGGTATGCAGTTATCCAGAGCATCTCTTGAACACTGAAACACATGAGGATATTTACACACATGCATAGTGGCACAGTAATTGGAGGTGTGGGTGGGGAAGAGGGGACAGCCTCAGCCAGCCCAGTGGTGCTTAGGTTTGAAGGATAAAGGAATTGTCCAAGGTTGTCTGATGCACCATGGCCTTGTGCAATAGGTACTGGAGGTGATCCCAGGACATTCCTGGAAGTAGTTCTTTATGCATCTTTTACAAAGGAACTTGGAATTCAGTGATAAGGAATTTACTGTGCTGAACTCGTTCTAGATGTTGTTAAATTGATCTGGTTTTTAAAGATTGGGATTAGGCCTAATCTAAGGATTAGGCCTCCAATTGTTAAGAGGGCTAATATGTGTGTGCAATATGGTAAGCAACTATTGCCTATTAAATTGGAGATAAAGAGGAAGAAATGCTATATGGAGTTTGGGGACAGAAAAGAAAAGAATATAACTACAGTTCTGTTTCCTGCTCTGTTTTCCTCTACTGCTGTCTTGAGGATTGTAATTGTTTGTATTTTATTAATTTCTATAGAGTTTATGATTTATTTTTATAAAACAATGACATCGAAGTATTAATTTGGCTAGCAAAGCATAAAAAATAGCTTGCAATAATTAAGTTCCACTTGTAAATTCTATTATACCTCTGGTTAATTTCTAAGTTTTATTTTTCTAGGAGGTTCCATAAGCCTAATGCAGTTACTAAATAGAAAACCCTGTGAAACTCTGCATGAAATAAAGTTCATTAATATTAAATTCATTATGTAATATGCTATCTTTTGATGATGCATTATATTTTGTTCATCTAAGTAAGAGGTCTACATTGATTTGACTGAGAATTGTTTGCTTGGAACAGAAATAAAAATGAAGATGCTCTTCTAGCTTAGTTGCATTGAAGCTGCCAGAGGGAAGGCATGACTTTTCCTCTACAAAATACCTGGAAGGTTAGAAGGGGCGATACCTGAAGCAGTTTGTTTGGAAGTGAATGACAGGAGGCAAATACAATGTTTTGGGGATTTACCAGATGCTATACTTTCAGAAAACGCTATAAGGTCTGTTTAAAAAAAGGAGGAGGGGGAGGACGCTGGTTGTTGGAAGCCCCAGTACCATGATGGTGACTTACAGACTGCAGATCCCTGTGAAAGAATGTAGAGGTCGGGGGTTCTGCTGCAGGGAAGTATCCAGAAAGAAGCACAGGGAAGAAAATAGTTGGTCAGGATAGCAGTTTTCTGTGCCAATACCTAACAACCTACATTGTCTCATTCCTTTTAATACCTTTTTTTTTTTTTTTTTTTTTTCCTGGAATTATCCACAATGAAATCATAGTTCCCTTGGGTTCAAAAAGTTCAGACTTCCTTTTTGACCAAATAAACCTCTTTTAGACAGTGTAACCTGATTACAAATCTAATTAGGAAATGGACTAATGGAATTTTCTGGTTTCACTCTTGTAGATGCGATTTTACCTTTTTCAGATGAGGGATAAATCGGCCAAACTTTCTTATTGCCCAGGAAAGGGATTGATTTTAACTTTATTCTTAATCAGAGGAGAGGCCTGTGCTAGATCTCAGGTCAAATAAAACCATCCCCATATCTATTTTTAAATAACTGCGCACCATGTTCCTCCCTGGGTTTCAGACAGGCCCGTTGATTCACACGAATTCAGAAATTTGCATCTGCATACGTCTGGGTAAGCCCACCTTCTTCTGGGGGAAACAGAAGCAGTACTGGCAGCTGCTGCCTAGGGATGTGGTGGTAGCAGAACTATGGTACAGTGAAAGGCTGATGTTTTTGAAGGAAGTTGTCAAGTTAAATGATTTAAATCCCTGTAACTTCTTCTCTTAAAATATAGAGAAGAAATTGTCTTCTTGCTCGAGCTTGTGGGATTTCTTCCAATGTAAATCCAAGCAGAATTTGTATCTAGCATCTTAATATGGAAATAAAACTTACCTAGATTCATTTTTCCAAAACTCTACCCCTTACCTTTGGCATTAACTGTCAGGATCACCTGTAATTCTCCAGAGAGGAATTTGGGGACAGTTGCTTACTGGGTGCCTGTATCCATTGACTGTGTGAAGAACAGAGAATTCAGCCCGGGCATGGAAAATCTTCGCTTGCTCTTTGTTTCTTTTGTGTGAAATGGAAATATCTGTAGCAAAGCTAGCGAAGGCAGAGCCAGCATTGGCAGATAGGACAGGACGTGATCCATGTATTTGCATGCTGTGATTCATCTTTTGTGGAGCACGTTCAATTTCTCAGAGAACTGATCTCCCGGAGAGCCTGGCCTTGACACCTTGACTGCTAAAACGTAAATCACTTTGACTTTTCCAGCTCCTGTGTAGGTGCTCTCTGGGTGTGCTCAGTGAGCATCCTTCCATGCTCAGGTTAGAATCTGCACTCTCATTTTCAGTCAAGAGATGAGAACAATACAGAGAGGTTGTCTAAATAAATTCAGTATTTCTTTTCCAAAGCCAACAAGGGTTTTCAGACACTTTTCATGGCACAGTACTGAGGGTTTGGGGGGCTGGGGAGCACACTGGGCTGATCCAGTATGGGGTTAGGTAGAACTCCTCTGAGCAGGAGAGCAAAGCCTCCAAGAAGGTGAGGTCGAGTTTAGGAAGAAGTTAAAGTGCTAATTGGTTTTTTACCTTTTTTGCACTTTGACTGCGAACAGCCTTCCATTTCCCTGCTGACATCCATCACCTGCATACTGCTCAGCTCTTATCATTTTAATTTCTCTTGCACTAAGCACAACTCATCTTTCACCTCTCTGACAGCTTCATCCTTTCTACCAACTCAGATTGGCCTGTGGACATTTGTGAGCAGTCTTTGAATCCTGGCTGAGCCAGGAGAACGTATAGTGAGCACAGAGAAAGCTTGATCGTTTATTGTGATATATTTTTCTCGCTGTGTTGCATTAATTAGCTTTAGCCTACAGGTGGAGCAGGACAAAGGCAGGAATACTTTTCTCGGTGATAACTGGAATTGTTTGCTAATATTTCAAAGATTGATAAACTGGCAGCAGGCATGAGCTATTAGGATGATGTCAGTCTCTCCTATATGCTCCTCTTGCTGTTGCTATTCTCACAGAAATGTTAGAAATGATTACTGTGCTGCAGTAACCCCAGTGAAATTGTCACAAATGCCTAAGACCCTATTTTGTGTTACTGATCCTTAAACACAAATGCGGGAACAGCTAGAACTAACTTGTGAAAAGTATACTTTGTGTAAAGGAATGTGGCTTAGTTGTTTTTGGTGAGTTTTTTGATGGTTTATGAATTATGAAAATTATATATCCACAGTGGTGCTGAACTAATAATGCCCAATGCCTATAAATGTTTATTATTGAAGTAAAATGCTCCCTTACTATCAGACATCTTTCCCCATCTCATGTAATGACAATCTTTAATTTCGTGTTTTAGCTTTAACTTTAGAAAAACAATGTGGGCAGCTCTTTTTAAGCCTATGTAAGTTGAGGTATCTACCAGGTATCAGACTCTCTCTCCCATTTAGCACTGTGGAAATTTTATTTCCATGGGTATGAAAAGAGCTTTTAAATGGACTGGGCAGGCTCAGTATGCACAGGGAAATACAAGGCCTTAGAAAGATTTATTTAAACACTTTTCTGTGCAATCTGCAACTGCATTTTTATTCTGGTCCTTATGATGCAACCTTAGTTCGTTTCTTATTGACAGGAGACTCATTTTGAGTGAATATTAATCTGTTTATAATTGCAGTGTCTAAAATGATTTAATGTCTACCAGTGATTTCTAAGACAAAATTGATGTTAAAAATATGATTCACATGAATTGGAAAAGGTTTTAGTGTTTCAAAGCATCTCAGTAATTCTAGCATTCTCAGTACTAATACCTATCTATTAAGAACAAATGGTAGAAGAACTTTAATTCTAGTTTTTTTTTTTAGGAAAAAGAGGTCTTTTCAAGTCAGGTTTGGCATAGTTTTCTCATCTCATTTAATTTTTCATATTTAGTTTGAAGGTGATTATAACTTTGAAGGAAGAGAAAATAACTCCAGAATCACAGAAGCAGCCTAGTCCTGGAGAGTTCAAAGGGTGGTGGTGAAGGTGTGACAATCAGCCACGCAGCTGGGAAATGTTCAAAAGAAACAGAGGAATAGGACCAGGAAAAGATCAGAAAAAGACTTGCTGAGTCACGAAGTTCAACCTGGCTGCTGTGGGCAGCCACATCAGAGCCATGTCTTGTAAGCTGGTCAAGGCTGAGCTCAATAGAGATGGACCTTGGCTGCCCGCAGACACATGTGCTTCCTAAAACCAGGGAAACAGAACGTATTTATATATATGATAGTGTTAGTGGTGATGAGCTTCCCTCCTCTTTCTACTGTTTTCCTCCACTTTTCAGCTTCTCCTTTACTTCTGAACACCTATGCCTTTTCTTTCCCATTTCATGCTCCAACCACCCACCCTCCTCCTCCCTCCTTCCCCTTGGCTTTTCCTGCTGTTTTGATAAAGCTCTTGGGCCTCTGCTTACAGGCAGTCCTTGTGCTCTCCTACTCATAGCATAGACATTTCCTTGACATTTTCTGCATCCTTCACTCATCAAGCACCACCTACTGCCTTTATCATTGGAAATCTTTGGAGTTTCTCCTCTCTGACAGGGATCACCAGATCTATCAGCTTCCTCTCTTTCATTATCTCCCTCAGCATCTCCACATGAGATTTTTATCACCTGTGTTCCACCAGAAACTGAACTGAGGGAGCTGTGAAGCTGTTGTGCTTTAGACCCCAGTCTCAGGATGCTTCTGCTTGCAGATGGCAGTTTCTGGAGGTGGGTGAAATGAATAAGCACATCTTTCCCAGAGCTCAGAGCTCCTGCTCTGCATCTGAGCACAGCCTCCGGGTGCTCAGAGCTGCCAGAAGCAAAAGCATTGGAGAAGAAAGCCACATGGTCACAATGATGCTTTGACATGGTTTGGGACTGCCTTCTGCAAAGGACAAAAAGTAAATGGGCTCAGGGAGAACAAACAAGACCAGGAGGAAAGCTACAAAGAGAAATACTGTTAAGGGAGAAAAAGACTCTTTGCTCTAAAATTTCCTGTTATCATCCAATGTAACATCATAAATTTCACACTCAGGCTTGGGATAGAACTGTGGGAAAGAACAAAAATGCTAAAGGACAGGTAGTGATGTGTTTTGGATCATGCAGCAGAGCACCGGGCAAAAGTGACCGGTGGATTTCCCAGTGTAAATCCATATCCAGAGTGGGACAGCTCACACGAGAACAGGCAGCAGCTGGCCAGTTTTAGAAACCAACAGAAAAGTTTCCAAACAAAACTGGGAGTTAAGTATCTCTTATTATTTCCTTACACTCAGGAAAAAAAGAAAAAGCATACCTGCACTGAAAAAGAGGGTGATAGTTTAGCAGCAGGCGTGTGTACCTTTACCATTGTCCTGACTGTCATTTTCTTACCTAAATTCTCACACATTTCAGTTTCATGCTTAAGCTGAATTCATGGTGGCTTATTCTGCAGTGACTATTTTTTCCTTATTTTATAAAATATGGAAGAATGCTGTGCTTGTGTATTATCTTTGTGCTCATAATAGACATTAATAAATAAATCCCTTTAAAATGGCAGGGACATTTAGAAGATAAAAAGCCCTGCCCGGTAGTGTTTTCTCTGTTTAGAATATGTGCTGCATCAAGGCATTTTAGTTGCAGTGGGAAGCTGTTTCCTTTTTCATGACTTTATGTATGACTGCAGTGTATTATGAAATTCCCTAGTGCTATGAAATAAAAGCCAGATCCTTTTTTTTTCACACAGGAATTGAGAAGTTTGAGAAAGAAAGAAAAAAAGTTAAGATTCAAAAATACTTTTTTTTTTTTTTTTTTTTTTTCCAATGTAGAAGGTAGTCAGTAAAGCCTATACATCCCACACCACAGAGACTATGCCCATCACCAGCACGAGCTGCAGCATCCCTGCTGGGGAGAGCTACCAAGTGGAAAATGGAGTTTTTGAAGAGGCTGAGAAGATGGATGTGCTCCTGGCAGCTCCTGGCTCAGGAGCCAAGGAACAGGTCAAGCACGTGCTGTCCTTGTGTCTTTGATGGTATCTTCATCAGGACGTCGTGGCACTACCTCTAGATTTGACTGTCTGGGTCCCATTGTGCGAGGTGCTGTAGGAAGGAGGTATGAAAGGGAAGGCAACATTAAAAAGTGGATGCTGAAAGCAACATGCACAGAAAAAAGGACATCAGGTGGCATGTGCATCTCAGGATCTGCCAGGTAGAATTAAAACCCAGAGGTTTTTCTGACATTCAGTTTGCTCCAGTCACACCTGGAATGAAGTTTTGACTCCCACCTTTATCTATTGCTTGACCTGCAGTTGTCAACCTTGCAGGAAAAGCCACACTTCGGAGTAGTCGCAGAGGACTTGGTTGATCAGGGATGGAGATAGGGTGGGCAGGGCTAGGCTGAAGGGGTCTTTGATCTGTAATACATATTTCAGGTTCATAATGACAAAGCAGTTGATAAAGGTCATTTAGCCCTTCCTAAATAACTTGGTAGGCACATAACGTGGTTTTACCAGCATTTCTCATCTGAACATCTGAAGGTTTTCAGATTTGACAGAGGAAAAATATTTTTATGCTTTTGAGCATTTTAACGAAAGCAGCGTTTCTTTGGGTCTTTTCCTCCTCCGTGTATTTTTTGCTGGAGAGAGCTCTGCCTTTCCCCTGCTCTGCTAGGAAGGGCATGGCAGCACGTTAGCAGAGCTGGAGGTGCAGGCAAACCCTGCCCAGTGAAACTCAGGGGTCAGACCTTCAGCTATTCCACATTAACGTGGCACATAAAGGCGTGATGTCTTGTGCCAGCGGGTGGTTTGGCTGGACAAGCACCTTGCCATGGAGCAGGGCAGTCACCGAGGCACGCTTCAACACCACATAGCCCCTGGGCATGCCCCATGTTTGTGTCCTCAGTGTTGTTTTGCTTCTCTGGGCTCGTTTTTAGGACTTTTGAAATGTGACAACACAGCTACAGAAAATGGCTCTCTGTAGCACACCTCCACATAAACGTGTTTCATCTGCTGCTCATTTCCTCTGCTACTCCTGTCTGGCAATAATTCTCCCCTCTGGTTTCTTATAAAATTTTTGATCGCCTTTTTGCGTAAAGCAAAGCCAAATGTTGTTGTTAAGTACAAAATGATGTGAGTCTGTTTGTTCAGATGACAAAAACAACCTGGTTCCCTGTGCCATCACTGTGCATACTGTGTCCTTCCCACAAGCTGATGGCTCCCGGTCCATCCGTATCGCTCCTGTGGCAGACACTGGAGCTTGGAGCTCTGCAGGAGGCTTCTTCACAACCCAGGACCCTGCTCCTCCTCTTCAAAAGCCACCTTTCTAACTCCTCTCTGCTAATGGGCTTACCTATTGTGATTTTCACTACCTTTCTCTTTTCAGGTTTAGGGCTGTGAATTGAGTACCCTTGATCCGATTAATAGTTTGGGGTTTTAAGAGACGGGCATTTTCACCTCATCTGACACGCTGATTTGCTCTAGGACTGTTTGCCAGACATGCATTATGTTCGCTTAAATATGTTTTTATCTTTGGAAAACCTTCAAGGAGCTTATCAGAGTGAGGGAAGTGGATGTGTTCTGTCTGCAGATGCCAGGGGTGATTGAGTTTCCCCTCTCCCTTCCTGGGGAAACTTGTGTGAAGCAGGGCTTGGGCTGGCCTACCCCCAGCCCCATGCTCTCGCTCCATTTTGGGAGCTGCACAGCAGTGGTGTGATAAATGCATCTTCAGCATAGGCGTTTTTGTCTTCCACCTAGAAATGGAAAAGAGTTACACTTCCATACACAACAGAAATGCTGCCCTGTTTCACGAGCTGAATGTTTACCCCATGCAATGGGCAATGATCAGGAGTGTCCGTGACCCCTGAGCAGTGCCACCACCCTTGTGCATCACCTGGGGCCCTCTCTGCACCCATGCCAAGTAGTCAGTCACCTCCAAATCCTGAAGCCCCCAGCGCAGAGGGAGCTGTGAGCTGGCAGAGCTCAGAGGAGCTCACGGTGGGGTCACCTTGCAGCAGTGAGGACATCGCTGAGGCTGATAAACCAGCTGGTGGACCTCAGGAGAATAGCAATTGAATCTTCTGTGCCACCTCTGAGTATCTCTACATCTTCCTAGTTGCCTAACAACTCTTCCAAATTTATCTTTTTCCTTCTTCATTTTTTTTTTTCTTTTTTCTGGCAGAGACTGCATAGACTTTAGCTGTTTAATGCAATCTATTTCGTTTTTTCTCTATAGCTGCAGCTATTTCACAGAATAAATTATAATAGATTAACCTCCAAAATGCAAGCAATGAGTTAAACATTTCTTCCCAGTGCAAAAGCCTGGTTTGAAATGGTTTGAAATGGCAGCAATTCACTAAAATTCATTATAACAAGGGAGATCACTTACCCTCACTTTCTGATTAATGCCTCTTCTTTAAAGGCTTATCCATTTATCCCGCTCCATATCCTATTGTTCTCTCCTCCACATAGGGGCTTCATACAAACACCATTTTAATTACTTTTATAATTAGACAGCAACAAAATCTTTGATGAAATGTCTCTTATGGAAGACTGCATCTTTTTTTCATGTATTATACACAACTTCTCATTAACATTTTCACATCTAATTAAATTTCTCTCATCATTCTTGCATTCACCTCTCCAGTTTTGCTCTTCTCTAGTTTTTCTTGTGGCATTACAGTATGGATGACATCACAAAATTTCATTTGTTTCAGCAAAGAATGTATTTTATGAAACGAAGACTTCAAGCAGTTGTGTTGTTTTTTTTTTTTTTTTTTTTTAAAGAATACTTTTTTCTGTTCCATTTAAAATTAAATAATTGGTAATTATTAGAAATACCAGTATCAGAAAACTGAAATATTTTAAACAGAGTTGAACGTTTTTACTATGAATTCTGAGTTTTTAATATCTTAGAAATAAAATAATATTTCTGAAATGTTTGAAATTGAAAAAAACCTGACATCACTGTTGAATTTTTGAGGTAAGAGTATTTCAAAGATAGTTTTGATGAAACTGCCATGTATCAAGAAAACATTCACTCAATCTGTAATTTAAAAAAGAAAGAAGAAAATGAAAGGCAGGTTTTACTTTCAAGTCTGGTCATAGCTTAGGGAGCATGAGTGTGATTTGGGGTCAGCGGAAGATAGATGCTTTGACCCTCCATGCCTGCTGTCTGCTTTGTGCAGGCTATGAGTGACAGTTTTGGTGTCATTAACCAATATTTACTCATTTTAACAGTGATGTGTGATGGGCACACAAGCAGCACAGTCCTGGTGGCTCAGGCAATGGGCACAGAAGCACACTGACATGCACAGACAGTTCTCCATCTCCTTATTAGTGTTTGATTTCCGGACTCTGCTTACTGCCTGCATGTAAAACCAATGTAAATAATTAATTGTGTCTTTTAGGACGGACAAGTCTTGCAAAATTATCTTCCCCTGGCATTCCTGGAGGCCTCTCCCACACCTTAATGTGCCATTCTCACACAGTCAGCTATTAACCAACACCTTCCACAATCCTTTCTCATTTGCTGCTTATACATGTATTTTTGCAATTCATTTATATAAAAAGATGTTTTCAGTCCTTACAGGTAGCATTTGGTAACTCCTGCCTCTCACTGCCCCTTGATTGTATCTTGCAACTGTTTTGTCACCCCGTGCCTGCGTCTGGTGCTAGACTTCAGAAATGGTGTGGAGGGATTTAGCTGTGGTGTTAATGGGAATCACATAGCTAAATCCTCAAGCAAAGCTTTGAAAATGAATCACCACCCCCTGTGGATTTATCAGGGAGACAGAGCCGTAAGAAATAACATTCAGATAAATCTCAATTTATCTTTCAAAACTTGCTATTTCTTCTTTTTGTCCCTTATCTGCATCTGCTTGCATATCTGTATCACTTACGGTAGCTGCTAATGCTCCCTTAAGCACAAGCTTTCATATCTTTTTATTTTTAGTTCCTGGATTACCTGCCTGTCTTTAACCTTTGGGCGTGTGGTTTCGCTCTGGTCATTTTGCACTAAAGCAGGGCTGAGGCTGGAATACTAAAACCAGGCTGATTTGGAAACGGATACTCCCGGCCACGGACCAAACCATAACCTTTTTTCCCCTGACTTTTTCAACTTGGCACAAAGACCTGAGATAAATTTCTGTAGTTTCAAAGAGACTGCACAGAATTTGAATGCAGGGAGTGGGGGTCGTGCTCACCTGCAGACAGCGGTGCCGCAGCGAGCCCAGGGCTGGGAGTCCCTGCCTGCTGCTGGGGCCCCGTGGGAATCAGGACAGAGGTGTCCTGCCCCCCATCCCCACCATTCCCTCTTGTTTTTCCTTTTTGGTGAAGAGAAACAGTGAATTCTTTAAATGGCTTCATATAAAGTATTTTCTTTAACCTTCGAATTATTTTGGTGGTGCTTTCCTGCATCTTCTCCAGTTTTTCTCCCATTAAAAAAAATACTGCCCACATTCCCCTACACATATGTCAACATAAATTACAGTGTTTAGAATTTAAAGATTTTCATTTAATTCTCCTCTGTCTTCCTCTTCCTTACTGATACAGCCACATGTTTCTTAGCCATACTATTGTTCTGGGAGTTGATGAGGTGATGTAGCACCACAGCTACATAAAACAAGAAGGATTCAGTAAAGAATATATTTATTTAGTGTTCTGTAGTTCAGACCCTCTTAAATCATCTGGACATTTGCTGTTTGCTCTCCAGTGTCATTCTCTTTGCCATCAGTCATAGCAGGAGAGGGAAAGCTGCCTGTGTCGGCATCGCTGCTCTGTGCATCAGCTCCACTCTGCAGCTGCTGCCTTGTTTGGCCTGGTTCAAATTAGCTCAAGTCATCCGTCCTCCCACTAGCCCCAGGTCAGCTTCGTTTTATTTGTTGTGCTTGGTTCCTGGGGAGGGCTCCGTGTGAGCCGATGCTGATCCTGCACTGGGCATGGTGGTTTGTATCTTCAGCTGCCCTCAGGCGATGTCCTTGTGCAAACACTAGCGGCAGCGTGTTAATATAAATGAGACCAGGATAGAGCTACAGGTTTCTATTAGTACATCTCGAGGCATTATAGGAAGACTTATGTTAGCCTCTCTCTGATTTACGGATTTTACTGTGGGAAGTTATCTGCAAAACATTCAACAAGCATGAAATTCTCATTTCTGGTTGGACTGCTGCTTTTCTGGTATTTTCTTCTGGCTTACACGAGAGGTCTGACAATGATATGTGTCTGAGGAATTTTAATGCCTGGCTCCCAGCCTACTGGGAAGGCTTCTGGCTTTAGCTAGGGATCATCTCTGTTCTGCCTGTTTGGGGTCTTCCTGGCTCTGGAAGCTGGTTCACATTTGAATTTGACCTGAGGGATGAAGCTGTAGCAGAGACAGGCTTTTAGCCTGGGCTTCATCCTGTTCCCCCTGAGTTTGTGTACAGTCCAAACTAATTTAAAATTAATTCCCTTTTGTGTGATCTGCATGCTGCCAAATTGTGTTCAGGTAAGGAAAAGAGCCCATCTTCGGTGTCTTTGCTTAGTCTTTAGTGCCCAGCTCTTCTCTGCCTCTTCCTTGTGGTGAAAGGTCCACAGTGTGTCTTGTTATTGATAGTGCCTGATCAGCATACTCCTACCCGCTTCTACACAGACCATGCTGTGGTGTCTGTGCTGTGTGGCTCATGAATTCTGTAATTACGGTGCCAATGGCTGCAAGACTCTGACCTTAGCAGCTTTTTCAAACTTGCTCTGCATTGATGCCATCTGCACTGTACGTTGCAGAGCGGTGCAGAGCTGCGCTCACCACAATGGTATGAACACAAAGATAAGGCCTGGTAGAAATAATGAGAAATTACACACTTCCACCGACTATTTTAGAATCAGGTAGAGAAAGGAATTCTGGAAGACAGATTTAGGGCTTTACTAACATGCTTTAATAAAGGATATTGCCCTAATTTATCTGGGTTGATAAAACATCTCTTTTCTTCATGTCTGCTCTTGGAGACTTGACTCTGAAAAGATTTTCATGACAGCTTGTAAAGCGGAGGAAGGGAATGTCCTGAGCAGAGCTGAGACTGATAAACAAAGATAGCATGTGCATTATGCATGTTCTTCAGCATTCACCTTCAGAGAGTAGTAGGACTTGGGTAGTGGATGAGTTGGCAGAGAAGACCTTGAACAGTAGCTCTGTGAAACCTATTTCCTTATTTATCAATGCAGTCTTTTACAATGATTAATTATCGGAAGGAAAAGCCTTGAGGGATCATTTTTGTTCTTATTGTGCAAGTTTTGGACAAATAAAATAACTCTCTTCTAGTACGCCTGATGAGCTGTACAATAGGCTAGTAAGGCACAAAAGTGAACAGGATTGTTCAGCCTGGATATGCAAATCAGAATGTATTACAGCTCTCACTGGCTTTTACGACCTTCATTAAGCACAGGGGAACAGTTGAGTGTGCATTCATTGACTCACACCCAGCCAAGATCATAAACTGCAGTGCAATGCAACTCCTTCCACCGAGGGCATGCAGAGTGCAGTGAAAGGCTGCACAAAGCTCTTACAGCTCCGTGCAGAACTGATTTTAATATTCATGAAGCTCAAATATCAAGATCTCCTAAGAAATTAGCACACAAGAAAAGGACAAATTTAGATGGGAAGGGTTTGTGAGCTGTATGCATGCAGGAATTACAGACCATGACTGCCAGTAATTATTTACCTGCCTTTCTGAATCGCTGGTGCAGTTGCTGCACAGTCCTTGTAAACTATACCAGCTTAATTTTGTGAACCAGACTTGTTTATTATGCCATCTTTGAGTATTCAGTGCTAGTGTTAAAAGAAATTCCCTTCAATTGTTTGGTGTTCCAAAGCAATCCCAGCAGAGAGACAAGTGCTGGGTGAGGGGTTAGCAGTGCCTGTGCCATGTCCTTATTGGCACTCTCCCACTTGTGACCTGGGATGGGGTCAGACAAACCCCAGAGTCTTCCTTGATGGTCAATACCTTTCAGTGTCTAACATTTGCTACCCTATTAGCCAGTGCTGGATACAGGGAATAAGGGATATCAGTGGATTTACTGAAAGTGTTTCAAGGTCAGAAAGTACTTGTCTACATTATGGGAATTGCGAGGTCTCAGGTGGCTGCTTCTGTTCTTGGAGCCCATGCATAAGGGAAGGACAAGTAATTCTCACCCGCTGTAGCTGGCTGACCAAGATTTCATGTACTTCTGGAGGCTTAGCAATAGCAGACCAGCTGATCCCGTATGATTACAGATGGAGTTTTAAGTCTAAAGTTTTTTGTCTTTCTCCCAGCTTATGTAGGTTTTGCAAACTGATGCTGTTGGTAAGCCACTGGGGATGCATCGGGTCAGGAAATCACTGGAGTCATCTGTGTTATTGATATACAGCACTGCTGCAACAGAGGTAGCTGTAACCAGCTTGTGGCAGCCCCCTCTCTCACATCTCTACCTGAACACATCCCTGGTGGCTGCCAGGTTTTGGGGATTGCCTGTGGTTCAAGAAACCTGGTGAGAGAACCAGTTGTCCTGCCCCAGATCCCACCAGGGAGCACACGAAGGAAGCAAACAAACCAGAAGTTCTCTGAAAACAGAAAGTTTGGAGCCTCCAGTTTGAAAAAGCTTTGAAAAAGCATGCCAGGAGGCATGTAACAGGGCTGTCTCTTTATTCCTGCCGTAACAATAATATTCACTAGCAGTAACATTCAGGCTGTTACCTGCAGATTTTCTCTGGAATCTGATGCCATGGTAGCAAACACGGTCCTTTCCCTAAAGTACTGCAATCTTGTACAAGTAAGTACACTGACAAAACACCTGTTTTCATTCAATTTTTTTGTTGTTTTACTAGACACTCATAATTGCAAATTTGGACTTGGACCTTTTATTAATCACCAGCCTGAATGCCTCAGTGTTTTGTATTGGTGAGGCATTCATAGCCTTTATTTGATCTTCCTTTGCTCCAGATAAAGTGGCATTGCTCTAACGCTGCACGCATAATCTGTTTGTAATTGGAAGAACTCCTTCAGGCATCTTATCGTGCGAGCTCTGAACACAATACTTCATCATTACAACTAGTTAAAAGAATGCTGCCTTCATAAATTATAATTCTGTAACTCTTTTGAAAATAAATTAGGATTTTCTAATAGTTTTCTTGTAACAAGCACCTGCAGCCATTTATTCTAACAGAATAATTTCTTCACAATTAACCAGGCAAGTAGCTCTTCTATGAAAGAATGGCGTTTTGTGTTAATGTTATATTTTGGTCAATAATGGGAAGTTGTAAAGGTCAAGCTGCCTAATACCTGCAGTGCCGCAATATTTGAGTGGAGGTTACAAAGATTAATAGGAAAAGGCATAAAGAAAACATTAGAAGAACCCTTGTAATTCAAATAACTTGCCAGGTTTTGCTTCTAAGCCTTGTAAGCACAGCCAGCCAAAGTTCAAGAGGGAGTGGCAATTAAGAGAAAGAGATCAATTTATCTATAGGAAGGAGAAGGTTAGCCCCTCTGAGTTTCCTGTTCAAAGCCCAACAGAGGGATGGGTGCCGTAGGGTCAGAGATAATGATCAAGCATTTCTTGCAAGTCAGGGGTTCCTCAAAAGTTAGTGGTTTGGCAACTTTGCAGATTTTCAATGGAGAAGAGACAAATTTAGTGTCAGAGATCAAAAACATAACACAATGAAAATGCTTCTTACAACGGTGCTCCATTGTACTGCATTCAGTGTCCTGCTTTTGATCTTACAAACAGTGCTTGCCTGTTTCTGAAGCTTCAGAAAATTAATACTTTTCAACTACCTTACATTTTCACTACTCCTTATGAAAATAAAAAAGTTGTGCACTTTGTCAGGTTTGTGCACAACTCGTTCCATGGAGTGTGTGCAGGCAGGGAAAGTCGCCGGCTGAGTGTCGGTTGCCACAAGAGTTTTGTTTTGTTTTGTTCTGTTTTAAACCTGTGTCCTGGTTAAACCACAACAGCCTGTTACCGATCAGGCTATCAGAGATGCATGCAGAGGCTGCCAGTAGCTTTGCTGCAGTCTGGTTTGTGACGGATGCATGTGGAAGTGGGTACATCTGCTCTGGAATCCCTCCTAAGCCATCGGTGCAGCTGACCGCCCGTCTGCTGGCTGTGTGTGCACTGCATCGGCTCTGCAGGAAGCTGTGACACAAATGACAGCAAGCACTGTTAGCACAGCCCCGTGGAGCAACTGTGCTGAATGCTGTGCAAATGCAAACCAAGTCATGGTTTCCACCTAGAAAAGATTGAAGCTCTTTAGGGGGGACTGCAACCTGCGTAACCTCGCCGTGGTTTAGAGACCTAGCGTGGAGCTGTGAGCAAACAGGCGTTTGCCCTTAGGTACTAAACAGCAAAGAAGTTCAGGAGCTGCTGAGCACCAAGGGATAACAAAACGTTGCTTAAAAAAATAAATAAATACATAAATAAAAAGACAGTAACTTTTCCACTGCTGCCTTGCAATAACTTCATTTTGCTTAACGGAATAAGTAATATGGTGCCTTTGCTATAGGGTAGTGAGCCACAGGAGATACTTCACCACAAATCAACATTTACTTCCTTGAATTACTGAGAGAATTTTGTGGCCCTGAGGCCATTTGAACAAATGGATGGGAATAGATGGGAAGCAGCACCATGGGGCTAGAAGGAATTTCAGAATCCTTCTATCCTTCTTACGGCTTTTAATGTCTGTACACCGAGCGGAGAGGAACTGAGGAGGATGCTGAGCAAAGGTGTGTGTGTGCTAATCCTTTCAGTGTTAAATAGCTGAGTGTAGTATAGAGTCTTGCACGTAGTTGTAGGTGGCTTTTGACCACCAGAGCCTCAGATGTTAAAGCGTTATAACTTTTTATTTCTGAAAGACAGTAAGAAAATAAATGCTGCAACGAGAATGTTGATAAACTGAGGTTTATTAAAAAAAAAAAAAAAAAAAAAGTAGTAAAATATGCCCCCTATATATATGTATATATATATTTATGAAGTCCCTGCAAGAGAAGTGTCTATTGGGAATGTTTTTGAGGGCTTTTTTTTGGGTGATGCTAGGAGAAAATTGTAAGTAGCTATTATTACTATTGCAATAATGTCTGCCTAGCCGAAAGGTAAAAAGTAAGCACAGCAAAAGAGAGAGGTCAGCTCTTGTGCTTGATGTTCACTCTCAGGACCAACCTTATTTATAGAACAAGCGGGAACACGGCACCTGCAGTGCTGAGGGGACAACTCCACGGCTCACATGCTCCTGGATGAGGTGCAAATGCACTCCCTGTGCCTTGAGATGACTGCGGTGCTCCCTCGGGGCCGTGCAAGCGGTGCCATACCACGTTTTGGAGCGTTGCCTTGTCAATGCATTATTATTGTCGTGTACTCAGACTGCAAGCCCTTGTGAACAGGCCCATCTCTTCAGAGCGCATCTTTTTATGTCCATGTATTTCAGGACACTGAGTGAGTTTCTGTAGCTTTTAGGCCTTTGAAGCTGTTCCTTCTCATGTATTCCCCATTGTGGTGTACCACTGCACTCAGGTTAATGCTCTCTCTTCTGCTGGCCTTGACCAACTGCCTTCTGCTTCCTTTTTACCATGATAAAAGAAATCCTTAGAGCAGTGTTGTCTAGATGGAAACAGAAACGTTGCTAATGCTGATATTTGTGAACTGCTTCAGCGTTTTTCTTGGCGAGAAGCAGGTGCACTCATTTAATGAGAAGTTATTGTCCTTTTTAGTGCTTCACAATACCTACAAATAAAAAAAAAAATAGTTTTGTTTAGGCAGGACTTGATAGTTTGCTCCCAAATGACCTAAAACAACTACAACAATTGAGGATATTTTGGATGAACAGTTTATAAACTAACAAAACAAGTAAATAAAGTTTGCAATGCTGGAGAAATTTTAAAAAAGTCATCAAGGTGTAATGTGCCACTGATCAAAAGGAACAGGTGTGAGTCACATGGAAAAATAATTAAAAGCTGTGGTAAAAAGAATTGAGCTCTTGCCAAAGACCCCATGAACATATGCTTTGGTCAAACATAAACCTGGGCTGTGCAGAGGAGCAGCAGCATAACCTTTGATGTGTTGTGCCATCGAAGAGATCAGCTAGAGAGATCTAGTTGTCTTGTCTGGGCTGAAAACCTGTCAGTAATTCCTTGGCCAGTCACTGTGGCAAAGTTACCCAACAACCTGCATCACCTGCTGTGAATCTGACTTGAAGAAGTGAGCAGCTGCTTCACCTTAAACTGTGGCAGGCCCTGGATCCCCGCGTGAATAGTTATGTGCTTCTAACTGAAAACTGGTATCAGATTTACATCAGTGTTCAAACTGTCTTGTGGCCCTTGCCCCATGAAATGCTGCTGCAATTTAGCATTCTGCTGGTTAGGTGGTGGAAGAAGAGAGATTTTGCTGGGAATCAGTCATTTTCAGAAGTGCACCGAGGACAGTGCTACGTTCAGACCCAGGTGTTGGGAGCTGAGGTGCAGAGTCACAGCTCCTGGGTTAAGCTGCACTCAGGGCAAGCACTGAACTGTGGTCTCTGCATGCACGATGCTTTGCTTTTAAGTGTATTTTTGGAAATGCTATATTGTGCAAAAGTAATTTCATGGGAGAGTAGAGATAAGTCACTCTTACTGATATGTATCCCTTTTATTTTTTAAGAGAAGCAACACATCGGCGTGAGAAATTGTTTAGTGAATATGTAATATTAAAGTACGATATGGAAGTCTGAAGGTATTGTTAAATGCTTGTAAAATAATGTCACGCCATTTTATGCAGTCATGTACAAGATAGCGTGTATTACAAGGTGTGGGCACCCTTTACATCGGGATCCACAAAGGGAAATGCATTAACTGGCAATCCTGTACTTTGCCACAAGTCCAGCAGAGCACAGAAATATGAACATCAGCAACAAATTCCAGAGGCTGGCTCCTTGCTCTGAAAAAGTCAGACACCTTCTGATGGGTCTTGCTACCCTGCAGCACTAATGCCAATTTGCCAGATGTAAAGCCTTTTTTTTTGGATGTGACCTTCTGACCTCCTGGCCTTCACTAATAGAGGCTGACTTCCAACTATCAAGGAAATAGTAGCAATTTTTTCCTTCACATTACACACAGCTCCACTAAGTGCTGCATTTGCAGGCACCAGTGGAGCTGTGCTGGATGTGCTGGTTTTGTTTTCTTTTTGTTTTTATTTTTTGTTTGCTTGTTTTTGAAATTCCTCTGTGTTTAAGAACTTTACTTCCACTCTGCAATGGAAAATAAATCAGACCTAATCTGTCTGCAGATAAGGTTACGTATCAAAATCAGTTTAAATGATCTCCACATCTTGATGCAGTGCAATGCGTGTTACAAGGCTTCTGTGTGATGGCTGGGTTTGACTTTTCCTTCTGCTGTCCTTTAGAGAGCAATAGCAGGGAAAACATGGAAATGTCTTAAAATATGTAGACCTGGTAGGTGGATTGTTTTGATTTCTTATTTGTTTTCTGTACTGCATGATACAATTTTATAAATTCTTGATTTTTCAAACGAAACGTCCTGTGAGAAGCCAGGAGTTAAGATGATGTCACTTAGGGCTTGGTTCCCATTTTAAAATATTATCTTGCAGGAAAAAGGAGATGTAGGAGATCTTGTACAGCTAACTACAGGCTGGGAATGAAACCATTGTTACTTCAGCAAACAAATTTGGCCCTTGCATTGGAAGGGCTGACTCCACCAAGTCCCAGTCACAGGACCTGCAGTGGCAGGGATCAGTGGTGTTAAGGTGCTTTTTCTGGCAAGTGAACGTGAATATTCCTCCTCCATGCTCGGACTAAACCAGCAGCAGCTTCTCCTTTTTCCCTCGGAAACAATACGAAGCACCAGCCGTGTACAATTACCCCTGCCTGGACCAGGGGCAGTGTGATCAGCCTCTGCAAGGGGTTAATGTAACAGCAGAACAACTCTGCAATAGGCAGCAGTTTGGGGGGAAGCTTTATATTCTGAGGTTGGTCTCCAGGGGAAGAGGCTCAGGAGGTGTTTCCCACGCTGTGTGCATTTCTGGGCTGGCTTGGCTGCGTTGGAGCAGCAGAGTGCTTCTCCCTGCCTGCTCCCTGGGTGGAGACAGCACCTTGCTTTCATTCAATAATCCAAGTCACTTTTTTCTGGAGGCCATCTGCAGCTCCATCAAGCTGTAAAACCAGCACGTGTTGTGAGCTGGAGTTCCCGGGGCTCTGCTGAGTTACATTTATGACAGCGGACAGTGTGAATTCCGTAGTTAATTAAGAATGAGGGTTAATGTGCCATAATTCCTGTTCAAAGGACCATTTTAGGTATCACAACTCTGCCTTTGGCGTGAATTAATCTTTCTTCATTTCCAGATCGGGCTGTCATCTGAAATGGCATCGCACTCGCTGAGCTCACTGGCCCAGTGAACCCTGCCTGCTGCAAAACCAAACTGCTCTTCCTCCTCTGTGGGGGCTTGGGCCAGACCAGGACAAAGCTGGTGCTGTGGGGCAAGGGTGGTATTTTGACACATTCATAGCATCTGGGGAGTTAAATAGAGCCCAACAGCCCCCCACTATCATATTTATTTCCTGATCTGACACTGGTAAACACAGTGCTTTGAAATTCTAGAGCTATATGCCACAGGCAGTAAATACCATTATTATTCTACAATTAATATGTAATTTTCCATCCTATGAAAAAGATTTCCATGTCTTTAGTTGCCTTCTTAGATGTTAAAAATTAGTAACAATGATGACATTTGAAAATGTGGAAGAAAACAACCATCCTTTGACAGCAACTCAGATTTTGCACCCAATGTGCCATAGACCTGCATGGATGACTCTTGAATTGCTCCAGGATTCTGATCCACCTTCTGGCTTGTGTATGTGGTGGCTGTTTTCATATTTTTTTAGGCAGTGGCAAATGAATTTTGGTTTACTACTTGGAGGAGTCCTGAGATAGAAATGGATTTAGGAACTTGCTAAACCTCCGATTTTTTTTTTTAATTATTATTATTTTTTTAATTAAACTTGCAATTAAGTAGAAGATTTTCACAGTTACTCTTTGAAATGTCTTTTACAATGACAAGATTTTATTGTGCAGCAGTATTAATACTGTAGAGAATGGTACAGAGTTTCCTGAGCCATCCAGTGTGCTGCTCACATCAGGGCAGTCTTCGGTGTTGCGTCAGTCCCAGGTTGTTTCTCTTATTGGAATGTCTTACATGAGTGCAGCTACATACTCCGTTCTTCAGATTTCAGTTTGGTCAAGAAAAAAATAAAATACTACAAATTCTTGGCTTTAGACAATAAAGTTTGTTTGTTTGTTGTTTGTTTGTTTTTTTTTTTTAAATTTTTTTTAATAAAAAAAAAATAAATCTCTATGCTCTTTTCCTGTTCCTTACTTTGGTAAATTGATAGAAAAAGGCTATTTCTAATTTCTAGGTGCACTGTTAAGCAGAAACTTAAGCCATGCAAATGAAAACTTACAGTTTGGTCAACTTTTAGGAATACAGAGGCCTGTGGTTTTCTCTACACAATTTATTCCCTCAACATCCCAGTGATTTTTTTGAGATCCATCTGGGACCACAGAGAGGTTCCCATTTTCTTTGTGCCTTCGGATCAGATAATGTTGCCAAGGCATCTCTGAGGCATAGGATTCCTCTTGTGAAAGGCTAATAAGGAAAGCAGACTTGATGGGGTTAAACTGAGACGTGAGGCACTTTCTGCTAAAGCTACGTATCCAAATGTGAAAAGGAAAAAAAAAAAAAGTAACATGAACTCAAACGCTTCTCACTCCAGAAAGATATAGAGAAAAATGTTTATTGACTCTCTTAACACAGATCTGCAGTCAGGTTCTTGAAAGTGAACAAATCCTAAATGATTAGGAAAATCATAGGCACATCAGAGATCTTCTCAAATTTCCCTACTATATATAGTTATTTTCTCTCCTATCTCATAGTGTTATGTAAAGCTGGTACTTCTTTCATCCTTTCTTCTTAACAGTTTTTCTTTTTTCTTCTTATTTTTTAATTCCCCATATTTCTATTAGGCTGAACAGCCTTTTTGGCAGCACTCCCCAGCAGCAGGCTGAACCTCCATCTGTATTCCAAACATTTGTAATCTAGGGACCTTAGGAGAGAAAGTGTTGGTGACACTTTAAATCACTACTTCAGATATAGAATACAGCTTCTTAACTATTTATTTCTTAACTGGTTCACAATTCATAGTCTATCATCTGTCTGCACATTTTATCTTGCACCAACGGATTAGTACTGGACAAAGATCAAATATTCATGGTCTGGATGAACAGGCACATTGCCCTTTGCTGCAGCATGTCAAACACCACAAGTTCATAAATGGCATCAATTAGCACCAAGTCCTGAAGTCTTTTGATGAGCATCCCAGAGTCCACCCGTGACTCCTGGACTCCAGCAGCCTTTTCACACAGATCTCTCCAGTCCAGAGATGTGCCCACAAGTTTTTCTGAGCCCTTCTGTTGTTTTTCTAACCCTCCTTTTCTCTCCCTCTGCTGCCTTTTCCAGCCCTCCACCCTCCCCACATGGCCATCGATCCTCAGCACTGGCCAGCAATGAATTGCAAATAAATGTTACGAGATCCTCACTAAAGCCATGGAGTGGTCCCACGTGTGGGAAGGTCAAGCACAGCAGTGCCAGCAGAGGGGCAAAGCAAAGTGTTGCAGATGAATAAAAATCTCCTGCCAGAGCTGTGCCGGTGCCATCAGCCTGGTTCAGCAGAGCTCAGCACCATCCCCACGCTCCCAGCCGCGCTGCAGCCCTGGCCAGCCAGCTCTTATTGACACGGAGGTGCCTTCAGAGGAGCTTTCTCTTTGTGGGGGGATCTGGCCTGGCACAGGCTGCAGTCCAGCAAAATGCCAATGGGCTTTATGCAGAGCTTCTTCGTGAGCCTGGGGCTGTTAATGTTAGACCAAAATTGGGTATTTTATGGAGGGGGAGATGGATGTGAAAGCACGGTCTTGTCTGGCTCTAGGACGCTTGGTACCAGATGAAAAATGTCGTGGCCCCAGGAGGGAAAGATGCTGATCTTACATAAACTAGCTCTCATGATATGAGTTTCTTAAAGCACATTTAACTTTGTGTCTGTGCCATGTACCCTCTGCTTCCCGCTGCCTTCATAAATCTTTCAGGGAAGCAGAAAGCAGGCAGGTTTTCACGATCGCAGGTGCCATCTGAAAGCACTGTATCTGCATAAGGTAGTAGTGCGTGGATCCGCTGGTAATGATCTTGGAGCCACAGCCTCAGCCTTGTGGGGAACGGAAAAACAAACACAGGAAACTTGCTGTTAAATGTTTCAGACCTGGTTCAAAAACGAAGAGGAGGTGTTTGTGCAGCACCGCAGAGCACCAGCTTGGATTATCTGAGTAGCTGCTGTGGGAGGTTAAGAACTTGGCAGGATTAAAAGAAAAGATGATATTTCAACCAGTTTCTGAAGGCTTAGGAACCCCAAGTACCGTTGAATAAGCTAATTGCTATCTATCAGGATCAGAAGGAAACTGTCCCTGAATGGTAAGCTGTTTGAAAGCTTTGCCCTGAAGTCTCTTGCCACAAAATTATGCAGAACTGTGCTGTGGGAATTCAACTACTTCCTTTTTTTTTTTTTTTTTTTTTTTTTAAGGCATAAAATACAGGAAGTTATTATAGGTAATTTCTCTATTAAAAGTATTAAAAGTTTTGTCCATTCCTGAGTACCACATCTCACATGACAGGAATTACATGAGAAAGACAAATTACAGCATTATTTTTCCCTTGACAGATTAATAGGTTTTACAAACATTTAGAGAAGTATTGCTGACAAATGGAAAAATTGCACCAATTAAAAATGAGCCCTAAGGCTGACACATAAGAAATCAATTGTCAAAACACAAAAATATTTCCAATGAATCTATTTTCTGAAGAGGAGTAAGAGTCATCCCCACAGAAGGGTGTTCCAGACAGTAGCAGTTTGGTTTTAGATGAGGCAGAATGACGAAAACCTGATTTATAACGTGGCATTAGGAGTGTTGGGGGAGATGGCTAGAGAGATAATGGGGTAAGTGTCTTCCAAGGTTAATGAAACCAAACTTCTACCTGTTAGGAGTAAAATGGAAAGAAGGTTTTTCTCATATTTTCATCAAATAATTGAAAAAAAAAAAAAGGATGACTCCTTTAATGTCAGGAGCTTTGGCACTCTGCTCTTTGTGAGCTCTTACACCAGTTCGCACAGAAACTTCTCTGATCTTGCTGGCTGTCAGTGGCTGTGGCCCCAGGATGGAGGAAGCCTCCCAGCCCTGCTGGGGTAGCTCACCCTACACTGACAGCCATGCTTGGGCTCCCGAGCAAGCTCTTGGCTTTTCTTCTCACTTGTTGGCAGAGGGCTGCCGACCGCCAGCACTGTGGCTGCTGGATGAGCCTGCAAAACTTCACAGATTTGTAACATTTACAATGGAGCTTGTGTTACAGCTCTCATAAAATCTTTCCATGATGAATTATTTACATTAGCACTGCTACTCCCCGGTGTGAACCTGCTGGCTCACCAAAGGGGTTGCGTTTCTCATGGTGGTGGCCCCAGGGGAGCACAGCGGGGACAGGTCGGCGGTGGCACAGGCGGTGCCGCACAGGACCCCCCCTGCCACAGGTCTCATCCCTGCAGCCACCGACTCATTTCAAGTAGCACGATGACACAGCAAGCACAGGCTGGGATTGTACTCAGTAGTGCACGTTTTATATGGCTGTGATGCTGTTACTGTTATTTTACTGGAAGTTCCTGCATCTCGTGCTTTGTTACCTAACAAATGTAATTTGTGCATTTAAAACCCTGCAAGACAAGAGCCTCCTCGGGACTGTGAGCGTGTCCAACCCCACTGCTGCACTGTACTGCCAATTGCAGCTCAGCTCTGGGTTGCTTTGGCTCCTGAAAGCAGAAAAGGAAAAAAATCAGGATTGCCACTATAAATAACCGTGCCTTCTGTTTCTACATTGTGTGCTGGTAGCTGGATTTTGATATTTCTTAGTCTTTTTCTCAGGCATGAATAATTTAGTATGTTTTGGGGGTACTGCCAAATAAATGCTAATGAAAAAGAGAAGAACAAGAGGGGGAAAAAAGCCCATCAGGGCTATTCACCCATTGAAAACCGTGTCTGTGCGAAGGCGTGTAGGTACGCATGCTGAATCTGCAGTCAGCTCACATTTGTTCAGGGCCTTTGCCTACCCACAACTGCGGGGTGTCACCAGAAGTTCAGCACAGAAGTCACCTTGGGCACAGCAGTTTGCTTCTGTGAGCTGGAGATACGCGAGAGCCACTGAGCTTCAGACAGTAAAACGTTTCCTGAGTTCTTGCCTTGAGGCTGGTCGGGGCAGAAATGCATATTTGTGAGAAAAACTAAAACAAACAAACAAAAAACAGAAAAAAAAAAAGCTTAAAACAACTGATTAATTGACACAAAAGAATTCACCACTATGATTTTGTGTAAAATTAATGTGTAACTATAAAATGAACCTGTGACAGCCCAACAGTTTTGTTTTATTTTAAGACGTTTTTGGCTACTAACCAGGATAGCAGTGATGCTCTGCAGAGTTACTACTGCAGTTTCCATAATATGTAACAAAGGTTTGTACCTGCAGCCCACCAGCCCAGCAGAGATCCAGGTAGAGAAAGAGACAGAAGCATTGGAGGCCATCCACAGAGGTGATGTTGCCCCTCGTGGACTTTCCCTGCTCCCCACCCGCGGCAGCCGTGGGCACACTGCCAGTCTGAGACCAGGGTCTGGGGCTGAAATGAGTCTGAGTGTGTTACACAGGGTACCAGCATTAATGTCAGTGCAGCAGAAAGGAAAATGCGGATGACATTTGATTATCAGCGAGTGTTTTACAGCCTCTGAGCACCCCGATAATGCAGGGAGCCATGCTCCCCCCGGGCTGGTTTCCCAGCTGGTTGCTGGTACCTGAATAACTGATGGTTTTTCCTTTCCACCTGCTGGGCTAGCGTTGTAAACAGAGGTTTCTTTGCAAAGGGTCTAAGAAATGACACAACTTCCATGGTGCAACTGTCAGCCTCCTCCTCTCTGGTTCTTGCAGCTCTGAATTCTCTGGGTGTGTGGGATGGGAGATGAAGATCGGGATATGATTCCGTGTGGAGATAGCCGAGCTCAGCTCCCAGCTGCACATTTTCTTCTCGCTGGGATAAATCAGCCCAGGCAAAGCTCAGCTCCTGCTGCAGAGCCTCTGCTCTTTCCAGCAGCCAGCCCTGCCTCGTTTTACAGCTGTTTTGGGGCATCGTTGTGTCCCTCGTGTAACATCGGGCATTTGGTGTCCCTCCTGTAACCAACCTCCACAGATCTGGAGGTGTCAGGAGGGAGGCACGCTGGGGCTCAGGGCTGCACCCCGGGGCCTGGGGGCTCCCAGCTTTAAGGGTCAGCACCAAGAAGACACCGTGCCCTGGGAGGAGGTGGGGAGCCCATCAGTCCTGGTAAAGCTGGTGCTCAGCTCCCACCTCTTCTAAAGCATTCAGGCTGTTTTCCCATTCCGGTTTGCCTGTTCTGCCTTCCTCAGGATGGCAGGGAGTCCTGCCGTAGCAGGCATTTTTCTCCCCGTAGAGGTGCTTATCCTGTGTAATCACATTTCCTCTCCATCGAGCTCTCAGCACATGGCATTTTTCCCAGTCCTTGAGTAATTTCTGTAGTTCTGTTCCACTCCAATTTTTCAACCTCCTTTTAGAAATGAAAGCATGAGAGCAATAGTCAGTATTGAATTCTCAGCTTCACCACTGTCAGGATTATCAAGAGAAAATAATTCATTTAAGCACACCCAGGAACATCACTGGTGCAAGGAGCTGACTCCCCGGAGGCATCTCTCTGCTCTCCTCTGTTCCTTGCGTTCATGGGCTGTGTTGATGGGCTTTTGGTGCCCTGTGCTCATATCATGGACTTACCCGTCACCTATTGCATGAGTGGGGAGGCAGCGACCAGCAGGCATCTTTGCTCCCAGGTGCCATTTGTTATAGCTGCAGGAAGAAAAAAAAAAAAAAAAAGGATGAAAAATAAGCATTAAAGAGGTAAATGTGAAGGCTTACCAGCTCCTGGCAGTAACCTTTGCAAGCCTAATGTGTTAGGAAATAGGAGTGAGAGTTAATTTTTCAGTCCCTTGGCCAGCCTTTGTCTGTTCCAAGGGAGAGAGCCGTAAACCCTGTGGTGCTGCTGCTCCCTGTGTCTTCAGGCTTCATCCCGGAGCAGATGCTGGAGGCTCGGCAGGACAGTGAGCCAGATTCGTGGTGTGTCGGGGGTGCCAGCATCCTCCCTCTTTGCCCACCTCACTGTGTCCTCAGCTGTGTTCAAAGCCAGCCTCCGTCTGCACGGGTCTCCACGTGAGCAGTACTGCCCGAAATAAATCTCAGCCATTTTGTCAGCCTTCCTGGCGAGGTGTAAGGAGAGGGAAAAGTGGTTTAATTTTATTGATTGTTATTCCGTGTGTATGTTCAGTTCATTAATGAACGTAGAGCATATGCTGGTGTCTAGCGGAGGCTGCCAGAAAGCTCTGTGACAGTTCTCTGCTGCCAGCACTTCTGGAGCCCCACTCTCTGGTCAGGGTTTAATCGTTTCAGGTGGGTTTGACTGATGTGCTGTAACCCTCCAGCTCAGGAGGGCTTATTTTTTAAGCTAGAAAGGCACGTGTGTCTCGGTCTCGTACTGCTATTCGGTGATAGCAATGACATATGCCATGGGACAGGTTTTAGTGGCCGTTAATTAAGAGTGAGGCTGCAGGTACGGCCTCTGGCCGAGGAAGGTGGTGGAGAGGAGTGCTGGAGGTAGCGGGGACGTGCTGAGGGCTGGCACAGCCTCCCCTTCTGCTGCCCGTCCGCAGCTGTCCGCTGCCAGCAGCAATGCTGGGCAAGGCGAGCCTTTTGTCTGACTCAGGTTAGCGAGCTGCATGCTCTCGTGTAATTACAAACTCTTTACCTGTTTCCCATACCCTTTGCCTGTACGATGTTTAACACGTTTTAATACTAGTAGTTGAGAGCTGGCTGCTGGAAAATAATGAACAAGCAACACATCCGCCTGCCAGCGCCTATTCAGAAATGTCAGTAATCTCTCTAGAAGATGCATAATGAAATCCATGTGCTGCTGCTGAAACAAAATTACAATTTTGAAGTCTTTCCTGGTTCGGTTTTCTAAAAAACAGATGGAAATCCCTCCCCCTCAGGAGATCGTCTGAGACAACTTGCATATATTTTACCCAGGCGTTGTAGATTTGCGTCGGAGCCAGGCTACCCAGCAGCGTGCCATTTCATCCACACCCTCACTCTGCTCTTACACACTGCCTGGATCTGTAGCTGTGAAGGTGCAGCTCCTGCTGCAGATCACCTGTTTCTTTATTTTTTTCTCTGCTAAGAGCCTGAAGACAGCCGTGGTGCGACATCTGACCCTCCCACATGCTGCCACATCTGCTGAGGACGTGCTGCTTGGAACATTTGTCTCTGCTGCTCATCAGAGACCCCTGAGCATGTGGTTTCCTCAAGGTAAAGCACCCTGTATGCAGGTGCACCACATGCCCAGCTAAAGCCTGGCTCTGTTACTTCTTTCTGGATGATGCTGGAAGCACTGAGTTAGTGAACTGGCACTGGTGAAGCAGTCAATTAGTCAAGAAGCACAGGTGGAGGAGTGTGAGGTGCATCATGGAGCAGCAAGGAGGTGCACGGCGCTGCTGTTACATTGTGATGTGTGCTGATAGCATGCAGCTGGTAGCTCTCCTTTGAAATCTTTTGATTCTCTTTGACATCAACCTTTTCCTTGCTAATGAAAACCCACTCTAACTTGGCAAGAAAAGTGTAAGGTTGTTGGGGAAAAAAAGAAAAAAACAAGCAGAAAAAAAAAAAAAAGCTGAAAGCAGTTGGAGAAGCCACAAGAAAGACTGCAAAATTGCAGTTTGCTGGACTTAGAGTAGCTTTTATTATTTATTTATTTATTTATTTATTTTGAGATATGTTCTCTGAGCTGTCAACAGTGGTCTGATATCATCTTCCCTGTTTTTAAAATACACCTATGGATTTGCAGGCAGTTTGCCTGCAGAGCGCTGGGGTACATGCATGAACTGCTCTGCGGCTGTGCCGAGCCCCTGTGTCCCCCCAGTAGCCCCTGTTCTAGCAGCTGCTGAGGGGAGGCTCCTCGTGCAGCCCATTTTCAGATATCTCCACCAAACGGTGGTTAGGCTCATTTCTCTCCTTAGGCAGAGAAGTCTGTGACGAGCAGCCTCTTCCCTTGCCGCTCCGTGCCTGCAGATGCTGCATCTTGGGTCCCTCTGCTGTTGCAGTAATTTGTGCTAGGTATCGGTGGTTTCCTTTTGAATTGCTGTTAACACATAACCATACATTTGTAATTCTCCACATGAACCCCTCAGTGTGACCCGAGGTGCTGGATCATCTCCTTATTTCCGAACAGTGCTGCCCGTGCACTCCAGACAGCCAAATTCTCCCCCTGCCTCTTGGTATTTGGCAGCGACTTGATGGGGTGATGGCACCTCAAAACGCCGGCTGTGTGCGACCTTGGTGGCTCAGCCAGGCAGCCAGAGTTTCAGACCTTGTCACAATAAATTCTTCTGCAGTTCATTCATCAGCAAAGGCAGTGCTGCCTGCAATTGGCAGAACCCTCTGTGTGGTACAAGAGGTTTAGTAATCCACATGCCAGCTTTTAAAGTCTGATGGCAAAATCCCATACTTGCTGAAACTGATGCCCAGAGCTCCCATTGCCTATGCTGGGACAGAATTTCACATAAAGTACTTGTGAGTGTTTTTTTTTGTGGCTGTTCTGAATTGCCAGAGATTTCCTGGGGCGCTGTTCCCCTCCACGGTATGTGACATGTCTTTCTCTATCTGGTCTAGTTACTCTGAAAGCTCCCCAAAACAGTGCACTGTTCTTAAAGAAAACTAAAAAAAAAAAAAAAGCTGGAAGAAGACAAAATAATTTAAAACAAGAAAGAAACCCTGCTATGACACCATTCCTATATACAAAGCCAGGTGTTGGATGTCTTCCATAAAAGAAGGCGAAAGGATTTCCCTTGAGTTGGAAATAACAACATATTTGTTGAAGCCTTCTTAAACAGCTCATTTTCCTTGTCATGAAGTGTCAATGGTCTCATGGTTTCAGCTGCACTGTGGAACCCCATCAGCACCCCCTCGCCCCTTCCCACATTTTAATTTCCCCTCTCCCCCTGACCAGAGCTTGGGCTGGGGAGAGGCGCTCACAGCAGCTCAGCTCAGCCTCGCTCTCTCGTCCCTGGCATCTCCACCTGATGTGCAGCAGGTAAAGCCCAGGCTGTCCATGTGATTGCTGCTCCAACGCATCTTTTTTAGGAACAAAAAGTGCATTTATAGGGATGTGAGGTGCTTCATGTTCCTTTTGTCTGCCAGCGCCTGGCTGCCCTGGTGGAGAACGCTGCTCTTGCTTTTCATAACGGAGCTGCAGGACAGCCCGGCTGCAGTACCTCGCTCAGCCTTCCTCCAGTCAGCTGCCCTCCTGCCCCGGGCTTCCTGAGATATCAATGTTTATTTTTATTCATCGGCTGCTTTAAAGAAAGGTATCTGCCTGCCCTCAGCCCTGCTCGCAGTGACAAGCAGCCGCCCTGTGCTGCTGAGCTCTGCAGTGCCAGAGCCGCCGTGCTCCGTGGAGGGGGGCTGCCAGCGCTGGCACTGCTTGCACGCAGTGCTGGCAAATGGCAGAAGTCAGTTGTTGTCACGTCAAGTCCCAGCAAACTGCTTTCTCTGTGCCTGGCTGCAAACTGCCTTGCTATTTTTACCTGTGACTTTGCAAAGCGGCTCACCCTGTGCAGTGTGTCCTGGTGTGACAGCTCGGCAGGACAGCACATCATGGACCATCGCAGGACAGCACGTCACGGCCCATCACAGCCACACCTTGCACGGAGCTGCCAACACAAAATGCAGATGTGATCAGGCCTCGGGGTGCCAAGCTGTAGCAGGATGAGTTGGGAGGCTTGGGAATGATGCATGGCCAAAGAGATCGAAATATCAAACATGCTGCATGCCGGGCTTGGTGGGAATGGAGCAAAACATGAGCTTTTAGTAAATGGTGTTTATGAGGGAGGTGGAGAGGGGAGGATAAAATATGAGGTGGTTTTTCGCTGAACAGCTGTGTAACGAGTCTCAAGGGTTCAGACTGCTCCGAGGAGCAGTCTGGAGTATCATTTTCCATCCTGCTTTCTGTTGATCGACCCCGTAGCATGAGATAAAATGCAGCATTTCAGTCTCTGCAGATTTAGTTGACTGTGTTCACAAGCAAGGGTTTGTTTTCATAAGAGCTTTGTTTTTTCATAATGCAGATGCTCAGTTGTGGCCCAAGGAGGGTGAGACAAGTGTCTGGACAGTGGCATGATGGAACATCAGTGGTGAGAACAAAAACCAAATGCAGATGGTTGTTGGACAGCAGCAAGGAGTAATGCAGGAATCCTGGCAGGGTCTGGGAGGTCATGCAAAATGCTCACTTTTAGGTTCTCAGGCCCTCTTTTAGCTACAGAGGAGCATCCCAGCCCAGTTACATTCCTGGCCATTGAAGTCTAGGGAGTTAGTTACTAATTACTCCAGGCTATGCCATGGCCTAGCCCCAACCCCTCTAGCAAAAGCTGTTTCCAAGGGGAGAATCCTGCTGCCCCTGTGGCAAAGAGAGGGCAGAACCGAGCCTTTAAATTCCCTGCCAAAGTCACACTCATCTCCTGTTCCTTTCTGAGGCTGCATTGGGTAAATTGTTTTGTCTGAGGCCAGTTTTGGTGGCTGACTGGAAGGATCTGATCTCGAGCATGTGCAGCAGCTCCTCCTTGCATCTGTACAGGAGCTGGAGCATGCACAGGCTGGGTTTTGGGTGGGTGTGGAGGGCTCTGGGAGCCAAATAAAAGGCTCCCATAATCTGAAAACTGATCCCTGGCATTTCCACTGGATAATCCTCCAAGGCACGTGGGAGAGATTTTACTGAAAAGATGTTATTTTATGTGAGAATGAGAAAAACATACCTAGAACATGAATATTGGATTCTTGCATGTGAGAGCTTCATCTGGAAACAATTTTTAGAACTATGCAGGAAAGAAAAAGAAATAGACTGTCAATGTGCTGTCAGAAATTTGCGTTCTCAGATGTGGCTGCAGTACTGGAGTAATTTACTTTAAGATGCATTTAAAGTCTGAGCTGTGTACAGTAACCCACCCTCCCAAAATCTTTCACGTGGCTTTTCAGTAGCAGAGTGTCGTGATCCCTTGAGGTCTAACATGTACAAGTGCAGACATGCCAGATCTGTAAAGGAAAATTAGGTGTGTGCTCAGATGGCTTCCCATGCTGTAAGACAACGGACCTGAGCACACTGGTGGCATTCAGACTCCAGGGCTCTCCTCCACTCCAGCAGCTGCAAGAAGGGCTCCTGCAGAGTCGTGAAGTCTCTCCGTGTTTGCCTCGGGGCGATACACACCTCAAGGCATGCAGTCCTCTGCCTTGGGCACCGTGACAGCAAGCAGCTGTACTTCAGCTGGCTGATTTCTTTACTGGCTGCGAAGTGTCTCTGCCACTTAGAAATCTGCAGTGAGCTGCATAATCTGAAAAAATAAACTCAGCTTGGGGTCAAGTTCCCTGAAGGAGGACTGAGCTGAGCAAAGACGTGATGCTCCTCCCACGGAGAGGTGAGCTCTGCAGCTATCACTGCGCATCTGTGGGCATTAACAAGGGAGCTGCCACTCAGCGGGGACACAAAATAGGTGGCACATCTTCATAACGAGGGATTTGGCTTTGGTGGTGGGTGTCCCAAGAAGCAATTTGTCTGCACAGGCTAAAAACAAACCTGTGGCTACTGCGGTGTGGGTGAGTGTCCAGGTGATGAGCAGTAAATAGATGGGAATGCAGGGTTTGATCCTGCTGTGGTCTCAGGGCTGGAATAGTTCAGCACATGGAGCTGAGGAAGGAAAAAGCCCCCACCTGTCATCTCAAACCTCATTCACAGGCTGAGGAGGGTGGAGGTAGGATTTACCCTGGAGTGCCCCAAGTAAGTTTTAAGGAAATGGGCAACCTGCATCAGGGCCTCTCTGCCTGCAGAGGGAAGAACTTCTTTACATTTAATCTAAATCCACCCCATTTTAGTCTAAAGCCATTCCCCCTCAGGGCTGCTCTCAGTCCATTCCCCACCCAGCCGGTGTTTGTGCTTGGGATGCCCCAGCCAGAGGCAGGGCCTTGCACTTGGCCTTGTTGAACCTCACGAGGTTCGCACAGGCCCACCTCCCAGGCCTGTCCAGGTCCCTCGGGATGCCATCCCTTCCCTCCAGCGTGTCGGCCACACCACACAGCTTGGCATCATCCACAAACATGCTGAGGGTGCACTCAATCCCACTGCCCATGTCACCAACAAAGATGTAGAACAGCGTTAGTCCCAGTACCAACCCGTGAGGAACACCACTCGTTACTGATCTCCGACTTTGAGCCTCCCTGTGTGCACATCTCCTGTCACTGTCCCAAACACACAGGAGATCACCCTCACCCAGGAGAGCAGGGCAGATGGGGACTATCAGCCCGTGACTGCTGTTAGCCTGACATAGAGGAGGCTGCTGGCAGCTCCTTTCTGTGACAGCTCTTGTGGGTGAGGCAGATCCAGACTCCAGGGATGGAGATGAGCTTAAAAACCCTTAAGGTCATAATTCTGCCAGTGCCTCCGGGCTGACAGCAGCTCTCCTGCCCAGTCACCAGTCCCAAGGACTTTGGTGGAGGTGTTCTTCCCTTCGGGCAGCAGCTGGCCCTCTGACCTAGCTCTTCTGTTTCTAACAAGGGAACAGGAGAAAATTTCCATTTTCTACAGTGTGGGTGGGCTGGTTCAGGCTTGCTTCACAGTTTTGGACAGGCAGGGGTTACAGAGGAGGTGGTGGAACAGCTGTACCGCTTCAGGTCCCTCTTGTATACTATCCCTGCTAAAAACTGGCAGATCAGAAGCTGCCTTCATTTCTAAAGCTGTCCTCATGCCCTCGTTTCAGGGATCCGTGGAACAAGTACAGGTGAAAATAATGTGACATCTCATGGTAAAATGCACACAGAGCAATGTGAAAGGCAGTGCCTCCAAGCTGGTTTTAGATCAGTGTGTTTCTTGCACAGACAACAGCATGGCCAGGAGAATTTTTCATGCACGAGGAGCGTGGATTGAGGGCCTTGGTCTCGGTCACTGGAAAAAACCTCACGGGGGCAACAGCCACAGCAAAGGTGGCACCAAGATGTGCTGGCAGACCTCCAGTATAAGGTGGCAAACAAAAGGGGGCTGTAAGTGATGCAGACTATCACCAACAGGCAGCAGTTTGCTCTCTGTGGAGATCCACATCACATGCAAACCTGGACACGTTCCCCTGGAGGCTTCTTGGAGGATTGGACTGTAGTCCAGGGAGCAAGCGTGGTTCTCCAGTGTGCACTTTGAATCCTATGAAGTCTTCAGTCCTGAAGACTGTTCTGCAAGATGAGGAGGAAAGCTCTTCAGCCCACATTTGGCTGTGTAGCAGTGACGGTGCCTTAGTGCCATGGCCCTGAGCTGGGGGGATTTGGTGGGTGCTGCTCTGACAACTGCACCTCCAGGTCCTTGGCAGCCGACTGCTGTGCTCATGCACAGGAGCTGGAGAAGATTTCTAAGGGATGAATAAGTATGGCCTCAGAGGAGATAGCAAAGCACAAGACAAAAAGGAAACTGAAATCTATTCCTAGTGGTAAATCTGTGGAGGTGGCTGTCTTAGGTCCTGAATTTACTGTTTATAGACAGAAAAGTGAATTGAAGCTAACATGTTTAAACATCTTTCTCCCGGGACTTTTTATTTTTTAAGCTTTTTCTCTTTTACCCAAGAATCTTTAAAACTGTAAGAAAATCAGCAGATGGGGAAACCTTGGTGGGTTTGTAAGTGACTTAGAGAAGAAGGTACAGAAAACAGGACACGTCTGAGTCTGGGGATGCTGAAGCATTGCTGAAGTTCCTTTTGTTCTCTAATGACAGAGAAGTCTGCCAGTCCTGGCTCTGCTGCAGGCTTCGCTCTCTCTAATTAAAAATCAATTAGTATGTTTAGCAATTATCTAATTAACGTACTAAAGCTATCATGTTAGATTCATATCCAAACATGCCTCTTAAATTGTATGTTAGTAATAATGCAAATGATGTATTTATTGCTCGTGTAAGTTTGAATTAATTGAAGTGCGTGACATTTCTGTTAATTTTGCACCTACCTAGTACGCTGTGCTTGGGGGGAATAGGCAATAGGATGAACAGCCGGTTAGGATCACAGAAACATTCCTGGGAACACAACTTTTAAGTCCTCTGTTCGTGGGACTCCCACTGAAGCCCAAGCAAAGTGAACACCAGCATCAGCTTGCAGGACTGTGGGAGCTGAAGTCAGTGCAACCTGACCATTTGTGGGGCTTACTCTCAGGCAAGTTGGTGGCCCAAAAGACCCAGGACCAGGCTGTGCCTTCAACAATGCGCCCAGTACAAGGCACTGGGCCATCTCCTGACCAGCTGTACTCTCAGCACTCCAACAGTCTGTACCTGATCACAGCTAGAGCCTCTCAGTAATAACAGAAAATCGGACTGCTGCCCTAGGACCTCACTGCTTCCTGCGTTCAGAGGTGAGGTCAAACTGATTATTGAGTTAGCATTTAGAAAAGCAGCTCTTAAGCCAGAATTTTCAGCTATGGTAGATTTCTCTGCTGCATGCAGCGTTACCAGGTTTAAAAACAAAAACAGCACACACACACACAAAACAAACAAACAAACAAAAACAACAAGAAACCCCAAACCAATAAATACAGGTTTATGCATCCATCTTTAATGCATCCATCTTTTCTCAACTAGTTCTAGAATGGGCAGTGGGAACAGCTTTCACAGCCTCTGTTCCCTCTGAAACTTGCCAGATACCAGCCCTTTTCTGGAATCGTTGTAGTTCAGTGTATTAATGGACAGGGTGTGTAGGAAGGTGAGAAAGGTTTGTAATGTGCAACAGTGGGTTTTGTGGAGCCAAACATTTATTTAGTCAAGCAAACTTAATGTCTTTTGTGTTTGCTAATGGGAATTTGCAAAAATCCAGAGCAAGATGCATGACCAAATAATACAGACCCCATATCTATAGATGGGGTTTTGCACTATCAGCCTGGGTTACAGAGAAGGCTCCCTGCAACAGAGGTGTATTCAGGCAGCACGACTAAAAGATGACAGATATTGTAGGTGACACTGGATGGAGTTCATCCCCTCCTGCAGCTCTGGGATAATTGCAGCTGCAGATGTTGCCAGACAGTAATAAAGACGGAAAGCAATGCCTCTGTAATGCCTCGTCCATCTAAGATAAAATGGGCGAAGCCTTAGAAATTTTGCTGACCTTAAACTGGGGCTCTTCTCTCCCTGCGATAACAAAAGCAGTTCCCAAATCAGACTTTGTGCATTCAGCAGCTTCGGCATTACTGAGCAGGATTTATGAATCAGAGTGCGCTTCAAAGCTGGTCACCTCCATCTTATTAATAGGAAGGAACGTGGCCAGAGAGAGAGCACATAACCACTAAATGGTGGTGATAAAGCCAGCTAATTGGCTTCTTAAATTCCCTGGGAAACATTTGTCCTTGGTAAGAGTAGGCTTGGGCTGTTTGGCGATATGAAGCAGGAGCTGTGTGAGGTGTAACTGTGGATGTCGGATGCCTGCGTGCGTTATTCCAGCCTGGACTCCTGTGGAAGCTGGATGTCCTAGGTCCTCCAGTTGGTTAAAAACCTCTAAGGTGAAAAAATGCAATAGAAAGGGCTCTTTCTGGGAAATATAAGCGTAAAGTGACTGTGGGCCAGATTTGTGAAGGTCATTAGGTGCCTAAAGATGCTGATAGTCTGTGCCTACTGAATTTTCTGGGGGAAAAATAAATAAATAAAAATGGAGAGCAGAAAAGAAATAAGAGCAAGTTCAGAATATGAATAAGGAGCTCGGACTTAGCAGGGCTAAGGAGAGGATGGGAGACAGATGAGGAGGCAAAGGTTCAAATTTATTAATGTAGGACCAGTGCGTAAGTGTGTGCTAAGACCCAGCTACAGGTGCTCAACAGGACTGAGACTCTGGTGTCCTAGATGCCCCCTGTGGGGTGGCACGGGGCAGGCCTGGGACTGGGGATGCTTGGAGGGGGCAGGGGGTAGCAGTGGTAGTGGTGATAGCCAGAGAAAGGAAGGCAAGAGGAAGGGAGATTAGAAAGCAACAAGAACAAGAGCAGGGCCTTCTGATACAAATAATTAATCTGATTTTTAATTTCAAATTAAAATCACACATAAAAATGAAAGAAGAAAGATCAGGTCCTGGCTGAGATCCCTGGATTCACCCATTATAAAGCTATAAAGCTGTGGCTCTGAGGACTTCCTGAACAAGTGTTTCTTTACCAATAATTACAGGACAGTAAATTGTATGCAGTGTCTTTAAAGTAGATGCAGGTTTCTGGTTTATGCCACTTTGTGCAACAGATGCCATCTAGCAAATAAATGTTCCCTTCTGTCCTCAGATCCCAACATCTAAAAGGGGATTTAACATTGTAATTGCTACTGAGATGGAAACCAAACATTTCTTCCAATATACCTGACCTCTTACGGCACATAAAGCTTTTGGAGTTAACAGCAGGTACTAAAAAGGTGACTGATTTTATCATCCTTAACATCTTCCTGACATTCATAGGCTTCTGCCAAATGCACTTCCCATGTCTGGTGTTTCATAGCTACATGAGATGATCTTAAAAATTTATAAGCACATTACAAAAGACACAATCTTCCAAGCACAGAAACCCACTAACGTGCATTTGTGTTCTAGCACCCAGAGCAGAAAATGCATCAAGGTTTGTTTTAAGTTTTTATTCTTTTATTTGTAGTTGTTTTACAACTGATCAGAGCCATTGCATTTTGTCATAAGCTTGGAACATTTTAAAGGTTGTCTCCCAGAGATAAGCAATTAGCCCATTTACAACTGCCTATCTGCAATGTGAGCACCACTTCAAAAGCTGGGGAGTGCTTTTTGGAGAGTGGAGTTTTGTTTGTGGCTCTGGAAACAATAAAATAAACCTTAAAACATTTCTCTATTTTTAAAATGTGGCCATGGAAGGATCCTCCTTCTCTCCCTCCAGACCACTGGGCGGTCACTTCTATTTGGAGGAATTTCTCTAGTGGGAACCTTTTTTCAGAATCTCAGTGCCCCATCCTGATGTCTCCAATTAAATATAGTTCACCTGGGGAGTCTGCGAGCACCTTTATAGCGCTTACTGCACATTGCACATCGGTAACTCATGCAGCCTCACTGACTCTGCAGAGAGCAGGCATTTCATTGCACAGCATTCAGAAAGAAAGACAAAGTGATTCAACCAAGGCTATATATCAGGTCAGTAGCATGGCTGTGCCTCATCTGCTGCTGTTATCTCTGTTGTTCCTCCCTGGATGTTTCATTTTTTCAGTCTAGTGGGAAAATAAAAAAAGCTATAGATGCATGGTGGGAGGGGGATGCAGTGAATTTCTTTCTTCCGTTTGTCCCTTTGCCACATAACCAGTGTTTATTTTAAAAACCCTACATGGAAATGATGAAAAAAAAAAAAAAAAAAAAAAAAAAAAAAGGAGCTGACTTCAAGAGGAATTCATTTTCCACTTCTGTACCTGAAAAGCTGTTCTGACACCTGGCCTGGGCTGAGGCCCCAAGCAAACTGGCTGATGTTATGTGTTATCATTTTTTTTCCTGGGCTATTGGTGACAAGCGAGGAAGGGCAAGCTGTGAAAATCCTCATGGTGGCTCGGTACTCAACCACACCACTGGTGCTTGGCAGCCTGCCCTGGAAAGCAACAGAAATCCCTTCTCTGTTCTGCAACATACTGACAAATCAGTGTTTGATGGAGGGGTACTCAGGCTCACACGGATCTGCACCGCTATTACCCGATGTGGGCAAGCACCACTGCAGGGTGAGGGTGGCAGGGGATACCTGGAGCTCACTGCCATTGTCACTGGCCTCCTTCTGTGTCCAATGTTGTCAGAAAGGGAGTGTCTTCAGAGGGTTTGGAGAAAACACTTTGCATTCAGACATGTTCAAGAGACCCTGGAGGTATTTTTAAATGCTTTTTTTTTTTTTTTTTTTTTTAATTTTGGGGTAGGGGATATTTCTGACAGCTAGTTCCCTAGCAGCAAGCTCACTTACTGCACATGAAGAGCTGCTTCATAAATCCCTGAGGAGGTCCCATGGTTGGCATGAAAGCTGAACTCATGCTGATGTTTCTTGTCCTGGGGAACTGGCTGAAAGCCATACAGGAAAAGGGGCTGGAGCTGATATTCAAATACCCAACATGGATAAAAATATGAGAGCTTCTGATTCTGATACAGAGCAGCAGGCAGACTGATGGAGATCATGACAGTGGAGAGTAACTTGTGAGCATGGCCATGAAATTTAGAGTCACAATAATTAGGAAGGCTGTGGAAGAATAAAAAGTGCAGAAAATTGAAAAAAACCTCCCTCAAAATTTTCAAAAATTCACCAACAAAAGCAATGACCTTCTACACGGCAAAGTGCAATAAACTCAGAACTGTCTGGTGAAAACCTTTGGGAAACAAGAGCAAATGAAGAAAGGAGTTCAAGCAAGTTGGCAGTTCTTTAAAAACTGTTATTAAGGACACTCGTACAATCCATCCCAATGCAGAGGAGCAGTAAGAAGGGCAGAAGGAGACCACGATGGCTACACCAAGAGGTCTTTTATTGACTCTGAGCGAAAAGGAGTTGTACAGAAAGTAAAAAGTAGATCAGAAATCTGAAAAAAAAAATAAAAAATGGGCACAGGAGAATACTATAGGCGTAGAAGAAAAAGCTGCAAGGGGGGCCCAGGACACTTCTGCTTCACGGTGCGTGAGCACGGATGGGATGGCAGGGGGTCAGCAGCTGCAGTGCTGGGTGCTTTGCTCTCCTTCAGCCTCTGCTGGAAACATCATCAGCTGACCCAGATAGTGAAGAGGGAAAAGATTTTTTTATCTTGTTTTTGTGTAAGGTAAGTGTTGTTGAGCCAGGTGGGTGTGATAGCAGGTGCAGCGTTGTTCCCACGGAGCAGGGGGCTGACCCCAGCCAGGGCTGGATGCCAAAGGGGACGTTGGTGAAACTGTCCCCATTTACAGCAGCTGAAGATCTTGGGATGTCCGGTAGTTTAACAGAAGCTGGTGGAAAATATAAGTGAGTATGTAGCTACAAGCTTTCCATTTACATGTCCCCATCTCAGGTTTACGAGAGAAAAATTATATTTCGAAAGGTCAGTGCTTGGGTTTTAACTGTGAACCTAAAATACTGCCTGGATGAGTGATGGAGCTGTAGTTTACCATACCAGAGAGTTTACGTGGAAATTATGTAGAGAGCTCTTTGGTAATTTTATGTACTCATACAACCAAGAAGATTGTGGTGAAGCAGAGGGAGTGATGTGGTATCAAACACCAGCCTCTGCAGGGATAGGCATTAAAGTGCAGCAGGAATGCATGGCTGCTGACCGTGTCATAGCCATATTGTGTGCGCAGGGGAAAGGTATTATTCCTGGGCTTGGCTGGAACGCTTTCTTGGCAGCAGTCTCCAGCAATCAGGTAGCCTCCCCCTGCAGATGCTGGGCGTGCAGTCAGCTGGGACTGTGTGCAATGGGCTGCGGGAGGCTGGCAAACGCAGCAGATGCTTGTTCTCATTGAGTGGCCTGAGCAGCACCACAGTCTTTTTAACAAAGCCAGGTGTGTCGTCCAAGGCTCCCTCTGGGACTCTTTTCTTCATTGTGGGGAGGAAGAGGAGCCCGGGAGATGCAATGCTGGCTTGGGAAGTTTGCAGCCGCTCAGCAGATGCTACCTGGGGGCAGGGAGGAGATCCCTACCCTGACATTGCCCTTTCCCCCCTTTCACCAACAGGTCTCTCTCCAGGCCAGAGAAGTCTAGGTTTCTGTGCATACCCTGATATTTTTCTCGCTTGCATGTGAGCTGACTGCCTGATGGGGTGTCTGCCACCCCACACCTTGGTCCGGGATCCATTTTCTCATGTTTATCCCCTGACTGTTTTTTTTTTTTTTTTTTTTTTTTTTTTTTTTTTCACACCGGAGAAGCATGTAGATGCTCTATCTCAAGCAAGTGGACGATTTTTTTCAGCTGTACCTCTCCCTGGTAAAACTTCATCCACTTACAGTGGTGTCAGGCTGTGGCACACCGTAACGGTACCTCTGCTCAGAGCCACTCCGAAACAAACGCAGTCAGCAAAAATGCCCACACTGTTACAGCCACTCACCTTTATGAAGGATGGGTAGGAAGAGAAACGGGAAAAAGAGCTGGAGACCCAAATCAGTGCTGCTAAGCACCACATTTCCACAAAAGGACTGCAGAAAGGCTGTGATGATGCAGGGCATGGATGGTTTTGTTTCCAGCACAGTGAGATCTCCCAGAGCTTTGCCTTTGCTGTAATTTGGATGAGCTGTGCATGGCCTGACGTGTGGAAGGGGTTAGGATAGAAGGATGGTTGAGGCAGTAGGTGAACAAAAGGCTGAATTATAACCTTGACATTGCTCTTCCCATCCTCTGTGTCCCTGAGCAGGGACTGCACGCTCTGGAAAGGAAACCCAGCTGCCCAGGGCTCTCAGGGTGCACAGGGTCCCTGAGCTCCATGCAGAGCTGCTCCTCTGTAGCAGCAGAGCATTGGCATGTCCAGCCCCAGAGCCAGGCATGCTCGATGGCACCACTGCCTGCAGGACAGAAATCGATGTGTTGCCTCTTCTATCCCCTCCTACTGCTCACTGCATTTCCCTCAGGGGGTGAAAGCCGATCTCAGCCACGGGACACGCACGGCTGTGGTGCGTTGCAGTTGTAGCAGTAATATGCCCAAGGTATTTCATCCTCTGTAAATCCTCCGGTGTCTTTCTGACCCGAGTGTACGAATAAGATGCTGAACAACACTGCTGGGGGAGTAAATACCTCATAACTGAGCAGGTGCCTCACTTTTCATTTGTGCCCGTGTGAACATTTATGATTTTATTTCATAATGGCATTGCAGTGAGCTGTGCTTTTACAAATAGGAAATTAAATCAGATGGTGATGTAAACCTGTAGAGGAGAACAGGCAGCTGTAATGGTTCTTTATTGCTTATTTCATCTGCTGTTGCATTTTGCCATCGTCTGGTGCTTAGTGAAGTGTATGATTTATTCATAGAAGACACTGTCACAGCCAAAGGGTTGTACAATAAACCACTGACAAGGCCTATGCCAAAAGCCATTAGAAAAAGAGAACAATAATCTAGACACAAAGTATTTACAGACCAAGTTGTCTTTAATTTAAAATCCTTTACTAGGGCTGGATGATAATTGCATCGCATTTCAGATCAGCCAATGCTGACAGCCTTCTGTGTTTTCCCCAATGGTATTAAAAATCTGCAATAATTGAAATCTTCTTTAAGAAGCCACAACAAATTAATGTCATCGTAAGGTCACTGAAGCACTCATGTGTGCTGCTCAGGGGCAGATTTTTCTTCCTTAATGTTAGTGCCAGGACGGCAGAGGGGTTGTCACCACAGGTAGGTGTTCGGTATGGCTGTTGGGCTGGCTGCAGACCTCCCATCTGTCCTTCTCCTCTTCCTTCTGCTTCTCTCCCTCTCTTATATCTGTATAAATGTTCCCACATTCCTGGGAGGGGATGAGTTATCAGACTAACACAGGGATGGAGAGAGACTTCAGAGCCTGCAGATCCCCTGAATTTCACAGAAGGTGCCGTGCAGGACGGCTGTGCCCCTTGTGTCTCCCTGTCTGCTCCTGCTCTATTCATCATTCCCCACTACTGGTTATCTGAAGGACCGTGGAGTGCTGAGGGGTCTCTGGGTTCAGCATGATCCAAGAGGATAAAACATTGATGTTAAAAAGCACAGGGACCATGGGAGGAGATGATGGGTCATCATCATCCCCTTTGCTTATCTCCAGGAGCTGGACTCGATGATCCTTATGGGTCCCTTCCGACTCAGGATATTCTATGATTCTCTGATTCCAAGTGAACATTTGGAAATGCAGCCGTGCAGACCCAGATTTTCTGCAGGTGGGACTGTGGCAGACGGCAGGGTCACCGTGCAGCCAGGACCCTATGGCAGTGGTGGCCCCGCAGCCCCCAGCAGGTCCCAGTGTCACAGCTCGCCCTGGCACCCAGAGTCCCATGTGTATTTCTCATTTCTGGAAGCCCGTCCTCTGGAGCAGCATTCACAGGCAAAAGTCACCTGAGGTCTTTACGTGGGAAGTACAGGGGGAGAAATCCCCGGGGAGGGGTTCCCAGCACGGGGCATGTCTTAGCAGTGGGGACTCCTGGCAGTGCTGCAGGCCATGCTGTGGCTTTCCCCCATGTCTCAGTGCTGAGCTGAGCTGGTGGGCTCTGTGAGGTGGGCTGAGGTCCCAGGCGGTGTGTGTCCATGAGGAAAGCAGGCTCCTTTATTTCTTGGGAAATCAGCTGTAGACAAGGATGTCAGAGGCAGCACATCAGGCACAGGGAACTGAACACCTTTGGTCCCCCTGCTACGTTAGTGACATCTGGCTGGGATAAAGCAGGGTGTTAGGAATCACTGTGTGAAATGTAAATACCTGTGTTCTCCACAAATTGTATTTCTTTTTGACAGTGGCCCTTCATTTCACTATTTCTATAAGAAGTAGGGGCAGTTTCTCTCACCGAGGGTCAGCCAGCACTGTCAGTGTGTGGAGGCTGACAGCTCCCGTCCCGTGCTGTTCAGTGTGATTCCCATAACATCTTTGTCAGCCCGGGGCTGACTGGGTGCCCCTGTGCCCATAGCAAGAGCCATGGGAAAATGAGGGATCCCACACTGCAAACACACATTAAGCACTTTCAAGGCTCATCTAATACCATGTGGGTGGGAAAAGAATAAGCCCAAACACAGTGAGGGGATGGTAAAAAGAGCAATTGAGTCATCGCAAAGACAGCAGCATTGCTCTGAAGTGGAAACTGGACATTTAATTTGCTTCTTGGTCTGCCAGAGCTGTAATTCCTGCTGCACCAGCTATGTCCTTGGAACAAAATAACAGCCAGCGGAGTACAAAAGGCAGATTGCCTGTGCGTAAAAGCACAGCAGAGTTTTGTGGAGGAGTGGTTGTTAAAGGGTTAATGCCATCAGATGGCCCTAAGCTCTCCCATAGCAACACATATGTCTTCACACTTTATGGCAACTTTTTGGAGACAATACAAGAAAAATTAAAATGGGTCTAATCTGCCTCCCTTGTCACTGCATGTTTGTCAGTGATGCAGTGCAGCACGCAGGTAATTGATATGCAGGTGTGTGCAGTTGCAGGGTTTTGACGACTGAGAGCAGTATATCCATGGCTCTGCTCTCCGGAGCCCCACAGACAAGCAAGATGAAGTACGGTCTCTCGCTAATATTTACGTCTGCTATAACTTTGTTCTTACTTTATTTCTCTGTGATCTTGGATGCTGCAGAGCTGTAAGGAATTGTTAAGGACTTTGAAAGAACACATTCCGTTTTCTTTGTGAAGTACAACGAGTAGGAGTAAGAAATCTGTAAATCAAAAAAAAAAAAAAAAACAACAAAAAAAAACTAAACAACTTAATTAGTAGCCAACCTAATGAAAGCAGTGCTTTTTGGAAACAGAATACATCTAGCAGTCTGGCTTTGAGTGGGAACGCACATAGTGTTTATAGTCCCTTCTTGAAAGATTTGACGGTACTTTTGTTGTAAATTATAACACCATTCTCCAAAGAGTTTAAACAGTCTTTATTATCCTCAGCAGTTCTGCAGGGAAGCTTACATCTTTTGAACAGGTAGTGGCTCTTGTCACACCTCCTGCTCAGCAGATCCCAGGCTAGAAGCTGGGTTAGGCATGGCCACACTCAGGGACAGGGAGATGGACCCAGATGGAAGATGGTCCCAGATGGACGTTGGGTCGGACCCAGGATGATCATTCTTGTGCTTTAACCACCTTTGATAATAGCTCCTAAACATTTTCAGCATCTGACATGGGCAGGCTGGGGAGTGAGATGGAGCAGTGAACACCTGGGTGACCAGGACTCCTCCAGCAGGGTTGGAAAAGATTTTGAGCATCCAGGAGCACAATGTGTTTAGGCTCACAAGCATCTGGAGATTCACAAGGATGCTCCTGATGCTCTCAAATCTTTACATGGATAGAAAAGCCCATCTGGAATTTTTATTTCTTATTCTTTTGAAAAAACAAGCAGAAATCTCCATCTCCTTATGGTCTCCGACACAGGTGATGTTCTTCCATTTGGGGCAGTTGTTACAGGAGCAATCAGAGCCCCCCTGATGTAGCAGGGACATTCCTGTGGGACACCGCCTGTCTCAGCAATGACAGGCAGTGCTTATCTGGCCTGGGAGTGGCCTACTGCTAGAAGGGTGAACCACCAAAAATGCCCTTAACAATAGCAAGGCAGTGCTCCCAGCCCTCTAGGAAATCTCTGCCTGCCTCCCTGCAGGGCAGGAGGGCCATCCTGCTCTCACGCTCTTCGTCCCTCCTTCCTCTGCCTGCCCTGTGACCCCTGGTGGATCAGGGTAAGGGCTTGCAGTGAATATAAGCAAACTAAGAACTCACCTTCCCTTGAGAGGAATAAGAAGTGGGAAAATGTAAATGAAAAGAAAAAGGAATTGTCATTTACTGTCAATGAGCACTTCCACCCGACGCTCGCAGATCGATAGGGGTTGTTCTAGAGGAGGTGAGGATGCTGTCGCTGTGCCTCACACCTTGTCTGCCTCAAGCCGGTGGCTGGTTGATGGGATTACATCAAAAAGTGAGCTGGGCCCCGCAGCCAGCACGCACCAAGGGCCAGGCAAACCGCAGCCTCTCCCCCCTGCTCGTTTCTGAAGTTCCCCATTTGAAAATGAATTGCTGCTCCCACTGCCATCCACTGCTGCTCCCACTGCCTTCCATGCTTGTTATTGGGCTTGGGATTCTGGCTGCTCTACCGTGGCTTCACTCAATTTCTTCAAAAATTACATTCAACAACCCACTGTTTTTCATCTGCTAGCATCACACACTTTAAAGGACTTTGCTGTGAAGAGTTTTCTCTAGCCACTGTTTTCAACAAGCATGAGCTGCTGATAGCTTCAAAAATCCTGCTTGGAATATGGCATTAATATTTGATCTTCATTGAAGCCAAAGAGTTGTCTGACTTCTGCAGACAATGCAGAGAATAATAAAGCTTTTGTTTGTTCTTCCTTCAAGGAAAAAAAAAAAAAAAAAAAAAAAAAGGAAGCCTGGTTTCTGCTGATGAAATGTGAATGCTAATGAAGGCGCTTGTTAGTGGAGAGGCTCCAGCCAAGCGCACGTGGCTCTCCACCTGCAGGAATCTTCCAGGGCTGGAAACGCAGAAGGTGAGGGAGGAAAACTGCAGCAGGAGCACCCTGCTGCCACCTGCCTCATGTGCCTCTGATTTCCTGCATGTGTGTGTTTTCAAACTTCACTCAGAAAGGGAAAATGCCAGGCTGAGGTAATACTTCAGTGAGGATGTGCTGCCATATTAAAATGAAGATATTCAAATAGGCAAATAACCCATTTTTCACAGGAAATGATTTTTTTGGGGGGTGAGAGGGTTTTCCAGGAGTATGGACAACAAAAGTTATCCTGGCTGTTATGATACTTCTGCCTTGAAAAATAAATACAATAAGTAAAAGCTGATGCAGAGAAATTGCTAAACTCGCACAAATCCACTGTGAAGGTAACATCCATACCTGCATGTATTCTGAAACCTGAGATTTTCTCAGTCCTCTCTCACTAAAATTTCGGATTGCCAATCTGGTCACTCCACGTTAACAGATGATTGTACATCTCCTTCCATCAGGGGACAAGGATCGTGACCCTGCACCCTTCCCTCGACCCCCTCCAAGGGAGCAGGGAGCTACAGCTTGGGCTTTAGCCATGGCAGCTTCCTGTGAAGCAGATCCGGATATGTTACAAAAGCAACCTTAATTCTTGGAATTTCTTGATGCTATATTCTTGATCTATATCCTTGCTGTTGTGCTAATACTAGAATTTTTTGTTTTTAATTGCTTCCTTTCTATAATAAAAGTGGGGGGCAGAGTGAGGAAAACTAGCTATAAAGACAGGTGTGGGAAGATTGTTGGCAGGAGGAAAGGAAGGAGATGGAAAGATGCTGCCTCTTAGAAAGTAATGATATGAGCAATTAGCACTCGGGCGCACATGAGGTGTTCTGAAATGAGAACATCGCATCAGAAATATCCCTAGCAAAAGCATCTTTCAAGGATGGGACTTTCTCCAAAAAGCATTTTAACAGCGTATTTATTATGGGAATTGTTTTATCACTGGATTGGGAAAAAAACATACAATTTGTACTGTTTCCAAGAAGAAACATTTATAGTGTTAAAATTATGCTGAGCCAATTTACTGGAAATCCCAATTATTTTCCCTTTGTAGATTATAAAGTCAGCCGAGGGTCTGCTCTAATGCCTGTAAAAGTCAATGGGAGATTTTGCATTAACTCTCCAGGGAGCTGGATCAGTTTGGTTCTCAGCTGCAAAGCCTTTAAGCTTTGCTATTTTTAAGCTATGTGGAAGTGAGATTTACATACTGGTAAATTGCATTGCTTGGCCTGTGAGTTTCAGAAGGTTGGGACTAATTTTCCACCAGCATTTTGGGGGAAATAAGATATGCAAGTTAGACCTCAAATCAAATATAAAACACCCAAGGATATTCTTGCTGTTGTGCTAAAAGTGATTCCAGTTGAGTGCTTTGCTTCATTCCAGTTTTGCATTGTGTGTTTGAGACTGGGAAGTGATTTAGGACTCAAAGCTTGCCCATGCGAGCTGAGCAAGTCACCTACAGCAGCAGTTGTGTGTGTGTGTGTTTGTGCCCCATTATTTAGTGGCTGCTATCCATGAATTTCAGGAACTAGTTGCCAGATTTTTCTCACCAGCCACTGAGACAGATTTGTCAGTTCTTCATCTATCTTCAGCACATACAGTAGGACACTTTTGCCCTTAATGAAGATTTTCTGTATATTTCTATTAAATGAGAAGTCAGGAGCCTTATATTCCTAAATATTCCTAAGGGCCAGCTTTACTGGGAACGTAGGGGTGCAGAGGAGCAAAAGCCGCCAGTGCCAGCAGAGCCCAACCTGTGATGATTTCGATCCTTTATTTTCACCATGGTCAGAAATGTGCCATTGTCTCTTACGCGGTAATATTTGCTTCCTGGCTCCCTGCTTGCTGGCTTTTCAAGCTCTAATAAAAGCCAGCATGCAGGTAAGCCTGCTTCCATCCGTGCCCTCCAAGCTGGCTCCCGCGTGCTGTAAATGCGGGTTGTTCCACCGCCGCAGCATAAATAAGAGCAGAGCTCTGTGACCTGGGCATGGCTGCTGTGAGAAAACTTATCATGTTCCACTCCATTTCTGTCCGGACTCGTCTAGAAGCACTATCTGGACAAAAGCAAACAGCGTGATTGAAGAGGCTGTTCTCGCTGCACTTAGCGCGGCTCACTGGTGCTTGCGCTGGAGTTGTATTTTAACCCGCACTTCTCTTACGTGCAGTGGAAAAAATGTGAATTAATCACAAGTCCCACCTGCTCCCCACAATCCCAGCACCTGGGGGGCTGTGACAACAGCCATCATTAATGTCCTTCTGCCCATCACGCTGGCCTCAGCACCATCTTGGTTTTCTTCCTGCTTTACACAACGCACCAGCACCCTAAAAGCCTTACCTGATATCAGCAATTCTATTTTAATAGCAGTTCTGTCTTAACAGCATAAAGAACACCCCTCTTGGGCATTTTCAGGAAAGATTGACTTAAAAATCAATCTTGGTTTTACTTTTTTTTGTCAAATACATGGAATGGTTTTGATAGGTTTCGAATGGTTTTGATATTAATTTCAGGGAAAATGTAATGAATAACAACAACAACAACAACAACAACAATGGTGGTTTTCAGTGCGTCCACACCTGCATCTGTGAGATTTACCATCACGATACAAGGTAGCTTTTGAGTGTGGCTCAGCTGTGGGAGCAAGCCCCATCTCTGAAGGCCATGGAGAGCCAGGTGGAGGTCCCAGCCACTCCTTGTCCCTACAAAACACACAGCCAGCTCAGGGCTCAGGCCCTGTGATGCACATTAACAGGGCTTTGTGGCAGGCATCCCAAAATGTGATCCCAACTGAACTATTTGAAAAGGGATTTATTGAAAAAACTTTGTCTGCATGAATTAGAATGGAAGCAAAATGTCTGAGGACACGTGGAAGGTGACAGGTTGGGCTCCCTCTGCCGGGGGACCCAGAAATTATATAGAGAAGTTAGAATATTCTGCAAAACAGAAGTTATAATATTCTGCTATGTTTTTGTTCAGTTTTGGTGTGCAGCATATGTTGGGAGAGGAAAGTGCGTTGCAGGCACGGTCACTGTGCAGGCACATTGCAAGATGCATGTGAGTTGTGAAGAGCATCTTGTCAATGTCTTGTAGGGAGAAAATAATTTAGTAGCAAGGAGCTTCGCATGTGTAATGGAAGCTCAGAAAATGGCTCAAGCCATTTAAGCATGTTTTGAAACGATTCCTCTGATGCTCGCATCATTTCTGGTTTTGTTTTCCTGTGGCTGGCAGGATGGAGGACGATTCTGATACAGGGTTAATGCTCTGCACACGGACAGCTCGTCATGGTTAATAGTGAGTAACATCACTCTGCCAGGCTTCTTGGTTTTCCATTTTTATGAGACTGACCCTATTAAAAAATCTCCAGGAGTAATGGCTAAAGCATAGATGTGGAAAACAGAGTGGGAATTAAGTACCTGTTTGTAAATTATGGTGAAGCTTAATATTTAAAAGGATGAATTTTTAAAGTGCAGATAAGATAAACACTAACTATTAATGCTGAAAAAAAACACATTAAAATTACATTAGATGTCTGACATTTTTTCTATACCTGTTTGAAGAAAGCAGGCTGGTGGTACCATGCATGCCCAGTGGGAACAGTCACTTTCATTGTTTGATTTCCATCTCAAAGAAATCTCTACATCAAAGGTCAAAATCATCAATAGTTAACCAAGCTAATTAATAGATCTTAGTGTCCTTATTAAACACGATTTTTAACACCATTTTTATTTAATTCCTCTCATGTCCACCAACTTGATAAACTTTTTTACAAGTTCTGTGTTCTAGAAATTTAATTGCACTTTTATTGTTGTGTTCTGAGTTAATTATACAGCAAACCAGGTTTATCTCTTATATATTAAATCTAGCAAGTGCTCTTTTAACAATCAATTGATATTTAATTACAACAGAGAAGCTGCCCTATTAAATCTAAATTAAATGCTCATTCAAGACTATTAAAATGTTACCAGACCATCAAATAGCAAATGCAATACAATGCAGCATAAACCATTATCTGCTTGGTTTTTCAGTGCTGCTTTGCAAGCCTGAGTAGAAAAGCTGACCTCAAATGACATTTTTTTCCAATTTTTGGTGAATTCCTTAGCAAAATTACCTTTACAAAATCAATTTTACTTAGAGAATTGTAGCAGTGACACAGTGCCTTTTTTATATCTTTTAGCCTAATGGTTCAGAAGGGAAGAATTCAGGAGAATTGGAGCTGGCTGGGTGTTAAAATCCTTATGGCTCTGCCTCTTCGTGTTGTGCCTGCGGCCTCCTGGCAGAGGAGACCCTGGAGCTGCTGGCACATGCCCAGGGTGGCTCAGATGGTGCTCCAAGCCTGCCTTTCTCCCCATCCCACCTCTCTGCTCTGCCACTGCCAGCTGCCACGTTCATCAAATCGTTGTTAAATCCACGGTTCTCCAGCTGGGAGATCAGAAGCACGGAGCAGGGGGAAGGCAGGAGACCCCCCAGCTCTCTGCCTGTTTTCCTCCCCTGACAGCCCAAGAGCAGTATGGCATTTGCTTTGACCAGTGTATGAAATGTATGACCAGTACGGAATTTTGCTTTGGCACTGGTGATGGTGGGTGGCAGATGGACACGGTGACATGGATTTCTTTGTTCAAAGTTAAGGGACAAAGAGAAAGACAATTAAATGGGAAAAACGAATTGTTTAGGAAAACTGTGTGGGACAGAGTCATTACTTTCCAGAAACACAAATGCAGCACATTTCATTAAGTTTTTGCACGGACAAAATTCCTATATACTTCCTCATCTGAAAAAAATGACTCTGGATTTGGCCAATTACCAATGCTGAATCAATCTGTAGGAATCATTTATTCTAGCTATTGCCTGATTCAGGCTTTTGTTTGACAAAGACTTGCTCAGCTTGCCCAGCAAAGTTCTGGATTCGTGGTTTTAGCTCAGCCACAGCAGAAGGACAAAACCTGCTTGTGGCTGCTTCTTAAAGCATAACGAGATGGGTTGTGCCATTGTTCAGTCACCCTCTGCAGGTGCACAAGCACCCAGACCATCCAACTCATCGAAGCAATAACCCACAGAGCATTATTTGGGTTGTAACAGTGTCACAGAAGCCTGGGCCTGAAAATGCTCTAGCTCCTTTGGCTGAGCCCGTTCTTCAGCTCTGAGTGCACAGGGGAACCTACTTCATCCCCGGTCTCTTTCCGGGACAAGAGGGAATGAGATCTTCCTTCCCTTTGCACAGATAACAGCCAAATGCTGGCAAAGCGATGACAGCAAAGCCAAAGAAAATGCAAGGAAATGTGTTTTGGAGTATTTATTGTGTCTAATGGTATGCCATATTTAAATTGGGAATGCTTTTTTTATAAATTCTTATAAAGAAAACAGCACTTAAGTTAAACATCCAAAAGGTTTTCTTGCATTATGATGTGGAAGGCATTTAAGTGACTAATGCTTCATCTTGAAAGAGAAGCCTCCATTACTCAGTGTAAGCCATTACTTCTGATGAGTTACGGGTCATTCAACAGTCAAATCTATAATGTGTCATACATATTCATGCCAGTGTCTTCTTAGAAGACTGATGTTAATTTTGGTTTCCCTTGACTTGTTTTCCATCTTCATTTACCTGCAGTCTGTAAGCTTCCAGTCTTTAAAAAAGTGGAAATTTCTATTTGATCATTTTTATTGGGTCAATTAGCAGTTGAGCAACCCAGCAAGCAGTTAGGAACATGCTGATGCTCGTGCCCATGCAAAGGCTGCATTCCCTCGGCTGCAGCAGCTCGCAGCTTGGGGCTGAGAATGGGCACAAGCACTTGCCAAGCTCAGCCCTTTGGGCCTAATAAGCACCGTGGAGATCAACAGATGTAAAGTACTGGTTTGAGATGTATTGACACTCAAGATAGAATCACAGAATAGCCCGAGTTGGAAGGGAACCACAAGGATCACGGAGTCCAACTCCTGGTTCCACACAGCACCACCCAAAAACCAGGCCCTATGTTTGAGAGCGGTGTCCAAACACTTCTTGACCTCCGTCAGGCTCGGTGCAGTGCCCACGTCCCTGGGCAGCCTGTGCCAGTGCCCGACCACCTCTGGGTGCAGACCCTTTCCCTAACCCCCAGCCTGACCCTCCCCTGTCCCAGCTCCATGCCGTTCCCTCGGGCCCTGTCGCTGTCCCCAGAGAGCAGAGCTCAGCGCCTGCCCCTCCGCTCCCTGTGAGGGAGCTGCAGGTGCCAGGAGGGCAAAAATGCATTTGCTTACAGCAGAAACGTATGATGAGCTGCAAGTATAACATCAACATGTGATGAGGGAAGGAAAAAAAAGTGAAGCTCCCAGATTTTCTCCTTGCCTCCCCCCTTCTGAGCCTGTGATGTCATTTCAGTGGGACTTCGGGGCTCGCGGCCCCACCACTGATTAGCATTTTCCGAGGCAGAACAATAAAAGCTTCTAAAAAAACAGATGAAATGTCTTCCCTGGCTCTTGATCTGGTCTAGTGAGCAAGGCACAGTGTTACAGAGGCAGAAGTGCTGGCTGCTCTTCCCAGCTCTGCCACTTACCTGCTGGGCGAGGTTCAAACAGCCTCTTTATTTCTCCGTTCCCTCGCTTCCCTTTTGTCTGCTCAGATCAATAGCCAGTCTGGGCAGAGGCAATGGTTTGGACAACGTGGTTTGCTGTAAGTTTGGACCCTGAGGCACTAAACAATTTTCCTTTTAAGTAGCAGGCTTTGTCTATTATTCATTTTTTTTTTTTCCAATGAAAGAACAAAATTGACTCTTTCTTTTGCAAGGTGAGAAAAAAAAAAAAAAAAAAAAAAAAAAAAAGCGCTCTTTTTACACAGCAGGATAAGTAGGGTGAAAAACTCTTTAAGCAGAATAACAAGAAAGTCTGCTTCTTGCAAGAGCATCCAGGGAGTGTTTGTACTGCTAGTTCAGGAGCCAGATCTTTTACAAAAATATATCCCTTAAGCAATGAAAAGGTGCATCCACATTTAGAAGTCAGGAAGAAATGGATTTAACTGGTGATCCCCCTTCTTTTAATCAGCTTAGCATTATGCTCCCAGCTTTCACTGAGTAACAGGAGACAACAATCCATCTGTCAATATTTAAAGACATTAAATGCCAGAGGTGTGCCAAAGCAGGCTGGAGTACCATCGTGTGGGTAATTAGCAAACGGAGGCATGAAAATGCCAGGCTCTCAGCAAAAAGAGCTCAGCACTGAACCCGTGTGTGCTGTGGGTTACAGAGAAGGGCTGGAGGCTCCCACTCCACCCTCACCACCTCCAGTGCTGGTTTGCAGCAGATTCAGGGATGTGCCACCAGGTTTCTGCCTTGCAGCTGACAGCCTCGTCCATGCTGGATGAGGAGTTCCAGCAGACATAGGTCCTTTTTGGGGCCAGACAAAAACAAATGGCTTTATTATTATTATTATTATTATTATTATTATTATTATTATTATTATTATTATTATTATTATTATTATTATTATTATTATTATTATTCCTGAGAAATAGCATTTCTGTTTTCAAGCAGACCTAGATAATTATTTTTAAGCTTCTACCAACTCCCTGACCTTGTCTGTTTGATTAAGGCCTGGCACTTTTTATTACGAGTGATCACTGGATGTGATTCATGCTATTGGAATAAGCTGCTGCTTTTCAGCTGTAATGGTACCAGCACGAACTTAAAGATGCAAAATTTTTATTTCCCAGTTGCAGGTTTCTGAGCTCTGAATGTTTTCCCTCTACAAACTTTGGCACACAGAAACGTCTCAGTAGTTCGCAGAACTGATGAGTCTGTTTGCCCTGGTCTAATTCCCTCATCTTCTGCCAAGGAGCCTGCTCTGATCCTTAATTATTCCCTAAACTGTTTTCCCAATTTACTAGAACAACTTCCAAATGAATGCAAGGGTCTCTGGGCTGGCTTTGCTGTGTATACCTCTGGCCATAGAGTGTTTCTTGAACCTTCCCTCAGTGTGTTTGCTTGATTTAGGACAGAAAGGGATTGCTAACAGGTTTTCTGTTCCATCTGTGTTGTCAATGAGTGAGAAAACAGTCCTTCTGCCCAAGCAGACGTCTAAGCTTGTACTTGAACAGCAGTGCTTGGTCAAATTGTTCACTAAAGAAGTCCAAGCACAGCTCAGCTCACCTGAGAATAGCTCTGGATGGGAAAGGTCGTGCAGGTGGTGCTCCTTTGGCCCTCCTTCCTGTGGGCAGCCCAAGCACCTCCCAGAGAACATGCTATGGTCCATACCATGAAAATTACTATGGTGTTGGGCTGCTGAATGCAGAGCTGAGACTACTGCACAGCATCTACTCGTGACAGCAACAGATTTACAGTGACAGCGATGGGAGTTCCTCAACATGCATTTTATAGATAATTGAACATCTGTATATATGAGGTGTCACTGAAGAGTTTGGCCAAGAGCTGAGGTCCTGGCAAGGCCTCATTGTGTGTTCTCCATGTATCGATTCATAGCTGGGAATTGCCCACACTGCTCCAAATGAATTGATACCTGGTGCTGCCATTACCTGGTAACTGTCAGAAATCTCCTGCTCCTCCAGTGCAGTGTTACCAGGTCTTCCAGGATGTGACTGCAATTGTTTTATATAGCTATCTCTGAGGGATGAGGGTTTCTGCACTCACCTGTGAATTTTTAATGGAAAAATGGTAAAATTGAACTTCTTTTCATACCATAATTTACAGATGTTCTGGCACTCCTTCAAAGGAAAGTTACATATGTGCGTGTAACAACAAGGAGTCAATTAACTCAAAAAAAAAAAATCTTAAGTGAAACATAAGTAGTTTCAGCCTCATGCTTTTCTCTTACCAGCTTCTGAACAAAGGAAATTAATTGACTAAAGGTTTTATCATGAATAAGATGTATTTATATGTGTTTTAGTAATTTTTCCAGTTGAAATCAGGTGCATCACATTGAAGAAAAGGCAAAGGAGATGAAGGAGTGATAGTTCCAGCCCCCTGCAGTGTGCTGCATCCCCATCCACAGACTAAAGTTTCATCAGGCATCTGCATGCCTCCTGGTTGTGGGGTGGACACAGTGCCCAAGGGCTGCACGGGATGTGGCCAGCATCCTTCACAGCAGCTGTTTTTGTCTGTGTGGGCAGCACATAGCCACGAAGGAAGGAGAGGCTGGAGCCATGGGTAGGCAGTGCTGACAGAGCATCCACTGATGTGCTGTGGCTCCTCATGGTATCTATACCCCTTCTCACCTTAGAAGTTCACACTTCTGTTGAGTGTGTTTCCTTCCAAGCCATGTGTGTATTAGCCTATTAGCCTGTTTGCTTTTTTTTTTTTTTTCCCCCCTTAATTGAAATCGTATGGTTTTAACATCTTTCTATAATATTTCCCAGTCCACAGTGGTAGATAAAAATCTCTCTCTATTTGATATTGCCACCAATTCAGCATATTAATATTCATCATTACCTTTTGTATGCTGCCTTTCAATTAATTTCCAGCCCACATGAAAGTGCTTCTATCTAAGCCTATTTAATTATTTTTCAAGGTAGAATTTCTCTGAGACAGTATCTGCCACTTCACTCCAGATATAATACAGATTTCTTGAATCTGCTTTGATAAGTCTATTGAAAAAAACAATCAGGGTTGGCTAGCAAGATATATTTTTGATACATTCTACTGCCAGTGCTTTTCTGTAATGCTTAAGAATGAAAAGATCTCAATCATTCCTGGTGTGGAGAGGGACTGCCTCTAAAACCATGTTGTGGTGAGCAAAAACATCTTGAGTCTGCATCAGCGTCTCCATGCCATCGTCTATCGGAGCAAGAGGGTTAAAAGCTACCCGAGCTGCCTATTAGCCAGCAAACATTTTCCTAGATCACAATCTGAGCTTCAAAAGAGAGCAGGGAGTGAGCAGGTAGTATTTTCATTTTCAAACAAGTGGTCAGTGAGTGACGGAAAGATTATAGCTCTGCCGTGTGTTTAGCTGATATATGTGTTCAGTGCATTGTGCTGCACACAGCGCATAGACAGGATTGTTTGTTTTTTAAGCAGAAGCAGCTTGCAATAATGTGCATCAATTTGGGACGATACACTGTGTAATGTGCCTCATTACAGGACGTAGCTAATGGAACAAGAGTGTTTGGATTTGGATATGCAGCCTGCATGATGGAGGAGCTGCATGCAGGCTGGGTATAACCTTCCCCCCTCTTCGCTGTGTGCTTCAATAGCTGCATTTACGGTGGCCCTATGCATATAGATGATCACATTTATTCTCTCCCTTGTTGTGTATACCAAGTTTGAACCCTTCACCTCAGTCATAAGAGAATATGTCAGTGCACGACCACTATAAAGTCTGTCCTTTTCAGGCAAAAAATAAGTAGCATTCAATGTCACTCCAGCTGGCTTTCAGAAAGATTTATGTTTTTTGTTGTTGAGCTGGATATTATAACTAATGGCTTTACTTTAAGTAAAAAATTATTGGACAGATGCTGCCTTTATGTCAAGTTTGATTGAGTAAATGCCAATGAAAAGTAGTTCTTCATAGTAGATTCATCTTCTGACATAGGGGATATTGTTGTATCCTTGACAACAAAGCTTAAAAGAACAGCAAAACAAATGTACTCATTATGTTGACTGAAAATTAAGTGGACCAAACCTGGATTGATCACCTCTTCATTGCACAGTTCGGTAGCTGACAGTGTCCTTTGCTCACCTTTCCTTTCAGCATTCTTGTTAATGTATTTCAAAAATAACAAGCAAAGCAATGAGATGGCTGAAAAGAAATTTGGAGACAAAAACCATGCCAAGTATAAAAGAAAAGAACACGATAAAAGCGTTAATCCACTGAGTTTGTCTATAAAACTCATCTTCTGAATTAGCACAATGTTTGCATTTACAGTGCAGTTACTAGGTGATGGCTCTCCATGTAACAGGTACATCACCACTGAGTTCCTTTCTTGGTTTAGTTTTATATATGCACGTAATCTCTATGTTTGCAGAGGCATATTTTCAGTATATAACAGGCATATTCTTCAGTCTCTACACTTGGTGGGCTCTGCCAATACTCAGATTTGGAGGCAGGGGAGATTTGTCTATGGTTAATGAGAATACATAAAACAAACCATACTTTTTTGCTGAAACAAGGCTCATACTTTATCTGATATATTAGGTACACGGAGGCCTCTCCTTGTCTAGGTTGTCAATATGATCCAAGAAAAAGAAAAAAAAAAAGAAGAAGAAGAAGAAGAGGAAGAAGTAGGAAAAGAGGAAGAAGAGGGAAAAGAAAAGGAAAAGAAAAAAAAGGAAAAGGAAAAGGAAAAGGAAAAGAAAAAGAAAAAGAAAAAGAAAAAGAAAGTAGGATAGCAGGGGAAAAAAGAAGAGGTAGTGTGCTAGGTCCAAGGGAATGGTGTGTGTACTCTTAAAGAACATAAGAATATGACTGGGCATATACACATGACTGGGCAGGGTAGTGGAGAAATGTGGCACTTGTTGGTAGAGAAAATAACTGCCATTATAGTGGGTTATTTGTATAAAACAACATATTTACAGAAATATACAGAAGACTGTTCTGTATTTTTAACCTTGTTATTGTTTTTATAATAACTAGGTAACAGGGAGTTGGACTTTCGGAAAAGACCCCAGCTATGTGAGATACTGTATGAACGTCTAACACTTTAGTAAGCCATATAAAAGCAAATACTGAAGAAGACTGTGAAGATAAAGTGAATTGAGGATTCTGCAAATATAAAGGAATTTTGGTCAAAGAAGAGATGGGTGCAGGTTGCACCTGGTGTGAATGCATGACTGGTGGGGCTTGGGGATCTCCATGCTCTCCTGCTGGTGTAGCTCACACCATCCATTGGTTTTGCTGACCTGTCTCTATATCAGTAAGAAAAGGAATATCACACTATCTTGTCTTTTTTTTTTTTTTTTTGACTTTTGTCTCTTTTTTTTGTCTTTTAAGTACATGTTTTTATAAAAGCAATCTGATATAAGACAAGGCAGGGGACAGGGGATTGGCTTATTTTGTTTTACTCTTGAACGGTTTCATTTCAGCTTATTCACATGAAGTTACTCAGGGAAGGGAAGGCTGGGGTAAAAGGCAAGAGGAGGAAGAGAAAGGGACAGAAGTTTCAATCCTGAAGACGTAAATCTGATACTGAAGTGTATTTGCCAGGGAGAAACTCACCAGTATAGTTCTTTGGTCTCTCACCATCAGCGTCTTGAATTTATTATTTCTGTGGCTATTTACATGTAAAGTCAGTAGGCTGTGACTGCTTCATATAGGCGTAACGAAGACGGAGGAACTCCAGTAAACCCCTTGAAAAACAAGTTATTTTTCCTAGCTGCCAGATGCTGGCTGTGTGAGATTTACTGCCAGTAAATGTTTTAGGAGAAAAAATAATTAGTTCTCTGCAAAGTCAGAATCATTATCAATCTGCATAGCTGACAGATTGTGCTCTAAGTACTATTTGTATTAATAAAAATCTGCTTGTTACATGGCTGGTCGTGTCAAGTCACCCAGGCAGGTAATGTAGGTGACTGATTTTCCACCAATTAAGGTTTAGGGGTCAGTTCTGGGTCAGAAAGATATCAGAGCAAGAGGAAAGAGCGTTTATGAAATAAGCAGCCTGCCCATCCATAGGAAACAGCTCTGTCTGGATGTCTGCTTTGTGAGCTGCAGTGGCACCCTCCAGGCTGGTCGCCACTGTGCTTCATCTGAGTCTTCTCCTTGACAGCAAAGAGTTACAAAGAAGGTCCTAAATTAGTACTGTTGAATACATGCTGCAAATAATACAAACCAGAAATCGTGAGAGTTACGCTGCATTTATGACAGTAGGAATATGTTGTACTCATGAAAAGAGAGATACTGCCTAATGTTCTTCCTGGGGTCTCACAGAGCTGCAAATCCATTAGGGAAACGGGAGTGTGGCTGTACCTGTCTCTGATGTTTTGCTTGGTGTGGAAATGGCAATTCAGCTTTGGATCCCCCAGGTGCTCTTTGTGCTGTGTGTTGTGAAAAGGACAGAAGTCTTCCAAGCTGAAGGCTGTACATTATCTTTGAGTGGCGACCAGGCAGAAGGTGTCCTACGTGAATTGCTGCCTGTTACTGCTCACTCACAAGGAGATGTGGAGATGAGAAGCAGCAGCCTGACACGGAGCTGCAGTTCAGGAGGGAATGGGAGGAGTACAGAAGGACAGAGACAGGAGACAATGCAGAATTTGAGCAAAGAGGGAATTCAGACCACAGGATCTAGGTGAAGTGCATGCCTAACAGGACAAGGCAAAGAGAGTGCCCACCTGGAAATGAGCAGTGAGACATTTGCAGCTCTGCAGAAGGCATAAGATGAAATAGGTGGTGAAGAAGGGGGGTGAAAGCAGCCAGCTCCCATGGAAGAGGGGAGATGGCAGTGAAGGTAACTGGGAACCAGAGCCCCAGGAGTGAGGACAGGCAGCAGGGAGGGATTCATGGCTGGTCACCTCTTGAGTACTGTGCAGAGGAACAGAAAGCTGCTTTGTTCTTTTTATTTAAGGAAACTGTCACCACGGTGTCTTGGTTTGCGTGCAGTTAATGAAAATCAGGTAAAGGCTAATGAACCAGTAATAAACAAGAGCGTAAGCTCATTCCCAAAATTAAACAATGAACTTAAGGAGATTTACAGCATCCATTTGAAAAAAATATTTACATTTCCTGTGGCGACTTGCTATTAATGTAGCATAAATTAATAAGAAATTAATTCCCAGCTTTTCTAAGACTGCATGAACTGAAAAAAGTCACAGGTAGCAATTCATAACTGGGCAACTGGTACGAACACATGGCCAAAGGTAGCTGCAGCTTCCCAAAGATGCACAGACAGCATCAACCATTACCTTGGCTGTTTCCAAGAAGAGCCAGGAGAGGTGTCAGGTCATCTGGTGCCCGCTGGGCTGGGACTGCACACCCCAGAGCATTCCGGTGTGCTGCTGTGTCCAGCAAGCCTCCACACAAACATCCTCACTCCTCTCCTCCCCTCCCTCTCCTGTCCTCCTCCCGTTTTTGTGAAGACCTAATACAATCCCTTACAGCTAACATAAAGACTCCCATTAACTCCAATATGCTTTAGAGTAAACCCTACGGGCACAATCTCGCTCTCAACATTGCTGTAAGAAAAGGTCATTCCTGTAGCACTAATAATGCACAGTGTGTTAGCATCGCCAAACACCCATTTACTTCGAATCACGGTGACATTTTCCATTGTTATTCTCAGATAGCTAAACTCTCTCTAATAGGTCCTGTGCTTCTTGTAGGGGAGTGGAAGCCACCATACGAGGCGGTGTTTTCCTCCCGAGCAGTGTCCTTGTACCCTGTGATGGTCAGCAGCTCCTGCTCCCCCTGCACCCGCCGACCTCCCAGCACCAGCAGTGTGCAGCTTGTGTCAGCCACGCAGAGGACTTCAAGCATCCAGGCACTAACACACCTTGGGTCCCCCGGAGAAATGCCAATTATTTTAGCATGCCTGAGCCCCAAGCGTGCAGCCCACAGCACCGTGGGCTGTGGCAGTCAGGTCAGGAGGAATTTGTGTGCCAGTGGGAAAAGTCTCTGAGCTGCCGATGGCTCTCTGGCTTAGTGAAACCATGCTTGGACAGAAAGGAATGAAGCAATTTTCATAGCCATACCCATGTCCACATCTCCTTAATTCTGCATGGCATGAAGCTAGATGGCAACTTGCTTTGGAGCTAGGGAGTTTTGAATCCCTTTCCAAGGTCTCCCTGATGCCTGGTGTCTCCAAAATCCTCTCTCTGAGCTTTTATTGGATGTTATCTCCGTGCATGCTTCTTCCTTGGCCATCATGGGTCGGCTGAACGCTTCCCATGGACAAGGAGCTGCTCTAGGGCAAGATGGCATCAAACACAAAACTTCAGGGCTCATGCACAGAGAGGGACAGTGGGCCCATGGAAACACAAAGGGAGCTGCTGTTGCATTAGCTGTGCTGGAGAGTGTGGCAGGTAGTAGTAAAATAACCACGGCTGTTCCTTAAAAGTGAACTAGAAGCTGACAGCCTGCAGCCTGGCAAACCTTTTAGAAAAATGTTTTCTCATTAGCACAAGCTGAGAGTTCCTGTCTCCAGCAATGCTGAGCATAAAGCTGGTGAAGTTAGGGCTTAGGTTAAAGCTTGAAATGTAAGGTTTTTATCTCCTTTTCAGTCCTGTTTCCTATTTTTCCTTCTTTCTATTACCTGTTTAGGTGCCCTATTGACACTTCAGAGTGCACTGCATTGCCACATAAGTGGCCATACCTGCCAACAAGAGAAGAGACCCTCTGATGGACAATTTTATGTAATCAGCGGTAATTCAACAACAAAAAAAATGTAAATCTGAGGTTTCTGGACTTGAGACACCTCCTAAAGCTTGCAGAGTAACAGCAACAGTAAACTCAATGTATATATTAGTACCAATCTGCTTTATCCTTATATATCTCCTTCTTGAATCTGTGTTTTGGCAAGTCGCAGCTACTTCAGTGAGGCCACTCAGTGCGTGAGCCAGGTTTGGAGTCCCAGGAACAACCGGCTAAAGAGGTATGGCCTGGGACAGGGAGCGTGGCTGGCTGGTCTGCCGAAGTGCTGTTATGATTATAAGTTTTGGGATATCTGATAATGACTTAGTTTAAAATGCATCAAACGTTCTTGGAGCTTGCTAACTGATTGTTGCGAAAATAATCATTATGGTGCATTATGCTGAAGTGTTTGTTTTATACTAATTGTTCTGACCTTCTTCATCTGTATTTGATGAGATTTCTATGCATAATTAAAAGGCCCTCCAGGAAAAAAAAAAAAAAGTCGTCAGCAAACTAATCTATAGGACAAGTAAATGCAGATCATTACTATCACCTTAATTCATTTAAAATTCACTCTTCCTTTTTCTTTAAGATTTTTTCTTCATCAGTGCTTAGTACGAGCTAATTATAAGCCACTTTAGCCTGTTATTAAGATGCATGCTGACTTCTTTTTTTTCCCCATTCTGAATTTTTCCATTTGCTTATCTTACAAGGCAGCCAGATGTTTCTGCAGGAGCCCCAGGGCAGCGTGTGGAAGCGGTGCCCTTTGTGCTGTGCAGCCACCGGGCAGAAGCACACTGCCTCTGGCCAGTGCCTGCCAATGCCTCAGGAGGGATGGTCCTCTCGTTTCTGGGGCTTGGGAATGAGCCTGTAGGAAAATATTTTGTTTGTCTGTTGAAATAACAGTTTTGCTTATGTTTGGGGAGAATTTAATTTGAGATAACTTAATGATCAAGATGGGAGTTCAAGTTTGGCTGGTTCTCTGTTAGCGATTTGTGTTCATGGTCTGAAAACCCCCCTTGCACATGCCTCATGACTGACACCTTTGGAATTAAAAAAAAAATAAAATGCTTTTCACATCTTGTATAGGGAGCTTGGTCTGTCTCTAAAAAGTGTTTGCTCACTGAGGATGCCAGTTCCCTCACAGCTAAGCAGTTTGACTGGATGCTGGTTGTTTGGTCTCTTTACTTCTTTGTTAGTTTTATTTTTAATTCAGTTAAAAAGTTATGGATACCTGAAGGTAAGATTCCTGATTTTCTTGTTTGAGAGGATTGTTCCTTACAATAGAGAGAAGAATTTGGGGGCTTTTTTTTTAATTCTTCTACTTTTTTTCCCCCCACCTCTGCCTTGCCCAGGAGCCAACACAAACGCAGGGAGCTGTCCTGAGACTGGAAGCTCTAGACTTTGCTGAAAATTTCAGTCCATTCTCTGTACTTTCAATTAAGCAAACTATCACTGCACTGAACAGCAATTTAGCTAATTTAGCCAATTTTAAGTCTTAAAATAAGGCTATTTGCTAGCATCAAAACTACATGGATAGGTGCTTCTAACCTTGAGCAATCTAGGCATTTTGGTTCTGTCTAGATGGTTAGAAATCCAAGCTGACTTGTTGGCCCATGTCCCGTGTTAATCAGCAGATAATTGTGCCGGTTGTTCGGCAGCCTCAGAAAAGAGGACTTCTGTGGACAGAAACTACAAACTCTAACAGGAAAAACAAAACAAAACAAAACAACAAACCAACTGTTAACATTGACATGAATATACTGAGCTGGCTCCTCCCTTCCTCTAATGATCAGATATCTTTAGGGTGAGTAGTGCTTAATTTTCTCTCTCTAAAGTACCTATCATGTTTTGGAAACTAAAACAGAAATGGTCAGGAAAATTCTGGTATACTGTTAACATGTAGCTGGGGAATAGGAAGCTCATCCAAGGGGGAGATCTGGGTATAGGCTGAATCCTGCTAGGACTCCGAGTTTGCTGAGGGGCTTGCAGTGTTTGGCCCTAAATAGCCGTGCTCGTATCCCTCGATGGAAGCCAAGTGCTGAGCCCCTGCTTCAATAATAAATGCTGCGTGTGACAGTTTTCATCTCCATGACTGCAAATGTACATAAGCACACACGTTTCTAAATAAGGCCAGGCTGTTTTCCAAGGTGTTACAAATGCATTTGACATCTACTAAGTTCACTAAAGAGAATTAAAGGAGATAAAACAGAAAGAGACACGAACCTCAGCTGAGAGCTGAGTCCTCCAAGTGTCCAACCAAACGGTGCCCAGGAGCTTGCATAACAGGATTTGCATCTCTTTAGTGTTCCCTCCTGCTACAACCTTGACATTTTAAATTGGTCAATAGCTGTAAAATTGCATCGATTCATTAATTTTTAAAAGCAAACTTTGAAAAGCAACTGAGATGCATTTTAAAGAAAGACGCATAGTTAGAAAGGTTAATTGTTGTTTCAAGTCGCTTGGTAAAATCAATAAGACTTGGAACTCCAATGCTTTCTGTGTCAGGTTTCTGCAAAGACGCAGGCTAATGGCTGTAACTCTCCCTGCCACAGCCCAGGGGTTTTGTGCCTCAGAAAAACAAAGCAGTGGCTATCTCGGGAGCCAGGGCTCAGTCACTGAGCAGGATAGCTGGTGCAAGCTCCTTGTAAATAATGGAAAATAAAGGAAATGTTATTTTTGCAGAGGGCAGGCTAGGTTACTAGGAGCCTTTGATTGTGTATGTGCATGTTTACAACCCAAAAGCTATTTTAAAAGCCATGGGAGTTCACAGAGTCAGTCCCCCAGGAAGCACAGGGCAGAATTAAGGGTTTTAATTTGCTCTTCCCGTGGGCCATGCATTGCAGTACAGCGTTTAAGGACTGTGTTCCCCCACTGAGGATCCTGTGAATGGTACAGAAGTGGCAGTGCTCACTCAGCACCTTACACACCCCGTGGCTGCAGTGATCAGCTGCTCTGCAGAATTCAGACCCAGCTCTCGACGTGTCACTGCTCCTAGGGGTGCTGCAATCAGTCAAAGCTTCTTGGGGCTGGAAGGGTTCAATCCTTCGCTACAGGATCAAAGAGTTTGGTAGACGTGCTTTTGGAGTAACGCCAAGGCAAGAAAGAGAACGTTTTCTCTATTTGCAGACATAAAAACAGAGGCTCAAAGAGATCAAATGAGAAGCATCCCCTAATTTTGGGTGCTGTGCCTGGGATGCCATGGCCCTGGTTTCGTAGTTTAGCGCCCATACTCCGAGCACAACTTTCGCTTTTCCCTCTTCTTCCCTCGCCCTGCCCGGCAGCACGGTCCCACCATGTGCTGACACAGGGGCATCAGTGAAATAACACCTTCGAGATTGAGTGAACAGATTTAAATGATAAAACACAATCACAGCTTTGTTAAGAACACACCGTGTAGCTCTGAAAAGATGAAGCTATATAAAATGAATATCAGGAAGCCAAGATTCAGAAACACTTGTGGTGTTTCCAGCGTGCAGAAGTTCATGCACCCTCAGCAGGGCTGTGCTTGTATCACCAGGCTGTTTTTTATCACCAGGCTGTTCTTTACCAGCCAGTGTCCCAATTCCAGAGCTTGTCACCACAGCGATTCCTCCCCAAGTGTCACTTTAACCAGGCATCTGATCTGTCGTCTATCTCATTTCCATAGAAAAATACAAAACCAAAAGCTTCGTTTGCCTGAGCTAATGCAGTGGATTAGAATTGTTTAATGTCCTTGCCTTCTTTCTCTTTACTGAGAGCACGGAGCACATTCAGTATTTTTATATATGTGTATCTCTGCACATGCAGAAGGATACATTGATGAAAGCTGGTGAGTGCCAGACTGAATTCAAATCTTTGCTAATGCCCATTGAAGCATTATATATAAGTTTTAATTAGATATTACTGATTAGATCTAGTTCTAGTGTTCCTAGCTTTATCCCTTTTTACATGGGATTTAACTGTAATTTGTATTTTAATAGCCAAATACTGTCCTTTTTTACAGCTCTATAAGCCTACCCTCAGAGTTTATCCCTCCCCCCTTTGATGGTGATAGAAATTCCACAAATTTTTCAAACATTTCTGTAGACTCTCAACTAGTGATGGTCACTAAATTGCTGTGGATGTCACAGACTCAAAACGGGTTAGGGGCTGGATCTGCTCTCATGTTTCCTCATTCAGATTCTGTAGGGGCTTGAAGGGAGCTTGCCCACCTTCCTTGGCCTTCACAAGTTTTGTTTTGTTGTTTGTTTTTTTTTTTTTTCAGGTTGTGCTGGAGAAGGAGAAGATGAAATGATTAGCTATGAAAGCTTATTTCAGTGTCCCTGTATTGTGTTTTCTGAGATGCAGAGGAGAGTTTCCATCTAGGCAAGCTTCCACACGCAGGGAGCAGAGGCTGCTTCAACTGCACAGAAACCATTTCTGCAGAGCTGCTCTGAGGCAAAGCCACAGCTTGGAAGGATGCTTCTGAACACAGCCCATGCATGCATGTTAACTGATTTAGCAGGAAGAAACCTTTTAGAGATCCTTGAACAGGAAATTAGAGGAGATTTAATGGGAAGGATGAAGAGACTTGTAGCCAAAAGCTTTAAAACCCTCAGCAGTCTTTAGATCCAAGATGAATGGTAGGTCCATCTGATCCTGGTGATAGTAGTGTGTGCCATCTGCTGGGATTTTCAAAGGCTGATTTTGGTACTTCGGTACAGCAGAGGTGGTTTTATGTTCTGTTTTCTACTCTTTTATTCAGTTCAGGCTTATAGCTCATGTCAGCTGGGGAGGAAGGCAAAGAGAAGTGATAGACCTACCATAGCAAACAGATTTGCTCACAGTTTCAAACCCCAAGTCCAAAGGAGATTATGTGAGTGGCTCCCAGACATTTTCTTCATCAGTGCCAGGAAGCAGTGTGGGCTGGCTGATCCCAAAAGGATGGGGAACTGAGCATGGGGCAAGCAGCAGGGCATGTCCTCAGCTGCCAGAGCTTGTCCCACTGTAGAGGCTGGTGGGCAGAATGGTGACAGCAACAGCTCCTGCTGACACTCAGGCAACGACAGGGTAAATGTACCATGGCTGTGTGCTGATTTTCTGCCCCTCTCTTCTCTCGCTGCCTCCCCAGCTTTCATTCTCTCTTTGCTGGTCCCTCTGGTTTGCATATCTCCAGCACGCTGTATTTTGTTTTCTCATTCGTTTTGTTTCTGCTTTTATGCAGCCTCATTCCCCTGACTTTCAGCACTTTTCATTCCTGCCTTCCCCCTCTGCCTTTCAAGCTTAAAGAGAAAGGTGGGACTTGCTGTGAGCAGGTTGGGTGGGCTTCTCTGAAGCTAGAATGGCTTAAACGGGACACGGCGTCTTCCTGCGACCTCAGATTGAAGCTGGTACAGATCCACCCATAAGTACTTCAGAGTAATCCAGGAGAGGACACTAACTTTGATAAATCACAGGTCAGAGCTGGGCTCAAAAAAAAAAAAAAAAAACGTTTTCTTTTGGTACCACTGTGTATAGCAGGGTGAATTATTCACTTCAGTGCCAAGCTGAGCTGAGCTGCAGTTCTGCAAGAGTTTGGCTTTGGCTGGGGAGGAGAAGAGAGGGGAAATTTTAAAAGTTGCTCCAGGCAATGTCACTGTGAAGTAAATGTAGCTGAAAGTGGAGCAGAAAACACGACAGGACTTTGCCACTGCACACGTCTGCTATCATTTTTTCTCCTGGCATACTCAGCCTGGGTGTTGTGCGTGCTTGCTTACAGCTCATTAAAGAAGCACCTGAACACTCTCCCTGTCCAAATCCTCATATCCAAAATGCACAGCTGCAAGTGAGGTATTTGTTTCCATCCATAATTCTACTATGTTTTATGAAGCAGCTTCAAATAGCATTCTTACAGAAGTTCTCTGAATTTAGGCAATCTTAATTGCATTCAGGAAAGAAAAATCCCTAATTTGTGGCTTGACCACAGCATTTCCGCAGTTCATATCAATTCATTCCCAGCATCTCCACTATAATTACACGTTTTAAAACCAGTGTATTTTATATATAAGTATATATACACAGAAAGGTAAGCTATCTCCTTCATCTTAAAACAAAGGGGTATATTCAGGAGGCTGACTGACACATCTCCAAGTGTAAGAATAAGCCGAGCTTTCAGGTTGTCTGCAGTTATATTTATTTGGGAAACAGCTTGGAGAGAAGTGTGAATTCATCAGATGCCTCTGAGGCTTGTAAATGTGTATCTTTGTTTTCTAAGGCATGTGCTGCTGAAACAAGAACAAAGTAAAAGTGGGAAAATGTAATGTTTTACTTCCAGCTATACATTTATTCAGAAAGTAGTGATTTCACTAGTAATGTCATCTTATCAAAGAGCACTGGTCAAAATGTTATCATTGCTAAAAAATTGTTTTCAATACTAAGTTTTTTTTGCAAATATTCTGTGTCGCTTTAAATGGGCAAGTTTGTGTAGCAGGCACAACAATATTTTTGGCAAAAAAAAAAATAGAAATTGGTTTATTTCACAGACAGGCTGTCTCCAAAGCAATTCTATCCAGGCTAATTCATGAACATTTCAGTTAAATTGGTCTGTTAAGTAATAACAGCTGATGCATTTTTATTTTCTGTCGTTTTTCCTGTCAGTTTTGTGCATTTGAAGTATTAGTGGTTATGCTACCCTTGGAATGAAGAATGTGTCTTTTTTACTGTACTATTAATCATTTTGCAATTATATGTCTAGAGACAGCAGAGAAAAGAATCACTGAATCTGTCTAACCGAAATGGTAATATTGTGGTCTCTATTTCAGTGAACAGAATTTCCAGCTCGTACCTGGGCTCGTACAATACTTGAAAAAATCTTTTTGTAGATCTCAGCAAAGAAATTTTAAATTTCAAGTTTTGATGAGATGTAGGTTGCATTACCTTTTATATGCCTACATCACAAAGAAATGGGATTTTTTATTATTTTTTTTTCCACGAAAGAGGCGAATAAGCTGTTTCACTTTACTTTCAGTCATGTGGAGAAACACTGATGACATTTGGTCGTGAGACTTGGGTAATGTTGGTTAGAAGGCAGAGCCTTTGAAAGCAGCAAAGTGAAGTTGTGCATCACCTCCGTGCGGCTCACAAGGGAGATAAGAGCATATCCAGCAGTCCAAAAGGCTCCAGACTATCGCACTTTCCACAGCATGTGGCAGAAGTCCTGCACGGTCCCCACAAGTCACTAAGAGCTGTAGGAGAAGCAATGTGCATGGGGAGATGTTTCTAAGAGGATTTGGGAGGGCAAGAAGACTGGAGGGCTATTGCTGTTCACACATCCTTATTTTTTTCCATGAGTTTAGACACTTGGAAATGAAGAGGTAGCAGCAATGTGCCATTACAAATCTCAGTGTCTTACAGGAATGAGATCTACTGGTCTGTAGCCCGGCAAGCAGTGGGCGGTGTGGGAACAGAAACCCCAGCCTACCAGAATTAATGCTGGCTACACCACTTGTGCACAAGGCTGCGTGGGCTGCAGCTGCCCCTCCAGTCCCAGACCTGCAGAGTGGTAGGGAGGAGCTGTGGTCTGCACAGCAGCTGGGCAGGAGAGTGCCAGCATCCCCAAAACAGGCTGCCAAGCTACCTCCTGCAGCAGCCCTGCATGTGGCAAACATGCAGTTTTGGAGGGATGACCTTCCCTATGGTAGGACTTGTTCTGGCTGTGGGACCTAACGGTACACAGCGGTCCCTTTACACCTTCATGAACATTTAAATGATCCTTAAAGACACCGAAACTGTATAAACCCATAAGTTATTACCTCTTTTGTAGTCCCAAAGTTGCTGCCAAAGTTCATAGAACTCACTAGGTTGTGCAAAGCAGCTTTGACATCCAGGCTCCTAGGAAGCCTGGTTGAATTATCGAGGCTAAGTGTATCAGCACACATCAGCTGAGCCTCGGGAGCTGCTCATGGGTGCGCCTTTCACCGTTGAGTAATTTGGCTCGTTTCAACTTACTTCACTGCATCCTGAACGAGGTTGAATTAGTGTGTTTGTTGCAGGCTAACTGCACACACATATGGACAGCTCTTCTGGCTCAGCTGACATACGGCATCACGTTGAACCCAACCCTGTGGCTGAGTGCCAGGAATGAGTAACACCACATACAAGCTGGCTATCATGGCAAGGTTAATATCTGGGGCCTTCTCCTTCTCTGTGCAATTGAATCATCAGCTGTTTATTTCCATAGCCACATGCACTAAAATATAGTTTATGGCAGTGCTGTAGGAAGGGAACGTGGAGAGAGGCCACCACAATAAACACCCTTCAACACCCATTACTGTGAAGAGCACTAAAGGCTAAGTGACAGCCTAAAAAGATAGAAGTGTCATCTTTGATTCATGCTGCTGTTGAATTAAGCAATATAATCACTGACAAATCAATCATTACCAGCCATAAACAACCGGTTCGTTAGTCGGCCTTCCTAAGGCAAAGCCATGGACCATTAACATGTTACACATTGGGCTGTTAACAGCAATAAGAATCAACTCAACACTGTCAGGAGAATTACCAATAATAAAGACCAATTTCTAACATTATGAGATGTAAAGCAGGATCAGAATCAATCAGAGTAAATCAAGAGTAATTCTCCCAAGCACAAAGAAACCATTATGTTGTAAATATTGTTTGGATAAATATTAGATTCTGGTGGTATATTTTAAACTACTAAAACAGTAGTTTTAGGGGAATATCCCAAGCTAAACAGAAGTGTTGACTACTTAAAAGTATCATTTTATTGGAAAGGACACAGACCTTTTCTGAAGGGCTAGAAGATATGTCTTAGTAAGACTGGCAACTTTCTCTAAGAAACAGGAAAATTCAGGATCATTTCTTCTTTCACTTGATTCAATTCCCTTATAAGAGATTTTAAATTAAAGAGACATCTCTGCTGTAATTTTTTTTGGAGAGCTTCTTTTGCTTGACATCCACTTAAATCAGAGTAGCATTATCTGTGACAAAATGGATTATTTTTATTAAAGCAGGAGGGAACCTACTTGTAGAACATCTGAAGATGTTCAAAAATCTCTCTTATTCTGATTGCTGAGCTAGACTACAAAGAACTACATACCCACAAGAGGGGAATGCCCTGCCACTTAGACAAGCCAAAGACGATGACAGGATTTTACTTTTTCCATTATAAACAGTTTTAATTTCTTGTTGGATGTGCTTGTTCCTTGCTTCTTCTTCATCTGTTGCAGCATCTCAGCGTGCTTTCCTACTTCTAACACCTGTTCACTCACTATGCATGGAAAGAAGTGATAAAATACTCGTAAAAAGTGAATGAATAACACTAACATGAATGTCCTCAGTCTTCTTCCTGCGTCTGTTATAACCTACCGTGTTTCCATCCCTCTTCTTCCCTTATAAATCTACAGGAATACAGAAATCTGTCCCACTGTCCATACTTGTGAAACACACTTCTCAATTAAAACAAAACAAAACAAAACAAAACAAAAACAAACAAACAAACAATTTCCATAAATGCCTTCAACCCTGAGAAGGTTATTATGGCTAACAAGGTGAGATTCAAGGAATGCCCTTGGCAGTTCCAGTAGGCAAATTTTGTTCATTCAGCCTATTGCCACAGTTTTCCTAAATTGCAGAAGCATTAACACAGGACACTCAACCACATGGCATGAGACCATGGCCAAGTTAGATGTAGCTGCATGAGAAATATTGAAAGGGCAAATTCAACTTGCCTCTGGAAGGGAGCTGGAAAGCCACTACAGACATGGGATGTGAGCACACTATTTGTCCTTTAAGGATACTGAAGATACCCTGCAGCATCTGCAAATATGCGCTTTGAGCTCTTCGGAGTCAGCTCCTGAGTCAAACACTTGGGAGCATTGGATCCCATGGAAGCTTTGAGTGAAAGTCCTGCAAGGAATCACTGAAGAGGGGCTGATCTCTTTTTCTGTCCCAAGGTCCCAGCTGGAGGGCTGATAAAGCATTCCTCAGGGACAAGAAACTGTCTGTGAGAGGAGAGTGGAAGCTGGAAGACTGCAAAGCCAAACTGAATGACACGAGCCACTGCCTGGCCAGTTTGTAAATACAACTCCAGAACTCAGAGCTGTTTTCATTAAAATGTCTAAAAGAAAACCAAAATATAAGACTGATGGTTAGACATAATTTGTGCTGGCTAGTTGGCAGAGTTCTGTTTTGCATTAATATTTAACCAGCATAATATCCGGGTCTCCAGAAAAGATCAAGAAAGACAATCAGATAGGCTCAAAACCAAGGAACCCTCAGATCATGGAAAGACTATTTCTGGAGGACAGAGTTTCAGTTTGCAGCTGAATTCTGGAGCCTTACCAGGGTTCACTTTGATTTTTTATTTGTATTTTTTTACCTGTTTATAATAGAAGCTTCTCAGGTCGTCTCTGCCTTCTCTTGTGTATGTACAGAGCCCAGCACAAAGCAAATGTGACTTGGGTCTAGCAGCATTAACATGTTACAAATAATATATAAGCCTTTTTAAAATCTAAAACCAAACCTCTCCCAGATCTGAAATCTGTCATATCTTCACTCCTTGTTTCTCTATGTGCACTTTATGAATACTTTATATCTCTCTTGAATCACTTTATTTACTCTAATCAAATGGTTTTGGTATGAGGGAGGCTGTGAGCAAAGTAGTCCTGGAAACTAGATGCAAGATAATTTTTCTATTTTGGAATAAGCAGTAGCAGGTTTGTCATGCCTTGATGCAAATGCAAAATGCATCATATTAATGAAGAATCTAGATCAGGGCCCTGCGCGGCGATTATGTTTTATGCAAGAGATCTCTGCTCCTCCAAGGCACATCAAAGGTTCATCACTGACCACTGATAAACACATTCATCCTCATTTGAAAGCTTTGTTGTAATCTGTGTTCTTCTCCTGTCTTTCCTAATGGTCTCTCAGCAAACACCTCTCTCGTGGGAGATGCCGCAGTCCAAAACCAGGTTTCAGCTAAGTCATTAGCTCTCTCAAGGTTTTTTGCAGCCTTTATGGGATATAAGGTGCATTGCTTTTCAGCACTTCTTAGCGTATGTTCTTTATCACGTGCTTTTCTTTCATCCTACAAACACGAGTGCTCCACATCGCTGCCCTGCAGACGTGGCCGGTGGTTTGGCTGAGCCCAACGCTGCGGTGCTCAAAGCCATCCGGAGGGGTCCAGCTGGCAGGTTTCAGTGCTCCCACACAAATGTTTCAGAAGTGATAGGGGAGCAGGTTGCCTATATTAACTGCCTTCCCTTTGTGTCCTCTCATTAATTTGTGTCTTTACACAGCACAACGGCATGGCTGCACTCTTCTTCCTCGGTTCCCTCTTCTGCCTGGTTTAGGTAGCCACTCTGACATGAAGAACCATCTCCTCTCGTAAACCATCTGCTGATGGGTCATTACTTGTGTTTTACCCTCTTTAATAGGTCAAACACCCACATCTCTTGACTGCCTGAAATCTATTTGCCTGATACACGGTAACAGGAGTGGGGCTGTGACACGTGGATAAACCAACTCCTGCCTCTGCACAAAGGCAAGGGTGGAGACGGCAGAAATAATTTGATTATGGAAACTCCAAGGTGTAAAGGTGTGATCTTTTTTTTTCCCTGAAAGAAGTGTCGGGGCCTTGTGAGATCACAGGATTAGTGGAGACCGTACTTATTAAGTGGATGCTTGCTTCTCACAGTCATGAAAGAATTTATGAAAGACCACAGCAGTTCAGCACATATTGGCTTAAAATGCATTCAGAGGCTAATCATACAGCTGCCTGAGAGCTATGCAGAGGGTACTGAATTAATCAGGTGCTTTGGACTATGAAACACTGCAAAACAGGAAAAAAAAAAAAAAAGAAAGAAACCAAATGAGAAGGGAAAAAGTAAAGCGTGCCTGCTTGCTGAACTGCCCGTAACTGAAATGGCACCCAGGGACCCGTCTAACAGGAGTCAGCAAAAGACATGACCTTCATTATCCAAGTGCTGATGGGGCACTTTCTGAGGTCTGCTTTCCAACGTTGCAGAGAAAGAAATATTGGGCAAAAACAGTGTGTGTGGAATAAACAGCAAATCATACTCTGCAAATGGACTAGTTTCAAAGGAGGATGCTGGCAACCTCCCATTTTGGGTCTGTAAATGACAGAAGGATTTGCGCTTTGTTGCTGACTGCCTGGCATATTATTTAGTCTATTTAGACGTCAATTCTAAAAGGGGAAAATGGGTGTAATAATTCTTCCTTTCTCTCAGCTTCTGTCATAACTATCGAGCTTGAAAGCACTTCGGTGCAGGAACAACCTTTTTGCTATAAATACACCTGTACTGGGCATGTGGTGTGTGGAGACCCTGCAGAAATGCTGTGCTATATGTCTCATGTAATATATAATTGATAGGTGTGTGGCTTTGTGCTAGACCATTAATGTGAAGTCAGTACAGAGTGACACATGTAGTCCTGTATCCGTGCCAGCACTGCACAGGGCGTGCTGGCACGGGAGGGGGCAGCAGGGGCCGGGGCGGGCGCCTTGCTGGTGCTGAGCCCCTGGCAGGGCTGTGCTCTGCCAGCTGGTGAGAGTGCTAATTGCTCAGCGTGATGCGAATTCCTTCCAGCCAGCAGTGGCCGTGCAGCAGGACATGGGCAGCTGCTTTGGCAGACTGACCGCAGAGCCACTCGTGCTGCCGTGGCTGGCTCCCCACAGCACGATCATGGGGCTGTCCATCGGGTGCAGGAATGGAAACGCCAAGCTCACACAGGCTGCAAAGCAGAGAGAGCCCCAGGGTCCCCCAGGATGCCAGAGGGTTTGGTTCAGATCGCTGCCTGGAGCAAAACAAATGAATTCACAGGTTCTTGTCGTACATTCGTTTCCCTGCTTTCCACTGCATGCTCTCCATTGTAACTTTCAACACTGCGCAGCAGCCACTTTGGGTACCCGTACAGAGCCCTAGTTGCTGTTATGAAATCATTTCACCCTATAAGTTTGCAGGGGTTTCTCCGACTTTCCCAACCCCATGTACATGAGGAGCTTGCTGCTGATGGGTAAGATCCTGGACAAATCATGTGCTATCAGAAAGGAAAACACATTCACCTCCTTTTTGTTGCTCTGCCGAGTTTGTGCTCACCTACACGGGCTTCATGTGGTGCAGGTGGCACTGCATCTGCACACTGTGTCCTGCTTATAACTAAAGCCCTCTGCACCTGCATCCCATTTCCTCAAAGGGAGGTGGGGCCTGCATCCCTCGGCAGCTCTGGGAAGGCCAGGCTCTAGGTATGCATGCATCCTAAATGTTTTGAAAGCCACTAGTGGGTTCCTATCACTGCACTTTATTTAAGGCATATCGTTTACAACTAGTTTCCAACTACACTCATCAGAACAAGATACTTCTAGAGAAGAATTATCTTTCCATCTATCTTAACCATGCCCCTTAGGACAGGATGAATCACACAAAAGCACCGTCCACTCTTCCAGTTGTTCCAGAGAGACTTATGATCAGTGCAGACCTTACCCACTGTGAGAAGAATCCTCATCCTGAACACTTTACAGCTTAGGCAGCAAAAAAGTTCGGGGGAAAGTGGTGGAGGTGAACACAATTATTGCCATAGAACAGAAAGATTAAACCCAGCTCCTCAAAGATACATTTAGGTTTTAGGTTTCTCACTCCTACAGCAAATGAGAGTCCTAAAGGGGCTTGGCAGAAGCTGAAAAATTTACAAAAGCATTAAGATTAGACAGAGCTGTGTTTCCTTTTCTTTGATCTCTAGTTCTCTCCTGCTTTTAAGAATAAATTGTAGAGGCCAGCAGGCCTTTCCTAGCGTCCTGCCATTCTTTTGCTGCCCAGCACTGAAATCTGGCTGTTAGATTTGCTTTTTTACAGACAAGCAGCACTTTCCAACCCTCCACCCCCAAACACAAGCCAAAAGTGTTGACTCTTAAAGCTGTTTTATGCAAAAGCATTAATAAGCAGTTCAAAATTTTGGTTTGCCCATTTCTATTTATTCTACAAAAGCTAACATTTTAGAAAAAAATAAATTAAAAAAAAATAAAATAAAAGGGTGAGCAAAAGATAGTCATGTTGGATGACAGACACCCCTCTGTCAGTGGCCAGGAGTTGGCCATCAGATGGTGCCTTCTTTCAGTGACTCAGTTCCCAGACTCATCCCCAACGTGTATGTGGAAGACAAAACACAGATGGTTACAACATAGTGGCTGAATCCTGAATTTCTTGTTCTCCTTTTTCTAACCTCTTTCTCAAACAGTTTTTGGTTTATAGTCTCTGTGAGTGCAAGGAACATCTAGAACCAATAATACTGTTAACACTGAATAATCTGATACAAGAATTCATTTCATAATGGAAAGTGAGGGTTTAATAGTTTCTCTGTGCTAACTGCCATCTTTTATATCCAAAATAGTTTTGTTGTTTTTGCTGTAACCTATATTGTTGTATCTGATGGAAGAACAGCTGGTCAATTATTTCCTACAGTCAAAGGCAGTGTTAAGGGATTCAGAAACCACACAGAAAACAAAACCTGGACAATACAGGACTTGGCTCAGTTGCATATTGTATGCAACCAGCACCAGCTGCCTTAAGCGTTTGGGTACAAAAGCCAGTTAATCCTCTGAAGCATTATTTTAATAAGTTATTTGAAGAAAAGAACCCAGGTGCAGCATAGATGTGGAAAGAAGGCCTCCTCCAAGTAATCACAGTATTTGGTGGCCTCAAAGCTTCCAGCAGATGGATTCATACAGTCCTGGTCATGGTTTCAGCTGTTACTGATTTCGTGATTTTGTTTGACTTGCATGTCAAACCTGCCAAAACCCAAATGAACATGGATGAGAAATGTCATGGAGAACAGTTTGGAACATGGTGAAGTGGGGAAATAACAAGGTTGGCTGTGATGGAATCAGGACCAGCCTCCTGTCATCATCTGCAAGCTTCAGATTTGCTTTGGTGGTGATGCTTCAGCACTTGCAGTTCCATAATGGTGTGTGGATGGGTATGTTTTACTGGGTAGCAGCTGAAGAGTCTGTGAGGACATCGTGTATCAATGAAAATAAAAAACAGATCTTGATAACTTTCCATAGTTTTAGTAAATTAGCTTTACGTAAATTGTCTACCCTCATATCAGGATATTATTGCAAGAAATCTCGAGAAAGGAATGAAGGGTGTAACAACAGAAAATGGAAAGCTACTTAAAGATGAACTTTCTCGTTTGTAAGCCTTTGCAGAAAGGCAGTGCTAATTCACAAACATTTTTAGCTCAAAGCTACGAGGTTCTCATAGCTTTAATATAGCATGGGTTAACACATGGTTATCCCATGTGTTTGCTCTCCAGCTTTGTGCCATGTGATGTAATTCTGATTGGTGTTATCTAATGCCTTGCTGAGAGAACAGACAAATGGGATGGAGAAGTTTCTTCTAAAGCCATGTCACGATTTGGCAACTATGTTTATTTCAGATATATTTATTTATCTACTTTACCATGAAGTAAGATGCTATTTCTACACTTTATACACCACAAAGAAGTTGCAGCATAGTTATAAGGCAATAGATTGAAGCATACTGGTATCTTCCATGAAGGAAGAATAATTCAGAGATAGATCATAAAAGACAAACCATACAGACCATATTGACAGTTGAGCTGTGTCTGAGACTATCTTTGCAGCAGAAATATTGTAAAAACTACCAGTTTAAAAGGCACAGAAGTGCCCCACCATGAATTTAAACATGACGTTCCCTTCCAGACCTGAAGAGTGATGCTGGCAAGACAATACCTCACCAGCTGCTCTTCAGGTGTCAAGTAATTACACATGGCAAAACAAATTTTATTTCAACATGCTGATCTTTGAGAAAGACACAGTTACTGTAATTGCAAAATGAATATTTAACTGTGTCCTTCTATGGAAATTTACATTCCAAGCCTGTTGTTTACAAAGACAATGCCAGCCATCTTGTCCCAAGACGAGGGAGAAAAGGGGAGCAAGACAGACTAATGAGGGCTTTCTGCTAGGTCAAGGAACAACAGTGGGCTGATGAACTGAAAATTACTGAGGAAATAAAATTGCTGAAAAAAAATTGCTTGCATTCTCCTGAGAGAAATTAATGTGATGGAGAAACTTTGGGGAGGCAGCAATTACTGCAGCACAGAGGGAGGGCAGGGCTGATTCTCAGCGTGGGAGGTACTGGAGACCAAATGCATGACTTGTCCTTGGGAACTGGCACAAGTAAGAGTGGAAAAGTCAAGCTGAACTACAAATTGAGCTAAAGAGGAGATCACGTACAATGGGTTCTTTTACAAGAGACAAAAGATCTCTGGCAATATCCTGGGTGAGTGAGGAGTCTTATTCTTAAGATACGCCTTTGGTATTTTAGACAGAACCAGCCCTCTGCCCCATGCTGGATGGGATGGGGACATCTGCAGTGGGTAAAAACTTAGCCAGAGCTTTTCCTCTTCTGTTCCAAAGCATAAATGTAATGCAAACCATGCATAATAATAGCAACAGCCTAGGTTAATAGGATAGGAAAGATCAGTATTTGCTCTAGGGCCTGGGAGAGGGAAGGAGCCTGAAGCAGAGGCAGTCCCAGTAGTCTAAGAGGTGTGACTCAAGAGGGAAACAGCTTCAGAGGAAAACTTGGTGCCTAAAAGGTAATGCATTGGCCACTATTAAATTTCCCACCAGCTTATTGACAGCAGGGCAGAAGGGATAAAGGCTTCTAACATGAGTCACAGGCTGCCTCGGTGTGTTGTAGCTGTGCACATTGTGGACAGCGGGGTTTGTGGAAAGGCTGCTTCTGAAGAACCACCACTTAGCAGATTTTGCATGGTTTTTGTGGGGATTACACTGCTCTCCAAAGCTGGGACATTATTTCCTTCAAAAGACTCCTTCAGAGGAATTCAGTGCAGCCTGACTGTCTCCACCAAAATGTGAACTGTGCATGGATAGCATTATGCTCCTACATGCTTGCACAGATGGTCCCTTCGGGCTTAGGCATAACAAGAACATTTGAGGCATTGTGTTCAGTTCCCATTTGCAGCACTTCAGTATGCAGAACTCATTGAATTTAGTATTTATACACTTTATCCAATGCTTCATAAACACAAAGCACCATCCACAAAAGAAGATATTAAGGAAAATTGTACCAGTATAAAATTTTAGAAGCGCCATTTCTTTCATGGATGTTGATAAAGATTTGCATCAGTGCTGCTGCTGAGGGGAAATTGTGGCCCAGAAGGAGGATGCTGGGATTTCCATGATGCAAGGAGAAGTTCCAGAAAAAGTATCTGGTAATCCATGCATAATCTTGAATATTAATGAAGGAATAGAAATAAATAATATTTTTGAAAGTAATTTCTGCCTGATTATAAGCAGCAATTCAGGAATGCTGTATAAGGCAATTAGGCACTTAATAGATCACGAGGTTTTGATGCCGAAGACTGGGTATATGACCACATCCCTCTGCTGTGCTCCTCCATTGCTGTTGCTCTGGCCCTGCATCCAGCTTGAAAGCTCCCAGCATCTCCCAGCATCTCCCAGGCTCTCCCAGCATGCCAGCTTTTCTTTGCCAGCTTTGGTGGAGCAGCATCAGAAGCATGCTGCCAAACACGGGACATCAGCTGGTTAAACACAGCTGGGAGAAGGTGCAAACTGCAAGGTAGGGTGCCAGCAGTCATCATGTTGCTGATCAACAGCTGCTGATTTCTCAGGGATAAAGCTCAAAACTCAGTTGATGGAATATGACATTAATGGGGGAGGGAGGAGTCAAAATGAGAGGACAGTTAAAAACAACAATAAAAAACATCTACAAGTGATATCTCTATGCAGAACACCCTATGTGTTTGTTTTGTTTTGTTTTGTTTTCTGCTAAGAGTAACTCATCATCCTTCCTCCCTCAGTAGCAATGAACTAACATCATTCAATTCTTCGGGCAAACCCGTGAGGCTTGTCTTTGTTGGTTCATATTTTGAAAGTGCCACCTGCAGGATTTGCCTTGGCCCTTGGAAGCTCATTTTTCTGTGCCCACTGAGTCACACTTCTTTGTGCAAGCTCCCTGCAGAATACCACCCTTTGCCATGGAGGTGTGTTGGAAACAGCCCTTTTGTAGCTTGGTGGAAATGGGCTGAATCCCTGAACAAGTCTGAACATTCATAACTAAGGATTTGATCCTTCATCTTTAAATGGGAATGAAATGCTCTGGTTCAGCACCCTGCAGCTGAGAGTAAATCCTCCTAGGAAATTGAAAAGGAGAAAAAAAGTTATTGCAAAAGCAGCTTGTAGTAGTCAGGCATTGATATATTGAAATATACTGATTTCAGATATTTTAGAGAAATACAAAGATGTGCCTACTGGCTGCTTTGACGTGGTGCATATTTGGGAGAAGTGGGTTTTGAAAGCTGGGGATCAGGATAGCTACAGTGCCAAAGAAGTGCTGGATCTACAAAATGTTCATGTGCTACAGTTTGTGCTTTTCTGCAGTCCTGAACAGAAAGATCTTTCTTTCTCTCTTTCTCTCCTTTTTTTTTTTTTTTTTTTTTTTTTTTTTTAACAGTTCCTTAGCCTACGCACTCATAAAGCTATTTAAAAATCCTCTTCTTTTACTGCCTGTTCTGTGACAAAGAAAAAAATCAATTTTCATTTACAATTTTACAATTTTCATCCATAGGATTTTTAGAGCAAATCAATGTCTTTTAATTAGCTTCAGCTCACCTTGCAGTTTCCATTCGTGCCATGCAGAAGAACCTGTAACTGCGACGCAGGGAGGTCCACCACAGGGGAGCCTCACCCTGCTTGAGAGGGCCATCCCCCTTTTGTGTTTAGAGGGCTCCAGAGGGGTAATGCAGGAAGAAATTCATTGTATTTTGATGCTATGGAATGCTGAGTAGAAGGCAGAGTGACCAATTGCCCTAACTTTGCCCTTAGGTTGCATCTGCCCATACATGCCCACTGTGTGTTATTAGCTTTTATATTTAGCTCCTGAAGATTCATCAGCCCAGATGATAACGGCCTTGGGTCTTGTACCCACAAATAAGACACAGGATACAAGTCTAGATGGAAATCTTTGCGTCTTTCTGCCTCTCAGTAATATTTTCGCATCACAATTACAGCTCACGTTGCATAGCACCTTTTTCTCCACATGAACAGAAAGCATTGCCACATTTGGAAGATTAAAAATAATTAATTATTCCATACACCTCTTGAATTGCCTACATTTCCTTTGCCTTCATTACTGTGTATTAGGGTATTTGTGGGTAAACAGAAAGCTCTTCCATTTAGCTCAGCCTGAGTTCCTGCCCTGTCCAAGCAGTAATATTACAATCAGCTTCTTTGTGACATTACCCATTTGTCACCATGGGAGCAATTTTGAGATCACAAATACGGGTTGGGGCATTAATAAATAAATAGGGAGGAAAGAGTGCTGATTGCAAAGAAGGCATTAAAAATCTTTGCAATCAGCAGTAATAACAGTAGGAAAAAAAAAAAAGAAAAAAAAAAAAAGAACAAAAAACACCACCATGACAGATAATAAATGAGAAAATTCAGCATTTCAGTTGGAAACCTCCACACCAGTCTTGTGCTGTCTCCATGCACTAGGCCAGGATGAATCTTCATGATGCTGCTGCCTGACTCGCAGAATAATAGATGCTGACCAGGACTTCATTTTAAAGGATGAATTTTCATTCCAATAATAACATTTAAACAGTATTAGTTTCCAAACTCTTGTGAGGGAAAAGATAAACCTGAAAATAACAATGAGCAAAAATATTTTCCTTTCCACATTTGATTTTAAATACTTAATAGTGATGGGATTTATTTATTTATTTTTTTTTTTGTATGAACTGAAAAGAAGCCAAGTAGGAGCCTAAGGCTAAAATAGCTTCTCATCTTAGTAAAACAGCTTCATTATGACCAGATTTCTCCTCTGCCTGCCCACAGGATGCAATGAACCTCGATCAGTGGTTGACCACATAGCGAAGCTGTTGTGTTCCTACAGGCTGTGAGTGTTGCTCCTGGCGTGAGCCCGACCTGTTTCTTACACAGGCTATTCCTCTGTTTTCAGCACCCAGGACAGGGAGCACTTCCCAAAGTGCTGAAACAAAGCTTGGTTTGCACATTTCCAGACACATTTGTCCCCTCCACCAAGGCAACAAAGGGTTTGGTGTCCTCTGACAGTCCCTCACACATCTGGGTGTTACAAAGCCCAGCTGGAATTGCAGTGAACGTGGTGTTATTGCTGGTGCTCCACCCAGCCAGCAGAAAATGCCGCTTGATTTATTTATTTATTTCTCAACAAATTGTTAAAACAGTCACCACAAAGAGCTGTCCCGGCCCTGCTGGGCAGCCAACTGCTGGCAGTGGGTGAGTGTCAGCACGGGGGTGATGCTGGGACCTTCAGGAGGCGTTTTTGGCAGGAGCAGCCACACAGAGCTCAGCCGTGGCCAAGCCCCAGGAGCTGGCTGGTTTTCAGCTGTCAGACAAGCCATGGAAAGCTGTTGTTTCTGACAGTGCATTTAGTAAATTTCCTTGCTCCCGTAGGGGAGGGAGAGAACAACCACATTTTCCCACTCTATCAGGGTAAAGATTTTCAATCAACAGATTTTAATCAAGAAGGCAGAATAAACCATGTAACTAATATATTTGGCTGTCATGGCAAACCCCAGATAATGTCTGTGGAGGAGGGCGAAGGCCAGAGAGGACAAGAAAACATTAATATTGACAACTATAAAAGTTAATTATGCTAAAGCGTGGAAGACCAATGGAACAAAAGTGGTTTCTGAGGCTCGTATGGGATCACAAGCACCAACAGCAAAATGGAGTTATGTCTTCTCCATATTTCATTAACAGTTGGCATTAATAACAAGAGCACAGGTGTCACATGAACTCTTGCATTATGATGAACTTAACAAAGAGTAAGCACAGTCTGTACCGTCAGAGCAACAACTACAGAACAGCACCAGCACCAGTCCTGTGTGGGCAGCCAGGGCGGACACGGGGCTTGTGCCTCCCCTCCGGGAGCTGAGGAGGCTGCAGCACAACCAGCTCCGGACTTCTTGAAAGTACCAGTGGAAACTGACCCCCAGTGCTGCTGTCATCCTCGTTAATCCATAAACACTCTAGAAGATCTAGCAGTAAACCAAATCGCTTCTTCACAAATATTTTTGTAGATCAGCCCCTCAAGCTTCAGTACCTGTTCAGGCCAGGTTTGTATTTTCTTTCCCAAATTCATCCACCCAGGCAAGTGATCAGTGGAGCTTTATCCCTACCTCCATTTGTGAGTGCACAATATTTTGGAATTATCTTGCATGGTAAATTGTAAATCCAGGGAAAACAAGTCCAACTCTGCAAATGCTTCACAAGTTTATCAAATTAACTATTAACCTCACTATGAAGGATTTTGTTTCTTTATTTTGATTTTGTTTGTGTGTGTGGCTTATTTTCTGAACATTCATATATTCAAAAACTCTTTGTATGAAAAAAAAAGGTAATTTTTCAACGATTTACAAATCAACTCTTAAATTTCTTCATATGCAATATACATTACAAGGACATACAGTTAAACACAGATACTACTGGATGCATTTTAGCCAAATTCACACATTTATATATACTCAAATTTAGAAATCACACTTGGAAAATCCATCTGTCAATATTGCAGTTAAGTAATGACCTACTTTTGCATTTTATTTTTTCACATTTTTCTGAGAAGGAAACAAATATGAATGACCTTCAGATCTTACAGGGAAAGAAAAAAAAATAAAAATGCACTAATATATTTAAACAATAACTATATGTGGAGTTGTCTGTGCTGGACAGAGATAATTCTGCAATCGGCATTCCGTGATATTAGTGTAATATGCTAATATCCATAGCTTATTTTACATGTCATTTCTTTAAAGAAGTTAGCATTGTAGTCCTCATGTGTATCTTATCTCACCAGAGCAAAGAAATGTGACTTTATTTCCTATTATCCCTTTTATTTTACAATTAATTTATTTTTTTCAGAACCCTCAGAACCCTTACTCCTGTGGCTTTACTGTTCTTGAATTTCTTAAGTCTTTTTCGTAGATCCCTGAGAGGCTTCAGTCTGTTGAGCCCTCCGTCTGAGCTCCCATGACAAGTGCCCTTTGATAAAGGAACTTTGCATTGCTTTTTCAATGGAAAACATATTCCAAGCACCATAATTTCACTTTCCGGCTACTTCACCATCCTTTCTTCAGTTAATCAATTGATTTTCCCTTGCTTATATAGAGGTCCCTTGGTCCTCCTGTAAACTTTCTTGTTAATAGGAATTTTTAATAACTTCATTTTTGTTCAGAACTATATGTGATGTAAATGAAGGTTTGAAGTTGTCAGCATGTTTTGGTGATAAGAGAGTTACCATAGACCAGTCAGCCTGATGTGTTGTTGGTGTGTTCCTGCTCCAGCAAAGAAAGACTTCCAAGGTGACCAGCTCCCTCTTTGCAAGCTCATCTGAGTTCCCTCCAAAGTCCTGGCTAAGACTGCACACATGAGCAACGAAGGGACCAGCTGAAGCAATGTGTCCACTTAGTTCATGCTTCAGGCAGAATCTGTATCTTCTTTTTTTTTTTTTTCTTTTTTTCTTTCACTCCCCTAGTAAAACAATTAAAACACACAACAATCAGGCTGATAGCTGCTCTCTTTCAATTTGATAAGACATTGCCAGGCAGACATTTTTCCTTACAGCTTATTAGCTTATTCTTCTGTGGCTCTCGTACACAAAGTTGATTATAGTGTTGAATGGTGCCTTCTAAAACTAGATTGCCTCTTGCTGTACTATAGAATGCCAGGTGTTGTTTTCCAGCAAAACAGCTACCAGACCTAACCATTATCCGTCCACAGGTATTCCCTGTCTTTTGTGCACTCCTTACCTTACACCTCTACTGACTGTGGCTAGTTATTTAAGTTGTTTCCCTTTTCTGTTTCCTCATATATGACTTCTTTGGATGAGGTCTTCATGGAAAGAGCTGCTCTGTACTGCCTTGGCCTCTCTCAGGGGACTCTTCAGTCAACATCACCTTCTCTTGCTGAGGTGGAAGCCCTCCTTGCACCTATCTGTTATCAGATGCCCATTGCTCCCAGCTGGTTCCAGACCTGAGTTAACACGCTGGGAATAAACACAGCAGAGTTACGCTTACACTGTCTGGGAAGAGATTAAAACTTTATAAAGCCCATAACAGTTCATTTGTATAAATTAAATTTAAATTCCACAAAAAGCAAGAGATTCTGATAAAAATAACACTGAAATCATATGCTTTTAAGTAGAAACCTTGATGCCAAAGATATTTAAAGATATAAAATGATTTACTTTTATAGTTTAAGGTTGAACAACCTGAACATCTATGAGTTGCATAAATTTTCCACAAATATTAGTTTGTATAATATTCTGTAATATTCATCATATCAGAAAAGATATAATCAACCCATTTGACCATTATTAAAATGTGAATTATAAGCAATCTCCACTCTCCTTTTTTATTACAGTTCTTTTGTATTTCTTAAGCCATACAAAATTTAATAAATCTTTGCAGGACTTAATAAAGAGCAGAAGATTTATATATGTACTAAGACTTTCATTTAGTCTTCATAGCTGTATTGAATTTATTTTCATCGGATTCCTCATCACCTGCTAGTTACCATATTTATTGCATTCTCTCCATTGCTTCTCAAAGCACGTACACGTGAGCTGTTCCTGGAGGAATGTCTTTGCGGATGTTGTGTTCATCAGGAGAACAAAACCATCTGACTGGCCAACACGCTTACCTTAGAGTAACTGGGAGGTTGTGGGTTCAAACCATCGCTGTCCATTGTGTGACAGCCCCCAGAAAGCTCCCTTACTTGTTTTTTTTTTTCCCCCCAAAGGGTCCTACTATTTCAAGCTATCATCAGAAAACTGCCTAAATGTTAGCAAGAAAGAAGTGTAGCGTTTGATATTTAATAGATTATTTGTAACAATTCAGACCTAATTTGTCACCCCTTAATTCCTCACCAATTCTAAAATGTAGGATTTTCCAGAAAGCGAAAGGTTTCATTCTGAAACCATTTAGCAGCTACATCACCTCTTGCAGTGATCCTCAGGCTGACTCTGCGACAGCCTTAGACCTCCCCTGGAAGTTAATAAGTATATCTAAAGATTAAGAGGCATGAAATTGCTTGAGACTGTGGACTGATGGGGATCTGAGAGATCCATTCTGCTTTCATAATGTTAATATCTCTCCTCAAAACAGGGAACTTCTGGAACAAATTATGGGATCTGTCCATGAGTTCTGCTGTCCCCATGGAAAGTAGCTTTCAGCTGTGTCAAGAGTATAGGGCATGTTTCTAACAGAGACTATGGGAGCATCAGTCTGGCTTGATTGTGCCTATTTTATCTCTTCTGATCATCTATTTGTCACCATTCTTGAAAAGTTTTCCTTGAGATGAGCAAAATATGCTGCATATGCATTAGGTATGTAAAACTCTATTGGCTAAATCAGTTCAGACCAGAACTTCACCAAGTGCATCATCCTGCCCTCAAACAGAGCCAACATAAATGGTTGGGTAAGAGTGTAACATGGAGTAAATATGCAGTGATGCTTGCTGGGAAACATCTGTTTTTCTTATTACAGGTGCCTAAATCTGTCTTCTTGGATAAGGTTTGGTATATACAGAATGCTGGATGTTTTACATTACATATGTATGAGAACAGCCCCTAACACCATGACTAGATTTTGGTTAGCAGTTGTCACACACTGATGACTATTATAATTAGTCAGTTAACTGCTGTCCTGCTTCCTATAAAAATTCTTGAGGTCTTAATGTGATTACATTTACATTACTTGAAGAGATAACTCTAAAAAGAAATATTAACCATACAAACTGAATGTCAGTGGGAGAGGAAAAGCTTTGAACTATATAAAATTTTATTGAAAAGATTGACTTGTTTACTTGTTTTATCCAAATGTTATGCATTAAAAAATATGATTTTATTTTTTCTAGTTTTCAATACCACCTGTCCACAAAAAAAATGCATCTTACTTCTTTTGCTGCCTGCCTGCAAAGTTACCATCCCAACTCAGGAAAAAAAAAAAGTCACAATATTGACTGAAGCACTACCAACAGAAACACAGCAGAATATTGCTTGCGGTTGTAAAAAAGCAGTTTTATATGGAGAAAATGCAACTCCACCGACACTGTGGAACTACACATCTGTCTAAGCACTTATAAAGCTGTTCCCATACCTCAGAGAAAGATTGCAACATGCCTTACTCACTGGAATAGAACAAATATGTCCTGGAAAATTGTATTAGAATAGCCCAGATGGAGATTGTCAAAATATAAATCTTTGTAAGTAACTGATATATATCTCAGGGACAAAAAGAAACAAACAGCACATGTAGGCCACTGCTAATGAATCACATTATTCATAATGCTGTTAATGACTCAGGCATGGATACCTTGTGTAATTAAATTATAAGTAAGCATAGTTTAAGCAGATGGAGCTCGTCGGAATTTTAATATGCTGCAAACTGCATTTCATACTAGAAACAAGACTAATTGCTTTGTCATGATTTATATTCTAGTGCTATTTTATATATTACATTCCAGCACTTCAGATTTTGTCTTGCCAAAATGCACATCAGCCTGGGATTTCTAATGATTTTTTTTTCTCTTGATTTTTTTGACTTCAATGACATCTCCTAAATCCTTAGTTGAGCCTCCATTTCTGTATTTATAACAACATGGGTAGGAATTACATTGGAGAAATAGGTTTATTTAACCAAGTTGTACATAGAGAGGAAACCATTATTGAGCAGTTATGGAAGGCACACACCCAACTGTGTTCATTTTTCTTCCAGAAAACACCAATGACATTCTCCAACATCTCGTCAGGTCTGTGATCTACAGCCAGCATTGCATGGGCCCTGGAGGGGGCTCAGGGTGAGAACCCCCAAGTGCCTTGTCCATGGATGCCAAAATATAGCACGGTGACTTCCCTGTAAGGGGAGCAAGGGAGAAAAGTCACTGCCTGCCAAGGACACAGAACAACAATAGAGGTAATTATTGTGTAGAAAAGGAGATAATACTGATAAAAGTATATTTTTTCAAACCTTCTGTTTGTCCTATATCTCATTTTCAACTGACAGAGTATGTGAAAACAAATGTTATATTTTCACTGTGGTAATGAGATGTGTTTTGTAATCTATCTGATACAGCTTCCCATGGTGATTTCAGAAGCTAAAACTTTTTTTTTTTGGGGGGGGAGGAGAAGGTGGGTATATGAAAAAAGGTTGGGGAGGAGGGGGTGGGTATATAAAACACTATACAGTAAGCACAGAGCTAGTCTGAGCATTTATCGATGTTCTGCTGTCAAACTCAGAGGACGTTTCAAATGAATTCCCTTAGGATTTTGTCCTGGGTTCAGGTCTATTTCATACTTCCTTAAGAACCTGTGTCATGGAATGAAGAACTCACCTACACAATTTGTGGGTGGCAGCTGTGAAGGACTGCAACCACTCTGAAGTCAGGATCAAAACTGTGAACAGGACAAATGGCCCAAGAATCACAGCGAGGCAATCCAGCCAAGACAAAGGCAGTGATGTGCTTTTAGCAAAGAAAATTTGGAAGGTCACATAGGAAAGTGGAATTTCCTGATGCAGAGGAGCAATATGGAATTAGAATGAACACCACCGTTAGCTAGTGAGATGTGGCAACACACACACACAGGTCAATATGATTCCTGCTGGAAGAAGAGCTGTATGTAGGGCACAGGGACTTGGATCAGGAGGAGTGCTCCCTTTTCCAAAAGGGAATAACTGATCTGGAGACTTCAGACCACTCATTAATACAGATTTCCAGTCAATTTGTACAATTTATTCCTCCTCCCCCCTCACAGTATAGGAATCTAATGAAATCAGAACTAACTAATACATACATGTACCCGTTGGGGATATCTGCGATAACTTTATGCTATCTTTCTATCTCCATCCTCCTACTGGCAGTAGATCACCAACTTTGAAGACCTTGGTCCTAAGGCACATCACTGCAGTGAGGGTGTCCCAGGCATGCTGCAAGTTTGCTCGCCATGGGGCCACACATCCCTGACCCCTCAGCCTCGTTTGTTCTCCTCTCAGAACATGTTTTTTTCAGGACTTCAATGATATTTTTGTTGCTTAAACCGCAGACTTCTAAGGCTTGCCTATGCCAGGACATGCATACAGATCATTGCTTGGAGGGGTGGATGTGCAGATGTTGTTGTATCATTTTCCTGTTTTGTTTTGTTAGTTGTTTTTTTTTTTTTTTTCCCTCCTCCTTCCACATCTCTTAATTAAATCATACATTTACATTAAAAAGTCTTACAGTCCAAGGCATAATCACCTCACTGTACTGAACAAGTCACTGCCTGCACTTAGATTATTACATAGCTACTCTATATTAAATTATATTCATGGCTATTAAAGGTGAAAGAAAGCGGAGCACTGAGGAACACGTGGCCTCTACAGGATGGCAATAGCCTTACAGAAGGCATTACAAGATCCACAAGGTCGTTTGAATTCATCATGCCTAATTAAGTTGTTCTCAGTGTTAAGAGCTGAAAAGCCATTCAAAATAGTTTATGTATCAGCTTTGTTAAGTAGAGCATTAGCTGCATGGGGGTAAAAGCAAATAACGTGCAAGGGAAAATTCTTCACATCTTAAACAATCAGAATGCAGTCTAAAGAAAAGCTCATTATAATGACTATTTTGTTCCATTTAAAAGATTTCTTATGGGGAAAATACACTTTGCCATGTCAGCTTAGGCGACCTGACAAAGCCCAAACAAATTTTGCCCTGTTACCCTTTGGAAGAGGACAGAGCTTGTGCTGTTCTCACTCTCTCCTTGCAGCCCAGGAGGCTGCCAGGAACCACAATCCAGAGTGGGAGGAAAAGAGCAAAACCCAGGCTTGTAATGTTGGTTGTACAAACACATACAGTACCACTTCCATCGCTGCATCCTTCTTCCTTTGAATGCATCAATATGCTTTGAAAAAAAATGTACAGGGAGCTCCAAAACAGAATGTTTAATGCTTCTTGTTCTACTAAAACAACACCCCTCAAGATTAACTCCCTCCGTATGCTCTGCTCATGACACCTGCAAAGAGTAATTTTCCTTGACTGAATGCTTTTTTCAGGCGTTTCATTTCAGTAGAATGAAAAAGTGTTTCCCCAAAGTTGTCTGTGGGAATTTTACCCTCCACCAAAGAAATAAGATTCTATTATTGAGATATTTACTTTCAAGTCACTGAGAACTGAAATAGGAGGTTTGTATTTTTTTTCAGCCCCGCTGTGGTCTCTGCACCACCTCTCCCACACAAATCCCCCTGGTGCTGCCTGGCCCCCCAGCAGGTGATGAAGTTTCCCCTGTTTTTCCAGGAGAGCCCCTGCTTCTCTGCCCAGATGGGTATACAAAGTCTACCCGCCCCAGCAGACCCACAGCCAGCAACCTGCCTTGCACCCAGGTGACCTAAATAAATTCAGCCTGTGAGCTGTGATTGAAATTAACTGAGCAGGTCTGCTCTAACCTAAGGCACTTAGAATAGCTTGGTAGACAGTACTGGGACATTCAGCACAAAAATGCTAGCTTTTTGTAAGTTTGCTTTGTTTTACGCTATGCAGAATGTAGAAAATTAAATGTCTCTCTGTTGGAAAAAAAGTGAGCTTGCCTACACTATTTCCTGTCTTAATATGAGTCACTGTGACACAGGGAAGGAAAGATGTGGTAAAGAAGTCCAAATTCAATCACTCCTTGAAGTTAGTGCACGTTATGACTAACATAAGTGCTCAATCTGAGCTGTCCATTTGAGAAGAGAATATTAAATGGATGAAGAATAAAGATTAAAAGTAATCTAATCAGCAGTTATGAATCAAATTCTGACCAATCTGCTGTCTGCAGCTTTACCTCTGCTTCCCAGAACCAGCATTTCTTCAAAGAAATACGAACAACGTTCCACAGATGAACCACCAATTTTGGTTCTCTTTCTTAAATAATAATTCATTTTTTTTTTAGCAATCAGCAGTCAGACTTGAGGAGATCACATCAGCAGAGCTGCTCGCTGCAGCTCCTCGGTCCCACCTGGTGACTTGTGTGAGCAGCACGCAGTGGTGCTGCCGGGCAGTCCTGCTGGCAGGTTTCTGTGCAGGGCTGAGCTCTGAGGTCCCGCAGGACACGCTGTCATTTCCCTTTGCCAACCCATTCTTGAGGCTGCCTGGGGTGTGCGTGCCAGGCCGGCACGCCTCGCCGTCTGCCAGAGGATTTCTGCACCAGGCTGTGCCATGCATCGCGCAGAACCACTGGCATCATGTCCCAGGCTGATGCAGCACACAGGGCCAGAGCTTCTCATCGCAAGCTTGGCGGTTCAGATGGCTCTTTAGCTGTGCAAATGCTAAAATAGCTGCAGCAGCTAGAAAATGCCAAAGCCAGTGATATGCCAGCTAGTTTTGAGTTACTCAGGGTAGCACTGAAAGGGCTTTGCTGCTGTAGCTGCAGCGCTCACCAGGGTCCTGTGCCTGCATGTGAGGCTGCTGCTTGCACGTGGGTAATCCAGAGGGTAGGAATCCCTGGTCTTTGGGAACATCCCCTGAAAACACAGCACCACATAAGAATTCATGGATCATAGATCACTTTGGTGACATAGAATATGCTCTGACGACACACGAGCTAACAGTGAGCTCATACAGGTTAACATGTCAGTTTTCTGTTTTCATGCGGTCTCATTCTTGACAGTATAAAATGTTGGAGAAAACAAGAAGCTTGTTGAACAGCCCTGTGAGCTCAGATGTGCAGAGGAGGCTCTCCACCATAAGCAACAAGAGGAAATCAGTGCAGGCCTACAGCAGCTCTCACCCTGGACAGTCATGGCTTTGCTGGCTGTCCTGTAGGTGTCCAAATGCCATCTTCACCTGCAAATGGATAAGCAGAACCTGTACATGCATAAATTTTAAAGTCAGGGTTACTGCCCTGCAAACATGGGTGGCATCAGCACTGTCTGTGCAGACAAGGAGGTTTTCTCATGGCAGAGTTAGAAGAAGCCAGAGTCATTCACTCTCAGCTCCCTGCCCATCCCTGTGGGATGCTCTTTGGCTACAGTCCCAGGGTCATCAATCCTTCTCCCCAACCCTCCTCTCCCCTGCCACTGATGTGCAAGTAGGGATGAGCACACAGCAGTGTGCAATGAGCAGAGAGGTCATTAAGAACCCGTGCATCAGATCTGCAGAAAACCTGAAGCACTTATTCATGCTTCCTATACCAGAGCTCAAATCCACTGTCAGTTTGGAAAGGGATAATGGACAAGTGCACAGAAGGAAGGAAGTCTCAGCCTCAACCTCAGCCTCAGAGAGCTGTTAGCAGCAGGATGGTAACCTGGAGCAGTTCTTCTCTTCCACAGGTTTCCCTTTTGCCATCCATCTGAAATGGGAGTGCGCGATGTGAACTGCTGCTCTGAGCCAGTACATCACCTCTTACACCTCCAGTGTTTTGCAGGCATGCATTTATATTGCAACCCAGTTACCTGAGTGGGAAGGGGAGGGAGAGAAAAAAATACAAATGCATCCCTGTTAATTCCAGTACGTTCCCATAATATTTCCAATTATAAAAACTACTTATTCCTTACTGTCAGCACATGGAGTAGAATAAACCACGGGAACTCAGCGGACCCAGCTCCATGCTGCAGCAAATCTCCCGGCAAAGGACAAGCTTGCATGTCTGCAAAGGGGGACTGGAGGGTTTCTGTGGAAAGAAAATCCATTTGTAGACTTGCCAGCTGCACCAGAGTTCCTGGGGGGCACTGCAGCTGAGGCAAGGAGCCAAACCAGGGCAGGCTCTGGCCTGGCTGAGGCTGCTTGTGCTCTGCTCTTGGACGACAGCAGGGCATAACCCTGTGGAGCAGGGCATAAACATGTGCAGAAGGGCATAAACCTGTCCCACACGGCTGGAACTGATTCAGCTCTGCAGGTTTATGTGCACAGAGGCTCTGGGTTGCTTCTATGGACCAGTACAGGGAAAATCAGGCATCTCCTTGTACTTACTCTAAGCACCAAACCCAGTCTCTCTCTGAATGACATGCTAGATGGGCTGGTGTTAAACCTGCCTCTGCACTTAAAGAGCAATTCCATCTCTTGTCCCTGTGCTCTGGCCACTTCTGGTGCCAGTGAAGTGACTCCGTGCACGGCACTCACTGGGATTGGTGAGGGAGAGGGACAGTAGCCAGGGCAGGAGGACCAAGGCTGGGCTGCCACGGCCCTTTGGCTAGCTTGGCTGGTGACTTGCACAGGCTGCTGCAGGCTCCAGGGTGACACCGCACTGCTCACACTGCTTGCACTGCTCTTGTGCCCTCACCCCAGGCCCAGCATCCATGGAGCTGGCCAGGAGCCCACTGCCACCCCTCCGAGCCTCCCCGACTATGAGTTGCCTGGGCCGGCTTGCATGTGCTGCACCCGCCCTGAAAAATGAACTTTCAAATAAAGAAGAAATGCAGCCCTATAAATCTGTGGAGGTAAGGGAGAGGGATATACCTTGCACGTGCTCTGATTGCAGATAAGCAGTTCAGCCACCGAGTTTTTTGTCTAAGAATAAAGCACTCAAAGATGACGGGCAGCAAAAGAGAAGCCTGCAAAGGCACAAGTGGTGATTTTTCAGCCAGGTGCTGAGGAGCGGGGCAATGCCATGAGAGCTCTGCCCCCTGCAACACAGCCCGCAATGGGGCACGCCAGGAGGGCTGCACTGCCCCACGGCAGGCCCAGCGCTCCCTTCACTGCCGGCTGGGACCATTTCTCAGGTTGTTCCGAGGGATTAAACATTCTTAATTTCAGTCCTGTTTGATTCTGCTTGTTATGTTTATTGTTTCTTGCTGTGCTAGTTTATTACAAGGGCATATAGAGCCTTGAAGTTGCTTTTCCAGGCAATCCATCATTCCTGGAGCCACTTTGTTCTGCTTCCCTCACGTACAGCCCAAAGCTTTGCTCATTTGAATTGCTTCTCCTTTGGTATTGACTTCACTTTTAGCCCCAGCTTTCTGGCTGGGCTTGGAGCACCCCCGAGTGCCTCAGCACGTGGCTGTGCTGCAGGGCAGAGGAGAGCTGTGGGCTCTGACCCCTCATTCAGCAAGGAGCTGTAAACCTGCTTTTATGTTTTTGCAAAAGTCTCATTTTCCATCCATACTCTTTGAGCACAGTACCTTTGGAAGAAAACTGCCTTTTATTTATTTATTTATTTATTTAGTCAGTCAAGAATTATAACTTCTTATCTTACCTAAGCGCTGTTTTTGTACTTCTCTATGTTTATTCCTTCCCTTTGAGGATGGCTAGAGCAGACATTCATCCAGTAAAACACTTGTCATAGCAAACCGTAATGTTAGCCCGAGAGCCTAAAGCATTCTGCATTCATCCCCAGCAATGCCTTCCTCTGCAAGTGGCGTATCTCCCCTGGGCTATCTGCAGACCAACCATCAGCTTGTGAGGAGCTTTCAGGGAAAATTTAGCCCTTCCTGTCCAAAACTGTGATTCAGAAAATGTTTCAGCTGTTACTGAGCTGTGAAAGTGTCTAAAATCCATCAATCCACTTTTTTTTTTTTTTTTTTTTTTTTTTTTTTTTTTTTTTTTTTTTTTAAAGCAGGAGCAGCTGTCTTCATGGTGCAAGTCCAAACAAAGACTTGGGGAAAAGAGCTAAGGGTTTGGTTCCCTCCTTGAACATCCAAGTAAGTGTCACCTTGTACAGAGCACCTCGGCACCTCTGCACAGAGCCTGGAGCAGCCCATACAGCCCCCTATGTTAGGGAGTGAAACGCCCATGAAAACAGCTGAATTTCCATTTTTTTGTGGAATGAATTGTCAAATCTCCACTGGAGCCGGGACGCTGCTGCCAACCACTCTGGCTGCTTGGCTCAGAAAGAGTTATTTCACAACATCCCCGGCTCCAGGCTGCTTACCGCTGCCCAGCTGCTCCGCAGGGCTGAGGCTGGCCTGAAGGCTCTGCTCGGCCTCCAGCACAGGTCAGGATGCTTCAGCTGGCAGTGGGTGCGTGACAGCCCTCTGCACTCCAGGCAGACTTCATCGGGAGTGTGTGTTTCAATTTTAAACGTAGGTGGTCAAAATAACTACTCAAAAACAAAAACAAATCCAAACAACTACAAAACCACCTGCTACCACCAAAAACCAACCAACACCTATAACAAACTTTAAAACTAGCAGTTTTGGAAGCCATTGTTACATTACCTTGCTTTAGTTTGGAGACCAGAGTCGAATTAACAACTTTTTTTCCCCTTAATTAGCTTGATTTATACCCTACATTATCCAATGTGGAAATAGCTTTAGAAGGACAGAAAACATTTTTAAAAGAATCATTTTGTTCAAATTCTGTTACCTCCTTTTAGACATCATTGATCTAAGTTTGAACAGGGATGTTTAGTTCATTGAAACGAGAATTATCAACTGTAAAGGAAACTAAGCTGGTGTTGGATGGAGATTTCTTTGTGCCAGCTATGTTTTAGTTTCAAATTAATGCTCTGCCTCTTCTCTCAAAGTCTGCCTAGTTTTGCCCACAGGTCTCCTGCCCACCAGCATCAGCATGTTTTCTGAATGGTACCTTGCAAATCTCGTACTTGTGGGAATTACTATGAAATAAAAATAAGTTTGGGCTTGTTCGTATCCACCTGCTGTTTTCAAGATGAAAACACATAGGAAAGCAATTTAGAGTGACAGACTACTTTTTAATTCAAAAAAATAAAAAATGAAATGTTTTTTTATGGAAGCCTAGAGCATCAGCTGAACTGTGAACCAGAGGAGAAACATATTTTAGACTTACTGACATCTCCTGTACAGCACAGTACTATTAAATACTTCATACGTCCACCAGGAATCTAAAATTCTCCAATCAATTAAAGCAAATTAATTCAAGGCAGCAGCATATGTGAGGCCTTTTCTATAAATGTTTTCATTATTTAGACCTCTTTATATACTGTATCTGAGTTGTCAAATATTTCAAAGCTCTATTTTCTTTCCATTTGTGATTTTTTTTTCCCCCACAGACTTACTGAGACTTCTCCTGTGACTAGAAAGGACTTGTTTTGGTCTTCCCCCAGCCTTTTGTAGCTTACCAGGTTTCAGTGCTTCTTTTACATGTTTGAAAAAATACCACTGGGATGGATAAATGCCTTTGCTGACACGCAGCAGTTCATCTGCAGCTGCAGCAAGGTGTACGCATCGCTCCCAGTCCCATTAGCACTCCACTTCAATGAGCAGCAGTCCTCCACAGGCACTCCTGACTTGTCCAGCTTGTAACTAACTCAGACAGTCAGTGTATTTCTCTGCTGCAACAAAGCTAGCCCGGTGGGAAAGGCTGGGAGGGTCAATTTGTGTTGAGCCCAACCCTTCCTTCCCAGGTGGTGGACCCCTCTTCCAGGTGGTGACGGGCTACAAAAAGCCTCTAAGTGAGCACCCTATGTAAAACTCCTCTTTCCCGGCCTTTCCTGGCTCTGCTCTTGCTCACCCAGCAGTTCTTGCTGTTGTTTTCTATCACCCAAATGAGGTGGTCAGCACTGTGTGTGGGTCAGCTGTAGGGACATGTCCTATAGCCATGTCCATCTGTCCTTGCAGCCTGAGCTGACCCCTGGAAGCACGCGGTGACCAGGACAAATCTGCTCACCTGCCCAGTGTTTTTCTACTGGGAAGGACATCAGAATCCTATTAGGAGTACAATTTTGAAATACCAGGAACCTTCAAGATCCACAATTGCCATCCATGTCCACTCTTGTCTGCAGCCCTGCCTATTCCCAGACGTGCCCTGGGATGTCCTCAGTGACTTCTCCCCAGCTTCCACCATCCCTGTCACCAGGTGTCTGCTTACATCTTTCTTAAGTCAGGCTTTAAGCCCCAGAGCATCTGTTTATTATATAGTGCAAAGTGGAAGCACTCCATGGACACGAGTGGAAATACAGTTGTATCGTGTTCACAGTCACACTCTAGTTTGGGGTTTGCTCCTGAGTTTCTCAGGTTGGGTGGCTTAGGAGTGAACACACAAGGTTTCCAACCTCAGCCATGGATGGGGCAAAACGGAGAAAGTATGCTTACATCAGCAGTTTCCAGTAGGCTGTTTTCCTCCTTTCTGTTGGTTAATTGCAATTAAAGCAATTCATGGAGATATGTTGACTTTTATTTTATTATTATTTTTTCCACTGGGAGGCAAACAAGCTAACACAAGAATGAAGTGTTCTTGACTTTGTATCTTCTGTTTCTAACTGATTGCCCCAACACATACTTATATGAAAGAGAAAAAATTATTCTTTTCCATTTCTTGAAAAATAGTTTTCAGTCTCTTCCACATTGCAATAGTTTTTTGTTTGTTAGTTTTTGTTGGTGGTGGTGCTTTTTCTTTTTCTTTTTTTTTTTTTTTTTCTTTCCCCCAGTATCTTAGTCTGTGATCTGTTCAAAACCAGACAGTTTTTAAATTCTAGATTTTCCTGAAGAAAATCAGTGGCAGCTCAGCTCTGTTACCATGGAGTGCACCCCTTTCTCAATGAAAATAGTAAAACACAAGAAATATTTTGAGCCTTAATTTTGTGCAAAATCGCATCCTCAGACTGGCAAGGTTTCTGAGGCATGGACAGTCACCATTCTTGGACACCTAAGGGCTGCTGGATATAAGTGAGTACAATTAGTCTCGAAGCTGTAGGAAGGCAACCAAAGAGTCCCATTAGCACTGAAGCTGCTTTGACTCAGAAAGATCAATAACACTTATTTGCAAGTGTTTAGAGTACATTATTTGCATTTGTGAAGGTAATGAAAAAACTATTGAATTTTAATTAGCATTTTCTGGCTTGTCTGTGAGAATTCTGATTCAATCCACAGATACTTCCAGTATATTTTGAGACAGCACAGTGGGCAAAATTCAAAATAACTTCTGATGTTCTGCCATTACAAAAAAAAATACCTTCAAAGCATAGATTTCCATAAACTACCCACTGCCACAAGTTATTACAGAAGCATAATAATGGGTCTATTGTACTATAAATTATTTTGTCATTTTAAATTTCTGGTAACTGCTGAGAAGAAAAATTAAATAAATAAAATGACCAATTTTCTTTTATGAAACCAAGCTTCAGCTGTGAAAATGATTTTTTTCTACTGCACATAATAACATTTAGCGAAACAGATCAGCTTTTTCTCTACCACATGCTCCAGAATAAATACTTGTACTAAATGTTTTAGATAGAAAAATACACAATGGGAAATAATAAATACAGAAAGTCAGAATGGTCACATAATGTAGGATTGTTATTCATCTGATGAGAATAGGTGCACTCTGAGCAGTTTTTTTCATATTAGAAAGATAGGTAGAATACTACAGAGATGTTTTAAAATAGATCCTTAAAAAACAGAATAAAACAAAGCCAACAAACAAACAAACAGAAAAGTTGTGTTCGGAGACAAATTTGCAAGAAAAGTAATTAAAGTGCAGGCAGAATTGAGACATTCAGATTTCTTAACCATTAGTTTCCATGTTTCAATCCATTTCAATCTTTAACTGTTCTTGGCTCTACACCCCAAGTAGTTTATAATGCTTATTTTAAATAATTTTCTTTTTTTTTTTTGTTTTGTTTTGTTTTGTTTTGTTTTGTTTCTTTTCCAGAATAGGAATAAGTAAGAAAATTGTTTTCTATTGATCATAATTACCTAAATAAGGAGAGTGAAGAAAAAACTTTGACTCATCAAGTCCTGTCTGCACTTCTGACAGGGGAAAACTTAACCAAAGTAAACATTCAAACCAGCCACAGGGTGGAAGGTGTCTGAGAAGGAAGAGCTTCCGCAAAACTCGTGTGGTCCCATCTGGGTCCTTAATTAACAGAGCAGACCCCTTCGAGCCTGGCCTGGATGGTGATGATAAAGCTGTCAAGAATGGCTGGTGCTTTGTATGCATGTGTGTGTTTCTACAGGATTAGCAAATACTTTTGTTTCAGACCAGAGCAGCTCTGTGGCCCCAGTTCCTGCAGTCCTCACAGAAACCACACTGCAAGGGGATGTCTCCAGGCCCACCTGGGTTGCTCTGAAAGCAGGCACCTGATGGAACAGCAGGGCCTACAGAAAAGCTCTGTGATGGGCAGCATCAGAGTGCTCCTTTTATTGTATTTTTTATTTTTTTTCCAAACTGAACATCTCCCCAAACAGGCTCTGAGTGGACAATATGCCCATGCTACATGTTATTTGGTCCCAAAGATTAGCACAGATGGTTTATGGAATGTACAGGGCATCGCATCCAAAGCATCACACAAAGCTCAGGCCAGTGGGGGCTGAAGAAGCTCTGGAGGGTCCCATGCTAAAGGCAGCTGAGGTGGCACCAGGAGCACCTTTTCCTGTGCTTGTGGCAGTACCTGCAGCTGGCAGGGCAGCTGGGGGGCTAACCCTGACCCTGCTTTCCTTGCTGCAGCTCCATCTTGGTCACCCCTGCATGTGTTTTCTTTTTACTCCTGATCCTGAAAGTACTGTGTAGCTCTTTTATGGCTCAAAGAGATTTTTGCCATAAAGCTAAAGAGTAAAGATCTCAAATCAATGCGTCTGGTTTTCTGCATAAGCTCTCTGTTGTGTGGGAAGATAACACAAAGCCAGTGAAGTCTCTGGTTATGTCCCTTCTTCCATAAGGCACTGGGGAGCATACTGCAGGTGGAGTAAAAAGTCTTCCACCCAGGTAAAGCTGTGGCATGGATATCCTCAGAGTTAAGGAAAAGAATCACAGGGCAGAAGCTGGTATGCCTGGAGTACAGAAGAAAAAAAAGCCAAACACAAAATTCCTGGTGTTGCCCATTTTCCACGATCTACATGAGGTCTTGGTATTCTCCATCTCTTGAATAGATGTAATACTTGCATCATGAGCATCCCATGTATACATGTATAATAGCATTCAAAACCAAATTAAGCTGTGATGATTTTGCTGCATGACTGGAAATAGGCTTTCTGTCAATAGTTTGTAGTAAATAGCCTCGTCTCTACATGCTTGGAAGACGATCTTGAATCATCTCTGCTACCTGCTAAGAATAGCTAACGTGGCATTTTAATTTCTCCATTGAAATTCTGTCCCAGTTCCGGTCCCTTCATTGCAAGCATCCCATTCATCAGCTCTCTCATGCTGCTTCAATTAAATCCTATTGCGCTCTGAGGCAATGTAGCATCCGCTCTAGAGAAGAATTTCAATTCGGTAAACAGGCCTGTAAATACGCTGCTGTGGATAAATTGGCCATCAGTGTGATAGAGAGAAGTAAAGCAAAATGTGTGATTACAGCTAGTTTTTATGTGCTAGGAAGCTGCTGAGACATTACCAAGTGCAGGAACAATGTTTTTGCACCCTGTGCTTATCTGGCAGTTTTGTGCCTATTTTATATTAGCTATTTTCAGGCAAATGTTCTATGTCTGACTGATACTTCTCACTTGGAAAGCTACTTTTAAAATAATCTTGACCTAGATTTTTGTAATGAAAAGCAGCAGACAGTGCCAGAAAATGTTGTGCTGTTAGTGCCATTTCATCTCTATTCCTTAAACACAGCTCATTTAAAAGATACAAATTTAATCCACAGCAGAAGACTGATGGACAAGCACTTAGATTTCAGGCTTGTGAGGCTTTCAAGCTGAGCATTCAGCTGAGACGTGTTTCTGCTGGTGGAACAGAGGGCTCTCCTTTGGCTGAGGTTATTCCAGGCTGCTCATGGGCGGGATGTTGAGGTCCCTCTGGAGGCCGCAGTGCTGCGGGGCTGCCTTGTGGCAGCCTGGCCATGATCCCAAAGCACGAGGCCGTGCTCCTTACCAGGCTCACTCCCTCCAAAGCTGACCCCAGAGCCTCAGCAGTGGAGAACGATAATCTCCTTATTCCAGTTCACTGCCCAGGAGGGCCTTTTGACCAGGGATCAGCAGTAGCTGCCTCATTTCAGGGGACCGAGAGAGTCCAGGCTGGTACCTTATGCCAAAATAGCAGTGACTGCTTGATGTCTTTCCCCATCTCCCCACAGACATCTGCACACTACACAGATTGTATACACCAAATATTCCATAGTGTTATTACCAGCCTTTTTATTCTACAGCAACATTTTACAGCAAGAATGAGAAAAGAGCACTTGGGAGCAAAAATACTTTTACCTTTTACCATGGAAACTTTTCCCAAGCCCAGGCACTCATAGGTAAGCACAAAAAGCCACAGCAAATGGCAAACAGAGCAAAATGTCTCCAACACAAATAAAAGCAGTTGTGCTCCCAAGCTGAAGTCTTCTGGCGACTCCTGGCTTCTCCACTGTGCTGAGTTCAGCTAAATGCAGACTTCTGAAAACAGGGAAATGTGCAGTAAATAATTAAATTACAACTTTATTGTCAAAGCAAGTTGCCCAAAATAGAAATGTTTTCAGAAAGGATTAGGCATAATCACAGGGGGTGGGTTCTTTGGAGCATATTAAAAATGCTGATTTGGAAATAGCTTAAACTGCTTACTGCTGGCAGCAGGGAGAATGTCTTGGGGCAGGGCAATCACTCATACACACTCTTCCTGAGCCGCTGCAGTTCTCACTTGCAGACAGGACACCAGGATGAAGGGTCTTCACTGTATTTACTTATTTGTTTGATTATGTATTTATATTTCTATTTTATTTATTTATTTTAATGTAGAAAGCAGTTGATACCCACTGTTGCACTCTCACCTGTTTCCATGTGCAGGAGGGGAGCAGGTTTTGCCCATTCCTGCTGCATCCCACCACACCTGCTCAGGGCACCGACCCCAGCTAGCCCAGCACAGCCAGGGAGGTGCAAGGCAGGGCAGCTGCATGCTGAGCATTCCCATCATGTCTTGGCAATTTGAGGGGGAAGTGAGTTAAAGCTCAAGTTCTGTCTGCACTGTGACTCTTCAACTATGCTCTCCAGAGTTGGTGTTTAACTTTCTGCAAGGTCACAAAATATCAGAGACCAACCTTGTTTCTGCAGTGACCTCATTTAATTTGTCCCCGTGTGCCCAGCAGTGGCTGGAGCTGCAGCAGGCTGGCTGCTGGTGGCAGCGAGCAGGGGCACAGGCACCTGCAGAGAGCTGCGACCCTTTGGGAGGCTGCAAGCTTGTGGGACATGCCATGTGTTTTGGCAGCATTCATTCAGCCCGCTGAATATTGATCTGTTTTGTTCTTCCCTTCATATCCATCAGGGTGCACTTCTCTGGAAAGAGCAAGGGGTTGAAATCTGGTATCTGGATTATTTCCCTGTACTTCCTGGTCCCATATATACAAATATGGGGTAGAGTTGTTAGAAATGAAAAGGGAATTAAATTATTCAGTTTTCTGCTTTGCTGGTAGTGGATTAGTCTGAGTTTCACTGCCGCATATTGGTTATGTTTGAACATGAATTTTCCTGTCTCTGAGTTATCCTCACAGCATCTAGAGCATATGGATAGTATACGCTTAAAGAAATAAAACAAGCACATAAAATACTGTTCTTTTATAGTGTGCTCTCTCTAGGAGAGCCTGCTGATGTGCTATTGCAGGGGTGAGGGTTAAACTGCAATAGGAAGGCCATGATATTCAATGAATTAAATTTTGACAAGCTGTTTCTATGCAATTCTGTGAGGACTGAGGAATCCCAGTTATTATGACTTCAGTACGAGCTGATGTTGACAGCTCTGCATGGGCCAGAGGCAGAGGTCAGAGCTGCGAGATAGCACTCCCAGCGCCTTGCTTTGGATCTGTAAAGTAAATACAGCTGCATTAGCTGCAAGCAAGCTCTACCAGTGGGATTGACTACAGACTCCTAGATAATCTTCTAGTCTGCTTTCCTTACAGTTTGAAACGCTGTAATTCCCTTCCTTCTTCACCTGTTTCATTGCAGTGTGATATTCAAGAGGAATATTCGAGGATTTTGTTGCCAGATGAAAAAATACTGCACCACCTCTCAGTTGTCCTTGTACAAATCCCTCAGGTTCCTGGTCACTTCAGCCAGTTTTCCACTGCCTTTAGTGAGGTGCTCCTCATAAGGCACTTCATTTCCCTGTAGGAACCCAAAGCCCAGCAAAATCCATGCCCTGAACAAAGCAGTCATCCACTGGAGCGGCTGCATCTCTTTTTCTTCACAACAGAATAATGTTGTATACAGCGAGATGTGATGAAGGACAGCATGCAAAGCAACTCAGAGAGGGAAGACGGAGCTCAGAAGCAGCGCATGCTGTGTTTTGGGGGAGCTGTATCATCCCGCCAGGACCAGAGACCTGCCAGATGTCAGCGGAGTGCTGCACACTGCCAGGGGCGGATTCCCTCCAGTTATCACGGTGGCTTAAACACTGGTTGCAGGTCTTCCCAGGCTTGGAGTCACTGGGAAGTATACACTAGTTTACACACAGTCCCTTTTAGATACTTACAGATATCCTTCCTACCATCCCCAGGCATTTTGGGTACTTAATGCTTTGCTGTGAATTTGTGAGCCCATTTTGCCCATTCACTAAAATATGATCTGCCATGGTGACCCAGATCAAATGATCACCTAGCCCAGTATTTTGTCCCCTATACAACCAGCACAGAACAAATATGAGGATGTGTACAGAATGCTCCTTGCTCTGATATGTCCCCTCCTGTAGTGGGGGTACGGCCAGCACAGCACAGAGATGTGCACAGAGCACAAGGCCATATGGACAAATGAAGCACGGGGGTGGTAAGACAATGAGCATGCCCCCAGCGCGCTCAGTGTCTCTGTCAAGCATGCATGCTCTACAGGCTGCTCTGCTAGAGGATTTCATGATGGCATTAAAGTAGCTGAACATGTGCACCTCGGTCTGGGGAGAAGACGAGTGGAAACAGGTACATGCTGCCATATCAGGGGCTGTCTGGAAGCACTTGCCCCATGGTCCCTGCTGAAGCTGCTGGCAGAAGGTTACAGCCTTTGCAGGACTTCTCACTTCCCAGAATAAGGAACATGCACAACTGGAATACTGAAGGAGGCAAAGAAACACACAAAAATATTATTTCAGGGGTTTCCAATTCAGTGTATGAGTCTGGAGATGCCAGTGGGAGGAGAGTTACACCAGAACTGGGACTGTGAGAGAAGATGCTAGAGAGCTACCCATGTGATGTGTCTAGTGTGTATTTTGTGCATTAGCTTCTAAGTGTATTAAAACATTAATTTTCAGCTCTGCCTGAAAGCTCTTCTGCAAAACTCCCGTAAGCATCTGCATACTAAAACCTCTCAGGTACTCACACCCTTCTCATGCAAATTCAGTTCCAAATTAAAATAACTTGTGCAGAGTCTTGCAATGAAACTATGTCTTTTTTTTTTTTTTTTTTTTTCTTCTTTCTTTTTTTTTTCCTACTTGCTATTGCCCAAGTTCTCTCATTAATGAGCACCGGCTGGGATAAACTGTCCGGAGGATGCTCTGTCTGTGAATAGGTCATCAGTCAGTCACCAGGTATCATCCAGCACGGCAGCTCACCTCTGCTGATGCCGGAACACATTGGCAGGAGTCTGGGGAACACTTTGCTCAAACGCTCAGTTTAGAAGGAAGCTGTAAAGTTTGCAGCCTCTGCCACCCTGAATGAAAATGAGCTGGCAAGGTGGGAAGGGAGGAAAGCTCTCTTGCAGTTTGTAGAGATGATCCTGATTTCAAATGCCACTTGAGGGATACAGACTGTGATGCTGCTTAGCAACATTTCAGCTACAGCCCTTTGTGGATATATTCACTGTGATCTTCAACCTTTGTACTTCTGCAATATAGAAACTTAACACGTGTTATTTTTACAGCTATTTTCTTCTTTTGATCATCTACCTTAAATTCTTTTTTTTTTTTTTTTTTTTTTTTTTGTCCTAAAATAGACTTCTCTGTTTTGCTTTACATTCAGCTTGAAACATCACAACATTTTTTTTTCTTCCTATCACAGAAAGGTCACAAGCAATAAGAGATTTCATGTTGGCACCATCCAGCAGTCCCACTTGCACACAGAGCGCTATTGATGACCTGGATTCGGCTTCCTCATCTCTCACCTTAGCCAGAAGATTTTCCCCACGGGTGCCCAGAGCAGTACTGCTCAAATAATGGAGCTGGCAACGCTCCATTTGCTGCTGTGCATCGTCTAGAAGTTACCGTACATGACCTCTGCTCTTTCTAGTGTCTGAATTTCTGTTTTGTCATATTTCACAAGACCCTTGTTGAGGGTGGTCAATGTATATACATATATTCTGAATGTAAGCTATATAAATGCAGTAAAAAATATGTAGTATTCGGTTTTGAAATTTTATTTACAAATTCTTTTTTTTTTTTTTACCCTTCAGTTTATCCACTGTAATGTCTGCCATTCTTTACTGAACCTTGTTTTCTGCAACCACCTGTTCTCTTGCAAAATGCTCGTTCTGAGGTAGTTTTGGAAAATAACTGTATTTGTACTACATGAACATTATACTTCTTTACCAAAGGACCCAATTGTTCAGTAAGTGATACAGATGGATTTCTGTAGTAATTGTCTAAAATCTGCATTTTATTCAACAGGTGGGAGATTCAATATTCTTGACTCTTTCTACTAACAGCATTATGTTCTCTTGGGTATGATAAGAGCTGGAGAAAAAACAAACCACCTGTAATGAGTTACCGTAGATAATTAAAATTTTCAAAATCAGTTTTCTTTATTGTGTTAAAAAGGAAAATTAGAGTTCTATCCCCATTGCAGTGTAAAGCATTTCATGAATACTTTATTAACTTTTTTTTTCCTTATTATTTGGCATTTTTATCCCCTTTTCTTTTGTCTTTTATATTAATTTTTCATATGTTCTCCCATTTGCTTCCCTTTATTCCAATGACACAACAAGGAATGGGAAATAAAAACAACAACAAAAAGCAAAACAAACTTTTTTTAACGTTATTTTTTCTAGACTGCTTAATAAATTTTAAAACCCTCTCTCCTGGAAGAGTGCTTACTCCTACCCTTTTCCTTTTGCTCTTTGCCACCTTTAGGGCTCACATTTTCAGAGGGTTCTCAACAAGTCCACTCTGCCAGGTCCTTTTGCTACACAGCATCTTCCTTTCTCCAGCTGGCTGTTGCAGGAATTTGGTCAAGCTTTGTTTCACCCACTCTACCACCTTCATCAAGACCATGCAGAGATGCAAATGGCATCCAGACAGTAAAATAGAAAAAACTGTCTTTATCAACAGCAGGGTAAATACCTTCTATATAGTCTTAGGAGTAAAGTATGTCATTAGGACCAAAGCCCCATAGTCGCCTGTAAAAGCCATAACTTTATGAGCTCCTTAGTGATGCTAAAGTGGAGAGTCCAGCAAGAGGATAACACGAGTATTATTGATTGTACTAAGAGCTGGTTTGCCCATGACCACTGTCTACTTGTGCTGAGAGTTGAGGAAGATCCAGTTGCTTAATATTCTAGTCCTATATCCTTCCATATACCAAAAATCTACCCAGAAATCAAAATGGTCACCATTATCTTTAGGGTATTGCCCCCTCACTGGTCTGAATATGAAGTCTCCAGCAAAACCCAAGCACTGACACCCAGCACCTTCTGAATGAAATGAAAATGAAATGAATTTTCAAACCATGATGTTTCACTGAGCATCCAAGTTCCAACTCAGCCTTCAGCTTCTGCTTTGATGTTGGGAGCACTGAATGCACACAAAGCAGCCTGGACAGTGGCCCTTCCACCATGTGCCAGAAACTAACAGAGAAAGAAGTTAATTTAACTTTATATGAGTTTATTAACTGGCTTGAGGTGAGGGTCCAAGTGCTGGAATACCCTGGAGAGGTGCAAACCTCCCAGTGAGCCAGTTCTGATGAAGCAGCTCTGCCAGTGCAGATCACACTGTTTACTGTGGCATAACATCATATTATTCACAGGAACATTGTTCTATTGTCCAAGCTGCTTTCTGTTGTGCTGGCTATTTTCAGAAGCTGGGGCAAGCTGGCAATGCGTGGTGACTGCTGACGGTTCTGCTGAGGGTGCACAGCACAGGTCACAGGTAAAAGCCACCTTAGCAAGTTGCTGTGCCAGCTCCAGTCAGTGACCCTGAAAACTCAACCCTCAGAGGCTGAGCTGCTGCCATTACCCAGGGATGGCACCTTTCTGCTACCTGACACACTGAGATCCACAAATTCATTGCTGATGATGAGGGTGATAACTTCTCACTTGGGCTGTACTGTGCTGAATCACGGCACTGCTTCCTGAGCACCAGATTTATCAGCCAGCCCCACAATGTGTTAAATTGTTATGCCACATTTTGCTTGATTAGAGGATCTACAGTTCTAATTAAGATTAAAAATAAGTTATGACTCAGAGCCCAACAAAAATACAATGTGAATTACATACCCTTAAATTTAATTTACTCACCCATAGGCTGAATATCTTCATGAATGTAGGAAGTGCAGAAAAATAATTATTCTAATTAAAAGGAAAGATTCTGTTAAGCTAATTTACATTTCAGTCCACTCTCAGATACATCACAGTCTCTTACCAGCCTGTCCATTAAGAGGGAAAATCAAAGTGGCTAAATTGAATTATAGATTAGGATCTTGTTGACAAACACTAGAGAGAAAGATACTGGCAGGAATAAGCAGAAAGGAAGCTGTAGCAGACTCAGGAGCAAAAGCAGGAATTTCAGAGACACTTGACCCTCACTCAGATGTCCAAGCTTTAAAGCCAGAGGTGGCTGCTCACATCTGATGGTTTTCCTTCCACCTGGCACAGGCTGCTACAGCTGGTCTGAATCTGTGCTCCCTTGAATGAGCACAGGTAGAGTGAAACGGGGGTGGGAAACCAGAGCTCTACAATGGAGAATTCACCTGTGTCTTGGTTAAATTGTCCCAGGGATTAATTCACAACCACTGACAGAAGCAAGCAAGTGGCTGGGAGTGGATTGATTTTAGAAGAGCCTTGGGTTCCTGTCAGCCTGGTGGGGCCAGCCCACGCTCTCTGGCTCAGTGGGCAGTCAGCAGTCACTGCGGCAAGCTCTCAGGCAAAGGAAACAGGGAGCTGTTGGGGTGAATGCTCTGCTTCTGCCCATTTCACACCCAAACCCAGAGTACAGGCCGCAGGCCATGAGCTGGCCAAAGCCACCCAGCCTTTCTCATGCTAAAGACCTGAGAACCAGCAAGTTGCTGCTTCTGGGGCAGCACAGGGTGACACAGCTACCAGCCATGGAGCCGTGGTTTCAGAAGTTATCTGCCAAAGATTGCTTGGACTACAGACACATCAAACCTTCTGATGATGTATTGCCCCCCTCTCCAGCACATATCGCTAGACTGTTGGTGATTTATATGGTGATAACAGACTGAGCAACAGGAGTGTCTTTTATGTGCTAAGAAAATGCACCACAAAACATACCCGAGTGCTCCAGAGCTACGTGCCTTTTGAATAATTACCACCAGTGTGGGGATGATGACTGTAGCAGCTGAATTTATGTACAGACTTCCACATCTGAACATATCCACATAAATACACATGACCTGAAACTGTACACATAACTCAGGAAGACACAAGGAAGGCACTGTCTCCTCAATAGCATGGAGTCCGTTATCTGCTGTCCTGAATTGTTGTGACCTGACTTCCTTTACACTTATTAATTATGGAAACTTCTCGATTGTTTTTGTTAACAAATCACGCAATATTGCCACTACACACAGTGACAGACAAACAAAGGTAAGATGCAGTAAATGCACGGCCCACAAAGGTATTAGAGCCTCACCAAGGGAAGTATGACAATACACAGCACAGTCAGCTGGTGCCTGCTGAGTGATGAGCAAGCCCTTATATGCTGCTCTGGTTTCTTTGCCTTTCTGTTATCACAATGATCCACACACATACATGAAACAGGAAAAGCGGTGTGGAATTATACTATTTTGGTGAAAAGGAGAAAATCATTCTTCTGATCACGTATTTGTCGTGGAGATAAGACTTCAAAGCTTCACCTCTTACAATGTAACCATGCAGTTCTTCCAGATATGCTACTGTCCCTCAGGTTTTTCTGTAACTCACTGTCATTCTCACCTTCTGTCTCTCATTCACCACCAAAAAATCAGCTCTTCCTCCTCTCCAGCTATTCCTCAGCTGGTGATGTGACATCTTGTCTTTCTCCTATGCAATTCAGAAAGTACTCTGTAGGAATACTCTTTGCAAATACTTGCATAGCTATTCTATTTCTTTTGATCCCATTCTGCTTATCTTGGAAAAATGAAAAAATCCAACCAAGACATTATGTTTAGGTATCCATACGTTGCAGCATTTATTCTACTGCTGGCCAGTGTAGTGATGCTTATCTGCTGCATAGCTTGGAAAATGTATTGCAAGCAGAGAAGTGTGGAACACAAATTAAGCATAACTCATGGTGTGAAGGGATTCTAAGGGTATGTCTGTAAACCATTATTTCAGCTAAGTGGTTAAAAAATAAATTAATATTTTTTTCCCTCTATTCTTGAACTGAGAAATAAATCAATTTTCTGAGAGGTTTCAGAGTCAACTTTGTGAAAGTAGAAGCCAGTTTCTAGCTTCTGTTCAGAAGTGTAGAAGTGTTAATTATGGTTGTTTTCCTATCTGTTTCTTACAGCACATGTTCTTATATGGTGATGCTAAACTCACATTTCAATCTCCATTAAAACCAGTGAGGAACTCTCTTTTCTACAACTTTGACCTTTCCCTTCAATATTTTATTAGAGAAAATATTGCAAAACTTAACATCCAGAAACCTTGGCTTTATATATTTTTCTTTTACAATTTTCATAGCTTTTTGTAGCAACATTGCAAAAGAGAGCTCCTGGCTATTCCAAGAAAAACCACTTCAATTTTGATAGTCTTTGATTTCATGGTTATGTTAAAATAGAATCATTTAAAACTAAATTTGAAGAACGACAAAGTTTGAAAAGAAATTTCTAAGGATTCTTTTAAGTTACAAAGCTAAGTTTATTCATTCAGCCATACATAGAGTAACAGAAAATAGCTCAGAAACTCTGAGTCTTAGTTCTTGTAATCCTATTTTATGGAGGAGCCCTGTCTTCTCTCATCCACACTGCAGACTCCTCAGTTTCCTAGAAAGAGAAAGGGAATTAAGCTGCATTTTTTCAATTTTACCAACAGTAGGAAAAGTGCTATAGGCTCGGGCAGGTCTCAATGTGATATGGAGATCCTGAGTCCTGTTAATGTTCATTGTGACTGCAGAAGATTAAATATTTTTCAACAAAATATTCTCAACTAGAAAATTCTAAAATCATGAAACTGAAAATAGTATTAGGAAACAAGTGACTTCAACCAATAGCCAACCATTCCATTTGAAGATTTTGTTTCCACCTGCAGTAGACGAATCATTTGCATTGACCACTAGTATATATACATACTAGTGCATTCAATCTTTTTTGCAAACTTTTTTCTTTGCCATTTGCAATACATATCAAGCCATTAATTTTTCCTCTTGGAAATATTTCTCTTCCTGTAAATACAGACGTTAAATATAAGGTGGAGGAACACTCCATGCTGATCAGTGAGAAGGCTCCCACCATTTCAGGCAGGCTCAGGCTTGGTTCCCTTGGCAGAGTCAGGCCATGGCCTGTGTCCCTCACAGAACGGGTAGGCACTGTGGCAAGCTGATGCAAAAAAAAGAGAAGTAAGTGTTAAAAATCTTTCTCCCTCTATTCTAGACATTCTTGCAGCTGTCATAGCTGGAGGGGAAGACTTTTCTCCATCTGATTTATAACAGAATACTACGCACAGTGGAGAGCCTGTGTTTTGCTTTGTATTCAATTTCTATGGGATTGAAAGAAAATAGAGGAGTCCTACCTGTGTGTCACGAACACAGCAACGAGAATGGATGAACCCGGTGTCCTCTTGTCTGATGGCAGCAGGGTGCTGGATTTGATTTGTTTAAAGTGACTGTTTTCATTGTGCTGAGGCTTGTCCAGGAGGCTGGGGGGCTTGTGAGTTCAGTCACTTCCCTGTGCACCAAGGTGACAAGGAACAAAGCCAACACTGACACAAAATGCTGCAAATATTGTCCTGTTAGGGAGCCACGCAGAGGGGTGGAAGCGAATCAGGGAAACATTAGCTACAATGGCTCCTGCCAAAAGGTTAAGGGCAAATCTGTATTCAGAGGGAATCCGAAGGTGGCACAGGCAGGATGCTGGGCTGGAGGGATGCACCCCGTGGCAGAGCAGCTCCCAGGGCAATGTAGCACCAGGAATACAGGCTACAGAGCTTCACCTTCATACCCTCTGTTTCTACTGGCTTGGACCAATCTTGCCATGAAATCTGTAGCAGTGTGAAACCTGCAGATGCTCTGTTCAGGACAAAGGAAAAGCAGAACTTCCTCACACAGTGCACAGCTCTCATGCAACTGTCTCAAAACACTGAGAACGCTAAAAATTGATGTGGGCTTAAGAAACCATTAGGCAATTTCTTGGAAATAAATGTCTTTCTAGGACTGTGCATTAAGAGCAGACTTACTAAAGAATATCTCTTACTGCTTCAATCTTGCCCTACCAAAACCCCACTCTGATTTGGCATCCCCCCTTGCGATATTTCCCTTACAAACATCAGCCAAGACATCAGGTTTCTGTGACTGATGTATCGAGATGTGCAGTGCAAGTTGTAAGGAGGGAAGGAAGCTGGCTGCACGCAGAGGACATGTCATGCTTTATGCAGCATAGCAAAAGCCCTGTGATGTCCCCACTGACTTGTGAAGGTTTGTGAGCCTAAGCCTACAACCCTGCAGTGGTGTCCCTCTGCCATTATTTTCATACTCCTGCAGATGTTAAGTGGTATATATGAGCATGCCTCACCATTTGGAAAGATATCTGAGCCCCTGATAGCTTCAGTAGTGAGTTTCAGGCTTCCTATCAGCAGGTTTTATGGGAACATCCCAAGTGACCACCCATCTCTTCTGGTGTCTAGATTGAGGAAAAGGGTTTCCCCCACCTTCACTTGGTGATCTTGGCTTTTTACATTAACTCCTTCGAGCAAGTATCACGCAACAGAATTCATTTTATTTTGCTCTGGCATTTCTTACTTGTTCAGGCACAAGCTTCTTCCCATAGCCTCTATAATGTAAAGTGGAGGAAACAAATCAGGAAGAGGAGGCAAAGACGCATGCAGGTACATCACTGTTACGTACCAGTGCAGTCTGTCACAGCATGAATGGGGTTAAACCATCATATTATTGCTGTTATTGGCTGTGAACTTTTGATGTGGGAGTGTGTGTGAGCACCTACTAGAAGGCTTCTGCTACTGCATCTTCTTTAAAATCACTCTGAGATATTCTGGCTCTTTTTGGCCCCTTTCTTGTCAAGCCAGTGAAATATTCTGCTTTTCTGGGTCTAGTGTATGTCACCTGGAACAAGGAAGTTTCGTCTGAATGCCTCATCAGTTTATCCATCCTAAAAATTCATGAACTGCTGGGCACACCATTTTTTCCTGTACTCAGATGGATGATATCTAGTGAGCTACTACAGCTTTTAAAGAAGGTCTTAAAAGACTTTTATGCATCCACCAAAAAAATGACCAAAAAGGAACCAGAAATAAAACTGATTTACAAAAATGGTGGTTTTGGGAAAAAAAAAAAAAAAGTTATTATTGTTTTTTAAATGAGGATATCACCAATTACTTTTAAAAATATGGTATTATTAGGAAGTGAATAAAGTTGATTCAATGGCTGTCCAAATAAGCAAACTTCTGCATGTTCTTAAAACTAAAGGCTTTTCTTATAGATGACACACAGCACAACCACCTCACACAGTACTTGGGAGCACAGTACCATTCGATAACAATACTCATTATTTCCCAAATCCTGTTACAAAGGAAAACAGTCCCTTGTTATCTAGATACAGGAAAAAAGAATGATTTTAAACTCCTGAAATTGCCTATCAAGTTTCACGTTAAAATCTTTTTTTGTGAACATACTTGCAGATGCCCTTAAAGAACTGTCATTGTGTAATTTTTTTTAGCTTTTATGAGATGATATTATCTAATAGAAAAAACTTTCAGATGAGGATAAGAAGGAATAAATATTGGTGCTGTTTTTAATAATCATCCTTTAACTTCACATGGTATCATATTATGTTTCAATGTATGCTTGTATAAAGACTCATACAACTGTTTCATACTCAGTGATTTGCAAGTGCTTCTGCAACAAAGGGAATAGAAATGCTGCATTTTATAGCAAGAAAGTGATTACTTTTTTGATCTTTTTTTTTTGTTTGTTTGTTTGTTTTTTTTTGCTTTATTTGAATTCACATTTTACTTTAAATTAAATTATTCAAAAACCAATTCAATAAATATTTTAGCTTACTACTATAATGATTTTCCTAAACATGTGGATTGATTTTTTTTTTTTAATGTTTATACAAACGTAAGTTGAAAGAATTGGTCTACTCCTTTTTCCTTTCCTTTATCCTTTATCCCTTAACATTTATCCTTTATACTTTATCTTTTATTCTCTCCTCTCCTCTCCTCTCCTCTCCTCTCCTCTCCTCTCCTCTCCTCTCCTCTCCTCTCCTCTCCTCTCCTCTCCTCTCCTCTCCTCTCCTCTTCAGAACTAATAACGGATTGGAAAGGTAACCATTTGGCACAGAGGTAGAAAAAACAAAGTATTCTGGTATTTTTATTTTCCTTTGACATATAAATGACCTAAAAAAATCACCAGAAATTTGAAAATAATCATTCAGGAAAGAAAGGAATTTGAGTTTTGTTTGTTATTTTATTTTATTTTATTTTATTTTATTTTATTTTATTTTATTTTATTTTATTTTATTTTATTTTATTTTATTTTTATTTTCCTAATCTTGAAAAAAATAATTTAGTTAGTTCCATCTTTATTCAAACATTTCTGACAAATATTTGGTGAGATGATACAGAAGACTATAAAATTATATTATTTATTTTCTGTCACATGTGTTGGCCTGAGTTAGTATAGTCACAATTCACTGTTGTTTCCTTTTGTTCCTGGTGATGTTGATGATACAAAACATTTCCTGCTGGAAGACACAATGCCTGGAAACATTTAGATTCCAGAAATAAAACCATCCTGCTCCTTTGGCCAGTGTTTACAGCTAATTTCCTTCCTGGTGAAAGCTGGAATTTATCACCTCTATCATATTTTATTACCAGAATCTGGAACAGGCAGGGAGATGGATCTATTCCAGAATAATCAGTGGTGTTCTGTTGTTGTTGTTGTTTGTTTGTTTGTCTTTTTCTTTTTTGCCTTTTTTCATATTATGATGAGAGAAGTCATCAGACAGAATTTCATCTGCACCTATTAGAATAATCCAGAAATACAGAAAAAAAAGTCATATTGTCACTATGTGAAGTGTGCCCAATTTATCCTTAAAGCATTTATTCTTTAGAGCAGAAGGTACCATACTTTCCCCAGGAGACAATCTATCAGATTACTTTTTAATGTAATTCCTACTGGTTATATTTTTGTCATCTATTTTTTTTCTTAACTACATCTAACAAGACTCTAATGAGGCATTATTGAGCAGTCATTATATCAGAGTAGTGGCATAGCTGTGAAAATCTCAGTATACATCAAACACCACAAAATCTGTCACATTGGAGACCTGATCTAACCTCCTGGAACTTAAAATGGGACACATCCAGGAACTGTTGTTAAAGTAGAGTCAGATATTCAATGGATAAACTGAAGTGGTACTGTTATTTACTTTTTCTTCTGTGCCACCAGACAAAATTCCAGTGTAAACTAGTTTTTGCATTTTATGTGTAAACCTTTGATAACCAATATCTATTTTGCCAGCATTTTTTCACTTGTACAATTGTATCTTCTATAACATCTTCCATTGTCTTGATTTAACAAGTAACATTAAAGTCAAGGTCAAAACCCTTGCTAAATCAAAATATAAGACATTGATACCTGTTTATCCATCCACAGAGCCCATTACAATGTCACAGAAAGAAATTGTATCAATGTGACAAGATCTGGAAATTTTATGCTGTCTTAATCACTTCCTTACCATTTCTTAAATCTGTCTCAATGCCTTGTTTCAGGATACGTTCCAATGATTTTACAGGAATTTGTAAAGAAGTTGAACTAGAAAAACAACATTACTAATCTCAATCTTACTTGCATAATCAGATGTACATTTTCACAATTATATGTCCGCAGGAACAGTTTGCTGTTATTTACCTACTAATGTATTCAATAGAATGGTTTGTTCTTGGACTTGATGTTTCTCTGTCCACAGTATCTCAGTGCGCTCTACACACTTTTTGATTTTGCCCACTCATATGATTCCTATTTCTTTACTCCTTTGCATTGAGGGGAGATAACTTGCAATTTCTGTGGCCTTGGTCCTCATCTTGTGCCCTTACTTGGCCCTACTATGAAGGGTTGGTGGATTTGTGGAGATGAATTGTGGTCTTTCAGCTGATGGTACTGCATCCCTTACTTTGGGGTATTGTGTGCATATGACCAACTTGAATCAAGCTGTGTATTTGCCAACCCTCCAAGCAGCTGACTGACTCAGTAAAGAATGACTTCAAGGGGAATGGCCACATTTACTAATCCGTTTGGGTGGTTGTTGAAAATGTATACCACATTCAAATATATTCTTCTAGCCACTCTTCATTTTTCAGTACATAATTTTTAATTTTCATTTAATTTTAACACACAGTTTATAACAGAGAAAAATTCTCCTTATATTACAGTATTACTACTGTTAGTAAAAGAGTACAAAAGGAGTCTGAAGTTTGAATGTATGATGTTTACTTTTCAACCAGAAAGAGAGAAAAAAATGTGTTTTGCTTTTTAAAAATAATATAACTAAATTATCACCTTAACTAACAGAAGAAAATGTGAATTTCTCTTTGAATCATACATTAAAGAAATTGTAGAATTAGAAGGATTTTTAAAGCATATTCTATATGTAATCAGTTATCCAAATCAATCAGCAAGGAAGATTTCTGATTGCATAAAGTATTTAAAACACAAAGTGAGGATATTGCAACAATTTATTTTTTCAGGCTGAATTATGCTGGTATTTTCATGGAAATGCACAAGCTGTTTGTATTTGATTGACACGAAGATTTCTAGGACTTATTTTTATGATTTTTGTGAAGTGCTTTGGTATGTTACATTATTGCCTTAATGGCTTTATGTTTTTTGTTTGTTTTGTGTTTTGTTGTTATTTTGTTTCGTTTTATTTTTAAAACTACTGTATATTTCTTTAAAGCAGAAGTTACTGCTCTTTAGCTTTACCAGGAAAAGATACAGTGATGTGAAGAACAAGTATAACCTAGTAGAAGATTTTACCGCTATGAAGACCTAGGTCAAACACCAGAAGTATTTGCAGACATATCCATCCGTCTACAATTCTGTCACTTAAAGGGAGAGTTGCTTTCTGGAGCAGATGTTTTGGTGCTGATCAAGCAGCTGAAATGAGACTCTGAGGGGGGTCACACTGCAGGATGAAGAGATGTTGCACGGTGATTTTGGTGGTCTCCTTAGAAACATGACCAACTTCATTACCAACTTCATTTCTCTACGTGCCGGTGCATTGTCAGAACTACCATGGTGGCTCTGAGATCACCAGCCACAGAGCCAAGGTGAACTGTGGCTCACAGCTTTTTCTCTTGCTCTTTTGATCAGAAAGAACTGATATACATAACACTATCCTCCTGTTCTCTCATACTATCGACTGACATGTAGTTATATTGAGACACTAAAGGGACCTGTATTCTGCCTTTTCCCTGTGCTTTTTATATTTTTCCTCTTATTTCTACTTTGTCCTTTATATTTATGGGGCACTCTGGTCATTGGTGTGCTGGATGGAGAAATTTGGGTTTCTTTAGGCAGCAACATGAAATAGCAAGAATTATCCATCTATTTTCTATATGCCAGCTCTTTATATTTGTTCCGTCTAATATGAGCAAGGAAGAGTGATAAGAAAAGGTTACAAATTCAGAGTACAATGAACTGAAACAGAAGCTTAGCCTTAGGAAGCCTAAGAAAAGAATGAGGAAACTCACAAGTATATAAAGGAAAAAGCACATTTCTTGTGGCTGGGGATCTTGGTGTTCCTTTTAAGTATCTCTGCTGAAGTCATCTTCTCACTGAATTAACCGTATAATTTTATTCTCTTCCTTTTGATTTAGAAATAAGCCTAAAAAAGGTAAATAAGACATGTGTATGTATTAAAATAACATTAATTCCTGTTTTAGTGATGTGCTATGCAATTCCCAATGATCCATGTAAATACATTTGTCTCCAGCCTCAGATACATTTACTGTCTCCAGTATAAGACAGTAAGACTGTATATAAGACTGCTTATACATAAGCAAGAGATAGTCATTAAAACATTTGTGCTGAGTCCCCCTGAAAGTTGTCCAATATACAGCTTTTAATGTCAGCAGTTTCATTAGGGAATTAGAAGTAGACAAGGAAAAATGCTAGAATATCCCAAGCACACAATTGTTCGCTTCCAATAAGGCCTTTGAAAGTGTTAACCTTTAGTTGACTAATCTGTTTATTGAGTATTGCTCCATGGATTTGTCAAACAGAAGATAAAAACTCTGGAAGCCCTCTCTGTTTCTTTGTGCAGGCTCATACGTGGACTGCCTGATGACAATCTGTGTGGCATTGCATCACTAAAAGCTCTTCGGCTCTCCTAAGCACATTCACTTATAGCTATTTTCACAGAATCTTTGAATGGTTTTGTCTGGAAGGTACATGTACATTAAAGATTACCTAATTCCATCCCCATACCCCAGCCCCATCATGGGCAGGGACATGTCCCACCAGACCAGGTTGACCAAAGCCCCATCCAGCCTGGCCTTGAGCACTTCCAGGGAAGGTGCCTTCCTTTCCAGGCAGGAAACTTGCCTACTTCTTTACTATACTATAATTTTTGTCCAAAACCCTTCAGATATCTGCAGAAAACTGATAGTCTGCCTCAGGAAAAACATAGTTCTTCAGAACAGACATTAAACATGCTAAACTTTGTGTCTGATATTTGGTCATTATTATTGTCTAAATATGGGATTGTTACAAGCATTTCTCAGTATTGTAAGGTTTTATTGTTTTTTATCCCCTCCTGGAAAGCAGATATTTTCTTCTTTATCTGAAGAAGAAATGAATGAAGAAAGTTATTCAGATTTCCAAGCTATGACTGACCATTTCAGTCAACAAATCTTCTCTCTTCTTGCTTGCATGGGCATTGAATATTCTTATGATACTAACACAAATATAGAAGTAATGATTCTGGTGTGAACACATACTCAATATACATTTCTCACATTCTTCCCTAGGTGGGGTTACTCTGTTTTAGCTACATAATACTGCAAAATTAAAAGAATATTTGATCATGGGACGAGAAATTTAGAAGGTATCCTGGAGAAGACTATTATCTCTTTGGGTAATGCATGCTGTGTGGACTAGTGATTGTCCACTTTTTGTGAGGAAAAGTGGCATATTAGCTGCTGCATGTCCACAAATGATCCTTGTGTTGCTGATGGTACGGACACCAGAGCAGGGAAAGCTCTCCTTTGAGAAAACCCAGTTTGAGAAAACCCTTTTGAGAAAACATGCTGATTTTCATTAACACACACAAACACATACTGAAGAAGAAAAAATAATATGACCAAATATGCCTCCTGTGAAACCAGACTGCTTTCTTTAAATATGTCTAAATTCTTAATTTTCAGACTACCTTGCTATTCTCAGATAACAACTTCCGCATTATTAACCATGCTAACTGCACTATTTTTATTTGGATCACTTCTACCTCTCTCTTTTTAAAGTATTAGGACAACAATGGAAATTAATTAATAATTACTAATTAATAATCATTTCATCTGAGGTGTTTGATTCTAGCAGATATTATTGTAAATCTGTCTTAACAGAATCACAGAATCACAGAATTGTCTAGACTGGAAGAGACCTCAAGATCAACAAGTCCAGCCTCTGACTTAACACTAACAAATCCTTCACTAAACCATATCACTAAGTTCAACATCTAAACGTCTTTTAAAGAAAATCACCTCCAGGGATGGTGACTCCACCACTTCCCTGGGCAGCCAATTCCAATGCCTAACAACTCTTTCGGTTGCTGCCACAGATAAAACTCTAATTCCAGCTACAACAGCAGAGATGCTGGCAGGATATGTCTGCATTTTCCATGTGATCTACCTCTGGCAAAAGCCACATATTTGATTTTTAAGAGATGCTGCCATTGTCCACTGGGCACTTCTTCTTATTTGCTCCATATGGCTTCTCTTTTCAGTTACCTGGCCTTATTCCCATACTGTCCTATAAGGGCAGTTTCCCCTGCATCACTCTCAGTGCATTTGTGGGATTTTATTTCGTGTGCTTGCATGTCCTTGAACAATTCATAAGTTTCATAAATATTCCCTGTGTTAAATTACCAGGGCTAATCATGCCAAAGATTGCTCCAAGCTTTGGAAGAGAAGTTTTGATTATCCAAACTCTCTGGTGTCCATTTTGTCACATATGCCCCAAGCAACACAGCGAACACCCAAGCCCATAGGCAATAAAACTGTTGAGGTCTATGTTGTCTCTGTCAACAAGACAGTGCAAGAGTTAATGCACTTTTATAGACTTGTAGCTCCTTTAGTATCTCATGGTGCGTAGTTCTCCTTGCTTTTAGATACCTTATGGAGAGCTGTAAGGTTTCATAGCCTTGTGTCAGTCATGACAAATGTGCTGGCTGAATGGAGCACTCAAACTATAAATGAGAAATGATTACTCCAGGAGCACTTTGATGAATTTGGAGAAAATCAGAACTCACTTTCTGTCCAGATAGTCAGCAAAACGAATTAATGGAAAGGTTGCTGGAATGATAATAATCTTTAAGAGCATATGTTATGAGCAGTTAATAATGTCCCTTCCTTGTTTGAAGTGATTATTTTTCATTTAGTAGTTCTGAATGACTAAATAACTTATATCTTTACTCATTCCATTCCCCAGTGCCAAATTACATTACAGTACAAAGACTGAAGTTATCCTAGGGGTAAAAAGAAAATAGAACAATATATTAAAGTTCAGTTTTAAGTAATCATGTATCTTCTTAAATAGTCCTTTTTTAAAATTACATTTTCTCAAGTGCTTGAATTACACAGTATATTTGAAACATGAAAGCAATAGCATCATACATGCTCTGAATGAATATCTGCTATTTTATTGGCAGTCTGTATATCAATGGGGCAAAATAGACAATTACAAATGTTTTTGGAATAAAACTTACAGATCTGAGGATAAATGAGGAGTGAATTGTTAGTTATAGGAATATTCAGTTTGCATGGAATGACACCTTTTAGCAATTACATAATTACATTTTGTTTGTGGCCTCACAGTTCTCATTATATTGAATTTCTTTTCATTTGTTTTCCTTGCTTCCTGTTGAAGAAATTTAATGTCATTGGCCACCTTGTTGTGTAACCAAGGCCTGTCTGGGAAATATTCAGATCTATTGTCTGAGCTAATGCTATGGTTAGATTAAAAATGATGCACCCACTGCTTCTCACCAACTGTCAATCTCTTTTGTTAATACTTGCTGTTAAATTACCTCCCTCTATTTTAGGAATCATGGTTCAGATTCAAATTGGGCCAAATGTGTCTGAGGGTTGAGGACCTTGACCTGTCAGATTGGTCAGATTGAAAAGTTAGATGATGTGACAATTAAGCTTTTTTTTTTTTTTTTTTTTTTTTTTTTTTTAATTAGATTATTTTGTTTGTCTTTTCCTGACCGAGATCTATGGTAAGACTTTAAATGTCACCTATAGTTCCTCTACATCTCCACGTTTTATTTCCCTGATAATTTTTAGAGCTCTTTCTGAATCTTGAATTGCACTGTCTGTCTTTAGAACACAACGATCACTGAGGGGAGGTGAAAATGCAGGTGACTGAAAACTGAAACAAGCCGCTTAAAGAGTTGTGGAGTCTCTCTCCTTGGAGACCTTCAAAAGACAGCTTGACATGGTCTTGCTATACATGTCCCTGATTGAGCAGAAGGGTTGGACCAGATGGTGTCCAGAGGTCCCTTCCAAACTTGACCATTCCGTGATGCTGTGAAAATCAACCTTTGGAGCTTTATTGTCAGCTTCGGCCGTTTTGGACTGCAGGCTGGAAGTTTCTGTTCCTGCACCAAATATTAAGTAAAGCTTTTGATACTGTTTCTCACAGTATCTTTCTAGACAAAATGACCAGAATACAGTTAGATAAAAGCATAATAAGATGGGTGAACAATTGGCTGACAGCTTGGGCCCAGAGGGTTCTTGCAAATGAGGTTACATCAGGCTGGTGACCTATCACTAGTGGTGTTTCCCAGGGCTCCATTTTAGGACCAGTCCTCTTCAATATGTGCCTCTGAAAAAATATTTAAGAAAGGGTCAGAAGAGCTATCTGCAGTGAAGAAACTGGCAGGGAGAGGACAACAAGGTCAGAGCAAGAGAGGAGCTCCATGGTAGAGCATCTACTCTGCAGAGGGACTGCAGTCCACAGATAACCCACCACCTGAGGCACCAAATTAACACGTAATATAGAAAATTTCAAAATGTAAATGTAAACAATATGAAAACCAGTCTAAACTTTGTAGTAGTATATTTTTGTTGTATAAGAAGGTCTATGGATTTGCTACCATCAACATTTAAGTCTGCTTTCAGCTTGGAGGGAACCACAGTCATCAGTCACCTACAAGTTCCAGGAGAATTCATATCTCCCTTCCTAAATTACCAGATGCATTTAATGCACTGTGAGAAAAAATACAATAATTTCTCCTGCTGCAGAGCATGATAAATTTCACTTAACAATAACAAAGCCAAATCTTAGGTATCAATTCCCATTTTCTCTCCTGGATGATCCATCATATTCAGGAAAGGACAATCTTGCTCACTCAAAGAAAGAAAAAAATTCCTATTCTTTTCCCTGCCAAAGTTTTCAGATCCATTACACTGGCATTTTAATAGATGAATGCCTCAGGGGTATGAATCATGTTCGTCCTTTAAATGTTAAAACATACAAAACAAGGTATATTATACATAATAACTCCTCTACCTTCTCCTGAGCATTAAAATGTAGAGAAGATTTATGCAAAAAATGTCACTGCTAATATTACTGGGACTACTAAGGAATAGTCAGATTCTTGGTTAAATTATATATTAGTAGCATGACAACTCTCTCCTAAGCTTAGGTCTTAGGAGGCCTGATTTTTAAAATCTGGCCATGGGAAGAGTATTTCTTCAGTTAACTTATGTAATGGATCCTCAGAAACTATGAGCCCTTCATATGAATTTAAAGTATGTTTGGCTGGAGAATCCTTTCACATTCAAATAAAAATGCATGTTGAGCAGTGCTGTTAGCCAGACTCATTCTAGCAGAAAAGCATCAGCCTCGGGAGTTCAGCCTGGATGAGGCTATAAGAAGCCAAATGGGGTTCTGAGGCTAAATTTAATGAATTTGTGGAATGGAGCAGTGGTGTCCTAAGGAAATATTTACTATTGGAATTGTATAATGGAGTTATATATTCTAATTAATTAATTAAGGAAGAAAAGACAGGAAGGGGTAAAGAAAGATTCTGAGAACATTGTACAGAGTCCTTTTTGTTTAGAGGATTTACACAATCTTACTAAGTAAAGTTTTCTGAGGAGATGAAAAAATTAAATAAAGTTTCACCTCTTATTATGCCAGTCAAATGACAGATTTTTGACAGACCAGGCAAAGCCAGTAAAAACAACGACTTTGATTTCAGTGCCCAGGAACACAATTACTACACCCAAATGCTTGTTCTAAAAGAGCTGGCTTCTATGTGAAGGTTGATGCTGCCCTAGTGAGATCCTCCATGAGAAGGTGGAGAAGGAGGCCCATGCTGGATGAATGAGGCATGGACCTACAGCCTCTGCCCTCCAAAAGACAACCAGGTCCCTGAACACACTCCTACGTCTGGGACAAGAAGAAAGCAAGAAGATTCCTGGGATAAGAAGAAAGCAACAGCAAAAACAAAAAGGCAGAGAAATGGGAGAAATAAGGAACACAAAGAATTACAGCTGGAAAGAACATAGGAGAAAGTGGCAGGAAGACACTAGAAATAATGACAGAAAAAAAGTAGTTTTGTTATTTCATGGGCAAGAAGGAAAAACAAGCAGAATTCTTGAATGCTTATAGAGCTTTTTATTTATTTATTTTTCTCAGTCTTTATGGAAAAATATGAATACTAATAAGTTGTTCTTGACAATTAATATTAATGTAGCCATCAACAACACAATGCAGAATTGGTGCAACAATATTTGTCTGAGTTATATATATTTGACTCATTGAGACCTGGTGAAAACCATCTTAGCATTGAGAGAATCAAATATACCAATTTCTAAACTGTTAGTGACTACCCTGGAAAACTCAGAAAGGGCAGGTAAGGTCCCCAAAGTACAGAAAAGAACAAATACAGGACCTCTCTTTAACAAAACAACAGATAAGGAGAGGCAGCACTGTAGACTTATCAGCATAACCTCTGCAAAGAAGGACACTGAAACATTGTTTAGCAATCTATTTATAAGCATTAGGAGAAGAGTAAGATGATATAACATCCAGTGTGATTTTCTCAAAGGCAATAGTGTCAAGCCAACAATTTTTCTGTTATCATAATAGTAATTGGAGAGAGAGGAAGGAGTCACTATTTTTGCTCTAACAGCCCTTTTTACATACACCTAATATTCCTATGAATTAAATACGATGAATGCAAATCATCAGAATATTGACGGGTCATCAACCTGAGCACCCGGTGATTAGTTATCACTGCTCTATTTTAGGGCATGTGAAATGAGTCTTGCAAAAGGCTGTCCTGGATTTACTCTTAAATGTTTTCCTTAACATGTGGATGATGAAGCAGAGAATCTGGGACATTCTAATATGTGGCTGTGAAATCACTGTTAGTCATGATATTAAAGATTTTTTTTTTTATTTTTTTTACTTTTGACAAAAGTATCCTGAGGATGTTTAGAAGCTTTTGAACTTGTCTCAGAGCAGAAAAATAGGAAAGATGACCTCCTGAAATCCTGTTGAAGTTTATGTTCCAATGACCATATCCTACTTGCCCTTTGATAATTTATTAAAGCAATTGGAAAAATCTGCCATGTCATTCCATTTACAGGGATTATCTGCTTTTGGGAAGATTGCTCTTCATATTTATAGAGATGGTGATATTAAAGAGACAGATACATTCCAATAACAGTATTGCTGGAAAGTGGGAGCAGGATTGTAACTACAGATTCACCTATTTGCATGATTACCCTATGGATGTGGTAAGAAATGCACAACAAAATGGAAATTATTGCCTAATAAATGCAAGGGAGTGTGAATCAGGCACGACAGAATTGTAAAAAAAAATAAAAATAAAAATAAATGGAGTGGTTATGCAGAAGAACAATTAGCATCACTTAGAGCCTCAGTGTTAAGAATATTAACTAAAGTTCTCTGTTTTCTCAGGACACTTGATGGTCCAATGAGTTTCTTACTTCATTCGGAGCTGTGAGGGAGTTGTGCCTACTGCTGTTACCTGGCCTTAACAGAGCAGGCAATGGATGTGACAAAGTGGTCATAACAGGGGAAAGCACAGCATTGCACTAATTGTGGGTGAAGTTTTTTGGGGTGACAAATGGACATGAACACACATCTGTCAGAACATTGGTGGCTCCCTTCCTGCTCCACCATGTGGATAAATCTGGGCAGCCCCTTGTTTGCATCCTTCTCACAGGGACACTGAGTCCCTGGTGAGCCAGGTGAGTCTTGGCTCCCAGTCAGCACTGCCAAGAAAGACACAGGGAAGAGGAAAGACACAGGGAAATAGGTAGGAAAATTACTGAAAGGACAAAGGGAAAAGTGCTGCTTCCTAAAAGTGTCCTAAGGGTGAGATATCTGTGATTTGCAAATGAATACATGAACAAACGCCTTGACAGCCTTTCCAAAGAGACTTCTTCAGTTATTAGTTTACTCCTTCAGTTATTAGTTTACTTTTCTGCCTCCCACACAAGTTTCTCTCACTTTAAAAAAGTCAGACAGAATAGCTCATCTAACTATTACTTTTCAAGAAATAATCCACCTTCTCACATGCAAATTTTGCTCCATATTTTTGTTTGCTTGTTTTGTTTTGTTTTAGCTGTCCTTGGATTATGCACCTAGGCATTTTTACTGAACTGGATGCAATCACTACTCCTTCCTTTTGGCGTTCCCCAGGCATTTCACATCTGCAGGGGACTGAGACACTTCCTGAGACATGACTTGGTTGCCATCATGGAGACGTGGTGTTGTTTAGATGTAGAGCTTAGGGATATGGTTTAGTGGAGGACTGTTAGTGTTAGGTCAGAGGTTGGACTTGATGATCTTGAGGTCTCTTCCAACCTAGAAATTCTGTGATTCTGTGATTCTGTGATTCTTGTGTGCCTGTTCAGTTGTGCTCAGCACAGCTCCCAGAAGAAATGTTGCTGCTGGCTGGGGGAGGCAGAGCTTGTGCCAGGTTCCCCCCACCCACAGTGCTGCAGTCACGTTCTCCATTGCCCTGCCTTAGGTGTGAATCCCACTGAGCAGTGGGAAATGCAGAGAATCCATCACATCATAGCACAGCATGAACATGCAGAGCAGTAAGCACTGAGCCTTGAGTTTTTGGTGGTGAGAAATGCACTGGATGCTCTGTTTTGAAATATTTCCAGCTTCCCTAAAGAAAGGCACTGCTACCAGGTCACGGAAGTGATTTTCATATAGAATAGGCTGTTGTTTGTTAAAGCAACATCTGAATTCTCATATGAAGAGATAGCAAAGCACTTGATTAGGAAGAAACATTCCCTGCAAGCAGGACCCTCACTAAGTGCTGTTATTAATACTGGGCTCTCATACCCCAGCCACAGGCTTTCACCTCGGTAATTTTACCACATTAATAAAGAGATGTATCTGAC